>NC_133751.1:28041803-29431803 GCF_036562045.2 Rhinolophus sinicus
TACTTTGTACAGCACATGTGCTTGGTATACAGTACTATGGGGATATAAAACTGGATCTGCCCTTAAGGAATTTACAATCTAATTCTGTAAGTAAGATACGTTTATAAATTTGCAAATACCCCGCTCAGCTTTACAAACCCTTTTTTATTTCTTGGGGAAAGTGGAATATTTTCAATAATTAGCAAAATAATTTACCTTCTTTTTTCTTTTAATATTTGTCTTTGCTATGCTGTCTTACCAAGTTTCTTGAAGTGAGAGTCAGTTATAGGTGGGTTTCTTTCAATGTTTTTTTAGGGGGTGAGGGGCTCTTTTATGTCTTAGCAAAATAAATATTTTAAATGTAGTTAGCAAATTTTAATCATAAAATTGTCTATACGGACATAAACCCAGGTTCCATTTCTTTAACTGGTTTACTTAAAAATTCTGATACTGGTTTTTCCCAGGAATGAATGAAAATATTAGTTATATGGGTAGTTTTTGTGCATTAACCTTTAAAGGTTTTGTGATCAAGTACTAACTGTAAATAATAAATGTAAGTGTGTTAGCTGTGTCTCCATTACCATATATTCAGATTTATTCTAAAATTAAGTACAGTATATTTTGAGAACTTGATAAATTTAGAGAAGTAACTTTAAAAAATATGTTCAAATAACATAAAACAGTACTCATTGATGAACACCTGGTTTCTGTTTAAAGAATGTTATATAAAGTAACATAGTGAAAAAATTATGAAGTCTCTTAAAAAATAACTGCTAAAATGTTGTCTAATAAATTGTTACCCACAGATACATGGTGTTCATCTTATATGGCAACTGTTTTCACTGACTTCTCTGTTAACATCTGGTTTTAATGCTATTCCAATATAATTTATTCTTTTTTTCTCTCTTTTATTCAATCTACCTTTATTATGATTTATAAAATGTTTATTATCAAAAATTCTGTGTAAATATATATTTCTAGAATAAACTCTACAATGACAAAGTGGCATTTATTAAAATACAAGTTCTTGCTTTTTCAGATTCATTCACAGTTTTTTATTTACAGGCAGTAATGCTTTGGAATCATTTAGAGACAAGAGTTTAATTCAGTTCAGAACATATGTAATCTTACTAAGTAGGTAACCAAATAGCATTTTTAACTATATTTCCAGTTATGGCATTGTGACTATTTTGACTTGGTGTGTTTTGTTTGTTTTTCTTTTTTTGATGTGGTGATTAACATTAAATTTAATTAGCTTTTCCACGTGTTTTCTGATGCTTGGGAGTTTGTTATTGGGGATCTCATTTTTGCAGTATTTTTGTTCAAAAATATACTCATATATCCCTCATGGGCGTTATGCTAATGAAATAAGTCAGACAGAAAAAGAAAAATACTGTATGAATCTCTCTTATATGTAGAATCTTAAAAAACAAAAAACCAACCCAAGATCATAGATAACAGAGAACAGGTGGAAATGGGGTGGGGGTTGGTAAGTGGGAGAAATGGGTGAACTCTTTTTAAAATATAAATCAATTGAATAAAAATTTTTAAAAATATGTTCTTATAAATTATATTTTGATATGACTACATACTACCTCTTTCTCTTTAAAGACCAGCCTAAATTCTATTTCCTTTAGAAAGTCGTTTGCATATATCTACTCCAAATTAATCTTTTATACTGAACTACTGTACCAATTTATGATAACTCTCTAATAGTATTAATACTTTGAATACTTTATTATAGTTATGATATCTTACCTGCCATGTTAGATGATAAATTACTTCAAGTTAGAGCCATTTTTCCATTCCTGATAGTACCTTACATCTTGAACATGTATTGGGCAAATTGTGTGCTGAAAAATTTTAAAAATCTGTTGGATGGATATTTTAAATGCTCCAGAACACTTTATTCTTTAAATAAATATGTATTCTGAATGGAAGGTCTAATTTTTAAATTCAGATTTTTGTGTTTAAGTTTATTAAAGTAAATCTGTTTATTTCCTTTAGTCTACATTCAGTTTTGTTTGTTTGTTTGTTTGTTTGTTTGTAATTCCGAGGAAACTGACTTAGAGGAAGTCATTGGAAAACCTGGGTATGTTTTAAAAATGAGCACTCTATACTCCCTTCCCTTTCCACACACATGCTGTAAATATTATTTTAAGTGTTAAAGTGGGGATACGTTTTTCTTTAAGAGACAGTTAAACTATAGACAAGTGATATCTTGAGAAGATTACACCATTTGTATAAATTAATATCCATGAAAGAAGGACAGGCAGTGAGACATGGTAAAATCCTGGCAAGACTCAGAAAGTGAAGACAGAAACTTCTTGTTTTTTTAGAGTGGTATTTTAATTGTTGTCCCTGATGGAGAAAGCTGACCTGAGCAGAGAACACCAGTGACACTGGAAAATAGCTTCTAACTTGTCCTGCCCAGATGAGAAAAGCTTTCACTGAAAAAAGCTCAAGTACTTAATGGATAGGCAGCATCTCTGGTGGGTATGCTTTACTGAATGTGGCCTAAAGTAATATTTGATCCTGATGGAAAGTAATCAGCCAGGCAGAATGTGAGCAGAGCTAAAAACTTCAGAAATATGTGTTTCTTCAACATGTGTTTGTTGAGCATCAACTATGTAGCAGACCAGGTGCTACGTATGAAACAGTGATGTAGATCAGAAGAGATGACCCACTCCTCATGTAGTATAATTTAATAAATAGGAGAGACAGACAGACAAATACATAGTAAGCATATTTTGTGTTAATTCATATCAATTCTGTTGAGTGATTTGAAGGTAAAATACAGGATACTATCAAAAAGTAAAGATTGGATGGATAACAGCAGGACAGCAACTTATACTTTATATTAAAAGCAACTAAGAGGATGGTGGATCAGTAAAAGTGCTGTGTGCGGCATTTCAGAAGGACCTGTGAAGTGCATTGTCTTGATTGTCATCCTTGATTCCTCCTTCCTCATCTCCCACATCCATTTAAGCACCATTTCTTGCTAACAGTTATCCCTTAAGTATTTCTCAAAACTGTGTCCTACTCTCTACTCCTCATCGCCACTGGTCTGGTGAAGGCCTCGCTGCCTGCAATACCATGGCAGCCACTGTGTTGCATTCCCACCTCCACTCTTATCCTACTCAAGTTTATGCTCATATAGCTCCTGCAGTGACCTTTCCAAAATACAGAGCTGCTCATGACACTCCTCATCACTCCCTTAATGAATCCCAATCCTGTCAAAAGTTGAAGTCCAAATTTCTTAAGAAAGCAGACCTCCTGAATGCTACAGATTTCTTCCAGGTTTGTACCTTGCCAAGTTCTGATTCTTTCTTTTTGCATTATACTTTTATATCATTTCTTACCTTCTTGTTCTTGCTGTTGCTTTTCCCTTTGTTTAAAGTACAGTGTGCTAACAAACACCCCTCCACCCCCTCCCCCAAATCCTTTGTGACCAGCTCAGGCATAATTTTGCAAAAATCTTTCACTGATCCATTCCATCCCCAGAATGAGTCCTGGTGCTTATCTGTGCATATCTCCATTAATACTTTTACCAATCACGTTATTGTATGATTATCTGAGACCAGGAAATATCTTAATTTTCTATCTCTAGGGCCTAGTGATAGTAGGTACTCAATAAATATTTTTAGGTGACTAAGTAAATGATTTGCCTTAAATTGGTGCCCATATTCTGTAACTAAGTAAATTTGTTAATATTTAATATTTTTAATAGACATTCTCCCATCACAAAAAATTCAGACTCACTGATTTGAGCAGATATTTGGTCTTAATAATTTGTGCCTGTTAATGAGACCTTTATGAGGTGTTTGCTACCTAGTGAGAACAGTGCCATCTATTGGCTATTATCCAAATTGTATCCACTATCCAGGATGGAGCATAAAGCACTAATCAAACATTTTTAGGAAAGCTCACCTATGAAAAATTTTCTCATGAGTCTGTACAAGAATAAAACTAACCACTGCATGTATGGTAAAAACAAATGAAGTAATTTAGTCAGGTATCCCAGCAAAAGAGAATGAAACCGTGTCCTGACATAATAACAGAGAATGTGTACCATTAGTGTATGGTGTATTTATATGCCAGCTCATTCCCAAAGAAACTAAGACACCTATTATTCTTTGATAGAAAAAAAAAAAACCACATCTAAGTCAAACTATAATACAAATGAACATTCACTCTTATTTTTCAAAAAACAAACTGATACATTATGATTTAAATAGAATTTTTTCCCAAAAAAACTTTTAAAGTTTTCATGAAACCATAAAAGTATAAGGAAAAAAAAAATCTTAACAAATAAGCCTCTGAACTATGGATAATTGTCTTTTAATAGTATGAAAAGGTACCATAGCCGTCATACGAAAGGTGGTGGTTCTATTCTGAGTAACTTGTGCTACATAATTGAAAAATGAAAAAAGTGTTCATTGTTGTTGTTTTTACTTCAGTCACTGATCTAACATTTAAATTTAATCAGCAGAAATAAGACTACATTTGATTTGGCTGATGACAAGCAGTTGCCAGACTAGTAGCTGCCATGCTGTGAGCATGTATAGTCGCTACAGTGTTTTATAAATAGACTAAGGTGATTTAAGGTGATAGTAGGCTAGCAAAAAATTAGTGAGCCTTGCTGTGCTGCTAGATTGCCATTGCTCTTAAGAGTTTCAGAAATAACATTTCCATTATAGTTAAAAGAAGTAGTTTAAGATACACAGAATGGGGAGATATAATGGTTAAAAATAGTTTCTTAAATTTTAGTCATATATTGACTCTCTTCAAAGAGAAAGAATTCTTGTTACCCCCTCACCTTTAGTCTTTGATTCTATATCATAATGTTGCCATATGTGTGTGTGTGTGTGTATAATATATATATATACACACACACATATATATATATACATACTTATAACTAGATTTAAACTCCTTATTGTTATAGTGTCTATATAACTAAAACCATAATACTAATATTAATAATGAAATTGTAGTAACAATACTAATATTAGGTAGCACATAAAACTCTTGCTATGTGTGAGGCACTTTAGATAGATAGATTGATAAATATAGATAATGTACACACACACTCATTTAATCTTTGCAATAATCCTATGAGGTAGACAATAAAACCCTGCAATAGTACACCCCAGGAGACAGAAAACTGAGCTATGAATCCCAAACAGTCTGGCTCCAGAACTCATCATTTTTTTAAATCCCACTTACAACATTATGGCGGGATTTTTCAGTACCATTACTATATCCATTTTATAGATAAGGAAACTGAGGCACAGATAGGCTAAATGAATTGTTCAAGATCCCACAGCTAATAAATATTAGTTCTGAAATTTAAACCCAGGTAATTTAAGCTCCAGAGCCCATACTTTTTGCATATTTAGGTATCTCTCAAATTTAGATATTAATACAAATTTACTGCTGAAATTTACAAATTAAAAATAAAAATTCAAAATCAATGAAAATAGAACTTAACCAATTTAGTATTAACAATCTTAATGTACAGTATTGTTTTACTTACATTGAATTTCCAATGTTTCATTTATTAATAGACTTACCTGCATGTTTTATGTTTCATATATTGCATGAGTGAGTTTGAGATTTTTGTTATCGTAATTGTTTTAATTTCTCTGTTTTGATAAATAAGCTTATTTTATTCACTGAGCCATTGTTTTGATGATAGAGTCATTTATAATGCAACCAAAAGTAATGAAATGCTGAAAAAAACTTAAAAATCTATTTAGCGAAACATTCTAGTTTACTTCTACTCTCACTGCTATGGCAATTATTGCAAGTTGGTATATACAGAGATTAGCAGAACATCAGCTTAAATGATGGATACAAAAAGGGACGCTATAGCTCAGGATTTTTGAGTTTGGTTTATCTGTACTGCCCTGCTATTTCATGTGCTATACCTCACTTCTTCCACTGCTTTTTTCTTTTCAATCTACTGCAGAACCCCTCACTATGGTAGAAGACTATTATGACATTGTTCGGCCTGCTTTTGATGCAAAGTGTCTGACTTTTTTCTTATTAGCCCAGAATAATACTTCCAGTATGAATTCAAATAGTACTTTGATTTACCTTAATAAAAAAATGACAATGTCTCAATTTAGTGTGTAATTTGAGAAATTAAAGACTTAGTATTTTGTGAAAATGCCTTAGTTACAAATTATAACTTTAATAAGAATCATTTTGTCTTTATAACTGCCAGAAAATTTAATGTGAATACAGCAATGGAAGTGACGTCATTGTTGCCATTTGACATTTTGGACAGGTGTCCTTAGCAGCATTTAGACATGCTTAAGGATACATGAAAAGCAAACACCAGCACTTTAGGGGGTCACATGACACCAAACTTGATTATGAACAGAAACATAAATCCTGAGACTGAAATTACATTGAATTGCTTGGTAATAAGTGGGGCACTCTGAGCCTTTCATCCTAGAACACCAGACTATGCATTCTTTTCTAGTGCACATGGAACATTCTCAACGATAGACCATGTGTTGGGACACAAAACAGCCTCAGCAAATTTAAGAAGATTGAAATCATACCACGCACATCCTCCAACCACAGATTTGAAATTGGGTATCAACTACAATTAGGAAGCAGAAAAAACCACAAGTATGTGATTAAACAACATGGTACCAGGGTCGACTGGGTCAAAGAAGAAATAAAAGGAGAGATCAAATGATACATAGAAACAAATGAGAATAAAAATACATAGTATCAAAATTATCCAGAAGCAGCGAAAGCAGTATTAAGAGGAAAATTTATATTATCACTGGTCTATCTCAAGAAACAAGAAAAATCCCAAATAAGCAACCTCACATTACATCTTAAAGAACTAGAAAAAGAAGCACAGGTGAAACCCAAAGTCAGCAGAAGAAAGGAAATAATAAAAATTAGAGCAGAATTAAATGAAATAGAGAATAAAAAAAGTAGAAAAAAATTAATGCCATAAAGAACTCATTCTTTGAAAAGATTGGTAAAATTGACAAACCCTTGGCTAGACTCACTTAAGAAGAAAGAGAAAAGACACAAACAAAATCAGAAATGAAAGAGGAGCTGACAGATACTATTAAAATACAAAGGATCATCCAAGAATACTATGAAGGACTATATGCCACCGAATTTAATAATCTAGAAGAAGTGGACAAGTTCTGATATATAAGAACCTTCCTAGACTGAATCAAGAAGAACTGAAAAATCTGAATAGATCGACTAATAGTAAGGAAATGGAAACAATCATGCAAAAGCTCCCCCAAAGCAAAAGTCCAGGACCAAATGGTTTCAATAGGGAATTCTACAAACATTCAAAGATGATTTAATACCTGTCCTCAAACTCTTCCAAAAAAATTAAAGAAGAGGCAATACTTCCTAATTCATTTTATGAGACCAACATTACACTGATACCAAACTTGTTAAGGATAAACAAGAAAACTGCAGACCAGTATCTGTGATAAATACACATGCAAAAATCGTACTGTCAAATCGAGTACAATAAATATATTAAAAAGATTATACATCACGATCAAGTGGGATTCATTCCATGGGCACAAAGATGGTTTACCATACTCAAATTGATCAATTTGATATACCACATAAACAAAATAAAGGTGAAAAATCATGGTCATATCAATAGATGCAGAAAAAGTATTTGACAAGATATAAAATCCATTTATGAGTAAAATACTTAATAAAATAGGTATAAAAGGAATGTACCTCAACATAATAAAAGCTATATTCGACAAACCCTCAGCTAATACCATACTTAATGGAGAAAAACTGAAACTTTTCCCTCTAAAATCAGGGATGAGACAGGGATGTCCCACTGTTATTCAACAAGTAATGTAAGTCCTAGCCAGAACAATCAGGCAAGAGAAAGAAATAAAGGGCATCCAAATTAGAAATGAAGAAGTTAAATTGTCACTTTTTGTAGATGACATGATTCTTTATGTAGAAAAGTCTAAAGACTCCACCAAAAACTATTAGAAGCAATGAACAAGTACAGTACGGTTGCAGGATACAAAATCAACATACAGAAGTCCATTGCATTCCTAAATACTAACAATGAAATTTCACAAAAAGAAATGAAAAAAAAAACACACTTCCTTTTGCAGTTGCAACAGAAGGAATAAAATACCTAGGAATAAATTTAACAAAGGATGTGAAAGACCTGTACACTGAAAACTATAAGACATTAATAAAAGAAATTGAAGAATACACAAAGAAATGGAAAGATATTCCGTGTTCATGGATTGGAAGAATCAACATAATTAAAATGGCCATATTTCCCAAAGCAATATAGAGATTTAATACAATGCCCGTCAAAATCCCAATGACATTTTTTCAAGAAATAGAACAAAAAATCATCAGATTTGTATAGAATCACAGAAGACCCTGAAGAGCCAAAGCAATCCTAAGAAAAAAGATCAAGGCTGGAGGTGTCACACTCTCTGACTTTAACCTATACTACAAGGCGACAATAATCAAAACAGTATGGTATTGGTAGAAAAACAGATACACAGAACGGAACAATGGAACAGAATTGAGAACTCAGAAATAAACGCACATATACAGAGGGTGCCAAAAAAATGTGTACACATTTTAAGAAAGGAAAACTCTATTAAAATTGTAATACTCAATGTGTACCAATAAAAAAAGATGAATACAAGACACGTTTGATTTCTGCAGTCACAAGAGGTGCTCAAAGTGGTTACCATCAGCATCCAGACACTTTTGATTATGGCGAACTACTGCTTGAGCAATGTTGAACAAAGTGCCCATTTGTATACATTTTTTTGGCATCCCCAGTATAGGGGCAGATAATTTTTGACAAAGGAGCAAAAAACATACAATGGAGAAAAGAAAGCCTCTCCGATAAATGGTGCTGGGAAAATTGAAAAGCCATGTGAATAAGAATAAAGGGAGACTGCTATCAGTCACCATGTACCAAAATTAATTCAAAATGGATCAAAGACCTACACATAAGAGCTGAAGCAGTAAATTGCATAGAAGAATGAATAGGTACTAAACTTGTGAATCCAGGGTTCAAGAGAATTTTATAAATTTGATCTCAAAGGCAAGGGAAGTAAAAGCAAAAATAAAAAAATGGGACTATATCAAACTAAAAACTTCTGCACAGCAAAAGAAATCATCTACAAAAACAATGGAAGCAGCCAACTGAATGGGAGCAGATATTTATTTGCAAACAATACCTCTGATAAAGGGCTAATATCCAAAATAGTACTTGTATCACTCAACAACAACAACAACAAAAAACAATCCCATTAAAAAATGGGCAGAGGACCTGAGCTGACACTTCTCCCAAGACATACAAACGGCCAACAGATATATGAAAAAGTGCTCAACTTTGTTAGCTGTTAGGGCTATGCATATCAAAACCACATTGAGATAACCACCTCACACCTGTTAGAATGGCTATTATCAACAAAACAATAATAATAAGTGTTGGAGAGGTTGCAGAGAAAATGGAGCCATCATAAACTGCTGGTTGGAATGTAGATTGGTGCAGCCACTATGGCAAACAGTATGGAGGCTCATCAAAAAAATTAAGAATAGAATTACCATACAACCTAGTAATCCCTTTTCTGGGTATCTACCCAAACAATCTGAAAACATTTATCTGTAAAGGTATATGTACCCCTATGTTCACTGAGACCCAGCAATCCCTCTTCTGGGTATGTAAAACATTCATAAAGACATATGTACTCATATGTTCATTGCAGCATTATTCACGGTAGCCAAAACATGAAAACAACCAAAATGTTCTTTGATAGATGATTGGATAAAGGTGTGGTACATATACACAATTACTTGGCCATTTGAAAAGTTGAAATACTGCCATTGCGTCAGTGTGGATGGATCTTGAGATTATCATGCTAAGTGAAATAAGTCAGACAGAAAATGTCGAGAACCATATGACTTCACTCATATGTGGGATATAAAACTGAAAGCAACAAGCAAACAAGACAAACAAAAACTCATAGACACAGACAACAGTTTAGTGGTTACCAGAAGGTAAGGGAGGGGGGAGGATGGTAGAAGAGGGTAAAGAGGGTTAAATATATGGTGATGGAAGGAAAACTGACTCTGGGTGATGAACACACAATGTGATATATAGATGATGTTTATAGAAATGTTTATTGAAACATGTATAATTTTATTAACCAATGTCACCCCAATAAATTTAATTTAAAAAGTGGGGCACTCATATGCTTTCATTAGTAATTTTTATTAGAGAATCATGAAAGACACATTTTAAAATTCTCAAATATTGTTCTCACAGGGATTCTTAGGCTTCTTGGACTCCAGGTAGAACTGCTTTAGAGGTTGTGATAGAGACATTAATCCACTGAAATATTACCGTTTTATAGTATTTAATCTACCTACGTTGAAGTAATTATTGATAAGTATGTAGTTATTTTCATTTTGTTAATTATTTTTTGGTGGTTTTTATAGTTCTCCTCTTACCTCTGTTTCTTTCTTCTCTTGTTCTCTTCCCCTGTGATTTGCTGTTTTTCTTTAGTGTTTTGTTTGGGTTTCTTTCTCTGTTGTTTTTTGTGTATCTTTTGTAGGTTTCTGGTTTGTGTTTACCATGAGGGTAATGTGTGTCATTCTATATCTATAACAATCTATTTTAAGCTGATAGGCATTTAAGTTTGAATATTCTATAAGGAGTGCATTTTTACTCCATCCTCTATGCTTTATGTTATTGATGTCATGTTTTAGTCTTTTTATGTATTATAGTATATGTCTTAACTACTTACTGTAGTTTGAGTTGAGTTTGATATTTTTTTCTTTTGTCCTTCATAGTAGCTTTTTAAATGTTTAATTTGCTGTATTTGTTAAATGTTTTACTTTATCTGGAGATTTTTTTCCCTTTCTCACATTTTCTTAGTTCTCATTATGGGCTTTTCTGCTTAAAGAAGGCCGTTTAACATTTCTTGTAAAGTTTTTTAAATGGTGATGAACTCCTTTAGTTTTTGCTTATCCAAGAAACTATCTCTCCTTCAGTTCTGAATTATTGGGAATCTAAGATAGATTCTTGAAATGAAAATCCTATGACAAAGGCTATGAATATTTTATATATTCTTAATATATAGTAAGTACTCTGTCGTTTTCTGGTTAGCAGACAATTTTGCATACTTTAAATTTTAACATTGTCATTGTTTTTAATAGATACACTATATTTCATTAAGTAGATTTATCTAACTAATTCATTCATTATTGTCGGAGATTTAAGTTATTTCCTGGTCTTCACTGTTGTAAGGTATCTGAAATATCTGAATAATCACAGCTCTTTCATATTTTAAATAATTTCCTGAAGGTCCCAAAATTGTAAGTATTTTCTCAAAGAGTATGAGTACTTTCAGGGCTTCTTTCACATTTTTCAAATTGCTTTCTACAAGTGTTTTATCAATTTATAACACCACTAGTGAAATACGAGAGTTTTACATCATTGGCTAGCTTTAGCTATCATTTATATTTTTCTAATTTGCATATTTTAATAATGACAGAAAATTCTACTAGAAAAATTTAAGGGAGAGTTTGATTTGCTGTCTTTTTTGTCTTTTTTACTGTGTGTTGTCTTCTGCTTTTTTATTCTCTTCTCTTTCAGGAATTAGTGATTTTCTTATCAACTTTTAGAAACTATTTTTAACTGAAGTTATAAACTCTTAGATTTGTTGCTAATAATTTTATGGTCACTATGTTGCCATTTTATTTTAATTTTGTGTTGCCAATTAGTTTTGTTATAAAATTGAATATTTTATGCAATCAAATAAAAGTCTTTTCCTTTATGATTTCTTCTTTGCTTCAAAGCCTAAAATGTCAATGTCACACCAGATATAGGAGCACATAAATATATAAACCTAAAATGTGGATTCTGTCTTACTCTGTTAGGTTGAACCAAATGTAATTGCCACTTTTATAGTTAAAAATGATTGTGTATCAGCATTTCATATGGTTTCAACTTGAAGTTTTTTTTTTTAATATGTTCATTTTCCTTATTGGAATATTTGGTTTTCATGGCCTCATGAGCAAACAGAAAACAAAATAGATGCAAAAACTAACCTTTAATAAAATTATGCTTTTTAAGAATGTGAAAAATGAGCTGCCCGTTTGAGAAAAGGGTCCATTCTTTAAAAAAAATAATAATAAAGTGGGTGTTAGTCAAGTGGTAAAGAGTTGTGATTATCATATTCAAATTACTATAATAACGTATTGTTTCATTGTCCTTTATTAATAGATTTTTTTAAAGTGTATAAAGCTGTACTTTTGATTATAAGATTTTATTAGTATGGAAATTTTCATGAATAAAAATAGGGCTTAATTTCCCTCATTTTTTTAGGTCAGTAAGGAGGGGTCATGAGGTGACTAGCATAAATACAGAGGGATATGATTATTTTAGAATGAAAGCCTAAGAAATAATGTATTGATAATATATATGTATCTATATATGTATATTGGACTCTACGTTAGAATTCTAAAAGAAAAATACCGTAGCAACATGGGTTAGAAATCAAGGCTCTGCCAATACTTTTTAATCATGACTAACAACACCCATGGTTTTGGGCTTTCCTTAGCAGAGGTCATTAATTATGATGAATTTTGAAGTGGCTTTGTGATTAGACTAATGTCAACTAAAAAGCCAGTATTTGACCATCTACATCATTTTCACTTATTACTTAAGCCAGTTATTGATCACTGGTCTCCTGAGGCAAAAGGCTAGTACATTTATCCATTATAAAATTCACCTCCTAGAAAAATATCTTTCACCTCATGTAGTAGCAAGAATGGGTGTCAAATGTCAGATTACAGGCAAAACTTAAATAGTTTTTGCAGTTTTTAGAGCAAACGAGTATACTAAATTGCGTGACATAAACATATGTGAACTGTAAAAAAAAATGTAATAGTCTTCAAAATATTTTAATTCTTTAAAGATTTTTCCTTTTGTCATAATGCCCATTTTACTTAGTCCATCCAATGAAGTCCTACTTAGAAAACACATGTAGAATTAGGTATAGCGAAGAAAATAAAAATTGTTACCGTTTTGCTGTATATTTTCTAGTTCTTCCTAGGACATACATTTTATTTTCACATTTTTTTAAACAAATCTGGATTATTTTACATATGTAGTTGTGTAGTCTTCTAAAAATATAATTTTAACGTTCCTTCATGTTATTTAATGTCTTTAAAACATTTGAAAAATTCACCACTGTGCTGCTTTTTTCATGCGGTTGGAGCATAATTTATTTAACAATTCTTCCATTGGTCATACTCTTCTGTTTTTCAAAAAACATTGTGATGAGTACCCTCGAATGGATGAGGAAACTGAAGTCCTTAGAGATTACATGGTCAGGACTAGACTACAGGTGTTCTGTACCCAGGCATTCTTTTTCCTTGTTCCTTCTTCTTTCACCTATATAAAACTTGGGGGCATGTGAAACATACCCCGATTGCAAATATTCCATCTAGAAAATATCTTAGTAAATCATTCAAATAAAATAAATTATGTTTTACAACACATTTATGGAAACATGAAAGAAATAAAATATTTATTTGACCTTTTGGAGGTTTATTTGTGTTATTGCTCATTTTGAAAGCAATGGTTCAAACAACTGAGATATTTAATGGATTTTTTGAGGAGAAAAGATGTTTTTAAAAACTTTCTAGTACTGTTGCCTCTTGTCCTTTAGTGGGAAAAACACTTCAAAAATGTAAATTTGGAAGATCTTTTAGAGACAAAGTAAAGTAACTGCATTCAAAGAAGAAAATATAACTTGGAATAAAACAGAAAGTTTTGTCAAGATTGTTAAAAACTTATCTGAAGTCAGTAAAGCAAAGAGAAATAGGTAGACTATTTCAGATAATTAGTACTGCAGAGAGCACCATTCCCTTCCCAGCAGTCATGTGGTGATACAAAAGGAGAGAGACAAAGTCAAAAAGCAGAAAGAAAAATAGTCACAGGGAATAAGTTTCTTATAAAAAGCTGTTGTGATACTACAAAGGATTTTTTAAAATAGGAAGTATTATTTTAAACTGAATCCTAAAAAAATCAGAAACAGCATTTATGTAATTGTTTAAAATAATGTCTTGTAGATCATTCTAAAATGTTAATATTTATGGACCAAACGTTGTGCTTATACTTAAAATTGTGATAGCAAAAGTCGATAGCTATAAAGACGTTGAAAAAAGATTCTAAAACAGAGTTTAGAACTGTATGAATGTTTATCCTTATATGTCACCACACACTCTTTCATTATAGAAAAAATTTAGGAAACTGAAATTATTTTTGTTTGACCTTTCAAAATATAAACAACTGTATCATTGACTCTAGTTTTTCTTTAACCTCACTGCCATGTCTGGAAGTATTAGTAAACATAACTTGTTTTGCATGGAATTATTTCAGAATTTCTGAGAAGCCTCACATACAAGCGCAAATAGCTGATACATATAAAAAGCCCAAACTCCCTACTTCTATGGGAGAATCTCTTGGTTTAGCTGTTGAAAAAAAGTTCCCAGTTTTTGATGGGAGTTTACGTAAACATTTCTACTCAGTGGCACAATTGTGTAGCCATCATGGGTTTGCACTTTCTTCCATTTTCTGTTTGCTTTATGCTTCTACACTTGCATTAAAATAGCCAAACTTCTTCTCTAGTCTTCCTGCCTGCTCCACAGAGGGGAAGGAATTTCTCCTTTATCTACCTAGCTTTCATATAAAGCTACTTCCTTTTCAAATCTCAGCCTTCTTCCTAAGTTCTGTTACAAGGTGGTTTAAGTAATGAGGCTCCATACCTAGGGCTAGGAGTGAAGGAAACTAAGGAAGGGAGAGGGCTCTCATTTTGAAAGAATAGATGGGTAGTGTGTAGTATTTTCAGAAAGATTCTGAGTGCTCTATGAGCCGTTAAAGGTGCCTACTGTATCCATCCAGCTAGGTGGGGCTGTACAGAGATTGTGGCATTTCAGCATTTCTGCAACTAAGGGTGACTGGTGAGAAGGAGATTCCAAAAAGGGTTCTGCAGGATGTGGTTGAGAAATAGCGAGAGGCGATAATTGCTGAAATGTTGGCTCTAAGTTCAGATATGGTTGAAAAATAAGGATAGAAGAAAAACCTTGGGATATTATTGATAGTATTGAAAATTAAAGTGATAAGTTTATGCTTAACTCTAGAAGCAGTGAAGAGTCACTGAGGTTTTTAAGCAGCAGCTTAATGAGAACCTTGCTTTATGAAGATAACTTTAGCAGCTATATATAGGATGAAAAAGGTGAAGTGGAAAGGATGCAGCTGTAGTAGTCTAGATTGGGAGTCAGCCTTTTCTATAAAGGATCAGATAAACATTTTAGGCCTTCTGAGCCATGCAGTCTGTACCACAGCTACTCAACCATGCCGCTTGCTGCCATAGACAATTTATAAACAGGTAAGCAGGGCTATGTATTTATGTAGTATATGAGCAGCAGCATCTAATAGGGTCATGAATGTGGGTGTTTCTTAAACAGGCCCTCAAGGATGTGTTACCTCAGGTTCAGATTCATCTCTTTAGTTAAACTTCCTCATCTATAAAAGATGTCTATAAAATGACATCTTTCTCTGGTTTATAATAAGGAAAATAACTATTATATAACTTTTTTGCAAATCCCATAAGCTGTTCAGAGAGAATGTTTGATAAAACTCTGAGATGAATTTGCTATTGAGAGTGGAATACGTGTTGTAGGTTTAATTCTTTTCTTTTCTGGTCTTTATGTAAAGCAACTTGGTGCTAAGTTCTAGAGGCAAGATAAATCTACTTTTGAGCTACTTGTAATATTTCTAGCTTAGACCTTGATCCTAAGAGATAGAATTATAGTAACTGTTAAAATGAAATGTAGCCAGAAATATGATAAGCTGTTGATATGTGTCTCTGTCATAGTGAGATTGCATTTTACTTTAAAGGAAATGGCACAGTACCTATACTGCGAATATGTTTAATATTTTTAAAGTAATTCATGTGAAAAAGCTTGATTAAAATGAGCTTTTAAGATGGCAGTCACAACCATTAAGATCATTAGTAGTCGCTTCCAAAAGGCTAAAGAAAATTTAGTTTTTTGTATAGTCTTTTCTGGCAATCAAAAGTGATTAGACTTACCCTTTTTTTTCCCCCAGGAAAGTTAATAAACAAATGGATCTCAAGCTGTGAGGCAGTACAGTGTTCTAAGAACAGAAATTTTGTGATCTGGATTAAAATTCAAGTCCTGCCACCTTATCATTTTTGTGATTTAGGTAATTTATTCTTCATCTAAATGATAGCATTAAGAATGCCTGCCTTGTCAGGAGTGTTATGGGAATTTTGTTAAATGAGATCTATGTAACATGCTTGCACAGGGCCTGGAACATTACAGCATATAGTAAATAAGAGCTATTGTATTTTTGCAAAAAAGATGTTAATTTTTTTCAGGTAACTTATGCTCTTTCTCACAAATGTCTGTGATGTTGGCTGGGAGAGATAAGGCACGTAAAAGTCATCACATATATATTTGGAGGCCATTTGATCACTTTAAGAATTGCTGTTTTATAATCAAATAGGTTGGTCAAAATACTTATTAATTATATGCAGATTACATGGTTCATTACTACTACTTGTTAAAATTTCCCCAGTGCCATTATCATTCTCTCAAACATCCAGCTATTTGAATTAGGTAAGTTCTTTTTCACAGATAGAATTCAGTGAAATTAATACTTCAAAACTAATTTATATATAATACTTATAAGGATTTAGAAACTTACAAGGAAGTTTATTTTAAATATATACTTACTGAGCATTGACTGTTTTCCAGACACTAATCCAGGTGCTAATGATACAAAGATGTAAGACAGTTGTTGCCTTCAAGAAGCTGATAGCATTCAAAGAAGGAAATACAGACAACAAAATACGTAACTATCCTAAAGATGTGCTGATACATGTATGCCCAGGGCATTACCGGAACATAAAGCAGAGAATTACAACCATCATGAATCATGAAAGGAGTTAGGGAGAAAATAAACCGGAATTGATGAGATTTACAGGAGGTGATGCCTCTTGAGCTGAGCTTTGAAAGAACATAGATTAGTCAGGAAAAGGACATAGAAGTTGTCCAGACAAAGGGAACTTGTAGGTTTATCTGTATAGATACGCAGTTTTATGAACATGCATTAGAAAAATGGCTGTGGGACTTTGAGCAAGTAACTTGACCTCACAAGGTTGTACTATTATAAGAAATAATAGATTTCCTATTCCAGTGAAGATGGAGTAACAGGGATCAGGTTTACTCTTCTACCTAAAACAACTAAAAAAAAATGGACAAAGTATTTTTAAAAATAGCTCTCAAGACAATGGACATCAAGCATGAGGGCAGTGATTCCTGAGACATGGGGAAACAGGAGGTGAGCACGTTAGTTGTTCCAGCTTCAGGCCTGGAGAAAGTGTCCGGGTCACGTCATAAGTAGGAAGAACCCAGGCAGAGCCTGATAGTCTCTGAGTTGAGAACATGTAGCTGTGATATCAGGGAGGCCAAAGCCCCTCGAGTTCACAGGTCAGGTTACCAGAGAATAGTGAGCGACAGAAGATCTACAGAGGGTTCCCTTCATGTGTTCTGCAGACTACTCATCAGGACATGCGTCTGAGGAAACTATCCAAAGCTTGGGAAAGAACCACCGGAAATGATTAGAGGAACTCATGCCTGTCACTTACGACAGTGTTGGGAACAGAACCTGTTCCCCACAACCAGCGTAGGAAACCTCATATTTCATGGTGCTTCCAATCAAGTGCTAAAACATGTCTTGTCTCAACAGTGGGGAAAAATTAACTACAGACTTAAATCTGTTCTGGTCCTGCCTACAGAGCAGGAACGAAAGAATCAAACTGCTTCCAAGTGATTTAACTTGGAACTACGTTAAAGACTAAGACTATAGGAATACAGAAATATCCAGCATACAACAGAAGAAAATTCATGATGCCTGACATCCTATAAAAAATTGCCATGCATCCAAAATCCCAAGAAAATATAATAGAAAAATCAGTCAGTTGACACTGACCCACAGTTGACACAGTAGTAGAATTAAGGGACAATGACATTAATAGAATTATTAGCACTACATTCCTTATGGTCGGAGAGCTACTAGAACGACTGAACATATTAAATTAAGACCTGAAAGCTCTTAAAAAGCTAAATTCTACACATGAAAACTACATTTCAAAGATAAAAAATACACTGAATGAGATTAATGGAGATGACACATTGCAGAATATGAATTAGTGAACCAAGGACATAGCAAGAGAAAGTATTTATTCAAAATGAAACTGGAGAGAAAAAGACTAAACAAACAAACAAATAAAAGAATATTTGTGAGCTGTGATACAACTTTAGGTAGCCAAACATACAATATCTATATAATTGAAGTCCTAAAGCAAAGGTAAGAAAAGTCCTAAAAGAAAAGGTAAGAAAAATATAACTGACAATGACCAAAATACTTCCAAATTTTATAAAAACTATAAACCAACAGTACCAAGAAGCTCAACAAGCCCCAAGTACAAGAAAACTATGAGTCATAGCATCATCAAATTGCTTAATGCAGTTATGAGAAGAAAATCGTAAAAGCAAATAGAGTAACAATGAATACTCATTGTTATTATGTGTGAGAAAACAAAGGTAACTATGAAAGCAGATTTCTAAAAGCAAGCAATGCAAACTACAAGACAGTAAAGCATCATCTTTAAAGTAATGGAAGAAAAATTTTATAAACCTAGAATTTTGTGTTCTGGGAGAATATCTTTCGAAAATGAGGGCCAAATGGAGATTAAAAAAAAAAAAAGATACTAAAATGGAAAGAATTTATCACCAAACAATCTGCACTACAGGAAACGTCAAAGGAAGCCCTTTCAGCAATAGGAAATGATACCAGATGGAAACCTGGGTTGGTATAAAAGAATAGAGAGTACTGGAAATAACTACATGGGTAGATATATCTCTTTAAAAGATCATTGTTTAAAGCATAAACAACACAATGTATTGTGGGGTTTATAACAATATATGGCAGCAGTGACAATAATAATGCGGAGGCTGGAAGGAAAAAAATGAGAGTATATTATTATAAGGTTTTCGTAGTATATAGGAAGTAATATAATGAAGATGCAGGGTGACAAGTTAAAGATGTTGCCGCCTATTAGAAAAAAAACGTATTTCAAATATAAAGACTATGAAGTAAAAATGATGGGAGAAGAGGCTAAAATTTAGTATTATTAAGGTGTCCTTTCTTAGTTAAATAACTATGTAGATTCAATACAAGCCCATACAAAATCCTAGTAGGCTATTTTCTTTTGGTAGAAATTAATAAGCTTATTCTAAAAGGTGGGATGCAAAATATAGAAGAGCCAAAACTACTTTGGAAAAGAAGACAGAAGTCGGAGGAGTTACTCAATCTGACATCAAGAGGTAATATCAAATTATAGCTATCGAGACAGTGTGGTGTTGGTATCAAGATTGAGAAGTAGATCAATGGAACAGAATAGTCTAACACACACACACACACACACACACACACAATTGCTTTTTGACAAACATGCAAAGGCAGTTGAGTGGAAAATGTTAGTCTTTTTCACCAATGGTGTTGGAGTAATTGGATAGCAACATATCAAAAAAAGAAGAAGAAAGGTTTTTCATGTTGTCATATGTTGTACTATATGACACATTAACTAGATACATAGAATTAAATGTAGACATAAACTATAAAACTTCTAGGTGTAAACATAATGACAAATCTTTGTGAATTGGGGTTAAGTAAAGATTTCTTTGCTGTAACACCACAAGAGCATGATTCATAAAAGACACTGATAAATTGAATTTCATTAAAAATAATTTTGCTCTTCAAAAGAAACTCAAGACAATGAAAAAACAAGCCACTCAATGGGAGAACTTTATCCAGAAAATAAATAGATATAAATGTATAATTCTCTCTGTGTGTATCTATTTTGCAAATCCCATATATGAAAAATTATTCTTTCATTGTAATTAAGAGCTCTGAAAACTTAATAAGAAAACAATCCAATAAAAATTGGCAAAAGTTTTGAACATCCATTTTACCAAGGAAGATATATGGATAATAAATAGGCCCGTGAAAGGATGCTCAACATCATTAATCACTTGGGGAATATAGATTAAAACTACAATGAGGTAACCATTAGAATTTTAAAATTAAGAAGACTGGCTGTACTAAGTCATGACTAGGACGTGGAGCAACTGGAACTCTTATACGCTGCTGGTGGGAATGGAAAACCACTTTGAAATCAGTTTGGTAATTTCCTTAAAAGAAATGACATATATTTACCATATGACAGCCATTGTAACCCTAGATATTTACCCAAGAGATATGAAAGCACATATTTATTCAAAGAGTTGTATCTGAATGTTTACAGTACTTTTTTTTTGTAATAGCCAAAAAAAAGTGGAAATAATTTTAATGTTTTTCATAAGAGCCAAAAACCTGGAAATAATTTGATCGTTTGTTGGCAGGTGAATTAATAAAGCCATTATAATGTATCCTTACATTGGAATACAACAATAAAAAGGAATAAGTACTAATATACACACAGTGCGGATGGATTTCAAAATAATTGTGCTGAGTTAAAAAGCCAGACAAGAAGAAGAGTACGTATCATATGATTCCATCTACGTTAAACACTGGGAAATGCAAAGTACTGTGTAGTGGTAGAAAGCAGATCAGTGTTTGCTTGAAGACTGGGGAATGGAGTGGAGGCACAGGAGGACATGAGAGAATTAAAGAGGGACGTGGAGAATTTTGGAGTAATGGATTTGCTCGTTGTTTTAACTGTTGTGATGCTTCGTGGCTGTAGGAGTGTGTCAAAACCTATCAAACTGTTTACTTTAAATGTGTGCAATTTATTGTAGTTCCATTATACCTCAGTAAAGTCATTTTTAAAAAAAATTTAAGGTAGAAATAACACACATGCTTGCAATAATGTAGACATTTAATAAATAGTAGTTTCTTTAAATTGTTGTTTTTGTTATCTCTCAATATACTATTAAGTCCTCGAAATCAGAAGCTGTATCTATTTGTCTTTTTATCCTCAACTTGTAGCATGGTACCTTCGACATAAGAGGTGCTCCATACAACTTCTGAACAAATGAAAGTAATGAATTTTGAACCATTCATTGAATGTAAAGACGAGACTCTGTGAGGGCCTAATAGTAAGCTAACACCATTTGTCTACAAAATCTGAAATATTTAATTTGTACATTCTCTTCAAATAGGAAGTTCCAATAAGCCAATTCCTATAAGTAGGGTAAAGGTCACTTTATAATTTTGTTTTTATTGTGGTGAAATACACTCAATATAAAGTTTGCTATCTTAACTATTTTTAAGTTTACAGTTCAGTTGGTATTAAATACGAGTACATTCACATTGTTGTGCAACCATCGCCATCATCCATCCCCATAATTCTTTTCATCTTATAAAACTGAAACTCTGTACCCATTAAACAATGGCTTTCCATTTCCCCCGCCCCCCAAGCTCCTGGCAACCATTATACTCTGTCTTTATGATATTGACTACTCTAGTAAGTAGCTTATATATGGAGAACCATATAATATTTGTCTTTTTGTGCCTCACTTATTTTGCTTAGTACAATGTCTTCAAGATTTATCCATGTGGTAGCATATTATAGCATTTCCTTTATTGTTAAGGCTGAATAATATTCTACTGTGTGTGTGTGTGTATATATATATATATATATATATATATATATATATATATATATGTGTACACACACAGATCACATTTTGCTTATTCATTCATCCATTGATGGACACTTGGGTTAGTTACATTCATGTTTTAGCGATTGTGAATGATGCTATGATAAACATGGGTCTACAAATATCTCTTCAAGACCTTGCTTTCAGTTCTTTTGGATGTGTACCCCAATGTGGAATTGCTGGACTATATGGTAATTCTTTAATTTTTTAAGGAACGGCCATGCTGTTTTCCATAACGGCTATACCATTTTAATTCCCATCAGTAGTGCACAGTGGGTCTGGATTTTCTACATCCGCACCAATACTTGTACCATGTGCAAGCTGCTCCGGGAACAACTGCGTAGTTGCCTGCCACATGGCGTGGCAGGGAGAGGGAGGGGAAGGTTCTTCTGTGCGAATAGCTGAAATTGACCAAAATTAACCACAAGTTACTCTCTAAGTCTTCCCCTGGTAGTTGCAAGCCTTCAACAGAATCCAGAGTTCCAAAATAGTTATATCAGAGTCTGCCATGCAGTTACTGCCTTGGTGGGGAAACCAGATTCCTGGTGCTTCCTACTCTGCCATCTTCCCAGAATCCTTTCTGTGTATGTTTTTGTGTGTGTGTAAAAATAGTACATGATAATATGAAATTGAGACTAAGGGCTGAAAACCATATAATCCAATCCTAATTTTGATTTTGTGAAATGTTGCTAGTCTAATTTTGTTTCCAAGTTTGAGTTCTCTCTTAGCTCAGCCACAGTGTTTCTTTCACGCTTTCTACTTCTCTGTCCTTAACAACCCAGCAACTGTTGTCGGCAGCTATATCTTGTCAACTTCCAGAATTTCCATAGTGGTGGCAAGGGCTTCAGGGCACTGAATATGAATGGGAATGAGAAGCGTGAGCAATAGTTTAAATGGTTTAGTGTGTCAACTGGTTTATATAAAGATTGGCTTCTCTCTTTTTTTGTATAGTCATGGTTTAAAGGCTTGTGCTGCGCTTGAATGTTAGTTTTGGCAGAATTTTGAGAATCTAAACATGTAGTGTATATAAGGAACTCACGGGATAGGACTGAATAAGAGTACATCCAAAGTCAAAGGAAAACGTCTAGACATTGAGGATAGTTACCTCCACAGGCCATCCGGAAACTGACCTATCTTTTGGTTTCATCTGCGGAACTTATATTTCTTTTTACAACATTGGATGCTCTTCTCTAAAACCAGGGCTTACAGATGGAGTTAAGTAGGTATCCTTGGCTGCCAAGGGGAGGGAACGGAGCAAGGCAGTTCTGGAGAATTCATGGCAATAGAAAGACTACCAACCCCCTCTCCCCCACCAAAGGACCCCTATTAATTTAGAAATTTTAAACCCTATATTTTCTTATTTCTGGTTATGGACTTTTCTGCATAAAGAAGACCTTTTAATATTTCTTATAAACCCTGTATGATAAGAATTTCTAGCAGAAGTACACTTATAAAAAAATGAGTTAAAATTATGGTATAGTATCTATACTAATATATATTTTTTGTATATGCCATAGCATAATGTTTGTACTTTAATACAGCCTTCAAACACTTATAGTAAAAGTTCATACTGTTCTTATGGTTCTGTTGATGTCAATGCTAAAATTTACTTTTTAAGGGAACAACATTTATATGCTCTATGATTCAATTTTATTGATATTTATCCAATTATGCACCACAAATTTTCATGTAAGGAATATTATTTTTTAATGGAATACAATTTTTTTCTCCATACGTTTACTTCACACAATGTAACTGTGACTTTGTGTTTTTAAATATGTCCTCATCATATAATTCTTATATTGAGAAATTGCTGTATTCTATGTATTTGTATTTGGTATTATTTATTGAATAAGATTTAATTTCCGGTTCTGAATAGCATTAGTGCCATTTACCAATTTTAGATGGAATTTGTGCTAATCCCTGAGGTCTAATATACTCTAAAATGGCAAAAGCATTAGAAATTTTGGTACTCAAGCCCCAAAGGTATTTTCATTCTATACCTGCTAGTATGATGATACCTAACTAAAAATAGATTAATATAACATGTTCTTTTCACTCTATATTCTGTTTCTTCTTTCTTGTTAATCTTTTCGTAAAAAGTAGCTATAGACAGCAATCAGAATGATAGCTACATATATCAGACTGCCTCCTCTCTGTTCCAAGCTCTAACTTTTTCTGAACCAACCAGCTACTGACTGACACACATAGGCAGGTGATACCTGGAGAGTTTCAACCAAGAGAGCTGCTGTGATGCTTTTCCTTTTCTGGGACAAACTCAAGGCTGAAACAGTATGGGGGAGCCCTTAGACAAGATTTGAGGGGCAAGTGACTGATAGAAAAAGACTACAAACAAGAATCTCATATCCTTTCAAATTATTCACCAGTCAGAGTAAAAGAAGGACACGTGCAGATGAACAAAAAGTGAGAGAACATTCGCATATGAACTCCCTATTCAAGAAAAATGTTTGAGAAATGAATCAAGTATTTTTAAGAGTAAAAATATGAAATAAAAAATTACTTTTAAAAGTCTGTTGAATCTAACAATATATTTTTATGCCCTTAGTTGGAGTTGATCCCTATATTTCACAAATATAACTTAGTTATATTTGTACAGGCAAATGTATTTAGAATGGAATTATATTTCATTTACTATTAGGTTGGTGCAAAAGTAACTGCAGTTTAAAAAGTTAAAAATAATTGCAAAAACCACAGTTACTTTTGCACCAACCTAATAGGACAAATGTATTATTTGGGGCAGATTAGTCTTTTAAACAGAGTCAAATCCTATACGTATGCTTTTATATCCATGAAATTAATTGCTTTGACTTCATGAATATGCTAGTGATTCCTTTAGAAGGATCCTGAGGTTTGGAGTCAGAAGGTCTTGATTTCAGCCTGTCATTTACTAATAGAGGCAAGTTACTAAACTGCCCTTATTCCCTAGTTTTCTTTATCATTGAAGTACAAATCCTATATTATAGATTGTTAGGAGAATTAATGAAAATATACATATGTCTTAACAGATGATTTACCATTATCATCAAAGATTCAGAATCTTCCCTTAGGAATGGTAATCACCACATTTTCAAGACAGTGGTTACAAATGAAGGAGGGGGTAACTGCTGTGGAGTAAGAGATGTAAACAATATTGTTAATATTTTATTAGATGTGGGTACTTGCATATTTCTTAATTGTTAAAAATAATCTTTCCTTATGAAATTCATAAAACTTTCCCATGAAATATCTTAACCGATTAAGTGTCTAACATTTTTCTATCACAGGACGCTGCTTACTAGGACACTCTGAAAGTATGCTTCATAACTCTTAGCTTGCTTGGGACCTACTAGTTAGAATATCATTTCCTTCTTGCCATTCTAGTTTGTTATATTGCACAAAGTATCCCATTTCTATTGTGTGTGTTAAATGGATGACATAGGTACACCAGCCGTCTGTCTTGGAATTGAACCTGGCTCTTGGAAGTACTGTTTGTTCCACACAGTATTGGTCTTGATAGTAACTTAAAGTGTCATGAAAAATCAAGAAATTTTGTAGCCCTGGTGTTGACATTTCTACATGACAACAGTGAGTTGGCGCTGAGTGTCGGCTGCTTCCTTTGGCTGGGCCACATGCTCCACAGTTCCCCACTCTGATATGATGTCAAATATCATTTGCCTTTTATCATCATAAACGTTTATATTAACTGTTTGGTCCCTATAGGCAGTTTAGTTGATAACCATTAGAGCAGTTATATTCCATAGATGTCACAGTCCTTTATTAATACTTTGCTGTGGTATTTAATTTGATGTCACATATTTTCAATACTTTATAAAGCACACCTACATATGAGCTGCGATCACAAAATACAGTGAATATTTAAATTAACATTTATTACAGGGTGGCCGGTTAGCTCAGTTGGTTAGTGCTAATAACACCAACGTTGTTGTCAGTTCGGTCCCCACATGGGCCACTGGGAGCTGCGCCCTCCTTAAAAAAATTATTACAGTAAGAGACACACTGCAGTTAATCCCCCTGAAAATACTCCCCCTCGGTTTGAACACTCTTACCTTGCCACTTTCTAAAGCAGTTCTGGAAGTCCTCTTCTGTAAGTGTGTTTCATGGCGCTGTAGTGTCTGCCTCCATGTCCTGATTCTATTCAAAATATTTACTTTTCATGGTCATTTTGACTTTGGGGGAAGAGCCAGAAGTCATAAGGTGCCAGATCCGGTGAATAAGATAGATGAGGACATACAGTAATGTTTTTATTTGACAGAAATTGCCATACCAGAAGCGATGTGTGACACAGAGCCTTTCCGTTGTGATCATAAAATATAATGAATGCTGCTGCCGAGTGCCATCCAATGGAAAGGCAGGAATCTTCAATACTGGAAGCGGCTCTTCGAACCTTACCGGTAGTAACAGTATGTGCAAGTTTCAACTTGATCGGTGCAGTCAGTAGGGTGTGAGCTACAGTTGAGAGAAGGTGTGTTTTAAAGTGTGCCACAAATCATCCTCCATCATCACACTGCTCCCTGTCACACATTGCTTCTGGTATAAGGCAATTTCTGTCAAATAAAAACACTATGGTGTGTCCTCGTCCACCTTATTCACCGGATCTGGCACCGTGTGACTCCTGGCTCTTTCCCGAAGTCAAAATGATTCAGGACACTGAGGCAGCCACGACAGCGCAACTAAAGACACTCACTAAAGAGAACTTCCAGAACTGCTTCAGAAAGTGGCAAGAATGATGGGATAAATGTGTTTGAACTGAGGAGGTGTATTTTGAGGGGGATTAATGGCCATGTGTCTTTTACTGTAATAATTTTTTTAAAACATTTACTGTATTGTTTGATCACACCTCGTACATTTTTCTGTGCAAATGTATGACATAAAATACTGTTTTTCTTTGCCTACACCTCTCATATCCACGTTACCAGTTAAATATTTCTCAAATCTCGTTCTTCCTGTCCTTCCCTGCTGCTGCTGCTGCTGCTGCTGCACCTCAGGCCCTCTTTGTCTCTGGCCTGGAATTGTTTAATTGCTCCCTAATGCGCTCCTTGCCTGCAGTCACATTCCTTTCAGTTCATCCTCAAGTGTATTGCTAGAATGAATGATGTATCAAAGTGCACATCTCATTTCGTCACCCCGCTGTTTCAAATTCTTCCAAGTCTCTCCACCTTCTATGGTAGAGGTCAGCTAACTTTTCCTTAAAGGTACAGATAGTAAATGTTTTAGGCTTTGCTGGCCATAAGTTTCCTGCCACAAATAATTGACTCTGCTACTGTTGGGTTGAGCGCAAAAGCAACCATAGAGAGTATATAAACAAATGGGCATGGCTGTGTTCCAATAAAACATAGTGATAAAACTAGCCTCAGTTCTAGGGCCAGTGTGTTAACACCTGCTCAGTTATATAAACAGCTCTCCCTGTCTTCCCTCCCATCTCATCTACCACTCTCCATCCTCTTTCATACAGTTTATGCAAAAGCACCATTCAAATTCTTAAACTTTTCTGAGCATGTCTTCTATATTGAATTATTTCATTCTTTCCCTTTAAGCTTTTTGTTCACAAATAGCAAAATATTCTAATGTACTTTGTAAAATGCTAATTCTCAAATAACGGTACCATATATAAACATGAGGTTGTTTAGTTACTTGCTGACATCTTTATTAATGTATTGTGGAGTCTTAAGTATTAAAAACAGTTTTTAACAGGTCTTTAATAAAAATCACAGTCTTGATACAATCTATGTTATAGTTTGGATACCTTCCAAACCTTATCCAAAAATTTCAGAATAAGGTCACCAGTTTAGTTTCAACATTATCAATTGTATCAAATCAAGATTTATTGAGAGAACTATATTAGGACAGTCAGTGGGAATTGAAAGCACGTAACTCACGTGTCCTGTCTTCATCACAATTGCTTCTTTCTAACAGAATTAGGAAAGCAGGAAATATTTGGCTTTAGGATATGACTTCCCTGAAGTATTGGACTTCAAGTTGCTTTTTAAATTCTAGTAGGTCACTTTGCATGTTTCCATATACAAAAAAAATAACACATCTTGAGAATATGTTGTTAAATGTGTGGGTATTGCCTCATTATTGATTTGCCTTTATTTAGACTGCTGCCGATTGGTACAATGTTGGGTAGTAAACAAAAAAAAAATGAAAGAAATTCATTCTTGCATCACACTAATGAAAAATATGATTCGATTATTAAGGTGAGAGTAGATTGATAGAGCTGCTATGATGGAATTTTGTTAAGATGATGTGGATGGATATGAATATTGGTTATGATAAAGTTCTCTAAATTTTCTGATATTTGCTTAACAATACATTAATTTAAAGCTCCATCTATTAAAACTGAACTGTAAATATTTTTATATGGTTAATTTTTAGCCACCAGCTGAACAGGCCAAAGCCAGATTACAGATGGTTCTTGAAGCTGCTGGTAAGTGTTGATAATTACACTTTATTTAAATAAAAAAGCTTGAAATAAATCTTAGCATGCTTACAGGTGGGTTAAAGAGCAAAACACCCATTATCGTATGTCCTCACAAATTTATGAGGTCTAGATTACATATATGGCCATATTTTACCTTAAATATTTATTGCTACAGTATGATACTAAAAGGTCGTTCTTTACCTTTTCATTTATAAAATTGGCTTCAATTTTGTTTTAATTTTGGTGAAGTACAATTTGTTGGTTCTTGTCTTTTATGGGCTGTAGTTTTGGTGGTATGTTTATTTTTTGCCTAACCTTACATCATGGAGACTTTCTCCTACATTTTCTTCTAAAAGTTTTATACTTCTACATTTTAGATTTAAAACTATGATCTATTTTGATTTAATTTTTGTATGAGCTATAATTTTTAGGTTGAGGTTTTCATTGTTCCAAAGGAAACAGGTAAATGTCATTTTATGATTCTCCAATTACAGTCTAGCAATTCATTGGACTGTTTGTTCTGAATAGCTTGTAACCTTAAATACTGTATGTTTTATTTGTCAATGGTACAGTAATGCTATGACTTTGACTTTGGGTATAATACAGATTCATGTAGACATTAAATACATTACCTTTTAAAAATATAAAGATCCATGTTATCTTTTTTAAGTACTGA
This sequence comes from Rhinolophus sinicus, assembly GCF_036562045.2. NCBI lineage: Eukaryota > Metazoa > Chordata > Mammalia > Chiroptera > Rhinolophidae > Rhinolophus > Rhinolophus sinicus. The sequence continues at coordinate 28,070,732 of NC_133751.1, forward strand.
TATTTCACTCTGAATCTTAATGTGCTCTTCAAAATTATATGTAACTTATTCAAATAATAAGTTGTCAAGATCAAGCATGAGGTAGGGTTAGAATAATATCACCAAAGTAGCCCATATTACTTTTTAAAGATCCATAAAGAATTCATAATTTCCACTTGTAAAATGTGGATTCTATTTTAACATCAAAAGTAATTTCAGACTACCAGATGATACTAGTTGTGTTTTTGTATTCATTTTTTTAAATTAAGGTTTATTGGGGTGACAATAGTTAGTAAAGTTACATAGGTTTCAAGTGTAAAATTCTGTATTACATCATCTATATATCACATTATGTGTTCACCACCCAGAGTCAGTTCTCCTTTCATCACTGTATATTTGATCCTGTTTACCCTCATTTGTATTCATTGTTTGAGGAAATACGTATGTGCATATGATTTAAGGATTTCTTGCATTTGTTCCTTGTATTCCCACCCGAAATGTCCACAGTCTAAAGATTGAGAACACCAATATAAATGATATACTAGCTTCATAAATCACTAACAGACGTAACCATAGAGGGATAAAAATTGATAAATATTTTGACTGTGAGTCTCTATACTCCTCCATATTACTTTAAAAGTCACTTATTCATTTTATCTTTAGTTACATAGAAAACATGATGTATTAAAATTTTGCTTGCTCTATGGTTTCATATTATAGGATAAAGTTAATTTATATGATTCTCTATCATTTACATAATATACATCCATTCTTTAGTGGCATTTTGCTTTGAAAAAATATTTCCAGTTCATAATTTGAGTATTGATAAACTCTTGCTTTAAAGGAAAATATTGATGGTGCTTAGTCCAGAAAATATGTTTCTATTAATGCAACTATGAAGAATTTTATTTCATAGTTTTATAGTTTTCCTTTATTTCTTTTTCCTTTAATGTGATTTTGAGCATATTATAAAACAAATCTGACAGTCCAAACCTCATAGTGTATAACTTGTTTATATATCGGTCCTAGCTGTCATCCTCATTTTTTTTTAAATTTAATATTGTAAATTCTATTAAGCATGAAAAGCTAGGTCTGTGTATTTGAGAAGCATTCAAAATATTATGACAATTTTCAAAGTAAAAAATGTATACTGGACTGGACAAAGGTCAGACCTTAGCTAGATGTAGCATTATTTATTAATTTCTTCTTATTGAATATATATGTTGTTTCCAGCTTTTCCCTCTTATCAATAACACTGTGATATCCATCCTGTTACAAATTGTGTTTTCCTTATTTTACATTATTTTCTTAGGATTGATTACTATAGAAATGAGTTTATAAGGTTAGATGGTATTAATCTTTAGAGTGGCATTTTATATATTTTTGCTAAATTGTTTTACAAAACAACTGTGCTACTTTTGCCATGGGTTAAGTAACCGTTTTTACCAGACTTTGCTTTTTGATGCCAATTCCCTGAATATATCGCTTCGTAGTGTATAACATATTATGCCCCTTTGAAGAATATCCAGTACTGCTTTTAATGAGAACCTGTGTCCTAGAGAGGGGAAGCAGATGGATAGGGAGGAGCACATAAGTAAATACAGAACTTATTGTCAGGGTTCCAGATCTCTGTTTCAGTGATGAATTAAAAGTATTCATTATAGCATTAAAAATAAACAAATAAAATAAACGAGGAGAAAATAAAAGAACTTGTGCTGAGTCTGGTAAGGCTGCAGTTAAAGTCTAACCTTGTCCTAAGGTTGAGGTAGCTGGATAGGAAGGTACCCATTCTGTCACAGTGGAGTTTACTTGAGTTCCGAGGGGAAACACCCTCGACTTTGGGGCCTGAAAATTGGGTACGAGGAGTGGCTTAAAACTGTATGCTGGAAAATCGGGTATTTCATGAAATTAAAGATTTTCTTCTTTCAAATGAAATAATTTTAATTAGGTATATGAAAAGTTGCTACCCTGGATTAGAATGCTAGTGGTTAAAAAAATGAAATCAAAAGAATATTTCCTGACATGAAAATTATATAAAATTGAAATTTCATTGTCCATAAATAAAGTTTTATTAGAATACAAAAAAACAAACAAACAAAAAACACTGTATGCTGGATTCTTGAAAGGATTTTTTTTGGCCTTATAATTGCTGTAATCTGGTCAGTAAAGTTCACTTGTAGACATCCTGTGACTTACTTAGTCTTTTACTCTGTCAGTCCTGGAAGACAGCTTTATATATAACCATTGCATTGTTAATTGAATTATTAGTGAATGTTAATAATGTTACTGGTTTGGAAGTAAAATATATTTAGAACGTTTGACAACATTATTATTAGTGGCATGATTTTGAAAGAGTAAAAGAACATCAAGCAAAATGTGACCGTAGGATGGCATGCATACTGTACCTAACATGAACTTGAAGTCAGATTTTATTGTATTTATGATTATATTTTATATGCACTAAACTGTTCCATTTTTATACTTTGCTATGCTAAATTTTCAGATTTAGAGTGAATCATTTTTCATGTTCATTGCTAAATTGAAATTGAAACCAAATTTTATGTCTCTTGTTTAACTTTTAATTCAAAGGTGATGTGAAATTAAGGTTATAACATCTAAGATTGCTTTATTTTTTATCTTCAAATGGCAATAAGACACAGAAGTTTACAAGATTATATCAATTTGTAAGACTGAATCTAAGTCTTAATCTCAGCTAATGATTTACTCTGTGATACTGAGTAAATCCAAATACAAAGCCTTTCTGCCATGATTTCTTTCTTTCCTTTTTAAAAATACTTTTATCATTCTCCTATTTAAGATTCAAAACCTTGAAATTTTTCTTTGACTTATTTGTTGGCAATCATTCACCTAGAATTAATGACTCTTACTTGGAAGTGTTTTTTTATATTTACCCCTCATTATCTTTCCCACTGCCGTCTTCTTACTAGACACCAGGCATTTCACCCCAAGGTTAATCCATTACCTCCTTATTGGTCTCTTGCTTTAATTCTGTTCTCTCTCCAGAGAGATGGTAGTGAATAGTGGAAGGGTTCTAGGTCTGCTTCCTACTCATTCTGTGACCTTGATCGATTTGGTGCTTATTGTTCAGCCAAAACAGGATTTTTTTAATGGAATATGACAGATGTGTGTATTTTCTAGTTTTCTGTAGTTCTCTATTTTTAAAAAGTAATTTATTGAGGTGAAATTCATGTAATATAAAATTAATCTTAATTGTTTAAAGTGAACAATTAGATATGTATTTAAAGTGGTATTAAATACATTCACAATGCTTTTATAACTACCATCTCTATCTAGTTCCAAAACATTTCATCATTTCAAAGTGAAACGTCTTACTAATAAGCAATTTCCTCTTTACTCCCCTTACCCCCAGTTCCTGGTGACCCATTTGCCCTCTGTGTCTGTGAATTTATCTATTCAGGATATTTCATATAAATGGAATCATACAATGTGTGACCTTGTGTGTTCGGCTTCTTTCACTTAGTATAATGTTTTGGGGGTACAGTCATGTTGTAGCATGTGCCAGCATTTTATTCCTTTTTATGGCTGAGTAATATTCCATTGGATGTATACATACCATTTCTTTATCCATTTATAAATTGGTGGAAATTTGGGTCATTTCCACCTTTTGGCTATTGTGAAGTGTTGCTATGAACATGCATATACTTGTACTTATCTGAGTACCTATTTGTAATTTTGGAGGTATATGCCTAGGAGTGTAACTGTGGATCATTTGGTAATTCTATGTTTAGCTTTTTGAGAATATACCAAACTTTCCGCAGTGACTGAACCATATTACATTCCCACCAGCAATATGCAAGTACAGTCCCCTATTGTCTCAACTAGACCATGTCACACATTGGAGTTACCAGCTTGAAATTTGGGATTTATCTGTACTATAATTTCCTCATCTGTAAAGGGGAAGATAATAACTACCTTCTAGGGTTGTTGTGAAGATAATATTATAATGCGTGCAGTGCCTAGCCCAGAACCTGCCAAGTGGTAGCCACCAGAAGATGTTTATTTCCATATTGCTTTTTGTGAATACCACTGCTAGATACTTCTTTCTCAGGCACCATTGCTCAAAATTATTCATTGGCTTTCTATTGCTTACAAAATCAATTTTTCACTTCTACGCTTCAGGTTCTGAGGTTCTGCATGGTGGATCCATAGAGGCTTCTATCTTTATTTCTCGGAATTCATTTCTGTACTTTTCCTCATTGTTCTTTGAGTTACGCATGTTCTTTTCTACCTGGGAATCTTTGCTCATGACTTTATCCTTTCTAGAAATGTCTTCCTCCTTCCTCTTACCCTCTTCAAACACTTCCAAAGTGCACCTCAAATACAGGTTTCACATCAATTCCCTGAACATTCCAGCACGTGACCTTTCCTTTGAGTTCTTTTGGTCCTTGTTTGTGCACACCATTTATGCTGCTATTTACTCACATACTGTTAATGTAAATAATTGTTTCATGAGTGCTGGACTTACTTTACCAATGAAATAACAAACTTCTGAAGATCAGGAACCATATCTAAAACCTCTAAATCTTTCCCAGCAGCTTTCACGGCACCTATAAGCGAATGGTACTATTCTAAGTAGAATTCCAACTATTAATCTTTGGTGACTAAGTCGTTGTGGAGAAACTGAAATTATCTGGATAACTGAAAATTAAACCTTTAAATGCTCGTGGTCTCATTTTAACCTGTGTTTGATGGATTTTAAAGTAAATATACAAAAAAGTTTTCTGGCTTCAAATGTAAAAGATTATATCTATCTGTCTGTCTGTCTATCTATCTATCTATCTATGGCAATAATCTGACTTTTTAATCTTAAATTTTAAGGTAATGCATGACTACCTTAGAAGATAATGAAACATGATTATCACAGAGGAAGAAGAAGGAATAATAAGTTTACTTAAAGACTTGTCTGTCACTTTTGCTCTCGCTCTTGTTTGACTTTTTAGCATCTTTCCACACATTATTTGGGTTTCCACAAAAACACAGTATCATCTTATGACAAGTATGTTCATAGGTTTGAAGAAGAACTTAGAGGAGAGAGTTTTCCAAAACATAATTATTTTTCATTAGCATGAAAAGATGACACTTTTTACAATGTGGTTTCAAGATACAATTTTCTCTAAAATATCCTTAATATTTTACTTTTAATAAAATTACTGACACCTGCAATCTTTAAAATTATATCTTTAGTGTTTTAAGAAAAAAATAGAAATTTCTTTCCGTGCAAGTTTGGTAAATCACCTTTATCATAAAGTCTCTGTAATATTTCATTTTCTGAATAATGTCTGCAATCCTTTGTATTGTGCTTTATAGTTTTCAAAGCACTTTCATAACACAAATCTTTTATCATTTGACTCACATCACTACATGGAGAGCTAATTAGCTCCGTTTTACAAATATCCTGAAAGTACAAATGACTTGTAAAAGATCACATAAGTGGCAGAATCAGGGTTCAAATCCAACGATTTCTAACTCTTGAGCTATGTCTGTCCATAGGTTAGGCAGAAAGAAGGGTGATAGAAAATATTACCAAATACATACCTTGTTTTTTTAGGTGTAATGCTATAATTACCTTACAATAAAAGAATTTCTATCCTCAAGCAAGCCTTTGATTCTGAAATGAGTGTTTTCTAATTGATAATAGGACAAAGTTTCAATCAAAGATGTTCTTTTCCTTAACTATTAGAATACTCATAGTAGTTAAGTTTCTGATAACTTTGAAAAATCTAAGGTAATATTTTATGATCCGCAGTGTTTTTGTCTCCAGCCTAACTAGGGACATGCATTTCAGAGAGCCTGTTCGGATAGAAGCTAGTTAAGTATTTTAAAATGCAGATGAGGTACACACACTTGAACAGGATATGCAGGTAAGAAGCTGTGCTTAGGAATTAGCCATAGGTGCCTCGCTTCCTCCCAATTCTTATGCAGCATGTTAAGCTTAGATTTTATTCCTGTAGTTACCTAGCAAAGCATCTAGAAGCCAAGTCCTGACCCTTTCTCTTCATAGCCATGTAATCTTGGAAGTCTCAATACTCTTTATAGTCCAGTCTAGCTTTAAATATTTGTGATTCTGAGAATTATGAATGGAATTGCCATGATAGTGTTGTTCTGTTTCCAGGGAGCATAGAAAGCCATTCTAGTACCCTAATTTAAAGCCGACAGAGGTTTTCCTCTATAGGTTTCTGACCACTGATCTGTGGCTCCGAGCAATAAGCTGATGTATTGTGAGAGAGGCTTTCCTGTAGGACAAACCTGAACAGCAGAGCAAGTGACTGAAAAATTAATTTCTATTTCATATAAATTAATAGTTTTGAAACTTCCTTTTTTCCCCATGTAGGTTCCTACTTGATTGTATGTCGGTAGTCTAGATTCATGTCCAACTTCACTTACTACTGCCTTTGTGAGCATGGGCATTTCACTTCCCCATTACTCTGTGTTACTTTCCTCATCTATGAAATGGAGATATTAATAGTACATAACTAATGGAATTGTTGTTATGAAGTTTAAATGAGTTGACATTTGCAAAGCACTTAGAACAGTGCCTGGTACGTAGTAAGCCTTGAATAAAAGTTAGCAGTTACTCTGAAAGGCAGTAGCCCATGGTGTTTAAGTCCTTAAGTCAGATGGCCTGGGTGCCATGCTCAGCTCCATTATTTACTGAAATAACCATGGGAAAGTTGGCAAAGCTTGCAGAACATCCATTTTTTCATGTATGAAATGGGAATGATAGTAATGTGTATTTTTAGAGTTTGTATGACACATAAATTAGTTAATGTAATACAGTGTTTAGAACAACCCCTAACATGTAACTGTGTTCTATAAATGTTAGCTACTGGGAGTAGGGGTAGTTTTTAACGGCATCACCAGAGCGGCTTTATGAGGTAATGAAAGAAGAGATAATGAGCCAAGCATCTCCTCATACCAGCATATACATATATACAGTTAGGAGTAGTTATCAAGAATTAAGAATAGTGCTCTTTAAAAGAAACAAATGAATAAAACCTTAAATAGTTTAATTGACTTGGGCAATGGTTAGAACCTTTTTTCATCAGATACAGTTTCTGCAAACTTCAGAAATGCTACATAAAATGTAATTGCTTTTATGCAAAATCAAATTGATAATGTTAATTTAACTTTCAGTTTTCAATATTGAACATGAATTTGGGCTTTGTGTTCAGCCAAAAAGCTATAATAGTGCTTCCCTAAAGAGAATCATTAAGCAAATTGCTTTTTGAAAGTATCTTATTTGTTTTAGCCTCAGTTACATGTTTATATTTAAATGACTTATTTATCCCTAATGATATTTAGTGAGAAGAAAGCTATCAGCTAGAGTCTAACAATATCACAGCAACTTGCCATGTCTGAGCAGATGTTAAGCAGACAGTAGTTGAATGTTAATTTTGAGAGGATGGTATGCTTAAGCCTAGCTGAAGTATGTTACATGTGGGCTTTCTAGACTCGAGTACAATGCTGGATCTCTGGGGAGAATTTTAAAGCTAAACCTCTTTCTTTTGGGTCCTCTATATGGACTCTCTCAAGTCAGTATAAAGCAGATCATCCCTAGGCTAAAGCCCTTCAGCTTTTGTTATTGGGCTCTGTAGACCTGTAATTAGGCCTCCTGGCAGGCTTTGCAGGCCAGTTAATGGTCATATGGAGTTTCTGTGAGGCAGACTGGCTTTGTATAAATCCTGGGTACGAATATGTTTATGGGTCACTTCCTACCAGGACCATGCTTTGTCCTGATGCCCTACGGGCTGACAGGGAGCAGGTTCCCTTGACCATGGACTGTTCAGTTTGCGACTCAAAATCTACTCCGCTAATCCCCAGTGTAAACAGAGGATTTAGAAGGGCTTCTGTCACTTACAGTTGCCAATTCACTTGGGTGTCTGTGAATTTATTTTTCCCCAGACTTCATTATTGAAAGACTGACAAGTGTGTAAGAGTTGGATGTTTGTTTATATATCAAGTTTGAGTTTCTTTTTCAGTGCTTTTAGAATCATTGTAAATGATCTAAATTAGAATTATGTAATGAGGTTTTTTTCTATAAATCACGTTTTGATATTTCTTAATTTAAGCCATTAAAAATTTGGAATGATAACTAATCTTTTCCTATAGGGTAAATTATAGGTCTGTTTTTTTGTTAAGAGTAAACTAATACTATGTTAAGAAATCTACCAAAAAGTGATTAATGTAGATTTCAGATAAGTCAAGGAAGTAACTCATTCAAAACTTTTATACTATGTATTTTATTGAACAAAAATTACATTTTAATGTAACTGAGAACTTTTTAAGGAGGAACATCGGATCAGTGTATAAAATGCTTAATAAAATGTGTTTCGTGAAGTACTTACACATTAAGAGTGTCATTTATTGAGCATCTACTATATAAGGACTTTTATACATTTTTACGTATGATAGATATTTTAAATAATTGATTCATGTTTTCTAGACAAGCAAAATATTTGGATTTTAAGAAACTCATGATCGAGATGTCTTTTGTTTTTTTCAATTTATTTAATCCTTTACTTCACTATGGTTTTTGCTTTGTTTCTCGGATTATATTAAGATTTGACTCTAAAATGTGTAAATTCTGAGTATGCTCAGCAAAGGACTGTCACCTATCTTCCTATGAGTCAGTTTTTCTTTTGGGAGGAAATCAAATGATGAATATTTTCCCAGGTCTCATCTAGTGAATCAGTGCTCAGTACTTTGCATTTTGTGATGTAAAAATGGTTCATGACAGATGTGGCTGAAAAGACCACATACGTAGACTGTATGATTTTAGTCTGGTGGAACTAATAGGATCACTCATTACATTTTAGACCCTGGGGTTTCTTTTTTCTTTCATAATAATAATAATCTAAAAAAAAACTTTTAAAATAGAGTGGCCCTTTTTGTGTGTTAGTACAGCATCTTCCTTTAAATTTACAGAGCTGATGGTAACAAATCAACAAATAATCCTTGCTATCTTCTAAAATAATTCTTTAATGTGTTTATTGAATATTTACTGTTACTTTTAATTGTCCTGTCATCCTATAGAAGTTAAGATTTTGTTCTATTTTTATAAAGGACTTACTTGAATTTTATTTAGCAAAACTAGAAAATACGTTTCATAGAGAATCCTACACCTGTGAATTAAATTGAATTATATGTTAATAAGAACAAGTTTTGTAAATGTTGAAATAATTAATGGCACCAAAAGACATTATAGAGTAGGGATTCTTGGTATTCACTTACAACTAAGAGAATCATAGCATAGTCTGTTTTTCTTTTTTAATGTGCACAGTATATTTTTTGAAACAGAAATATATCTGTGATTTATTTGGAATTGAAAAAAAGGAGGCCCCTGAACAGTGTGAAGTGAACAATTATCTTATTTTAGTTTTTAAAAAAGTTAATATTTACATTGAAAAATATTGTGGGTGTTTTATATCAAAATGCTAATAGCAGTTATTGTCCCTCAAGGTGGGATTTAAGGTTAGTAAAAAAAAATTTTTGGCTTGGTTTCATTTACTGATTGCTTTGTAGTTATGAAGAGAACTTAAAGAGGTGAAGAAGAGGTTTAATTTAAACATAAAATTCCCCAATATTAATAGGAAATTTGATAAGTTTTGACAAGTATATGCATTCATTTAACTACCACCAATTTTTATTTATTTATTAAATATATTGGGGTGACATTGGTTAGTAAAATTATATAGGTTTCAAGTGTACAATCTGTAATACATCATCTGTATATTGCACTGTGTGTTCACCACCCAGAGTCAGTTCTCCTTCTGTGACCATATAGTTGACCTCCTTTACATTCTTCTACCATCCTTTCTCCCCCCTTACCTCCGGTAACCACTAAACTGTTTTTCTGTGTTTTTGTTTGTCTTGTTCGTTTGTGCTTTAGGTTTTATATCCCACAATATGAGTGAAGTCATATGGGTTCTTGACTTTTTCTATTGACTTATTTCACTTAACATGATAATCTGAAGATCCATCCATGTTAATCGCAAATGGCAGTATTTCATCATTGCTTATGACTGAGTAATATCCCATTGTGTGTATATATACCATGTCTTCTTTATCCAGTCATCTATCAAAGGACACTTTGGTGGTTTTTATGTCTTGGCCACCATGTATAATGCTGCAATGAACATAGTGCTACAGATATCTTTACAGATAAATGTTTTCAAAAATTTTTGGTAGATACCCAGAAGAGGGATTGCTGGCTCATATGGTAATTGTATTCTTAATTTTTTGAGGACCCTCCATACTGTTCCCCATAGTGGCGGTACCAGTTTACATCACCACCAACAGCGTATGATGGTTCCTTTTTCTCCACAACCTCTCCAGTACTTGTTATTACTTGTCTTGTTGATTATAGCCATTCTAACAAGTATGAGGTGTTGTCTCATTGTGGTTTTCATTTGCATTTCCCTAATAGCTAGTGAAGTTTAGCATTTTTTCATATGTCTATTGGCCATTTGTATGTCTTCTTGGGAGATGTGTCTGCTCAGGTGCTCTGCCCAGTTTTTAATGGGATTGTTAGTTTTTTTTGTTATTGAGCGGTACAAGTTCTTTATATATTTTAGATATTAGCCCTTTATTTGAGGTGTTGTTTGCAAATATCTTATCCCATTCAGTTGGCTGCCTCTTTTTTTGTTGATGGTTTCTTTTGCTGTGCAGAAGCTTTTAGTTTGATATAATCCCATTCTTTTATTTTTGCTTTTGCTTCCCTTGCCTTTGAGGTCAGATTCATAAAATCCTCTGTGAACCCAAAATCCCTAAGTTTAGTACCTATGCTTTCTTCTATGCAATTTATTGTTTTGCATCTTATATTTAGGTTTTTGATCCATTTGAGTTAATTTTAGTATATGATGTCGATAGCCGTCTAGTTTCATTCTTTTTCCACGTGGCTTTTCAGTTTTCCCAGCACCATTTATTGGAGAGGCTTTTTTTCCTCCATTGTATGTTTTTTGCTCCTTCGTAAGAAATTATCTGCCCCTATATATGTGGGTTTATTTCTGGGTTCTCAATTCTGTTCCATTTTTCTGTTCTGTGTATCTGTTTTTCTGCCAATACCATGCTGTTTTGATTATTGTCACTTTGTAGTATAGATTGAAGTCAGAATATGATACCTCCAGCCTTGTTCTTTTTTCTTAGGATTACTTTGGCTCTTGGGGGTCAAAAAATCTGATGATTTTTTTCTTCTATTTCTTGAAAATATGCCATTGGGATTTTGATAAGCATTGCATTAAATCTGTATATTGCTTTGGGTAATATGGCCATTTTAACTGTTGATTCTTCCAATCCATGAACACGGAATGTCTTTCCACTTCCTTGTATCTTCTTCAATTTCTTTTAATAATGTCTTATAGTTTTCAATGTATAGGTCCTCCACATCCTTTGTTAAATTTATTCCTAGGTATTTTATTCTTTTTGTTGTAATTACAAAAGGAATATTTTTTTCATTTATTTTTCTGAAATTTTGTTTTTAGTATATAGGAATAAAATGGATTTTGTACATTGATTTTGTATCCTGCAATTGTACTGTATTTGTTTATTGTTTCTAATAGTTTTTGGTGGAATTTTTAGGGTTTTCTATATAAAGAATTATGTCATCTGCAAAAAGTGACAGTTTATCTTCTTTATCCCCAATTTGGATGCCTCTCATTTCTTTTTCTTGCCTGATTGCTCTGGGTAGGACTTCTAATCCTATGTTGAATAACAGTGGTGATGTCTCTGTCTCATTCCTGATTTTAGAGGAAAAACTTCAGTTTTTCACCATTAAGTATAGTATTAGCTCAGGGTTTGTCATAACTGGCTTTATTATATTGTGGTACGTTCCTTCTGTAACCATTTTATTAAGTGTTTTAATCGTAAATGCATGTTGTATCTTATCAAATGCTTTTTCTGCAACTATTGATAAAAATCACATGATTTTTATCCTTTATTTTCTTTATGTGGTGTATCACATTGATTGATTTGAGTATGGTGAACCATTTTTATGCCCCTGGAATGAACTGTACTTGATCGTGATGTATAATCTTTTTAATATATTGTTGTATTCAATTTGCTAATATTTTCTTTAGAATTTTTGTATCTGTATTCATCATAGATACTGGTCTATAGTTTTCTTTTTTTGTGTGTTATCCTTACCAGGTTTTGGTACCAGGGAAATGTTGGTTTCATAAAATGAGTTAGGAAGTATAGCCTCTTCTTTAATTTTTTTGAAAGAGTTCGAGGAAAACAGGTATTAAATCATTTTTGAATGTTTGGTGGAATTCACTAGTAAAGCCATCAGGTCCTGAACTTTGGCTTTTGGGGAGGTTTTGCATGATTGCTTCAATTTTCTTACTGTTGATTGGTCTTTAAGATTTTTCAGTTCTTTGTGATTCCGTCTGTCTAGGAAGGTTATATATTTCTAAGAACTCGTTTATTTCTTCTAGATTATTGAATTTGGTAGCATATATCCTTCGTAGTGTTCTTGTATGATCCTTTGTATTTCTGTGGTGACTGTGGTAGCTTCCCTTTTATTTCTGATTTTGTTTACTTGTGCCTTCTCTCTTTTTTCCCTAGTGAGTCTAGCCAAGAGTTTGTCAATTTTTTAAATCTTTTCAAAGAACCAGCTCTTTGTTGCATTCATTTTTTTCTATTGTCATTTTGTTCTCTTTTTCATTCAATTCTGGTTTAACTTTTTATTATGTTTTTCCCTCTGTCGACTTTGGTTTCATTAATTCTTCTTTTTCTAGTTCTTTAAAATGTAAAGTTGTTTATTTGGGATTTTTCTTGTTTCTTGAGATAGACCTGTAATGATGTAAATTTCCCTCTTAATACTGTTTTTGTCGCTTCCAGATAATTTTGATATGATGTATTTTCATTCCTATTTGTTTCTGTATATCTTTTGACCTCTCCTTTTATTTCTTCTTTGACCCAGTCGTTCTTTAGTAGCATGTTGTTTAATCTCCACATATTTGTTGTTTTTCCTGCTTCCTTATTGCAGTTGATATCCAATTTCAAAGCTGTAGGTGGAAAATATGCTTGGTATGATTTCAGTCTTCTTAAATTTGCTGAGGTAGTTTTGTGTCCCAACATATGGTCTGATCTTGAAAATGTTCCAGGTGTACTAGAAAAGAATATTTAGACTGATGTTCTAGGATGAAGCTCTCTGTAAATGTCAATTATGTCCATTTGCTCTAATGTGTCATTTAGGGCTGACATTTCCTTACTGATTTTCTGTTTAGATGATCTGTCCGTTGTTGTCAATGGTGTATTTAGGTCCCCTACTACAATTGTGGGGGTTGTTTCTTTTTCCCCCCGGTTTTTCCCTTTAGTTCTCTTAGTAGTTGTTTTGTGTATTTTGGTGCTCTCTGATTGGGAGCATATATATTGATAAGTGTTATGTCTTCTTGCATTGTCCCCTTTATCATTGTGAAATTATCAATCTTTGTTTTTACCTTTTTTATCCTGAATTCTGTTTTGTTAGATACAAGTATGGTTACACCCACTTTTCTCTGCATGCCATTGGCTTAGAGTATCGTTTTCCTCCCTTTACTTTGAGTCTGTATTTGTCCTTGTAGCTGAGATGTATCTCTTCTAGGCAATGTATGGTTGGGTTTTGTTTTTTCATCCATTCTGTTATTCTGACTTTTCTTGGTGAATTCAGTCCATTTACATTTAGAGTGATTATTGATATGTGAGGATTTTTTAGCTATTTAATCTTTTGTTTTCTGGTAGCTTGGTTTCTCTACTGTTTCTTTGACTTTGTGTTTCTTACTGTTAATTTAGTTTGGTGGTATTCTGTGATTTTTTTTCTCTCTTTTTTTTTGTTACATGTCTTAGTTCTGGACTTTTTTTTTTTTTTTTTTTGAGTAGTTACCATTAATTCTATGTAAAAGAAAGTTTCATATATACAGTAGTCCTTTTTCTTCAGCATGCATCTCATCTCCATAGCCCTTTGCAAATTCAGACTTTTATTCCCTCCCTTTTATGTTTTTGTTGTCACAAGTAATCCCTATTTATGCTGTGAGCAGATTTCTGAGTTGCAGTAGCAAATCATCTTTTTTTCTTTTTTAATGTTTTATCTTCTTTACTCTTTATGTTAATGTGTAAGTATAAAGGGCCCTAGTCTGTGTACGGGTTGCCATTTCCTGCTTCTGTCTGTTAATAATCTTACTCATAGTTTTGTATCCTTTTGTTTGTTTGTTTCAGATCAAATAGCCTCCTTCAGTAATTCTTGTAATACAGGTCTTTTGGTGGAAAATTCCCTCAGCCTCTGTACATCTGGAAATTTCTTTATTCTTCCTCTATATCTAAAGAATAACTTTGCAGGGTATGTTATTCTTTGCTGGTAATTTCTTTCTTTCAGTAGTTTGAATATTTGATTCCACTACCTCCTGGTTTACAGAGTTTCTGCTGAAAAGTCTGATGATAATCTAATGGGTTTTCCTTTGTAGGTTATGGTCTTTTTTACCCTGGCCACCTTGAGAATTCTTTCTTTGTCATTAATTTTTGACAGCTTCAGTATAATGTGCCTCGGTGAAGGTCTGTTGGGATTGCAGTAATTAGGTGTTATGTTTGCTTCTTGGATTCAAGAATATGTTTCTTTCCATAGGTTTGGGAAGTTCTTGTCAACTATTTGTTTGAATAGACTCTCTGTGCCTTTCTCCCTCTTTTCTTCTTCTGGTTTACCCATTATTCTTATATTGTTCTATCTGATGGCGTCAGATAGTTCTTGTACAGTTCTTTCATTTCTTTTAAATTTCAAGTCTCTCTCTTCCATCCATGTCATTTACAGATTTCTATCTTCGATGTCACTGATTCTTTCCCTCATCTGGTCAGCTCTATTTCCTAAGCTGGCTATTTCATTCTTCATCTCTTTTATTGAGTTCTTCAGTTCCAGAATTTCTATTTGGTTCTTTTATAAAATTTCAATCTGTTTAGTTAAATATTCATTTTGGTCATTGATTTTATTTTTGAACTCACTAAGTGGCCTGTCTGAGTTTTCTTGATTCCCATTGAGTTTTTTCAGAACTGCACTCTTGAATTCTCTGTCATTTAAGTCACATATTTCCATGTCTTTGAGTTTATTTTCTGGAGATTTTTCATTTTCTTTCTGAGCTGCCGTGTTAACCTGGTTCTTCATGACAATTAATGGATCATTTCTCTTCCTTGGCATCTATGGGAGTGGATTCTGCAGCAGATTGATATGAAAAGGTCTTTCTTTTGCTTTCCAGTAGGTGGTGCTGCAGCATATTATTCTCTCTCTTGTTCTAGAGTGTTTTATTTTCTCTTGCACTGTTCTAGCTTCTCGTGCAGTTGGAGATTTCTTGGGGAGGTGGACTTCTGCTCTGTGACCAGGTTGCCTCAGTCTTAGGGTACCACCCCTATGGCAGGATGTGGTTGGCAATGGGGTTCTGAGCCTTGGAAATCCCAGTGCTGCCCCTGCAATCAAATGCAGATCTGTGTGTCTCAGCAGACCTGGGTTCCCCCTCTACAATCAGCCATGAGAGGTGGGGGGAGGGGTGGCCTGGGAGAGGCAGCTGATGTGTTTGTGGCTTTGTTTTCTTCTGAGTAATAGTGACTGCCAGACCACAGCTGCCTCACCCCTATAGATCCTGTCTTGTCACTGGAATTACTTGCACTGTGCTGCCCAGGAATTCTCTTCAGTTCTTAGGGCTGTAGATATTCTACTCTTTAATCTGACACTGGTACTGTTTTTTTCTGAGACCCACTGCTGATACTGGGAGGCTGTGGGGAAGGCAAGCTCTGGGAGGTTGGGGTAAGGTGGCCAGGCTCTGTGGCTTTGTTTTCTGTTTAGAAATGAGGGCTGTTAGATTGCAGCTGTCACATTTCTGTATTCAGTCTTTACCCCAAGGTCTCTGCCCCAATCTCTGGGTTCAGCCATATTATTGCTGATCCCTTAGGTAGAATTGCTGGCGACACAGAGAGTGCAACTGCAGTCTCAGTTGTCCCCCCTCATCTCTTGTTCTCCCCGATTCGCCCATCTTCAAGTGTTTGGATGCATGGAATTTTCACACATGTTTCTGTGTTGTGTAGGGAATCCTTTGTTGAATTATAGCTATTCAACGTGTTGTAACTTCAAGGAGAGATCTAAGGAGAACCCCCTCATGCCGCCATGTTTCTGACATCACTTCTACCAAAATTTTGATGCAGAACATTTATATTACTCCAGAAAGGTCATTTGTACTCCTTTGAAGTTAATTCTCTCTCCCCTTCTCAGACCTTAGCAACCACTAATCAGCTGTATGTCACTATAGTTTTACTATTTTCAGTAAGCTATGTAAATAGAGTCACAGAGTATGTAGACTTTTGTCTGTAGTCTCACTTGGCACAATGCTTTTCAAATCTGTCCACATTGTTGTGAGCATTACTTCTTTTTATTGCTGAGTAGTATTCCATCGTACGGCTGCAGCAGTTTGTTCATTCATTCAGCAATTGGTGGACAGGTGGGTTGTTTCCAGTTTATGGCTTTAATAATTAAAACTTACATGAACATCTGAGTACAAGTTTTGTGAACATATACATTCATTTCTCTTAAATATTTAGGAATTGGATTGCTTTGTTATATAGTGAAGTGTTATTTTAATTGTCAGAAACTGCCACACTCTTTTCCAAAGTGGCTGTAACACCAGTTTGCGTTTTCACAAACAATGTGTGAAAGTCCTGTTTGTTCCACATCCTTGACATCACTCGATGTGGTCAGTTCTTCTGTTGAATTTCAGCTATTCTGTTAAATATGTTGTATTTCATTAGACTCTAATGTGCATTCCTTTGAAAACTGACGAGGTTGAGCATCTTTTCATGCAATCATTTGTCATCTGTATATTTTTGTGAAGTATCTGCTCATGTCTGTTGTCCATTTTTTAAAAGACTTGTTTATATTATTGACTTGTAGAGTTATTTATATTTTCTGAATACAAGTCAAATATGTATTTTATAAATATTTTCTCCTTGACTATGCCTTATCTGTTTATTTTGTAAACAAATTTTAATTAATGATTTATATACAGTAAAATACGCTTTTTAGTTAGTGTTCTTTGATTTTTGACAAATGCAAGTGGTTGTGTAACAACACCCAGAATCAAGATGTAGAGCAGTTTTATTAGACCTCAAGATTTCCCATTCCCATTTGCCATGAACCTCTCCCACCATTTCCTAGCTTCTAGCAACCATTGATCTACTTTTGTCCCTATGGTTTTGACTTTTCCAATATATCATTTAAATGGAATTATATAATATGCAGCTTTTTGAGTCTGACTTCTACTACCTAGCATAATGCTTTTGAGATTTATCCATGTTGTTGCATATGTTAGTACTTTATTCCTTTTTTTATTCCTGAGTAGTATCCCCTTGTGTGGATTAATTTAAAGATATTTAGGTTGTTTCCAGTGTTGGATGATTATTAATTAAACCATTACAACATTCTCAAATAGATTTTGTATGAACATAAATTTCTGTTCCATGAGAGTAAATGCGCAGGATTGGGATTGCTACTTTATGAATTTACTGATGTTTCATCATTGTGAATACTCCATGTACGCTTGAGAAGAAAGTGTACTTCACATTTGCAAAATATAAAGTTTGGGGATTTCTGGTCAAGGTGGTGGAGTAGGTAAATACTGTGTCTGCATCTTCTCACAACCACGTCAGAATTACAACTAAACTACAGAACAACCGGCATTGAAAATTGCCTGAAGTTTGGCACAAGTGAAACCCTACAGTTAAGGGCATACAGAAGAAACCACCTTAAGACTGATAGGGGGGTTGGAAGCCCTGAACGGGCTGGTCTCACAACTTTGTGTGACCATTAAAAATCAGAGGGAAATCTCAGCTGAGGGGGTCCTCTCAAAGAAGCATGGGGTCCCAGCCCTGTACCAGGCTCCCCAGCCCAGGGTTCCAGTGCTGAGAAGAGAAGTCCACATAACTTCTGGCTGTGAAAACCAGTGGAGATTGCGGCTGAATGAGACAGGGGTGGCTGCAGTCCCAGGCACTCCACTTAAAGGGCCTGCACATGTACTTATTTGCTGATGGACTCACTCAATCTGAGCACCGGAACTGGGGAAGCAGCTACAAAGGGACCTGGGATATACAGGAAGGAACTGAGTTGTCTGGCTTCACGGAGCGGCGGTTTTCTCCCAGACAGGAGTTGGTGGAAGCTATTGTTTCATTGTTGAGCCTTCCCCTTCCTGGCACGCAGACAGAGGCAGCTACCATATGAGTCTCCATCAGCCTCGCTAACACCACTCATTCACTCTGCCCCAGGTGATTCCCAGAGACCCCCACCCCACCCAACTTTCAGGCACAACCTGTCTTGGCTCATGCTGCAGACTTTCTTAAAATCTCTCAAACGTTCACAAAACCCAAACAAGCACCATCTGACTTCAGCATGTCCCGTAGCTCTTGCTGAGCAGCCCTAAGCCCAGCACTAGCCACAGCTAGTCTTGATTCATGGCTAGGCTTCTCAAAGCACCTCCAAACTCAGCAAGGGTGGTGGCTATCTGTGTATTGCTTTGTGGCTTATGCCAGGTGGCCCTGGGCAGGGCATAGGCTATGGCGGGGTTTCTCCAAGGAAGCCCTGGGAACTGGCATGCCTGGAGGCCAGCTTTGGACTTAGCCAGAGCATCACCTGGTTGCCTCCAAGAACACACACTCAAAGGGCAGGCTGGGCAGGCACCAAAGCCCCGCTAAAGCAAATCCTGTAGGATCAGTCCCTGCCCAGCAGCTACTCTACTGTAGTCACAGCCAGTCCTCACAACAAATTAGCCCGAGAGTGAATCCCTCCCATTGACATGCAGAAAGCAACCAAGACTCAACTACAACAGGAGGGCACACATAACCCACACAAGGGAAACACCTGGAGTATCCAGGTCTGGTGACCAGGGAGACTGTGTTACTCGGCCCCGTAGGACACCTACTACATAAGGCCACTCTACTAAGAGCAGGAGGCATAGCAGCCTTACCTAATACATAGAAACAAACACAGGGAGGCAGCCAAAATGGGGAGACAAAGACACATCTCCCAAACAAAAGAACAGTACAAAGCTGAGAAAAAGAACTCAACAAAATGGAGACAAGCAGCCTACCAGATATAGAGTTCAAAACACTGGTTATAAGGATGCTCAATGATCTCAGGGAGACTTCAACAAAGAGATAAGATGCATAAAAATGGAGATAGAAAACAAAAACAAAAAGTCAGAAATTAAGAATACAATAACTGAAATGAAGAATACATTAGAGGGAGTCAATAACTTAGATGAAGCAGAGGATTGAATCAGCAATTTGGAAGATAACAGAAAGCACCCAATCAGATCAACAATAAGGAAACATAATCCAAAAAAATGAGGATAGTTGAAGGGACTGATGGGACATCAAGCATACCAACATTCGCATTTTAGGGGTACCAGAAGGAGAAGAGAGAGCACAAGGAATTGAAAACCTAGATGATGAAGAAATAATGACAGGGTCTTATATTAATTTTTGCTCCAAAAGACGCATTAGAGCTGTTGGTCTGGCTAGGTCTTATTTTCGGGGAAACACGGTATGGTAATAGCTATGCATAGTGCCGGGGGTTTTCTTCTTAAATTGTATACGAGGTGTGATCAAGAAATATGGTGAATGTTTAAATTTTAAAAATTTATTACAGTAAGAGACACATTGCCATTAATTCCCCTCAAAATACTCCCCCTTGCTTTGAGCACACTTGTCCCATTCGTCTTCCACTTTCTGAAGCAGTTCTGGAAGACCGCTTTCGTCCGCCTCTTTAGTTGTGCTGTCGTGGCTGCCTTGATGTCCTGCATTGATTCAAAACATTTACCTTTCATGGCCATTTTGACTTTATGGAAGAGCCAGAAGTCACACAGTGCCAGATCTAGTGAATAAAGTAGATGAGGACACACCATAATGTTTTTATTTGGTAGAAATTGCCGTACCAGAAGTGATGTATGACACAGAGCATTGTCATGATGGAGGATGAAACCATTTGCCCACTTCATGTTAATGCATTGTTTGTGATCCATGATTTATGGCACACTTTAAAACACACCTTCTCTAAAACACACCTTCTCTCAACCATAGCTCACACCCAACTGACTGCACCAAACAAGTTAAAACTTGTCACACACTGTTTCTGAGATTCAACGCGCCACTTCCCATATTGAAGATCCCTGCCTTTCCCTTGGATGGCACTCGGCAGCAGCATTCACTGTATTTATTGATCACACCTCATAAATGTCTAGCCACTATGCTGTTAATCTGAAATGAATATAAAATGATATTGAATGTCAATAGTAATTGAAAAATTTTAAATGGTAGGGGAAAGCGAAGAAAAACAAGAGGTCCAAATTTCCAGGTGTAAAATAAATCATGGGGATGTAATGTACAGCATGGGGAATATAGTAAATAATATTGTGATAGCATAATACGATGTGAGATGTTTGCTGGACTTATTATGGCAATCACTTCTTTAGATTTGTAAATGTTAAACAACTGTGGTGTACACCTGAAGCTAATATAATGTTGTATGGTAGCTATATTTTAATAAAAATCTTTAAAAGATAAAGTTCACTGTACATGTTTATAGAGATTTACCTTATTGGTTATGTTTCTTTTTAGCTCTTCTCTGTCCTTCCCTTTATTTTTTGTCTAATTTACCAGTCTTATACTGAGAATGGATTAATATTCTTATCATTAGCTTGTTTCTATTTATACTTTGTTGCATATTTTGTAGTTTCTACTTTATAGAAGTATTCGTATGGTATTTGATGAATAGATATTATTAACTATAGTATCTTCTTTGAGTTTTAGGGTTTTTTTAGCATTAAAAAAAATACCCTCTTATGTTACATTGAATACTTTTTGGCTTGAAATCTACTTTGATTTTAGGATCCCAAATCCTGCTATATTGTTCGCATTTGTCTTGTATATTTTTTCTCATCTATTTAATTTTAGACTTTCTGAATTATTTTGTTTTATATGTGTCTCTTGTGTTCAGCATATAGTTAAGTCTTACCTTTGAAAACAAATTTGAAAATCTGTTTAATAGATGAGTTAAGCCTGTTGACACATGTTGATATGACTAATATGTAAACTGTATTATGTCATTTAACTAGTCATTGTGTTTTCCCAATAGTTATTTTGTAAGGTTATCTTTTCATTGTTAACTCTTGTAGGCGCTTAGTGTTTGTCTTACTGACTTTTCTCTTATAATATCTTATCAATATTTGTATCTGTTATCTTGGTTTTATGTGTTGTTCCTAAGATGGTGTTTATTTTTTTATCTTATTTGCTAATTTTAACATACAAAACTTTTAACTTTTTATTTAGTCAACTCTTGTTAATCTTTTACTTAACCATATTCTTTTCATCCATCTTTCATTGTGTTTAAGCTTAGAAAACTACCTGGAGTTAGCCCAACTGTGAGATTAAAGGCACAGTCCCCCATACTGCTAAGACTTCTGACCCCAGTTAGAAGTACAGTACTTTCCCCAAAGCACCGTCCGATTTGATGACGCTGCACCAGAAAGACTCAGAGATGTCTCTGAAAGTTATTGTTATAATGTTCACATTTATTACAGGGAAAATGATACAAATTAGAACCGTCTAATGAAAGAGACACATAGGGCTGAGTCTAGGAAGGTTCCAAAGGAAGTTCCTGTCTTCCAAAGGATGTGTCACCCTCCTCACATTCATGGGTGACCATAGTCACGGGGTATTGCCAACCCAGGAAGCTCACCTAAGCTTCATTGTCCAGAGATTTTATCCAGGCTTCATTACATAGGCATGATTGATAGATTCACTGCTTATTTCGCTGAAGTCAATACCTATTCCTACCCTTTCCAAGGAGTTTGGACTGATAGGATGTGGCCCAAAGCCCCAACCCTCTAATAGTTGGTCTTTGTCATGGCAAGCCCCCATTAATACTGTTGGGTGTGGCTGGCTGCACTTTTAATCACCTCAAGAGCATAAATATCAGTCTTGGTCTGAGTCCCACCGTGAATATAAAGATTCCCTAATCACTCGGTTTTCAGGAGCTCAAGACAAAAGCCCCACCTTTCTTTGGTCCAGGTAAATTCTTTACTCCAGGAAAGCCTTTCTCTTTCAGCTGTTAAATAAAATGGAATATTTTCTTTTGGTCATTTTTAAAAATATTTTTATGACTCTTCTATCATTAACTCTTGAATTCTTCTGGAGTTTAGTGTTGATACTAAAGACCAAAATTTTTTTTCCTCTGCAAAAAGCTAATCAGTTCTGGCACCATTTGTTAAGTAATTCTTCCTTTTATTTACTAATTTTGATGCCTTATTTACTCTGGATACCTAGTTTTTAAACCCTTATCAGATTAATTAGAGTAAATTAGAAAATAATGGTAGAAAGTACTCAAATTAGGCATATAATTCCTGACAAGGAAGACGGGCAAATTATAAACAGCAGACCAAAGATCTCAGAAACTCTTAGACTATGTATGAGTGTACTGACTGGTGATATCTCTCTGCACGATCCCTTAAGGATATTGCTGTTTTACCTGCCAAAGTTTACTTGATGTTTTGGTATTAATATGATGCTCTCAATTAGCAAGGGAAGGATGAAGGCAGTTCAGCATAATTCTGTTTTAGAAGTCATGAAGATCAAGCCAAGTGCTGTGTGTGTTGACTAACAAGGAAAGATGTCTATAAAATCATTAAGGGTGAAAAAAGCCCCATGCACAAGCATAAGTATAGGATGATGACATGTATGTATTTTTCATAATGTGTGTGTGTGTGTGTGCACGTATGTGTGTTTAAAAATGCATAGACAAAGCCCTGGAAAAATAGCCACTAAACTGTGATGAGGAGGAGAGTAATAGTAGTGGTGGTGTCCCTTGTTTCCTACTTTTCTGTAGTCCTTTGATGTTTTTAAAAAAATAAACTTGTATTTCTTTTATAATTCAAAACTTTAAAGATCGTGTACAAGTTTATAATGCGTTGTAGAAAGATAGCAATCATAATAAATAACGTACATGTTGGAAGTTTCATAGGCTAGGTTAGCCCTGGAGAGTTAAATCATGAAACTTCATTCCTCCAGAGGTGCAGGTACATGGGACATGCCTTTCTGGCAGTATCGTTAGTATTTGGGGAAAAAAAACGAAAACCTTATGAAAAGTGTTTTATAACTGAGAAACGTTTTTAAATAAAAGATCATAGCTCATGTATTTTAATTATAAAAGATTTATTTACTAGTTTATGAAGTCGCCTACTCATTATAGGCTTCTACTTATTAGGAATTTTATGTTACTGAAAATAATTTTTGATTTTCTCTAATCTAGAAACCTGGGACTCAACAGGTTAGGACTAAGAGCTGAAATGGGGGAATCAGAGAAAGAATCAAATAAATAACACATCAGGAAACTTTTTTCACCAACCCATCCATAGGACAGATTAGGGGTCCACTCACAAAGTCAGTAATAGAAACAGTCACCATGGAGTTACCTAAAGCGAAATCTACACTTCACTGATTCCCTTGTGGTGGGATCAGCATGCTGGGACAAAACAAGACAGGCCGGGATTAGGCTACCTGACTCCAGATTATAGGGTGTGCCTCGGACCTCTGGGGCTTGGGAGGGAGGGTGGGAGCCAAAGATGAGCAAGTATCCAGTTTAGGGTGGCAGCAGGAAATAGATGGCACGCTCAAAGGCATAAGCAGATAGTTTAATGAAGGGACTATTAAAGGATTGGTTAGGTTTAAGAAGAATCGGCAAGATTCCTGGCCTAGCAATAGCTGTGAATCTTTACCACCTCTAGGCCTAATAAGGGGTAGGAAAGAGAGCAGCTCTAGAACATTTGAGAGCTTATTATAAGAGAGAGCTGTCCCAACAGAAACTGGGCCTTTGGAAGAGAAAAGCAGCCACTGTCAAACCTCAGGCTAGCAGGAAGTAAACCCGAACTTCTCTTTCTTCTTGCCCTCTAATTCATCTCCCTTCAGCGTCTTCTACTGGCCAACCCCAAACAGTAGCTGAAGGGCAAGGCAACCTATCAGAGGCAGCCCATAAAATTAATCAGCCAGGTCAGGGTGGAGGTGGTCACCTAGATCAGGGGACGCATATCAAGCTTATCCACTACAGTACCTGATGGCTGCTGGAGCAGTCAGCAGTCCTGGATGGTCCAATGAGAAGTCCCATTACCCTAAGTGCAATTTAGTGACAGTTAAAAAAAGAAAGAAAAGGAAAGGAGAAGGCTAAGGGAGAACAGATGTCTTTTAGTAATTAAAAAACGATGATACTTGCTCTTCCTTCATTGATTGGTCTCGGGTACTTTCAAAATAATGCAGAACACTACAAATTTTACTGTTACTAAATCAACTTCCTCAGAATTTACATGATAGAGTGTACTTTTCCTTAAAATGTATTTGAACAAAAATAAATTATGCCAGGGCTTATACAAGGCAATGCAAATAGATTCCTAAGACAGTATTTCTGTCCCTTTGAAGCTCACAGTCCAGTGTTGGAGAGAACTGCACAGATACTTACAATATCACATAGTAACATAAACCATTCATCTACTTTGCAAATATTTGAGACCCTACTATGTGTCAGGCAAAGTACAAAGTTACAGAGTGCAGTGGAAACAGGAGAAGCCACCTCCACCTGAGAAATCAGAGAGAAGTTATTATAAAATGACTATAACTTCAGTAGCATTGAAGAGTATACAATTTTGTTTTTTCTTACCTGGTCTCCCTATAAATCATAGACATTAAAACTCAGTTATAAAAAGGAATGGTATCAACCTTTGTAATAAAGTCCTTTTGATACAGTTATTGAAAGAGTATTTATCATTGCTTATTAAATATGGAGAAATAAGTGTGCCATTTTTTTCCAAATGGTTTCATTTGCTCATGTTTTCTTTGTTGACCCAAATGAATGAAATTAGAATAAACAATCTCTAAGTCATTTGTAATCATGAGCTGATTAATGGAGTTTGGTTTCATAGCCATTATTCATTCACGAACACCTGATATCTTTCCCATAAACAAATTGTGTTTGTCCAAATTAAGAAATTAAATGAAGCATTTGATGAGTTTATGATTGACCCTTCTAACTCAGAGCCCATTAGTCAATGTCGTTATCATAGAAAACTGTTTGACTAATGTGCTGTCTAAAGAAGCATGTGGATTTATTATGACTTCTGATTAATGCTTGCTGCAAGCCAAACTACTAGATTATAATAATTTTTGATTCTCATTTTAGCAGTCATTGAAGAATTTCATCTCTGATGAAATGCGCTTATGTCCCATTAGATTTAGAGATGATTACAAGGTATTGAGTGGATAAATTTTTTAAAGAATAATATGTTTTAGAAAGCATATATAGTATATGCTTTAGAAAGGCAATTTTTAAAAAACAATTTAGCATCTTTTAACTTTGTGGATGTAATCTTTCTTTTTCAGGGTAAAGAGCCATTATTTAGATTTTTTTCAAACTAGAACTTATTCAATTTATTTACGAAACTGGTAGGAAAAGTATGCTGTATGAATTTCTAACATTGTATTTAACTTATAACAAGTTTCAGTAATTTTAAATATTTATTTTAAAATTGTATGTCATTCTTATTTGATACTATTCCATTTTGCCAGTAAAGGAAATCCCTGTTTACCCAGTTTATTCTCATTATAAAGTTAGAACATGAGTTCCATCCTAAGAAAACTCTCTAACAGACTAATACAGCTAAGCCACTGTTAACATGGGCCTTCTAGTATCGGAGGACCAACACACTGTTATAAAGAAACTAAGGACCTCAAATATGGCAAAGCTTTTGTTGTTTAATTTGGGGATGTGGTGTAGAGTGCCGTTTAAAAGTTGGAAACAATGGCTTTATCAGAATCCATCTGATTAAGAGTTTGCAAGCCAGATATGTAGCCTTTATAGACTTTGTTGTGTAATTGACTTATACGCCTCTTAAATTAGGGAAGATGAAGTAGCTGATGATAGAAATGGAAAAAAAAAAAGATTTGGGGAAAGCCTCTCTGATTTTAGTTATACCATATAAATTGTGGTGATCCACCAGTTTTTCTCTCATGCACATCCCGATTTTATTAGGAAAATAAAGGAAACTAGCACCAGATATTTAGCTTGGAGCAGAATATAATAATCATGAGGACTAGAATAGAGCAAGGAGAAAGGAGAGAGACACCCCCCGCCCCCACTTTTTTTCGTTTTCCTGAGGGTCTTAAGATCTGCTGAAATTAGGAATGATTTTCCTCAAGCCAGGCCTTACTTTGATTGCTTTACTCTTTTTAAAAATTTATTCATTTATTTTTATTTTTTATTACTAGTTTCAGGTGTACAAAACAATGTAATAGTTAGACACTTACACCCCTCACAAAATGATAACCCCCCTCCCCCAAGATACTACCCCTCTGATATCGCACACATCCGTCCGTTACATGTCCAGTGTCTCTGTTCCTTATGCTGTACTCCACTTCTTGTGACCGTGTGTGTGTATAAAATTATAGTTAACATTCATTATTATTCAGCTTTAAGACAAGTGTCCATCAGATACCCTACAAAATCTTTACAATATTATTGATTATATTACCCCCAAATGTCTTTCTTAGCCCCCTGGCAATCTTCTGGTTACCGGTTGTGCTTTCTAATCCCCTCACCTTCCCCCTTATCCCCACAACCCCTTCCATCTAGCAACCCTCAGTTTTCCCTCTGTAGCTCTGAGACTGTTTCTGATTAGTTTGTTCATTCATTCTATTCTTTAGATTCCATATAAGTGAGATCATATGGTATTTGTCTTTCTCCATCTGACTTATTTCGCTTAGCATAATGTTCTCTAGGTCCATCCATATTGCAAATGGTAAGATTTCATTCTTCTTCGTGGCCGAGGATTGCTTTACTCTTAATGGGACTAAAGTTTTAAGAAGTTAAAGGACGAAAGTTAAAAGGTAGGTTAGAAGATTTTCACTGATCCTTACTGCATATATAGAGCAGTGCTAAGATACTGCTTCCAGCCTTTCTCAAAAGTGGGAATCTTCATTGACCGGGCATTTGAGGACTTCTGAGTTGATACAGCATTTGAGCAATAAGGCAGACATAGAGGGATTTATTTGCAACCTGTGGTGCGCCTGGGTTACTCTTTTCATTTATTGAAGGTTTTGTGATGAAGTGAAACACAACCTTCTTACCTCGTTTTGGAAATTAAGATGCTGGATTCTATTCTCTAATAGAAGCATATAGAAGTCATTGTCATTTCCAAACAAGGAGACTTTGAGCAAGAGATTCTGCAGGAGTTACATTTCCTTCCTCTTAGCATATTTTGGGGGTGGGGGTGGGGGCTGAGCAGGGATATACACTTTATTAATCCTATTTATTCTCATCAGTAAAGAAAAAAGTGATGATTTAGGATTACCTTAAGGGACTTTCCTAAAACTAATCTGTGCCGAGTGTTTACTGTGTGCAAAGCATTGTATTATGTGCTTTCCATATATTATAACACTTAATCTAATGACAACCCTTTAAGAAAGGACCTATTATATCTTTGTTTTACACTTAATACATCTTATTAGGCTTAGGTGCTATAACTTCCCCAAAGTCACAGCTCCAGAATTAGTAGAGTCAGTACTATATTCTCAATAAGTTTTTAAATCCACATTTTGGGAGGTCTATACCTTTTAAGTTCATGCATGAAAATTTCCTTCTGTTTAGTTTGGAATGCATTACAGAGCCAACACAGTCATGTAAATACAGTAACAGTAGTAAGTATTTATACCAGGTGTTTAGCCCCACAGAAAGGATTTCCAGAGTCACTTTGGCAAAGAAGCCTGAAGGAATGAAGTAGAATACAGTGGAGGGGACGGGGGAGAAGACTGAACTGACATTTTTTAGTGCCCGCTGTGTGTCTAAAATGAAGTTAATTAATGTAACACAAAGACAGTAATAGAGTAAAATGGCATTAACAGTATGTACATTTCTTTTTTGTATAAATTTGAAATACTAGTTTTAATCACAATATTTTCTTTTTAAAGTGAGATTGTTCCCTATAATGTCCTCAGAGGCATTTCACCTGAGAAGAGACCAGGGCTAGTGAAGGACATTTCTGTTTCTTTCCTAGGGGATGATTGGGGGAGGAGGTCCTAGTTAAAATAAATCCTCTTGAAGAGGGAGGGCTCAGGCCCTAAGAAAATGGATTTCACCCTGGAAGAGAAAAAAGGGAAGGAAGCAAAAATGTAGCACTGGAGGAAGGCAAGTGGTCAGGATCCAGGGAAGGGCTGGGAGCAGGCCTGCAGTGTCCCTCTGCACTTGTCTTTCCTCGTCCCCTTTTATCAGGTGTACTCATATATATTGACATTATTATTTTGTGAAGAAAAAAGTGACCGTTTAGGCTCAGTGTGATTTAAAAAATAAGATAGAACGGGTAGGTTTGTTTATGTTGAGTGTATAGGTGGCAGTAGTGGTGGGGTGACTCCTTCGTGTGTCCTTTCTATTTGTCTTACGGGGCAGGGATTTTTCTTGTAGGGATTGTGTGCTTAATTCATAGTACATTAATTTTACATTATTATAAAACTTATTGAGAAGTCTCAAGACTTCTTGTCTGAAAATCAATTTTTATCTACATATGGATATTTTAAGTCCGTTTATATATTAGAAAAATATTGCTGTATTGGAGTCTTTCTTGTTTCACTACTATCATTTACTTCTCAGTGATATATCCTAAAATAAATAACTCAGCAAATAAATTTTGTATTCGGTGAATAGATTATCACCACATTTTTGTAACCGTGGAGTTATCCACCACCGTCTTTCTCTCTTTGGCTTTAGAAATATTATAGGAACTAGGACTTGAGTTCCAACTCTTCTACACTTCTTTTCCTAAAATGTAAATGGCCTGGTTTCTCTGCATAGTGATTGTTATTGTAACCTAGTCATTTAATTTCCCTGAAACTTTCTTTATCTACATACAGAATGTAGGGTTACAAAGAAGGGAAGGAGTATTTCCCTTTCCCACTGAGTGCTCTCCCATCCTGCTGTGAAAGTGCTCTTCCTTATGTCTGAATATTTGTAATATCTATATATTTGTGATATAAAAATATCTGATCTCGTCACTTATTTTGGAAATTACATATTCTTAAATTTTCTCATTGATTATTTTAATGTAGCCATCCAAAGACCATAGTTTCAGTCTTTAAAAAAATTTATTACCCATCATAGTGAAATCAGAAAAGAATGACTTTATTGCCCATGGTGTAGTATGTGAAAATATAATAAAATGAATATTTTGAACAGACAACATTGAACTAGGAAACTATTTATGAAAAAAAAAAAAGCACATGAAGTACATGTTGTTTCATGGTTTATTTAACAAAGTATATAACACACACTCACATGTG
Source organism: Rhinolophus sinicus (assembly GCF_036562045.2). Classification (NCBI taxonomy): domain Eukaryota; kingdom Metazoa; phylum Chordata; class Mammalia; order Chiroptera; family Rhinolophidae; genus Rhinolophus; species Rhinolophus sinicus. The sequence goes on from NC_133751.1 coordinate 28,100,120, forward strand.
AAATTATATTTGTTGGTGACTTTTTCATTCAAAAAAATGTAGTATTTGGTTTAGTTTGCACCAGCATTGAAAGTATAAAGAAATGACAATAGTCCTGGCTGCAAGATAGACTGAAAGAATTTATTGTCATATTTACAGCTTTGGGGTAAGATAAAATCATAAATTACAGTGCCTTCTCTAAAAATGGCATCAGGAAAAAATATAATGTGGGAATTTCATATTCCAGATTATACTGAGTCTAAATTGGTGAATCACAGAGGTCTTTCAAAAAGAAAAGTTTGGTTCTTTGATTTTCAGACTTTCTGCATCTTATCCCAATTGAGTATTTCTTTTGGAGCACATAAGGTGAATCTCAGTGTTAAATTGTGTGTGTGTGTGTGTGTTTTGTAAACTGAGCATTCTCAAAATTAGATAGCTGTATGTCCTCATTAGAGATTATTAAGACATCTCAAAGACAGAGCCTGATCCAAATGGGGGAAGTGGACAACCAAGAAAGTTGGACTGTGGGTCAGCATGTGTTCGTATTGTGGTGGTTTGTATGTAACATTTTATGGAACAATAAAAAAATAAAATAACAAACCAGGGAGGTGGGAGGTAGAAGAGGGTAAAGGGGATCATATATATGGTGACGGAAGGAGATTTGACTTTGGGTGGTGAGTACATAATGCAATATATAGATGACGTACTATAGAAATGTATACTTGAAACCTATATAATTTTATTAACCAATGCCACCCCAATAAATTTAATTTAAAAAGAAAAAACATAAAATAAAATGAAATGACAAACCAAAACAATGTCGAATTTAAAATAACCTAAATACAATGATAGCATTAACAGCTATACATTGCTTTTCGTAGTCGGTATTTTATTGAGCATTTGCAATTTACCAGCATTGTGCTAACCAGTTTACATATAATTTCTCTTTTCTTACAAGAACCTTGTGAAGTACACAGAACAATATTATTGTCCCTGAGTACATATAAGAAAACTGAGAATAGAGAGGTTAAGTCAGGCATGAGTAGTATTTATCAAAATGACTTATCAAAGAACATGGTTATTTCCATACACTTAGCACCTGTCATGTTATCTACAATATAGTAGGCCTTCAAAAAATTGTTCATTAAATTGGCAAGAAATACTATTATTATTTCTTCTTACTTTCTAAATGTTGGTGCAAACTAAACCAAGTACTACATTTTTTTAAATGAAAACATCACCAACAAATATAATTTTACATGTGAGTGTGTGTTATGTACTTTGTTAAATAAACCAAGAAATAACATGATCTTATTTGAACTGAAATTCAAGGTGATTTGTTTGTGTCAGTTGGCTAAAAACCTGATCACATAGTTTTCAGTTGATCTCCATACCTCTATTTATTATGTACTATTATTAAACATAAACATCCTACATATCACATCTCACATATTAAGCATATTACTTTATTGCAGGAAAATCTAAAGTGATTCAGAAACGATGTTTCTGGAATATATACACTTAGTTAAGTTTATTAAATGCCTTATTTGCTAACAGAAAAAGCAATTCCAAATACTGGTCTTAAAGTAACCATACAAATTATTAATCCTTAAGTTAAGGAAGTAAAAGAGAACACTCAGAACATGAAATTTCGTAGCCACTTTCTTTTAGTTCTCGTACAAGTTAATTTTCTCGTACAAGCTAATTTTCACCCAGATTTTCCTCTTTCATATTCCAAACCATAAGTAAATAAATAAATGAATAAACAAAGAAAGAAAGAAAGACATAGTGAGAGTAGTTGTTTTATGGTGCCAGTCTAGAAAAACAGATTTCATTATCAGTGGGATTGAGAAAATATTACAAGTAGAAGCAGGCAAAGGCCTTTCTATCTGATGATAACTCTCTTTCTCTGAAAATTCAGAGAGCAGTCATGAGATATCTCTGCCAACTGAATGACTCTATAATGCACCTTTACAAAAAGAATACTAAATTCTAGTATTTGCTGGCAAATCTGATGAAATATCTCTTTGAGGTTCCATCAGTGAGAATAAGATTAGTAAATTAATTGTGGATATCCTTTATTAATGTGTTTGTGCCTTATTATCCCATTTTTGAAGGAAGACTATCTAATTTTTAAGTATTCCCAAAATAGTACTTGCTTAATGGAGGAAAATAATCAGGTAGTATAGAAGTACATAAAGTAAAATATGAAAGATTTCATCCACACTCCCATTTGGCAATAAAGAACAGACTTTAGAGCCAGATGTTTAATAGAAATTTCTGCAATGATAAAAATGTGCTATATTTGTACACCCAAATAAGATAGCTTTTAGCTACACGTAGTTATCAAGCACCTGATATGTGGATACATGTGAATGAGAAGCTGAATTTTTAATTTCATATATTTTTAATTAATTTAAATGTAAATAGCCTCATGCTGCTAATCCCAGTTCTAGCCCTTACCAGCTATGACCTCAGGCACGTAACCTAACATGTCTATGCCTCAGTTCTCCCTTCTTTAAAATGGGGATATGCAATCCATATGAAGATTATGCAATCCGTATAAAGATATGCAATCCATATAAAGATTTTAGAAGTGCCTGAAACATAGAAACACTCAGACATTTTCTAAGTTCAGTAAGATATGTGTGTGTGTATACACACACACACATATATATTTAAAATATATTATATATATATATATACACACATAAATGTATGTAGCATGCAATTTTTATAAATGAGGTAGGTCATCCTATTGACACTATCCTCAAAATGAATACTTTCAATGAACAATGTACCATAGACGACTCCTATTTCAAGACATAGAAATATTTATTGAACACTTGCTATGTGTCCATCACTATGCTCAGTGCCTGGGATACTGTATTGTGAAAGTTAGAAATAATGCAAACCTCCACGACAATAAACAAAAGAATTAGGTTGTGCTAAGCAATGGGGAAAGGGATAGCTACTTTAGATTACAGGAGACAGGGAAGGCTTATCTGAGGAATGAGAACTTTCATCATCATATAATCCATGCCCGCTGCCCAGTAAAGAGTCTCGCACTATCCTTGAGTTTTAATGTATCCTATAGACTTCAGGACAGGTATTACAAGATGGTACTCCACCCCACTGCCCATCTCTTACTTCCTCCGCTCCTGTTTCTCTCTCTCCCTCTAGAGAGCCTCACTAAATGCCTAATCCTCCCTGCTCTCCCCCACCTCTAGTTACCAGCTACCAAGCCATCTGATAAATACATCCAATTCCTGAGCTTCACCCCATTTCAGTATCCATTCCATCCCCAACCACATTGTATCCTATCTCTGAACCTGTATTATGCCGAAGCTTCCAACCATCTCTAAAGTTCTTCACCAATTTCTAAATATCAGCTTAACCCAATTTTTCTATCTCCTTCAGACCTATTTTGAATCACAGGGGATGACATTTAAGATGAGATCCTTTACATGTCAACCACGCAAAGAGCAGAGGAAAGAGAGAATTCTGGTAGGGAGGAGAGAGGAGCAAGTACAAAGGCTCTGAACTGAAGTGGGAAACAACTTACTGTACTTGAAGGCTTGAAAGAAAGATTGTGACTGGATCGTACCAGTAATTTATTTATTGTTTTCATTGTTACTGGACATTAAAGTTGTCTCTGAGTTTTCACTATAACATACAATGCTGTGATAAACATACTTCTATACACATCTTTGAGACGTGTTAATATTTCTATAGAATTTTTCTAGAAATAGAATGATGCGTCATTTAAATTTTGATAGGCATTGTGAACTCACTGACAAAACAACTCACTGAATTGTAATTCAAATGGCTTTTCCATCTCTGTATGTATGTGTGAACCCACACATGCATGCATGTGTGGGCACACACACAGACACACACACTATATATAAAAGAATATAATCTGAAGATGAAAGTAACAGAATCAAACTCGTCACGTCACTATTTCAAACAGATAATATATGAGGTGTGATCAAAAGATACGGTGACTGTTTAAATTTAAAAAAATGTATTACTGTAAAAAGCACACTGCCATTGATGGGCATCAAAATACACCCCTTCGCTTCGAACACACTTATGCTATCGTTCTTGCCACTTTCTGAAGCAGTTCTGGAAGTCGTCTTTTATGGGTGTCTTTATCTCATCCTCCATCACGACAATGCTCTGTGTTACACCTCGCTTCTGGTACAGCAATTTCTGGTAAATAAAGACATTAGGGTGTGTCCTCATCCACCTTAGTCACTGAGTCACTGGATCTGGCACCAGGTGACTTCTGGCTTTTCCCCAAAGTCAAAATGACCATGGAAAGTAAGCGTTTTGAATAGAATCAGGACATTGAGGCAGCCACAACAAACAGCACGACTAAAGACACTCATGAAAGAGGACTTCCAGAACTGCTTCAGAAAGTGGCAAGAATGATGACATAAGTGTGTTCGAAGCGGGGAGGGGGGCGAGGGTATTTTGAGGGGGATTAATGGCAATGTGTCTTTTACTGTAATAATTTTTTAATTTAAACATTCACTGTAGTTTTTGATCACACGTCACATGTTCTATTTTGTGCCTAGAAGCCAAGAAAAAAAAATTCCATTACCTGTCTCTTTCCAAATCTATTATTTTCTAGATTGGGTCACTGATACTGTTTAGTCTAAACATTCCTCAACAAAGTACAATCAGGTTCTGGTGTAGTTTTGCCAAATGCTTCCCTAAGAATTGATTCAGTTGTGGATAGCTCTTGCTCTCTTATGTAAACTAGCAAATGAATTCTAAGAAAATTTAGGCATATTAGAACTTTAAAAAATAGACTTTTGGAGTAGACAAAATAATATGAGTACAGAGCTGTATATATACACTTGTGGGTAAAAGCATGGGCATTGCTGACGCACCACTCTCACTGAGTAAATGGTTGGCCTTTCTCAACCATTGTTTTCTCCTGTGTAAGAGAGGGTTAACAGTACTTCTTCCAAGTGGTGAGTGTGCAAATTAAATGCATTCACCCAAGTAAATTGCTTAGGACCGGTGCCTAGTGCAGTGAAAGTACTCAGTAAATCTTGGCTCGTGTGGCTGTTATTTTCTTGGAGTTTTGAACTAAGTTTGCAGCAATAACGTACATGTAAACTACAGGTGACTGTGTAGATCCTTACTGTCATGTCTTATGTCCCTCAGATATCCTAAACTCATTTTTACTATTCCAGTCCTGCCTCTGCACTACAGGTTGGCCACAGGCGTCCCTGACTTCATGTTGTGCTCTCACAGCATGTGTGCCGCTAACAGAATTGTCAGTTCTCTGCTGGACGTACACATTCCATGCCTGATCCCACAGCACCATCATGTTTGGTTAGGGTCAACACCTAAGGAAAGCGGTGCACTCTACTTAACACACAGACCTGAAAGGATTAGGCCATGAACTTGGCTTAGATTGCTAGCAATTCCAGTAGCTCAGATTATTCAACTGGATGCATTCATCCAGAAGACTGTCCTTTCCCGTAGTATAAACGAATGTCTGATGCTTATTTCCCTAACAGAAATTGAAACACTTGAGAGAGAACACTTATGGTTTGGAATAGGAAAGAGGGTGAAAATTAGCTTGTACGAGAACTAAAAGAAAGTGGCTAAGAAATTTCATGTTCTGAGTGTTCTCTTTTACTTCCTTAATTTAAGGATTAATGATTTGTGTGGTTACTTTAAGACCAGTATTTGGAACTGCTTTTTCTATTCGCAAATAAGTCATTTAATAAACGTAACCAAGTGTATAGATTCCAGAAACACCATTTCTGAGTCACTTTAGATTTTCCTGCAGTAAAGTAATATGCTTAATACGTGAGATGTGATATGTAAGATGTTTATGTTTAATAATAGTACACAATAAATAGAGGTATGGAGATCAACTGAAAGCTATGTGATCATGTGATCAGGTTTTTAGCCAGTTGACAGAAACACATCACCTTGGATTTCAGTTCAAATAAGATCATGGCTTAGTTGCCAATTTAATGAACACTTTTTTGAAGGCTTACTATTGTGTAGATAACATGACAGGTGCTAAGTGTATGGAAATGAACAGTTTACACTCCCTGACTGAAGACGCTCACTATACTAAGTGTAACAACATTTTATACAAGGTGTAGAGGAAAAGGAATAGTGGAAGTAGTCTAGGAAAAGTGAATGGAGTAGGTGATGCCAGAGCTGGGCCTTGAAGATAGAAAGGAAACCCCAGCACGCTTGTTTGGGTTAGTGGAATCTGCCTTGAGTAAGGGTAGCTAGAGTTCAATTATTTGTATGCATCCACTGTTCACTTGACATATACAGCCCTTAAAGTCTGACCATCCAATTTTCTCCCCAGTCAAAAAATACCTTACTGAGAGCTTTTTTCTCTCTACTACTGAGCTTATAGTTGATTTATTGAAAGCAGGCCATCACTCCCCCATCAGGCTACTGTTATAAACTTTGTATGTACATATTTTTACTGGCAATAATCTGCAGAGAAGGAAGTATAGGCACAGTATAATCAATACTCAAAAATTTTAAGGCAAGTAAATCTTTAAAGATTTTCGTTAAATGTGTATTTATACGATTGTTAGAACCGACAGGTGAGTAACTTCGAGTTGTATTATGTATTTCCTAAATTAAACAATTTTTAGTAGAATATTTTCTATGTAACTAGTCCAGTAGCTCCAAAATCAGAAAATTAACAAGGATGATCATTTTATTTCTGTAAATCATAAATCATCAATGGATTAACAAGTAATGATAGAATTAGAATTATTTTATGCTTCTTATTGTCTATGTTTCAATATAATCATTCACAACTTTCTATATTAACGAACATTAGTATAAGCTTGTCATAACAGTTTCTTTTTCAATTTATATACATTAAATAAAGAGCATTTGCCCTTTGCTTACACCTTCACACTTCTATCAAAAGCGCATGCTGTCGGAACCAGTTAGTTATCATTTATCCTTTTTTTCTGTTGGATCTCATTGGTTGGATCTAGACTTGCCTTTAAGCTGTGTGTATGTTATTGACATTTTCTTCAAAGACTCAAGCTAGAACCAGATGATAAAGTGAGTGGTGCTCCCCAGCAGATACATTTACAGTATTCAGCTGTTTGTAGGTGATTTTGCTGGGCTGTAACAAAATAAAGCCTAAAGCATCATATTAACTGTGCTGTTTGTATGGGTGCTAATACATTTTGAATAAAACCCTCAATTACTAAGCATTTTTGAGTCCTGACAAGACAGTCCCATGACGTTAATGGTATCTTTATAACCTTTTTAACTTCTTGTTTCTCTGACAGAGCTCTCCAATAACAGCAGTGGGTTTGCCCTTGGCAAGCAAAAACTCATTTTGAGAGGATAATAGGTATTTACTATTTAGATAGCTGGCAATAAAATTTCTCTGAATGAGATTTTCCTGAGAAACTATAAACTGATTAAATTACTTTCTTTTAATGGACTGGAAAAGCGTGTAATAATAGTTCATTGAAGCTTTGCATCCAATGTCTTGCTTCCTTTTTTAGAGACAGAAGCAGTCTGGTTTTGGTGAATTATAGAGGGGGTTGGTAGAAATTACTCTCCACTGTACAGCGTATTCTTGATTTTTTTCTCTAAGTTAAAAAAAAGTGGGTATTTCTTTGAAGATAAGAGGGACGTGATCAGTAATGCATCTGTTTTCTTCAAACTTTACTTTAATCAGAAATAAAGTTTAGCAGTTTTATATCTCAAGAATCTTGTTTTTAAGGAATATACCCCAAAAGAGATATAAACTTGGAAAACCACCCTGTTTTTCTAGTTGATGTTTTTGCTTGACTTATTTAAACTAAATGAAAATCAGTTATTTTCTCTATTGCTTAAAAAGGCTGAAATTGAAGTTATTCTTTTCTTCTAGTATTGATTATAAATACATATGTGTTTATATTTTATGAGTATTTTAAGAGATTTTAGCTTAATGATTATTAATTTGGACCTTATAAAGTTTAACATACCAATCTGTGATATAAACTATAAGAAAGAAATCCATATAGTTTTGGTAGGAAAGAAATACTTAAAATATATTTCATTATTATAAAACTTGAGTAAAGGGCTTCTCAAAATTATACTTAATGTGAATTTTGTCAATAAATGTCAACTCAGAAAAATAATTTACATTGCTTGATTTAAAATGTGAAAAGTTACATAAAATATATTTGGTAATTCATACTCTAAACATTTTTTTTTAAAGACAAATCCATTATGGTCCTTGGGGGTGACAGCTTGCAGAATATCTTTCAGGGCCATGAATTTTGCACAGAAGTGCATCAAATTCAGTATTTTTATTGGCAGTCAGAATTTCATATTTGTCACTATAATAAAATTGTGATTGAAATGGGACCTTGAGTGTCCTGTCCTTATGTGAAGTACTTTGAATTTAAATATCACACAGATCCTAACTTAGAGCACATTTATTTTCTCGTAAGCCTTTGGCAGTGACACATCCATTGCTGGCATTGTTTTTCATTCCTGCGAGTCTGTGCTCTTGGCACTGATAGGTACAAGGGACACTAGTCATGATCATGAAGAAATTAAGAGAGAAACAATGTTTGTCTTCCCTTCTGAACGATCCTTTCCAGGTCATTACTATAAGCTATAAACTACTTCATAATTTGGTTCTTACTGGGTTAATTGCTTTGTCACTGTGTTTTCCGTACCTCTCATCTCAGGGTTATAATAAACAAACATTAGTGAAATATTGTGAAATAATGGGTTGTCTGTAAATTTACTGAAAATTTTTTTTTCGACTGACCTGGGGGAAATGTTTTAAAGAAAATTGAAATTACTTTAAAATGAAAGCTTATCCTCTTTAACATACAGTTCTACTTTAATTCTGATAGCCCTGAGTTACTGATAAAACAGATTTACTGAAGTATAGCAAAGATGTAGTGAATATGTGCTCACATTTTAGTTATTTATTCTTCAATGAGACAGAAATTTTTTCAATTTGTTCAGTTTGCTCTCAAATTGGGTAATGAATACCCCTTAAACACATATTTTTTTTCAATATTTTAATGGCCTCTGCACAGATTTTGTGGTAACTATTGTACTGGTTTTCATGGAGTAAAGAAGTCACTAAAGGAAGATACTACTATGGTTATTACTGGGCTGTAAATGATTAAACTTTAACAGAACAGGAAAAAATGTAGATGTTTTCTGCATAAAATATATCAATTTAAAGCTTATTCTGATTTTAAAAAATAGCTAGCACATTTTTTCATATAGAAATATTGCTATGTGCACCTATCAATTTTTATGAGAATAATAAATCTTTAGGTCCTCATTATTATTAAATCAGAAACTTGGAAAGTTGCTTATTGTTTTTTGGAACTTGCATTTTCCAGTGTGAATGAATGCACTTAACCATGTTTTGTCATTCAACAAAATGAACACAAATATGAGTTTAAATTAAATGTTGTGCTGCAATGACGAACTATATCTACAAATAGTTTTACATTAATCCTCTCTCACACACACCCCATGCCACCACTGTGTTAATTCTATTAATTTTGTGAAGTTACAATCATTTAACCTGGAATTCTTTTTAATACATAATGCAGGACTTGACCAACTGAAGGTAACATCACAGCACTGTTCACGGGTGCAGAATAGTACATACAGTTTCTGTCTTAAACAGTTCTTACACTGAATTTTTCTTTCTTTTAAAGAGATTTTCAGTTTTAACATGAGGGAACGGGTGTGCGGGTAAGGCTTTTGCATGGAAACAAAGTAGCAGATTGAAGTGGTTTCAGGGCTTTAATCCCTTGGTAAATTAGCCAGCAGGCTAGCCTTTTCATAGATGTGCTAAACAACAGGTTGATGCCATTTGGGCATTAGCAATGGGAACCACCTGAGGGAATAGAGAATGAATAAGAAGAAATGTAGGATCGGAAGAAGGCATGGCTATTAGCTTTTCCTGAGTGAAGTGGCTAAAATAATACCCATAAATAAGTCATTGTATCTGATATTTAGGATTGCCCTTGTATGTTCTTAAATTTATGTTATTTTCAAATTTACTTTAAAGATAACATTATATTTTATTATTATATAATCCTAAAATTTTACATGAAAACTTAAGTGCCAATAAGTTTATAAATATATGTTATAAACGTATAGTTTCTCTTTTTTGATGAGAGATTGAAGCTTTCAAATTTGTTTATACATTGTTATCCTCAATCAAGCAGAAGAAAATATTTTTAAATGTGCATGTAGAATTAAGAGGTTTTAAATATTTAAATAACTTGTATATTTGAAAACCGTAAAGAGATGTTTATAAGGTATTATAAAATTTTCATAGGTTTCTGAACTACTTACCTGAGAGAAAAGAGTTCTTTGCCATATGACATTATATGTATTGGGCCATGTATTTAAATACTATCTATAAAGAATAATGAGCAGCAAAGTTAGCAACCCTTCATAGGAAAAAATGATTTATTTAGACTTTAACAAGGAATATAACTTCATGTAAACTGAAAAGAATTTAACTTCAGGATGAGCAAGTTATAAAATTACTTATTCTGCATATTTAAAATTTCTAACCTAATTGGTACCTTGATATTGGTAAATATTAGAATAATACAGCGTGAAGAAAATTGATAAAGGAGTAAAAATCATTAAAATAACCTGGTACCCTATGAGGCCCTCTCTCTAAGCTTTTAAGTTTTCATTTAGAAGGGGGGATTTTAAGGATCAATATGAAGATCAGTTGATAATAATATATTTAATTAGAGTAATCAAAAACCATGCTCAGAGCATGACACCTGCCAGGGAGAGCTTCAAAAAGATAGTAAGCAGCATACGTTAGAACCGTCTCTTTGGCTTGTCCATGAGCACTAATCTAGCAGAAATCCCAAATGGGGCAGCTAGTCAGCTATTTTATTGACTTTGATCTGGTTTGGGGGGCAGTTTATTTTCCCATAATGCCATTGATCAATGATTTCCTTTCAGCAGTGATGTAATTAAAGGGCTTTAGTCGGCTTCTGCTGTGTTGCCTTGAAATTTATTATTCTGGAGATTTAAAGAAGATCGATAGGGTGCAGTGGCCCAATGTTTAGACCCGAGTAGGAGGACCCTACTGAGAGTATAAGGCGTGCAGAAAACAAGGCTTTAGGACACAAACAAGATGTTTACCTGGGACCTTGAGCTGACCTGTGCACAACAGATCCTGCATAACCAGTAGCATTTTAGTACCTATTTTTAACACAGTCTCAAAACTACTTTGTCCTCTTTATTATTGATTTTTAGAGTTTGTTTTAAAGCAATTGACATCAAATATTCCTGTTGTCAAAGGAAGAATTAAAATTTAAACATATTTTTAAAATTTAAACATATTTGCTAGAAATGTAGATTTCAAATGCCTTCATCATGAAATGGGAATAAAATATGATTAATTGTAGGAATGTGGATATCTTTAAAGACTCACTAAGATCCTTAAAAAAATATGCCATTAATTTACTCTATTTACTGTACATATATAGTTTGTTTGTTTGTTTATTTATTTATTTATTTTTAAGATTTTATTGAGGAAGGGGAACAGGACTTTATTGGGTAACAGTGTGTACTTCCAGGACTTTTTTCCAAGTCAAGTTATTGTCCTTTCAATCTTAGTTGTGGAGGGTGCCGTTCAGCTTCAAGTTGTTGTCCTTTCAGTCTTAGTTGTGGAGGGTGCAGCTCAGCTCCAGGTCCAGTTGCCGTTGCTAGTTGCAGGGGCACAGCCCACCATCCCTTGCGGGACTCGAGGAATCGAACTGGCAACCTTGTGGTTGAGAGCCCACTGGCCCATGTGGGAATTGAACCAGCAGCCTTCGTAGTTAGGAGCATGGAGCTTCAACCACCTGAGCCACCGGGCCGGTCCCATATAGTTTATTTTTGTATATGTAGAAATGTACGTGCAATGACCGATACTCGTAAGTGATCAAAATACCACATTTGGGCAATGAGTTCACAAGACGTGATCTACCCCTGACTAGAAATTAATAATTGCCTCACAAGTTGCATTATTTGGTAGATAAAATCAATTCAGAGATTCTTCATGATATTTAAACTATGCATTCTGGGCTTCTTATTACTGTGTTTTAATGAAGTCAAAGTAAGTTTGACTTCAAATAAAGGAGGCAGATTTAAGTTCCCAGACAATTTTGTATATTACTTCGTTAATAAGAATTCTGTTAAAAAAAAAAACAACTCACCAAATACATTTGAAAATCCTACATACTACTTTTAGAGAATCTCAACATACATTAGCATATTTCCGATTTTCAGGAATCTTGAAGTAATGCTCTTTAACTCTGCTTACCCAAACATCTTTCATTCTTACTTGCCTGTTACAGATTTTGTGGAGGCCCAGTTTCAGAAATGCAAGAGATAGTGAAAAGAACCCTGGCTGGACTGGAGACACCTGTCCTGAATTCTAATCCTGGCTTTGCCTTTCATTGCCCATATAATTTTTGCACGTTAAATAATCACTCTGTGTGCAGCTTTCTTATTTGTGAAATGAGATTGTGTCAGAGGCTGGGTTTGGTCTGGAAGGATCCACAACATGGCCACGGAGCTTTCTCGAAATAGGCATTTCCATCAGACCCTCTTTCCCCATGCTAAGCTTGACTTTAGATGCTTTGAAAAGCTGGTTAATTTGCCAGTATTAAAATTTATTTTCTCAACCTTACGTTTATTTTCTTCACTGTCACTTTTAGGGACTTTTAGTCATCAAAGGCATGTTGAAAATATAGTAGTTATACTTAGAAATCAAACAGTAAACACTAGCACAACTTATTACCATGCTATATTTAGCTAATTCTGACAGAATGTGCCTCTTGATGAAGATGACAACCCATCTAGCCAGAGAACCAAAGTGGTAATGCGGACACAGTATGATATGCTAACTTGATAAACGTTAACTAATTTATAAACATTACTAAGACCATGCGTCATAGCTAAAAAGTAAGCAGAGGTAACTAACCATACCGGGGGGGGGGGGGGAATGAGCAAATTAGAGATTTTATTACATTTTAGTTATTGCCAACAATCATTTAGAGTAAATTAAGATTTCTTGGTGTTTTAGGAGCACTCATCTTAGTAGAAAATGGTACATTTGAATTAAATATATGCTAGGTGAGAGGAGCTAGAGGGATACAGAGTTATAAACTTAGAGGCCAGAAGAAAGTATTGTAATACAAGGCAGGAAAAAATGAAATGACAAATATTGGTATACGTGAAACTTGATAGAGGAACACTGAAGGTGGAGGAACATAATGTTTTATTTTGCTCCCTCCCTTCAGTAATTTATTTACTTTATTTTTCTTCATAGCACTCATCACTCTAACATTGTATTTTATACCTGATTAGTACTTTCGTATCGGGCTTTCCTACTAGAAAGGGAGCGCCATAAGAGCAGGAATTTTGCCTGTTTGTTCAATAACATATCTCCAAACGTTTAAGAGTGACTAGCACACAGTAGGTGCTCTAAAGCTAGTAGGCTTTCCAGAGCAATTGCCTGTATCCACAAAGAGTAATGTCATCTGAACTGAGCTTTAGGTAGCAAGAACTAGAACTACAGTAATAATTAAAATAGCAAAGGAAAAGTATTGTGTATGAATTTACTAATACATTATAAGAATGACTGAGTATAGGAGAGGTGAAGCCATCTTGATAATGTTATTAAACAAGGTAGAGGAAGCCTAGAATAGTGAACAGGGTTGAGGGAGATTCAGTTTCATTTTGAATATTGTTTGCCTATTGCATAAAAGTTTGAAAGGTACATAATCAATACTGAGAAAGTAAGTTGTCAGTATTTCCTATATGTGACCATTACACTAACAGGCTGTCTTTCACTCTTGCACCATTTTGAGCGGCCAGGTTCATTAACCAGATACTTGTCCTCCATGCCACACATGGCTGTTATTCCTTCTTAGTCCATTAATGGGCTCCTTCTCAGTCACTTTCTCTACCTAACTCCCAAGTACACCTCGTGGAATGGTCCTGTCGCACTCTTTTCCCCCCTCTCTGTATTTTTATCGTAAGTGAGCTTGTGCATCCCCAGGGCTTCAGGTATCATCCATGTGCAGCAGCTCCCACTTCCAACCCATGCTTTCTTTTTGAACTGCAGACTTACAGAGCTGCCTGTCATCTCTGCTTAAATGTCAAGCAGGCAAGTTTGTCCTGAATTCTTTTACCTTCCTGCCTCCATCCTCATTCTACTTCTCTTTTCATTGTCCCTCCGTTACGTCATTCTAGTTGCTCAATACAGCAATTTGGCAAGTTCCTCACCTGCCACATCCATTTTATCAGCATGCTCTGTAGCCTCCTAAAATACATTTTACTCTTCAATCCCATTTTCACTGCCTTTACTCTAGGCAAGTGATTATCATATCTTGCCTAGACCATTGCAGTAGCTTTCTAGTTCATCTGGCCACAGTCTTGCCCCCGATAGTCTATCCCCCACAGAGTATCCAGAGTGATCGTAAATTGTAAATTGGAACTTACCAGTCCCCTACACAAAACCCTTCAGTGGCTTCCCTTTGCCCCTAGGATAAAATTTTAGAATTCCTGATGTGGCTACAGGTCGTTCCCTGACTTTCCCGTGTCTACTTCTGCGGCCTCATCTTGGACCACTCTTTATTAAGGTCTAAACCACACTGGCCAGCTTTCAATTCCTTGGTTTGCGTGTGTTATCACATTCGCCTGAAATACCTCCTCTCTCTCTCTCCCAGATTAATTTAGACTCATTACTAAGGTTTCAGCTAAAATTATCTCTGTGAAGCCTCTGTGATGCCTAACACTAGATTGTGTCAGCATCTCTTGAATCACTGTAAATTTCTCCTGCATAGCCATCAATCAGTTTTTAATTAAATATGCTTTTCATAATTGTTTGACTTTTCTCTCTGACTTTTAGAGTCTGACTGTCTCTTTTGTATATCACGTACTCAGCACCTAGAATAATTCCTAGCATATAGAAGCAGCTCAATAAATATCCATCTATCTGTTTTATCTTTTAAAATTACTCATTTATTTTGTATTTTCAGCTATTCAGTATGTCGCAGTTCCCTTTAAGATTTTTCTGTTTGACCTTTTCTTATGTGAACTATAGAGAACAGTATGGAAGTGTATTGCCCACCAAATTATGATGAAGCACATACCTGTGTTATACCACCCAGATGAAGAAACAGTACTTTGTCAGCTTCTCAGAAGCCCCCATATTCTCCTTTCTGTCGTAACTAGCACCTTCCCTTCTATTATGACAATCCCTTTCTTGCTTTTATTTATAGTTTTATCACTTAAGTATACATTGCTAAACAATATAGTTAAGTTTTGCCTGTTTTGAACTACAATCATATAATATACAAGTATGTTCTCTCGGGTCTTCATTTTCTCAACATTGTTCTTAAGCTTGATCTATTTGCATTTAGCTATAGTGTGTTGATTGTGTACAATATAATATTTCATTATATGAACGTATTGCAATTTTTTTAAACCTTTCTGCTGTTAGACATTTGTTGTCTTCAGTTTGGAGCTAATATGAACAAAGCTACTCTGAACGTTCTTGTAAAAGTCTGTATCCTGGTATGCTTGTACATGATCTTTAAGCTCCATACCTAAGAGGAGAATCATTGTGTCAAAAGGTGTATGTAATTTCAAATTTACTAGGCAATGTGAAACTTTTCCAAATTGATTATACCAATTTCTTTTCCCACCAGTAGTGTATTGCCTTCTCACCAATATTTGGTCTTGTCAGATGTTTTTACTTTAGACAAACTTAAATCATTTTGCTTTTAATTTGTGTTTCTCTAATTACCAGAAAAGTTTAGTAGCTTTTGCCAATTAGCCATTTGAATTTCTTATTTTATGAAGTGTCTCCTTTAGTGTTTACCCATTTTCCTATTGTTATATATTTCTTATTGATTTGAAGGCATCATGATACATTCTGATATATCAATATATTCTGGGCATGAATTGTTTGATTGCAATCAATAGCTATTTATGAATGATGGAACATAGCTATTCCTAACCCACCTCATTCATTGGAGTTTCAGGATATATTTCTGCTTTCAGGTGTGAACCATAGTTTGATATCTTTAATATATCTGCCATTTTTATCCTAAAGATAAATCAAGATGATAGCTAAACTTTTAAAAGATATCTTTCATGCTTCTAAGAAAAGGTTGATTTCCAATTTGCCTAAAGACATTACAAAGAGGTGGTTTTTTTTTCCCTTCTTAATTTATTTTCATGTCTTTATTGTTTAAAAGGGTACCTAGGTCATAAAACATACTTTGAATGTTTGATGAAAAAAATATATAGGGAAAGAGGAAGGGCGAGAATCATATGATTTGAATGCTTTTGATTCTTATTTGATAATTCTTGATTGTGTTTGTGTAACTGGTGAGCTCTACTAGAACCATAAAATGTAAATGGTTCAAATGATCATTTCAGAGCCATTGTGTTCAGTTCTATTTCTTGGGTAAAGTTTACTGATACCTTAAGAATCCCTTTAGGTATCACCTTCTCTTGGAAGTCTCAGTTAGCCTTCATCAGACTGAATTCGAGTTCCCCTTCTGTATTCTTTTTGCATATCTGTATTACAGAACTTCCTACTACACTGTTATAAAAATGGATTTTCTTATCTGCTTTTTGTACTGGCCTTTGTTTCTTTAGAAGTTCTGCAGGCCATCTTTCTATCTTTACCGCCTAGAATGGTGCATATGTTATCTTCTTTGAAAAAAAATGTCGGTGGGGATACAGAGGCCATGGCCCCTTGGCACTCCCTACCTACTCCAATAAATCACTCCCTTAAAGGTTGAAGTTAAAAGTTTAATAATTTCCATTATTGGGCTGAAAGATTAATTAAGTAGGAACATTCATAATTGACAGATTTTACAGTTAGTTTCTCTCAATTTTCATTAAAAAACTATCCCTAAAATGTTTTTGTGTATACAGTTGGTGTTTGATCATGTTAAACAAAAAGCAGGTTGTGAATTTTGAGTGTTTATCATTTTCTTGCAAGCAGATCCATTCTCTACAAGGCATTAATTTGATTTTCAGTCGATGGGATAAAAGGATATTTTGTGCAGGTTTAACCCTTTGAGGACTACAAGTAATCTTCTGTAAACACATGCAATAGAAGTTCTGTTGGGTGTCATTCATGATTTTCATTGTTAGTTAAAAGTATCCTCCATAGTCTCTCTGTTTACACCTGGACAAATAATGAATCTTTCTCTTTGTTTTTACTTGAAGACAGTGTGAGACAGGAAAGCAGGGAGTATATTACAACTGTCTGTCTTATTTTCATCTCTTTTCTTTTGATTTATACCTCTATGACCTGCTTCCCGTTTCCAAAGAGATAGGGTTTGAGAAATAGTCAAGTTGTATTTCTTTCTGTTATTTAACTCATTCTTTTTTTGATGAAATGATCCAGCTTGAAAGATTCTACTGAATATTTGAAAACTATTGTTTTCATGGAATATGAAGAACACTTTTTCAATCATTTGTACTGCTACTTTTTGCCTTTTACAGAATGTATTGTACCGTGTTTCCCCGAAAATAAGACTGGCTCTTATATTAATTTTTATTCCAAAAGACGCATTATGGCTTATGTTCAGGGGATGTCATCCAGAAAAAAATCATGCTAGGGCTTATTTTCCTGTTAGGTCTTATTTTTGGGGAAACACAGCAATTGGTTTGGTTTGGAGCTCTGGAGTCTGACTTCAGTTAGTTTGGGCTTTATTATTTACTAGCTGAGTGAGTTTGGATAATCACTGAAATTCTCATGCTTCAGTTCCTCATTGGCAAAAATGGGGTTCTAATGTTGAGCATTAAATAAGTTAATACATGTAAAGCACTTAGAGTAATTGCTAATACATAATAGCTCAGGAAATACTGGCTTTCATTTTTTATTCTTATTAATTAATAATAGTGTTATGTGAGTTGATTGAAGCAGAACTCACTATAGAAACAGAACTAAAACTATTGGTTATTTGTTATCTCAGACAGATATAATAATTTTACATCTTTGCTTCTTGGACAAGATGAAGAGCTTGGCAAGACTAATACTTTCAGTTATAAAAACAAATTATTATAATTGATTTGTGGAAGGCTTTATTAATACAATATTTGACTTCAAAATATATAATTTGTATAGATTTGCACTCA
Source organism: Rhinolophus sinicus (assembly GCF_036562045.2). Classification (NCBI taxonomy): domain Eukaryota; kingdom Metazoa; phylum Chordata; class Mammalia; order Chiroptera; family Rhinolophidae; genus Rhinolophus; species Rhinolophus sinicus. Next base: position 28,118,285 of record NC_133751.1, read on the forward strand.
TTAACTATTCCTCAGTTGTTTTTGCTTTATTAGATTTTTTTGTATCAGCCCTTTATTTTAAAGTTTCACGCAATTTCAGACGTGATATATCTAGACTTTTCTTTTATTATGTCACAAACTGTTCTAAGTGTTTAGAACACATGGCCATATCTTTTATCGTAAAGTTCACTGGATATATAGCACACATGCTCAATACCTATTTTATTTGTGCCCTCAAATTTAATGCTTCCTTTATTTAGTCATTTTACACCTTGAATTACCATCCTATATAGAACAGGTGTCTTTATTTAGTTTCTAGTATCCTTTTTTTCTCTATTCTATTATCTTTCTTTTCTTGAACCTTTCTCAACTATTTTGATAGTTTCTATTTGTGTCAGTTTTAAAACATGGCCCCCAAATTCTTTGATACTTCTTCCTTCAAGGAGTGGGTCTGTGTCCTCTCCCTTTGAATCTAGGCCTTGTGGCTGTACCAGTTTCCAGGTCTAAGCCTTAAGAAACTGGTAGCTCCACTTCCTATGTCTTGGGACACTTGCTCATGGAGACCAAGCCTCCATTCTGTGAGGAAGCGAAATGCCCTCCTGACAGGACCACATACAGGTGTTCTGACTGACAGCTTATGCTGAAGTCCTAGCTGACAGCTAACAACCATCAGGTACATGAGGAACAAGCCTTCAAAGAAATCCAGTCCCCCAGCCTGCAAGTCAGTCCCGGCCCTGGGATTGCCCCATTTCCTGCTGAATGGAACAGAAGCGAGCGACTCTGACAGAACCCTGTCCAAATGCAAATTCATGAGCAAAGTTAATAGTTGTGATTGTTTGAAGTGTGAGTGTGGGTTGGTGTATTTCGTAGCAAAGATAACTGATATATAAGAGTGAACTCTTTTCCTTTCTTCATAATAACATTTTTAAGGGAGTAAATATCACTGGAAATAGTTCTCAACATTTGGCCTTGGAAGCCATGGTATTTTCTGCACAAGAATAAACTCTTTAGAATGTCTGTGAAAAACCTTTAAAGGTATATGCAAATATATATATATATATGTACATATACATATATATGTATGTGTATACACACACACACACACACACACACATATGTACTGTGTTTCCCTGAAAATAAGACCTAACTGGGAAATAAGCCCTAGCATGATTTTTCAGGAGGACATCCCCTGAACATAAGCCCTAACACGTCTTTTGGAGCAAAAATTAACATAAGACCTGGTCTTATTTTCGGGGAAACACAGTGTATATATAAAAGAATTTCATCACTTTTTCCTTCTCTTTGAATATGTACATATTTCTTGTACTTTCACTGACTATAATAATTGCAAGTTGTCTTAACATCACCATCATTGTTATTATTGCCTTATTTTTTATAGAGCAGGGATGGCAAACATGGAGCATTGATCCCCACTCCTTTAGGCTGAATGTGTAACATGTTGCTAGTTCATCAGTGTACTGAGTCCAGATGTAACTTCAGAATTCTCAACACAGCACCTCGTACTGTTACTAGCAGTGCCATTGGAATGGACATCTGAGATGAGACCTATAATTTATTAAATATTTTATGAATATTTTTAAATTTTACATATAGTATCACCATCAGGTATAATTCTCTCCTCTTCTCAGCTTTGCCTCTAAACTCCCAAAACTAACTTGATGACACCATCTCTCTGCTTACCTGAGGGCATTTCATTTATTTTTGAGAGGTGTCTGCTTCACATGCAATTTTTTTCCTTTTTCTCTTCCTTTAACGTCTCCTATAGTTTTTCCATAGAAGTCAAAAGTTACCTCCTCTTGGGAAAAAAAAAGCTCGCTGTGATTTCCCTAAGGGGACAGTATGGTGAGTAGGAAAAACTGTTATAAAACCCTATACAACAGTTTTCACTATAGAAAAAAAGATAAGAAGTATATGAGTCATGAGATTATTTGCAAAATTTTATTGTATACCTGAAGAGAATGATTATGTAAGGGAACTTAAATTAGTTGAGGTCATGCCATCCCAGCTGCTGAAGAGCTTATATACTGTAACTCATTTGATCATTAGAATACACCTATAGGGAGAATATTACTATATTACTATTCAAAGTTTTCCATTTATACAAATTTATTAGTCATTTGTTATTTTTTCAAATTTTTATTAAATGTATTGGGGTGACATTGGTTAGTAAAATGATATAGGTTTCAAGTGTACAATTCTATAATACATTATCCATATTGCATTTATTGCATTGTGTGTTCACCACCCGGAGTCAGCTCTCCTTCTATCACCAGATACTTATTTATCTGTTATTTTTCTTCTATAAATTATTTGAAGGATTCTATAGCAAAGTAATAAAATAGTGAGTATAAATTTTTAAAAATCAGGAAAAGGAAAAATGTACATTAAAGTAAAAACTTCCCTGAAAGTACTGGGAAGAAATAAATCATAAAGTAGATGGCATGCTGAGAGAATCATTTCAAGCCACAGAGACTAAATCTGTCAAAATCCTAACAAGAATATGTCAACAAATATTGAAAATAAGACAATGGCTTACAGACGGGAAATGTTCAATATACACCCCAGTTTTTAAGAAAGGAGATGCCAAGGAGGTCAGTAACTATAGGGCCATTGCTCTCATTTCCCATTCAAAGTAAAGTGATGCTCAAGGCGATGCAACAAAGGCTGCTGCTACCTTATGTGGAGCAAGAAATGCTGGATGTTCCAGCTGGATTTAGAAAAGAAAGAGACACTCGAGATCTAATTGCAAACTTTTGTTGGGTAGTGGAGTGCCCTAAAGAATTTCAGAAGAAGGTAGTCTATGTTTTATAGACTACAGTAAAGCCTTTGACTGTGTGGGTCATGAAAAACTACGGGTTGCTCTAAAAGAAATGAGTGTGTCTCAATAGTTATTCGTACAGGTGCATCACCTGTGTTGTGGACAGAAAGCCACTGTGAAGACAGAATATGGAGAGAGAGAGAGTGATTTCCTGTAGGCAAAGGTGTCGGGCAAGGGTGCATTTTGTCGCCCTGTTTATTTAATTTACACGCAGAACATATATGAAAAACTAGGCTAGACTCAGAGGAAGGAGGAGTAAGAATTGGTGAAAGAAATATCAATCACTTAAGATATGCAGATAACACCATCTTACTGGCAGAAATTAGTAATGATTTCAAACGACTTCTGATGAAAGTGGAAGAAGAAAGCGCCAAAGCAGGACTGCATTTGAACATAAAGAAGACAAAAATCATGACTGCAGAAGAAAGACACAACCTTAACATAGCCACTGAAGACATCGAAATTGTTAAAGATTTTGCTTACCTTGGTTCAGTCATTAATTCAATTGGAGCCTGCAGCCAAGAAGAGAAGGCTGAGACTCAGAAGGGCGGCAGTGGAAGAATTAGGAAAGATCACCAAGAGCAAAGATGTGTCATTAGAGCTCAAGGCTAATATCATCCACACCCTTGTGTTCCCAATTGCTATGTACAGATGTGAAAGTTGGACACTGAAGAAGGCTGGTAGAAAAAAAAATGGATTCAGTTGAAATATGCTGTTTGAAGACTGCTCTACAGATACCCTGGACCGCCAGAAAGACGAAAAAATGAAGCCTGAAACATCACTGGAGGCAAAAAATGACAAAACTGAAGCTGTCCTCCTTTGGGCACATCATGAGAAGTCAGGGTTTTTTGGAAAAGACAACAGTGCTGGGAAAAATCGAAGGCAGCAGGAAAAGAGGAAGACCAAATATGAGATGGATTGACTCCATTGAAGGAGCCATAGGCAGGAGTCTACAGGAGCTGAGCGGGGCTGTTGCAGACAGGACACTGTGACATCACTCATTTATAGAGTCGCCAGGAATCGGAGCTGACTCAATAGCATGTAACATATGTAACAATGAGTCCAAACAAATGTTTGTTCATTTTATTGTTCTTTAGATTCCACATCTAAGTGAGATCATATCGTATTTGTCTCTCTCAGTCTCAGTTATTCCATTTAGCATAATACTCTCTAGGTCCATCCGTGTTGTCACAAATGGTAAGATTTCATTCTTTTTTATGGCCAAGTAATATCCCATTGTATATATAAATACCACCTCTTCTTTATCCAATATCTATAGATGGGCACTTGGGTTGCTTTCAGATCTTGGCTATTGTAAATAGTGCTGCAGTGGACATAGGGGTGCATGTATTTTTTTCGAATTAGTTTGGATTTCTTCTTTAGTGCCCAGAAGTGAAATTGCTGAGTCATAAGGTAATTCTATTTTTAATTTTTTAAGGAACCATTTTCCATAGTGGCTGTTCCAATTTGCAATTCACCAACAGAACATGAGGGTTCCCTTTTCTCCATATCCTCACCAGCACTTGTTGTTTGTTGATTCATTAATTGTTAGCCATTCTAACAGGTGTGACGTGATGTTTCATTGTGGATTTAATTTGCATCTCCCTGATGATTAGTGACATTGAGCATCTTTTCATGTCTTTTGGCCATGTGTATGTCTTCTTTAGAGAAATGTCTATTTCAGGTCCTCTGCCCATTTTTTAATTGGATTGTTTTGTTTTGTTTTTTGGTGTTGCGTTATATGAGTTCTTTATAAATTTTGGATATTAACCCCTTATTAGATGTATCAGTGAATATCATCTCCCATTCAGTAGGATGTCTTTTCGTTTTGTTGTTTTCTTTTGTTGTTAAAGACTTTTTAGTTTAATGTAGTCCCATTTGTTTATTTTTTCTTTTGTTTCCCTTGTTGAGCATTTTCTTACCATTTTTTCTCCATCTGATGGAAACACTAGAGGTTTGGTGCTCAGATATGGATAGGATCACAACCCAACACACAAGTAGACAACAGCCAGTTATGGAGCTAATTCAAGCAAATCATTCTTTCTGTGTTAGGTGACAGTTTCTTTGTAGCTATCTAAAACTTGGGTTCTGTTTATATTTACGATTTTTCTAAAAGAACTGAAGAAGAGTGTGCCCTGAGTAACAGTGCAGATCCACTTTGAATAATCTAAACAGATCACTTAACCTAATGACCATAAGGTCCATAGTTATTTTCCAACTCTAAAATCATGTGATCTGTGATTTTTATTGAAGCGATGACACATGCAGTTTGGATTTGTGACCGCTTCATATTTAGGTTAAGCGGGTAATCATGCCCCCTTTCTTTGAACTGCCTTAGCAGATTTGCAGATATAACACTTTGTTATAGTAGCTAGCCCCTCACAAAGTAGATTTATATCTTCTAAAAACCCAAAGATACAGAGCACACATATAAGAGATGCTTTCAAACTAGCAAAAAAGAGACTAAAGCAACACACTCAAAGTTTAGGTCTTTATATTAGCAGTGAGTCTTACTGTAACTTTTCTAACATTGATAATCCTGTGAAAGAGGTTATTCACTACCCCCCCCCCACACACACACGCAGTCTTTCTCATCCTCTCCTTTCCCTTCCTCGCTTTTTCCTTCCCTCCCTCCTCATTGGCAAGACCCAAAAATCATCATCCAAAGATTTGAAGAATTTACCTATTTACCTCACCTGTATTGTGTAGTGTTTTGGCATGTGTGCTTAGGTATTACCTCAAGAAATGGCATTATCTCCTATGTGCTAGGCATGATGCTAAGCACTGAGGATAAGGTAAACAAAATTAACCTGAATACTGCCCTCCGTTTAGAGGGTTCAATGGGGGCACACTCTTAATGAATAAGGACACAAATTTGGTTGAAACTACAAAGCTCGGGAAAAGATTTAAAGTGACTTGCCTTGAGACACAGTAAATTACCCAAATAGACAAGAGTCTAAGTCAGAATCTTACAACTGTATGGTAGCCTAAGGAACTGTGATCATCTCTAATTAGCAGTATGGAAAGATTACTGTTCTAAGAGTAATAAGCTCTTGGTTTCTGCACTGGCTCTGCCACTAATTAGCTGTGTCACTTTGAACAAGTCACTTAACACATCTGGGCCTCAGTTTTTCTCTTCTATAAAAATGAGAGAAGTAAACTAGGTGGTCCCTAAGATCCTTTTCAAATCTTGAGAGTTTATGACTATCCAAAGGTACAAAGGCAATGTAAATGAAATTCCTAATTTTCTTAATGATATAAAATTATATATATATGCCATATATTACGTATATGTATACGTATATGTATATGTGTATGTATCTGTATGTGTATAAACCAGGGGTGCCAAAAATGTATACAAGTGGACACTTTGGTCAACGTTGCTCAAGCCGTAGTTCGCCATAATCAGAAGTGTCTGGACACTGATGGTAACCACTGTGAGCACCTCTTATAATTGCAGAGGCCAAACGTGACTTGTATTCATTCATCTTTTGTTATCGGTATATATTGAGTATCACAATTTTAATAGTTTTCCTTTCTAACAATGTGTACATACAGATTTTGTGACACCCTCTGTATATAGTAATCGTTTTTTCTATAGACCTGTAATTATCTGTTATAAATTATAATTAAAATGTCTTTTATGTAGCAACAAAGTATAAAATAACAAAAATAAACTTCATTAGTTAATTTTAAATATTTTACTGTGCACCCACTGTGTCCAGACAACACTGTTAGATGCTAAGAGACAGTCAGGGTGCCTGCTTTCTCAGAATTTATGTTGTGGTGGGGAAAGCAAACAGGAGAGAGTTATTTGTACAATTAATGGTTCAATAATAATTTTGAGAAATGTAATGACAGTAAACAGGGTAGACTAATAAATGAGCATATAACAGCCAAGGCTAAAAAATTCATTTATTTTCTCCTCCATTTGACAACAATTTAAATACAATTTGCCTGGGACTGAGAAGGGTTTTCTCAAGATGTGAAACTTTCCATGTTAAAACCAGGGAAGTCCCAGGCAAATTGGGACATTGATCATATAGGACCGTGGTGCCTTTTCAAAACAAGGAAGACCAGTGTGAATGAACCCTTAAGGAATAAGGTGGAGGAGAATATCTTGAATGAAGCTGGTAAGGTCAGCAAGGAATAGATGATTCGTGGCCTTATGAACCATGTTAATTTTAGGGTTTTGCCTTTTTTCCTAAGTGGAAAACCATTGTAGGGCATGGCAGGATTAGAATTCATTCTTACAAAATCCATCTTCCTGTACTAAGAAGAGTGGTTTTGGTGGTGATGGTAAAGGTTGTGGTGGTAGTGGTGATAAGATTATCACAAAACTAGTTTTAGAAAGATTAATAAAGTTGTTATAGTAATTAAAGTGAAAGATGATGATGGCCCAGGGTAGTGGTATAGTAAATATGGAGATAAGTGAACGGATTAAAATATATGATATATTAGAAGTAGAATTGATTAAATCCAGAATTGATGATTGTGGGAAGGTCAGGTAATGACAGAAACAGAATAATTGGCACACGGAGAATTTGAGATAATAGAATGTTCTTTAAAAGAAACTATAAAATATGTTAAAATGATTCAAGAGAAAAAATAAGGAATAGAAACCATAATGTAAGAACAAGATAGGATGAAACACGTATAAGCAGATTATTGGTTCCAGATTTGAAAAGTTGCCCAACAGACCTTAACATCATGAATCACAGATGGCAGAGTGAATAGGTCATTTCACAAAGTTTTCTTAAACAGAAAAATTCAAAAGGTAAATTGCTAAAAAAAAATAAAACAACTTGATTTTCACTGTGTGGTTCAGACATTATTAAACATTTTTCACCCCCTATCCATTCCCAATCTCAGAATAGAAGTGTTTCTTATGGTGTGCGTGTAGCTGGGGGCAGTCATCAGAAATTGGTTTTATTTGATGTATGTAACCTAAATCTGGAGAAATTTTAGTTGTTACATAAAGAATTTAAAAGCCCCATTCTGGGCCGGCCCGGTGGCTCTGGTGGTTGGAGTACCATACTCCTAATGCGGGGTTCGCCTGTTTGAATCTCACATGAGCCAGTGAGCTGCGCCCTCTACAGCTAAGAATGTGAACAACAGCTCTCTGGAGATGGGTGGCCTTGAGCAGCCAGAGGTTGGCATGAGCTGCCATGCACTGCTGAGTGCTGCCTGCCAACGACTGGCAACTGACTGCCTCTGCCGGGGTGGGGGGGGGGGGTAGCGGAGCGCAAGGTTCAGCATGGGCCAGGGAGCTGTGTCCTACACAACTAGACTGAGAAACAATGGCTTGAACCAGAGGGGTTGGGGGAGACGGAAGAAAGGGAGGGAAACTCCAGTAAAAAAATAAAAAATCACGTTGAAAAGCAAATTGTCAAGAATAGTCACTAGATCTTTGAAGGAGGAGAAGAGGAAAGGTGGGTGTTTATCCTACCAGATAATAAGATTATGTATAAAAGCTACAGAAATTAAAATGGTATCATCAATGGAAAGGAACAGAGTGCCCAGAAATAATCCCCACATATATATGAGAATTTGCTGTTACATATAAATGAGGGAACGATAGGTTTCTTTAATAATAGTATTAAAATAATTGATTTCTCATATGGAAATTTCAGAAAGCGTAAATGTAAAAAGTAAAAATTCTAAACTTTTGGAAGAAATGAAGATTAGATTTGCTGTGTAGGGATAAGGAAGGGTTTCTTAAACCAGACAAAGTACTTAAATATATAAATTTAAAAATTCTTTAAAATTAGACACTTCTGATAAAAGGTGCAATAAACAAAGCCAAAAGATGTGCTACATTCTGGGAAAACATCATTGTAATGTATATAACTGACAAATTGTTACTATCTTGAATATATAAAGTAAACTTTCAAATCAATAAGAAAAACAACCTTATAATAAAATGGACTAAGGATAGAGGCAATTCTAAAGAGAGTAACTCTGGTGGCCAATTTTTGAAGAGATACTCAGTCTCTATAGAAATTAGAGCGATACGAGCATATATACACACACACACACAAGATGATGTCATTTCAGACCAACAGGGTCGTCAAAAATTAAAGCAGTCCAATGGTACCAGATAGCAAAAATATAGGGAAATAGGTACGATGAAAAATTAATATCTATTAATTTAAATGGTATCATAGTATGCTCTATATTTTTAATAGCTTTAAAATATTTCATTACTTACTACTTTTATTTTAAATAAAAATATCCAGTGAATTTGTGATGTAGAAGTCACTGAAGAGCAATTTTTGTTGAGTGATCAAGTTAGAATCCTTATTGGAATGGACTGAAAAATGAGTAGGTGTTGGAGAAGTGAGACAGAGTTTAGATAAGTCCTACAAAAAAATTTGTCTTTAAAGAAGACAGTTGAAAGGAAAACAGGGCTGGAATGAAATGTTACAACCTAGATGAATAGCTATTAAACTTTCCTGAAAGACACAAATGATTTAAATAAATGAAAACATATTATTATCTTAGATAAGAAGATTCAATATTATGAATATTTCCATTTTCTCCAAATTAATGCATTACTTTAGCATAGCTATTTAAAATCCTAACAATTGTGTTATTTGTAGTTTTGAATTTTTTTTGATGGGGGGGAGTTTAACAAATATAATACTAACATTTATCTAGAAGAATAATTCTATGAATATTTAGTCCCCCAAAATTTAAATTCATAATAATGAGGTTGATTTGGCTTGACCAAGTATTAAAGTACATGAGTCACTAGTGTAGGAATCACCAGTCAAATCAGTAAAACATAATAGAGAGGTAAGAAAGAGATCAAATTACACACGAAAATTTAGTATGTAATAAGTGATTTTTTAAAATTTCTTCTTTTTTCCTTATCCATGTTTATATCACAGAAATATATTTTTATCCTGCTATTTTGTATCTAATGTCTATCAGAATAATTTTTCCAACTTGTTACATAATTTTACCTAGCATAATTTTATTGTCTATATATGTCCAGAAAGCATAATATTAGCCACTTACCTAATGAGTATTTATTTATATCATTGCTTTTTTTTCATTAAAATAGTGTTCAATGAATATCTTCATGCATATTTTTTTCCTTTTAAACTTCAATGATTTACAGTTTCAGAAGTGAAGTTGTATCAAAGCGTGTAAACTATTTTTGGTTCTCGAAGTATACTACTATATTTCTCTCTATGAAACCACAGATAAGGGAGCATTTAACATCTCCCATTTGGAACACTGTATTTCAGGTCTTTCACACTCACCAGAATGATGCTGTTTATTCTGCTTTCCACTAGGAAAGGTGTCAGTCTTCCACTGTTAGTGTTGCATATATGTAAGCCTAGTAAACCTTCAGCTAGATTGTTTTAGCTGTCTTTAGCCTACTGATTTCTTTGAAATGCCACCTCATTATACAGATTTGAAGTCATAACACATACCTGGTTGATCAATTTAAAAAACTGAGTAGAAAATAAATTAATTTCATCCTCATCATTAATCTATTAAAGAGATGAAGCTACTAGTAAGTACTCTTTGGAAACACAGTGCTAGTGAAGAACAGAGGCTGTTCTGGGGCCAGACAACCTGGCTTTGAATCCTGGCTCTATCACTTAGTAACTCTGTGACCCCAAACAATGTGTTACATCTCTCTGTGCCTCAGTTGCCTTAACTGTGAGTATATAAACCATATAGGGTTGTTGTGAGCATTATATGAATTAATACATTTAAAACATTTAGAAAGATGCGTGATACATATTAAGGATTTAATAAATGTTGAATTGGCACATAACATTTATTCTAACCTTTTTCTAGTTTGCTTTCAGCAAAAGCTACAACGCAATAACCTCCATGTTCTAGAATCCTTTGTGTCTAAGATTCTGGGTATGAATTAGGTGCCAGCAATCAGATGTATTCATACGGAATTTTGCAAGAGGAAGGGATGCAGAGTCTCTCCCCGCTGCTTCAGCTATTGCTGCTGTCAGGCCCAGCTGTGGAGACCTGGAGTACTGCTCCAGCTGTGTTCCAGTCCCTAGTCACTCAACTTGGTGCCAGTTGAAAGGCCAGTGAAGTGGTAACTTCCTGATCTGCAGCTATAGTAGGGTATTCTGGAACTTTTCAGTTCGAGTGGCCACCTCCTGATTTCTCCCTGTCCTGCCTGTGGAAGAGGGAGCAGTTCCTGGCTGCTAGTTCTACAATGTTTATCTGGGCATCATCCTTGGAGGCCTAGCCCAGAGCCCATGCTTTCAGCCCTTCCAACAGCTTGATAAGTATCCAGTTCCTTGTGTTAAATGTGTTTGGCTTAACATCTAGAAAAGTTTCTGTTTCATGCAATTGTAATGGTGGTAGCAGCAGCCGTAGTAACATAGCAATATATGATAGTGTTAATAAGTAGTTACTGTTATTGAAACCCTTTTGCATTATGAATCCCTCTAATATGGAAAAACTTTACAAGCAGGAGTGGCAGTCATTTGTAATTGATCATGGTACTTTTCCTCCTGAACCCAGACAAGCAGTAGAACCCTTCTCAACTCAGAAACTAAGGCAGCCACTACCGTTAAACTGGAGGTAGTTTGCCAGTCTCGCTTTGTATTTGTGATTTTCCTTAGAATTTAGCTTCTTCCCAGCGTCATGTTACACAATCTACATTATTGGTTAGGGTAGACACTAACTTAGAGAGAGGAAGGGATGGGGGAGAAGCGTGGTGCTCAGATCAGTGTGACGTCATTGGAACCATCTAGGTAAAAGGAAACTATACGTACTTCAGTTTAACAAGTATTTCTTGAGCTCCTACTGTTTACCAGTGCTGGGCGTTGGGGAGATAGAGTGATATGAATAAGATCCATTCAATTTTCTCAAAGTGCTCACAGTGGGAAGACAGAGCTACAAATAAATAAATTGTATTCTGTACTAGATTAGGAGCAACTGGACATCAGTGTCTTGTTCCCTATTGTAACCTTATCACCTACCACATTGCCAGGTAGATAGTAGGTGCTCAATTGACATTTTTAAAAATAAATAGGATGTAGAGTATGAGAGCTAGTGTGGACAGAAGACAAATAGTTGACATTGGAAGGTTAGGAAAATCTTTTGTTGATATTCTAATGATGTAAAAAAATGGTTCCATGATCAGATAAGTTTGGGAATCACCACATATGTATTTCCCTTGTAGAGAGAAGCAACGGACATTAGCCTGTTATAGATTCTGATGAGTTCTGCAGTAAAGAAATAGTTTAATTTTGTCTAACCAAATGTTTTTCAAATACCGGGGTACTGAAAAACTGTATACATGTGGACACTTTCGTCAATGTTGCTCAAGCAGTAGTTCACCGTAATCAGAAGTGTCTGGACACTGGTGGTAGCCACTTTGAACACCTCTTGTCATTGCAGAAGTCAAACGTGACTTGTATTCATCTTTTGTTATAGGTATATATTGAGTATTACAATTATAATAGTTTTCCTTTCTTAAAATGGGTATACATTTTTTTGGCACCTTCTGTATATTTGACTACAGAACCCTTTCGCTACCTCATTATGTGAGATACAGTTTGAGAAATACTCCTCCAATTATCTTCCGAGGCTGATCTCTAATAAAAATTATTTTGCAGTCCTAGAGCATTATGACTTTGATAAAAACATTTAAAATCTTGATGTCATCAGCTTGGAATTATGAGGAAATGTTTAAATAACTCACAGATAAATCTCCACAAAAATGTATATCTAGCAACACATTTCTTTGTCCCTGTGTTAGCAGCTACATAATTTCTTTATTCCAGATGATAAAAGGTGGGCCACTCTAAAGAACAAAGCATTTTAAACAATCTAGATTTTCTTTTTATTGAATAAATTAGTGATAGCTTTTAAAATGAAAATGAGTTGTTTAAAAGGTTTTATTTTTAATTAGTTATTTGACCTGTTTCTTTTGTTACACTTGTTTCTCTGTCAACATTTTACCCACAATACACCTCTTCCAACTAAGGCATTTATAGTATAAAAAATATGGTGCCTCTGAAGATCTCAAATATAATATTTTTTATCTAAATTGGTCCTACATTAAATTCTTCTGAATCCTTTTATTTTGTGGTATGCTGCTAACCAAGATATTGAATCAATAAAAATTGTTATTTTATTGTGAATTTTAAATCCACCGTTGGGGAAAAAATCCTGGTCATCCCTAATGTAGGTAAAATCGGCTTTTAAAAAATTGCTTAATACTGATGATTTTTATGTTACATGGGAATCTCCCTTATATATTTGTGTGTTATTAGCTTTAGTAAATTGTTTTGCTTCTGAAACATATCTTAAATGACTAAAAATAGCATCACAAAACATGTTTGTTATATTCTTAATTGTTTTGACCATAGAATTAATTTTAAAGTCAAAAGGGGCATTGCTTTTTCATCATTTCCAGTTCAGAATATTCAGCGTGTCACAGATGTTCATGAATAATGTCCATTTAAAACTGTTGGCAAAGAGTGCTGGTGAGTTGGCTAGATGAATTAAATGTTGGGGGGATGTGACAGGCAGCACGCTGCTTTGTGATCATTCCAAAGTTCTAATAATCTCCCTCACCTTCTCTGCCTGCCACTAATGAAAGAGAATAGGTGATTGCACCTCCGGCTATGTTCTGTGCCTAATGACTCCTCCAAAGGCAGATTTATGAAGAAAAAATTAACTTTGAATGAGGATTGAATTGGCCCTGACAGTCTGATAGACTGTGACACAGATTCTGTGGCAAAACAGACGTAGCCCTAATTGATTATCAATATTTTAAGCAAAGTGATGAAAATAAGCATTAAGTGATGAGAAAGGCAGTCTTAATACAGTAGGCAGTAACCAGGACATAAGAGAGTCTTTGGGGAGGTTTGCCCTGATTGCTATTACTGAATTTTATCTGTCAGTTTTTACCTTTACTTCCCAGCAGCCATTGTCCCTCCTTGGTGTACTTTTTTTCCTTAAAGATCTATGACTGGAATGTTAATCTTTCTGGTAACACTGACAACGCTATCTGCAGTCTCTTCCTCTAGAGAAGTTTGTTTAATATTTAACTCATTTTGAATTGAGATTAGCTTTCATAGTTTTGCAGAACTGAGGCTTTTTGTAATGCTTTTTAGGTTAACAATTTTTTCACCGGCTATTTCTAGATTTCTTGTTATTATCCATAAAATATACATATAATAGTCTAAAATGTTCCATGTTATATATTTCCTATCACCAGGCATTATATCCTTTACATCATTTGTAGCTGTGACTTCAGCCTTAATCTTAGGAATAAAATAAAAACATTTTCCTAGTAAGAGTACACACACTCACACACACACACACACACACGCACACACACGCACACACAGTGAAAGAGTCTGTTTATATACACTATGGTTACTTACAAAATATATTTTCAAACTAACCATAAAAAGAAAAAAACCAGGATAATTTATGTCCATTTGGTACTTCACAAATTAATTTAATAACTTTTGAAATTATTATATACCTTTATTCTTACAGGTTATATTTAATCCTCTATGTTAGAAGCATAGAAAAAAAGGTCACAAAAAAATCTGTAGCAGTTTAATTCATTATTAAAATTGATGAGCCAAGAACATGGTATATGACATACATAATGATGTTTGTTTACTATTAAATAGGTTTTAGATAAATTAGCTTATTTAACGCAGGAACTCTACATATTTTCCCTGTGTTAAAATACCCTCTTAGTTATTAGTCATCAGTATTCATACTGTTTTGTGAAATTAGTTTCAGCTAGAAATTGTGTAATTATTGAAAGCTTCATAAGAGTCTCCTAGTTAACCATGGAGAAAGTTTAAAGCAGACATTTTAATGTTTTCCAAACGTCTCTCAAGTAACTTAGTACAGATAAAACAGAGACGCTGCAGGACAATGCTTCTGTCTTCCTCACGCCACGACGTGCGACGTGCGAAAGGATTCTACTTGGTTAGCGCACTAGGCTGGGCTGAGGAAGTTGCTCTTGTCCAGAGGCTACTGGCTCTTGAACTCCAGCCACCTCAGACCTTGCTTGGTCTCCCTAAGGGCGAAGGGGATCAATATTTTTGCACACCTATAACTTATTTGTGACCCAATGATTGGGAAGCTCTGAAAGTGTCACAGAGCACTACATCTATAAAACTTAGATTGAATAATAACAGTTTGAAATTCAAATGTATCTAAAAATCTATCTAAATTTAAAAGGTATCTAAAAAAATTTACCCTATCCCAATAGAAAAGAACAAATGTGTCTTACCTCTAAATATAGTTTTTGCTAGATGGATTAATGATCTTAGCCTTATTTTCCAACCATTAGCTCTAATGTCTGTTAAGATTAACTATTCAGCTTTAAACTTTGGTTTAATGCAGTTAAAACAGGATATAAATTTAAACTTTATTCTTAGAAAAATATTAAATAATCTCCAAGCAGAGTATATTGTCACTCATTCTTAGAGTGCCTTGAATGATTTTCCTGAAACTCCAAAGAACCTTAAAACTAATCAAATCCAACTCTGTCTGCTGATTGGGAAACTGCAGCCCAGGTCACAAATTAGATCATTGCTAAGCTAGAACTTGAATATAGTTCTGATTCCTATATTGAACCCTTTCAAGTCTACTCTATGATGCTTAAAAATCTTAATATGAGAACTTCTAAAACGTTATATATTATAAAATCACATATTATGCATTCACAGCTCTAAGAAGTAATTTGCTAGTAGTTTTCACTTCTAAGCTGCATGATATTTTCACATAGGGTTTTAATAAAGTAGTTTCATTTTAGTTACTTATTTTTTTTTTATACACTGCCTCCCCTAAAAGCCTGATACTGTTTCAATATTCAAAATAGCCAGTGGAAAAATAGAAAATCATCCATTTTGCTAAAGTTTCCTTTATGCTAAAAGCTATTTTGTTATTATAAAAAATTAAATTCTAGTATGAACAGATAAAAATATTCTAGTTTAAGTAAGAATTCTACAAACACTGATGTTGAGTACTTTGTCCTCTGTCGTTGTATTTGTTAACATTCCAACGGACTGTAGAAGCAGAAACATAAATTATTCTTGTTGCGCCACCTAGCGAAACTCAGTTGCTATATGTTCACGATAGTATGTTAGGCTGTGCACTCAGCTCCCACTTGTTATGCCTGTATTATGCCAATGATAAGAAATTCACAAAGGGAGAAGAATCAAAAACTCTAAGTCCACAAATGTTGGTTTATTCATCATTTTGGTTTACAAATGTTCAGGACTGGAATATTATTAGCAAAAATATAAATACTTCTGCTCACTTAATCTCTGAAGGTATTACCTTGAATAAAACACAATAAATGGACAAAGTTTTTGAAATTATGCTCTTTCAATTTAAATCTAAGGTGTTACAAGATGATAATATGTTCTGGAGGAAAGTTCAAAATACTGAAAATGGATGGCATGAAATCAGACTGAAGATTTTGTGTAAAACATTTTAAATATCTCAACTTAGCTGTTTCTGATAAAATATATTGTTTTTCTTTAATGAGATTATTTTATCATAAATCAAAAATATTTGCAAAATAATTTGTACACACGTGCATTTCAAATGAAAATGGTATATATAACAATACTGGGTCTACTGATTTGTATATGTAATAACACCATGTTAAAAAATCTTTTTTTAAAATTTGTTTCAGGTATTTGAAGTGAAAACTCTTCCATGGTTTATGTTTGTATTTTGTTTTTCTTTTCTAACACTACATAAGTTTAAGCATTCAGCTGCTTCACTTGTAGGTGTTAATTTTTACTATTAAATTCCAAGGTCATGCTTTCAAAATGCTCACACATGGTAAAATAAGAAAACTATTGTCGGTGTCATTGTTTTGTTGATGTAATAGTAAGTACCTAATGTAAAATGTCAGGGAAAATAATTCATTCAAATGAGAGAAAGCTTTTCCCTATTTATCTGTAATAAATTGTTGTGTGTGAGTAAGGGTATAGGACTTTTGGTGGCTGCAGATTTTTATTTGATTTGACATTTATTATTGTAAATATCCAAATTCATAATAATTGCTCTTAAATCTGTTATACAAGGAAACTTCTAAAGTAGATAAGCCTGAACAGTATATCATACCCTAAATGAATTTTTTGAAAAGGGAAGGGTTCACTCTTAAAAACTTGTGGATAGGCATATTTATTTATGTCTGCAGACATAATCATCAAATTAATATACATACAATTAATATAATCTTGAAATTAGAAGTTTTGAGGAGTTATGCCAAATTTTGGAGTTGAAATACTAATATTCATATGGCTAAAATAAAATGTGCTATTGTAATTTTCTGAAATACTGATAAATCTCAGAATATCCTTTTTGTCATAGATGTTTCTAAAATATTTAGGTAATGTGAATATAATTAAATCTTTAATATGTTGCTATATCTCAGTCATTATTATGCATATTAATTTTCAGTTTAGTTCAATTTACATTTTTTTAGGAGCTAAGGGACCATGTTTGATACTACACTCTACTAAAATCAGCAAGATACCTGACCTCAAGGAGTTGGCAGTCCAGTGTGGAAGAAAGTTGCATGTCCAGCTGTCTGTACAATACAAATAAACATAGGCCTCTCAGACCTAAGAAGACGAATTAATGTTGACTGGGATGATAGGCTAAAATGTCATAGAAGAGATTATGAGACAGTTGAACAATTTGTAGTTCATATTACTATGAATGTAGGTAGAGTAAACATGAAATACAGAGCTAAATTTCTAAGTGACACAGAACATATCCGGGAACTTTAAATATATATATTCTTATATATTCTCTTTCTTGGTTTCAAGTAGGTCCATTTTATATTCTATACAATTTCCCAGAAATACCAAAGAAACCACATTACATTTACTTAGTGCATATTTCTCTACATGGAATTATCACAAGGAAAGGATTCAATACTAAAAAACTTGTAAATAGGTTAAGATGTATAAATTATACCATGAACAATACAGATACATTTATTTTTATGTTAATAATTACTATGGGTAAACACTGCTATCGCTAAGAGTGCATAGATAATACTGTATATTTTACATAAATGTAATAGCTAATCTAATATACTTACCATGGCATATGTGCTGTGCTGAGTGCTTGGCATATATTAACTCATTTAAACCCTACAGTCACCCTATGGCTTATGACGGCGGTATTGTTATCAATAGTATTTTCAGGTGAATTAACTGAGACACAGAGAAGTTAAAATGATTGCCTTAGGTGTCATAGCTAGTAATGGGTAGAGCCAGGATTCAAAGCCAGGCAGTCTGGCTTCAGAATCCATTCCTTAATCTCGGCTATACCTCTCAGTAATTCATTATGTCCTGATCATAACCATTTCATTAATAGAAAATGCTATCAGAGATATCATACTCTATTATGTCTGTCTTCCATTTCTTTTATTTAAAAGCTCTAGGATGGGGATGTCATACAATTTATGATACCAAATTCCCAGGATAATGTGTTACAATATGAAACCGGATATCAGTATAAATGCAAGTTGTTTTGCTATTTTGAAGCTATAAATGTTATTATAGCACATTTTCTTACCAGTGTTTTCTTTCCTTTTTTGAAATACTAAAAACGGCTTGATAAAGGTTAATTAATAAACATTCATTGGCACTGAACTGAGTTTTGAGGATGCAAAGGTGAATAAAAAAACATATATTAAACAAATGATTACAATATAATACGGTTAGTGCCAAAATAGACATACTACAAGAGCAACTAACTCTGTCTAGAGTTAGGAAGGGATTCTCATAAACTATAGCATTTGAAGAGTGAACAAAGCCTTCCAAACCTAGGGTACAATCAAAGCACAGAATTATGAAGTAGTATGACGTGATGACTAAATTGGAATAAGTTCTTAGTGCTTGGAGAATAAAGAATATGGGATGGAGTGGTGGCTGACTGAGAGATATGGGTTGGGACCAATTAATGGTGAAGGATCTTGTTGGTCATGCTAAGGAAAGGGAAGTTTTCTGACCTTTTTGTGAGCGCTTTCTTCTGTGGGAAGGTGACGACTTCCACTGAGCCTACGTCGCAGAAGTAACGCTGTTCCAAATTCAGATACCCCTCAGAAAAGTAGTCTGGATGGCTTTGCTTAGTTTCTGGTCCCCAGGGAAATCTTAGACAAGGAGTAGGAACTGGTCCACGAGTGCCTTCACTAAACCAACCAAAATTATTCACCTTAAGTTTTAATCATTAAACTGTTCTCTATAAATCTCTCAATTTCTATGCTTCTCTCAATTTGGGTTATGAGGAATATATTTATCTCTTGGCTTCTAGGCAGTATTTGTTGCGTCATATACTTATTGAGTATCCACTATGTGCAGCATATTGAGTGCTGGGCTTTAAGTGATGAGCTGGAGAGACAACGTCCGTTAAAAATAAAAATACTTTTGAAGATCTTATCTTGACAGAATAAAAGGGAAATTTTTTTCTTATGTCTTGGCCACATGGCAGTCTTTTTATATGTTGCCTAAAGAGAAAGACTGATAATATTGTGTACATTTTGCAGTTGGGATTACTCAAGCATATCTTCAAATTTACTTAACAGGACAGTTTAATTGGCATAAGAATGTGGTTTCTTGAATCTGAATTTAGCATGCCTGCCACTGAGTGCCCCAGTATTTTCGGTAAAAATGTTTTTTCCATTTATGAGGCATTTTCGTTTGTTTTGTTCCTTATGTTTACTTCATGAAACAGTTAAGTCCCTGCTTCAGAGCATACTGTATTGGCATCTGATTTGCATCAGTTAATTGTATCTGATTTGTGTGCATCTGATAACCCAGTCTCAAAATATATGAAGCAAATATTGACACAATTGCAAGAATAAACTTTGAATCCTGCCATCATAATAGGAGATGCATTAAACAAAACCAGCCAACAGGTTTGTCCTAGTTAACTCAAGATTTAGGGAATATATATTCTTTTCTCATACTTATCAAACATTTACAGAATTGACCATGTACTAGTTAATAGAGCAAATCTAAACATATATCAAAGAGGGTCATATACACTACATTCTTTGATCAGCATGAAATTAAAGTAGACCTCAGTGTAAATAAAAAACACCAAATAGTTTGCAAATTTTAAAACATTCATCTAAGTGACTGATGGGTCCACACACACACAAAAATCACATTGGGATAAAATGAATTTAAAATTCTATGTTTCTAAATAAATATGTTGACATTTTTTAAAAATGCAATATCTGGGACCACCTGGGGGTCTGTGCTTTAACAAGATTTCCGAAAATGTGATGCTGATACATGCTAAATTTTGAGAACCTCCTCCTTAAATAAAAGTAGAATAACTTAATGCCTACTTGAAAATAACTAGCAACAAAAGAGAGATTATAAAATATTGATAATGATTAATACTGGGCTTGGAAAATCACTAGTTTCTAAATGCAAAATTAATGAGTACTGCATTCCAGTTTTGGAGGACAAATTTTCACCATCATAACCTGATAGAATGGCTATAACTAAGATTTTCATTGTATGGTTTTCTTTGATCCTCCTTTTTATGCTGTGATATTGTTGAAAGTGTTTCTCTTGTTTCAACACTGCCATATAGAATTGAAATAAGAGAAAAATTTCAAGAGTGCTATATTTCCATTTTTCTGAAAATATGAATTTCTTCTGATAGATTTACTTTTTATTGCCTAAAATATGTAAATACAAATGTCTTTTTATCATCAATATAATTTAAAGGATGCTCAAAATCTACGTTTTTTATATCTAGTAATCTTTATTAATGAAGTACAGGTACTTGCTAGTAAAAACTTGCTCATAATAGAAAGAAATATTTTTGAAATTTCTTATGTAGATCTTAAATTTCTTATCTGTTTCTTACATTTCTTATTCATTTATAATCCAGGAAAGTTCTGGTTTATTATTACTGTGATTTTCAACTTGTTAGTATTCAGTTTTCTGGTTGGGGCTGAATTCAGTTGCCTGAGCATTGGTGTAGATCATGACTATGATTTTTTTTTTCAATTAATGACTGATTTTTAAGGGACACCAATTTTCTCTCCTTATCTCTTCTACCCTAAGCTGCCACTGCTATTGTTTAATTCACCTACCGTATGAGAGAAAGAACATGCCTCTTCATTAATAGGCTGGTAAAAGGTCATGCATTTGTCCAGTTTACAGTTCACCCTGGAGAATAAATGCAAGTTTTATTATGTGCCTAATTGTCACAGAACTGGGGGAGTAGAAATCTCAGAGATCGTTCCAAAACCAGGTCACACCTCCAGGATACTTCAGTTTGTCATCTAACAAAGCCTGCATTATTAATTTTCAATTGTATTTGCAGTATTCTTCAGCATAGTAGGCGCGTTCCAATTAGTAGGGCAGTGATACAACTCCCTCTATCAGAATGTGGTATATAAAACGTGTGATTAAAATACACTTTTAACAGGATTAAATCAGGACATGGCATAAAGCTCCTTTGGGGAGAATTTGTGGACTCAGCAGTGGAATTCTGCATTTTATCAGAGGTGTTAGCGTTTTTAGTATTGAGATGTATGTATTAAAGCACTGAAATCCAGCTATTGGCCTCAGACTTAAATGATGAGTCTCTCAAGTAGAGGCAACCAAAATCATGGCATGTACTTAAATACAGAGCATTTCATATTCCTGAAAGAAAACAGTCAATCTCAAAGTATTTATTAATAGCATGGCAATTTCACCCCAAATTATTTGCTTTCATACTTATTTTACAATGACATTTCATTTATGACCTTTCTGATTTAATAATTAAACTATAACTAAAAAAGAAAATAAATTAACTATCTTTCATTTAGAAGCACTAGTAGAATGAGGTTGGATTTATACAAGTTATTTTCACAGTTTTTAAAGTTACGATGTAATGAAAAGAGCGTACCAGACCTGTTATAATTCTCGACTCACCCATTTATTAGATATGTAACATGCAGCAAATTATTGAGCCTCTCTAAAACTTTTTGAGGATCATATGAAATAACTGTACTTTAAAATACCACAGTGACTGACACATAGTAGGCCTGCATGTTCTTGTTTCCCTTCAGGAACTGAAGCCGTGAAGACAAATGATATAAATAAAAATAAGTAATTCTATTTTTTTTTAAAAAAGAAACACCCTTTATAGCATAAGAAAATAGTAAAAATTAGGAAAAATATGGCATAATTTTGTTACTTTGGAGAACTATTGCATCATCTTTATTTCTGACATATATAATTAAACATTGCAATTTCTGGACTTTGTTTCTTATTTTTAAAAGTATTGCTTACCTTGAGTTACTCTTTAAAAATATGTATTGAGAGGATGTTTGCAGTTACTGAAAAGAATAAGCATTGCAAATCACTTAGTGGAGTCTAGGATATGATTCCTTTCAAAGGGTGTAATTCTGTCACTCCAAACCCCAGAGTTTTTCTGAAATGCTGAAACATCTTTCTTGGAATGGGGGTTATAATGGTGGCCAACTGACTTCAAACTGACATCCAGTTGATGGATGTGCAATAAGTCAAAGGAACACAGAATGATGAAGTTATTTTTATTTTCCATATCAGCATTCTGTAAAAAAGAAAAAAAAATTTAGTACTGCTTTTCTTTGAGAGACTAGACATCACAGCAATTCTGTATCCCCATATTGTTATTGGATTGTTTTCAATGTTTTTAAACTTTCACTCTTAGATTTTAGTAAATGATGTCCTAATTACTGGGGCTAAGCAGTTTATTCCGGTTACAGAATGGGAAGTTGGATGAGCATCAGGTATCAACACAAATGGAGGAGAGAAATATAAACATGGTCAAAAGGCTACAGGACTTTGTACATTCTAAAAAACTATTAGTTCTCCACTTTTTCATCTTAAATTATAAATACATCAATTTGATTTCTTCCTTGCTATTGGAATGCTCATGGATTCCATCAGGAGCATTGGGAATAAAAATGCCTATTCAAGTGAAGACCATTAGGATATTCTATGTACAGCTGCATTAGACCAGCACATCTGTTGGACATACTTAGTGTGTCACTCAGCAGTGAAATTGATCATCAAAGCTTTTCTAAAATGACGTAGAAAATTCTCCAACAGGATAAAAAGAAAGGGTGCATAAAGTAAACCCTTACAAGTTTGGGTAATCTTTAAACCTCCTTGGGGGGTATAAGAATTAAGAGAAAATCCAGAAGACATGACATAGGATATAGTGAAAGAAAAAGCTTTTACTTTGGGAACTATTACAAAGTATATAAAAGGGGATTTTATATAAAAGCAAATAAACCCAAATCATTTAATATGTTCCAAATATTTATACTGTCATACTGGTGCTAAAAAGGTAGGAAATAATTAAACGATACCATTTCATTTTGTGGTTTTCCATTTGTCATTCTTACTGAATCCACAATTTTCAACATGTCTACCATTTATTACCGTTAACTATTTTAATAATTTGCAGAAATAAAAGTAAATGATCTTATGAGTTATGTATAACTTAAAGCATGAGATGCTACAAATCATTTCTAGATGTCCGAATATTTATGCTTTGGAAGTAATAGTTCCTATCTCCAACTATCCAAATGGGAGTGTTTCTTTTTAAAGAAAAAAAAATTTAAATGATGAAATACGTTTATACCTTTTAGAATCTGAGTTAGGGGAAATATTAAAATAAGCTGAAAGCATTACACTAGATTAACATTTCTCAAAGTGTATTCTTTGTTTATATTACAGGAAAAGAGTGGTTCTTTAATAAAATAAAATTGGGCACCACAGGCAAAACTAAGTTAAACAGGTTATTTTTTTAACCGCACAATATCTGAGAGCTTTGCATTTGTTGATGAGTGTTGTAGTGTTCCATGAGGGAGAATTCCGTGTCATGTTGCCCATTCTTATTCCATTGTGTTACATTATTTAACTGGAGAATCATGAGGAATTAATATTCCGTGGAACATGCTGTGTCTAATAGTGGGCCAGAGAATCTCTAAGGTTCATTCTAGCTCCAGGTATGTATGGTTTTCTGAGAATTTGACTGCACTGTTTATGGTTTGTGCTGCAACTTCATTCTTGACTTGTGGTCATTTTGAATCGATAGATGTCCCTGGCAGTACACAGAACCCTTTGGGGGCATAGAACTGTTCCTGGTCAAATGTCCCTTGGATTCTATGACAGTATACCTCCTGGCTTTCCACTACTGTATATTCCAAGCCCACATGGACTAGATTGTAACCATAAAATAAAACATAAAATATAATAGTGCTGATTCATTGAGATTTAATGAACCAAACCATTGGCCTGCCCTCCTGGCTAACAGTCATCCTACAAGTGGTAGCTCATGTATCACCTCCTCCTAGAAGTCTTCCCTGACTGCATCCTCTTCCTTCATTACTTCCACAGTGCCTGTATGCAGTATATATGCTTGTTTGTTTTTATATTTCCCCTTCTATTCTGTGAACTTATTTATCTCTCAATCCTCAGCACTTAGCTCAGTGATTGGGTATAGTATTCTGATGGAGAATTTTCTGTCATCTGTTTTATCTGTTTTATAAATCTGATTTGAATGGACAGATAAAGGAGCTAATGAAAAAGAGCCTGTTTGTACAGTGATCTAGGAAGAATTAATATTTTTAGAACATTTATTGATAATGAACAATGGCTTTCTTTTTTCCCCAGTGGCTGTGCGGTAATTGCAATTTCATTTTTGTAAATAGTTTTTTCAGTTGTAGTTACTGTTGACCCTTGTCGTGTTTGAGGCAGATTCAGAATAATCATTTCAAGTATTGGACATGACTAAATGTTTTTATGTGTACACTTGCATTGCTACTATTTATTAATGATACAAGTTGGCAAGGAATAAAAACTTACAATTAATGGATCTCACTTCTATGCTGTGTGTACAGAAAGAGGCAGAGGCAAATGGTGGGAGCTAATATTATGACCATAGTTATATAGTCTTTGACTATGCAGAAGGAGCAGCTATGTTCGTATGTAAATTTATAATTGAATTTGGTAGTGCTAACAAGTGAGTTTTTGGATTATCTACTGTGCTGAGGTCTAGATAAGTGCAAAAACTTTAGGTAAACTCAGCAAAACTATCTGAGAAAGCCTTACAGATTACAGCCAATTAGGATTCTTTTTTTTAACATTTTTTTATATTATAATTTTTTTCTCTTGAGAGACATTCTTAACTATTCCTAATCTAATACAAGTTTAGTGTTGTATACGTGTTTGTTTTTCTGTTGTTATTATTTTTAAGTTCACATCTAGACCTTTAGGAGTCTCTGGGGTTTGCTGTTTTTAGATAAATAAAGAAAAATCAGGCTTTTGCATTTCTGATATTCCTGGTAATTTCATTTCCTTGAATTCAAAATTTCATGATTTATCAACCAAGTTGTTAAAGCTACAGTTGTTTACTTCGAGACATGGTTGCCACACCTTGATTTAAAATTATATCATGTGTCACATTTCTTTATAAATTTCTCCCCATATAACACAGACCGCCACCTTTTTTTTTTTTTTTTTAGAAGCTAATAACTAGAAGTTGTTTTCTCCCTACTAACAAAGACACTTTTTTTTCCTACTGAGGCATTAAAAGTATCACCTGGTTTTTCTTCTCTCGTTTAAAATGAAAACTACATTAACCCTCAACATAAAAATTCAAAGGAAATTAAATTCTAAATGTAAATACTTCTTCTCACTTTTTTTTTAATTGCCTCTCTGACAAACACATAGCATACAAATTGGTAATGCCTTTATTTGGGCACTTTCTTACTTATGGCCATGGTTACTGCATTGTACTTTTTAGAGACACAGAATTATTGAAGAACTGTATTACAACACTTTGGAATCAGAATTACGCTGAATAGAACTGCTGATCACTGTACCACTCTTAAGCATTTTGTAAAAAGGTGGGATGGAAATCTCAGAATCACTGAAATTTTCTTCACATTCAAATGCTTATGGAATTTAACATAGTACAATGAAGAGAAACTCTCTAGATACATTTTTCTCCTGATACTTTAAATATATGAAACAAGTAAGCAAATCTTAATGGGTTGTTACAAAGCAAGAGGCCTCTTCCGATTTTCCATGTGATTGAATAAAGTATATTTAGATAAAAGTTTCTCCATAAACAGTAGATTGTGCATGGAAGCAGATCGTTATTCTCTAATTTTGGTTACTGTTAGTTTCCAAGTGACGGAGTAGGTAAGAAATAGGCTGAAAAAAAAGTATTAAACTGGAATACACAGGCTCTATATCTTTGCCTTTCTGACCTTTGACTAATCATGTAAGGTACTTGGGCCCTTTATTTCTTCATCAATAAAATATGAATGGTAATAACTTATCTAGATAAAATACCCATACTTAGAATTCTTTGGGAAATGGCACTTTATATTGTATCACTTTTACTCACACTGGTTTTTTTAAAGCACATGAAAACATTTAAACTGAATAAACATGTGACATTCATTGTAAATGTAGTAAGAAAGAATAAAATACCAGAAAATTTTCTCAAATGTTTGATGACTAATCTAATGAAGTCCCACATATGGAGTGTGGGATGGCAGTGCTGGATATAATACTAGTGTTCTGATTACAAATCATCCTGTTTTACAGTCATTGCTTAAATATTTTGACCCAGCAATGCCTGTGAAATGTCTCTGTCTTGATCATTTTTCTTAGTGTGAAAAGCACTCTTATTATAATAAACTGAAATAAGGAGAAATATACATTTTTGCTAGATGTCTTTATTTTACAGTTCATGAGAACATTTCTCTCTAGGCTCCAAAATTTATATTACAGCATTATAAAACTTCAGTATCTTGAGAGAATAATTTTCTTAATTTTTTATATTGAATATTAGAATGCATACGTAGTTTTAGATGAAGGTGGCAGAGTAACTAGCACACCTGTTGGATTTGGATAGAAACCGTACTCTGCCACTTGAGTTTAGGAAAATAAATTAGGAGTTTTCCGTGGAGACTTCCTGTTCCTGTTCTCTTTCTACGCATTTACATATAGTCTCATGTATTTTGTTTTGTTTTGTTTCATAAATGCAATCGTGCTATATATTGTTATTCAACCTGCCTTTTTTACTTACTGTTTGTCTTGAAGATCTTTCCATATTGTCAGTACATACAAGTCTATCTTATTCTTTTAATGACTTTATAGTGTTTCACTACATCTTCTTAGGTAGATGTCGGAATATATGGATCTTTCTTCTGTGCTTCTAAATCTCTGACCTTGAAGAAGTTATTTTACATCTCTGTGCTTCAGTTTCTTCATCTATATAATGTGGGAAGAGCCAACTTGAGAATGTAGTGAAATACTTACACGTTTACAAACACAAAGGCACAAAGTAAGGCTTCGATAAATGTTAACTTTGGTAATGATGATGTTTCTCTTAACTTTTCTCCTATGTGTAAATCTCTGTTCTTTTTCACAGTGTTCAGGGAAAATACCTTGGCAAGATATTCTAATGCACTAATTTAGTCTTCAGCTATCTTCCTCCTGCTCTTCATGTGTGGAATTCTATTTTGATAATCAAAATATAATTTCCAATATGCAATGAATATCTGGTCAAATCACTTTAAAGATATTATTTATACTGATTCTAAAAGAATCTGTTTGCCTTATTAACTCTCATTGTCTGCTTTGTTTTTCTAGAGTGTTATTGTTTGTGGTGTTTTTGTTGTTTTGTCTCTCTTGGTAGTGGTTTTCCTTGAATGTCTAGGTTGGCTGTTCGTCTTTATATCTGACAGTCCCTGTAATCTTGCGATGTCAGCTCATTATGCATAGTCTCCACTGATTGTGTCAGGGAACAACGTGTGTTGCGAGGAAAGACACATTAGTAGCTTGTCATCCCTTTTAAGCATTAGTAGTTTCCAGTCCTGCCTCACTGGGCATAGTGCCTCCTACACTCACTGCCGACACTCCTACTTACCCCATGCAAGCAACATGCCATTGTTCAGCTGCCCCAATCGTAGTTCCCCACCTGCCCCAGGCAGGCCTACCTCCTTTGCTGGGTTTCCACTGACTCTAAAATTAAAGCACCCCTGGAACTTCTCCTGTACCTGTATAGTCTTCTGAATATGATTGGGCTGTGATTTCCTCTAATCATTTCCCCATAGATCTGATCCCATCCGCTTTCTGTTTTTTAAGAATTCCTTAACATATCTGGTCTATTCATGGTAATGCAATGTCAGAGACTGGGATACATATAGAAAAGAACTTCCAGATGAAGGCTGTTAAACCCTCATAAAAAGATTTTCTCTGGAAATATTAATGTAGTCCTTTCTGAAAGTAGGGAATGAATTGGATACCCTGTCAATCTTTTTCAAGTCTTGATTCAATTGATGTTTTTTTCTTATAGGGTATATAAAGTACTTCCCTAAATAATCAAAAATCCAACATAAGCAAACAGCTGCAATGATCTGAAAATTTTTTTAGATGAAATCAGTAAAGATGAGAATAAATTCCGGTAACACGCCTCTGACCACACATACTGAGTGCTCCACTGCTCAGCCCTGCGTCGCCTCTGCAGCGCTCTTCTGAGCTTCATCACGTGAAACAGCCATCGAGGGCTTCTTTCCTTGAAAGGAGACTTCACTTGAGAAGGAACAGTGTAATATTTGCCTTAACTTTAAAAATCCTTCCTATTCATTTATTTAGGAAATATTTGTTGAACACTCACTGTTAGTCCCCAAATTTCAGCACCTTCAGACAGTATACGTATGTTTTGTGCTCATTATCACAGTGTAATACAAGCCATCAGGAAAGCATTTTGGCTCCTTGCAGAAATTCAGCTCCCAGATTTCTTTTATCTTGTGGTTTGCCCTCCATGGGTCCTCTGTTCAGCCAATGGGTGGGAAAAGAGAATGAGGATTACATGGCAAGTCTTGTACAGGCCAGGTATGGAAACATGATACACGTCACTTATGGTCACATTTTATTGGCTTGAACTCCAGTAAATGGCCACACTTAGTTTCGAGTGGACTCGAAAATGTAGTCTGGCTAAACACTCATGAAGAAGAGCATGCTAACAATTCCTGTCAGACCTACTATGTGCTCTGCTCTCAAGGAGATGGATATTTCCTTTAATGAAAGAATACAGTATTGCAGATTCCATAAGGAAGATATTAAAATGTCTAAGAAGAAAGGAAGGAGCAGTCAAATCCACTTGAGGATGAGAGGTGTTGATCAGGGAAGGTATCACAGAAGAGGGTGACATTTGAACCAAAACTTTCTGGTAAAATTTTCTCCGTAAGTGAGCTTGGCACCCCAGCAAGGACAAAGGCCTGACAGTACAAACAAAAGGCAGTTTGGCTCAGTCAGTAAGGCCACGAATCCTTGCAGCGATGGAGGAGGAGTGGTGAATGATGAAGCTGGAAAGCTGCGTTGAGATCAGACTGTGAGGGGCTTTACGTGGCATCAGAGGAGATTAGGTTTGCCTACATATGTAACCGGGCACCTTCAGAAGTAGTTAGAGCAGGGAGTGACATGATCATATTTCTGTTTCAGAATGGTATAGTCATTCGTTTAACAATTATTGATCATCTCTGTTTTCTGGATGCTGTGCTTGCGGCTGGGGATACAAAATAAGGAACACTTTCCTTGCACTGGTCGTAATTTATTGGGTTCATTGGAGGGAATAGGATTAAAAGTACAGAGATCAAATAGGAGCTTCTTATTCACAGTGAAGAGAGATGAGGCCCTGAACGTGATATTGGCAATGAAAAATGGAAAGGACTGGATGGGTTCTAGAGATAATCTGTGGAGTAGAATGTGATGAAACTGCTAGGCAACCAAATGTCCTACATGAGGATACGATTTGGAGGAAAGGATCACAAAGGTTCCCAACCTGAGTGAAAATGGGAAATACCAAGGGAAGAGGATCAAGTCTGATGGAAAGATTATGGGTTCAATCATGGATATGGTTCTGAGATATCTATATGGAGGTATCAGGAAGTGATTGGAAAAGAGTTCTGATGATTGGGAGAGGGGCCAGAGCTGGAGTTATGGTAGACATTTGGGTTCCATTTTAGATTTCTGTACACTGCGTAAGAAGAGAATTCCAGGAAGTAAACGGTGGGTAAAAGAGACAGCAGCCAAAAGAAGTTGACAAAGAATTGTTAGAATTAAGAGAGCATTTTGGTAAAGATATGGTTAATTAGCTGTTTCTCTAAAAAAGGAGTGAGTATAACAGAATAACACTGAGATAACCATTACATTTGGCTATTATAGAATTTTTAGGGACCATTGCTAAAGCTGTGAGGGCAAAAATCTATTGGGAATGAGAAAAGGCAGTAACTTGGTTGAAAGAAGAGCTAATATTGCACAGGATTTGTGACACTTGAATGTATTTATAGTCTAAGGATAGAGAAGAATGAGTTTGAACCTTAAGAAGCAGAAAGAACCTAATGGATATAAAAGGAATGGATTCTAAAGTACAGGAGGATGGATTTACTTTCTGAAACAAGGCAAAAAAGAAGTAAAGATTGATGAACTTAAACATTTGGAGATGAATGGGAGTGAGGCTGAGAAAATATAAAGGAGTTAGGGGAGCTGGTGTGAGGTTATTGGCACTTAATAGTGAAGAAAGCATAGTAAGTTGTAGGAAATGAGAATGGAAACCAACTATGGATGCTGAGTAAAGAGGAACAACATGGAAGGATCCATGTCAATTTCTAAATCATTGGCTTTTAGTAGAGCTAATAACATTGATACGCCATTTTGTAAGGAGACTGCAGCAAAAATAGGAAAAGTGGTCAGATAACAACTTGGCAAAACAACAAAGGAATCAGGAAAATGGGGGTTTTATGAGTGTGGAATTGAAATGGTTGTCTTGGGGTAAGGAAGGAAGCCAATCCTGGAGGGTGCTGTTAGCCTGGGGGAGTGTGGACGAGTCAAAGAGTTAGAAGTTGTGAACAAGGTTAGTGAAAGATATAAGTACCTTTGGTAAACGATGTGCTTTACGGTAGATCCTGCTGTAATCCAAAGGGAATGATCATGAATTCTAAGAATAGGTTTTCACCACCTACCAGTTTTGTTTTCGGTATCATAATCTGTGGTTCATCTAATGAGATTCAGTATCACCATCTGTAAAATGGGATTGTCACCTTTTAGAGAATATTTTTTAAATTATGATAAACTAAATCATGTATTAATAACTATACGTTCTTTCCTATTCATATTTAAATAATATAAAGCAGACAAAGAAAAAAAGAAAGTTCCTTTCAAATTCCCTAATAATCAATGAGGAGTTTATCCTAATGTGTTTATCCATTTGAATAAATGAATTTTCTTCAAGTGAATTCATTTAGATTCTTTGTAGAGAACACAGTGATTATTAATAAAATTTCCCAATCTGTGCTTTGTAAATTAATTATTATATATGCTATTTTGGTATAATTCAAAGTTGTTTTTTTAATTTATATATCCATCCACATATACACATACTTGAGGATCTTAATTGACAGCATGGAGTTCAATTACATAAAATATTTAACCACAGCTCGAGAGCCATTTGCAGTTTTAAAAGAACATATAAAACAATATTCCAATGAATTGTCCATGTATAACAACAAATCAGTAAGAAAGGACAAACCAGCATAGTGAAATAGATAAATCAGATTTAGGCAGGCTAGTTTATTGAATTTAAATTGTGCCCAGTTGGCCCAAGAGCTATATATAAGCAATCCATCTTACGTTGTTAATGGGGGTTCTTGAAATCCACCTGATGTTTGCATTATTAAATTTCAGTCTAATGAGCACTGCTAATACATATTGAAGATGGTTGTAAGGAGCAGAATGTGAATCTGAGCGGGATAATTTGAAAGAAACATAAGCTGAGCATTTTACATGACTCAAGGGGTATATCTACAATTACACATATAACCAAAATTGAATTTAAATGGAATTTCTATTATCCTTGTCCTTCTACCAGGGAGAATAAAGTGTAAATGAAGTAAAAGTCTTTAGAGTTACTGGTGGTTTGTTTTTATTATCTAATTTAATAGATTCTTGCAGTGATACAGAGTGGCGTAAAAGTTTTAATATTTCATGACTTTAAATGCAGTCTAAGTATGTATTAAAGCTTGTAAATGGAAACAGATGTCTGTGTAATTGGATATCGCACTTCGCAACACCATTATATGAGTTTTATATTTTAAGAAAGTGTCGATATTAATGGTGAAGAAAAATCAAACTTTGAAGAAAAATAGTCATGTATGTGGTATGTATTTTCTTTCAATTCCTCTTTTAAGCCAGGTTTTGTACTTCTAAAGGGTATGCTGATTTTGCATAAGAAAAATATGTGCAGCAAAAACTGAAGAGTAAGGCATGTTTATTTTTTAACTCGTAGTTTGCATTGTTGTTATCATTATGATAAAAGCTCATCCAAAGTTTAATGCTGGCACAGTTTGATTCTTTTTCTTTTGACAAGGCAATACTTTTTAAACTTAATATTTCATCAACTATAATGCTATTAGAGACTTATTTTCACTTAGTTCACTCATCAGGCAGTGAGACGGCAATAAAGGAGAATCGCCCCTTTGAGACGTTAACACTTTGGAATAAATGATGTGCTAGAACAGAAATTTAATTAATTTACAGAGTATATTGATAGTCCCTTGTTACCGTGCTGTATATTTTTAATCTTCTTTAACATCTGTAGTAAAGTGTTTGAAAACCCCTGCAGTTGAGCAACTAGTAGATAATTAAGTAATAAGGGAAGAGGATTCTAGAGGGAAAAAGATTCTTTTTACCAAATGCTGTCATAACATGAATAAAGAACTGCTGCTATGATACGCAGTGAAAAAAAAATAATATGCTACCTAATTTGATGCTGTTCTAAAGCTATTGTAACCTTCTTATACTTAAAATGTGAATTGTGGCTTAGAACTTTTCTCTGAAGTTTAGAACAGATGCATTGCACTGACAAATCAGATGACCAACAGCTTTTCCCAGTTCCTACGCCATTGTTTAAACTTATGTTGCTTACATTCATTCTCCTTTATGTACAGAGATTAGCTTAAACTAAGCTTCAAAGATTCAAAATAAATATTCTAAATATATTGGATAAGGATTGTAAAAGATGGAGTTCAGATTTTCAGCCATTTTCTTTTTTTTTTTTCCTTCTGTCGACTTCACAAAAAACACATAAGGAATTTCTTTTCCCTTTCCCCAATATTTCCGCTTATCATATAGACATAAAGTAAATGCAGACATTTCATTGTTTTCGTTTCAGCAAAAGCTGATGAAGCATTGAAAGCCAAAGAAAGAAATGAAGAAGAAGCAAAGAGAAGAAAGGAGGAAGGTAAAGGCATGTGTTCCTTTTATTTCAAAGCAGTCATCATAGTGAAGAGTCACTATTTGGCTGATTCTCTTCATTCTCTGGATAAACCATAGAATGTAATCATACAGGGGGCACCTCATGCTATTTCATGAACCTAAACTATGACACAATACCACACTGTATTTAGTGTTTGGGGCAGTAATTAATGTCTACTAGCATACCATTAGTTTATAAGCATCCTAGTATATATTCTGGGGAAACTAGGAAGATATCAAATTATAAATTAGAGCTGTTGTTGGTTTGTTTCCTTCTGACTTTTATCTCTGTAGTTTAAAATTTTTCAAATTCAGTCATAGAAATGAATTGAACTTATCTGTACATTTTGAAATGTTTTAGCCGTGAAGAAGAAAAGTCCGCTTGCCATAAAAAACTTTAAATAAAAAAGCTCTTGGAACAATAAAATATGAAATGTCAGAAATAGTCATAATTCAAATTAAGAAATTCACGTCATGGTGTTTTAGATTAAATATTTTTTTAATAATATTGAAACCACCACCCAAAAATATGATGCAAAGAAATCTGACACATTTTTATCTCCTCTAACAAATTTTCATTTCCCTTGTAGTTTGCTATGATTTATGTGAGTAAAATGTTGTGGTTTTCTTTCACAGAAGCTTTATATATACTGTTGTAAATTACAGCGCTTAAAGCAAGAGCCAAGCAAATCTTTCTCAGTGAGTTAAACTGATGACCCAGTTGGGCTGGCAGTCATGTCTCTTTACTGGCTGATTAGCAGAATAACTATTTCCTCTATGAACTATTTCCTCTTTCAGGAGGTTGAAGCCTGATAATGTGTGCAAAAATATTGGCTTTGATTGCTATTGTCTAAACTTGAAAATTGAAATTTTTGCCATTGCACATATCTTTTACTATAACAACCAGAAAAAATTTTTCATTCTCAACTTCCAATTGTGAGCTGAAACCCAGTAGGACTTAAAATGCTTGAGTATGATGGTTTAGAATGTTTAAAAGCAGAATTCCATCAGTCATTTTCCCAAAGTAAATCAAAAAAGAAAAAGAAAAAAAAAACACCTGTAGATTTAGGTGACAAAATGCTGCAAAATAAGTAGATTCAAACTATATGTGGACTAATTTATGGATATAAATGTATAGTGTTCTTACCTTTTTGACCCTCACAAGTGCTGACTTTATGTCTTTGTCTTAGATCAACTAATTTTATGGTAAATTTAGAAAACAAGTGAATTCCAATGGCAAGAATACGCAGTAGAAATCTCTTCTTTTGGCTTTCTGCAGTTCACATTTTGGCATTGTTAGTGGAAGCAATCTGTCTGATTTCAGTTATGCTTATGGTTACCCGGAGTAAAAGTAGATATACTACTAGATGCAAAATAGTCTAAGCAAGTTATAGTATTTGAGTGCTCTTATGTGGTATTCTGATCAATATAACTAATTAATAACATAATGGCCCTTAGGAAACACTGTGGTACTGTAAATTACAAGTATGGTACTTATTAGCAACCAACATAGTGAATATATCTTGCAGTAGATATTAGTCTGATCCCATTAATTCATGTCTTAAACTGGAGTTATAATCTGTTGAAAAATATATATGATAACTACAGATGTTGAAATTTGTAGATGATTTATTATTTCAAAAAATATATAGTATGAATGCTTATTCTAGTGAAAGAAACTTTTAAAGTACTTCAGAATGCTACATTTACATAGTGACAGTTGATATGTCTAATAATCTCTTGTTTTTCATTGAATTAGTTCTAAACATCTTTAAAAGGATATTTTGTAAACAATTTCTTAAGGAACTATAGATACTTGAATGTTATACTGTAATTCTTTTGAAAGTATTCTTCGTTTAGATTTTTACTAAGTCATACTGACCTTGTACTTAATCTGTGATGCACAATAACCTTTTTCCATTTCAGTACCTGAAAGTTGTTGGCAAAGCACATCCCTGTAATCATAGCTGTTTTAGTTAGCATCTTTATAACTCCGTCATCCTAACTAGAACATAGATTCTGGGATTCTACAGGATTTAGTATCAACAATGCCTAGCACATAGTACATAGTACTGTTTCTTAATTTTTGAATGAATGAATGACCAGTTTACCCTACATTCTTTCAAATCCATGCTTAAGTGACTTATCTTGAGCTTGCAGTTGATTCCAAATAACCTAATTGAAAGTGTAACCCAACTCTGTTATGTCCCCTTTCTAAGACAGGACCTCACCCATTAGTCTATTTCTCAAAAGAATTACAGCCATTTGAATAGAAACCAAGGAATTTCAAAATGCTACTAATATTTGCTAGTATGGATTTATCTATCAACTGTTTACCTGAGCTCACTAAATTTTCTTTTCATCCAAAAAAACATAAGAAAATTATAACCACAAGTGTTGAAGGGAAATTTTACTGGTAAAATAATCTAATGACACAAATTTTAAAAGATAAAACGTGTTTTATTTAGTAGGTTTCCTTTGCTTATACTTTGCAGGTAAAAGTAAATCACTAGCTAGATACGTTGTTGTTTCTTCCAAAATTGTTTTCTTATGGATTGTCTAGAGACATGAATGCTATCAAATTAACCTTTCTGAAAATGATTAATGTATAAAGCTACATTTATTTTACTTCAGGTAATTAATCTAGCTGCAAATTGAAACCTGAGATACATCTGTATGTGTATGTGTATGTATTGCTGCATCTGAAAGAATAATAATCTTTTATTTCCAATCTATAAGCCACTGGTAATTCACTCTATCACATCATTTATACAGTTCATCTCTTAATTTCTCAGCATGCTGATATGCAGCAGAGGGTTGAAAGCATTGTTAAAATGTAGATAGATGTTATATACCCAGCTCCCTTTATCTACTGTCTGTTATCTCAAAAAAAAAAAAAGCTATTGTATTAGCATAGCAAGATCTGTGCCTTGCAAATAGTTCTGACTATTATGCAATCCTTTCCTTTGAGTGTTCTTAAATCAATATCATAATTATATTTGCAGGTATTTTATCTGAGATAGAAGTCAAGCTACTCACCAAAACTTGTCCAGAGTAACTGCTTTGCCTTCCACCTTTTAAACAGTAGGACCCCATTTAGAGTGCTCTTTGTGGTCCTTATAGATTTTCCACTTACTGAGTATCACTAGTACATTAGTATGGACCCTCTCTCTTGAACCATTTACTCTCTTAACTCTTTTGATTTTAGTTGAATTATGTAAAGGTTACATTATTTAGTAGTAAAAGTCAACTGAACATTTAAGGTTTAGGTTTGTAGTTTCCTTCTCTAAAAATAAGAAATCTTTTTGTTCTAGATTATATTTTAGGAAAAATGAATCGTATGAAATCTTTCAATCTGTTTTCTTTCTTATTCTTTAACCTAACAAATGCTTGACTTCGACTTTTGCTTTTTCTCCGTATGTGTTTGAAAATGTTCAGGCTCTATATAATTAATAATAATTTCAACTTTTATCCTTTTGATTTTTTTGTATTATTGAATACTTTAGCATAACTGCTTAGGTTTTCGGTATTTTATTTTTGTATTTAATAGAGCATGCATGTACGGATTCTAATTATTTTTAAATCCAATTGTAAGCATAATAGTCTTCCTTTGCATTTTGACTTTTCTCTAATATGAATTTCCTATTTGTGGCATAAGTATAGTAGCTTTTGAATTCTTTTTCCCCTTGTGTTTATTCAAAATAGCTCTACC
The DNA here is from genome assembly GCF_036562045.2 of Rhinolophus sinicus. Lineage (NCBI taxonomy): Eukaryota > Metazoa > Chordata > Mammalia > Chiroptera > Rhinolophidae > Rhinolophus > Rhinolophus sinicus. The sequence continues at coordinate 28,155,156 of NC_133751.1, forward strand.
CATCTGTTAGTTCTCTACTTCAAATATTTTTGTTTCCAAAAGTGTTAGGCAACCCATTCTAAATTATTCATGAAATGGCGGACAGTGATAAAATGAACATAATATGAGGTAGTTCAAGTCTCATTTGTTTAAGTTGAAATGCATCAAACCTTTTGTTACATCTGATTGACAAGGGGTAAAATAGATTAGCCCTAATTTCATTCTTTTGTTGTGAATCTTTTGGCGAAGGTGAGGGTAAAAGTACTAGTCACTGAAAGGAAAAACAGGTGCCAGGCAATGTTCTAAGTACTTTGCATATTTTGATTCTCTTAATCCTTATGAACTCTCTGAGGTTTATGCTGTTATTACCTCGTCCAATAGGGAGGATAGGAAACTAAGGCACAGAGCGCTTAATATTTCTCTATAGCTGGTGTGTGGTGAAGCCAGGACACAAACCCAGGCCGTAGGACACCAATACACATTCCCGCACTTTAAACAGCCTACATAAATCACAACCCTTATAATTAATGTTCAAATAAATGATTTAATTCACTCTTCTTCTGTCCTTTGCCTTGCTCTCTGGATCTCACCCTCTAGCTCTTAAGCATTTATTTGCTGTATTTTTCATGTCCTCAGATCTGTACCCATATTAGGTTGCCTGACTTGGGTTTCTGGGACACCCAATAGATGGGATACTCCAGTTGGAGCCACATTTTGTCAACGTGTCCATGTCCTTTTTTTATCATCTCTATCTGCTTTTCTCCCTAGTGACCTCTGGTCTCTGTAAGACACTCACTTTTCAAATCTATACCAGCCTTGCGAGCCAGACTTCAGCATCTAGTTTCTCAGGTCCCCTTTTCAGAGGTGCCAGCTCTCCAGTGCTTCCAGGTCCCTAGCATAAAGCACACTTAGTACCCAGTCTTACCATACTTGGGAGAGAACTGTTACGATCCCTTTTTTCCCTCCACTGTGGTTTCTTACCTAAGACCAGAGAAGATGATGCATGTTTGGGGTTCTGAAGTATCCTTTATTTCTTCTGGAGACCCTTTATAAGAAGGATGGAGTGAAGTTGGAAGGGTAAAGTTAGCGGGTGCCAGGTTATCATTTAGGAATCACTGTTTATTCAGTTGGCATGTTGATATAAGTAGGTCAGATAGAAATAAGGATTGTCCTTTTTGTCTTGTCCTGAATTTGCTACCCATTATAATGTTATTTCCTTGTTAGGTTTAAATATTTGAAAATTTACCCCCTCTTTTCATTGTCTTACCTTGTTAGCTAGTTCCATTCATAGATTTAAAATATCCTTTTAGGAAATTTGTGTTCCATCTATTGGATTTAATAGTTCTGCTTCTTTCATAATATAGTATTTTTAAATAATATCTGTATATTGTTTTAACACATTAGCTCTAATGTTGGAGATCTGTTTTCTGTAAGTAAATTAATCTGCTTAGTCTATAGTCCATACTTTCCCTAATGCAGTTCTTATTTAGTCAAAAAGCACTCAAGAACAAGTGCTCTGTTATTTTAGCCTCGCCATCTGTCTTATTTCCCTCAGCAGTGATTTGGCCTCTGTAGTCCCCTTGATTCCTAGTCTATGTCTCCTTCATTCTTGAAGGATATTTTTTGCTGGGTTTAGAATTTTAAGTTTGCATTTATTTTCTTTCAAGAATTTTAAAGGTATCATGGTACCCCGTATTGGAGTACTTAAGTCTTCCTAAAATGTTTCTGTTGAGAAATCAGCTTCTAGTCTTATATTTGCTCCTTTGCATTTAATCTATGTTTTCTGCTGTTTGAAAGACTTTTTCTCTTTGTGTTTGGTTTATATAATTTTTATTGCAAATTGCTTACGTGCAGTTTTCTTTGTATGTATCTGGACAGGAGTTTGTAATGCATCATTAGTTTGTAACTTGATATCCTTTGATTGTTTTGGAAAATTCTCCACTATTTTCTGTCAAATATTGCTTTTCCTAAATCTCTCTCTTTTTCTAGGGCTGCAATTAATATTCATTGTAAATCTTTTCATCATATACCTTATGTCTTTTAAGCTCCTACCTGTATTTTCCTTCTGTTATTTTTCAATGATTCATTCAAGATGTTTTGTTCTAATCTGTCTTCCAGTACTCATTCTTTTTTCTGTTCTGTCTAACTTAAGCCGTCATTAAGTTCTTGATTTCAGTTAATGTATTCTTCAGTGTTTTCAATTCTTTCTTTTTACATTTTTAATAGTTTCCAGTTCTCACCTGAAATTGTCTTTTATTTTCATGAACAAATTAAGCGGAGTAATGTTAAAATCTGCATCTAATAATTCCACTATTTTGATCCTCTGTGTATCTGCTCCTACTGACTGTTGTTTCTCTTGTCCTCTTGTGTCTCATGATTTTTCATCTTGTCTTGTTTTCTCATATACCTGATTATTTTTAATGGATGTAAAATAGCAACAATCGTAAACATAACTTGAGGCTTAAGATAGTGCTACCTTCTTCCAGAAAGAATTTATATTTGCTCTGGTGGACGGTATAGCAATCTTGAATCATTTTAATTCAGTCAGGAATTGAGATGATTCAAAGCTGGGCTTCAGTCCCTATGGGGGCCTATTTCTGGTTTATCCTTACTTTTAGGGAATAATCTGTTAAGAGTCCAACCCAAAGCCTGGTGGTTTTATCAGAGTCTTCCCTTCCTTGACTGGCCTTGAATTCTAGATTTTGTCCCCGGAGCTCCGTAAGTCTCTCAGAAGCTCTGCCCAGATCCTTAGCTTTTCAATGACCTCTTCAAGAATTGACAGACAGATGCCACTACTGGAATCATCTCTAGTGGGTAACTGGGTCCAAATGTTGAGCTCACCTTCTTTCCTGGAACTGGGGCCCATACTTCTCCACTTCCTTAGTAACTCTTTGATGCCTTCAAACATATGTTTTAATATTTTGGCCAGCTTTTCTATCTGTCTTCAGAAAGAGGGAGAGTTCAAATAAGCTAGACCCACCACAGTATCTTCCCATAAGTTTTGACATATGGTTTTATATTTTCCACCATGATTGCCTTTTTTACCTATGAATCACTGAGGAGTGCTGAAATATTTTTGAAATTAATAATAAAGGAGCAACAACTAATACTTTATAAAGTCTGTAAAAAAGTTTCAAATTTGCTATATCACAACTATACACTTATTAGTTGCCATCTTATTAGTTGCTTTCTGGCTCTTTTATAGTTGTTCTGTTTGTTTTTTGTTTTGTCTGTTTGTTTGTTTTTCTTCCTCCCTTTGCGATTTTCCATAGTGGTTTGCCCTGTTTCTCCTTTCTATTGTGAATCTACTCTGTTTTAGCTTTGTGGTTCCATTGAGGCTCACACAAAACATCTTACAGATAAAACAGTACATTTTAAGCTGGTAGTAACTTAACTTTGATCACATACAAGAGCTCCACCCTTCTACTCCCCCTTTTATAGTTTTGATGTCACAATTTACCTCTTTTTATATTGTGTATATGTTAACAAATTATAGTAGCTATAGTTATTTTTAGTACTCTTTTCCTTTAACCTTTATACTATAGTTAAGTTACTAACATACCATCTATAACAGAATTAGAGTTTCCTAAATCTAACAATATATTTACCTCTACCAGTGTGTTTTATACTTTTGTATGTTTTCATGTCACTAATTAACATCTTTTATCAGCTCGAAGTATTCCTTTCAGCATTTCTTGCAAGGCAGGTCTAATGGTGAGGAACTCCCTCAGCTTTTGTTTGTCTGAGCAAGTCTTTATTTCTCCTTTGTATGTGAAGGATAACTTTGTAGTATAGAGTATTCTTGCCTGGCAGTTTTTTTCTTTCAACACTTTGAATATGTCATCCCACCCTTTTCTGGCCTGTATGGTATCTGCTGAGAAATTAAATGACAGGTTGATGAGGGTTCCTTTGTAGGTTACGATCTTTTTTTCTCTAGCTGCTTTTTGGGATTGTCTGTCTTTGATTTTTGACATCTTAATTATAATGTGTCTTCAGGAATATCTTTTTGCATTGAGATAATAGGGTGATCCATTAGCTTTATGAACATGGATGTCCAAGTCTCTCCCAAAGTTTGGGAATTTTTCAGATATTATGTCTCTTTTTGTTTAAATGTTTATTGGGGAATTTTGGGGAACAGTGTGTTTTTCCAGGACCCATCAGCTCCAAGTCAAGCCATTGTTTTCACTCTAGTTGTGGAGGGTGCAGCTCACTGGCCCATGTGGGAATCAAACTGGTGACCTGGGTGTTACGAGCACTGTGCTCTAACCAACTGAGCCACTGGCCGCCCTATTATTCCTTTAAATAAAACTTTTTGTCCTCTTCTCCCTCTATTCTCCTTCTGGAACCCCAAGTACTGCAGGTCCTTGAATAACGTTGTTTCATTCAACGTCATTTTGTTATAACATTGATGGGAAAAAAATTCATGTCCCAGACCACCATCTCTGTGGAATTTGCACATTCTCCCCATGTCTGCATAGGTTTTCTCCAGGTACTCTGGTTTCCTCCCACATTCCAAAGATGGGCATGTTAGGGTAATTGGCATATCTAAATTGTCCCACTATGAGTAAGTGGGTGTGTGTGAGTGCACCCTGCAATGGAATGGCATCCTGTCCAGGGTTAGTTCCTGCTTTCCGCCCTGAGCTGCTGGGATAGGCTCTGGCCATCTGTGACCCTGAACTGAAATAAGCAGATTGGAAAATAATAATCTGACTTGTTTTTATTAATCTTTCTTAAATATCTGTATAGCTCACACTTATTTCAGTGTTTAATATTAGAAGTGTTTTGGGTCTTTATTTAGAAGTTTGGTGATGTTTTTGTGACCAGAAATATGCCCTGGAAACTTAAATCTTGTTGATAACACTTAGCCTATGATAAAACTGGTTTCGTTATATGTGGTTAAAGTCAGTTTCCAAGAATCTATCGATGATGTTAAGTGAGGACTTACTGTATTATAATATTTGTATATTTGATGGAGTCCAATAGATCGTGCAGGCTTTCATCACTCTTTTTCATCCTTTTTCCTTCTCTTCTGTTTAAGTTATTCCAGAATCCCTAACCTCTGGCTCACTTACTCTGTCTTCCAGTAGTCTACTCTGACATAGATGCTCTCTATTGCATCTTTTTTTCATTTTGTTCATTGACTTCTTCAGCCAAACAGAATTTCTGTTTGTTTCCTTTTTTATGATTTTTGTTTCTTTGTTAAGTTTCTCATTTTGTTCAGGTATTACTGTCATGATTTCTTTGAATTGTCTGTCTGTGTTTTCTTGTAGCTTGTTGAGCTGCATCAAAATAGTTATTTTGATTTTTTTTTTATCAGCTACATCACAAAATTCTATGCCTTTGAGTTCAGTTTTTGGAGGATTATGACCCTTTGGTGATGGCATGTTTGCCTGATTTTGTCCCTTATAGTTTGGTGTTGCTGCCTTCACATTAGAAGTAGCAGATACCTCCTCAGATCTTTCCTAGTTGCCTTCATGTGGTTTACACTTTTTGTTGTTCCTGTGATAGCTGACCTTGTATGGATACACCTGCTCCACACTTCCTGCTCCCTCTTGTGGCAGATTCTTAAGCGTTATGTCTTTTCTCGTTCTTATAGCTCACCACGCTGGCTGTTGGAAACTTCTCTTGTTTTCCAGGAGGTGGCACTGTCGATCATGTTTGTGGTTTCTCCCTTGCCCACAGAGCCTGGTTTGTTTTTCTGAGAGAACTCCCTGTCCCAGAGCTCGCTCTCACTGCTGCACTCAGGACTCAGGAAGCTGGCTGCAGAGTGGGGAGGTGTGCATTTAGCACTCATAGCATTGGGGTTGCCCATGGGCCCAGTGTGGGGATCCTCCACTGAGGTTCTCCCAGAGGCTCGTCAGCTTACTTCTACAGAAGGTCCTGAGTGCAGTCATCCAGAGCTGCATCCCTTTAATGCCCCCTGTTGTTCTTATCTGCCTCTTTCCCAATCTCCTTTTTCTCCCCAGTCATGGAATTCCCACCTCAGTACTCTGGATGCTGCTGGAGAAAAATGGGTTTCTCTAGCCAAGTACACCACAGCTGGGGAAGCCATGCACTCGCTCACTGCTCTCCCTTTCCCCTATGACAGAGGTTAACACTGGTGGTTTCAGCCTGTGCAGTTTGCCTTGGAGAAGGGACAGCACTAGCAAAGTTCCTCTTTCTGTCTCAAGTGCATCATTTTGTTGGTGGTGTTGTTTGCTCTAATAGCATGCTGGAATCCCCCTGGGGAAAGCTGGACTTCTCAAAGTCTCTCTTATCCATGGGTTTCTGCTCAGGTCAGTCCTCTCTAGGTTGTCCCCCACTGTGGCCGACAGAGGTTGGGGTAGGCTCCCTGACTCCTGTGGGTTTCACAGCCCACTCTGTGGTTTGTGCCTATTACCGGATGCCCAGGTGATCAAGACTCCTTCTGGACCTCTGGGCATAAGGTGCTGGATCCTACAAGCCCCATAAAGGTGCTTTTATTCATGGATGGATGCCTAATTAGTTGTTTAAAAAGAGGGACAAAACGAGGGACATCTTACACCACCGACATCACTCCTCAACCTAATAGTAAAATTTAATCCCAAGGCTAAACAGTGGGTAACATTTTCAATACAAGTCATTTTGATAAGTTTCTTCTCTAAAAAACAAAAAAAATACCCAAAAGTATGTAGGTCACAATTATTACTTGGTAAATTACAATTTTCTTTTTGATTTTAAAACTTTCTGCAAATCACTTTTTGTGTATCAATCTCATTATATTAAGGTGCATAATATCACCAAAATAAATGATTTTGTCCACCTGTTCATTCTGACAGTTAATTTCCAACAGATTCAGTTTCTTCTTAAGGCCATTTCTTGATCTTGATAGTAACATATCTTCTCCATGAAAGAACATATTTGTCTCTTTACTAAACCAGGAAGACCTGCATCCAGTTGATCTAAAAGCTATATCATATTTTGTAGGTATTCGTTTAAAAGAAGGCCAAGAGTTATAATTTTGCAATATTTACATTTAACAATCTTTAAAATTCATCTTCTAATTTTGGAAGTACCACTACAAGAGCGACTTTAACGGAAGCTATGCTTTAATAATAATTCCTGTGAGTTATAATACCTATGATTTCTATCTATGAAATCAGAAGCTGAAGATGGATCACTTAAAACACCCATGCAAAGTCTTAACACTACGTGTCACTATCTTCTCAGGATAATGAAACAGTATGGCAAAGATCAACAGAATGGTTTTAGCTAAAGACGGCTTTTACACTATTTTTTAAAGATCTAACACAGTGGTTTGACTTAACGATTTTTTGACTTTATGATGGTACAAAAGAGATGCATAGAATTTTGATCTTTCCCCAGGCTAGTGACGTACAGTATGATACTCTCTCGTGATGCTGGGCAATGGCAGAGGGCCACAGCTCCCAGTTAGCTATGCGATCACAAGGGTAAACAACCAATACTCTACAGTGTACTGTGTTCCAGAATTTTTTAGATATTGTGTTGTGAGCATGTTTAAGGTAGACTAGGCTAAGCTGTGATGTTTGGTAGGTTAGGTGTATTAAATGCATTTTCAACTTACGATATTTTCAACTTTCAATGGGTTTATCAAGATATAACCGCATTGTAAGTTGAGGAGCATCTGTATACTTGTTATTGATGAGAAAACTGACATTAAGTTGAAGAAGCTGGCAACATTACTACCTGTTAAGTTATCTTACATTTAATTTTTAGCAGAAATAGGAGATATATCTATTTGCTAAAGACGAGACACGAGCCAGTGTTCACATCAGGAAGAAAATTATTATAGCGAGTGTACGAATCAGGTTCTATTTATATAAAATGATTATGGATTAGCCTAAGTAAGAGCACTCTGTCTTGATTATAGTATCAATATCTGGAAATAGTAATTACCTGTTAATGAAAAACATAAAATTCAAATAATTTTTGCAATTCATAATTGTTAACATTAGTAAGGCTCAAGTCTTACTTTTAACTTGAATGATGTCAGAATAGGCTCACTATAACAAATTATTAACTCTAATAAAAGAAATATGCCCAAAATCCAATTAAAGTGTGTAAATGTTTATCTCCTACAGTATACTTGAGCTGCCTTTGGCCATAAAATGTGTGGCTGTAATATATTCAGAGATAAATATTTTAAGGACATTAAATTATTGATTACAGATTAATCAATATGTGTTATACATAATGAAGTCAGACCTAGCTTCTCAATAGGATATTTTATCCCAAAAGTATTTTATTTCCCAAAACATATTTTTAGCCTTCCTTGCAACTAACAAGCTTTAATCCTGCTCTTAGAGGTTCAGAATGACATCCAAGAATTGTGTTACTAGAAAGTCTTACAGAAAATCAGCCTTGTTTCTCTCTGCTATTAGAAATATATTTATGTGACCATGTTTACTGTCATTGACCTTTCTTGATCTTATATATGTTTATTTTTATGAGATTATATGGTGTACTAGATCCTTATTTTTCTAAACCCATGTTACTTACTAACTGATGGGGGATAATTGGCGGATTAACATAACATGATAAAAATGTTTTCTAAATTACAGCTGTTCCAATGTAATTATAAAATTAAGAAACAGAGAATATTGTTCAAAGAAAATCATTTTTATAAACTCTGATTATTTGTGCAAATTTAGTATGATTAGATAACTAACCACTGTTTTAGAATAGAGAAAGCTGAATTTGTTTATATAAAATCATAATCTGATCACGTCTGGACATTTCCACTTTACTCTAAACTATTATTAATCCAAGATGATCATCAGCTGGACCCAACTGAAAACATCTCCGATGTCAAGAAAAAAAATTATTCTCTGTCATCCCCTGTGAATCTGGATATTTATCATAACAATAGGGCAACTGGGATTCAGGTACCGTGTTTCCCCCGAAAATAAGACCTAGCCGGACAGTCAGCTCTAATGCGTCTTTTGGAGCAAAAATTAATATAAGACCAGTATTATACATATTATATTATATTGTATTGTATTGTATGCTATTGTATTGTATTGTATTACATTGTATTATCTTAGACCCAGTCTTATATGAGACTGGGTCTTATATAATAGTTAAGTAAGTAAGTAAAATAGTAAAATAAGTAAATAGTAAGATAAGACGAGGTCTTATATTAATTTTTGATCCAAAAGACACATTAGAGCTGATTGTCCAGCTAGGTCTTATTTTCGGAAAAACACGGTAGAACCATACGTTAGTCTGTACTGAAAGAGAGATGAATTTCAAGAAACTCATGTAATAGGAATCAGAATCCTAGACTGGGAAACCAAGCAGCAGCAAGGCAGAGGATTTGGGCAATATCAGAGCAGAACCCAGGCTTAAAAGGTATGAGGCCGCATGTCTGAGGCAGTGCTTGAAATGCTAGTCTTCGCCTCAAAGCCAGGGTGTTACTAAGTCTTCTGCTTTTTGAATCAGAGAACTCTATCTGTACTTGCTGCTTAAGACAGAACTAGTCTCAGTGTATCGCTTGTGAAGGCAAGTCAGCAGTGTGTTCAGTGGTTGGATGACTCAGATTCTCTGAGGCTGTGAGAGATTGCTGCAACAACGTTGAAAATGGTAAGAAATGGTTGGAGTAACAGTAAAGGAGAGGATTCAGTCATCTTGTTGAATCCCATCCAACTGATATAACCGTTATTGCTTGTAATTTGGACCAGCCTTGCCGTAGTGCTGCTGACCAACGCAGAGAAAGCCCCACAGTGATAATATACTATATGCTCATTAGTCTCAGAGCTAAAACACACTAAGACACTTCAAGAAAATACCACATCAGAATTGTTCATGAGAAAAGACAAACATACTTGTTTATGTAAACAAGGAATAATAAATCCACTCTACGAACCATCATTAAATAAGCCCTAAAATACGGATCTGTGAAAAAGAAAACTTGTGTGTGCCAGTAACATTCTAGATGTCTCATATCATTTTTATTGTATTTAGTTTTACCCAGTCTTTGTGTCTACCCACCATATTTACAGATGATTTTTTGAAGTCAAGTTGATTTTTAAATCCAGTTTGTTTAATAATTCCAGGGTGAGGTTGGTTTCTCTTCATTATCTTTTTGAGAACGTTAAGACAGAAATGCCACTGACCAGCATCTACTTGGTGGATTGAAATAAATATTTTCTTTCTGAAACAACTTGAAATGGCTCTTACTGAGAGAGAAAAAAAAAAAATCTCCTGCATTCTTTCAACTTCTCTCTAGAGTATCATCTCTTCAGCTTTTTAATATATAACGCACAGTATGAGATATATCATACTTTGCAACCCAGTACACATAGGCATATGTATATATAACTGAAAAAAATTTACAAAAAATACTTATCCACTCCAATATTTTTTTCCTGATTGTATTGCATCTTCAAACAAAACAAAACAGTAACCACCCACTGATGGGTCATCATTCTCAGTTTGAAAAACATTGCTCTGGAATAGGTTTCTCCTGTGGCTCTCCCTTGTCCAAATCACTCTCATACTTTAAATTTAAAAGCCTGGAAAGATGTCTTGCTTTTGCCTATGATTATTGTTAAACTGAAGATAGTAAATTACTGTACATGTTGTTGGAATTTTCTTTAGGTAAATTTGTAAGATAAGTCAATATATTATAGTAATATAAAATGAAGTCCAGCCATTCAAAATTAGAAGCAACTAAATGTCTTTAAATTGACATCCTGTGTGAATTCAATAAATAATTCTCAGCTCCTTATAGATCATTTCCCTTTAAGTATCTTTGAATTTCTAGAGGACATTTTGTGTTCTTACTTAGTATATAATTATCTATAACATTTCTGGTTAATGTATAATTTACAGCTTACAACTAGCATGTGATATATGTAGGTGATGTATTTCTTCACATCTTTCGTTAGAGTATATTAAGCTAGGTCAGAAGTACCTTCCCTTTTAGCACTGTTTTCTAACACAAATCACTAAACACTAATGGAATTCATGTTAATGTGGATTTGATAACTGAGCCAAATCTGACTTCATGATGATTTAGTTTATAAACTTGAATCCAAGTTATGGAAATGGCCTGAATTCATCTAATTAAGTGTTAGAAGCCAATCTATATTTATTTCTGTGCTTTCAAGTCTTAAAATTTCTGATTAAAATTAAAAAATAAAATTATCTGAGAAATGAAACTCCAGATTTGGAACAAATAGACTTTTGAAAAGAAAGTTTTAAAAATCGTGGGTTTTTTTCCTAGCCAGATTGTTTACTAGCCAGACTATACATCCTCTAGTACAGAAATGGCGTTCCAATTTTATAATAAGGACAGTAATAATAGGAGCTCATACAGCTATTAAGTTGGTGAAGCAAATATTCAGGTGCAGTTCTAACTCCAGAGTCCAAGATCTCAACCACTATGCTACATGACCTCCCGCTGTGCCATTCTGTGATGGTATCTCTTAAAAGGGATTTTATCCCCTCCCCAAATTCTGCTGGACATGCATGTATCTTTTTCAAGATGGGAAGCATGAAGACCAGAAGATTTAAATTGTCAGATTTTAATCTGTTTAATTTTTTAAATTGGGGAATTGATATACTACTTAGAATTTATTTTGAAAATTTGTTTCTTGAGACTTGGTGTACTGCATTTTGTTTTACCTATTTATTTTATAATTACATTCTTTTATATGTAATTACATTTTTAATAAAAATAGTACAAGCCTATTTTGTAGGAAATATGAACAATATGTAAAAGTTTAAAGAAGGAAATAAGTGCACGTGACCCTACTAGCCAGAGAGAAAACTTCTGCTAACATTTTGGTATATCCTTCTAATGTTTGTTTGCTGCCTTTTTTTTTTGTTTTTTAATTATGTCGAGATCATGCAGAATATACAATGTTAGTTTAATTGGAAGAGATATTCCACTATGCAGAGGAGGCCACTTTTATCTAGGCCTCCGAATTTTTATATAGTAAAAAGTTGCCAATGGAGTATAAGCACCTCACCCCACCTCCCACTTCACAAATCCGTCTCACTCTTTTCAACCTCCATATATATATAATTTTGTATTCTGTATTTTTACTAGTTACATAATATAGTTATGTTCTCATGCTGTTAAGAGCTCTTTGAAAATATTTTAATGGTTCTATAATAGTCCATAGTTACAGGTATGCTATGACTTAAACATTTCTCTATTATTGGATATTTGTTTAGATTGGTATCAGCATATTTTGTCAGAGATAATGTAGTTCAGTGATAGGACGGAGTCCAGGTGTCAGAGTCTTACAGGTACTTCCTACACCCGTACAGATGCTTACTACCACTACTACATATGTGCAAAGTCATCCCATTTGCTTGTAAAGAGATTCTCTGTGCAATTTTACAGAATTTGTATTTCCAGAATTACAATCGTGATGGAAAGAGGGATATTTTAGGCCGGAGATGAAATAATAATAAGTTCTTCCTCTTATTTGCATAAGATTGCATTATTTTCAGTGAGTTTTCACAAGCGTATATTATTTAACTTACTCATCTCAGTTCTGCAAGGTAGGGAGTATTACTCTCATTTTATAATTGGGAAGTTAATGTTTAGCATGAGCTCCAAAACAGAATTCTTGCTAATGGACAGTAGTTGCTCAATGACTGACTCTCCTATAGAAAAGGATTTTGCAGTTGTTTGTTTGTTTTGTTTAAAGGAACAGAGTAAAAAATACTACCTTAAGGTTAGGCTGACATTTAATGATTTTCAGTATTTTTAACAACCATCGAACTACCCAGTGTTTTGGGGGGGTTTTGGGGTTTTGTTTTGTGTTTTTTTTTAACTTCTAAAAATGTTTAGACTTATCCTCTAGATAATTTACAGAGAAAACTAGATGTTTTTCCAATGTAGTACTAATTAATTAATCTGAACACAACTCACTATAAGTCACATCCTTTTTAAAAACGTGGTTCATATTTTTGTCCAAAAAACATTAGGTCTGTGCTTTAAATGACAGTCTCTTTCCCAAGTATAGACTTTATTTAGGATCCTTTACTAGAATATGTATAATATTGCTTGGCTTCCTTCAGCCTTTTTGATATGAACTGAAGTGTAGAGAAAGTTTCTGCTTTGCTCTTAGTGCTGCAAAGTCAATTTATGAGTATATATCCCAAGAGTGATAAAGCACTCAAAGAAGGTCTTACATATAATCAGTGGTTTGGGCACAGTACGCCTCAAAAGTGATGTTCATCTGAAGGTAGAACTGTCTGAAAACCCAAATTGTTCTGTCAAAACAGACCTGAAAAAAAATAATTTATTTTTCATACACACAAATTGCAGTTGTGGGAGTTAGTTCATTCTTAATAAAAGAAAACTTGTCTGCTTCCATATCTTGGCTATTGTCAATAATGCTGCAATGAACAGAGGGGTGCAGATATCTTTCCGAATTAGTATCTTTGGATTTCTTTGGATAAATAATCAGAAGTGAAATTGCTGGGTTGTATGGTAGTTATATTTTTAATATTTTGAGGAGCCTCCCTACTGTTTTCCATAGTTGCTGTCCCAATTTACTATCCTATCAATAGTTCACAAGGGTTCCCTTTTCTCTGCATCCTTGACAATGTTTGTTATTTGTTGATTTATTGATTGTGGCCATTCTGACGGTGTGAGGTGATATCTCATTGTGGTTTCCATTTATAGATTAATGGATAAAGAAAATGTGGTACATTTATACAATGGAATATTACTCAGCTATAAAAAAGAATGACATTTTACCATTTGCAACAACATGGATGGACCTAGAGGGTATTATGCGAGGTGAAATAAGTCAGACAGAGGAAGACAAATGCCATATGATTTCACTTATATGTGGAATCTAAAAAACAAAACATATGAACAAAACAGAAACAGGCTCGTAGATAGAGAACAAAGTGATGGTTGCCAGATGGGAAGAGGGTGGGGGGATTGATGAAAAAGGTGAAAGGGATTAAGAAATACAAATTGATAGTTATAAAAATAGTCACTGAGATGTAAAGTACAGTATAGGGAATATAGTCAATAATATTGTAATAGCTAAATATGGTGTCAGATGGGTACTAGGTTTACCTGGTGATCACTTCATAAGGTATATAAATGTCTAATCACTTTGTGCACCTGAAACTAATATAATATTGTATGTCAACTGTAAGTGAAAAATAAATTTTAAAAAAATAACTTACCTGAGTGGTTACCCCCATTTCTATTTCTTTATTAAAAATATAAATTATTTAGTTCTATATTTTGCAGCCTCAGTGCAAATTTAAACTACATGGAGATACTACTTCACATCCACTAAGATGGCTGTAATCAAAAAGAGAGAAAATAGCAAGTATTGTAGATAATGTGGAGAAAGTGGAGAGATTGTAAAACATTGCTGTTAGAACGTAAAATGGTAAAGACACTTTGGAAAACAGTTTGACAGTTTCTTAAAGTTAAACATAAATTTACTAAATGACTCAGCAGTCCCACTCATGGAGATATTTAATCCAAGATAAATGAAACATGTCTATACAAAGACTTGTACACAAATATTCATAGCAGCATTATTCACAATAGCCAAAAGGTGAAACAATTCAAATATCCATCAACACGGTGTGATATATCCATCTAATGGAATACTATTCGGCAACAAAAAGGAATGAACGACTGATCCATGTTACATATTACAGCATGAATGAGACTGGAAGACATTATGCTAGGTTAAAGAAGCTAGACATGAAAGACTGTGTATTGTATGATTACATTTATATGAAATGTCTATAAAGGCAATTGTCCGAAATCATGCTGGAGGTAGGAACAGGGAATGTGTACTCACTTCGGTTGGCCTCTTCCCTTGTTCCTAAAGGGGGAAACTTTCCTCCTTGAAGGCCTTCACCTATGCTGTGCTCTATACCTGGAAAGCTGGACAGTTCTCCCTCTTCTTTGCCTGGCTAATACATGTCAATACTTCAGGTGTCAACTTAAATGTTGTATCTTCAGAGGAACTGTTATATATTCTTATCTCACAATTTAGTCATCTTATTATACTCATAGCACCCCATGCTGTCTTTTCATAGTATATATTACAGTTGTTAATCAGTTATTTGTTCAACAAATAGATTACGCTAGTCCTGGGCTACAGGAGAAAACAAAACACGGAGCACATTCTAGTGGGGAGAAACATATGATGAACAAGTAAATACATCCTATAAGAAAAGATGGTAACTGGTAGGAAGAACAGTAGAACATGGTGAAAGATAGGTTGGGGGAAGAGATTTTGTTGTTTTATATAGTATCTTCAGGAAACGTCTATAATAACAAGACATTTGAGCAGACTTTTGAATGAAGAATATACAGACTTTTCAAAGTAATACTTTCTTGATTTCCTCTTTTTTTTATAAATCCCACTCTTGTAAATCATTATTGTTAAACTTTGAATTATTGATGTGTCTGTTTGATAATTCTTCAAAATAAGAGATGCAGAAAATGTAAATAGTTTAGTTATAATCTCTTGCCAACCCACATTTGTCAATTTCTATTATTGCATCTTATTACTCCAACCACTTTGGCAAATTAAAAAAATATTAGCATTTTGTCTGGAAAGTCAGAGTCATTTTACATTATTACCAAATCCTATCCCACATCTAGGAACTTATAAAAAAACAAAACAGTAGTAATTTCTTTTGTAGAGATAGCGGAGAGTCAGAAAAGATCCTAATTTATTAAAACTAGAAAAATTAAACTTTCAGACATAATAAAATAGAGACTGTCTTAAACATCGTACAAAAACAATTCTGACAACTGCTGTTCCCCTCCTACTTCAAGTTGTCGATCTACTTGTTTTGATGCCCATCTTCTATCTGTAGGGAACTATATGTTCCCTATTGAGATCTCTTTTTTTGCTTACTGGTAAGGACGATCTTGTGTATCTACAGAGATAGGATATCCCTTTTATAACCCACACTTCCCTGCCCACCGATTATTTGTTTTTCAGCAGTAGATTAAACCGCCAAGGTCAAACCCTGGGTAAATTTCTGAAGTAAAGAAAAGCTAGTTACTAGAAAGGATTGTGAATCAGAAATCTGGTTGTTTTGTCCTAGAAATTTTCTTTTATTTTTTAGTTTTAACATATGAAGTTCTCAGCAATGGTTTATTAATCAGTTATTTTCTGAAAGCAATATATCTAAGTAAAGAGGTTGAAAATGGAGAGTGTTATTGTTTTCATTATTTAATATGTAGAAGGTTGTTGACTAAAAGATGAAAGGAAAAAATTAAGCAGAAGAAACTTATTAACAAAAAGAAAACAAATTTATGGAAGATATCAGCATCATGTGGCATGTTATCATTGTGGATTAATTTTTGTATGTGTCATTATTTTTGGAACTATTATTTATAATAAATTATATAAATCCATTGGATTAATGATATCATAGCAAACAAATATTTCCAGCAATTGCCTTATGGTCACAGTTAGCAGAATATCCTTGAGAGCTTTTTAAATATAGTATATGGATTCCCTGGCCTCACCCTAGACCAAAAGAATAAGGACAGACCCAGTTGTTATTTAACCAGTCTACACCAAGCCATAGATTGGCATTTTTAAACCACTGCTCTACACCATTCATTTATAGCTAATAATTTGATACGGTATATTGTTTTTTATCAGTGAGATGGGCTTTATTGCCTCCAAGTTATTGTTGTCTCCTTTAATGGAATCAATTTTCAAGACATACAGTGGACTAAGCCTTGTGACTTTATAGCATCACCCAATTTTGTTTTTGTTTTTGCCTTGCTAAAAATAGTTTAACCAAGCTTGATAGCCCTTTGTTCACCAGATATGACTCCAAATGTCTAACAGTACTGACAGAACTATAACCCCGTCTCCAATTTGACAACATTTAGATTATTCAAAAGATTGTGTGGTAGGCTATGAAAATCAAAGTGCTAAAGCAATGTCTATATCATTTGAATAAGGGATGTTTGAGGGAAAACACTTATGTGTTCTGGTTTGGTTTTTAAAATCAGTCACATTTTTTTTCCCACAAAAAGCTAATTTATTCAAGTGTATAAATAAGTGGGGCTTTTTCCCATTAGTTTCAGGTGTACAAAGCAACGTAATAGACATTTACACCCCTCACAAAGTGATAACTCTCCTCCCTCAAGCCACTACCCCTGTGGCATCTTATGTAACTGTTGTAATACCACTGACTGTCTTCCTTAGGCTATACTCCACTTCCCGCAGTCACATTATTTTAAGTCTCATCTCCTCAACTGAATTATAGCACTTTGAATACAGAAACCATGTGATTCATACTTTGTAATCTCAGGGATTGCACAGTCCCCTACTCAGAATAGTAATTCCTTGTATTTGCTGATAATACTTTCCTATTAATGATGTCTCTACACTGAAAGAACGAGCCTTTTACCTGTGACATTTCGTGATAAACCACACAGACTTGTTAGGGCCGCCATGTTGGTGCTGTTGCCAGTAAAATGACTTATTTAACTGATCCATCACACCCTTAGCATTGGCCTTATTACTAACAGATTTTTGAGCCAACAGGTATTAAATGCTATTCTAGAAATCCTGATTACCCCTCATTTTCTCTTCATTTTTAAAATGACAGATCTTGCTTTCAAGCTGTCAATGTTTTTATTGAAAAGAATGTTTTCCTTAGCACAAGTCAAGGGTAACTGTTTAGCTGCTTCAAATTCATCTTTCACATGTATTTGCTTAGTGATCACCTTTGGAACCAGGCAGAATTTCCCTAACATACAAAACTACATGGGAAAAAAGAAATCATACAAATAGGAGGTGAGATTTTTTTCCCCTAAAAATTAAAGTTCTCCATCTGTTATTGTATCTGGATGTAGTAAAATTCTAACTATAAGAAAAAGAAATATGTTATTTTAGAAGCTTTGGAATCAATTATTCTGGAAAGATAGAGATATATCATAAATTAATATAAATTATTTTGAATTTCTTTCAAAAGAATAAAAAAACCTAAAGTTGAGAAGGTTAACCAATTATACATTTTAAAAGTGTTTTGTTCTTTCTCTGGATTAATTAATTTAGCCTTCAATTAGCCTGGTCATTTAATTAATCTAGGATTTAATGTATTTAAAGTCAAAAAGATTGTATAAACCTTCCTTTTATTACTAAAATATCTATGGAGATGTTTGGAGAAAAAAATCATACATTGGATTTGAAAGTACTCTAAATGAGAAAATTTTTTTTCTAATTTTTATATTTCAGTCTCTTAGATAGAAAGTAGGCAAATTATAAACAGCATAGCCTGCTTATCAGTAACTGACATTTTGGGAATAACTTCAGTGTACTGAAAGCATATTCAATTTGTGCATTTTACATGAATTTGCTTTTGAACTATTTTACCTTGAAATGTGACTATCACAAAACTGTAAATGCACACGTAGTGGTTTTTTGTTTTTGTTTTGGAAGAATACCACCTTAATTCCACTTCCACTGCAAAATAACCAAAATTTGGATGTACTTTTCTAAACTTTCTTAGGTTATAGTTAAAGTCTTTGATTATTTATCATTATGTTTTTAAACATGGTTTAATTCATTATCATAAAGTGATTATCCCGGGGTGTTGCAATCTGCATAGTTCAGAGCATATCATCACAGGTATACAGAGGGTGCCAAAAAAATGTATACACATTTTAAGAAAGAAGAAAACTGTATTAAAATTGTAGTACTCAAAATATACCGATAACAAAAGATGAATACAAGTCACGTTTGACTTCTGCAATTACAAGAGGTGCTCAAAGTGGTTACCATCAGCATCCAGACACTTCTGATTATGGCAAACTACTGCTTGAGCAACGTCGACCAAAGTGTTTACTTGTATCGCTGCATTTGCCATTTCAATTTCTTTCCAAACTACCGCCAGTGTAGCCGGTTTTCTGTGGTACACCACAAGCTTTAAGGGCCCCCATAAGTAGAAGTCAAGGGGTGTTAAGTCAGTAGAACGTGGGGTAACTCAAAGCACCTCTTCATCCTATCCATTGTCCTGGCAAATTCTCATCGAGTTAAGTTGTCATGTCTCGGTGGTCTTGTGTTCCTCCAACGGCAACCATGCTTCTGCCATTTCTTTTGACTGTCCTGTCTGTCACATGGTGACGCTAGCATTCATTTGATTAATGCCATCTTTTGAGTGAACATCATACTATGTATTGCTACCGTAATTCAATTCAACTTTGAAAAGTAATACATAGATGACATCTCTTAAAACATGTATACATTTTTTTGGTACCCCCAGTATTTCCTCAGGAACTCTGTAAATCCTAGGGGAAACGAAATAGAGACCCTTGAAACTTCTGATTTGAATCTAATTCAACAGAATTAAGATTTTTAAAGCAACCAATTTAGAAGGAAATGCAGCTCTGAGCTCTTCTTAGAAAGGGCCTGCAGAAACAGAGAATCTCCTTGCTATTTTGAGGAAGGACGCATTTGAGCTTTAGTCTCGTAGGCTGGTGTGTGGGCTGCTAGGAAGCAGTGCCACTTATATTGTCCTCTGACTCAGCCCCACAGAAAGTTTTCACAATTTCCTTGCTCATCGTAGATTGCTATTTGTTAAACATACGTCATGTTAGGTATCAGGTAAAGTTGTCTTACTGGTTCCCACCACTCGCTGAGCCCCCACCAAGCTAGAACTGGTGATCCACCTGTTCCTGCATTTTCAGGTCACCTTGTACTGCTGTCTATGTTCACGTAGCTAAACACTAAAGGACAAATCATAGGCACTCATTAAAATTTGCTCATTGAATAAACAAACTTTAATGATTTTCTAGTCCAGCTCTCCCATCTAACACATTGGGAAATTGAGTTGTAAATGGTTAAATTGTTTACACAAATCACACAAGAGAACAGAAATTAAATCACATGATTGGGGAAGGCCTGTGAGTTTGGAATTTAGGTTGGTCAGTAGCATTGAAATTTTGTTTTGTTTTGTTTTTAATCATATCAGCTACATTGAAGTTGCCAATCCCTAAGAGAGGTAGAATAAAATAGTCCACAGAACTGCTGTGTCACAAACTAAAGAAAGACAGGAATCAAGCAAACTAACAAACGAATTGAGATTTATTTTGAATATGAATCTGTATACAAACAAGTGTTGAAATCTTCTTGAAAGTATGGACAATGTCCTGTTTTTTCGTTCTATACTGTTTCCATTTTATAATTGGATCAATGCCCCTGCTTTTTATCATTAACTAATAATAATGATGATAATGGTAATAATAGTAATAATAATGTGTGCTCCACTGGAGTGTGAATTGTAAAAGAGCGGAGACCATGCTTGTGTGTTGACTTTGGTATGCCCAGCACCCAGCACAGGGCAAGTAGTGGAATAATTAAAAATGATGACTCCCCAAGGAATTCTAAAAACTCAAGAGTTCATTTTTAAAACGTGACATTGGATCTCATCAATCTAGAAATTGCTTAATAAAATCCTTTACTGTTATATTTCCTATTTGTTGTCTGTAATGCTTGTCTTTGTTTTGTCCTCAGTTTTATTGAAATTAATAATTTTTCAATAATTAACAAATTAGTGTGATAAACCACACTTATGAAGAAAATTTGATTATATAGTTTTCAGTCTTTTGTTTTAATTTACTTTTTGGATAAAATCCTCAGCAGCTATATTGATCTATTTGTTTTTTCTTCTACTGAGTGCTCTAATAATACTTAATGTTTTACCTGTGTAACATAAGTCTTAATCTAACAAATATTATTCTTTGATTCAATTTTTTAATGTAATGTTTATATTCAAATCCATTTGATTATAAAGAAATCAAATTTTTCAACTTCTAGTTTTCCATTTTATTACTCTTTCCCCACCTAACGTTAAGAAGCAGTCATTTCTCCTGAAACCACTTTTGGATTTTTCAACAGATGGAGGTTTATCTTAGATCAAAATAAAGCTGCTGTTCCAGTGTAGTCCTGCCTAAAGGCAGAAGAATGGACTAGAAAACTTCGTAAAGTCTCCTCAATATCCCTATATTGTATTTGCATATGTGACTGCTTTTTAGTGAGCTAAAATGAATGGTACCTACAGTACCCATTAAAGAAGATGAAAATTACACTTTTCTTATCAGCTATCATGCTTTGTAAAGTCATTTCACCTTTATTATTAAAAAGTTAGACCTTAGAAATATAGTAACCAAATGCAATACTTTAAATAAAATTATTGTTTCTCAACCCACTGGAAAAAGTTCTTATTTCTCCACTTTATAGTTACAATGCCCCTACACTATTTTTGTTATAATTGTATTGCCAAATCAGGTGTGAGATTAGATGTTGGATGTTACATGTAATCTGCACAAAAATCAAATTATTTAACCTGTAAACCCACAATACCCCCTCCTGCTGGTTTGCTGTTAAATATTCAGTATTTTCTTGTCATGAATACAAATGGAGGACAAATTAGAATCTACAGACAGCTGACCTGAGCTTCAGATTAGAGACTGGGGGGCTTGTGCTGTTTTAAATGTTTTAATTATCATAGTCCCAGTAGCCAGATGAAGGACACACATAAAATCATTTTTTAACAAAAGAAAAAGAAAAAGCTTCATCTTCCTTCCTCCTCTTAATGTGAATGTTTGAGTGTGATTACATTTGCACTTCCATTGGAACTATACTAATTTGCTGCATTAAATTAGGTCTGTTAGTGGTAGTAATATTTTAAATCTCTACTTATAGTAATATTTTCAGTTGGTATGTGTTTTCCTTGTTGATGATGTATAGTCCTCATTTTGTTTCATAGACAATAGATCTGTGTTTATTTGTAAAGCCTAATTTAGATAACAGGTCTGGTAGTTCACATTCAATGTGGTGAAAATATATGGGAATAATGGACTGATTTACATATGATAGCATGTATTTGCATCAGCAAAGCATAGAGAACCCAAGTAAAATGAGCTAGAAAGAGCATTCTGGGAATTGAAAATACTTAATGTTTCATAGTTTGAGATTTATTCCTAAACATTACTGCTTAATTGAAAACTTGCAATTTTGAGTTGAAAAATTATGAACTAATTAGAATGTTGTATTGGCTGGTAAATAAAAAATTTTATGGGCATTTACATGGCAAAGAAATAAACATTAAACCTTTAAAAAGACAAATTTAAGAAAGTTTTTTTAATTTTAAAAGTAACATTACATTAATATTCATTCTCAAGAATATATTATTCTGATGCCTACAGTCTTGAATTTGCATTTTTTGTTTCTTGTATATGTTTGTGTAGCGTTGATTTGATTAGTTATGCCTGACTAGTAAGCAGTGAAACATTTTTATATACTCTTGGGAAATAAATTTGGCAGAAAATCAGCATGAGTAGATTTAATTATCACTCTGAGACCTTTTCCTTTTCTAGCTTAGTGATCCTGAAACTCCATGTGTCTCACTGAAATCTGTGTGGACGCTAAGCTTCGCTTCCCAATTTGTTCCTCCACGCAATGATAAGCCAAGCAATTACTGGTTTATTGATTTTTCATCATGGCAAATTTAAAGTTGATTTTTTCCTGAAAAGGCAGGGGTGATTAAGTGTTTCCCCTCAGTTTAGTACAAGAGAGCTATGTGGCAGAATCTAATATCCTGAGGTCAACCTCTGCAGGCAGATAATACGGTGTCTTGGCCACGTGTTAAAGAGAGAAATCAGGGCTACAAATGTGATAGGATATATGTGGAGACAGTTTAATTTGCTCCATTTATATGAACAAGTCATGTGGCACAGGCTTGGAAAACATCATTTTGAATGAGTTTAGAAGTGAGGCCCACGTGGGCAGAAAGAATGAGTGAGTACAAACAAGAAAGATGTTATTGGTTATTAAGGGAATTTCACTATCATTTTTAAATGAAAATAAGTAAACCATTGGTACATATAGATATATGTATATAATAAGTAAACCATGTCACTCAAAACAGAGTGAAATCCACATACACCATTACAAAGACTTGCTAGTCTGTAAAATGTAAAAATAACCTGTCATGTGAGAAAATCATGATTAAGCTGTGCATACAATACTATATACATTCTAATCTCTTCAGGCAGTCCTCTAGCAGCAGTATATTTTTTTGCTTTTCAGAGGTTGAAAATTTTAAGTCAAATACTCAATGCTTTATTCCAGAAAAACTTATAAAATGCTTTGATCAATATTTGGTAACAATATTATTTTATAGAAGCTACTAATTACTCCTTGTAAATAAGAGTACAGAGAGATAAATAGATATAGATAGGCATTGTGGGAAGCTTGAAGTCTAAGAATGGTGAGAAAGCTCAGCGGTAACTTCACTGAATGTGTGCTATAATTCCTACATAAAATGGACGAGTTCTAGTTTTAATTTTCCAGTCATAGCAAGCAAATATATTTGCTAGAATATAAAATAGAAGATGCAATTCTCTATGTGGTAGTTTTTCTTAATTGATTATTTGAAAGCTAAATATTTTACCAAAATATTGAACAAATTAAACGTGGTCCTAAATCTATAGTGCACGTTTTTCAACTGGGCTTGCTTACATTTTTCATTTTTTACTCAATATTTACTCATTAGCAATCCACGTTATTGTACCTATATCAGTATGATTCGGAAAAATTCTAATTGTTTTCCCCTGGTAACCTAAAAATGAAGATAGTAGGTCGCTTCATGTATCTTGTTTACTAAAAAGTCCACTTGGTTGTGTCATCAATCATTACCTAAAGGTAATTGTGGGTTGTACTTTGGGCAAATTACTGAAATAATTCCACATTTTTAATATTCAGATGTTTTTACTTCTAAAAGAATAGATAAACAGTGGTGCTAAAAGCAAATATTTTATTACATACATTAAGCTAGCTTAGTCCTGATGCTAATATGTCTTTTTAAATCTTCTACAGTGGATATAATATGAATATATTAAGATCATTGATAGCATTTGTTCTCTCACTAAGCACCAAAGCAATGTATAACACCGGATCTGCCTCTGATCCTGCCTTTTCCTGTGAATTAAAAACCCACATGGCTGGAGTTAGATTGCGCTTTTCATTCAGGGACCCCTTTTCCCACTTACTTCAGCGTATGAGCTCTGAAGTTGTGTGGGGGGATTTTTGTTTGTTTTTTTCTCCTCACATCTGACAGTAACTGTCCGGCTACTTTTTGCAATTGATGACTCTACCACCGCAAAGTTGTGTTTGGAAAGATTGGTGAATTATTTCTAGTCATATGGTAGATTTACATGGGCTTAATCATTTTCCAACACATGCTGGCTCTTACAGATTAGACGGGCATGATTTTCAATCATCCGAAGTTTTTATTCAAAGACATTTTCCCCGAACAGTGAAAAGTACAGAATAAATGTCAAACCACTGTGTTGTACACCTGAAAATAATATAGTCATTGTATTGTATGTCAACTGTAACTTAAATGATTTTTAGTTACAGAAGAAAATTGTAACTAATTAAAAAGAGTTTTCTACCTGACTTGATGTGAAGTCCGCATGTATGTAAAATTCCCATAGAGTGCTTGAAAGAAGTTGTGACATGATCTTAAAGGTTTGTTTATAAGCATCAAAGACAGATTTAAGTTTCGTTTCATCATATGGGCTCACTTGACTGTTTGGCAGCCATGCTGATTATCATTTCTTCAAGCATCAAGCAGTACTGTATATACCACAGCTTCATCCCTTCCCCAGGTCATTACAGATGTTTTCAGACTAAGAAAATGCGTATCATTACTCTTGCTTTAAATGTCTTTTCCGCTACCAGCCTTCAAGTAAATGTTAGTTGATCTAATGACTAATTGATAAATCTCATTCTGATGCCCCTTACCTTGACTTTTAGTGTTGACTGAGCAGCAGTGACCTCTTACAATAAATGGTGGTTTAAAGGAAGAGGTCAATGTTGAAACTGGATCTCAGCCTTGCTAAGTGTTAAATGTGAGGGTTCTGAAGATAAATTAGGCAAAGTTCTTGCTCTAAAAAAGTTTTCAGCCTATTAGGGGGGATATATTATGTGCATAAATACGTATAAAACAGACGAGAAATAAGCTCCAGTAAGGAAATACAGGTAGACTGCCTGTGAGAAGGGGGGAGATTACTTGCAGCTGAGAGAATTGGGGAATGCCTTGAGGAAATTGCTTACATTTTTCAAATCTGTCAGCATGAACAAGCCTGGAGTAAACATGTAGGTGGTGGGGGAGGTGAGAGAACATTTTTTGAATTTATACCAAGTGTTTTTACCAGTGCTAGTACCTAAACATAAAGTTACCTAATTTCAGCCCCACAACAACCCTATGAATTATGTATTCTCATTTTATAAATACGGAAACCGGACAATTTAAGTGACTTACTCAAGGTCAAACAACTAGTAAGTAGAGGCGGAACTTGAAAATTTATGTTCTAACTTTACATTCAGAGCTCCTTTTACTACGTTACAGCTAACTAGCCCACACAGCAATTGGATCGTGATCTTGACGTCCACAGCAGCGTGCTCTAAACTATATGCTAGTGCTTCCCAAACCTGGCATACGTCAGAATCACCTGAGGGTGGTTTTTAAAATATTTAGATTCCAAACACCTTATATTTTTCAGAATTTTGAGGGAGTCAACCCAAGAACCTATATATTTTCTTAAATTTTCTCAGGTGATTTTGATTTTCAGCCAGCACTGCCGCAACGACAAGCTTTTGCAGACAACAGCTCTAAACAGTTAAACTAACATTTACAATCACAATTTACCACAAAAATGAACATGTAGTCATGTATTCTTTTTTTAACCAGTCACTCACTGATTATTTAAATAGTCAACGGTATAATTTTGAAAGTGCCGAAATTTCCAATCAAACTTTGATTTTTTTTTAAATTTCCATTCGAAACTTGCAGAATGGGTGTCTGTGACTTGGCAGAAAACCCCAGAGCCAAGAGTAGAGCCCTCTTTTAAGAAAGTCTGCCTCATAAATACTCTTGATAGCAAAGAGAACATAGATACCAACAACCCTAAGTTGAAAGATTCATAAAAATCAAATTTTGAATGTGTAAGAGTTTTAGAAATACCCTAAGTGATTTTTTTATCGTTCTTTTTATACATGTCCAAGAGTGATATATAATTTTTAAAAATCTGTTTTTCAGTCTAAAAGAGCTCTTTTAATAAGCATAAAGAATTCCAAGTAATAAGAAAGCACTGTGCCATAGTTTGAAAGCTTTTTCTTTCTTATTGATGTATAAAAGAATTGTGTATTACAACCAATGGCATCTTAGATTTGATGAAATATGATATTAGTGCCTGTATCACATTATTTTATTGTACCATTGTATCATTTAATTTCTCTGTTGTGACCCACCATATTCAACTCAGATAAGCTATTCTTTGTGATGATGACTAACGAGGATTTTTCTCAACCCATGCTGTACATATTGGAAATTTCACACATTAAAGAGGATCTGATCTGCTTAGCTATTAGGTATTAGAGTACATCAAGATGTTTTTAGTAACTTTAGAAACTCTAGCAAAGTGTCTGTTACACAAATAAAATTCCCTGATAATTTTTAAAATAAAATTAATTTTCTTTTTGACAGGTGAAAGAGGCCATTCCCACATTAACCTTTACTGTTAAATGAGTAGCTTAGTTCTAACTAAGTTAAGCCGGGAGATGAGTCTCTTTGTTTAACACTTCTTAAAGTAAAAGTTAACATCCTGCCTTTATCTAATTGCTATCAAAGACATTAGCCTATTTGGCTGTAGCATGATTCAATTGCATGAGGTCATGCAGCCTAGCTGTAATAACTTAAAGTGCTTCACTTGGTGATAAGAAAATATATTAAAATGCTCTCAGGTTCATTAGTTATTGCCTAAGGTCGTGCTTTATGGTCAGTCCATTTACTGAAGTTTGTTGTAATAGCACTGACCTGAACTCACATTTTTAAGACTTTTGATATAAGAAGCACAGTAAATCCTAAGAAATCATGTTTTTATTTTAATCCACTTAAAGAAAAGTTGCTTATTTTCATGTGTATGTCTTGGTAGACGAGTCGGAAATATATTTAATGATATCACTGATATATACATAAAATATTTTTTTCTTCAGCCTTAATTTTGAAGACAAATTTTAAAACCTTAACCAAAAAATATTCTGCTATGTAAATGGGAAGCCTTGAATTTAATTTTATTTTTACTTTGCTTTCAGATCCTTCTCCATACTTTCATAAATAACCAAATGAGAGCAGGTCCCCCCAAGTCCACCCTTTGTATTCCTCCCGAGCATGTGTTGCTTCATTAAGCTGGCTCAACCACCTGGTGTGGAATCTTTGGTCACAGGAGACTCTCTCAACATCTGGCATTAGCTATGATCTCTGTATACGTATGCTTCATCTTTATATTGACATTTTAGAAGAAAAAGAATGGGGGACAAATTAGGCAGGTATACATAACAGCATAAAATAAAGCTACAGTGGATCTGATATGCCATAGTACTTATACAGTATATAGAAGAAACAAACACTTAAATGAAAGATCAGTAAACATGTCAAATTAATTTATTTTAGAATTTTAAGTGTAATGTGTATGATATAAAAGATACATTCATTTTATGTGGAATATTGTTGGTTGAGTTATTAATCTTGTGTCAAATCCCAATCATCCTTTAAAAGAAATTATGTATTTCATCTGCTATTAAACAGTTGTAGTTTTTTTGTATCATTTTTAAAAGATTTTAAAAATCGGATGATTTGATAGTAAAACAGGAAAAGGGATTGGTATCTTATTAACTTTCTGAAAAATAATGTAGTTGAGTTTCTGAACTAGGAAATGTTGAGATACTGAATGAAAGTGTTTTCTTATCACAGAAAAACCGAAGAACATTATCCATTATGTCCTGAAAAAAAGTAAAAGGAGATATTGGGTAACTATAATGAAACTAGCTACAATGAAAACAGAGTGCTATGGCTTGTTTTTAATTGAAAATCTATTTCTTTATTACCTTAAATTTTTTAAAAACAAACTGGAATTACTTTTAGTATAATTCTGTCAATCATTCTGTATATTTAAAATGAAGCAAAATGGGCACCTTGTCAGAAAATAAAAGCAAAATGTAGCGATATGAATTCTTGTTCTTTTGTTTGTATATTTATAGATATTGTCTTTCTGTGTAGTAGTAAATATTTTATTAGAAGCAAATTAAGAATGAATTATCCAATAATGTACAGCTATCATTTGTATCTATTTAATGTAGATAAAGTAGACATTAGACTCCATAATGTGTATATTTCCTTATGATATGGGACAGTGTTAAGATCACATGTAACAGATCTGTAGGTGAACGGAGAGAAATTTCTGCCTGGAGCCCAGGAGATGGAGACTGACTCTGCTCTTAATCTGCTGACCTGCTGAGTGATCTTGATTAGCGTTCATCTATACGTGCAGCTAAGATTGTGAAGATTGTGCAGCTATTAAACACGTTGCTTTTATAACTTAATGGGACAAAGATTAACAGCAACATCGAGCACTAATTTAATATAACAGATTCACTAAGTGTAATGTTAGCAGTTGAAGACAAACTTCTCTAATAATTTGTGGGGGGAGTGGAGAGACATCATTTATTATTCTGATACTTAAGTGAGGTCAGTCCATTAAATTATATAAAAAATTTGCTTTTCAATTATTATCTTTAGCTGCCCTACCTTGAGGTCAACTGAAACTGGTAATTTTATCATGGCTTTCCCAGTTATGTGATCTATATGATAGATATCTCATTTCCTGTTGTCTGCCAGGAAATAGGCCCAAAGAAGGCACTCTAAGAGAAATAAAGTGATAGCTATAGCAGCACTTTCAGTGAAAACGTCTTTGCCCATTAAAGACTCTTTTTTTGCATTTGAAATAAAAATGAGAAGAGTTCTTAATGTAGGTACCTACATTAAGTGGAGGTATAGTGGGAAGGTGTATAGCACCCTATTTGAGGAAAGATATAAACTTAAACTGGCTTTCACAGCCAGATAATTCAGTCAGTTTCAGAGTTATCCAGGGTTATGGGTGCACCATTTTGTTTGTTTGTTTGGGGGGCTTTTTGTTTTTTCACCTAAGAATGTATGGCTCTAGATCCCAAATGAAGAATGGTAAGGGTTTCAATATAATTGGCCCTATTAACATTGTATAACTGAGTGGCAATTCCTAAAGGGGGACTTTAACCTAAAATTTTAGTTAGATTTGATTAACCATCTTGAATGTATAGTAATTGTAATATTACTGGACAAATACTGTCATCTTTGATTATCAAATTATGTGCCGAAATAGCAAAAGTGAAGGTAACGTAGTGTACTTTTCATATATGATCACAGAACATACCAATAGTGAAAACCTTTGGTACTTTTTTGACCCCTGGCCGTATCGGTTGGAACATTCTCAGTAGAATGTTATGTTCTTTATCCAGAAGTATTGCTTTCTTTGTAGAATACAAAGTGAGGGTGCTATTTTGATATGTTGAAGAGAGTTTGTCATATCTCAGTAGCATTTGTTTATGAAGTTTTTTTGTTAAATTTCTAAGTTGTGTCTAATATAAGCCTTTCCTAACAGTGTTAAGTAAGACCTTAAGTAGTTTTTAGAGTCATGATACGTTTTCAAGTACTGCTCTCATTCTGATATTAGATGATTTTGCACAGATCTGGCCAAAGCTACGCTTAGGCTGTTTTCACTACAGAATGCTCCCTCGATAGCTGCAGGCGGTGTAGTGAGTAGGTCTAAACGTGTTCTGCTCCAGGACATTGTCCAGAAGTAGGCTGGAGGGGTGGTGAGGTTCTCTTGTTATTTTTCCTTTTTTCCTATGAATTGCCACTGAGTTCTGGTTAAACGATTTCTGTCTCAGATACTTTTCAAGTTAACATTTTATTTATTTCTAAGTGCCATTTTGTTTCCTCTCTTTCCCATTAAAAATAAGTAAAGTCATAAAATGATAGATCTGTGAGGATTCCTAAAGCTCATGTGTACTAGTTCAGCTGCCTCATTGCTGTCTTTATAACTAAGAATTCATTTTCCCTTATCTCCACTGCCACCTCAACCCCACCCCATCCTCCCCATCCCCAACTCATCAGAAATGTGCAGTGGTGAAGGGGGGGAAGCAAAACGAGGCCAAGGGGAGGAAAGTATTTCTAAGACTATGGTTCAGCGAAAGAGGCTGTAAATGTCACCCTGCTTTAAAAAAAAAAAAAAAAAGTGGCCATTTCTATCAGGAAAACTTATTCTGGAGGGACAAGCCTTACTACAGAAATAGGCAGAAAGAGGCAGTCTAATATTTTATGATAATTCACTCTACTCCGTGGTTCCTGACCTGACTCCGGGGGGTTTAAAATACTGTACACCTTCATTTATCTTCAGCAGTGTCGGGAATTCTGGGAAGCAGATTGAAGTAAAGTAAGACTTGTTAAATCTCTTTTAACAAATGCTACAAGAAGCCCTAATCATCACCTACTGAGCTGAAGCAGTAGGTCATTGTTCACAACTAAGCAATTGCTGAGGGAGTACCTTACTTTGGAGGAGCCAATGAACTGTCATTCTCCCAGCTCAGGAGCAGAAGCCTTTGAAGCCCTTTTAGTCAGGGTCTGTATTCATGTTTTGAGGTTGACTGTTAATTTGTTTTCTGTTGGGGGGTGAAAAGGGAAAGGGAAGTCTGAGCCGGGAATATAGGAAATATTTTCTTGTCCCATACTTCCCTTTTGGGGTGACTTCAAACACAACTCTTTCAGTTTTGAAGTAATGTACCATACATGGGCCAAATTAGAGCAAATAGTTATTTTGATCTATCCAGAGAAGTCATACTAAGAAAGATTTAAGACTAGAATGAAAACTACACCTGAGGTTATAAAAATGGCGGGAAAGGGGTGTTTAAAAGGTGTAGCAAAGAAATTCTTGAAATTACGTTACCACTTCAGTAATGTAATATTCTCCCTTTTATCTTGAATGCAGTTAGGGAAATATTGAAATAGTTTATTCTGAGGATTTAGCAGCCATAACAAAGAGACCTATAATATGCCAAGCACCCTACCTAATATATGTTCTCTCATTTAGTTTTATGCTCATAAGAATCTGCTAAAGTAGATAACATTTTACAGATAAGGAAACTGAGTCTTGGAAAGGTTGAGTAATTTTCCTGTAGTAATACTACAAATATGGCAAGAACTAGGATTCAAACTCGGTTTATATATCCCAAACCTTTTATTTTTTTTAAATATGTTGTCTCAGTACCATAAAAAAAGAATAAACTTGGCTCTAAACAACAACAGTTGACAAAGTAGAATATTTCTATTGTCACAAAGCCCACTCGTCAGTCAATAAACAGATATTAATGAATGCTTAAGTACATAACACCTTATTAGGCCCGAACAGGCACTTCTAAGATCTTTCCCCTCAAAAAGCTTGGATCTTTGAAGTTTAATTCTGTGGGTGCCTTTAAAGGAATATGTATAATCTTAATTTATCACATTATGTGTATTTTATTCTTATAAAGCAATTTCTCCAGTGTGAATTATTCATGAAACATTTGGTTCCTGATTATGTGCACACTGCCCTCAGTCACTCAGAAAGCTCAGGTAATGGAATTGTGTTTTAATGACAGCTTAAATCAGGGGTCAGCGCACTACAGCTGACCTGCCAAATCCAGCCCACCACCTGATTTTGTAAATAAAGTACT
This sequence comes from Rhinolophus sinicus, assembly GCF_036562045.2. Classification (NCBI taxonomy): domain Eukaryota; kingdom Metazoa; phylum Chordata; class Mammalia; order Chiroptera; family Rhinolophidae; genus Rhinolophus; species Rhinolophus sinicus. Next base: position 28,186,772 of record NC_133751.1, read on the forward strand.
ATTGGAACAAAAGCCACACTCACTGTTCGCGTATTGTCTGTGCCTGCTTCTGTGCTACAACAGCAGAATCTATTAGTTACAGCAGAAGACTGCAAAGCCTAATATACTTCTTGTCAGCCTCTTTCTAGAAAAATGTTGCTGAGCCCTGGCTTAAATCAACATCATAAGAAGGTAATTCTAATACTATGATATAGTTAAAAATATAATACAAAACATATTTATACACATATATACACTACATATCTCCACGCACACATATGTGTTATATAGACAAAATGTAGTTTAGTGGGTCTTGAAATCACCTGGAAATGTACAGTACCACTGTCAGAGTTGCTGATTTAGTAGGTCTGGGATGGGGACTAATAATTGCATTTCTAACAAATTTCCAGGTGGCAATGATGCTTTGATCGAGGGACCACACTTTGGGAACCACTGGAATAGACCTTTAAGATGGCAGAAGGGGAACAGGGACCCATGAAAGCATTCAGTGAGAGAACTGAATCTTCTGAAAATGTACCATTCTTTTCCAGAAGTGGTCTGGCACTAAGAGGATTTATTGGTTAAATAAGGATGAAAAAGCAGAATGCAGAATAGACTTTGTAGAGCAGCATTGGTGGCACAGTGGTGAGTGAAGCTGCCTTCCAACATAGGTTTCATACTGTAAAACTCAGTAATAGTGTAGTCAACAAATGAAACGTAACATGCAGTGAAAAATGGTGTTAGAAGTGGAAAGATGAAATGGTCCTTTACTATTTTAGGTTATTTTTTAATTGAAAGACCTACATGTGCAAACTGACTTTTCTGCTTACTTGGCCATATCACTAATCACACTGAGCTTCAGTTCTTCATGTGAAAATGAAGAAAACAATGCCTATCTCACAGGGATTTTGTAAGAACTAACTATATGAAAGTACTTTCCAAAGTTTATCCAGATGTTAGCTGGTGGCTCTATAAGTTCAAAATCTTGGTTGTGGAAAGCAATAGAGAGCATACCTGTTAGGAAATGATCCCGGCATTAGGATAAAGGAAACCTTAAAAATTTGTTGGAGGAAAAAAATGATCCACACTGACTTCACTGAGTTATTAAATGTATTAGATTCATTTGTTAGGCATTTCATTTAAATTCTGAGGTTTGGCCTTGAAATTTCCGTTAATTTGGACTGTTCAGACTTTTGAGGTTTTCATGTGTCAAAATTGTTAGCTCTTGGGTATTACCAACACAAATATTGATGTGTAACTTTGGCCTGTTAGCTATCAATGGAAATCAGAAAATCAATAAACTTAATAGCTGTTCATTACATAGCTGATGCATTTGCAGGACTATGTTGAGTACTGTCAGTGAGTAATCAATTCAGTCAAAATCTATTACCAGGTCACTGCCAGAAATTTTTTATAATATACTGTTTTATTTATGACTTTATTCAGCTACTATAGCACTTTTTTATGCAGCAGTCTTTTGTCTTACGGGATTCATACTGCTTAGAATTTGTGGTCTTTCCACTCAATTGGAAGCGCCTTCCACCTAGTAGATATCATTCCTAGATTAACCCTGTCTTGGTTTAATCGGGGCGGTAGTTCTCAAGTCAGCTTCCTACCTAGGATTAATTTCATCTAGTCCATTCACTCAGCCAACTTACCCTTCTAGGTGCTGCATTCTATGGGAGTACAGATATCTCAGTTGTTTTTTAGTATATCAGCTAGTCAGGGAGAAAATGTATAAAACTATAATGTAAGGAGAATAAAGTAAATTCCAGGTTGGGGTTTCAAAGAAACCATTAACTCTAATCAGTAGGGATTTGGGAAGGCTTCATGGGGAGTGGCATTTGAGCTGAGTTTTGCAGACGTAAAATTCACTTTGTGAAGACTAGATAATAGACATTCCAGCCTCAGAAAAGGACTTGAAAAGAATTGCATACTGTACAAGTTCATTGAAGGGTTCCTAATCAGATTTATGGGTCAAAGGAGAATTTCTGGAGAAGGTAAATTCCAAGCTGAGTGTTGATAAGAGTTAAATAAGAGTTAATTAGACAAAAGAGGGAAGGGATAGGAATGATCCACATAGAGGACACAGCATTTGTAAAACCTAGAGACAAGACAACGTGGTTTCTCAAATAATTGCAAACTGAATGGAGTTTAGCAGGGCTGAAACCAAGTGATTCATGTAGGGAAATGATGCTCTCCAAATATAGAGGCCTTATCGTGCAGAGAGTTACAAACCCTTAACAGAGAAAAACCCTCCCGAAATTTGTTAGGGTTAGAGATTTACCCAGAGAGAAGATGTGTATGGGGGATACCATGAATGTCTGTTCTAAATCCAGCATGTGAGTAGCGGCACCTTGAAAGCCCATAAAAGAGTGCGGTTGCTTGATGAAAGTAGATGGCCTTCTCTGTGTATGAAATAAAACGTGACAGTTGTTGCTTTGTAGCAGGATTAGGAGTCTCTATTCAGAAAAAAAGAGGGGGGAGGAAAAATTAAAAGAATGCTAGAGTTTTCAAATTGTAACCAAGAACTTTTAATAAGAATTCTTATAATATCTCAGTTTTTAATTTTTTTTAAATTGGGGAATATTGGGGAACAGTGTGTTTCTCCAGGGCCCATCAGCTACAAGTCATCGTCCTTCAATCTAGTTGTGGAGGGTGCAGCTCAGCCATTTTCAATCTTAGTTGCAGGGGGCACAGCCCACCTTCCCATATGGGAATTCAACTGGAAACCTTGTTGGTAAGAACTTGCGCTCTAACCAACTGAGCCATCCAGCCACCACTCCGGAAGTTCAGCAGCAGCTCGTTGTCTTCCATGTAGTTGTGGAGGGCGCAGCTCCCTGGCCCATGTGGGAATCGAACCAGCAACCCTGTTTTTCAGAGCCCGCACTCTAACCAACTGAGCCATCCGGCCACCCCTCATATCTCAGTTTTTAATCCAGGGCATTAAGGATTTGTGTGTTGGTTCTTTGGATTTTGTTTTGTTTTGTTTGTTTGTTTTAAATATTAGCCTTTCACTACGGAGTGTTAAATTGGTTTGGACTTTGCTTCTGAGAGATTTCACCAACCTCAAGGCTGTGATAACCAGGCTACGCTTTGCCAGATCATCTGCCTTGTCACAAGGCCAAAGATTTTCCTGTCTCTCCCCATGCTATTTGCTTTCCATCTCTTCTCTTTCACCTTTTTCTTGTTCTTTCTCCTTCCTTTTTCATGCCTCTTGTGTGTCTCTTCATGTCACATATGCCTCCCCATCCTCTTTTTCTGTATCTGTTTCCCCTCTATCACTCATTTTTCTTACTCACCTCTCCATAATATGTAACTAAAGTCTGTGTGATAGTCGTGATACTTAATGAATACTTGTTATACTTAATAAATGTCATTTTGTTTCCCTCTTCTTTTAAAATACGTGTAGATGGGATATTTTACATTTCTATCCAGATAATGTTCTATTTTTCTATAGGTGAACATAGATGATTTGCTTACTTATTATTATTATTCTGTTTTTCCCCCACTATGTGTGAGTCAGTGACATTCAATTGAAAAAGATGAACTGATCTTTCCTCATTGACTGTACACAGCAGATGAGGAGGAAGCTGTTAAGGGTCCTCTTCCATTGCTGTCAGTGTCTGCAGCTCCTTTTAGCAGAGGTTGGGTTGGCATATTTCCCTCGGGTCTCTATGGCATAAAATATATTATTAAAATAACCTGGGAAGGCTTCATGGAGGAAGTAACTACAGTGATAGCCTTCTGCATGATTTTTCAATCCATAAGATCCTGTGAGCTAACATCCACCTCAGTGACGTTCACTCGGCTGTCCTGTTCTCACCGCAACCATTACCACCTCCTTGCTGCACACCACACTCACTCACTTCCCATAGTATGTTAAGAAGACTATATTTTGCAAAATTGAAGTTAAAAATAATGATTTAATACCAACGTACTATAAAAGCAAAAGAACTATTTATATGAAATGTTAATTTTGGATGGTGTCTTTGATACCACCAAATAATTGTCAGATTCTTTAGTAAGTACTCATGGAAAAATGATTCTCATTATTCCATGACATACTAAACAAGATTCATAACTGATTCTTTAATATGACACTGACACTCTGTCCCAGCTGTGTATTATAGTAGATGAAACATGGCCTTAAAGTCACAGATCTTAGCATTTATTAACAGACTGGTTTCTTTTTATTTTCATCATCATAAACCTCAGCTGGACATGTCAAACTACCCATCCATCCCATTGTGTTCCTCCAGTAGACTCACTGTCCCAAGTCAACTATGTCATTTCTTCTTTTTATTCAAACCTACCTCATCCTCTTCTCTCTGCTCACGCTCAGCGGAAGACCTACCTCATACTTCATGGACAAAATAGAATTCTTCAGACAAGACCTTCCACATCTTGTCACCTGCACATCTACAAGCCAACTGGAATTTACTCTCATCCTTTTTCTTCACTCTTATATTAGGGGTATTATCATTTCCTCTAATGCTGTTCCCAGCCCCCTCTTGCTTTATCAAGTACTTTCTTCCTTTGATGATTGCCTTTTCCAGCATCATTGGTCTCTTCCTGTCTTCTATATTATTTGGGTTGTTTGCGGGATTTTTTGCAGGGGAGAGGAATAGATTTCCATTTTCAGGTTAGAGATATTTCCTTTTTCCATAGTTTTTAATATCAAATAAATGTTGAGTTTTAGTAAAGATTTTAGTTCTTTGGTTTAGTTTTTCTCCTTTAATCAGATAATGTTATGAATCACACTAACATATCTTCTAATGTTGAACCAAATCTGCAGTCCAAATCAGTCCAACATGATTATGGTGTATGAGGTGTGACAATTTCGCGAACTTGTTTCAAGGATGTTGCTAACCTTTTTTTGATATCAGAGGGATTATTTATTATGAGTTTGTACCAACTGGACAACAGTTAACCAAATTTACTATTTGGAAGTGCTGAAAAGGCTGCGTGAAAAAGTCAGACGGCCTGAACTTTTCGCCAACAATTCATGGCTCTTGCATCAGGACAGTGTACCAGCTCACACGGCACTGTCTGTGAGGGGGTTTTTAGCCAGTAAACAAATAACTGTATTGGAACACCGTCCCTATTCACCTGATCTTGCCCCCAATGACTTCTTTCTTTACCCGAACGAATATACAGGAAATTTTGAATGGAAGACATTTTAATGGCATTCAGTACATCAAAGGTAATATGATGACAGCTCTGATGGCCATTCCAAAAAAAGAGTTCCAAAATTGCTTTGAAGGGTGGACTAGGTGCTGGCGTCGGTGCATAGCTTCCCAAGGGGAGTACTTTGAAGGTGACTTTAGTGATATTCAGCAGTGAGGTATGTAGCAGTTTTTCTAGGATGAGTTCATGAACTTAATTGTTGGATCCTTTTTACACTTCTTGATTTCATTTTTTTATATATAAATTATACACATATATGTATTTGTGTACAAATATATGTGTGTGTGTATGTGTATACACACATTTTTTTTTTTTACTCCTTTACCCTTTTTCCATCAGCACTCATGATTTGCTTATACAAATTTTTATTTTTTGTGCTGTTCTTAACTGGTGTTGAAAGCAAGTTTTTGCTAGCCTACTAAAATGAGTTAAGAAGTCAGTTTGTGTAACATCAAAATTATTTTTTCCTTGAAGGTGTGGTAGAACTTTTCTGTAAAAGTTCTTCAGTACCCAGTGCTTATCGAAAAATTATTTTTGCAAATGATTCAATTTCTTTATGAGTTAGAGGACTAATAGGACTTATTCACTTCATTTTTGGTCTTAGTGGATGCCTTTCTTCATGTGCTCTTAGAAGTCATTTAATTTTATTTTTAAAACTATTTTAGCCAGCATTATTGGTTGAAGTCAGCAGAAGTATCATGCAGAGAATCTTATCCTCCATTACCTAGGAAGCGGAAGCTTTAAACATCATCCCTCTCCAGTGTGACTTACCATATCACTCCATGAACACTGCTTTTTGCTAAGTCATCAGTGCTCTAATTGTCAAATCAAGCGGGATTTTCAACCTGGCAGCAGCAGTCAGCACAACTCATCATACCATTCTTTTTTGAAACACCCTCTTTTTCACTTTATATGGCGTAATACTTACCTGATTTTCCTGCCGGCTCTGGCCACGTCAATCTCTCCTTCTACCCAATCTGCAAGTGTTGGCTTTCACTGGAACTCAGTTTCTTGTTTCTTTTTTTTTTCCTATCTCTATACTTTTGTTCCTGAGGCGAATTTATCATTTTTTCATTAGAATAAATTCCTTGTGTACGCTTACTGCTTCCAAATGTGTATCTTAACATTGCAAGCATCTCAAAGTCATCATCTTTAAAACTGAACTCTTAATTCCATCCCCAAGTCTTCACCTTACTAAATGGCACTACCTGCTATCTAGTTCATCCAGGAACTTGAAAATCAGCTTGACTCCTCTCTTTCCCTTACCCTCAACAAAATTCTTGTTTATTCTTTATCTAAAATATGTCTCCAGTTTCTTTGCTACCCTTGGTGTGGGTAGCCATCATCCCTTGCCTGGACTTCTCTAATGGCCTCTCTGGTTACTCTCTCATGATGTGCCAGAGAGTGGCCAGTGCCTACTGTAGACTGAGTACTCTGAGAAGGCCTCCCTGAGGAGCTTGCATGTAAACTGAATCTGAAAAATAAGAAGGGACTTGCCATGCAAAGAGCATTCTAGATGGAGAGAACAGTGTCTATAAAGAGCCTAAGGAGGAAGCGAGTCTAGAATGCTTAAGAACAGCAAAGGAGGCCAGAGTGGCGAGGGCAAGGTTAGAGATTTGGTTGACGAGTTTAATGGGAGCCAGATTGTGTAGCGTTTTGTAAGTAAGGAGTTTGAATTTTCTTTTAAATGTGATAGGAAGCTAATGAAAAGTGATAGTTTAAATTTAGGGGATAAGAGAGGAAAATCAAGATCTGGAGTTTGATAAAGATGGCAGAGACTAGACATAAATATTTGAGGGTCATCAGCATATAGGTGCTTTGTCGCTATGGGTCACCTAGAGAGAGACTGAAGGTAGAGAAGGGGAAGGGTCCCAGACTGAGCATTGGAACACCCTAACATTTAGAGGGGCCAGTCTAGGAGAATGAGGAATTGTAACTAGTAAGGAGAAAGAAAACCAGGAGTGTGTGGTGTCATGGAAGCCAAATGAAAAGTTTCAAGAATGAGGAAAGTGGTCACTTCTGTTGAATGATGGGTTGGAGAAGAAATAGAAATAGAATCCTGTTCCTATAAAGGTCGTCATTTTGTAGTTTCAAGGACAGTGAAAGTTATCTTTTAAGTACTCTTAAGAAATTCTTGAGAATAATAGCTAAGTATCAGCCATTTCCCCAAAAATAAAGAGAGAGAGAGAGACAGAAAGAGAGAGGGAAAGAAAGAATATTCAAGGATCTTCCTTACCTCCCCTATAAAGGAATGCCCCATTCTTTAGCAACACTAGCCTATATTCAGCTCATCATTTAACAAATACCTTCTAGATTTCTTTGTGAATGCTTAATATGACCCAAATGCTATTCTTGTTAGACTGTCACATGTTTGGTTCCCTACTTCATGCTGGTTTGGTCCATTGCTATTTTGTAGAAGAAATTTCAAGATTGTTGATAACCTTTTGAACCAGATCAGATTCTCTTAGAGCTTACAGCTTTGCAGTATCTCAGACTGGACAGATACAAAGAAACAAATATGTTCTTTGTAATCAGCATGTAGAGGAACAAGTAAACCTGTCTCGTTTAGAAGAACCTTCCTTCATTTGTCACTTTTGAGCAAAGGCCTTTTGCAGTAACTAATTATAGTTTGAGTAATAATTGGCTTTATGAATGTGTTTACTAAACAAGATTTTTAGAAAGGAGGCAGCAGGGAGACAGTGAAACTTATCTTTTAAATCCATTTTCTGACTATTTTGGTCAAATAGCTTTCTGACGTGTTGGACAGTAATTGCTTCCAGGGACTTGTTTTACTGTCTGACTAATCACCGTCTCACTGCTTGTGGATCATTGACCTCCTATGTCCATCTGGCTGCCAGGATCAAGCCCTAAGTCAGCCTATAAAAACTCTCCTTGAAATGTTTAAAATTCACTGTGGATTTGCAGTGGTTTCATTTTCAAAGGTTTATTTTTAGTGTTAATATTGTTATATGATATCAGTTTCAGTTTATTAAATGAGTTTAAGTAGGCCTGGCAGTGTTTAGGCATGTATGTATATGTGTGTATATAAAATTTATATTTTTAATCAAGCTTAGTGTTCATGGATTAGAATTTTATTTGTATAATTTTCACATTGTTTACTGAAAGTTGACTTATATCCAGCACACCTAATACATCCTTGTCATTTCAGTTACAGATGCTACAAACTGGCACGTATACCTTAACAGGTTTATAAACGTCTCCACTTGTAAGGACCCATTATAGATTTTGAAATACTACAGAATGATTGCCACTAGCACTGCCATCTCCCCATTCCCAAAGATCACAGCTCTTTAGAACACCAGTCACATATTGGTAGTTGATATTGACCCATAGAATTAAAATGTGTCAAGAATAGGTTGCTCAGAAATTATGTTTCTGTGGTTAGAGGGTATGCCCTGAAGTCACTGTCCTCTCACTCTGAGCTGTCATTGGCAGATCTGCATGTGAAGCTCAGAACTACTGTAAATGTTCTGTCACCATCTCACTTTCCGTTTTTTTCCTGTCCCCTTTGTTCACATCTTCAGAATCCCTTGTCCTACCTTATTCCTAGGGATTAGCTCCCACACAATCCTAATATTTCCATCATCAGTTCCTTATCTCCTGGATTTTTCTTCCTCTCAATTTATCAGTCCTGTAGGGCCCTGTTCTTTTCTGTGGAACAATAAACTCATCTCTGCTAAAGTGCTTCCTCTATCCAGAGGTCATATTTGCACTTTAGTACGTACCATATATTCACTCAGATGAGAAGATCGAAATTTAATGGGAAGACTTGCTTAAGGTTGTATAATGTATAGTTAGTTGTGAAGCTAAAACAGAGTAGTAGTTTTCGGTCACTTAATCACCTGTAAATAGAGCTGAACTTGCCTATTATTTTACAACTTTGTGACTTAAAGCATTGTTTGTCACGAAAATATACTATTAGAAGCAAATGAATGGTTAATATTACTTTGTTCCTATTACTGATTTACCTCAGTCACAGAGGAATGGGCTAAAATGTGTATCTCATGTCCCATTTGTTAATTCCTTTATCTCTCAGTTTATACTCTGATTCTCATCATATCTGAAAGGCTCTACATATGTCTCAGTTTAATATGGCATATATGGTGATGGAAGGAAAACTAACTCTAGCTGGTGAACACACAATACAATATATGGATGATGTACTATAGAATTATACATGTGAAACCTATATAATTTTACTAACCAATGTCATCCCAATAAATTTAACAAAAATTTTAAAAAGTACAACAAATAAAGGAATTGGGTATGATTTGTTTTATTGAGATCACAATTTATTAGAAACAGGTTAAAATAAGGAAACTTTTCTCCATTTTATGAGGGTGTGATCATTATTAATATGAGATTTCCAACTTAAATGTTTGCTACCCTCTTTTTCTTAAAGTAGCATTTAAAATGTCAGATCATTATGGGAGAATATTTTAATTGAAAAAATTAGATAGCTATGCATATAATTCATAGCTCTGTCATATAATTTTCATTATTGTCAAGGAGATTTCAAGCCTGTCTGAAGTTAACAGCAATAAACCAAACCAAATAAGAATCATATACGAATATATTTCTTTTCTTTTTTTATTAGTTTCAGGTACACAAGACAAAGTAATACTTAGACGTTTATCATTTATATCCCTCACGCTGTGTGAACCCCCCTCCCCCATCCACTATCCCTCTGACGTTGCACAGAGCCATTACATTTCCACTGTCTCTATTCCTAATGCTGTACTCCGCTTTTTGTAAGTATATACATACATATATATACACATATAAAATTATAGTTGGCATTCATTATTGTTCAGTTTCAGGTGTACAGTGCAGTGATCAGGCATCTACATCATCCCTTAGGTGGTCTCCCAAATGGGACAAGTGTCCATCATCGGATACCCTATAAAATCTTTACAACATTATTGATTACATTCCCCAAATTGATTTTCATAACCCCAAGGCAATCTTGTGGTTACTGACTGTTTTCTAATCCCCTCACCTCCCCCCTTATCCCCACCCCCCGCCCATCTAGCAACCCTTAGTTTTTCCTCTCTGTCTCCAAAACTGTTTCTGATTAGTTCATTCACTTATTCTTTTCTGTAGATTCCACATATAAGTGAGATCATATGGTATTTGTCTTTCTCTGTCTGACTTATTTCACTTAACATAATGTTCTCTAGGTCCATCCATGTTGTTGCAAATGGTAAGATTTCTTTCTTGTTTATGGCTGCGTAATACTCCATTGTATAAATGTACCACAGTTTCTTAATCCAGTCGTCTACTGATGGGCATTTCGGTTGTTTCCAGGTCTTGGCTATTGTGTATAGTGCTGCAATAAACATAGGAGTACATAAAGATTTTTGAATTAGAGTTTTGGATTTCTCCAGATAGATACCTAGGAGTGGAATTGCTAGATCATAAGGTAGTTCCATTTTCAGATTTTTGAGATACCTCCATACTGTTTTCCATAGTGGCTGCACCAATTTGCAATCCCACCAACAGTGCACCAGCGTTCCCTTTTCTCCACATCCACGCCAGCACTTGTTGTTTGTTGGTTTATTGATGATAGCCATTTTGACTGGGGTGAGGTGGTATCTCATTGTGGTTTTTATTTGCATTTCTCTGATGGTTAGTGAGGTTGAGCATTTCTTCATATGTCTGTTTGCCATCTGTATGTCCTTTTTAGAAAAATGTCTCTTCATGTCCTCTGCCCATTTTTTAATTGGGTTGTTTTTTTGGAGTTGAGTTGAGTGAGTTTTTTAATAAATTTGTGATATTAACCCCTTATCAGATATATCATTGGCAAATATATTTTCTCATTCAGTAGGATCCCTTTTTGTTTTATTGATGTTTTCCTTTGTTGTGAAAAAACTTTTTAATTTGATGTAATCCCACATGTTTATTTTTTCTCTTACTTCCCTCGTGCGAGGGGATATATCAGTAAAAATCTTACTCTGGGTAATATCTGTGAAGTTTCTTCTTATATTTTCTTCTAGGAATTTTATGGTTTCAGATCTTACCTTTAAGTCTTTAAGCCATTTTGAATTTATTTTTGTATATGGTGTAAGGAGTTGGTCCAGCTTCATTGTTTTGCATGTGTCTGTCCAGGTTTCCCAGCACCATTTATTGAATAGACTGTCTTTACCCCACCGTACATTCTTGCTTCCGTTGTCATAGATTAAATGACCATATAGGCATGGATTTATTTCTGGACTCTCTATTCTGTTCCATTGATCTATGTGTCAGTTTTTATGCTATGCTTTTTTGATTACTGTAGCCTTGTAGTATAATTTGATGTCAGGTATTGTTATACCTCCCACTTTGTTCTTATTTCTCAAGATTTCTGAGGTTATTGGGGGTCTTTTATGGTCCCATATAAATTTTAGGATTATACATTCTATTTCTGTGAAAAACATCGTTGGTAATTTGATAAGAATTGCGTTGAATATGCATATTGCCTTAGGCAGTATGGACGTTTTAACTATATTAATTCTTCCTATCCATGAAAATGGTATTTGTTTCCATCTATTTGTATCTTCTTTCATTTCTTTCTTCAGTGTCTTATAATTTTCTGAATACAGATCTTTTGCTTCTTTGGTTAAATTTATTCCCAGGTATTTTACAGTCTTTGGAGCAATTGTAAATGGGATTGTTTTTTTAATTTCTCCTTCTGATGTTTTATTATTGGTATATACAAATGCAACTGATTTCTGAATATTAATTTTGTATCCTGCTACTTTACTAAATTCATCTATCAGCTCTAATAGTTTCTTGGTGGAGTCTTTAGCGTTCTCTATATATAGTATCATGTCATCTGCATATATAATGACAATTTTACTTCCTCCTTACCGATTTGGATGCCTTTTATTTCTTTTTCTTGTCTGATTGCTGTGGCTAGAACTCCCAGCACTACGTTGAATAGAAGTGGTCAACCTTGCCTTGTTCCTGATCTTAAGGGGAATGGTTTCAGCTTTTCCCCATTGAATATGATGTTAATTGTGGGTTTATCATATATGGCTTTTATTATGTTGAGATATGATCCCTCTATTCCCACTTTCTTAAGGGTTTTTATCATAAATGGCTGCTGGATTTTATCAAATGCTTTTTCTGCATCTATTGATATGATCATGTGATTTTTATTTTTCATTTTGTTAATGTGGTGTATCACATTAATTGATTTGCGGATGTTGAACCACCCTTGCATACCAGGGATGAATCCCACTTGATCATGGTGTATGATCTTTTTAATGTATTGCTGAATTCTGTTCGCTAATATTTTGTTGAGGATTTTTGCATCTATGTTCATTAGAGATATCGGCCTGTAGTTTTCTTTTTTTGTGGTGTCTTTGTCTGATTTTGGGATCAGGGTGATAGTGGCTTCGTAAAAAGTGTTTGGGAGTCTTCCCTCCTTCTGGATTTTTTGGAAGAGCTTGAGGAGAATAGGTGATAATTCTTTTTTGAACGTTTTGTAAAATTCACCTGTAAAGCCATCTGGTCCAGGGCTTTTGTTTGTTGGGAGAGTGTTGATCACTGATTCAATTTCCTTGGTGGTAATGTCTATTCAGGTTTTCTGTTTCTTCTTGAGTTAGCCTTGGAAGGTTTTATGCCTCTAGAAAATTGTCCATTTCTTCCAGATTGTCAAATTTGTTGGCATATAGTTGCTCATAGTAATTTCTTAAATTTTTTTGCATTTCTTCCATGTCTGTTGTCACTTTTCCTCTTTCATTTCTGATTTTATTAATTTGGATCCTCTCTCTCTTGTTTTTAATGAGTCTGGATAAAGGTTTGTCAATTTTATTTATCTTTTCTAAGAATCAACTCTTGGACATTGATCTTTTGTATTGTATTTCTGGTTTCTATTTCATTTATTTCCACTTTGATCTTTATTATCTCCTTCCTTGTACTCTCTTTGGGCTTATTTTGCTGTTCTTTTTCCAGATCCCTTAAGTGTGAAGATAAACTGTTGATTAGTGATGTTTTTTTAGGTAGGTCTGCAATGCTATGAATTTCCCTCTTAAGACTGCTTTCGCGGCATCCCATAGATTTGGGGTTGTCCTGTTTTCATTTTCGTTTGTCTCGAGATATCTTTTGATTTCTTCCTTGATCTCCTGCTTGACCCATTCATTATTTAGTAACATGTTATTCAACCTCCATGAATTGGTGTGTCTTCCAGTTTTTTTCCTGTAGTTCATTTCTAATTTCAGAGCACTGTGGTCAGAGAAGACAATTCGTATGATTTCAATTTTCTTAAATTTATCAAGACTTGTTTTGTGGCCTAACCTATGGTCTATCTTGGAAAATGTTCCATGTGCGCTTGAGAAGAACATGTATTCTGCAGCTTTGGGGTGAAATGCTCTGAAAATATCGATTAAATCCAGTGGTCCAATGTGTCATTTAAAGCTGTTGTTTCCATATTGATTTTCTGTCTGGAAGACCTGTCCCTTGATGTCAGAGGTGTGTTGAAGTCCCCTACTATGCTAGTGTTACTGTTGATCTCTGTCTTTATGTCAGTCAATATCTGTTTTATATATTTAGGTGCTCCTGTGTTGGGTACATAGATGTTTACTAGGGTTATGTCCTCTTGTCGGATCAATCTCTTTATTATTACAGAGTGCCCATCTTTGTCTTTTAATATGTTCTTCATTTTAAAGTCTATTTTGTCAGATATAAGTATGGGAACTCCAGCTTTGTTCTCATTTCCATTTGCATGAAATATCTTACTCCAACCCTTCACTTTTCAGCCTGTGTGTGTCTTTTGATCTGAGGTGAGTCTCTTGTATACAGCATATACAAGGGTCTTGCTTTCTTATCCACTCAGCCACCCTATGTCTCTTGATTGGACCATTTAATCTGTTTACATTTAAAGTGATTATTGATAGGTACATAGTTATTGCCATTTTTAAATTTGTATTTAGATTGTTTTCATCTTTCTGCTATTTACAGAAGTCCTTTTAGTATTTCTTGCAGTGCTGGCTTGGTGGTAATAAATTCCTTTAGCTTATTCTTTTCTGGGAAGCTCTCTATCTCGCCATCAACTTTAAATGATAGCCTTGCTGGATAAAGTAATCTAGATTGTAGGCCTTCGTTCTCCATCACTTTGAGTATCTCCTGCCACTCCCTCCTGGCCTTCAATGTTTCTGTAGAAAAGTCATTTGATAGTCTTATGGGAGTTCCCTTGTATGTAACCCTCTGTCTTTCTCTTGCTGCTTTTAGGATTCTCTCTTTGTCTTTAACCTTTGCCATTTTAACTATAATGTGTCTTGGTGTGGGCCTGTTTGGATTTATCCTGGTTGGAACTCTCTGCACTTCCTGGGCTTGTATGTTGGTTTCCTTCATCAGGTTGGGGAAGTTTTCTGACATTATTACTTCAAATATGTTCTCAATCCCTTGCTTCCTCTCTTCACCTTCTGGTATTCCTGTGATGTGCATGTTGTTGCACTTGATGTTATCCCAGAGGTCTCTTAAACCATCTTCGTTGTTTTTTATTCTTTTTTCTTTCTGTTGTTCTGTTTGGGTGATCTCTGCTAACTTGACTTCTAAGTCGCTGATTCGATCCTCTGCTTCATCTAACCTGCTGGTAATTCCTTCAGGTGAGTTCATTTCAGTAATTGTGTTCTTTAGTTCTAACTGGTTGTTCATTATGATTTCTCTATCCTTTATGTCGTCTCTAAGCTCTTTAAACATTCTTATCATCAGTGTTCTGAACTCGGTCTCTGATAAGTTGGTTACCTCTGTTTCATTTGGTTCCATTTCTGGAGGTTTCTTCTGTTCTTTTATTTGGGACATGTTTCTTTGTTTCCCCATTCTGGCTGACTCTCTGTGTTTGCTTCGATGTATTAGGTAGATCTCCTAGAGTTCTTAGTTCTTGCTGGGTTATCTTATGTAGTATGTGTCCTTTATATTTGACTTGCACTACTTTGTTCTTCTCTGCATGTGCTCCAAAAGTGACTCTTGTGTTGTGTATATTGTCCTGTTAAAGAAGATCTTTAATAGCTTTTCACTTGTGCGTAGGTGGGGTTAACTCCTAGACTGACTAGTTGTGAGACTTGGCTCTGCCCACTGCAGAGTGTTCTGCTGTGTGAGGGTTGACCACTTATGTGATTTGGCCTCTTTGGGCTCTTGTGCCTGTAGAGAATTCCCTCTGGGTGTGTCACTTATAGGTCAAACCCAGTAGTACTCTGGTTTGGTCTGGAGTTGGCCTCTGGGTATGTTGAATCTTGTGCCTCTTAAGCTGGGCCCTGGTAGGGCAATTTGAGAACAAAGCAAATCACCAAGCACCACCACCACCACAACAACAAAGAAAATATCAAATACTTTCACATGTAAAAACAACTGACAACCCCCACTCAACACAGGCAAAGATATCAAAGATATAAAGACAAAACAAAACAAAACAAAACAAAAAGCAGCACCAGTCTAGGCTTAAGCCCACCAAGTAATCTCCAGGTTGTCCTCTGCTGTACCAGAGAGTCCTCTGCATATTGTGCAGGCAGAGCCAGTCACCTGGTGCCCAGAGTGACGTTGGAACTGCAGATTTAGATGTGTGGGGCTGAGGGGTCTGGATGGTTGTTTCTACAAAGTCAGTGCAGTTTCTGCTCTTGCCTGCACCTATGCGCACTGAGAGTAGCACCACCAGCCCTGTGTCCAGTTCTCCTGAGTCTTAGGGCACTTCTTCCATGTGTGCGTGTGTGTGGCGGGCGGGAGATTTCTGAGCTGCTGAAAGCCCAGAGCTATGTCTGCCGCTTACTGCTGATCTCTGGGAGTGCCTCTGCAGTTGTAATTGCCCTGCCCTAGGCAGGCTAGAAAGGGTGGGGACTGGGGATCGAGGGGTCTTCTCTCTCCCAGCCCAGCCGTGTCACATGCTTCCCGCAGGCCAGAAAAGGTGGTGGCTGGGGGTGGAGGAGTCTCTTCTCTCCTAGCCCAGCAAAAATCACACTCTTCCCAGCCTCTTCCCTGGTCAGAGCTGCACGCCAGTCTTCCTAGAGCCTGAACAATAAGGCTCCTCTGTAATCTGACCCTACTCCTCAGTTCAGGGGCCAGTTTAAGTCTCTGGAAGGGCTGGGGTAGGATTGGAAGAGTGGGGGGAGGGGTATGGAGTTTGCGTCCTTTGTCCAGCCTAGGGCCCAACTGAAGGTCTCACTGAGGTTATTGCTTCAAATGCTGGATATACTGCCCCCTTGGCGGGAAAGCTCAGCTGTGGGACGCAGGGAAAGAGCCAACCTCCTGGCTTTTGTGTTCTCTGTTCTATCCTGGGATCCCCTGCGTCTCTGCAGCTGTGGATGCCGCCGCGTTTCCACCGCCGCAGATGTGGGCTGCGTTTCCACAGCCACAAGTGCGGACCGTGTTTCCACAGCCGCAGATGCGGGCCACGTCTCCGCTCCCTTCCCTTCCCTCTTCCCCTGCTCGCCCAATTTGCCCACCTTTAAGTAATCCTTGCACGGGTCTCTTAGCTGTTCTGCGTGTTGAGCAGAGAGTCCTTTGATGGGTTATAGATGTCCCGTTTGTGATCAGATCCAGAAGAGAACTCAAAGAGTGCGTCCCGCTACCGCCATTCCTATGACGTCACCTCTACGAGTATATTCTTGATGCAGCTTGGCCAACTATTTCAGCACAGAGAAACATACAGAGCCCGCCCTATTTTAATATTATAGATAATGTGTCATTTAGGGCTTTTCTTGATTAAAAGCCAAGAATTTTATTTGCATTTCTTGAAGGGAAAAATGGTAATGAGGATAAATTATTGGCAAAATGATGGACCAAACAGAGAAGAGATTATAATTACAGACTTCAGAGTTCAATTTAGGATGTCTGTGTATGTTGCTTCTTACATGATAGTTTGAGGAGTAGAGATTATTCATCCACTTGATTTGAGATCTACATACCCCAGTTTTATTCCCTGGGCAGTTAGAATTTCTACAGGTAGTTCAAACTCTTAAAAATATACATTCACTCTTGGATCTTCACGGTACCTGAAGACTTGCTTCCTCTATTAGTCTGTCTTTTTTTATTCTCCCTACTAGTTTTTCTTTCAACAGTTACACCTGAATATATTTTCTAAACTGCATTCATTGACCAAAGCAAAATCTTGCCATCAACTTTTTTTAGTCATTTAAACAATTAGTATCTTATGTGGCAACTCCTTTATAAAATAATGTGAATGTGGCTCCCTTTTTTATTCTAAAGAAGAAATAAAGTTTACAAATGGCTATTTATTTGTGATAAATAACATTTTTACAACTGGATGAGGTCCCAAAACTATTTTTAAAGTTGATTTAATTAATTGTCAGTGTTTCCTTTTCTCGTTTCAAGTGTTGTACCTAACAAATTAATATTTGGAAAGTGTCTAATTTTGTTAATCATTTCAACTTATTCCTGAAATTGAATTTCATTATGTATTATAGTTTGCATTCTTATGCTAAAATTCAATATAAAGTGTTAGGAGCACTGTTTCTAGTAAGAATCAATTTTATATAAAATGCAAATAGCAGAATAATTAAAGCTGCTATTAAAAAGAACAAAGTCAGATGATTTACACTCCGTGAATTCAAGACATAGTATAAAACTATGGTAATAAAGACTGTGGATTACTGTGAGGATACACATGTAGATAAATGAAACAGACTAGAGAGACCAAAAATCAACCCTCATATATATGGCCAATTAATTTTCAGCAAAATTACCAAGGCCATTCAGTGGGGAAAGGAAAGTCTTTTCAATAAGTGGTGCTGAAAAAGCTAGGTATTCTTGTAGAGAAAAATAAACATTGATCCTTATCTTACATCGTACATAAGAAGTAGCTTGAAATGTATTGTAGACCTAAATATAAAAACTAGAACTATAGAACACGTAGAAGAAAATATGGGAGAAAATGCTGGCAGCCTTCAGGTAGGCAAATTTTGATAGACACACAAAACACAAACCATATTTAAAATGATAAGATCGATTTTTTGAATTTAAAAAGTTTTTGCTCTTTGCTAGATACCATTAAGAACAAAAACGCAAATCTCGCAGGAAGAGAGAAAATATTGTCAACGCATATTGTCAAAGGATACCTGAAGAACTCTTATAATTCAATAATAAGACAAAAACCAAATTTAATAAGGAACAAAAAATTAGTTGAACACATACTATGAAAAAGAAATGAATGGCCAACAGTGCATTAACAAATGCTCAATATCAGTCATCAGAGAAATGCAAACCTACCATATAACTCAGCCATGCCAATATTATATATTTACCCAAAAGAAGTGAAAACATATGTCCATACAAAAGTTTGTACATAAGTATTATAGCAACTTTATTCTCAAAAGCCAGAAATTGGAAACAACCTAAATGTCCATCAACGTGTGAATGGATAAACAAATTGTGGGTATTCATATAATAGAACTCTACCTGTAGTAGAACAAACAACAAATATACCCAACAACATGGGGCTACCACAAAAATATGCTGAGTGAAAGACATCAGACATGAGAGAGTGTACCATTTACATTAAGTTCTAGAAAATGCAGACTAATACACACTGGCAGAAAGCAGATCTGTGATTGTTGGTAGTCAGGGCACCGACAGAACTTGACCACAGAGAGGCACAAAGAAATTTTGGATGGCGATAGAAATATTCTAAATCTAGATTGTGGTATTGGTTACACAGATGTATATATAGTCAAAACTCATTGAATTGTATGTGTTAAGTGAATGTACTTATTCTACCTAAATTATACCTCCAGAAAGCTAATTTTAAAAACTGCATTTTGAAGTATTTAATGGTTTCTTCTGCTTTTAAGAAAGAGAAGTTAGTGTCTTCTGTCACCCACTACAGCCTCCCTACCACATCTCTGTGTAAAAGAACAAAATTGCGTAAATTTGATAAGCATTTAACATAAGCATCAATAGTCAGAACTATTCATCAGGTATGGTTGCCAGCGATTCCGAGGTTCAGGCACTACATGGTGCAATGGGAAGCATGCAGAATTTGAAGTACAAAGACTTGGTTTCATGTCTTAACTCTGCTTCTTATGGTATCTCTTAGGTTATGAGCGTATCAGATATCCAATCTGAAAAATGAAGATACCATTTATTACCAAAAAGTATCTCTGTTTCAGGATTAAGTGAAATAACAGATGCACAGGCACTTTGTAAACACAACACATCCTTGTAATTACCAGCTCATAACTATTTGCAAATAAAAATTCTAAATAAAAGTTCCATATTTGCCCAGGGACTCTGTGAGGGCCAAAAGTAAGTCATTTTTAAATCTGACTTCTAGATGCTAGAAATCTCTAGCACCTAGTCCAGCACCTGGCATAGCATATTGGGTGAATTAATTTCAATTCCTGTTTCTGAACCCCAACATTTTTATCAATATGTTCAGGGAAATAAAAGCACGTGGAGCAATGGACTATTTTCTCTAAGCGAATGAGCCCAAACACTAAATGCTTAGCGGCATTAGAACACCAGAGGCGTTAGAACTCACAACTTTATACTGACAACTTTAATACTCAAATACAAGTGTTAGGTGCCTATTTGCTTCTGACATTGAAAAGGAATGATGGCAAAAGACTTGAGCTTAGGCTGTCCACTTTTCCTGACGTAACAAGTCCCCTGGTTCAGAGAATCAACTCCTTGTACAGTTAAGCCTCACCGCAGCTAATCCATGGGTAACTTCCTGTTAAGATGAGATCCAATAAAGAACTAGCCATGACCGGAAACATAAGGTGAAGTCAAGCTGATCATCAGCTTCTTTATATCTTAAGAAGTTAATGGTTCACACCTCTTTTTGGTATAAAATTCCTGAATACACTCTCTATTCCCTACCCCTATCCTGTAGTGTTAGGGTTAGACAACATCTATGCAACTCCAGAAGGTGCCTGGGCTGGCACCAACACCAGTGCTACTGATGTTGCCCCATCAGGTTTTATGTCGGTAATCTTAATGCCACCTATACACCCTTTCGCTAGCTAGTGGGCAGCCCGAACATAACAACTTGCAGATAAAGGAAAAGGCATTGCTGGGATGATACAGGAAGAGAGTTGTAGGTTTTTGGTTTTTTTTTCTCCTCTGCACGAAGAGTGAGCATAACCAATGCTTTTGGGTGACTGTAAGGAGAGTCCATCTTTTCTACCTTCTCTAGGATGGAGGACTGATTGGATGTGTTGCCTCTTGGTTCAGTATTTGTTTCTGGAATTCTGTTTTTTAATTTTACTAGTATCCTCTAATAAACCAATGCATCCACTCTGCAAAACATAAGACAGCGGAGTTAGTACATGCACTGGTAAACACACGCTTGGATAAATGGTTCTTTTGATCATCCAGTACTCTTCATTTTCATCACATTAATTTTCAGGTTTCAACACAAGTTATTTTTCAAAGTAAGGACTTAAACATAAAACAGTAACCCTAAGTAAAAAACTAAGAGATTTTGATATTTTATAGTTATTCTATTTTTAATAGTTGTTTGACCCTTATAAATGTTTATAAATCCAGCCACTATTCCTATTTTCTCTCTCAAAGTTGTTATAAAAATTATAACTTTAATAATGTGTTACACTTTAATCATAATAAACCATAGTGAAGTCTTTATATTTGAACCTAAACTACAGTATGAACTTGTGAGATCTTATTTTTATAGTTACACCTATATTTTGTAATGTATGTGGTATATGTGTGTATATATATGTTGTATACACATTTGACTGCATTTATATGTTCACAGAGATTTACATAGAGGTATTAAAATAACAAACAGGCATAGTCAGTCATGGGTGTTCGTTATATATAAAGGTTATTGGGGATGCAAAGATATAAAAGATAGAAGAACCTAGTAATTGCCTTTAAGATCAGAGCACAAAGCATTAGTTTGGATTTTACAAGGCCAGCCAGCAACAAAAGAGCAGTAATTTATGAGCTCAGCGTAAAAGAATAGCATAATTGCATTAAAAATTAATGCTAATGAACACTAAAATGGGGAAGGTGGTTATGATGAAAGTTTGTATTCATCTTCTCTGGTTTGAATGATGGCTAGTGGCTTGATTAATGGCTTAATTTCTATCAATTAGCGGGGAAAAATCTCCTGTGAGACAAGGGTAAATTGAGCATTGAATTACATATCTTGCTTTTGTGTGCTAAGAAAAAAGAGCTGCGTATCTCTGATATTAGCCACAGTGACAAATGTGGTGTGCCCTGAGATGTCTGCATTAGCTCTCCTGACAGGCGAGTTGTGTGTGGTTATGGGGTGTTTGTAGATGGCTGGCAGACAGCATTCACTGCAGGATCCTTAGAAACATATAACTCTTCCATCTACAGAATTTTAATTAGAGTCAATAAGAATTCTAGAATTAAAATGGACAGCAAACAGCAACTTCAGAGTCTGTGTTCTGCCCTATTTGTCTGGTATACCTCAAATTATATATATATACATATAATTCCTATCCTGTTAAAATAAGAAAATTTCCAGTAGCTTTATCTTTATTGGAATGATTATTTCTTACCACTCTATTGAAGTGGATTTGACTACCCATGTTTATTACATTTGAAATAAGCATATTACATTTGAGACAAGAAGTCTCTATAGTTAGACTTCATAATGGTTATTGGTTTAGCCAAATTCACAGACACCGTTCTAGATTTTTGTAACAGTTTTTACACAATAGATAAAGAACAGCTCTAAAGTGGTAACCTAATACTCAGGTTGTTTTAAGGCTTACATGAAAGAATGCTAGGTTTTCTAAAAACTTTATTTTTCTTATTTATTAATGAAGGTATTTGGAATGTGACATATATAATTCCTTAACAAGTTTTTCAAATGTGAAAGAAAGATTCTGAAAATATACGTCTGTAATCTAGCTCAAGATAATGCCAGAAGACCAAGATACTATATATGGCATCTCCTGTACAAATAAAGCTGCATTGTATTTTACTGAATGAACAAGCATTAAAATACAGAGTACAAACAATACCAAAAACAGTTATTATTTCTAGTAAATGGGTGGGAAGGCGGGAAAAAATTATTTGTTGCTTGGCAGGTGTGGGTATAGAATTTATTTGACCAGGAAATAATGACTAGATCATAATTCAAGGATCAGATCCCATGTCTCTAGCTAACTAGTCACGTGACCTCAGGCTAACTGGCCACGTTACTTAGCCTCAGTTTCTCACCTATACAGTGAAAATACTGATAGTACTATTTCTCATGGTTGTGATAGTTCAATGAGGTAATCCCTGTGAAGTGCTTAGTGCATCAGAGTGCCACAAATGTTAAGCTTTTGTTACCGCTGTGCTTAATACTTCTGCTACCAGAACAGCTCATCTGGCCTTTTTAACAACCATTTAAATGAAAAATTAGCTTCAATGACCTTCCCCACTAGAAAAGCATTCCAAATATTGATGATCAAAACAAAGTGTCTGTAGACCTACAGACACTAAACTAAAACACGTTTGCTTTATCTCGTGATTTCTACCACACAACTACCATTTTGGGAAGTTTGTGTTCCTAGACATTTATTAGGAAGTGACAGGACCTCCCATCTCTTGAGTCACTGGAGCCCGGGAGGCTGTGGGTCAGCAAAGCACTGCTTCCCCACTCAGCCTGCAACATTCAGTGAGTCAGGGGGACTCCAGGGTCTTTGTGGGCAATAAAATTCAGCAGGGCCTTTTGTGTCTTCTCAGTGATGTGCACAGGCCTGTCCCCTCCTCCAGTCATTCACACAGCGCTGCCACACCGCAGGTGATGCCACAAGAGGTGTGAGCTAAAGTGGCTTAGTACCCAGCTGAACTCAGAAAAGGCAGCCAGCTTTAAACCATGCAGTCAGAAATTGAGAGATTTATATACCAACTTTTTAGCCAACTTCCATGTCTTCAGTAATCTTACTAAATGAGCACTCTAGTGCTATTACTAGTAACAGCTATCATTTATCAGGTGCTTTAAATCCTTCTTTAAGAGCATGGTTTCATCTCCCAGATTTTCATGGCTTGCTTTCCACGTGGTTCTTCTCTCTGCTATAATAGCACCATGTCAGAGAGTTCTTCCCAGGTGACCCCATCTGAAATAACCCCCTTTCTCCTTTCTAACCCTCTACCCCTGCTCTGTTTTCTTTGATATCATATTGTTTATGTGTATGCTTATTATTTGTCCCATTAAATTATGAATCCCATGAGAGAAAAAACTTATCTATTTCTAAACCCTAGCATGTGAAACAATGCCTGGTACATTGAATGTGCTCAAATATTTGAATGGGGGGTTGAGGGGAATTAACCTCCCCGCCATCCTATGATGTTTAATCTGTTTTCCTCATGCCACAGAGGGGAAAACTGAGACCATCACAGCTTGAACCACTTGCCCAGAGTCACACAGCTAGTAAGTAGCAGAGACAGAGTTTAACCAGATAATGTGAACTATTAAAACTAACCATTTAAAGACATTTAGTGTTTCAAGTTACAAAAACTTCTGATAATTTGATATTCCCTCCATCAAGTTTCATTTTTTAAATGGTTACTTGAATGTCCTCCGATCTTTAGTTTTTCAACAAATGTTTTTTGACTGCTTACTAAATAATAAAGCACAGTACACTCAGTCCTGGAGTTGACACAAAAAGGTATGTTCCCTCTAGCTGGGGAAATGAAGCTTTCATTCATGAAGAGATTAATATCAGCACAAGGCAACATACTGAACCGGTTCAAAACGTTTACCTTTCATGGTCATTTTGACTTTGAGGAAGAGCCAGAAGTCATAAGGTGCCAGATCCAGTGAATAAGGTGGATGAGGACACACCATAATGTTTTTATTTGACAGAAATTACCATACCAGAAGTGATGTGTGACATGGAGCCTTTCCGTTGTGACCACAAAATATGGTGAATGCTGCTGCCGAGTGCCATCCAACAGAAAGGCAAGGAAGGATCTTCAATACGGGAAGTGGCACATCGAACCTTAGTAACAGTGTGTAACAAGTTTCAGCTTGTTCAGTGCAGTCAGTCAGGTGTGAGCTACGGTTGAGAGAAGGTGTGTTTTAAAGTGTGGCGTAAATCATCCTCCATCATGACAACGCTCCATGTCACACATTGCTTCTGGTACATGGCAATTTCTGTCAAATAAATCATTACGGTGTGTCCTCATCCACCTTATTCACCAGGTCTGGCACTGTGCAACTTCTGGCTCTTCCCCAAAGTCAAAATGATTCAGCACATCGAGGCAGCCATGACAGCACAACTAAAGACACTCACGAAATAGGACTTCCAGAACTGCCTCAGAAAGTGGCAAGAATGATGGGATAAGTGTGTTCGAAGAGAGGGGGAGTTTTCGTTTGTTTGTTTGTTTTGTTTTGTTTTGTTTTGTTTTGTTTTGTTTTGTTTTAAGAGGGCAGAGCTATTACCTTTATTGAAGATTTTTTTTTTTTTTTTTATGTTGAGGAACAGCATGTTTCTCCAGGGCCCATCTGCTCCAAGTCCAGTTGCCATTTTCAATCTTTAGTTGCAGGGGCGCAGCCCACCACCCCGTGTGGGAATTGAATCTTGTTGTTGAGAGCTCACGCTCTAACCAACTGAGCCATCCAGCCGCCCCTCTGGAAGGTCAGCAGCAGCTCATTGTCTTCAATCTAGTTGTGGAGGGCGCAGCTCACTGGCCCATGTGGGAATCGAACCAGCAACCCTGTTTTTCAGAGCCCGCACTCTAACCAACTGAGCCATCCGGCTGCAACGAGGGAGAGTATTTTGAGGGGGGGTTAATGGCAATGTGTCATTTACTGTATTTTTTTTTTAATTTAAACATTCAGCATATTGTTTGATCACTTTATATGGTAAGAGCCAAACAAACTATGGACGACCCCCTTTACTCACAGGTGGCAAGGGACAGCATCACCGAAAGATGGGTATTAGGTGCGGCCTTAAATGACAGGGAGGATTCAGAAAAGTTGAAAGCGTTCTAGGTGAGAAGAGCTAAATGAGGTATCTAGTGTGGATTTTGTTTTTAATAAAGCCTGGCCTGATACCCAGTGCACTTGCGCTTATTAAAATGTTTATCAGAAATTCTTCACTGGTGCAGTCACATTAAAGTTATTCCTGTAACTTAATTTGATATGGAAAGATGAGTCTGTCTTGGAGCCCATCCAAAGGGGGTTGTTATCAGAGACACTTCAGGAGCCTCACAGACATATATAACGTGCTACTGTATCATAAGCTTCCAGAAGACTAATAAGCCACATTCTACTTAAGAAGTTTTGTCATCTTTCAAATTATTTGTGGATATCAGTTCTGGAAATTTATGCCCAGGGATAGGGGACTTGTGAACAACCTTAAAATGTTGGGGTTGGATGAATTTCTAATATGTGCTTTGTATGCTTTGTTTTGAAAGGGAGAGCAATAGCTGTATTTTGTTAAAATCTGTGTTCATAAGAAATTGTTTTAATAACGTTAGAATTTCAAGTTAAGTTTTATGGGATATTTTATTTGTTCACAAATTTTATTGAGTAGCTTTACTTATTTATTTACTTATTTGCTTATTTAATGCTGGTGTGTTGCTGTTTGCTTTTTTTTCTTGTAAAGCACATGAAAATTCTTTACATTTCAGTATCTGAATGTTTTGTTTTCAGTATCTATATGTACTATAATAAGGAATTTCACAGATATTTCCATTCTTGACTAAAATTTGGGTCAATTTCAGTCAAACTGAAAATAAGATGTCCTTTTATATTATTCATGTATTTGTAGCAGTACTATTACATACATTTTTTCCCCTGGAAGAGTAGCATAAGTAACTCAATAACTATGAGGCCAACCAACCCAAACTCTTTGTAATGTAAAATGCATTTTAACTTTGGTAAATTCATAAAATATTAATATTCAAAGGAGTCAGTTGAAGATGAGATTTTCACGTGTAAGATGCCGATCATGAAACTTACATTGTCTTTTATTCCATGGTTATGTCTTGGGTAATAGTGCCATCTGCTGTCCTTGGAGTAGCATAGCTGCCAGTTCCGAGATCAGTTTATAATCTACAAATGGTGTACAGATTAAAATTTCATCTTTTCAAATAAAAGGTTTATATTGGACTTTGTCATATTTATTTACTACTCTTAAATTTGTGTACCATTTGATATTATTTTAAAAGAAAATTCTGTAAATGTTGTATCATGTGAAATTGATTGTCAAGTATAACTTGAAGTGAGCCTAATTTTTACAATATAATACCAATAGTAACTAATAAAATATTTTATTTTAATTTTTCATCACGAAAGAAACAATGATTTTCCATGCGGTGAGTTAGTATTGATTTTTTTAGTCCATAGTGACTGGCTTTCTGTTTCCATTATTTTTTAGTTTACTATTATGAAATATGTCTCCCTTCTACTGACATCTTATAAACAACCTATAGAATTCATTTTATTTCCAATAATATGTGTATCAAAAAGCATCAAGTACTAATATATATGTTTCCTTCATGTTTACCATGTTAATAATTAAAAACATCCTATAACTTTGATTCTCCCAATAACTTTGGCACTTTTCTTTATTTTTACCTCATGGCTGATGAATACAAGATGCTTTGTATGCAAAGCATTCATACCAAATATATAAACTATAACTAGTTTTAATTCACATTTTTCCCAGTCTTTAAAATTGGTACAGAGTTTTTAAATGCAAAATTGGCTTGTATAACTTAACCTGAATTTGAAACAATTTACTATATATTATTGATGTGTTTTATTCTGCTTCCCAAAATGACAGGGTTATAATCAAGACATATGTTTGTGGACATTGATATTAGAATTTTGAGTATGAAGCCATTTAAAACGTTTGTTAAGTCTCTTTTTTAAGACAGAATGAAGCTGGGCTACTATAAGGCTGAAAATGTAAATCTCTCATGAATCTTTCAAGTTTTAATTTAAATATCACTCTTACTCTTTAAATCAAATATCACACTCTTTAATTTAAATATCACCAGTAAACTGGTTCCTACATTGAAAGGTAAAAGCTATGTTGGTTTATTTTCATGTTGTAAGTCAGGCAAACTGGCTTTCCCTTATTTGCTCTGTCACTTTGTTAGTCCTGGATAATCTTTAAAAAGACGCAAAGATAATGTTCTGTTTTTCTCTAATCTTTCTCCTTCCTTCCTTTCTAATTTCTCCAGTGCTGTTTTGTTAAACATACTGGCTGGTTGTGTCCATATGTCCATATTTAAAAGTACAAACACTACAAACTTTAGACTTAGTACTGTTTGTGCATTCACCTCTGACATTTAAAACTAATGATGTGCTGTGTAAATTCAAATGAGAGAATATGTTAAAGAAAAAATCCAAAGGGTCAAACAGTTGATACATATGAGGTCATCTTAGTCAGAAATACTGTCTTTTGCTTAGGAATTAATGATTGTGAGCTAGTTAAGACCTATGTAAACAAATGTGTTTTCATATTGACAAATTAAAGTTGGGTCACGTGGAATGGTATCCATTATAATTTTTCTGTGCTATATTAACACTATTATACATGTAACTAACAAAAATATTATCCACTAGTATGGGGTGTGTTAATATTAATAAATTAGCTGGGCAAAGACTCATCTCATTTCACATGCTCAATTAGTACATTGCATAATTAAAATACACAGGAGCTTTTATTCTAAAGCATGTGGAGCTATTTGCTCTTCCATGACATTCTAACAGTGCTTTTATGTAGGAAAATATATTCTTCCAAAGATGGGTATGTTGGCTCTGGGGCTGTTACTTCCAAACATTCCATGCATGATTTCTCACATGAGAAAAGACTGGTTACAGCTGTCAGGGACACAGCTTCAGAAGCACTGTCTTTCCCTTAAACTGGAGCTTGCATAAGACTATGTAATTGTAATATGTGATTAGCCGAAAGTTGACACAATGATTTTTCATAAAATGTTAATTTTTTATGGAACTTAGGAAACCAAATATCTTCTCATACTCTCTAAAGTAGATCCAGCTATTATCCATGAAGCCTAAAATGCCAACATTTTTAAATGCCTTAGCTGAGTATATAGTAGCTCCTCACTTACCTATGTATTCATGTTAGCTTAGAGCAAGACTTTAAACAGCAAAGGTACGAACCATAATACTGCGTTTTTCCTGCCCAGCTAGTATGTGAAAAAAATATATATGAAATGACACATGCACATGGCTGTTTATTAAAGCATTAATTGTAAAAGCAAAAGACTGGAAACAACTCAAATGATCTCAAATAGGGCATTGGTGGGAAAAACTGTTAGGTTGGTACAAAAGTAATTGCGGTTTTTGCAATTATTTTTAACCTTTTTTTTTTTAACCCAATTACTTTTGCACCAACCTAATACCATAAAGCCATAAAATAGATTGCTATACAGCTATAAAACAGAATGAGGAAGACTCTATACTGTGAGACTATAGAGAGTGAAGACATACTTGTATTGTTAAGTGAAAGAATACACATAGGAATTTGTAGTGTGCTATTTTATGTAAGAAAGAAAAGTATATGTATACTTATATTTTCAAAAATAAACCATGGAAGGATAAAAATGAAAACCTAATAAAAATGATTACCTATGGATTGGGGGTAGAACCACAGGAATAGAAATGGATAGGAAACCTACACTTTTCTGAATGTTGTTTTAAGTTTTTGCTTTAGATCTATGTAAGTGTTTTATGCAGTTAAAAAACAAACATTAATCACAAAGGCAATAAAACAAAGCAAGACCTAAAAATCAAAAATGAACTGAAACAAATTAACCTAACTGTATATTAAGTTGGTAGCATAATCAAATGGAGAATTATTTCAAGTGACTTTAGCGACTAGTGTTTTGACAATTCATCATTGGAATAAATTCTAAGATAAAAAAAAACCATAAAGAAAATTTAAACTGCATTAATTCATCTTGTTGTTACTAGTAATGTTTACCTTCTTATTTTGAAACTAATACATACTCAGCTGACATATTAGGAAAAACAAGTAAGTACTATTGATCATTATTATGAAGGCCTAAGATGTAAGAGTAAGAGAAAACATATACAAACGTAAAACCAAAGACTAACTAAAAGTTTTATCATCTTTAATTTGGTTGGTAGTATCAGCATGAACTCATATTATTTTTTTCTCTCCTAAAAATATGCACAGGTTTGCCCCACTACCCAAAAGTAGAGCATTCCTATGAAAACTTTCTTAAGCCGAAATGGCATATAGCAAAGGAGCAATTACCATTCATTTATATGAAAAAAAATTTGAGCGTCCGTGACCCTAAAAGTAAATCATACCAGATAACGCATAAAACCTAAAGTAACATTAACCTCTATTGAAAGCAGTGCCACCCTCACCCCTTGGTGCCCGCCGCCTCTATCATGGATCGCTGCAAAACAAACTCTGAATGCTATTTTCACTTTTCACCTTTTTTAAAAATAAAATTGAAAATCCTCTTCGAATTTCTTTCAGTTGGCAAAAGCACGAACTAATGTAGGTTTTTTGTAAAAGTGAAGTGTCTAATGGGAACTTTCGAAAAACGGGGGTTACCTGTATTTCCTGTACCACCCACTGAAAAGGCTGAGGAGCAGTGCAATCCAGTAACAACGAGCACCCCTACTGCCCAAGTTGATGTCTCTAAATATCATTCCCCACTAAAAGGAGTCCAAGCTCTTTAGAGAAATGGCTCATTTCAGCCCCGGGACAGGAACTGTACTCAATGAGACTGGAACACCTTGTCCTGCCTTACCAACTAGGGATCATAGCAGAAAGATGCAGGAGCCAACTTGAAGAGGCTTTGGGTAGTCCCATTACCCAAAGGTGGACTAATGTGAGCATCAAAATATCAAAATGACTTACCATGGACTAAAATACATTAAATATATAAATATTTTTTAACTAAAAATGGTCATAGTTGGATAGAATTAATATAGGGAAAGAATTAAACATTTTTTCTGCCTTTTCCTGTACAGACTGTTTCACAGACACGAAATAGTTAATGAGGGGAGTTTTTCATTATAAAGGAAATCAGATCTAATAAATGCAGGGAGAATAATAGAATTGGAAGATCACCATTTTGCAACCAAAAATGAAATAATGGATCTAAGCAACAAACAAATATTAATACCTGCTAAAACTTGTAAGTGACAGGTTGTTGGAGTACTTTGTAACAGGAGGGTCAGGCTGACCTCATTTGGACCCACAGCTCAATCTTAATGTCACTGAAGGTGGGAGAAGTGCATCCTGACATGAAGTCATGTGAATCACACAGCACCACCTATAATGTGTTCTCTGTCTAAAGAAATTGAAACTGAATCTTATCAAGCCTCTAGATCTAACTACTGGTTTACACAAACTGTGAGTGGTAGAGGAACATGTTAAATGACACCAAGAGAGTCAAATCAGACAAATCCAGCATGTGGAAAATTTTAAAGGGCAGATGATCCAGTTTCTTCAATAAATAAATGGCAATGAACGGAAGGACAGTGGACTGTAAGTGATTAAAAGGGATTTAAGATACTTACCAACCAAGTGTAATGTGTAGACTTTGTTTGGATCCTGTTTCAAACAAACCAGCTCTAAAAAGACATATTTTTGGACAATCAGAGAAAAATTAAACGTGGACTGTATAAGGTGATATTAAGAAATTATTGATAATATTGTTGGATGTGAAGATGGTATTGTAGTTATGGTACAGTTTTGTTTTGTTGTTTTTTCTTAAGCCCTATCTGAGATGCCTACTAAAATATTTAGGAATGTCTGGGATTTACTTTTAAATACTCGAGGTCTACCCCAAAAAAATTGAAATGAGGAAGAATAGATTAAGAATAATAGAAAGTTAATGATTATAGAAGTGGATGACGGGTACAGGTGGATTTATTGTGCTCTTATTCGTTTTATATGTATTTCCATAATAAAATAGGGGGTTTTTTGTTTGTTTTTTTTAAAACCCTCCCACCAGATTAGCTTAGATCATTATGGCAGCACTTTCTCAGCAATGTTTTAGGTTTTAGGTGAGAATTTTAGTGTGTAGGAATGTTATATTTGCGGATCTTAGGGGAAAAAGAGTTTCTTGTTATAGCTTAACTATAATTTCTTTTCATGCAGTTAAATTTTGAAGTCATAAAATTACTTCATAGGAAGAAAGAAAGAACATTGCTTAGGTATAGTGTTGTTAACAAGCTTATATTCTAAAATACACTGACATTATACCCTCTTTTTTTAGACCAAGCCACCCTGGTAGAGCAAGTAAAAAGAGTAAAAGAAATTGAAGCCATTGAAAGTGATTCTTTTGTTCAGCAGACATTCAGATCAAGTAAAGAAGTCAAAAAGGTAAGTTTTCATTCAGGCATTATGAATAAGCCTTTAGATTCCAACTGAAGAGATGCTTTATTAATGGATTTCACTTAAATGTAAGTGCTTCTTCTAATAGATGAAGTAGGGTGAGAGTGTCAGCGTGTTATTGAGAGAGAATGAATCAGTGAGAATCAGTTTAACTTGTCAAAAAATGTACTGTAAAAATGTATCTGATGCCATTTTTATTTTAAAATTCATTCTGAGAAGACAAAGTAAAATGTCAACACATCAGTTCTGTAACAGTAATATGCATATCATGAACATATACGGTTTTATTTTCAAACATATACCTACTTTTTGAATTGACATTGCTAGAGAAAAGTGAGAAAAGGGCTTTAAAAATAAAATTATTACCCAAATAGTAACATAAATCTATACTTTTTGCCCAGATGGGTATCACTTATTCAACTCTAGTGAAAGGAGCTTCAATTGGCATTTTATTTCTGTTGAATATTTCATGTATTCTTTCAATCATTATTAGTGCTGCTGTTAGGAATATGTGTTCCTTTGGTAGGAAAAGACATTCCACTATGAAATGCATGTACTCTTTAATAATATACATATAACGAAGACATGGTATAGTTACCACTTACTCAAAATATTCTATATCTGTAAATACATTGACTGTATACTATCCTACTGGTGAATGTATGGTTACATATTTTTCTCTAATATTTAATATTAGATATTTAAATAGTTGTAAGTTTATAGGTGTTAAGTAGTTGTAAATTTGGAGCTGTTACATGTTTGTAAATATCCATTATCACCTTAAGATAAATTTTTCAAGATGAGTTATTCACTAAAGGATAATATTGTTTATTTTCACGCGTGTTCCCAAAGCCATCTTTCAAATGCCCCAGAAGTGCAAGAGTCTGCCTCTCAAACCCTGGTTAACAACAAGTCCTATCAGATTTTTGCATGTTTACTGACCTAAAACGTGAAAATTAACCTTTTGTGTTTCCATTAGCATTTCTTTTATTACTATATACTTCTTAAAATATACTTGTAAAAATAATTCAGTCTGGAAACAGGAATGGAGTATGTGCTGCATACAGGGAGCACAGAACTAGGCAGCTTCGGTTAGTCCACAGTCCCTGCCGTGTCGTTTTGTTTTCTTTTTTGGGGATAATTTTTTTTCCCTCTTTTCATTGGGGAATATTGGGGAACAGCGTGTCCCTCCAGGACCCATCTGCTTCATGCCAAGTCGCCACCCTCAATCTAGTTGTTGGGGGCGCAGCTCACTGCACTCTAACCCCTGAGCTAACCAGCTGCCCACCAGGGGCAGCTCACATTTTGTTGATTTAATTTGACCTTTTTGTAGTTTGCCTCCACACTTCTAAAAAGTAGAGCTGTGAAATGGACATTTATAAATATAGTTGCCCATTTTTTATAATATCTTACTCTAGCATATTAAAAGATGATTCGTATGTCCTAATTGAATTGTAACTTATTTTAAAAATTACTTTCCTACTTTTTGTTTTGTGAAGTTTATCCTGACTTCCCAGTTCTTATTGGACTTGCTTAAGACATAGCATTTTCTTTCTGTGGAAATAGTTATTCCTCTATAATTAGTACACTGGGTTTTCTTCTAAATAACTTTTTCCTATTTGGTACTAATTATTCATATAAAATTATTTTTTTATTAAAGTTTATTGGGGTGACAATTGTTAGTAAAGTTACATAGATTTCAAGTGTACAATTCTGTAATACATCATCTATATCTCACATTGTGTGTTCACCACCCAGAGTCAGTTCTCCTTCCATCACCATATATTTGACCCCAT
The DNA here is from genome assembly GCF_036562045.2 of Rhinolophus sinicus. Lineage (NCBI taxonomy): Eukaryota > Metazoa > Chordata > Mammalia > Chiroptera > Rhinolophidae > Rhinolophus > Rhinolophus sinicus. The sequence continues at coordinate 28,220,046 of NC_133751.1, forward strand.
TTACCCTCTTTTACAACCCAAAAATATGGAATGCTTCACAAATTTGCATGTCATCCTAGCGCAGGGGCCATGCTAATCTTCTCTGCATCGGTCCAGTTTTAGTATATGTGCTGCCGAAGCGAGCACACAAAATTATTTTTAATACCATTCTTCTCCTCCAAGATACTAGTAGCTCTTCCAATTAACAGTGGAATTGGCAATGAGCAAGGAAATTGATCAAAAACCTACTTGATATAGAAGAAAGAGCATGGGCTTTGGACTCAAGGAGATCTGAGTTTGAATCTTAACTCCCACACTTCCTGCCTTAATTTGGGATCTTGAGCAAGCTTCTCGACCTCTTTGGGCCTCAGTTTCCAGATTCATAAAAGAGCTAATCATACCTACTTTTTGGAGTTGTTGAGGATTAAATATAATCATTATCAAATGTTGAGCATAGTTCTAGATCCAATAAATGTTTATTTTTAAATAACATACTCTAGCATCTGGTATTTGATATCTAAGTACGTTCTATAAATTAAGCATAATGCTTGAAAGCTTGAATTACTCTAGATGCTCAATCTGTCTTACGTATTAACACCTTAACCCATTACATTTCTCTAATATGTCCATTATTTTCCCCAAGTCTCCGTGCTTGCCAGTAAGACAGACCTCTTGCTGAGAAACACAGAAATTCTTAGACGTCTGGTTTCACCTTAAAAGTCTTTTGAAATGTATAAATGTAATAATGTCTGTATATTTGAATTTTGGGATTAGTAATATTTTTACCTCATTGTATCGCCTAGAAAGTTTTAAAAGATTATTTCCCTATAGGTTATTAATCTTAAAATAGCTAACTAAATCCAGGAGAAAAAACTCTTCTTTCCAAATCTATAACAAAATCCTAAATAGCTATATGGCTTTCTATGGGACGAATATAAAGGAATTTCACCTAAATCTCTGATCAAAGGGAGCACCATTAATAATTATTTTAATAGTTAGTTTCTGTTTCCTTTAGTTTTTAGTGCTGAGTTGGAATTTATGCTCACCTTCAATATACTTTTTTTAATACTTCTAATTTAGATGCTACCATTAGAGATGAGAGGACTGAGATGGAATAGCCGTCTCCATTTTGTAAGGAACCTTCATAAATCTGTGTGAAAAAAACCCATCATCTGTTTCAACTATCTTTTAAAAACAAGTTTCCTCTAGCAATAATTCATAGAAAGAAATAATATCAATTCTGGAAAGCCTAGAATTAGCTAGTTCTACGTTGGATAAGTATGACAGAGAAGCAAATGCAGCCAGAAATATTATTAATCCAGCACTGTGAGTTGAGCCACTTAGAAATTATTTAGTTAAAATATTTACCAACATTTTTATTTCTTTCCTTTAAAATCAAAACCAAATTACAGTAAATCTTGGGTTTAGCAATTGGAAAGCAATGGTCAAAAGCATGAAATGTAGAGTCAGGCAGACTTGGAACCACGTTCTGATTCCGCCATTTTCTGGCTATCCATTCTTAAACTAGAACCTCATTAAACCTTGGCTTTCTTATCTTAAAATGGGGATGATACCATTTTAAAAAGATGGCAGAGGATTTTAAAAAGATGAACAAGTTACTTTACATAGAACACTTAGCCAAGTGCCTGGCACATAGAAGATACTCCAGAAATGGAAGCTGTTTCCACTTCTCTGCCTCCTCCCGCGGCTTCCCCTCCTCATCTTACTGAATACTGACGGCTGTGTTTGTCTGTGGCTTCCCTAAGAGGAATTGTAGATATAAAGATTCCCATTTTGAATGGGCCGGAGATTGTTGTAATTTTTTATGGTTTATAGACCCTAAATTTTTTATTTGAGGCTTGATGACCTACTGTATTCCTGAGCAAATAATTGAAAATTATGTCACAGCTTTTACACAGTGACTTACTGGTATCCTGTACAAACATCGGTTTTGGACCAGTTTGTTTCAACACAGCCTTTTGGAAACGTTAAAGCAAATGATGTATAACAATGTTGTATCCTAGCCCCACTTTTTTATATTTAAATAACTTAAAATAACTAAAATAATAATAGCCACCATTAAGACTAAACACTTAACATATATAATTTATCTAATATCGCAGTATCCCTTATTTATAGCTAAGGAAGCTGAGACTCAGCAAATTTTATAACTCCTGGTCAAACTGCTGATAAACAACAAGAAGCAACATTTAAACCAAATTTGTCCAACTTCAGAGCCCATGATTTTCCTAGTAATGTCTCTCATAATTGTGAGCTCAATGCACATTCCCTGTTGTAGTATAAAGAAAGCATGCATTGAAAAGTAGGAAGTGGCACCAATAGGGGGATATGCTAAAAGCCTCAGAAGATGGCATTTACCTTGGTGAATGTACAGTAGTCTAAAGTATTAACCATCCAACACTGGACTTTTATTAGTCACTATGTTTTAAAATGATCAGAAGAGCAGTGGTGGGCCAACAATGAATAAATTCACACTTGACTATAATATGAAACAGAAGCCAATTTATTAGTTTAGAACAGGGGTGTCCAAACTTTTTTCAACATTTTTCACCAAAGGCCATATGCGGTAAAATACACAAACAGCGGGCCACTCACTCGAGGTGAAGTACGTATTGTCTCACCTGGTTTATTTAAGTAAACTAAATATAGTTTGGGAATTTGCTGCGGGCCAATAAAAAATGGATTGTGGGCTGCAGTTGGCCCGCGGGCCGCAGTTTGGATACCCCTGGTTTAGAACATAATAACCCTTTCCAGCTTCTAAAATGTCTGTGTCTGCAGTATAGGGTAGGGATTCAGGATACCAAAGAAGCTGAATTATTTATCAGGAGATTACTTAGCAAAGGGAGGTAAATTATCTGGAGGACTATTTCATCCACATCATGGGGAGACGTGATGGGCTATCCCTGATGCATAGCCAAGGCTAACTCTCTTGAGGAGTAAATTACCCATGACCCAAGTTTCAACATCTTTCTTTCTTGGAAAGTCCTACATGCATTGGTATAAAGTTTGTATCTCTGAAAAAGGCTTTTCTTTACTAGCCAGCCCTCTTCAATTGGTAGAGTCTTTTTTATCTATGTTAATTCCACTAATTAAGGTAGGGTGCTCTGACCAGAAAAGTGGCTATTACCAATGACATGCTAGACACGGTGTCCCCGCAGTACATATCGAGTTAACTAGTTTAACCCTCTGCAATCATATTTCTCTTGTGGGAGATCGTCTAATAGCTCCTGCTATATTATCAACTTCAGGAACCAAGATGCAGTTTGTTTAAACTGTTGTCCCTAATAAGCTTATTACCAACTATTCAACTTTAAAATTGTTATATGTGGCAAATAATCCGCCTGTGTCCAAAAGGTCATTTGTTCTTTCACTTGGAAGTACAATTTAAAACACTTTTTTCCAAACTGGACCACCAGGTGGCAGTGCTACTCAAAGCCAGAGGTATAGTAGTGGCCATGTTGAGGGTTTTGTAAGTCAAATTTTCTCTAACAATTTAACTCACTTAAATAAAGAAGCAATTAATGGTTCTTATCACACATTTTAATTACCCATTATTAAATAATAACTTTCATGCTCTGATTCTGACCTCTGAGAAGTTCACTTATGTGTGTATAAGAACCTCTCAAAGAAAACTTTAATGTACCGTGTAGTTAAAATTGAATGAGATTACTTGGTTTTTATAATAGAGTATTATCTCTGCCATATCTTTGGCAACTGGAATAACAGCAATCCACAGTTTTTCAAGGCAGTGCAACACAGACAGCCTGTCGTCTAGCTAAGTCCTATCAAAGCATGGCTGAGATATGCAGAATGACATGCTCTCCTATTCTCTGCAGAGCAACATAGACTACCACAAATGATGTCCTGGACCTCATGGATTAGCATACTTCCCAGTGTTCCCTATGCAGAATGTTGGGCTTTACTGGTATTATATGTCCTCGGTTTTAGAAAGGGTCGGTACAATATCACTTAGTGCTATGAGCCTTCAAGGTCGGTATGTTGAAGACATAGAAATGTTTGAGACCTGGAGGGGGAAAAGTACTGAAGAAAACTGCCAAATCAAATTTAACAAATATTTCTTTAAATATTTCTGTCACTTGTTACAATTTGTGATTATGTATTTATTTTTGATATTTATTTGTTTGTAATCTGTCAGCCCCATTAGCAAAATGCAATCTCCACTTGGGACGGGGAACCTATCTATTTCATTCTCCCTGTGAACCCAGTGCTTAGCAATTCATAATGCTCAGCAAATACTGGTTAATAGATGGATCGCTAATTCTAAGATGAGTTATTCTAATTAACTCATCATGCGTATTTCATTTTCTAGATGTTTTTTCTCAGTGAAATGTTCAGGAGTACGTAAGTCAAAAGAAAATGGAAATTGAAAAACTATAGGTGTAAAGCCAATAGTTGTAGGAAAAAAGGCTAAAAAGTTGAATTAATCTTCCAATTGTCTTGATTTTTTTATTTTAACTTTGAATTTCAACTTCTCATCTAATCCATTCCATAGTATCCCTGAAACCTTGCTGCTAATCAGCCACTTCCCTGGCCTTCTCCTTTCTCAGGGAAGGAAATACTAGAATTAACCCAAGTTAGCACGATACTGCTGGATCCTTCCAGGCAGGAACGATAATTTATTAGTGCTTTTGTACCCAGCACTTAGCATAGAGCCTGGCACATACTATTCTATACAATGGAATATTATTCAGCAATAAAAAGGAATGAAGTACTGAAATGAACCTTGAAAACATTATGCTAAATGAAAGAAGCCAGTCACCAAAAAACACATATTATATGATTCCTTGCATGCAAAATGTCCAGAATAGGCAAGTCCATAGAGACAGAAAGATTAGTGGTTGCCTGGGGATGGGCGGGTTGGGGAGAAACGGAGCGCAGTGGCTGCTGATGGGTATGGTTTGGGGAGGATGATGAAAACGTTCTAAAGTTGCCTGTGGTGGTGGTTACAAAACTGTGGATATGCTGAAAGCTATATGAATTGTAATATGTGAATTCTATCTCAGTAAGACTTATTAAAAAAACAAAAACAAATAACCTTTGAATTTGCTTTTTATACCTAAAAAGGCCGACACATCTAAATGCTGGAGATTTGTTACAAGCTTATTTTGATAAATAGAATTGAGATATATGAAATAAATTGTATTCAATGGTATAGACTCCTAAGTACCAATTTCTTAAGAAAATGATGCTGATCATAAGAAATGAGAAACATTTTCCCAATGTTTTTGTATTTGTTTGCTTGTTTTAGGAATCATTATTTCTTATTGAATAAACGATGGCCTTTTTGTGATTAGTATCATCTCACAGGAGATGAACAATTATTATTCAAAATCAGAAATAGTATTAAAGCAACATTCTAGTTGTACATTGTGATGCAATTAATAAGATGTGCTTTATTATTCAGTCAGTGGAACCTAATGGACCCAGTGCGGCTGCAGCTCCAGGACCAGCGTCAGTAGTTGCTGATCTCCCCAGTGACGAAAAAGAAGTCGACCCTGGCAGCATCCCCACTGCTATCAAGTACCAAGATGACAATTCTCTGGCTCATCCCAATGTAAGATGTTTAAACCTTAAGAATGTCAATTGAAGTCTAGTTAGCTGAACTAGTTCCCACTGTTGTCCCTTTGTGCTGGCGACAAGAAGACCATTGAAGGAAATGGATTCGTATGTTGTGATTTGCTAAAAATAGGCAGCTGGCCTCCAGCCCTTGGAACTGTTACATGTATTTGAATGTGGTATGTCCAACTCATGTTGCCTGACTTTTAGAAGTATTCTTTCTATGGGTAACAAAAAAATGGACGAAAAGAAGGGCTTTGTTTTGTTTTTAATCTGGCACTTCAAGGTCTCATTCAGGCTCAGGTCCGCTTGGTTCACTGAGTGTGGGCACGTCACTGGCATCATATTTTGCTCTCTTCTGTGAAATAGTATCATTTCACTGTGTGTCTCAGAAAGCATGGAGGAAATAAACTTCACAAAATAAGGTATAAAATTGTTAACCAAATGATGATATTATTAGTCCTTTTACTCCAAGGCTATCTAAGCATTATTAATTCCAAATAGGTGATCTTTAATTATGAAGTCATGAAAAATTGAACAGTATCCAAATCTTGTGCTGAAAGATTATTCTATAAAAGTGATTTGTTTCATGTACGGTCAAGTCCAAGTTTCTCACAGACATTAACATTTTTTTCTTTTTCTTTTTCTTATTTCAGTTATTTATTGAGAAAGGTGATGCTGAGGAAAAGTGGTTCAAGAGATTAATTGCTCTTCGACAAGAAAGGCTAATGGGCAGTCCTGTGGCCTAAATAATATGTATGGTTGAATTAACAGTAATATTGTAAATTTAGGTTTTTAAATCCCAAATTAACTTTTTATTCTTAAAAAGAATTGACCCGATTATATAAAAAGGTAATCTCATTTCATTCATTTCTCATATAGGCTTGAATATTTGTTGATTCGAACTTAAACATTGTGACTATTAAAACTAGTGTAAAATTTAAGAATGCATGAAAATGTCATACTATTAATAAAGCTAATCCTGAAAAGATCAGTGTTAAATGGCACACAGTAGTGTTTTGCGTACAATTTTTAAAATATCAAGTTGTCATTTAAAGACACAATTTTGATTAATCTTGCATATGTAAGAAATAAACTATAAGCTATAAATTGAAATTTCATCTTCCATGTATTATGAAACCATTTTGAATCTTTTATCTCACTTGACTGCAAAATTATAGGACAATAAAAAGCACTCTAAACAATTTAAGCAGAATGAGTGTGTTACTATTAAAAGAATAATATATTTATTGAAAAAATTTCTTGAAAATTAAATAAATTGATGGTTTATTGCTTAGAGATTAGCTTTTACTAAGGCTCCTTTGAACCATGCTAGCAGATCCCAGCTCATTCTTTTAGAAATCACATGTTCATGCTAGACCTAACCAGCTGGCAAAATACCCATGATGGGGAAATCATTTCTGAGAAAACTGACAAGAGCTCTCACTTCAATCTTACTTAACCAACTGCTGTTCCCTTCGAGGAAGCCAGCTACCGTATTTTGTTGTGTATAATGGGCACTTTTTTGGCCCAAATTTGTGAGGGAAAAATAAGGATGTGCATTATACATGGGTAGTACTAATTCCATATTTATACAAATGTTTTTAATTATTTTATTTATGCTTATGAGTTAAAAGAATAACTCTAGAAATCAATAATGATATCCATATGCAAAATAATACCCTGGAATACGATATGTAATCGGTTTTGTTGAACTTATGACAAACTTGCAATGACTACAAAGTGTTCTTGGCCTTCTGTGATGCATAAATATTGTAAATTTGTTACCGATACATAAAATTTCTTGTACCTTCTTCCATCTGTTTTTGTGTTTTGTAATTATTTGTTACATAAAATTTCTTGTACCATAATATGTTAAAAAATAAATGCTAAAATTCCTTTATAATACAAGAAACAAATACATAAATGTAAACAAATAAAAATTTGAATTAAAAAATTAAAACGAAAGATTTATATCCCCCTGAAAGTTTGGGCCAAAACGGGTGCACATTGTACATGGGAGTGCATTACACACGGCAAAATACGGTAATTGTAATTTTGCTAAGGCTATCTGTCATTGCAGAATACCTTTCTCTAGTAGCTGAATGGAAATCAGCTATGCATTCCATACTGAACGTGCCAGAGATAAGGACTTTTAGGCCTTGCCTTACAAAACTAGTTTTGAACAGTTGACATGAGTATTTCCCTTTCCTATTGTGTTGTGTTGTCTCTTCTCATTCTAATTTAGTCTCTATGAAGACTCTACCTCCGAACACAAGAGAAGTATGAAAAGTTCTTGGGACAGGATTACCAATCTATAGGACATTTTAATGCCATCTCTTTTTGTATTTCTGCAACTACTAAAATTCTAATCCCTGTTAAAAATGAAAAACATGAAGAGCTTTTAATTGCAAAGGTGTGGAAAGTAGACTGATGATAAAATACTTGTTTTCATACAAACATGTTTTCACATTCTAAATACATGCTAGTGTTCTTTTTTCCCTTAGCTATAAGTGCCCAGTATGAACTCAGGTTTGTATGGTTTTTAATCTAGGTATACAAATTTTTAGTGACTTAAAAGGGATTCATTTCTGAAAGAATTTTGTATTTCATTCTTTGCCCAAGTTGTAAACAGTAAAGTACTATCATCTTTTGGAAAGTACATTTTTAGTGGTCTAGGTGAGAATATGGGTTGTCGTTTGGGCCACTAGTGATTCTCCAGAGAACCCGGACTAGGCATTTTTTCTCGGTATGACTGATGTTCCTCATCTATAAAGCAGTGAAAACATTATGATCGTCTTTAATTATGTTTCACATCAGTGTTCCTCTGTGGCAAGTAGCCCAATACAGAAGCTTGAACTGCCTCTTTGTGCTAGGCAGTAAAATATGAATAGATTTGTATTTTAAAGCTAAATTTTTCACATGGATGGAGAATCCAGTTATTTTTTTTAATTAAATTTTCATCCCTACAGGAACTCATTGTCTATGCCCCTCCTTCCTGATTTCTAACATGATGCATTTTAATGTATTATGAACTGCGTTTACTTGCATTCCTATTGAAGACTACAGTATTACCACACAAGCCAAACCAAATTTAATGAGAAAGACTTCATAGAACACTATCGAACACACCACCAAACTCAGGCTGATGCATCCTGGCCCCCTTTGATATCCTAATATAATGAGTCTATAAAACACAACAATACCTTTCATGTCACTGATTAATGATAACAATTTGGACCTACATAAAACCTCAAAGTGTTTTTTGAACATTTATTTTGTGCAAAATGATGAGTACTAATAATACAAGTCGGCTTTTCATTTCTGAAGTGAGTACATTCTCAGGGAAAATGGAGTAAGAGCACTTTTTTCAGGCACTCCTTAATTAGGAGGAGGGAGATACCTAAGGATATAAGGACAGAACACTTTCAGTCATTCACCTACCTTGCTTCAGCATCCTAGCATGTGAAATGAGAATACTAATAGTGGACTTGCCTACTTGGATTTTTCAGTAAAATAACCTATGAGAAAGCCCTTAATGGAAAAAGTTTACTATTTATACCAAGGAAACATTTTGGCACGGTAGCCATCTTAATGAAATATGGAACAAATTGTTGCATGGATAATGATTTTAAAAGCTACACCCCAACTTCAGTGTACTCCTTATTATGTATATGTTTAAACTGCAGTGTCCAGTAGACCCTATTCCAGCTGTCCCAAGTTCCCTCATCTCCCTCCCTGCCAAGACTACAAGATACCCTTGTTCTACAGTTAGTCACCTGCCATGTACTTACTTGCTTGAGGAATCTCAGGTCTCCTTCAGTCATATTTACCCTTTTTTTTTGTTTTATACCTAGCTTGTGCTGGGCACAATAAGGACAGTGGGTATATAGAGGTGAATCCAGTGGGGAGTCTCCCCTCAAGAGGCTTGGTTATGAAGCCCCAACGTGTGTATGATATAAGAGATACAATATTTAGTGGCAGAAGAGAGGACATGTTTGCAAAGGAGAGGGAAATTACTCCAAGTTAGAAAATTAAAGAAGTGGAAGAAATGAAATCCCATTAAATGGAAGAAATCACAACTGAACAAAGACTTGAAAGGATAAGAAAGCTCCTGGAGCCACAGGAACCCACAGCCATCCACAGCCATCTTCCCGATAGCTGCTCTAGACGGCTGGGAATTGTTGCAGTTCTAACCGAGGGAAGAGTCCCTCTCATAAGAGGGGCCCCGCCCTCTCAATCTTATTAAAAATACAGGCAATACTTGAGGTTCCTGGTCACCCTCTGGCTTTCTCCGTCCATTTCTTCCTTTTGATGGCGAATTGGCTGAGCCAGGCTTTCATATGGCGACTGGCATCAGTAGTCTTGTATCCCCACTGCTTGTCAGCCAAGATGACGAGCTGAGCTGTGCAGTGGTAGCTGAAAGGAAGCTTTCAATACCTCAAAGAAAGAATTACATCTACCAATAAGGCCTTGCACAGCCATGTGGACCGTTGTATGTTCCCTGATACACTTTTTCCACCATGTACTGTGGAAATCATAGTTTTGGAACTAAAAGATACAGTTCAATTGCCTGCGGTTAGATCCCTCCCCAAATTTCTTTTGGCTTGGGCATCAAGTGAAAATATTTGAGTGAGCAAATAAGATAGTAACAAAAGCTAGACATGGGACATTTTCGGTCACTAAATTAGGGATGAATTGATCTGGAATTCTTGCACCCGTGTTACTCTTTCCTTCCCCCTTTTCCCAACCCCAAAATTCCTTCTGAGTATTAGAGATTTTATTCCAGCTCTTGGCCATTACTCAATCGGTGCAGTGCTTGAATTGTTTAGAAAATGTTTAAATGTCATCCTTTAAAATGTAAGCCTCACTCTTTGGAACTCCCTCATGAAGTAATGGAAAAATCATCTTGACAAGAAAATATCTGAGTTTTTACAGAAGAACAGAAATAAAAATGGAGGTAAGAGAACACTGAATTCTCAAATTATCTTTATCTTTTATCATCGGGATGGACATTGATCAATATATTCAGCTCTATTTAATGGGTTTTTTTTCTTTTTTCTAAATCAAAGAAAACGTTCTGTCATAATATATTTCCAAATTATTTTTTGCTATTGTTACATCCCCGAAATCTAGCCTATGCATGGCACAAAGAACGCTTTTAAGAAATATTTTTCAAAGAAAAAGGAATGTATTTGTTCATCTCAAATGGGCAGTCTGTTTATCAGTCTGGTTATTTAAATTACTAAAGCTATTTGGAGCCAGTGCAAAAATAAATAGGTGTCTGGGTATATAACCAAAATAATTGAAAGCAGGGTCTCAAAGAGAGATTTCTACACCCAGGTTCAATGCAGAATTATCTATGATAGCTAAAACATGGAAGCAACCCAAGTGTCCATGGATGGATGAATGGATAAATAAAATGTGGTCTATACATGCAATGGAATATTGTTCTGCCTTACAGAGGAAAGAAATTCTGCGATATGCTACAACATGGATGAACCTTGAGAACATTATACTAACTGGAATTATCCAATCACAAAAAGACGAACACTATATGATTCCACTTATATGAGGTACTTAGAGTAAGACATCAAAATCATAAAGACAAAGTATAATGGTGGTTGCCAGGGGTTGATGGGAGAGGGAAAGAGGAGTCATTGTTTAATGGGTATAGAGCTTCAGTTTTACGAGATGAAAAGAGTTTTATGGGGATGGATAATGGTGATGGTTGCACAACAGTGCAGATGTATTTAATACCAGTGAACTATACACTTAAAAATGGTTAAGATGGTAATTGTTATGTGTATTTTACCATATATATGTATATATGGTGAGTTTTATAACCAAATTAGTTTTGTTTCTCTTTTTGTCTCCAAATATCTCTGAGCTGACAGAGGCCTTTGGATATCATGGGGAAGTACAGAATACACAGTGCCTTCTCTGTTGCATGAAGGACTAACAACAGTGGGGCTAGAGTTTAAGCAAGAATCTTACTAGTCCTGCACTTGCCCCAACTTTCTTTCTGGTCTAATTTTTTCATTGTATAAAATTTCAAATTATATGTATGTGGTCATTCAGGATCCACTTGCTGTCGCTTGTGATTGCTCTCCTTGAAAGGTATAGGTCAATTTTCAAGAAATAAAGGCTACCAATATAGTAATCCAACATTTTAAACTCAACAGTGTACCCTTTTATTTTTAGGTCTCGAAAAGGAATGGCCAAACGATCCTGTTGCAGTTCTCAGAATGATGAACTGAACTGACCCTCTCTTATTAGCATCTTGTAACATGGTACTCAGACTTTTAACTCACCTACTTTATAACTAATAAGAGAAGGTAACAAGTGATTAGTAAATAGGTTAGCATTCACCACAGCCTAGAAAATACCAGAGACTCAAGTTTCTTTTTGGGGTCCTTAACTCAATGTTCCACTTTCTAAGTATTTTTATCTTGTTGTAATTCTGAAATACAATTCCCAAGAGACATTGTTCAATTAATTTCTAAATCCCTTTGAAAGTCATTTACACAGACTTTGGTGAGCTTTGAAAGAGTTATAAAAATATGCTTTTTCTCTTATTTTTTGAAAAGCATATTTTAGAATTCCCACAGTCTATGACAAAAATCTCTGTCCTTTTACTAACGATGGCAGCATAAATCTGAGATATATTTTCACTTTTGGAGTTAAAAAAAATCAATATAATTTAAATGTCAGTGGGGGATTTCAATACTGGGTTCCAGTTCATATGTGGAATTTTTAAAATAAATATGAGTGGCCACCATTTTACTCAACTAATTCTCTTTCTGTTAGGTCCTTCATTTTTTTCAGTATTTATATGTTTTCTAGAAATTATATAATTTAAATATGACAGCTAGCAAATGTCAGGTAATTTACTAATCTGCTTATTTGTTAACATTGTTTAAATAACAGGCAACAGCCTGATAAAAGAATACACAAAAGGTAACCAAGAATTAAGTTTTTTAAGTGATAGTGTCCCCATTTTTGTGATTTGTGTTTGTGTTTTTCATTGAAAACTGTTAAAAAGGATGATGGAAGGAGAACTGACTCTGGGTGGTGAACACGAAATGTAATCTATAGATGCTGTAATACAGAATTGTACAACTGAAAGCTATGTAACTTTACTAACAGTTGTCACCCCAATGAACTTTAATTGAAAAACAAAAGAAAAAGAAAACTATTAAAAAGGAAAGTCATCCATATGCAGCCAACTTTTGAATGTAAAACAATGTCTGCCCTTCCTGTTGTGCTGCCTCCTTGTGTCTCCCCAGCCAGTGACCTTGTTAACAGCCCTCCCCAGCCTTGGCCTGTGCTGAAACAGATATCCCTCTGCAGATACTGACACACGGGCTTTCTTTTCAGACCATGAAAACAGATTGGGCTGCACTTAACGTTTCTCCCTGGTTACATCCCTTGGATAACTTTGCAAAGCAGTATGTCTATGTGCATCATTCTTTTAAATGGCGCCTCATTAAATGGCATCTCATTCTTTATAATGGCTGCGTAGATTCCTAAAGGTGGAATTTCTGGGCTATCGGGTATGTACCTTTTGCCTTTGAACTAGTGAATAACAGCAACAATAAGTAAACTTTCAATGTACATGATTTCATGCAAATTGTATCGATCTCTTCAAATCACTTAAAAACTAAAAAGTCACTTAATGAGGGTATATTGTATGTATCTAGTTATTTTTTCATTGTTTCTTAAGAATCATTATTGGCTCTTTTTTTTCCCCCTTCTGCAGTGTCCCAGAAGGCTGACCTTTACATACTGCATAACCCAGTTTCCTTTGCCCTTGGCTTCTGGTTAGGTTCAGCTGATAGGCCCTGGCAGGAAATGAAAGGAAGGAGAGAGAATTGTGTATCTCTACCTCTGCTGGGCCATTTCCATTTTGGCTGCTTTCCTAAGGCCACAACTCTTGTAGGCCAACCCTCGCCCAAGGACACAGCTCTCAGCATTTTACAGTAACAGCTCCCTCCTGCCCCTTCAGACCTGAAGGCTAGAACGGTTTCCTGTAGCCATTAGCCATTGACTGGCTCTCTTCATCCTGCCCACATCTAGGTACATAATACCTTCATTAACACTTCTGAGTAGGTCATCTGTTTATCGCTAGGAGGAAAGCTGATAAAATTATCTTCAAGAGGTGTGTCAATTAGGATTGATTACATATACCAGTCAGTTTGGTTTCACAAACAATGGCAACAGCAGCAGCAATGAACAGTGACCTAAATAAGGAAAATGTTTATTTCTCTCTCAAGGGAAAGACATTTAAAAGCCTGTGTGGTGGATTCCTGTATCGAGAACCCAGCCTCTTGTTGCACCATCTTCAGTAGGTGGCTTCAGGATGGCGTGGTTCAGGATGGCTGCTGAAGCTGTAGCCAACGTGCTCACATTCCACATGCCCACATTCCAGGCGGCATGAAGGATGTGCACCCTCCCTTTTAAGATGACTCAGAAGTTAAAGGGTACCTGGAAGTGTAGGCTTCATTGACTAGAACTTAGTCAAATGACGGTTCCCTTGTTGCAAGCGAGATTAGAAAATGTAGTATTTCAGCACATCATGGCAGAAACTGTCCTGATAATTATAAATTATAAGATAATATTTCCTTTAAAACATAGTAAAATCCTAAAGAAACCTAGCTACGTGGCCCATCTACCCACTCAGATTTCCATTAATTCAGAAAACGATTTCATGGAATACTGCTGAGTAACATATTCCCTTTCTCAGCTCTCCAAAGGCTGTTAAACAAGTACCCTTTTCATGACGTTAGATTAAGCAGTAACAGCAGTAGCTGTGTGTGCAAACATTTCAACCGGAGTGAGTGGCACTTAGACCCTGAGAATTCCTAATCACCAGTGCTCCTCTATTCCAGGCCAATACTAATCAGTTAAGAGTGGTTCTCTGACCCTGAATGTATCACATTTAGAGCTGGCATGACTGTTTCAGCTTGTCTGACATTATAATGGTATGATCTCTTGAGGTGAGGGCCCAGGGGGAAGAAGGCACCAAATTATCAGTTTAACTCTGGTGCCTAATCACCTCCTCTTCCATTTAAGTAGTTCCCATGTCTTTTTTCAACCTTTTCTCCTTTAAAGATAATTTTAAAAAGCCATTCATTGATCTTACATTGTAGTACATGGAAAATGCTGAATTCAATTCTAATTCTACATTTGTCAGCCAACCTTTGATCAATGATTTCTGTCTCCACCAGCAAGGACTTCCTGTCAACAAGTATTTTAATTTACTGAAGATTGATTTAACCAAGTGCATGATCTCATGTGAGTGAAGCAATAAATTTGAATATTTTCAGCCTGTTCTTGCTCCTGAAAAGCCAAGCGGAACCATCTAAGGTAAATGAGGCATATTCTGGCTCTCTCCATCTGTAGCAGAAAAGGTTGAAAAGGAGTCTGCCAATTTAGCAACATCAGCTAGAAATTAGGGGCAGAAGCCCCAACTACTAATAGACGTGCATTTGTTTGTAGTGTGCTTATATTTCTGGGGACCAAGTGAGCTGACAGGAAGGGGCAGGGTTCAACAAGGGACACAGATAAGAACCCCAACTCCAACATGTAAGCCATGAGTAACAACATGTAGTAGAGTATTTGTGACCCACTGTGATGGCTTTAAAACATGTCTGAAAATTATTTGATACTTCTCCCATTGAGAGGTGGGGTCTATGTCCCTTTCCTTGAATCTGGGTCAGTTTGAGTCACTTGATTGTAACCACAAGAATGCATCAGGGGGCCGGCCCGGTGGCTCAAGCAGTTAGAGCTCCGTGCTCCTAACTCCGAAGGCTGCTGGTTCCATTCCCACATAGGCCAGTGGGCTCTCCACCACAAGGTTGCCAGTTCAAGTCCTCGAGTCCCGCAAGGGATGGTGGGCTGCGCCCCCTGTAACTAGAAACGGCAACTGGACCTGGAACTGAGCTGCGCCCTCCACAACTAAGACTGAAAGGACAACAACTTGAAGCTGAACGGCACCCTCCACAACTAAGATTGAAAGGACAACAACTTGACTTGGAAAAAAGTCCTGGAAGTACACACTGTTCCTCAGTAAAGTCCTGTTCCCCTTCCCCAATAAAATCTTAAAAAAAAAAAAAAGAATGCACCAGGATCGGTACATCATAACTTCCAAGGATAGTTCCCGAAAGGCTTATGCCTAATTCTCTTGGGAAACCCCCAGGACCCTACGCTGCCATATAAGAAGACCAACTACTGAGGACCTACCATGTAGCTACAAAACCCAGGCAATATGGAAAGTGCGTATTGGTGTTCTGGCCAACAGCCCTAACAGAGGGTCTAGTCATCAACCAGCATTGAGTGAAGACAACTCCGTCCACAGAGGCGCACTAGCTGAGGCCCTAGAGATTAGCCATCTTCATTTCCCAGTCAAAAATTCTTACCCACAGACTCTATGAGCATAATAGAATGGTTCATTTATATGAAAAAGTTTTGGGTGGTTTGTTACACAGCAATAGTGGCCAGCCCTATTGAGTCACTGAAAAACTGGCTGAGCCACATACTGATAAACACTGATGTTTATTAGAGTTCTGCAGAAAGCTGGGTGATCACCACCGTTAGTAGAGAGGCCACATGGCATTACACTATGAGTATGAGCTACAGAGTTAAACCTCTATCTCCTGAGCCTCTGTCCTATGATCTTGTAAACAGAAATAGTAATCCTTATCTTGAAGAATTCCTATGTGGATTAGAGTTGATGTGTAGAAAACACTCAGCACAGTGCCTAGCAAAGGACTAGAATCAATTTTTAAAAAGTTAAAAATAGTAATGCTATATATAATTGTCTGCTTTTATGTTCCCTGTCATTTCACTTAGCATGAAGCTTTCTTCTCTTGTGAGTGAGCTTCTTTTATAAAGCCGACTCACCAAATACAGCTAAATTCGACAGACAAATCTATAAAAGTATTAAGAGTTAAATGATAAATATAATTAGACAATGAGAGTACCATGTAAAAATAAATACAGGGTCATTTAGCACCTTTAGCTAGAAATCAGCTTCTCCAAAGCCGACTGCCATGAGTAAGATTGAATGAACTGTAATCATCAAAATGACTGAGAATTAAGAAAGAAAATTAATTCCTAAAGGAAATCACTGTGGATCTCATTAGTTCAGGAATAACCCACCTTAGGACTTTAATTAAAAATAATATTTATTCCAAATAAATGAGTGCTGGCAGGTTTCTGTAGAATCCATAATCTTGGTTATGCTAAATCTTTTCTTACATTAAGGCAGACAGTATTAATCTTATTTGAGATGCCCTCCAGTCTGACAGCCCTCAGAGAGCCGGGGCAATTTCTTGCAGCAGCCTTTTTATCTTCACAAAAGAGTTATAACTCATGCAGATACCTAATGTAAAAAGGTCTAGGCAATTAGAGACATCACTCTGAGATCTACACTGGCATTTTATCATGTTAGAAAGTATCTCTGATAATTGAGTTTGTTCTCAAATGGAGGCCAGTATCTCAGCACTACCATCAAATTAACAGTGGTTATTATTTTATTTATTTCTACCATTCTTTGTTCCAGAAAAGTATCGAGGGTTTCATAAACGTATTCATAGAATATGACCAGATAAAAAGCTCAACAAGTCAACAAAGAAAATAGGGCAAAGGAAAGAATGAGAGTAGAAAAGATAGGAAGAAGTTGCAAGAAATGAAATTAATATCTGAAGTGCATACTGTAAAGTTATATACTTGCCAACTGATTGTTGGCTTATATTTCAAGTCTTGTATTGATGATTCGTTTTGAGAATTTTGTTCTGTACTAATTCTGATTATTTTTGTATAAGTGACTGATAGATGCATGCATTGGGTAGAATAGTGTACCCCCCAGAATTCACATCCACCTGGAACCTAGAAATGTGCCCTTATTTGAAAAAAGGATCCTTGCTGATGTAATCAAGTTAAAATGGGGTCATACTGAATTAGAACCCTAAATCTGGTGACTACTGTCCTTATAAGAGAGGGAGATTTCGATTCAGAGACACACAGGGGAGAGGGCCATGATGACTGATGATGGAGGCAGAGATTGGGGACATAGGGACAAGCCAAGGACACCGAAGATTGTCAGCTAGGATGAGGCAAGAAAGAAGTCTTCCCTAGAGCCGTCAGAGTGAGCATGACCCTGCCAACAGCCTGACTTCTAACCTCCAGAAATGTGAGAGAGTAAATTTCTGTTGCTGAAGCCACCCAGTTTGAGGTTCTGTTATGATGACATTCTTAAGAAACTAAACACAAACACAAACTTTTTTTTTTCTCAAGAACCTAGAATACATGCCCAGTATAAATATAAAGTTTTGAAGGAGAAACAATGAAGTAAAAGAAATGAAATTCTAAAAATGTTGCCTAGTAAGCATTTTGTTTAAAACCTATGGCTCTCCTATACATGCTGGTTGGTGACAAAACAAGAAGTAAACAAGTGAAAAATGTTAAGGGGAAAAACAGTCTTGGAAGCATCTAATCACGTTTAGTTTAACAGATTGTTTTTATAGGGATAAATAGACTTGATATGTTATTATATGCATTATTAGAGTCTTAATAATTCCAAAGCTACGCAGAGTGGACAGTCTTCAATAAATAAAAAATAGGAATGCAAGCATTTTAGAGCACAAGCAAGATGATTTCAGATCCACTTTAAGACTGAACAGAATTAGAAAGGTAATATAATACCTAGAACCTGATAAACGTGTGCTGAACTTTTGCAAACCAGATGAAAACATTAGTTGGTAATCTAAGTGTCCTGCACAAATGGAACCACTGCCTCGTGGCCCTGATATTTTAGGATACAGCCAGCCAGTGATGAGGTGGTGACTGGTGTCCACTCACAAAGGCCTGTTAGGAGTCAGGGCACTTCTCAGCTCTCACAGCCCAGGATTCACTGTCAACACGGTTCTGAGTTGCATTCAGAAGCCAACATGTGGCTGTTCCTCGGCTCGGATAGCCTTTCATGCCATGAAAACTGCACTATCAGTAACTAGATCACAGACAAAGCTTGAGGCCAGATGCAGCCCAGTGGCCTGTTTCTGGCCTGCTCAAGTATTTTGTTTTTAATTCATTGCTAACTTTAAAAAATTGGGAGATATGTGAAATTCCATTTCACCAGTGGGTATGAATTTCTGCAGGGGAGACATGTGGAGCTGAATAGCAGTTGTCCCCTTTGCTGGAGCCAGGCCCCCTCCTGTGCCCACACCTCCAGGTGTTCATGTGCATACATGCAGCACAGGGGTCGGAGTGCAGGTTCTCAGGCCACACTCCTGGGCTTCACTCCAGGATGTGTGACCTGGAGCCAATGGTTTCTCTGACCCTTAGCTTCCTCTCCTGTAAAATGGGCATCATAATTGTGTCTACCTCATTAGATTATCTGGGGGAATTAAGGGTGTTAAAACATGTAAAACACTTAGAGGAGTGTCTGGCACACCGTGGAAACTCAGTAAATGCTTGTTGTTATTTTGATTGTTATTAAGTCTTATCATCTAACCTATCCTACTTCCCTCACCTTTATTTCTTATGTGGCCCTTATTGGTGTTTGTGTTTTTGACTCCAGCTCTAGGTAAAGCCCCACCCTCAACGAGAGGTAGAGGAGACAGCTGGTCACCTGTGCACAGTAGGGCAGCAGGGGTTATACCTAGAGTTTTGATTAAGAGTCCAGATTCTACTGCCAGACAGCCTGGCTTCCAATCCCAACTCTTCTACTTCCTAGCAATATGTCTGTAGACAAATTACTTTACTCTCTAAAGCCCATGTTTATTTCTGTAAAATCATAATTGTTGTGAATCAATGTGCCAAACACATAGTATGTTTTAGCTTTTATTATTAAGAACACTTAGCAGACCACAGCATTCTCCTACCAATCAGCAGCCCCAGGCATGGGCTGCCTCAGTTTCTCCCAACAGGCTGCCACTGCTGTTCAGTACTATGAGCCTTGCTGGCGGCTCTTTCCCAAGGGGGATTCTAGGTCTGAGGGAGAAATGAATTAGAAGGAAACCAGGTATAGCTTAGAACCACTCATTATTAACTCTCTGCTACCCCTTCATATTGTTACCCCAAAATATGTGCCCCAGATAGTATTAAACTTGCATGCCCTTGAAATTAAACACAACTCTTCTAAAATGGAAGCAGATTTCCTCTACCAATTCAAATAATAAAGGTATCTAATCATATGACAAAGGAATGTAGGCATTACAAGTTCTTAATGTTTTCTAAAATAATTTTCTCCTTCCCTGGACAGACTTCTCAAATGATTGCCTTTGTTGTGGGACATCCACCCACAGCTTGAGTTCTCTCCAAATCTTATCAAAGACTTAAAAATAACTTTTAAAATAATGCTTTAGACAGTCACATTACACAGTTCCCGAGACAGATGACCTCAACAGTATTTCTTAAAGAATGCTTTGTACTCTTCAACTTGTTTTAGGCTCAATAATTCTAAAATTTTTCATTATTTAAAAAGAACCAACCAAGTTTTCCTTCAATACACAAAAGAAATATAGACCGTCACAAACATCAAAGTCTTGCCTCAGTAAGAAAATCCTTATAAAATTGTCTGCAGAAAATGTTTTCTGGAGCTCACTGAAAATAAAGACTTAAAAATAGCTGAATGTTAAATTAATTTTAAAAACTAATCAAGACATACACAAGAATGGTCATAGCAGCTTTAGTCTTAAAAGCAAAAACAAAATCAACAGTAGATGGGTAAATTACTTCTGGTAAATTCATATAATAAAATATGACAGGAATGAAAAAGAACAAACTACTACATGCAACAATATGAATGAATTTTGTAGACATAATATTAAGCAGAAGGAGCAACTCTCAGAATACTGGTCACCTTTGAGAGATCAACTGGAAGGGAGTCTGAGGGACTATTCTGGGGTATTTTGGAATGCTTCGTATCTTCTTCAACTGGGAGGTGTTTACGTAACTTGATTCTTATGTAAAAATGCATTGAGCTGTACACTTAAGATTACTGGACTTTACCATATTTAAATTATACCTCAGTCAAAAAGTAAATAAGAAAACTAATCAGATTTTAGCTGTGGATTTTCATCAACTACATGTGACTTCACTCAGACTCGAAAGTTGGAGTTTCGTCTCTAAAAAAGTTAGTAAACATATTTGTATTTTACATCTCTTGTTACCAATACCCCAGAAGGTGACATTGTCTGATATTTTTCCAAATAAAATATTACCCAATTACAATTTGTGCAAAATAAACTCCCAGCCATGGATATACATACACATCCACAGAGAAAATGAATTGCAAAAGTCAACACGACTGAAAAATTCTGCTTCTTGTTCATAGTTTGGTGTGAATAAAACTCTTGTCCCTCACCTCGGTAGCAGGCCCCCAAAAGGAGAATTTAACACTGGAAAATTCCTTGTGTGAGTTCAAGATTTGCTTTGAATGTTTACTTCACTGGAGGAAAAACCTGCTCTAGAATGTTTTCTCAAAGAAGAGGGGTGCTATGAGCGTTTAGGACAACACAATTCTTCATTGTTCCAGACTGTAGCCCACACTGTGAGATGCTTAGTTAGCATCCTGGGCTCCACCCTTTGAGGGGAATAAAGATGTCTCCAGGGATGAGCATGGTTGACAACCAACTACACCTTGACATTGTCTCCTGAGGAAAAGGGAGTGTCACTCGCAGTGGAATGGGAGCCAAAATGTAAAGTTCAGTTGCAGGACAATAAAATTACATCTTTTGCACATGATTTTGTGGCTGGAGCTTGGTACTCATATACTCCTGTCTAGTGGGAAGAATTCAGGCTTGGGAGTGGGGCTGCCATGGACGAGTGTGTGACATGTAAGAGGGCACAAGTCGTAGCATATACATTGTCGATTTGTCAATTGATTGAACAATTTTCCCCTTCATGAAAGTATCTTCAAAAAGACACCTGTTCCTAGTTTGAACAAAGATGCCATATGTGGACTAGAGGCGGCCCTGACAGGGAATTTGAAGACCTGGGGACGCATGCTCTTACTAGATAAATAAGAGCCCTGCACCATTTCCCCATGTTTCCTAAAGGTATAATGCAAACTTGTTAGAAAACTGGTAAGACAGCTAGCCGAAAAGAAGAAAACTCTAAAAAGAAATGGAATCATACCTTTTACAAAAAATGGATTTATGATACAACTTTAAATTTGAAAAAAGACCATGGGGTTAGGACAAGAGTCCCCAAACTAAGTGCCTCAGTAATATTTTCACTCTGCCACCTAGGGCCAAATAAATACTGAATAGTTCTGTATGTTATGTAGTAAGGTCCAAACAACTTAGGTATTCATTTATTTTTTAACTTAAGTATTTATGGCTTAAGAACTCAGTAGTCTTTTAGAAAATAATGCACATAAATCAAGAGAAAAAATTTTATATCATTCTTAATACTTGCTAACGGATGTGTGCTGGTCTAGCATGGCTCAACTTCTCAAACTCTGGAAACAGATGGAACTCTGCACTTATTGTTTCCTGTTCCACATTGATTTTTGCAAAGTACTTCCTTTTCATCATAGCAACTTTGAAAAACCTAGCTTCCCAAAGATATGACATCATCTAAAGGAATATAACACAATCTAATACTGAAATACGTGAACTATTTCAAGCTAGTAGTTTGCACAATGTCCAACAGATGTCAAGTTTCTCTGTTTCCCTCAAAAATGTTAAATGTCCCATGGTGCCCCCTGTGAGTTTGCTGTGACCTCTCACTTCCAGACCACTTCTGTGCACAGTTCAAGACAAAAGGATTAATTAGCACAATGAAACCCTAGACACGCTGAAATTAACTGCAGTAAAGGGGTTTATAATGGCCTAACACCCATGGTTTTGCACAGCTATAATTAAGTCTGAAAGCCTAGCATTCAGAGCCTGTTTATTTCTTCTTGGGCATTTCAGATAACATCTTGAAAAGCATTGGTAAAAGTCTCAGGTGCTGTAACAATGGTAATTGCAGAACTGGCTGGTGAAAGAGCTGTCCACTAGAATGTTAACTCCAAGAGGCCAGAGAGGTTTGTATCCTCAAAGCCTATAATAGTGCCTGGGATATAATTAGACCTTAATAAGCATTTGGTGAATTAATGAATGAAAGAAAAGAGGACTCACTGCCATTTTGAACTCTTGGTGTTTTTCATAGAGTTGTAGGGTTGGCTTGGGTTTCATGCTTTTCTCTGTTTTCTTAACCTGATCAGTGACCTTCCAAATAAACCATAAGTTGTAATGTGGTTATAGATTATATATGTAAAAGTACCTAGTACACAAAGGTGTTCAGTAAAAGGTTAATTTTTTATAGGGAGGCAAAGTAGGGTGGTGGAAAGAATATAAACTTTGGAGTAGGACTAATCTGGATTTGAATTGGCTTTTGAATTTGAATGGACAATCACCAAATTTCTCTGGGTCTCAGTTTATATATATATATTGAGATAGACATCTTAGTATACAGGGTTGTTGTAAGGATTAAATGAGAAAAGGTATGTAAAGCACTTATTGTAATGACTGAAACAAGGAAGTATAAGTGGAAGGTATTATCCTAATAGGGAATTTTCACTTTACTTGGCTTATCTCATCCCTCTGAAGGCAAGTTTCAAGACATACGAATAGACTGTACATTATATGCAGCAAGCACATGCTACCTCAGGACCTTTGCACTGGCCTGGAATGCTCTTCTGATAGATGTCCAATTCCTTCCAGTGAGTCTGCTCAAGTTCACCCTCTCAATGAGGCCTACACAGAACTCCCTACTTATAATTGTACACCTCCATCTCCCTTACCCTGCTCAGATTTTTTCCCCTAACACCTATCACCTTTTAACATACTACTTTCTATGTCATTTATTTTCATTCTGCCCACACAAGGATATAAACTCCAGGAAGACAGGGATTTTTGTTTTTCACCAACACCTCAGTGTCTAGATTAATGCCAAACTCAGTTTGTGTAAAACTGAATTGATTTAAATAAATTCCCACTGAACTTTATTTCGGCCCATTATTTAGTTTGTCAGCATGTCTCTGAGAAATTACTATCTCTCTTTCATCATCTTTAAGTATGGCCGATCATCCACATTCCATGCGCAACCAACCCCACAAGGAAAAATCCAGGCAGCCAGCACAGTTCAATTAACTACTAGCTCTGTGAATCTTGGCAGTTTACTTATCCTCTCTGTGTCTTGGTTGCATTATCTATAAATAGAGGTAAAAACCATATTTATTCCATAAAAATCTTGTGAGAATCCATGAGTTAATGCACATGAAGTGCCTACAACAGTGCCTGGCAGACTTTCAATAAATATTAGCTATTTTGATTATATTTACAGACAAGTTCAGGACCATCTCCCCTTTAGTCACACTCAGGATCTCTATTCCTCTCCTGCTCAGGTATTGATCCTCTCCTGCTGATTTCTTTTATCTCCCACTTTTACCCATCAGATCTAAAATGGGTGACGTCTCTTCAGCTTCAACTCTCCTCTTTTCTCCACTAACTTTTTTTTTTTTTTTTTTTTTTAAGCATTTACCATTGGGTCCAAGCTGCTTTTAAAAGCTCCAAGTAGCTCCCTGACTAACCTGTGCCACTAAATCTTTCATATTTTAACAATATGCATCTAAGCAAAATCCCCATAGGAACAAGAGGGAAAATTTTCTCACAAGTTGCTTTACTTGACTTTAATCCAGAACTATTTTAATACTGTCACTTACTGCCAATAATTTACACCAAAAATTGAAGTTTTTGTTTTGTTTTTCAAATGTGGCCTCCTTAACATGTTGGGTTGTACTGTTTTAAAGAGAGAATAATTGCAGGTCTTCTAAAACATTTTTTTTGTTTTGAAGCTAATTTAGAAATTTCCTAATATGTGTATGCTCCCTGAGCTTCATTCTCAGGACAGAGGAGAAGAAAATATCCTCTTCCCTGGAAGGGCAATACTATCTTGCCTTGGGCTGTGAAATCTGCCCTACCTCGTGCCACCAGTCTCAGGGAAAGGAGGCTGCCAGAGAACTTGGCTAAAGGTGGGGAGGTAAAAGGTCCAAAGGATTAAATTTGCAGCTCCCAAAATAACCCTTAGTACTCCTGCCACCTCCAAATCAGGCCCTGCATGCTTCTTCACGCTGGCAGAGTGCCACCTCTCTGGCTGTACCCCAGGAGGCCCTGTGGAGCCATGGATGGCCATTCTCTATAGGAAAGCCTCCCAGAGAGGCTAGGAGCCCAGTGAAATAAAGGTGGACATGGAAGATGTATTTTCTCTCTTCTTCCTCTTATTATTCTCTCTTTAATGTCCTCTCCTCTCGCCACCTTCCAACTGTCTCTAGGTTCCTGGAAGGCTTCAAGGACAGTGTTTTCCAAATTCAATAATATGATAGCCCTTCCTCTATGTCCAAATCCCACCTGTATTGTTTCTTTAAATTAGCTCCCTTTTTCACTTAAATTTTTAAAGACTAGCTATTAGTGTATAGCATTATTTTAAGACCAGTTTTACTTGCCATAAACAGAAGACTCACGTATAAATATAATTAAAACAAAAATGTATAGTAATGGACTTTTAGTTGGATAGGGTTGCTTGCTGCAAGCCTTGCACCTCTTAGGTTAAGGAATGCTGGAGAAGTGTGTTAAAGACATACCAGCATCAGAGTGAGACTTGCTTCTTGAAACAGAGACTGGAAAGAGGACTGAAGAGAGAGTAATTTTCTCATTTTATTTTAAAATACCATGTGTACATATAACTTAAGCATTTCCCACTTTGGGATATACTGCTTCGAGTTTTAGACTCACAGCAAATAAATTTGGTGAAATCACTGAGTACATTATTTATTGACTTACTCAAAAACTTTTTGCACATTTTTTTCTCATTATTTGTGTACAGCTTTTGACCAACTATCACAGAGTATTTCTGAGACTGGACTCTTTACTGTGGTTACAAAATGTGGTCTTTGGATACCATGTAACCTAAACCTTGACCCATCCCCATTTTCCTGAAGGGAATTCGGGTTCGAGGCCAATCGTCACTTTCCCAAAGTCACACAAAACAAGCTCTAAGTTTTGTGTTCTTTCAGGCCAGAGAACGAGCAATCTTGTCCCTCAAGAGGCTTCAGGAGGGTTGCCTGGCTGGAGCGAGTCCAAACCTAAAGCCTCCGCTGTGTTGATCGCAGTTGCCATGGCAGCGGCGCATTGTCTCCGCCTCGTTTCGTGACGTCAGGGAGCCAGCGCCCAATGGGAAAGCAGGTAGGCGTCACGCACCGCCTTTCCCGGCGGGCCCCGCCTTCGCGGCCGAGAGAGAAGCGTCGACGGTGCGGGCGAGGCGAGCTCCAGTCGAGGCCGCGGCGAGTTACATCGTTTTCCAATCTGTCTGCGTCCGCCGCGGCTCGAGAGCGAGCTAGGATGTTCGGGATGCTGAGCAACGGTTTTGAGGATGATCCCTTCTTCTCGTGAGTGTCGGGGGCCGGGAGCCCGCGAGGGCGCGGGAATTCAGGGATCGTGAGAGGAGCTATTTATATTTTAAGCGGAGAGAGCGAGTTATAGACGGCGAGAGGGAATTCGGATTCCAGGAGGCGGTCTGAGGGAGAGGAAGACGAGGGCATGAGAAGAAAGGGAGAAGACGACTTAGGGGTGTGTTGGGGGGAGGAGGGTTTGGGGGTGTAGCGTGGAACAGGAGGGTTTGGGGTGTAAGGTGAAGTGAGAAGCATTCGGGGGGGCGTGGGATGGGAAAGGAGTTGGGGACGCGGTAGAAAGGAAGAGAAGGATTTGGGGGCATGAGATGCGGAGATGACCGAACAACCCCTTCTGCCCCCCCCCCCACGCACCTCCGGGGTGAAAATTGCTCTTAACCTGGCCGGACTTGGGGTGTCCCCTTTGCTTTCCGCCTTCGGAATGACGCCTTCGCAGCTGCCAGGGCTTTGCAGGTGACGATTAACTGCTGTCTCGGTAACTACCATCTCGGTGGAACGTCTGGTGTGAGTTATGCTCACAGGACCCTTTCCACCCTGTTTCAATTACAAATGAGGGGTGAGGAGTATCTTATAGGATGACAATTCTTTGAAAAGGGATGCGGTTTAAAAGCAGCATTTTCCCTAAGTGTTTATGAGAGCACAACAAAGTTGTAGAATTGTGCTCTCACTTCCAAGGGCTTGGAAGTTGCCATGTGCACTGTTTGTTTTCTTTGCTTGCTGTGTTACAAAGCTCGCCTTGTTTGGGAAGGGGTTCTTCTTTCTGTCAGAAATACAAATAGGGCAGGGAAGCGGGGAGCGGGTGCATTTAACACTCAGGTAAACAAGTACTAACCCTGTGAAGGGTTCCAGGTGAAATAATGTGATGCCTTAGGAGGGAGGAAGACATCCAGAAATTGATTAATTGTTCCATTATGATCTAGTATTCTGTTTTGTTTTTTTTAAATTCTTCCTTTGGCTATTATATAAAAGTAATCTAGTTGGATCCCTAAGACAGGAAGATTTGTGGTATTTTTTTGCCTTAGTGTCCTAATTTATTAGAGACCATTTTTTTAACAAGGTTAAAATGTTCACAGTTTACAACATAGATTTTTTTTAAAGGAAAATACTATATTGATTTAAATGTATCAGTACTATTTTAAAACCAAATAATATAAAAGTAATAATTGAAAGGATAATTAACACTAGAATAGATGAAATAATTAATATAGAAAAATTAAAATTATTACATTTTATTGTAAAAGTTATTCATTATAGTGAAGGTGTAGATGGACTCAGGTAAATTGATTATGTTGTTTTATTTCACTTGTTTAGGAGCTGTTGGGACATTTATGATCCGTGTCATTTTAACAAATTTCAAATTTTGTATTATGATCTTTTAAAAGCCTCTGAGAGTAGGGACTAAATATATCCATAGATTAGTTGAGCTGTTAAAGTGGTTCTTATGTAATTGTGACATCAGTACAATGGATTAAGAAGATTATGATAGACAGTGTTGGGGGTGTATTATGTCTTTGATTATATAAAAAAGAGCAATTGGGCTTAACCATGAATGTATAATTCGTACTTTATTTAAACTGTCTAGCAAAAGTGTAATTTAAACTCTTGGGTGGCTCTTTCTGACCAAAGGCAATGAACAGAGAGTCAGGGTCAGAAATAGTAACATGACAAATAGGAGGCATACATCAAAGAACACTCTTCCCGGGTGCTTAGGATGGAAAGGACCAGCAGTTACACGTCAGTGGGTCCTTCTTTAAATGTAGTTAATGTAATTAACTTTATGAAACTGATTCTTTGCTCTACAGTTAACTATATAGAGAGTAAACATACTTTGGGGAGGTTTGGGAGAAAAAGACTATGAGTTCATTATTTATTTCAAGTAATCTGGCCTTTTATCCCAATACCAATCAAAATGAGTATTCCTTACTTAATATAAGTCAAATACAGACTTCTTAAAGGTGACAGATTTATTAAATCTACTACTGATCTTAAGGAACACAGAAGAGTTCCATGCCCACCATCTTTTATATAATGTTATATCTATTTCTAACACTGTGTGTCTGATCATTGGGTTCCTTAGTGGATAGTTTAATATGTGACATAGAAAGTATTCAGTAAATATTGTGTAATGATAATCTGGTGTCTCATAATTAATCTGGTACTCATTGCTGAAAGTAATTATTTGCATTCAATAAATTCCACTGTTGATTCTGGCACTTTCTCATTCGAACACTACCATTATCTAAATAATCTATTAGTTCAGAATCAAGGATATCACTATAAACATACTTTACTAATTATTCAAAAGTGGACAGACGAAAAAAATCCACTTCTTGGATAGAAAATTAGAATTATTAAATGATTTGAGACTGGTAAGGTACTGTGGTCAAATTGTCAAAATGCTTAAAAGATTTGAGTGAAAAAAACAATTAAAATCTGTAGTTTTGAATACAAATTATTCATTTTCAATGTTTACCTTCCCATAACAGCACATGTTAAATGTTTCATCAGAAAATTAAAGGGAAATTTTAAAAGCAATATTTCAAAGTTTGTTGTTTTACTGAGTATTTGGGACATTTTTTTATATTGATATCTTACTATGTTTCAGAGCTGAAGTTATTTCAGTGAAAATTTCCTTACAGTATACCTTCATATATATACCTTATTAAATAAATAGTACTTGTAATTTGCTTAAAAACACAAAGGCTAAAAGCTGGCAATTCCTGGCATGCAGTTTTCTCTCAAGAATACTACTTTCCCGTCTCATTTGCATTTTTGCTAAAGAACAAATAGGAATATGTATATATAAGCAGGAAAACTAATTTGAAGTTAAAATGATTTTGGCATCTATCCTATACCCTAAAAGAATTGATTGTTTGGTATAAAAGTTTACATACTTGTATTTCTAGTATAATCTATAAAGTTCTACTTTGTACAGAAACATGAACTTTGAATCTTCTGAGCTACAGAAATGAAATTCTGATCGTGCAAGTCTACAAAAAATAGCTATGTTACCTCTTATCAGCTATTAGACGTTAAAGACTCAGAAGCAGGTTGGCAATTCTATCAGCCTTGTTTTGAATCATAAACTGTTAGCATTTCCTTAAGCTACCTAACATATGGGTGCCATATAAGTGATGACCAGTCTTTGATCAAAGCACTGCGTATGTATTCACAGGATGTTGCTTTTTCCATCTCTTTGCTTTCTGCAGGAGCTAGACTTTACATAGCTATAATCTCTGTTTAAAATTTTTTTTAATTTTTTTTATTTTGTATTTTGGAGGTAGTTGGAGGACACTGCTTTGACATATACACTGACTTGAGTTGGAAGTGAATGTATTCCGTGTAAAAGACAGGCACTGACTGATACTTTTTTTATTGAGAATATTGTCATAGCAGGAAATTAAACAAAATTACTAGGTTAGCTTTTGTGGACAATGTGCAAGGTTACTTACATATTTGTTTTTAGACATAGTATGAGATAGGTTCATCATCAAGATGACATAGTTTGGTGCTCATTAGTATTCTAATTCTAATCTTTTAATAAAGGTAGCTTGAGAATACTCAGCTAAAATGTAAAGTTTTGATTTTCAGGATCCCATTTCATGTTAAGACCCCCTAACAGCTACAGTGATTTTTAGCATCTAAAAATTTCTGTTCTCAGAAATATTTTGACATAGATATTTCTTATAAATGAACTTTGCACATTTTGATATCATATTTAAGAGATAAGCCTCGAACTGAGAGAATTTCTAAGGTAGACTGTTGATTTGGAGCATTTTTTGGTTCATTAGCTACAAACCATTGAGTTAGGAGCTAGGAGAACAACATGTTTATGACATAGTTGCTGTGTCAGGGAATACCGTTCAGTAGCATCTACTCATACCATAATGCTTAGTTCTATCAAACATTATAAATATCCACATAAAAGTAGGGGGAGGGGACCATAGTCATTCCTGCAACTCTTAATATCAAAGGTTTTTGCCACACCACCATTATAAACTACTTCTAAACAATGGGAAAATAGAATTGCCTGTGGAAATGTAATTCAGTCCTCAGGCATTAATATTTCTTAGGTTTCTACTATGTGCGCAGCCATGTGAAGTCTATTATAAATTTGTAAAAGTTACAGACCATGCCCTCAAGATTCTCTTATGGATGTTATATGCGTTATATCTAGTGTTAAAACCTTGGATCACCTGATGTGTTTTCTTTATGGACATACACCTCATTGAAACTAGGGATCGTTTCTTTATGATCAAGAGAACCTTAACAATCTGCTGGCTAAGCTTTTGCTACCTCTATGTATGGTGGAAGGAAGGAATTTCCCTTGATGAATGGGACTGCCATGTCAATTATCTGAGACCTTTATATAATAACTAATGGTTTTTACTTAGAAGCAAAAATATCTATTTCTCATACAGGCCAAATAAAATTGTAACCTGCCCTCCCAAAAATATATATGTTATATGTATATATATATACACACATATATTTTACATTTGAGAGAGTCTTAAAAATAGGAACTTATCCTGAAGTGAAACTTTACCAGCTATTAAAAAAACTTTTTTATGTTGAAATTATTCCCCAGAGACCCGGAATCAATTTAAGACTTAACAATTTTTTTGTGAGGGGAGGGGGCAACAATTTATTTTTCCTAGCTTGTGATAGGTCAATAATATGGAGTAGAAAACGTACATTTGGTACCAAATGTCACTATGTTTGGTGTGGTTTGTGTCCGCGATCCCAAAAGAGATAGTATAGCCATCATAATAATATAAATAAATTTTTCCTGATTTAAATGAAAATGCATCCTCATGGAAAAACCTGAAAATTATAGAAAGTTTGGTAAAGGAAATCATGCATCCCAAAATCTTAGCTCTATCAATTATTTGGTGTATTTATTTCCTATTTTGCATATATGAAATTTTTTTTCCAAAATTGAACCAAATATTATGGTTATAAATATACTGTTTTTCCTCAATATTTATCATAAACATTTTCCCAGTTTTTAGATTTTCTTTAAAGTGTGAATTTAGTGTCTGCAAAATACTGCATCCTGTGGATGTACGAAGAATATATTTCATATATATCTTTAAATACATTTTCAATTATTACTTTAGGCTAATTTATGTATATGAAATGTTCAGTTCATAGGGTATGAACTTTATGAGGCCTCATCATATTTCCAGTTTATTTTCTTATAAGAATGAAACATTTATTTTCAAAAGAGAACAATATGAATACATAGAAATATATAAAAACTATTAATTTCTTACCTGAGAAAACAAACTCTTGTATTAGGTTAATTTAAAAAATATTAAAACCACTGTTTGCTACCACAAGAGATTTTTGGCTTTGATAAAAAAGAATTCAGGCTTGTACAAGAGAAATCTTAGTCTTATCTCCAAGCAGTTGCTGTTGTGGGTAGACATAAGTTGAACTCACTTCATGGTCAGCTAGATTTCTTCCTGAATGGTTCAGACAGGTGCAAAGCCAGACTGTGAGCCCACTTTTGTCTTAATGCTTTTCCCAAAAGGCCGCCTTTTGTTCATGTCACTCAAAAAATAAAGATTTTTTTAGTATTTTCTCTCTATATAAATATACCTACTCTTTTTAAATAAAGAGAAACCTGAGCAACACTTTAAATGAGCCACATTTAGTTGCTGAAATTTTAACCCAATTGTGATGCAACCAAAAAAAATGAATCTCACTAAATTGTATGTTTCTATAGGAAAATAATAGTTGTTTAATACTTATCCACAGTACAAAATTCCCTGAAGTGTCTTTCTTCATTGTAATTGAATTTCATCCACATATCTAAACTAAAGGTTAACTGGTTTTCTTAAGTAACTATGCATTAATAAGAATGAACATTTTAATCTCCCTATTTGTACCATATTCTAAGCTCTAAATATCCAGTGAGTATAGAACTCTAAGCAAAAGGACTCTTTTGAATCATTCACTTTGTAACTTCAGGTGGTATGAAATCCTTTAATTCCCATAGTACTATTTCTTTTTGTTCTTTAAAGATATTTTATTATTAAATATTTTAAATATATACTATAAAAGTATAACAATGTTGTGTACCCAATACTCAGAATTTCAAAATTTACATCGGCTATGTCCATCTCTATTGCTGCTATAGTCTCCAAATTGTTTTAAAAGCAAATTCCAGAATTCTTGTCATTTCACCCGTGTATATATCACTGAAAAATATGGTTATCTCATTACATAACCACAATACCATATTCACGTCTAACAAAATTAACCATAATTTCAATTGGCATCATCTGGCACTGAATATCATTGAGATATGAAATACTTTATAATATAGTTTTAGAGCTAAAAATTAGAAAGAAATTGTTTCTTAGACAACTCACTTAGGGTCTGAGAACTACTTGAAACTCTGCTTCTTTAAGTAAAAAGTAGAGAGACAAATACACCAAATTCCGATTTCCTTAATTTTAAAGTAACTTTTGATCTTCAGATCTTGATTTGGAAAAGCATAAAACAATTCCCTTTCTTCCCTCTAGTGCACTGTAACATAAGCTGCTCATTGTGTGCCATTGACCATTTAATTTTTAAATTGTTGTAACTTCCCCATAGTGTTAGTTACCTGTAGTTCTTCTAGAAGAGTGATTCTCAGACTTTTAACAGGTGGAAAATCCAGGAATAGTAGTCTGTTAAACCTTCTGTGCCTGTCACTCCTAAATATGAGGTATGACAATTAAGTTTGCAAACTTATCCTAGAAAAAGTGCTACATCCCTCATTGCTGAATATCACTACGGTCATCTTCGAAGTACTCCCCTTGGGAAGCTATTCACTGATGCCAGTGCCTGGTCCACCCTTCAAAGCAATTTTGGAACTCTTTTTCTGGAATGGCCATCAGAGCTGTCATCGTATTACCCTTGATGTCCTGAATGTCATCAAAATGTCTTCCTTTCAATATTTCCTTTATCTTCAGGTAAAGAAAGAAGTCACTGGGTGCCAGATCAGGTGAGTAGGGAGGGTGTTCCAATACAGTTATTTGTTTACTGGCTAAAAACTCCCTCGCAGACAGTGTGCCATGTTGGCTCACACATTGTCGTGATGCAAGAGCCATGAATTATTGGCAAAAAGTTCAGGTTGTTTTCATCTAACATTTTCGCTCAGTCTTTTCAGCACTTCCAAATAGTAAACTTGGTTAACTGTTTGTCCACTTGGTACAAATTCATAATGAATAATGCTTCTGACATCAAAAAAGGTTAGCAACATCGTTTTGACTCTTGATGTGGACTCACAAAACTTTTTTGGTCATGGAGAATTGGCTGACTTCCGCTGTGCACTGTAACACTTTGTTTCAGGGTCATATTGGTACACCCATGTTTTATCACCAGTGATAACATGACCCAAAACATAGTCTTGCCTTTCCAAAAGGTCTTGGCAAACATTCACCCTCCTTTGCTTTTGTTCATCAGTGAACTTTTTTGTGACCATTTTTGCAGACACCTTTCTTATGCCAAGATTTTCAGTTAAGATTTTCCTAACTGTTTCTCTATCAATGTTTACTTGGTCTGTTATGTTTCTCACAGCCGACGATTTTGACGCATAATTCGACGAATTTTTGCAATGTTTTCATCTGTTCTGCTTGTTCCTGGCCACCCTGATCTCTCTTCATCAGTGACGCATTCTCTCCCCTCAGAAAAACATTTAATCCATTTGTACACCACCATTTTCTTCATGGCATTATTCCCATAAACTTGGACTAACATGTCCCTGATCACTTCCACTCTTGCCAAATTTAACAAGAAATTTAATGTTTGTTCATTGCTCTAATTCAAGCTCAATCATTTTCACGACAGCACACAAAAATATGCAGTAACAATAATGAACGCCACTCAGCAAGACACCACCACACATTAACATGAAAACAGCTGTGAGACACTGATTTATCAAGGTTATGAAACCTTACTGAGCTGTTTGTGCAGTGCCAATGAAGCGCACAGTGGCAAGTTCTCGAATTTAATTGCCAGACCTCATAAGAAAAAAATCCAAAACTAAAAATCTCAAAAAAAATCATGGAAAATGACCTTATTTATGTTTTTCATCATTGTATATATAATATCTGTACTTGTTTTTTTCTTTAACATGTTAGTCTGTTTTTAATTGGAAGGAATATGAAATACATGTAATATCTAAATAAACCTTCTGGTCGTGTGTCTTTAGTTTATTGTATTTCCTAAGTGAATTTATTACAACTACATTTCTCCAGTTCATACCCAACATTCAGCTAAAGAGTCTCTTCATTCTGAGAGGCTCTGTTACTAATTTGGTTAAGAATAGTTTAATTTCTGGGCTTCTGTTGAAATTTTTGTATTCTCTTACTTTGAGAGCATCCTAAACCTACACACACTGGAGTGCACTTTTATGAGTCTGCATAAAATTTGTCAGCAGGAAGGAGGCTGGAAAGTAGTCAGAGCAGTGTCCCCACGTGGATTCATATAAAAAAGGACAACAGGGTTATGGCAGGAGAGCAAATAGAGAAGTAAGAGTACTAAGAGTACATGTTAAAATTTTTTAGAATATAGTTAGTCAATGATCTGCTTTGTAAAGTGTGTTTCAATCATCCAGAACAGCAGTGGCTTTAATGCAGAGGTGATTGGAAATTATCATGTCAAACAAGTATGCAGAGGAATTTCTATTTATTTAAGTCATTTATAACTATATTTTTCTACTTAACAGTCTCCTTTAAAACAGTTGACATTGCACAAGAATAAACAGATCTGGAGACACTCTTATATAAAGTCTCCTTACTAGATTTGTTTAGAGAATATTCATCTTTTAATTTTTTTGTTTTGGTACTTTGTAATATCTTCAGATGTACTTGGGAAATGACACTGCTTTCTGAGTAGAAGATGAGATTATGATTGCTGGAACTATTGATGCCTACCTAGTTCTTCATTTTTAGTAAAACTTCATTGCTAAGATATTATTGTTTCTTAATGCAACGTGGTAATCTAATTTGGTTAACCACAGTAGTTTTTTTTTTTAATCCTTAAGATTAAAGCACCTTTCCATGATTTATGGTAGAATCAACTTAATCATTTGAAACATTAAACTTTCTATATCCAATTTTCAGAAACATTCAAATTTAATAAGGCAATAAGGTCTCAGAACTACACAATATTTTAGAGTATTGTATCTGTCTTAGCATATATTTAAAACGAAGGCCTAATTAATAGCAGCTGGGAAATACTAATTTTTTAAAACATAAAACTTAGCATCTTACCATGAACCAAAATTTGACAAGCTAATATAGTTTAGGGTTTACACTGATGAAATAAATTGTCATTATTTTTTTTACAGCATTTTAGTAGGAGTTGCCACAAGATAAACTTTATTAATATTATGAAAGAAGAGCACATTTATGCAGCCTGGACTGAACATTTGCATTTGATTTGGAATTACAGAACTTTTTTCCCCATTTCAATTTTCCATGTTTACACGTGTACTATAACATTTTAAAAAATGAAAAAGACTTTTAAAATTCAGTAACCTCTAACATCTGTCAATTAATATTGTATTTTATAAAGTACCAAGGTGCTTTACTTTTTCAAAAGTGTGTTTCCGGCATGTGTAATACATGCTTATGGCAAAAACTCAAAAGGGGGTCCGGCCCGGTGGCTCAGGTGGTTAGAGCTCCATGCTCCTAACTCCGAAGATTGCCAGTTCGATTCCCACATGGGCCAGTGGGCTCTCAACCACAAGGTTAAAAAACAACAACAACAACAAAAAACACACAAAAAACTCAAAAGGTATAAAAGAGCACATGGTTAAAGACTCCCTCCTCACAACAATGTGAATATACTTTATTGAACTGAGCATTTAAAAATAATTAAGATAGAAAGCAGTCCTAAGAGGCAAATTCATAGCAACACAGGCCTACCAACCTCAAGAAGCAAAAAAAAAAAAAAATTCTCAAGCAATCTAACCTTACACTTAAAGGAACTAGAAAAAGAAGAGCAAACAAAGTCCAAAGTGAGTAGAAGAAAGGAAATAATAAAGATCAGAGCAGAAATAAGTGCAATAGTCTTAAAAAAAAAAAAAAAAGTACAAAAGATCAGTGAAACTAAGAGCTGGTTCTCTGAAAAGGTAAACAAAATTGATAAACCTTTAACCAGCTTCATCAAGAAAAAAAAGAGAGAGGATACACATAAAATCAGAAATAAAAAAGAAGTGACAAGTGACACCACAGAAATAAAAAGGATTATAAGAAAATATTACAAACAATTATATGCCAATGAAGGACAATCTGGAAGAAATGGATAAATTCCTAGAAACATACAATCTTCCAAGACTGAATTAAGAAGAAACAGAAAATCTGAACCGACCAATTACTACTAACAAAATTAAATCAGTAATCAAAAAACTCCCAACAAACAAAAGCCCTGGACTGGATGGGTTCAAAGGTGAATTTTACCAAACATTCAAAGAAGAATTAACACCTGTCCTTCTCAAACTATTCCAAAAAAAATTCAAGAGGAGGGAGAGCTCTCAGCCTCATTTTACAAAGCCACTATTACCCTGATTCCAAAACCAAACAAAGACATTACAAAAGAAGAAAAGTGTAGGCCAATATAATATTTACAAAATATTAGCAAACTTAATTAAGTGATACAATAAAAAGATCATACACCATGATCAAGTGGGATTTATTCCTGGGATGGAAAGTTGGTTCAGTACCTGGAGATCAATCAATGTAATACACCAGATAAACAAAATAAAAGATAAAAATCATATGATCATATCAATAGGTGCAGAAAAAGCTTTTGACAAAATCCAGCATCCATTTATGATAAAAACTCGCAGCAAAGTAGGAATGGCTATATAATAAAGGCTATGCACTACACACCCACTGCTAACACCATACTTAATGGGAAAAAGCTAAACGCATTCTCCTTAAGCTCAGGAACAAGACAAGGATGCCCACTTTCACCACTTTCATTCAACATAGTATTGGGAGTTCTAGCCACAACAGTCAGACAAGAAAAGGAAATAAAAGTCATCCAAATTGGAAAGGAAGAAGTAAAACTGTCGTCATTCACAGATGACATGATACTATATATAGAGGACCCTACGGATTCCACTAAAAACTATTAGAACTAATAAATGAATTCAGTAAAGTAGCAGGATACAAAATTAATATTCAGAAATCAGTTGCATTTTTATATACCAATAATGAACTGTCAGAGAAATTAAGAAAACTGTCCCATTTACAAGTGCATCAAAAACAAAAAACCTAGGAATATATTTAACCAGGGAGGTAAAAGACCTGTACTCGGAAAAGTTTAAGACACTGAAGAAAGAAATTGAAGAAGATGCAAATAAATGGAAGAATATACTGTGCTCATGGATAGGAAGAATTGACATCGTTAAAAATGTCCGTACTACTCAAAGCAATCCATAGATTCAATGCAATCCCTATTAAAATACCAATGGCATTTTTCACAGAACTGGAACAAATAATCTTAAAATTTATATGGAACCAGAAAAGACCCCAAATATCCACAGCAGTCTTGAGAAAGAAGAACAAAATTGGAGGTATCATGCTTCCTGATATCAAACTATCCTACAACATAGTACTGGCATAAAAACAGACACATAGATCAATGGAACAGAATAGAGAGCCCAGAATGAAACCCATGTCTATATATGGTCAATTAATCTATGACAGAGGAGACAAGAACATACAGTGGGGTAAAGACAGTTTACAAGTATTCAATGAATGGTATTGAGAAAACTGGATAGATATGTGCCATATACAAAAGTAAACTCAAAATGGATTAAAGACTTAAATGTAAGATGCGAAACCGTAAAACTCATAGTAGAAAACAGGCAGTAAACAAACTGTGAGACGTTGCTCTTAGTGATATTTTTTTCTGGTCTATCTCTTTGGGCAAGGGAAACAAAAGAAAAACTGAGCAAAGGATACTACATCAAACTAAAAAGTTTTTAACAACAAAGGAAAACATCAGTAAAATGAAATGATAGCCTACTGAATTGGAGAAGATACTTGCCAATGATACATCTGATAAGGGGTTAATACGCAAAATTTATAAAAAATAAAAAAAACTCATACAACTCAACACACACACACACACACACACACACACACACACGAAAAAAAAAACTGAAAAATGGGCAGAGAACCTAAATAGACAGTTTTTTCAAAGAGGACATAAACATGGCCAATACATACATGACAAGATGTTCAATGTCCCTAATCATTAGAGAAATGCAAATTAAATCTACAATGAGATATCACCTAATACCTGTCAAAATGGCTATCACTGATAAATCAACAAACAACAAGCGTTGGCAAGGATGTGGAGAAAAGGGAACCCCCATCCACTGTTGGTGAGATTGCAAATTGGTGCAGCCACTATGGAAAATGGTTTGGAGATTACTCAAAAAATTAAAAATAGATCTACCTTATGACCCAGCAATTCCAGTCCTGGGTATTTATCTGAAGAAATCTAAAACTCTTAATTTGAAAAGCTATATGCACCCCTGTGTTGATTGCAGCACTCTTTACAGTGGCCAAGATATGGAAGCAACCTAAGTGCCCGTGAATAGATGAATGGATAAAGAAAAAGTGGTGTATATATACACAATGGAATATTACTTGGCCATAAAAAAGAACATTTGTGACATGGATGTATTTAGAGGGCATTATGCTAAGTGAAATAAGAGAGACTGAGAAGGACAAATGCCATATGACCTCACTTATATGTGGAATCTAAATAAATGAACAAACAAAAGAGAAAAAGATTCGTAGATACAGAGAACAAACTGATGTTTGCCAGAGGGGCATGGGGGTTGGGAAGCTGGATAAAAAGGTGAAGGGATTAAGAAATACAAATTGGTAGTTACAAAACAGTCATGAGGATTGAAAGTACAGCATAGAGAATATAGTCAATAATGTTGCAATAACTATGCACAGTGCCAGGTGGGTACTAGACTAATCGGGGGGATCACCGCATAAATTACATAAATGTCTAACCACTATGCTGTACACCTGAAATTAATATAAAATAATATTGAATGCCAACTATAACTGAAAAATAATAAATTTAAAAGAAAAAGATTGTTTATCACAGCAAGGAGCAGTTGGTTGCACTAATGATGCAGTTTGTTAAAAGGATGTGTAGGCAGTGTTTTCCAAACTGGCCTTTCCCAAGTACCAGGGGTTCCTGGAGCTGCTGCAATGGTTGCCTGTGATGGAGGTGCAGGAGACGTATAGGAGGGGGAGAAGGCCAGGGGACAAGAGCAGTTGAGACTGGGAGCTTCCACCCTCATTGCAACCAGTCCAGCTCCACTTCTATCTGTTTTACATATTAGGCTTATAGGAAAACTCCCTTAAAGAATACATTCCAGAGTTAAAACAGTTTGCAAAACATTGTACAATAGCATCATGGCAGAAAGGACATGGGTTTGGGCTAAGATTTATTATAGTCTTAGATCTACCACTAAACTAGCTGTGTGACCTTAGGCAAAATACTTGATCCCTCTGTTCCTTGGTTTCCTTATCTGCAAAATTAGAATAATAATGGTTCCTACCTGACTGTTACTGTTGTGAGAATTGAGATAATGCATATGAAGTACACAGAGCTGGGGGAAGTAAAAAGCAACAGTGAAGTTTAGCTGTTATAGTTGTTTAGTGAGATGCAAAAATGTTCACACAAAAAAAATGATTAAGATAAGGAAAAGCTTATTGACTGTACACATTATCTGGGCACTTTTCTGTATACTTCAAAAAATAGCTTAAGATGTGGTACATATGTATACAATGGAATATTACTCAGCCATAAGAAAAGATGAAATGCTGCTATTGGCAACAACATGGATGGATCTTGAGAATATCATGCTAAGTCAGATGGAAAAAGTCAAGAACCGTATGAGTTCACTCATGTGGGATATAAAACAGAAAACAAAGGAACAAACAAGACAAACAAAAAGTGCATAGACTCAGACAACAGTATAGTTGTTACCGGAGGGAAAGGGAGGTGGGGGAAGGGAGGTAGAAGAGGGTAAAGGCGTCAAATATATGACAGAAGGAGACTTGACTTTGGATGGTGAAAACAAAATGCAATATACAGATGACGTATTATGGAATTGTACATTTGAAATCTATATAATCTTATTAACCAGTGTCTCCCCAATATATTTAATAAAAAAATAAATAAGACTCCCACCTTTGGTCCTCAACTATCTAGTGACCCTCCCAGAATACAACTACTGTGATCAGTTTGCTGCATAGCCCCTGGGATTTTTTTCTATACATTTGTAAAAAATATATATATATATAATATATATATAATATAATATATATATTATATATATATTATATATATGTAAAATGCATATTATATATGATATATAATATAATATATGGGAATTTTTTTAATACGAATGGAGGTATACTATATATCTTGCTAATCCTTCCATATCAGTACATAAATATCAGACTTGCCCTTTTAAAGGTGACATAATATTCCATTTAAATTCTTTTACCAAAGTGCTGAAAAGTGTTTATTTGGCCCTTTCTATCCTTTGTTGTTGTTGTTTTTTTGTTTGTTTTGTTTTGTTATTCTATCAGTCAAGAAACATCTGTGGGCCAGATAATTTTGGATAGAGGAGTAAGAGATATGTGTTCCCTTTCCTCAAGAAGCTTCTAATCTGGCAGAAAACACAGACAATATTTTTCATGTTATTTTAATTTCCAGTAGTCTTTGCTTTATAAAGAGAGCTAACACAAATAGCAACATTTTAATTATTTTTAACTTAAAATTTTTTTAAATTTCCTCTTTGATTACCAATAGTGTTTAACCGATGTCTTCCCTTTGAGAGAAAGAATAGAAATTAGAAAAAAATAGTGAAGAGTATGTAAAAGAAAAATGATAAAAATAGTTGGAATAGTCAGTACTACTCAGAAGTACTGGAATGAGATTAAAGCTGACAAAAATAAAACAAGTATACCATCCCACCTACATTGGTTCAGTTGCAGAAAACCATTTTACTCTAGCAAATTTTGGCAGAAAGAAACTTATCACATGGTATTAAATGGCTTAGAGAGGGCGGCCGGTTAGGTCAGTTGGTTAGAATGCGGTGCTCTTAAAAGGTTGCCGGTTTGATCCCCACACGGGCCACTGAGCTGTGCCCTCCACAACTAGATTGAAACAACTACTTGACTTGAAGCTGATGGGTCCTGGAAAAACAAATGTTTTAAAAATAAATAAGAAAGGGAAGGGAAGGGAAGGGAAAGGAAAAGAAAGAGCTTAGAGAATTATTGTGATAGCTGAAGGAAATAGACTAGATTGAACTCTCAGGGATGACTGCTTAAGCCACATCACAGATCCAGATGACGGAGGGGCCATCTGCCACTTCTAGCATTAGGAATTGCTGAATTGGGAAGCTGCTGCTACTGCTGCTGGCTCCAAAACCATGGTATACCTGCTAGTACTCATACCAGCAAAATGGATTTCTCATGCCTGTCCCCCGATTCCCATAAAGCTCTAGTGATCATACGCACTGAGTGCTACTAACACTGCTGCAGGAAAACTGTATCTCTGTGATCATGCTTACCGACAAAGAGAAGTAATGGTTACGTACAGACTGTGTTGCACCTCTACCTCTCAATTCTCTAATAATTTCCTACAATTGGCAGAATCTTTGCTGCAGTGGAGTCCAGGAGATTAAATTTTTAGCTTTGTAACCTCTACAGGATAGAAATGCACATTGAAAGGAGGTGAAATGGATTGAATGCCAATCTACCTTATACAGCCTCTTCCTTTCCTTCCCCCAATCTGTATCTCCCTTTCAACCCCAAG
Organism: Rhinolophus sinicus; assembly: GCF_036562045.2. Classification (NCBI taxonomy): domain Eukaryota; kingdom Metazoa; phylum Chordata; class Mammalia; order Chiroptera; family Rhinolophidae; genus Rhinolophus; species Rhinolophus sinicus. The sequence goes on from NC_133751.1 coordinate 28,261,954, forward strand.
CCTGCTCAGTAATTTCTGGCAGCAAAATGGCCTTTACCCTTTGTGTTGCTATTTTAAAGCAAGTGAAAATATGTGACAAGGGAAAAATTAAAGTTTGGAGTCACTATGCTCCCCCCCACACACACTTCCTTTTTAGGAGATTAGATTATTGCTCCGGTGGTACTCCTCTGCTGCACTGAATCTCAGAAAAGGAGGAACAAAAAAAGCATAAGCTCTAGAGATCTGCTGTATAACACTGTGCCTATAATCAACAATACTGTATTGTATATTAAATTTTTCTTAGGAGAGTAGATTTCATGTTAAGTGTTCTTATCACAATAAAAAATAAAATAAAATTTTAGGAGGCTAGAGAAGCTAATTTGATAAGACAAAGAAAGATAAGTCTGTTAGGCCTCAGATTAAAAGAGTTTTGGGAGGATGTTAAAGCAGGAGAGCCTTTTCTTTTTTTTTTTTTTAATAAAAGGACAACTGCCAAGGTCTGAGAGACAGATGGAAAATGGACTCTCAAACACTGGAGCAAACTGTAGGACTAAACACACATTCCAGCTTCTCCTTCCTAATTCAGACCTGTAAAAGTCACTTAAAATACTTTTAATTGTTTCTTTTCCAACATTCATTAATTTTCTAACTTGTTCTAAGTATGTAAATAACTGCAAACATTTGAGGAAAACGAACGTGAAAAACAGAAGCTACACTAACAAAATAGAAAACATTTAAGGAATCAAAGCTAATGAAACAAAGAAGACCAGAGAAAGTGCAATTAATAGCTTTAGGAGACTAATTTCTAGTGTGGCCAAGAAAGCTCAGTTGTACCAACTCTCCTGCAGATAACACTGCCCAGAATAAAATACAAAAACAATTTTCTGGAGAAGGTACGAGAGAATGACCAAAACCAGACATGAACTGAAGGTGACTCAAAATTGAAAAAGGACCAGGGACAGAGTTTAGTGCAGCCCCACTCACTGGAAGGTGAGGGGGAAATTCTCAAAAAGGAGAGAATCAGTGAGCACCAAGTACTGTGAATAAATTCTGCATCTGAGGCTTAAACCACACGTGTGGCGCAGACACATGTAAAGCATTCCAGCTAAGGAAAAAAGAACAACTAATATTTGAGCTGTCACTCACAAAACAGAATTTGAATTTTAAGACCAGCCAAAATAATTGACTGCTTAAAAAATAATCAATATTCCTGAATATAATAGATAGCTTCCACAATATAACAGCCATGATATACGGATACAATCCAAAATTACTTGACAAACAGGAAAATGTGTGCCATTCTCCAGCGAAAAGATACAGATGGATCCCCAAGTAATCCACATGTTGGAATTAACAGACAAGAATTTTAAAGCAGTTACTATAACTTTGCTCAATAATATAAAGGAAAATATGCTTGTGATAAGTGAAAATATGAACTATCAGTGGAGGAAGAAAAATTATAAAACAAACAAACAACCAAATAGAAATTCTAGAACTGAAAAATACAATATTAATATTTTTAAGGAAAAGGTTCACTGGATGGGCTTAAACAGCAGAATAGAGATGATGCAGGAAAGAGTGAATCTGAAGATAGATTAATAAAAATCAATCTGAAAACAAAACGAAACAAAAGAAACATGGAGGTGAGAGAGAGAAGGAGGCATTGAAACTCACTGAAATAATAATGGAAATTACTAAATTTGGTGAAAGATAAATCTGTAGAGTCAAGAAGCTGTGAACTCCTAAGGATAAAGATGAAGAAATTGGTACCTACTCCATCATAGTGAAACTTCTGAAAGCCAGAGATAAAGAGAAAAATCTTGAAAACAGCTAGAGAAAAATGATACATTGATTAAATATTGGAGAATAAAAAATTTGAATTATATTAGTCTCAGCAGAAAACAGTGAAGGCCAATAGACAATGAAATGTCTTTAAAGTGCTGCAAGAAAATATTCTTTATAAATAAAGGGTGAAATAAAATATTTTCAGATAAAAGAAAACTAACAAATTGTTGGAAGCATACCTGCAGAGCAAGAGATGTTAATGTTCTTTAGTGAAGAGAAATGATATCAGATGGCAACTTGGATATTAAGGAAAGAAGAGTGCCAAATGTTAAATATGTAGATAAATGTGAAATAGCTTCAGGAATGACATAAGATAGTGAAGTCATTAAAAAAAAAAAAAAGATGCCAGAAATTAAAATTTTCATCTTAAAACAAAAAACTGAATTAAGTAGAATGTTCACAATCAAAGGTAACCTGGGAAACTGAGTCAAGGAATTTCTTCCAATATGCAGCACAAAATCTCAGAGGGTTAAAAGTTCTACAAGAAGAAACAGCTAAAGAGAAGGGAATAATAAATACCAAAAGAAATAACTGAAGAATAATTTCTAGAACTAACGAAAGGCTGAAACCCTTAGAACCGAGATTAAGAAGGGAAATTTGAAGATTGACGGAATTTTTTTCCAGTTCTACACTTGGATCCATGATAACATAATTTCAATACATTAAAAAATATATAAAGAAAAGAATCATAAAGCTTCCAGAGAGTATAAATTTCTAAGAATGAGAACCAGATTGTCATCAGTCTTCTCTTTAAACAACACTAAATAAGGAAGATAATGAAGCAATATCCTCAAAATACTGAGGGGAAATATTGTAGATTTCTATGCCCAGATCAGCCATTGTTTCAGTTTGATGTGAAATACATAAAGATATTTAGACATGTGACTACTCAGTTTACTGTGCTCAAATTACTAGCTGTTAGAATCCAGGAAGGAAACAGTTAAGATACAAGAAGCAATGGGAATTGAGAAGTAAACCGACCATAACTTTTCTTGATGGAGGGAGATTGAACTAAAGCACTTGCCATGTCCTTTAGTTTTCCCATGGAAACAGACTCTATCTTTTTCCTCTCTTGGAACTAGCACAGGACAGATTAAAAACCCAACTAACATCCAGCCGATTCCAGAAGTTTTGAACTTGGATGACTTGGAGAATAGTAGCTGTCCCTTTAATAGAACTAGAGACATGAAGAAAAGCTGGCTAAGGAAAAAAACTATTGGAAATGGTAGGTTTAAAGACTGCCTAGCATAGAAACAGGCAAATGTTCAATAATCACTTCATCATTATTTGTAATTTATGTTCTGAATATTTCAGGAAGTATCACGACTTCCTAGCCAACAGGAAGTTGAAAATTGGCGGTAGCCCTTCCCGAGTCAGGACTCTATCTCCACTTCCTGGCATAGTGCCCTTTACATGGTACTCAGTAAGTATTTGTGAAACAAATGGACACCATCAAAGCAAGCAGAAATTGAACTAGAGGTTCCTGATAAAAATGGTTGAAGAGAATAATGGATTAGTGTTTATTTATGTGAGGTCCTTAGAACTGCTGCATTGGGGTTACTTAAAATGCTTGCTAAAAGGCTGATTACTGGGCCATCTCCAGATATACTGAATTAAAAATCCCTGGATGTATGTCTCAGGAATCTGTATCTGAATTTGTACCTCGAGTGATTTTTAAGCATGTTGAAGTTAAAAGAAATAATCCACAGAGGGCAGGGAAAAAGACCAGATAAAGGATCAAGCCCAGAGAAAATGAGGGGACAGGCTTTTCAACATTTTAATGTCATTCACAATTAGAAAATATTTGCAAAGCACCTTGGGTACAAGAAGGAGAGACTGATGGAAGTGGGAAGGAACCAGCGCCAGGAGCTTCGGCGGGTTCAGGCCCCACCTGGTTGCCCCACGGCTGAGGGTATTTTGACACTCCAGTACTCTAGTATAGAGATGCTCTATCAAGTGCGAGAAGGAAAATGAACTATCAAAGGAGAATTTAAAGGAGAAATTTATCAGACAAGGTCCAAAACAGTGTATTGCCCCCAAAGTTAGAAATGATGCTGAGAATTCAAGGAATAGGAGTGCCCTTTAGGTTTCAATAATTGAAAGGTTAAGGGAATCCTTGGAATTTTAATGCAGAGGTGAAGGGAAGGAAAACAAAGATTTGTAAAGAGATAAAGTGAATGAGCTACAAGGAATTAAAGGACAGAAGTATAAATGATTCTTGGACTATTTTAAGTGCTAAAGGAAAGGAGACAATAGCTCGAAGAGTATCAGGAAAGAGTTTTGGGAGAGGGGTAGGGAAGTATAGTAGAAGTCTTTCTTGGCTACATTAGGAACAGGAAGTTATTTTCATTGTCATGGATTTCACAAATTCTTTTTTTTTTTTTTAACTTTTGCAATTATTTAGTAGTTTAAGAAAGACCTCAAAACCCCCTTGAATTATAACAGGAAATAATAGTTACAAATCAGGCCATTAGTGCAGAGACAGTGCTGTCACTGGGACGGATACTTCATCGGGAGCTGATGCTTTCAGGATCTCTTTTGGCTTGTCCTACTGTGTTTTCCCGAAAATCAGACCTAGCCAGACCATCAGCTCTAATGCGTCTTTTGGAGCAAAAATTAATGTAAGACCCAGTCTTATTTTACTATAATATAGATTGGGTATACAATGTAACATAACATTAATATATAATAATACCGGGTCTTATATTGATTTTTGCTCCAAAAGACGCATTAGAGCTGATCGTCCAGCTAGGTCTTATTTTCGGGGAAACACAGTATTTCAGGTTTATATTCTATATTATTGTCTTAGTCATCAGCCGTAGAAATCTCACTTAGCATACTAGTGCCAGGTTAACCACAGGCTGTATTTTATAACAATTACTTCTAAGACTGTTATATGTAGACTGGCGGGAACAGTTGGAAATTGCTTTAAATGATGTGATTTTAGGAATATATCTGTGGTAGAATAATGGCCCTGCTAAAGATGTCCAAGTCCTAATTCTTAGACTCTGTTAATAGGTTATTTTACACGACAAGAGGGAATTAAGGGTGTTAATAAGCTAACCTGGATTATTTAGGTGGATTCAATTTAATCACAACACTCCTTTAAATGTGAGTCAGAGAGATTTGAAGATACTGTGCTTCTGGCTTTGAAAATGATGGCAGGTACCACAAGCCAAGGAACAGAGGAAGCCTCTAGAAGCTGGAAAAGGGAAGGAAACGTTCTCCCCTAGAACAGGGGTGTCCAAATTTTTTTCAACGGTTTTCACCAAGGGCCATATGCGGTAAAATACACAAACAGCCGGGCCACTCACTCAAGGTGAAGTACGTATTGCCTCACCTGGTTTATTTAAGTAAACTAAATATATTTTTGGAATTTGCTGCGGGCCAATTAACAATGGATTGAAAGCCTCAGTTGGCCCATGGGCCGCAGTTTGGACATCCCTGCCCTAGAGCCTCCAGAAGAACACATCCCTGCCTACACCTTGATTCTAGTGCAGAGATACCCATTCTGGGTTTCTGACCTCCAGAATTGTAAGAAAATTACTTTGTGTTGTCACTAAATTTGTAGTCATTTGTTATGAAGCAATAGTAAACTAATACAGTGTCCAAGTTTTGTAATATTTACTTTAAAACATATGAGTCTCACTTCTCTGTCAGGATGTAAGTTCCTCCAGACCAGTAATCAACCTCTGTGCTTGACACACAGTATACATAATAAATGTGTTGGATTTAAACCTTCTTGTATGTTAAATTGTCTCCACCCTTTCTTGGGAGAGTCATTTATCATTCTTAAGTAAGTTTCTACTCACCTGGGTGCATGCTACATACATAGAGAAGCATTGCAATCAATAGCTGCAGTTGTGAACTTCTTAGTGACTCTTGATTGGGAGGGTGTGATGTGCTCATTTAAACCAAAGTTGATTTTTTTTCTGGCCCAAGTGTTTTAATGCATGAGACTTGTGTCTTCTGATCAAGAGTTCCGTGGATTTCTTGTGCCTCAGTTTCAACTGCTCTAGTGTAAGACTGAGAAACCCCACCCTCAATCGAGATTTGTTTTATGAAATAGACTCTTTAATTCATACTATCCCAAACATAGTCTCAAAATTTGGTGAAAATCAATAAAAACAAAACAAAAACATTTTCTTATGATGCAGAAAACAGACCTATAGACAAACTACTTATTTTTATAGATTTGCATTCATTTCCCTTCCAGTCTTTAAATGAAGCCAACAAAATTAAAGACTTAGAATGAGAGGAGTTTTAAATATGTTAAGCACTGCTGCTTGGGATGTAGCCTGTATTAGTTATCTATTGCAGCTTAATTTAGCAGCTTAAAACAACAAACATTTATTATGTCATAATTTTTGTTGGTTAGGAATCCAGAATCAGCTTAGCTGGGTGGTTCTGACTCAGGGCCTCTTAGGAGCCTGCAATCAAGTTGTGAGTGAAGGCTGTGATCATCACAAGGCTTGACTGATGGAGAATATACTTCCAAGTTCTTTCACATGGCTGTTGGCTGGTCTCAAAAATCTGCTGCTAAGCTCACTCGTGTGGGCCTTTCCACAAGGTCTGTCTCACAATGTGGCAGCAGCTTTGCCCAGAGCAAGCCATTATGCTGAGATAACTCCCAAGGAAAAGGCACAGACTTTTTAAAAACCTAATTTTGGAATTGGTATCCCATCACTGTGAGTAAGTTCAGCTCATACGCAGGGGGAGGGGATTACATGAAGGCATTACCAGCCGGGAGTGAAGATCATTGGGGGCCATCTTAGAAGCTACCTACCACACATAGAAATTAGTGAGTTCATTAGTCTACCAGAGACTAGATAAATTTATAATATTCCTAACTGAAATTAGGTTCAATAATATCAAAAATTTTGTAAAAAAACAAGAAAAACCCACTACAAATAAATTTCCCATATTAGAAGATATAAAGTAAAAATGGAAGACTTAACTTTCAGACAGGAAATTCAGAAGGCATATTAGAATAATCAACACAATTTACTGTTTCATCATACTCCCTTCAGATTGTCCACTTCTCACTTCCTATTCCAATTCTTCCCTTCACTTTTCAAATTCTACTTATTCTAATAATCAAAAATAATCAAAAGCAGCTTATAGAGATGTAAAATGTTATAAGAATTGGAATTTAAAATGAAAGGAAAGACAAAAAGCTAAGAAGTAAAACTACTACACAAAGATCATAGTCTGGTGAAAACTGAAGACTTAACAAAGATTCATGGCTATGTGGCTGAATAAGTTGATATTAAGAAAATGAAAAGGTGAGTCCAAGACTGGGAAAAAATACTTAAGAGACATATATCTGATTAAAGTCTAGAATATAGAAAGACCTCTTGTAGCTCCAAATAATGAGACAAGCAAACTGGTTTTTAAAATTTTGAACAAGTGTTTTATCAAAGAAGACATATTAATGCCAAATAATACAAAATAAAACCCCAGTGAGATATTACACCACCACTCAAATGGCTAAAATTAGACTGATACTACCAAGTGTCAGCAAGAATGTAGCACAATGAGTTCTCAGTTCACATTTTTTATAAATTTAAACACTCTCTTAGCATACAACCTAGCAACCGCACTCCTAGGTATTTTATTAAAGAGAAATGCAACTATGTATACACAAAGACCAGTGCATTAATGTTCATAGAAGCGTTATTCATAATAGCCAAAAACTAGAAACAATTTTGTTATTATCATATACATACAATGGACCTAGCAATAAAAATCAATGAACCACTGATAAATAGAACAACATGGATGAATCACAGAGGCCCTATACTAAGTGAAAGGAGCTGACCCCAAAGACAGCATAATATATGGTTCCATTGTATGAAATTCTGAAAAAGACAAAACTAATGACAGAAAGTCTATCAGCGGTAACTAGCGTTAGAAGGAGGTAAGCAAAGGGGCAAGAAGGAACTTTTTGGGGTGATGGAAATGTTATGCATCTTAATTATTGTGGTTATGATTAGATATGTTTTTCAATATTCAAACTACAATTAAAATGGATAAATTTCATTGTATGTAAATTATACCTCAACACAGCTGAATTAAAACAAAGCAAAAAAAATCCTCTTCATACACACAAATCCAGTTAAGTGGTTTGCTGATCAATTACATTTGAAGTTTGGTGTTTTTTTTAACCGCCAAGGTAACATATGAATAAATCTGAGCTCCCTTGGTGTAGATTTAGTTGCACAACCACTGCAGAATTCAAAAGAAAACTCTTTCTGCCTGGAACTGCTAAAGGAAGACAATTTTTGAGCTTCCTCATGACAACATCAGAAGATTGGAATGTAGAATTAGAAGCTGGAAGGGTGACCTAAGGAGGAGGACACTGAGATGGAGAAGTCGGAAAGGAGGGCAGACCACTGGAGGGCTCCGAGGGACCTCAGGGAAGAATGAGGTTGCCTTGGTAATGTGAGCTCCAGTAGCAATGCGTCTTAAGTTCTGGAATAAGCAATTGACCAGTGAGTGACTCAGCGACTTTCCAACTGAAGTGAACTTGAGAAACCACTGTGATAAGGCAATACAATTTTAGTTTCTTGAATAGGAAATGAAATGGGGTGAATGGGATAATATAAGATTATGAGCACTGATATTCATACAGCACATAGAACAGGGCTTGGAACATGATTACTGCTGTATGTCTTTTTTATGTAAAATACATGATTTTTTCCTATGAGAGACATTTAATAATAGAATAATAGGGAGTGGCATTCATACACAAGTTAAGAAGAGAAGGTAAGGGAAATTGACATTTAAGTATTTTATGGGCCAGATACTGTGCTTTATGCTTTCAGATTACATGATTTAATCTCAACAGTGATATGCGATACTATCCTCACTTTATGGTTGTGGAAACAGACTCAGAAAGAGAGGCTTGGGTTCTGATTAATTCAGGTACAACAAACAGAAGGTGCCTCAAAGGTTGGTGAAGTGACTACTTGAGTTAAGATCAAGTAGTCGTGCATCAGTGATGCATGTACACAAACCATTCCGCACTAGTGAATTCCATCGGGAGGTTGAGGGGACAGTATTCTGCATTTCTAACCTCACTAGTTGGGTGGTAATTTTTAAAAAGTTTGAGAACCTCTGTCTTAAGACTTGGAAAATATTTTTACTGGGTGGTGATTTTTAGTATTTAGAGTTAGAAATAAAAGTTAGCCTCATAGAGATGATCTGTAGCTTTGTCTATTAAATAACATATCTTCAGTGTTCATAACATAGCTATAGTTCTCAATGCATATTTTATAAAGAAGAGTTAAAAAAAATGAACAAGGCAACATTCTTTATTAGTCCTCACTAGAATTTATATTGTTGACTGCCCGAGGTGGCCCTGGTAGCATTATTTTTCAGAGTACTTTTTTTTTTTTTGCCATTTCCCTTAGTGCTAGTTTATGCTTGCTACCTGGGTTGTGTTACTTTGTGTTTTTATCATTTTTGTACAGTAAGAGATAAAGGTGTTATTATTATACACAAATACACAAGTGAATTATAGTGGATAACAAATAGAACAGTTTTTTTATTCATGAATAGTGGGTCTTTATGAGATAATTCTATTCTTCTAAAATCTCTTTTATCTCTTTAACAAGCATATTAACTCAATAATTCTTTGTAGTATTTAGCTGCTTATTATTTAAATTCCAACACTCACTCTTACATGATTATATGTATTTTCAACAGTGATTCTTTTGTTGCACACCGAGAAAGTATGCGACAGATGAGAAGTTTTTCTGAACCTTTTGGAAGAGACTTGCTCAGCATCTCTGATAGTAGAGGAAGAGCTCATAATCATACAGGACATGATGATGGCGAAAATTCCTTGACTGTAAGTTCTTTATTTTAAAGTTAGTGAGAAGGTCCTGTGGAAACGTGAAGAAAAGTATTACAGAAGAGTATGTCTATCATAATACGATATGACTAATTCTTAATATTATAGAAATAACTATTTTGTAAAGGAAGTGCCTGTTGGAAACCCAAATCCTTTAAAACAGTGAATTGTTAGCTGTATAGAATTCCACTATGCTACCAAAACTTTTAGGGCCATGGGGTTATATATTATATGCCAAACTTAAAGCATTGTTTATATATATATATGGATTCTTCTCACCTTTGAATTGCCTCCCATGTCTTAAATTAGAACAGGCAAAGAAATATCCTTCCTCTGCCATACAACACTTTTTTTTCCGTTTTAAAATAGCAGCCAACACTACAGGACAATACTTTATTGGGCAAGAACAAAACAATCTTCTGTATCTTCAAAACTCAGATTAACTTTTAACTGTATTCAAAGCCTTGCATAACTGCAATATATTTCTATAACTCTTGTCTGAGAGCAAAGCTAGAAGGTTACATACTCAATTTAAAAAAAAAAACCCTCAGGATATTTATATATCTTAACTATTTTCTGTTTATTTTATTTCTGTTGCTTTTTTCATCCTCAGGAATGGCAGTTCTAGAATAACAAATCCACAGGAGTTTCTATAAAGATGAATCTCTGCAATTGAAATGTATACATTTGGAACTCAGTAAACATTGAATTGGTCAATCGGGAAACTTCCAGAAAAACATTCTCATATTTTCTGTTTCCAATCATCTTAAATAGAGTAAAATATTTTAAATACTCCAAAGAATTTTGATGTGTAGAATTGCATTTGCCATTTAAATGAAAGTAATCTTCATATTTTTTCATATAGATATTATTCCAATATATATTATTCACATTCCAATTAGTTTTATTTGAATTAGTGAATAGTGGTCTCATTTATTCATATATATGGACATATATTACTTTTAGGGCTATCAGTTTCCATTAAAGTCTAAAATTAAGATCAAAGGAAGAATTATCAAAGAGGGGAGAAAAATCAAATGTGGCATCTGAAATTTTGTCTCACATGAGCATTGGAATATTTCATGTATCTGCTATAATCACAGCACGGAAAGAGTAGGGCTATATATAGTGCTTTGTATTCATGTGCATAAATGAGCTACTTGTAGCTTTTGCGAAAGAAGCAAGAAGTGACAGTTTAATTCACTTACAAATATAGAAAGGAGCCTGTTGATAACTCAGTTGTGAAGCTGTTATTCAGGATGCCCGTCCACATCAGCTGTAACTACTGGTCATTCACTGGAAGTAGAACCAAGTATTTCTTTCCTGGGCACTTGTGCTGAAAACATCTGAATGTTTAGTGAGCTGGAATGAGAAATATATAACCAAATAAAGGTAAATTTCTGTGAAACTATAGTTTGTAACCTTCATAATTTAGAACTATTTTCATTTTAGCTTGCTGCATATTTGCCTTGCCAACGTGGCTTTTAATCAAGTTTTTGAGAACAAGAAAAACACAGATGAAGTAATATGTTTGCATAAATGTGGTGATTGAATAAGGCAAGTCAAATAGGAAAGCAATTCTGAGTATAAAGGAAGGCCAAGACCAACATTTGAATGAGAAATTAAAATAGTTGCTACCTTATCCAATTTGTGGTGGCATAAACTAACTTTTGACTAAGATTATGAATCACTTATTAGTGTCGGCTAAAGTCTGTAGCTAGCATTAACCAATAGAACTTTCCAGATCATAGAAATGTTCCAAATCTGCCTCGTCCACTGTGGTAGCCACTAGCCACATATGGCTCTTGAGCACTTGACGTGTGCCTGGTGCTGTTGAGGAACTGAATTTTTAATTGTAATGATTTTACATTTAATTGCAAATAGCCACATGTGGCTAGTGGCTACCTCAGGGGGGACACAATAGACATTCAAATAGACTCCAAAGCGTTTAACTTTTTTTTAACCAATGCTGAGTAAAGAACACTAATCACCTATATCTGAACCTGTCATCTTATTTCTCATTTAATAATAATCTCTTTAAGCGTTTTTCTCAAGAAAAACAGTGGTACTCATCTACCTATTAAATAACAGTAAATGGTAATTATCAGATTTAGACCAACCCATTTCATAAAACCTTGAGTTTCATAGCTTTTTAGATAGTAAATATGCTAGGTAATATTTACTTGTCTCTCACATCTAAAATCAAATAGTATACATTTTTCTGTAATTATTCTATTGTATCAACTATCTTAGAAAGCTAATGCTGATGTACTTTTTTTCTCAAACTGTGAAAACCCTTTGCCAACCAAGAGTTTTAAGCATTGTCCTAGGGCAGTTGAACAGCAGTAGTGGCTTTTTAAATGTAGGAATTTCATCCAGTTACAGCACCTTTCCAAGGAGCATTCAGCCTGTATCTTAGTCAAAACTCTGTTTTTCTGTACTTTTATAATTTATACTGGTGAGATCTGGCTCTCCTTTTCCCCCTATGGTGTGATAACATTTGACACGTTTATGTCTAAGTATGAAAACCTTATGTAATAGCAAAAAATAATTAATTAATTAATTAATTAGTTAAAATAAAACAAATAAACCACAATACTAGCAACAAAAGATCTCGATCCCAACCTGACTTTTCTAAGTCAGTATTTTATAACTGGAAGTGAAGGTAGGAACAAAAATTCAGAAGATGTGAAAAGAGTGCTGCAAAGTTCGAAAAGAGCACTGCCAAGAAAATGATAGGCTTTTTGAGCATGCTAGCTGTCTTAGTCCTTTTGAACTTTTAATAATAATTTATACAAAGCTTTTTTCTATTTTGGTGAAATTATGTTTTAAAATGAGTGTTTTGATTAAACGGTGAGCTATTATGCTGATGTTTCTAAGCATAGTGGATGAAAATCTATTATTTCAAATGGACACCTTCATCCTTTTTTTCTTCATTTTTGGCCCATTCTTGACATTTGTTATCTTTATCAGCCATATTATGAGGGAAATCAGAGACTACTACAAAAGTAGAAGCATCAGCTATGCCCTTTTCTTGTGTTTGTATTATTAGCATTTTCTTCTGTTCATGTTTTCTTTATGGGGCTATTTTCAAATAATTTGTCCATTTGGGAAAAATGTTTTATTTAAAACTACATAATTTAATCTTTAAATTTATTGAATTAGGCAATGTATAATTCAATATGTGACATATGAGCATCTGACATTTAGATTGAATGATGGTGCCAGAGTCACTAAAAAGAAAAAGAAGAATTTTATTGGTGCGTCCAATACACTTTGGAGATTACTGTTCTAAATATACAGTATAAGTATATATCACATCTGATATATTATTTTTAATGTAAGCACACAGTTTTCTCTATTTTTCAACATAACTTACACAGGAAGACAATCACTGAATGATAAAAATATATATACTTTTTACCTAGAAATTCAAAATTTATTTTCAACATTTGAAACTTCTAAGTAATGGAAGTTTTTAATTTGTGTGTCTAAAAATTTACTTTTATTTATCTGTACCCATTGAGTATAATTTATGAACTATTAATCATGACTCTTATACTTAACATTGGTTTGCCTATCAAAGACTCTAAATATTTTTAAATCTGTGTGTGATCCTTTCTGAAGTCTATGTTTTTTTATTCCAATAAGTTAGTTCTTAGGAGGTATTTATTAATTTTTTGTCCACTATCTCTATAATCTTTTGAAATTTTATTAATGTAGATAAGTTTTTATTTTTAATCAGTTACAGGCAAGATTAACTGATCTTTTAAAAATATGGAAAGCTGAGCAAAGGAAAGATGATATCTTAATCATTGTACATTATGTTTTAATTAATTTTGGTGTGAATTTGCATTTCCTTTGAGAAATGTTTGTCTTAAGCCATAGCAAATACTTATTATTTCAACTACCTTTAATAAATACTAGACTAGTCATATTTAAAAGTGGTATATGGCTTCCTATTTGCCTGCCAGGCTCCTGTCAGGCTCTATAGTGAATATTAAGCAGATAATTTTAAAAATATATGTTGAGTCTTTTTTATTAAAAGGTTCTGTAATTTTGTTAGCTCTGAACCATAGGAATATATAGTGCATTGTTTCTTTTTCAGGGATTATCATGTAATAAATATCATAACCAAAATTAATTGGATTTTTTTTCTAGGCAATGAGTTCCCTTGTGCCTTTTGGCAGTTTTGGTGCTATGGTTCGTATGAGACACAAATCATTTTAGCAATATTTTGTGACAAATATTTATTTTTCATTAACTCACGCAAACTGAATTGGCATGCAGTCTCACTTTTATAATGGCTTTTTAGTATTTGTACTGAATTTTTTTAAAAAGCCTGTTTCATTTGTTAAATTTATCTTAGACTGTTTAGGCATGTGTTGTCTGAAGTAAGTCATATCAACATATATAAAATCAGTCTTCAAAAAGGTAAACTACATTTTATTAGATGAATGTTCACTTGATTTGCAAAAGGGATCCCCACAGTTGTGACTGAGAGTTGGAAACTTCCACATGCTTATGATGACTTATCCAAAAGGTTAAAAAGCACCAAACTGTACATAGACAAGCACATTTGGAAAAGCTCAGGTTGGCTGCTTTCTCGAGGTCTCTATTGCCAGTTTGTTCATTCTGCTTTTCCTTTCCCACATCCAAGTGTACCTACTCTGCACCCCTGTTTCATCGGGCTTGGATCCTCTTTTCTGTGATGCTAGTTTCTAACACACTTAAAGGCAGTCTGAGGAGTAGCAGAGCATATCATGGCTTTGGAACATTTCCCGTGGATGCATCTACACTCTCATGAAAAAGTTTCTTTTTATTCTCTTGTGCCAGGATTCAACCATTTGTCTCCTTAAAGTTTGACCTATAACATTTGTCCTTCCTGGCCAGAGTTTTTAGTGGGACAAATGACGAAGAAACAAAGCAGTTGCCGCATAGAGTTATCAGTTAAAATGATAGGAAGTTGGGCATGCTGTGGGAGCACAGACAGAAGACGGCCTGTAACCCAGACCTTTTGGGGTAATGGGGTAGAGGTCAATCAGACAAGACTTCCCAAACCTTGAGGAGAATAGGAGTTAGCCAGGAGAAGCAGGAAGGGGAGAAGAGTGTTCAACACAGAGGAAGCAGCAAGTACCAAGACCTGGAAGCTCGGGAGCACAAAGGTGCTGAAGGTCACTTGTCCCAGAGTATGAGTTGGAGAGTAGATACAGATGAGGATGGACAGGGAACCAAGGACTTCTTTCAGCCCTTCTAAGGGTTGTGGGCCTTTATCATAAGAGCAGGGGAAGAAGTGGATGAATTTTCTTTAAAATAGTAATAGAGTCAGGTTCTCACTTTTGGGAGATCATGTGCCTGCAGCAGGGAGAGAGATTAGGAGGGACCATAGTGGAGGCAGGGAGGCCAAGAGGCTGTTGTGAGGAGTATCATGGATGCTTCTGCTCGGTAATGGCTCTGGTGGAAAAGAGAAGTCATCTCATTTGAGAGACAGTTAGAGAGGTGAATAGATAGAACTAGGTGATTGACTGGGTTGAAGGAGCGAGAGAGAAAGAGGAGGAAAGTATTATACCCATTTTTCTGGCATGAGGAATTAGGTCGATGGGAATGCCACTGAGCTAAGGAACAGAGCAGCAGAGCAGAGATGCAGTGTAGATACGAGGGCACGGATGGTCAAGAGGATCATTTCAGTTTGGGGTGTTTTGTATTTGAGGTGTTTGTGTGTTGTCCAGGTGGTAAATAGTTTATCTGGTAAATAGCTGGACATATGGGTTTGAGCTGAGCTAGAGAAAATTTGTTCATTCATTCAGCAAATATTTATTGAGCCCTCCTATGTGCCAGGAATCATTTTTAAAGTATTGGGAGTATAGTAGTGAATAAGACAGAGAAGATAGCCCTACCTTCACAGAGATTATTTTTTTTTAGAGTGGGAGACAGACAGCAAATGACAGAACAATCAAATAGTCCAAGTACTTGAAAGTACACTGATGAAGCAGGGTAGTGATATAGTGGAAGGGTAATGACAGGTGGAAGGCAAAGCAGAGATTGGTTTAGACAGGTGGCCTTTCTAAGAAGGTGATACTTGAATGATGAAAAGAAAGTACTTATGCTAAGAGTTGGGGGGAAACATTCGAGGCAGAGAGAAGAGCATTGTGCCAAGTTCCTGAAGGCCTTGAGAGCCCACTGGGATTAGCTGTCATTTGTATCCCCACTTTCTGCCAGTCCAGGGTGTTGGGCCACCCCATGGCAAGTACAGATACACAGTTTGATGGCTGATTTGACAGTGAATTGAGAATAGGGCAGAATATACCCAAACATCTGATCTTTTCCTCCTCTTCCTCATCTTCCTTGGGCTAGCCCCCTTCCACCTCTCGTGAACTGTGGGTCTTATACAGCCCTGATTTTCAACATAGTGTTGAAACAAAATATTCAGAATAGTTTCTTGAATCTCTGAAATGTAGATAATTCTATAGCAGTCCTTTGTGTACCCAAAGATATGTCAGTATCTCCTAAATGTAACTTTGTGTTTCCTACTGTGATAAGTGTGCGTTCCAAACATTAACCAAATTACGGGAGTTTGGTTTTCCCATCTATTTCCCATTGTTATTAGCAATAAAACCCAACAGAAGGCAGAAACATAAACAAATCTTCGATGATTCTTTATTGAGTCCCAGCTCTGGCACACAGCAAAACAATCTCCAGAAGGGCTGAAATATCAGCAGTGAACCACAGTGCCTTCCTTACAGGACTCAAAAGACTCCTCTTGCCTGCATTCCCAGAACCAAACATTCTCTCTGTTTTATAATAGTAGACAATGCACTGGGTGCTTCGCTTTGTAATTTCTGGTGAGTGTTCCAATGATGAAACCTAAAATCAATAGCAGATTTTTCTAGAGCGGCATTTCTCAGCCTCAACACTACTGACATGTGGGGCCAGTTATTCTTGTTTTTGGGGTCTGCCCTATGCTTTGTAGGGCGTTTAGCAGTATCCCTGGCCTCTATACATTACACGCCAGTTGCACACCTTCCTCACTTGTGACAAGAATGACTATGCCCCTGGATGCCCTCCCCTCTGGGAGTCACAACCGCTCTTGGTTGAGAAACCACTGTTCTAGAGGAATTCTTAACTGTTCTCCCAAAGGAGCATACCTCATGTTTCAAAGGTATGCCCGACTGAGCCTTCAATGGTCGGCAACAAATTCAAGGTCTATTAGTAGAGTGAATTAACCTTTATCACTTGGACCCTACTGTGAAAAGGAGGGCTGGCTCAGCTTCTGTCAGTCATGTGGTGCTTGTGGAGGTATCATGCTGGTATCTTACACCCAAGTTTTATTTATTTGTGTGGTGGGGGACTAAGAGAGGGAAAAAAGAAAGATTTGAAGACTAGACTATGCTAGTGCTGTCCCAGCCCAGAATACACCACACAGTATTTAAATATTAACTAAATTATGTTTTGAGAAAATTGATTAATGATATGTGTCTATATGTTCTTGCATGTATATATGTGTATATATACATATATATACACACACACATGAATGTATGCATGTATTTATAGTGTTACAGCTCCCTAATCATTTATATGTTGGCTGTTGGGGATTGGTGTACACTTCAATTTTTTCTTTAACAAGTCTCTTTCACTGTATAGTCCTTAAATTATCTTTGCCCGGTCCATTACTGCATGAGATCCCACTGTAGAAATCGAGAAAAAATTTTTCAGCTGTTTTGGAAAAGGCTTCTTTTGTGTTGTGCTTATAGTTAATAACCTACTTCCTAATATCTTGTAGCGTGCAGATGTCACCCCTTTTCAGGCAATGGACCGAATGATGTTAAATATGAGAAACAGTATGCAAGAATTACAAAGAAACTTTGTAAGTACTAAACATTTGATGAGAACGTTGTTTTCAGTTATTGGTATCCTATGCTATAGTGGCTTTCAAACTCTTTTTTTTTTTTTTAACCACAGTCCACAGTGTTTGAAAAATATATCTCACATCATGACCCAGTACACAATACTTGTATACTGTACAAATACACCTGAAACAAAGTTTCATGAGAAAATGATCATACTATATTTAGTGTGCTGATATTTTCAGTTTTATTTCATATTTTAAAAATGCTGGTCACAACCCACCAAATTGATTTCACAAGCTTTAAGTTTGAAAAAATAGCATTAATTAACTTTCAAAATTACAAAAATTCAACCTCTAAAACATTTGTTCTGCTGAAGGTCACTATTGTAAATGAACATTTTATGTAAATTTACATATTTTTATTATTTTATAACTTGCCACTTAAAAGGAATTATATCGTCTAAGAAATTAAGTTTTCGTGTTTTAAAAAAAACTCTGAAAATAGAAATTTCAGGAATGATGTTTAGACACTGGATTACGTAGATCCATACAGTCCAAATACTAGTACTAATTCAGTTACTTTTCTACTCATAATATTAACATCAAAACAATAACTTGATTTGAGATGAAGAAGACCCATATTATTTTAGTCATCCAGTTTGGAATGTAAGGATCATTTTGTAATGATTTTGGTAGTGTAGCAATCTGGTACCCATAGGAGGTATAAAACTTCCTGGCGTATGGCTAATTGGCTCAACACTGGCAAAATTGCATACAAGTGTCAGCCACTGACTATAATAAGACCACAGCATCTGTATTTAAATTGAAGCCATAAATCTTTGATCCCCAAAACTTAAGGATCCTTGAGTGTTATTCCTCACAAGGATAGTTGGAATTGGTGCCTAAAATGGAAGAAACATTAGACCTTCATGGGGGTGCCATTTGGATACACCACACTGATAGCGTAGTATCCTTAGTAAGACTTCTGGCTAATGTTGTGAATCCTGTGACATTAATTCTTCATATTTGACTAACCTCTCAGTATTTACAATTTATATTTACCTCCAGGGTCATCTTTCAGTGGATCC
Source organism: Rhinolophus sinicus (assembly GCF_036562045.2). Lineage (NCBI taxonomy): Eukaryota > Metazoa > Chordata > Mammalia > Chiroptera > Rhinolophidae > Rhinolophus > Rhinolophus sinicus. The sequence goes on from NC_133751.1 coordinate 28,280,573, forward strand.
AAATGCACATTCATTTAGTTCTTCCTCGGTTATGACTTATTCCAAAGTAGGAGATGAACCACCAAAGGTTTTCCAGGCCTCCACTCAAACCCGTCGGGCTCCAGGAGGAGTAAGTATTTTCTAAGCATTCTTGGAGCTTTATAAACTTGTGGAATGATAGATGACCTATACAATTATTAAAATTTGATCTGGTATTGTGGGTGTATGTGTGGGGGGGTGGTGAGAAGCACCATGGCACTGTGAAAAACAATAAAGCTAACTGTATTTATTTAAAGGCAATTTTTTTTTGTCTCCCTCACCCCCTACCTGTCCCAGATACCTTTATTCATGTAAATACCTATTGGTGTTTATTACCTTTACATGTTTACAAGGTAAATAGACACTAAAAGAAGTCTTTGTTTCATGAAACAAATATCTACCTTTAATTTGTGTTTGAAGTAAATGAATTTCTTAATTCATGAAACATTTCAAGTGTACAGAAAGAATATAGAGAATAATATAATAGATACCCATCCTTTCACCCAGTTTAGTCAAATCATAACATTTTTCTCAATCTACTTTAAGTTGTCTCTTGTTTTGTTTCCTTTTTAAGCAAAAGACTTTGCAGCTGCAGTTAAAGCTTCCAATTCACTCTTCCCTCCTTGGTTCTTTTTCCTTTTTCCCTCCCCCTCAGAGAACCATTTTCCTATATCTGGAATTTATCATTCTGATGCATGCTTTTACAATTTCATGACTAATATATGTTTCATAAACAATATAATGAATTATTTTACAGGTTTCTAAATTTTATATAAATGGTTTCATATTGCATATGTCCTCTGCAACTTAACTTTGCTCAATAATATGCTTCTGAGATTTATTAGAGTTGATATGTATAATTCTGGTTTCTTTATTTTAACTTCTTAATAGTGTCCAAACTATGAATATACCACAATTTTTAAATCTGTTTTTCTACTGATAAATATTTAGGTATTTCTGATTTTTCACTTACTCATTTTTATACATGTCTCCTTGCACAAAGGGTCTAGGAATTGTATTTTTGGGTTGGCGGAGGTGTGAGTAGTCTTTACTAGAACTTACGAAGTACTCTATCACATGGAGATTGAAAGAGTTAGCTTCCACAAACTCTGGCATGAGAGTTCCCATTTCTCCACTTCCTTGTTAGTACTTAGGTTAAAAACTAATTTAGCTTTGCCTGTCTAATGGGTGTTAGTAGTTCATTTTTTAGTTCTTACATATAAGACATACCTTTTAATGATGCTTTTGCAATAGTGCAGCTTGTTCATCTCAGACATTTTAATATTAACTTGCTATGAGTGACATACATCCTAACTGTAAACAATATAAATGTGGATGTCCCACAGCAAACCATGTTAATAGTTTTTGGCTATCATGAACATTGTAATAACCCATAGAGTTCATAGGTGGGAGCCATGAGGTTCAAGCCCATCAACATGACTGCTGAATAATTAGTTGCCCTTACTTGTAGGAATGCTAGCATGTACTCCCATCTATTCCGTTGTGAAGGGTAGTGTTGAAGGCACTAAGTGTTATATAATTAAGTTATTGTTTGTTTTAATATTTGATTGCCATTTGGAATATAAAAGGTTAAATTGTATTGGTTCTATTTGTCCTAGATATTTTAATTTCAAGCAATTCAGGGAACATCACAGAACTATTACTGTAATTTTACTGCAAATTGGTAGTGGAATTGAGTACCCATTATTTTTAGAGCAGCAGATTTGTGGTCTTACCTCTATAGGTAAACAGGCCAATGGGAGTTTAGAATTCTTTCCATTCTATATTTAAGTAATAGCTAATTTGGGGAGTTTTTGAGATCTTGTTCCGCAGCAATTGTCTTCAGTTTTTACTCAAATAAACGCTTAAAAAATAAATAATAGCTGATTTTTATTTTCTTTACTTTTATAGATAAAGGAAACTAGGAGAGCATTAAGAGATTCTGACAGTGGACTAGAAAAAATGGCTATTGGTCATCATCTTCATGATCGCGCTCATGTCATTCAAAAGTCAAAGAACAAGAAGACTGGAGATGAAGAGGTCAATCAAGAATTCATCAATATGAATGAAAGTAAGTTATCGCAGGAAATAGCATTCTTTCTCTTAAAGTTAAAGTACCAGCTGTACTGGTAGAACTTGGTGAATATTTTTTGTCGAAACATTTCATAAGATGTCGTTTTGAGGTAGTTTATGAATAATTGTGTAGGGAATACCTTATAAAAGTGTAGTTTCATTGTTTCGTAGTAGATCTGTCTTTAGAGTAATTTTTGGTAATGCAGAGTATCATTTATTTTTTGTTTTATACTTGGAAAATGGAATATTTGGGATTGATATTTAGTAAGACTCAGTAGGCAAAATATTTTAAATATTTCTGATTATCAAAGAAGTATATTTGAAGCATATAAAGAAAATGAAAATTACCCATCTCAACCCAAAATAAATACTATTAATGTTTTAGTGTATTTCTTCCTAGTACTTTTATGTATATATAAACACACATACTTTTTGCAATATCACTATTTTACTATCTATATAATTTATATTGTGCTTATTTTAATTCACCATTAGAATTGTGAATAGTCACCTATGATGTTATTTTTCAAAGACATTCTAAATGGTTACCTGAAAGTTTTATCATGAAAAGACCGTAATTAATTTAAACTGCTCTGTATTGTTGGGCACTTAGACTTTTATATAGACAAGATTTTAATTTCTGGTATTGTTAGAAATATATATTATATATAATATATCATACTGTGTTTCCCCCAAAATAAGACCTAACTGGAAAATAAGCCCTAGCATGATTTTTCAGGATGACATCCCTTGAACATAAACCCTAATGCGTCTTTTGGAGCAAACCTTAATATAAGACCCGGTCTTATTTTCAGGAAAACATGGTATATGTATCAAGTAAATCTTTTTGTTTTCTCAATTTTATATTCATTCTTCAATACATTTAAGTTCTTCCAGTATCCTAACTCTTCTCATTGTAGTTTTTAAGTTATATTCATCTACTGTTTTCAGAAGTATTTTTAGTAAAAATGTCTTATCATAGTAGAGGGTTGAAATTACTGTATCATTTTAGAAAAAAAATTCTCTTAAGGTTGGAGTTTCATAAACTTATCGTTATTCAATGAGATGGAAGTCACAACATCTTGATCTTTCTTTAATTTTAACCTTTGTAATCTTGTCATATTTAAATATATATGGAATACTTCAGAATAATTAATCTGTTAAAGAAAAATTTAGTGAAGGAATATATTATTATGAAGACAATCTGAAAGAACAAGTATTATCATTTATCTATTGTTTTTACTGTGGACGTTAGATTATCTACTGCATAACAACATACATTCCCAGTCAAGATGAGTAATCTGTCTTAGGAAGTTGACAACAGCCACTTGTTGAGGCCAAGTTACAAAGGAAAATGGTGAGGTTAATAGGAAGTACTAATAGGATACTCCTAGGAGGAGTATCCAAATACAGAGGAAAAGGATGATCACTATGAGAAGACCCGGAAGAAAGACTGTAAGTCAGTGCAATAGGTCAACAGGCACATTGGGTAGAATAATACGATCTCCAAGCAGGTGTATGAAAAACCATATCATCAATAACCAAAGTATCAATAGGAATATAAGAGGAACAAACGAAAAAGGTAATGTTACCCTGAATCAGACAGAGACCTTTATATTTGAAGTAGTTTCCTTATTCTTTTCTTAAATTTTAATGTTTTATTTAACTTAATACATCCAAAATATTATCAGATCAACATGTAATCATATATAAACATTACTGGTGAGCTATTGTACCTTTCTTTTTCACAACTGCATTTAGACAGCTCACGTTTCAAGTGCTCAATTGCCACCTATGGCTAGTGTATACCATATTGGATGGGGCAGGTCTAGGCACTTCCCAGTCTGAGAAATTATATTTGGATATGGTTCTACCTTTATCTTGAGGTTAGGCTGATGGATATATCAGGCTAGAATGAGGTGTGTGGGGAGCAAGGCACTTACTGACAGTTGATACATTAATACCCCTTTATTTTGATATTTAATGTAGGCGATGCTCATGCTTTTGATGACGAGTGGCAAAATGAGGTTTTGAAGTACAAACCAGGGGGACAATGGCGCAATCTAGAAAACACTAGGATGAGACGTGTTGGTCATGAGAATTCAGGATCCCGAGAACTTAAAAGAAGGTAAAAGTTATTTCTAAAATAAATTGTGTTCTTTCAAGAAGAGTTAGAAGAATGTTATGTAATTTTACCTCTGTTATCAAGAAGTTCTGATTAATATCCAAGTTGTTTGTATCAACAATATCTTTTGTAAAAGATGTAATTCTACATTATGTCTGAATATTCCACACAAATTTAATTTTGTATCTGAGAACCAATAATATTTTAGGGATTATATGATTAGTAACTCAGAAGCAAATTATGCTTCAGAAGATAGGGCCTAAAATCCTCCTAAGGGAAAATGATATGCTATAATGTAATTGTTTTGTGAAACACATTTGAATCTAGATTTAGTAGGAGTCATACATTTCATACCAGGTAAAGATATCGCTGTCTAGAGATGCAATAAGGGGAAAGAGGCTCTATTTGAAAGGCTTAACAACATTTCCCTAATAAGTCAAAAATCAACTTTTAATGGTAAATGCATTTTTATACACTTAATTAATATTAGATATTTTGGAAGAATTTTATAAAAACTTTAGCCTCCTTTGGAAATTACCTTTGGGAATAGCTGTGAAATATAAATGTGCTGAAACCACATGTTAAAGATTAGATTTCTATGCGTTTAGTATATATTCTGGAGTTACAATTTGATCTGGTTCTCTGGGGAAAAAGTTGAGAATAATACCTAATTCCTATTGAAATTATGAGAGAGAGAGAGAGAGAGACCTTACCAGGCCTCAAAACAAATCAGTGTTCTAGGCTGTAAGAATGGAGGATTGCTGCAGAAGGTGGAAGTCTTCACAGAACCAGCGGTAGACAAGTGGCTATTAAGTTATCAGAAGCCTTGTGCAGAATTTCATGTGCCAATATTTTTTATTTTAAAATATTTGCTTAGGAATTTAGAGTACTAATATTTCCCTATAGAAAATGTGCTTTCATATTCATTTTATATGATATTTATCTCATTTTGAGAAGTTTATTGATAAAAACTGAACAGTGGTAAGTTTGACTATGAAATCTAGGTCCCAGTTAAAGAAAGCAAGTTCTTTATAGCTAATCTATAAATCTACAGTCCTATTCGGTGGCACCTTCTGTAAACTAGCACTGTACCATAGAATTTTCTGCAGTGATTTTCGGCAGTGATGCAAGTGTTATGTATCTGTACTGTTGAAAAATGTAGCCACTAGCTACATGTAGCTATTGAATCACATTTAAAATGTGACCGATTCACATTTAAAATGTGACCGATGTAACTGAGGAAGTGAATTAAAATAGTTTATTTTAGCTAATTTGAACATAAATGATACCATGTTGGACAGCATGGTTAAACAGTGAACAGTCCAATCTATCTCAGGAAAGCAGCTGTTCCTCTCTTAAATGTTAAATGAAATAGTTTGCCATATGTTTTTCCAAGCTATTAAGGAACTGTTAAGATAAAACTTTCCTTAAATGACAGTGGTTTTTAATATGTTTGCATTGATTTCTAAGCCATTGACCATTTAAAAAATGGTATTAATATTCATATGTATATTTCTCAGGGAGAAACCTCATCAAAATCCAACCACTGAGCGTGGGAGAAGATCAAATGTTTTTGTGGACAAACTCAACGTCAAAGGATCCCCTGTGAAAATCAACAAAAAATAAATAGGCTTGCATTTGTTTTGTTTAGTTTTGGTTGTTTTAACAGCGAAAGTAATGGTGCTGGGTAATACACATAAGACCAATCTCATTGTTAAATCAGTACTGTACTTAGAGACTTTCATCTGATATCTCAGTGTTCTTGGATGTGCTAGCTTTATATTGTCCCTACGTTAGCAATAAAATATTGATTTTTGGCAATGTGACAAAGTTGTTAAACATTCTATCCAACTCCCAGTCATTTTCCTATTGGCTACTTTTTCTTCTGTACACTCAAGATTGAATGTGAAGCTAGTGCTGTCCTATATAATTAGCTACAAGAAAGTGAAATGTTAAAAAATAGTATCACTTTCCACTAACACTACACTGGAGTCATGTTAATGAAGGTTATAATCATTTAGCTCAAATCTTATGTGTTATGTAGCCAGGTAGCTTAAAGATTTTTTTAAAAACAAAGCAAAACTATACTAGTATTGTCGGATGAGAAATTAGTTATTACTTTGATAAAGAAAATAAAGAATCAAATAGTTTATTAGCAAAGAAAGATTTTAAATTGCTAATATACGTAAGTTTTCTTATAGTTTCTTTATACACTATGTTCTTTTTTGTTCTCTCTTACATTCTTAACATTTATCAGACTTCACATTGACCTTTCTCTTTAACTTCTTAAGGTAGCGTATTTCTGCTCTCCTTTCCCACATACAGCTTAATCTATTTCCACAGTTAACATTCTAAAGTTGGAGTGTCCTTGGAGAAACTCTACTCAGCCTTTTTGTGACATTTAGAAAAATACATTTGGTATTCTGCAAACCTGAGTGATTGATTATCTCGAAATTTCTTAGACAGGTGATATGTGTCCTTGAGCAAGATACTTAATAATTCAATTGTTCCCTTTCTAATTATACCACTTAAAAAATTCAGCTCTAGCATTTTATTCTACTAGAATTCAAGCATTAATCTGTTTTTATAAAAGTTAGGTTTGAAGTTTATTAGAATATAAAAATCTGACCTCTTAAGTCTGTTGTTTCAAGGGGAAAAAAAGAACAGAAAACCCACTATCACTCTATAATCCTGAGATCTTCCTTTTCTAACTTTGGAAGTAGAATTATGTGGTTGTGCTTATGCTCATCTAATTTTCTATATCATATACTGTTAATTTTAGTTGGTGTTTCATGCTTTTAATTAGTCACTAAAATAAGATGCACATGTGTTAATTAATTTTTATAATGGAAATTGAGCATGTATTAAAGATGTTAAATTTTTTCTTTTATGTATACTTTCGTGTTCTAGTAATATAGTGGGAAATTGTCATAAGGTGTGAATTTTAAAGAACACTTTTGTATAAATTCACTTGATAGAGCAAAACCAAGAGTAAACACTGTAATTATTTTCCTTTTGCCTAAATCATTACACTGATAACTTGAGTCATTATATTCAAATATGAGAACACTTTAATAATTGTACTTAAAATTGTATAACTTCTGTGCATCATACAGCAATTAGAGAATTCATATATACTTTTTTCCCTTCCAATTTGCCTACCATAGAAATCAAATAAAAACTAAACTAGATAATACACACACACACACACACACACACACACACACACACACACTTCTTCTTATCCCACAGTGCTTCCTAAGGAGGGGGCCACTTGACACATAGAGATTAAGTGGCCATTTTTTCTGTTGATATGGTGCTGAAGTTGACTGTTTTCAGAATTTATTTTTACCATAATGCTGAAGTCAACCAGTATTTAAAAAAAAAGGCTCTCTGTACTTATAGTTCATATATTATTTTTTCTTTATGGACAACCATTGATCTTTCTGGAGTTGTGGGTCTTTGGGGAATGCAAGGATATTAACAATTTGGTGAATGTGGCTTGACAATAAGGCCAAGTTTCGTGGGCTCTTTGACACTTCAGAGAATTTCCTGGTTCTGGCGGTCTCAGTGACAGGTTTTCATCACTCTATTTTCATGACTCCATTGTCCTTTTTCTGCCGCAGGGTAGTGGCAGGAGCACGTTGGAATCAGATGGTGCCCTGCATGTAGCAGTGTGATGGTATTTGGAGGTGGGGCCTTTGGGAGATGATTGCATCATGAGGGTGAAGACCTCATGAATGGAATTAGTGCCCTTTATAAAAGAGACCCCAGAGTGCTCCCTTGCCCTTTCTTCCATGTGAAGACAGAGTGAAGCTGGCTGCCTTTGAACTTATAAGTGGGATCTCACCAGACATGGAATCTCCTGGCACTTTGCTTTCAGACTTCCTAGCCCCCAGAACTACGTGAAATAAATTTCTATTGTTTATAAGCCACCCAGTCTATGGTACTTTTGTTACAGCTACCTGAATGAACGAAGACAATCGTCTTAGGCTGATCAGGCTAGGACACTGGAAATTCTACTGAGGCTCAACCTAGACCCTTACTGTAGTGAATAGGACAGGACCTTCAATTTGGTTGTAATGTTCGTATCTGAGACCTCTTGAGGCCCCTCTGTCCCTGATTACGTGAGTTTTGCAGTAAGTCTGCATTCTGATGATCTCTTTGGCACCAATGTAATTCTTGTTATTGTCTCCTGGGGTTTGGAGGCTGTGATCAGGCTTTGTTGTCCTCTGGTGAATTTGGCTTTAAACCCCATCCATCTTCTGTCTGCTTGCTCATCATCTTATATTACTTGTACATGAAAACTTTGCTCAGTCTTGTCTGTGTATGAGAAGTTTGCTTTGGGAAAGACCTCTATCCACCCATGTTGCCTTTTAACCATGTTTCTCAGGTCAGTTGTTAGCCTGAGACAGACAGCAATGTTTTACATTTGATAGAACATCAGGCAGTTTTTCACGGGTTTGTCAGCTAACAGATTTGTACTATCTTCTGGCAAAAGTTGAGCAAGGAATTGTATGTACTGACCACTTTGGAGAACTTGGACATGTTGAAGAAGATTTTCACTTGAGAGGCACCTTAGAAGCAGCACCAAAAAACAAAAACAAAACCTCAGGAGAAGAGAGTCTTCGTGTTGTCTAAAAAGACCACTTGGTTTATGTAGAAGACTGCTCACCTTTCAGGGCTTTTTAACTGTATGGCTTATATTTAAACTCCTCTCTCCTTAAAGAGGGAAGGTAATTAGCCTTTTACATGGGCACTTTAATATTTGCATTATTAAATTAAACGAGGCCATTAGACAGGTGGCTTTAAAGCTTTTAGGAGCCCCTGTGAGCAAAGCAAAACCTAAGCCTGTAATGCTTCAAGGTTAAGAAATTGAAACTAAAAGACACCTAATCACAAACAGCCAATCAGACTTTCCCAAGCAAGGCAACTGCTTAGCGCTATAGCCAAAGAATTTCCTTGCTTTGCTTCTGCTGCTTCTCTGTAAAAGTCTATTTCCTAGCTCCCCTTGCTGGAGCGCTCTTAACCACTTCTGGGCTAGTGCTGCCCTATTTGAATCGATTTTGCTCTAACTCACACTTTTTAATATATCTCAGTTTATCTTTTAACAGTGTAAAACTGGCTCTAGTTAACCCTTATTCCTGTTCCTATCTTTTCCTCCCACATCAAAAATTTTAAACATAAATTCAGAAAAAAAATCATTCTGTCGAATGTGCAGTCTAGGACTATCTAGTCCAAATAAACAGTCCAAAGTGTCTAAGAGAAAAAGGCAAACTATTTGTGCTGCTTTTGGATAAAATGTGGACAAGTGAAATGAAAAATAATTCATTTTGTTATGAGTTTGTTCACTTTGTTATAGTTATAAGAATAAAGGTTTAAAGCTAAAAAGATCTTTTAAGTATGATATAATTATGAATGTAAGGTTATAAAGTATATTTTAAAAAAAGATTTGTTAAATATTTCTGATAAGTCATGGATTTGGGCAAAGTAATGAATGAATATTTCGTCAGCTATGTCTTCTTCCACGTTTCATAATATAAAATCAATGCTAATAAATAATAGTAGGTTATACAAAACTGAAGTTGAACGTCTCATGATTTAAAATTTCTGAATTTCCCATATTGATCTCATAGGTCAAATAAGTTATTGACTCTATCAATTGTGTAAGATTACAAAATATAAAATGGTGTTTATCTAAATAAAATTGTGATACAGCTGTCTTTTATAGGGGTTTGATCTTACAAAAATATTAAAATACTATTATAAGGACTGAATGTATTAGCTAAAATTTTAGTTTTTCAAATCCTCAGTGAACTTTCAAAAACCTTAAAAAATGTTAAATTAGTCCTTGGATACTTGGACAATTTCTAAGTAAAAATGAAAGCTAAACAAAGCTTTGGTTACTAAAGTTAGTTTATTTTTATTTTTACACATTATAAAATGACTGTTAGTTAACAGGATGTGCAAATGGTTTGGATGATGTCAATATGTGTATTTTGCCACTTTAAAACTTAACAGATAATGTATAATGTGTACTCATAAAAATTGAGCTGGACAGTGTTTGATTTTGTCTTCCAGTTTTCTCTGGCAAAAAGACAAGTTGATTACTTTGGTTAAAAGTGGTATTAATAAAAATAATTAAGAATATACTCAGAATAATAATTACAGAAAATATGAATATGTATATATACACACACACACAAGATAATGAGTATGAATTTTTACTTAAGGAAACTGTTAAAATGGTAATTTCAGTATAATAGATACACTGTTTTATTTAACATAATTATATCTTAATTAAAGTAAAAACCTTAATTTTATTACCATTTACATAATTATGTATTGAATTTATATATGTTAGACAAATACATATAAAGGCTTATAAAGGCAATTTTTTAAAGTCTATAAATGAAAAAATAGTGAATTTATTCATCAAAACAGCTTACAAATACTTTACTGCAAATTAATACATGGATGATATACAAAATGTAAATTTGAAATTCATTATTAAGTCTCTGATTTTTCTTTTTTTTGTCCCTTGTAATTTGCTTTGATTTCTATTTGATGTGATTCATTCATTCATTTAACAAATATTTATTGAGCACCTAGCACACGCAAAGGGATACAGCAATTAAAATAAAATCATTGTCCTCATGGAACTGACATTTTCATTGGGAGCCAAACAATAAACATACATGTAAAATACCAATATATCTAAGAAGTGCTGTGAAGAAAAATGAAGCAGCATGAGAAGAAAGGGAGGAACTTGCTGTTTTAAAAGAGTTGATCTGGGAACACCTGACTGATAGAGGCTGTTTGAACAGAGAGAAGAAAGTGAGGGAAAAGAGCCACGTTGGTATCTGAGGAAAGAGCAAAAGACTGGTCACACAGCAGCAGAGGCCAACGTGGTTGGAGCAAAGGGCAAGGGAAGTAGGACTACAATAGCTTAGCTGTTCACGCAGGGCCTTGTAGGCGCTTACTCAGAGAGCGAAGAGGCCGTTTCAGATTTTTAAAAGAATTAGTTATGAAAAATTTCAAACCTACCCAAAAGTAGAGATAACAGCAACACAGGATGGAGTGTTTTCAGCAGAGAAATGACATGATCTGGCTTAAAAGGACCCTCTAGATACTGCGTTGGGAATATAAACAGCAGCAGGGACTGTTAACTAATTCTGTCCATGTGGCAGTTGCTTGAGAGGTGGGCAGAAGCAGCAGGTTCTGGATCTATTTTTGAAGGTAGTACCTATGGCATATGCTGACAGATTAGAGGTGTCAAAGAGTGCTGTCAAAGTAACACATTTTTGGTATGGGCAACTCAAAGAACAGTTTTCATTTATGTGGAAGGTTTTGGGAGAACGGTCAGAAGCTCCGTTTTGGACATCCTAAGTTTGAGATGCCTCCAAGAGATCTAAGAATCATCAAGGATGCTGTCTTCCATGTGGACTAGACGTAAAACGTTTAACATTGAACAATGACAGAATATATTGAAATGAGAAAAAGCACAAATAATTGATAGTTCATTATTTTTCCACGTTCTTTTCAGGTCATGTCCTACAGACAATTATTTTTTATATTTCTAATAGCACAGATAACAATTTTGCTTTTTTTTTCCACTTAAAGTCTTTATAAACATTTCTCCACTTTGCTATTAATATATCGACAAAACATCCACGTTTAAAGGCTGCATCTTTCTGGAACTTGCAAAGCTTGATTAGCGCCGCAAAGCGACCGCACTTCCTCTTCCAAGTCAGGAGAGGGCGCCCGGGGAACAGAGGGCGCCGCTCTGCTCTGAAGTCCGGAAGCTCCTCCCTCTTTCCTTCCCCGTGTCCTTCGCCCCGGAAGTGCTCTTCCGGCACTGACTGCCGGCGTGACTTTGAACGCTAGCGATTTGGTACGGGTTGCTAAACTGACCCGGAGCCGCGGGACTTTCTCGCCTGTTCTGCGCTTGCCATGAGGCTGCTGGGAGCAGCCGCCACCGCGGCTGTGGGGCGCGGGCCGCTACCGCGGGTCCTCGCCGTCCTGGGCTGGCAGAGAAAGCAGGTATTAGTGCCCAGCGAGGCGAGACTGAACCTGGGACCTCCCGGGACTTTGCGGCCCTGCGGGGTCAGGGATACAGTAGCACCCCTTCCTTCCCTGGCACTTCCCTCTGACAGCTCCGAATACAAGTCGTCCTGCCTCAGCGCTGAAAAGCCCCTCGGTACCTTCACAATCATGAGCAGCGTCTCGGTGCCCTGGGAGGATGGACAGGTCTCCTACTTATGGTTAAACTTCTGGTTTTGGTGTACCTTAAAAAGAAGTGACTGGAGTGAAGGTCAAGGCAGTTGAAAAATTAGTGCGTCCAGGGCTCGAACCCAGGGCTCCCGACTCATTAGCAAGTGCTCTTTTCACTGTAATGTCATTAGGCCGACTGCCCCCTCTTTTAGCCGACCCTGGGCTATTTGATTTGGCGCTCGAACCTCCCGGTTCTTTTCTATGGTCTTGTGTCAGCCTTTTGCGGGGGACGATGAATGATGCAGGATTAGGTAAGAGTTGAGCCTTTCCTATCGTGCAAACCTCGTTTGCTTTGCTCACTGGTATCCCCGGGATTTAATCAACTGAGTGCCTGTCACCCAGGTTCCACTTAATACTTTACTCCCCTTTTCCAAGGTCTTCTTCCCTTTTCTCAGAAGTGGCTGCAGTGCCTTTTTGATGTGTACTCCTATAGGAAGGGTTTACATTGGGCCTTGATTCCTTGAAATGCAGGATTCCTCCCCTCCCCGTACTAAAATGAAGTTTTTAGAAAAATGTCATGAATTGTTTTTGTGTTGAAGAAATTGGAAGCCTTGTGTGGGCTGCCTTGGAGCTATTGACACTGCTGCGTAGAGCATATAAACCCTCAAACATCCTTGCTACGTAGCTGTGAACTACAATAAGGGGGAAGAGAAAAAAAAAAAAATCAAAGTAAAATTGAAACCAAAAACTATTTCCTATTAGTTGTTGGGAGCTGCCTTTCTGATTTTATCAGCCCCAGTGTATATTTTCAAACCTGTCACATACAGTAAAGATACCTGCCACTTTAATTAATTTATTTGAAAATATATTTTCTGCTTTATTTATTTATTTTTAAGAGTGTCTATTTTTCTGTCCTCTCTTGCGGTCTCTCCTTCGGTTACAGGAGTAGCATGTTGAGACATTTACTCCTTTGGTTTTTCCGGGCTATCTCATGTGATGTGTTCTGTGTGTTGAGATTCCTTGGAGGGAAGATATCCACCAAACCCATTCTGATTGCTCAATGTTACCTCGTAAAAAGTGCATTGACTTGAGCTTTCTTGTTTTTTCAGGTTAATTGGAAGGTGTGCCGATGGTGTTCGTCAGGGGTGCTCCCTAATGAAAAGATACGAAATATTGGAATCTCAGCTCACATTGATTCTGGGAAAACCACATTAACAGAACGAGTGCTTTACTACACTGGCAGAATTGCAAAGATGCACGAGGTTTGTGGTTCATGGTGGTTCCAGATTAGTGAGAGCTATTTCTTTTGTAGTTATTGTTTAATAAACTTCACAAAACCTGGAAGATTTAAAGAATAGTAACAGTGATCTTTAACCAAAATCTTATCACAAAGTGGATAGGTCAAGCAGACTTAAAATGTTGCTCTGAGGAATCTGTCTGGAAACCATTTCTGTGGGTATCCTGAGGAGATTGTCCTTTGAGAATGTTAAGTCAATATGTCCCCTTAAGCAGCCGTTAAAATAGTAGCTACATAATTTTCAATGTTATGAAGAGATATTTATAATGTTAAGTGGAAAAAGTGTTTAAAATTATATATAGTATGAGCTTAGTAGTTAAAAAATACATATATCAGAAAAAATTATTTGAGAAAATCTTGAAACTCTTCTGAAGAAATTACATATCAATGAATAACTTAACTCTCCATTTAAAAATATTTCTTCAGGGGCCGGCTGGGTGGTGGTTGGAGTGCTGGGCTCCTAACACCCAGGTGGCTGCTGATTCCATTCCCACATGGCCCAGTCAGCTGCGCCCTCTACATCTAAGATTGTGAACAACAGCTCTCCCTGGAGCTGGGCTGCCCTGAGCAGCTGGAGGTTGGCGTGGGCTGCCCCGGACTGCTGTGTGCTGCCGTGGGCTACCGTGTACCGCCATGAGCGGCCACTGGCCAGCGTAAGTGGCCAGCAGCTGGTGAGAGCTGCCGTGAGCTGCTGTGAGCCACCAACCAATGACCTGCGACTGACTGCTTCAGCGGGGCGTGGGGGTGGGGGGTCGAAAGCTTCATAATACCAGCATGGGCCAGGGAGCTGCGCCCTACACAACTAGACTGAGAAACAATGGCTTGAACCAGAGTGGGGGGCGGGGGAAGGCGAAAGAGGAAGAAAAAAAAATTCAGATAATGATCATCTTAAATCACATATTACAAAAGCTGAATCCTTCCCACTCAGGCCTCAAAATCCACATGTGGCAGAGCAGGGGAAAAGCTGTTCTCTGTACATCTACTCACAGACTAACAGCACGAGGCTGGAACGGTGCAGGAGGAGTGAGATGGCCCTGTGACTGTGCTATGGTAGCAGTTGCTGAGAATGGCAATGAAAAGGGGATTAGGCAGTGAATGGAGGGCAACATCTGTGATCAGTTTTCTACTTCATGAGATGGTGTGACAAATTAGGTTTCTCTGAAAATTACATCAGTTAACTACCTGCGTTCTGGTTCCGTCTCGGTAAAGATCTCTGCTTGTAATGCAGGGACAGAGAAATCTGAATTGCTGTGCTTGTGTTTAGGTGAAAGGTAAAGATGGAGTGGGTGCTGTCATGGATTCCATGGAACTAGAGAGACAAAGAGGAATCACTATTCAGTCAGCGGCCACCTATACCATGTGGAAAGATGTCAATATCAACATTATAGATACTCCTGGTGAGTTGAGTTCTTGGTTTTATTGCAGCTTGTTTGGCAAAAGCATTTAGTTCTTTACTGTGGCACAGCTCATTTTGGCTTACCAAATACTACTCAAAAGTGTGCCTGAATTCTTACTAGAGAAATCTGACTTGGGACCTAGAGCACCTCATCCTTTTGTGGTTTCCCTGAAAAACAGTGCCAATAAATTGTGAGTAGGAGGGTTCTTGCCTTTTACACTCTGCAGCTGATTCCGAAGGAATCTGTGCCCTGTATCTTTTTGAAGTGATCTTGTTTGGTCCCTGGACCTTATGGTGAGTGAATGGTATTGGTGGTTAAAGAATCCATATTCTAATTAGAAGACTTATGTAATGAGCTGAGATACAAAAACTTTTCATTGTGCGTGATATAAAAATTCAGACTGCTCTTTAAGACCCTCACGTATTCCTTTGTCTCATTTAGGGCATGTGGACTTCACAATAGAAGTTGAAAGGGCCCTAAGAGTGTTGGATGGCGCAATCCTTGTCCTCTGTGCGGTTGGAGGGGTGCAGTGCCAGACCATGACTGTGAACCGGCAGATGAAGCGCTACGGTGTTCCTTTTCTAACTTTCATTAACAAACTGGACCGCGTTGGCTCCAACCCAGCCAGGGCCCTGCAGCAGATGAGGTACTGAACCTGAGAAGGAACAGAGAGGGGTGTGATGATCTGGACAACAAACCTTACATCCAGAAGGACAATTAGTTCAGTATCATTAAGCTTTATCCTTACTTCTTTTTTCCTTTCTAAAATGTATTTATGTGAGTGACTTATTACAGTAAATGGAACACTGAAGTCAGTAGTTGGGTTCGTGGTGTGATATCAACTCCCTTCTCTGTAGAATGGGGGAAATATGACTTAAATTGTAGGGAGGTTGAAGGTGAATTCAGAAAACAATCTGGCAATTTATGCTGTTTTGCTCTAATTATAGAAGTTATAATCTAGAGTAGATTCTAAAGCTACTTTGTGTTTATTTAGACAAAGCTAGAGGATCATCTTCAGTTTCAACCTTTACTTGAATTTTAATTAATGCCCTGAAGTAGTATGCTATATTCCCTTGCTTTCAGATGTGCTAAAACAACAGCAACACTTCCTTTCTGTACCAGGTCTAACCCAGTGGTGTTTATAGCATGTTACATTTTGCATATTTCTATATATTTCACATAACCTTTGAAAAGAGAGTTTCACTTTTGACCTTTTGTAATATGTAAATGGAGCTGAAGAGTTCCTACTCAAGTTTTACACGATAGAGCTGGTGGATATAGGCAGCACAGTCTGTGGTAGTGGAAAGACCAGGAGTGATGTGTCTGTCCAGTATTGAGGAACTTTAAGTGACCGTATTGCTGTGTGCACTTAGACGAAAGTGATGTATTTGAGATGAGAGTGAATTTTTTCTTTATTGGGTGTTTGTAATATTTTCTTGGTAGGATGAAACATTTTCACTTTTTATCTTTATTACTTACATTTTACTTATGGTTGGCAACAGAGGGACTCTTTCTACCAAGTCTTTCAGAATTCCAGGAAAATTCTCTTTTAGCATTTATTTGACTACTTTGGTTTGCTCCGCTCCCTTTTACCTGTTTTCTCATTTTGTAACTTCCATTAAACAGATTTTCGGCATCTGGCCTCTGTCTTTTCTACCATGCTTTCTCATCCTTTCTGTCTCCTTCACATTTTGCACTGGGTTATCACAGAATTCTTGAGGTCAGTCTTCCAGCTCACTAATCTGATATTCATCTACATCCCTTCTGTTATTTAGCCTGTCTTTTTCTTTTTAATTGTAACAGTACATAGTTAATTTTCATAAACTTTTTCTTTTACTACAACATCTTTATTAATAGAGGTCGTTGCTTCTCAGACCTTTACATTTTATTTTCGTCTGGTAACTCTCTCCTTGGAGGTTAGTACTGTTTTTTGAGCTTACACCTCTCTTTCAAGCTATTGGTTTCCTTCAAATATTTGGTGATTCCTAGTTACCTATCTGTCCTTTATTATAGATGGGCACCTACAGTCTAGATTAAACAGTGGTATCTAGAGCATGTTTCTTCTCGAGAAAAAAATCCCTGCCTGTGAATGTAACTTCCATTCAGTGGTTGTGCCTGATAGGGGTACAGGCTGATGCTGAGTGTCTGGCTTAAATACCTCATCTGAGAGTTTTCCCCTAAGAACTTTCTTTTGATAGCTGTACTGTTTTGCTAGAGTCAGCTGATTCAAGAATGAGATGTGGGCATAGTTATCCCACCATCTTTTAATATCCTGGCTCACCACCCGTTGACCTATTCTTTCCCCTTGTTTCTGATCCAGGGTATTTTGGGGATCAGATGGGAAAACATTTTAGAGTTCTTTTTGTTGTCTAAAGAGTGTTGTAGCTTCCTGAGCATGATGAGTTTGACTGTCAGTCTGTTCCCAGCTGCTCTATATCTTATGTTCTGACCTGCTGATGACACTCCCAGTTCTCCAACATCTGCCGCTGATTTCTTTTTATATCTGTTTTGTCATTTCAAAGGGATTTGGGGAGGAAAAAGAGGTAACTATATGTATTTTTATTTTTCAGGTCTAAACTAAATCATAATGCAGCGTTTGTGCAGATTCCCATTGGTTTGGAGGGTGATTTTAAAGGTATTATAGATCTTATTGAGGAACGAGCCATCTATTTCGATGGAGACTTTGGGTAAGTATTACAAATACACTGTTAAAATGTTAAATTTTAAAAGGTATCAGAGAGAAGGAAAAGGATGTGTTCTTTAAACATAAACACCTTTTGAAATGTGGCTGGAAGAATATCCTCTAAGATGATTTTGTTTTAATGCTTTTAATCCTGGTTTCTTCCCTTTTTGCTTAGTATTTATTCCAATGGAGAATGTTACTTTTTGTGGCTAATATGTTCATATCACATTATGACACGCATGGAAGCCTTCAGCTTGGGCCAGTAATACCTCATTCATTCATGCATTCATTCATTCTGCAGACTTTTATAGAGCAGCTGTTATGTCCTATGCATTATGATAAAAACTGGGAAGAAAATAGGGATCATAAATATTTCCTCAAGCTATTTCATGGGATTACAAAGATAAAAAGATTAATATGTAAAAAGCAGTTAAAATGGTACAAAAGTAGTTTGGGCAATACAAGAAGTAAATTGGTAAGTGTTTGATATGGTATTTGGTCCCTCGATCAACTTTTGGGTGACCTTTGCATACGAAGCACTATAATTGCTCAGTGGCATTCTGGGAAAATCACCTGGGGAGTTTGTTAAAACACACTATTTTATCTACCTCCAGAGATTCTCATTCAGTAGATCTAGGGTGGGGCCTGGAATTTGCATTCTGGAAAGCTGCCAAGTGATGCTGCTGTTTCTGGTCTGCAGACTAGACTTTGAGTGACACTAATGTGCACAGTGAGGGGAGTCATGAATGAGCCTTTAAGGAGTGGCCCCAATAGTCTGGCAGTTTCTCCAAAAGTACTTTTTGAGGGGTTTCCTTCCTCTGCAGTGGAACTGGGGTTGCTGGTCTGGCAGGTGGGTAAAGGGAGTTGTGATCAGTTAACTGTAGAATTTATCAGCCATCTTGTAGGCAGAGAAAAGCTGGAGGCTGCTCAGTGAATGAAGTGTTTTTCACACTTTTTGTGTGACAGCTGAGTAATGACAACAAAGTTTGTCTATCATTCCTTAGAATGTAGGGCCCTAGAGCTATCTGGTCCATAATAGCGACTCAAAAAATATTTGTAAATAAATGAATAAGTCTGCTTCCCCAGAATTACCAGGGCACAAGTTTCTGTGTTCTACAGTAGAGGCTTTTAAATTTTGTTGTACATCAGAACCACAGATGGGACTTCTTAATACACCTGCCCCCTTTCCCAACCCTAGTCCACTGGGTATGTGTATTTTGAAAGGACTCCACAGATGATTCTAGCATAAGTCTAAGAACCAGAGAGCTTACCAGGAAGGAAGAAATTAAGCTGCAAAGGCCATGAAGAACATTTTTTAGAACAATTTGCAATTGGCTTTTACTTTTTTATTTAGGAATGTGTTTTCTGAAAAGATTGTTATTTTTGACATTGGTTTCCATTTAAAAAATACTTTGAAACCTTTCGTACCACTATTTCTAAATATCAAGTATATCCACTTCTCAGTTGTATATATTTTATCTGTAACTCTTACCTATTTGACCCATAGAGGAATGGAGAACTGGGGCCAATGTTGAAGAGTCTGTCATATTTAGTAACCTTTTTACTACAAAATGGGATATTCTGTGTTAGCGGCTGTGTTACTAATGGAAAGGAATAGAATCAGGTCTCTGATCCTGCTTGTAAGAGACTGATGTTCTGATTAATTTGGTTACTAGAATTTTCAAGGCTCACAGGGGCTTTGGAGTCAGGTCGGCTTGAATCTTGGCTCTTCCACTCACTAGCGGTACAACCTGGAGTCCTATGCTTTGCCTGTTTTGCCCACTGTCTGTCTGAATTTTAAAGATAGCCATTAGTCTTATTTGCCAAATTAACACAAATATATCAAAACGCTTTCTCATCTAAAAAGACTTTTTAGCTATTAGTTTAACTTTTTCATTGGTGCTTTATATATTTCATTGAATATCCTTCAAATATCAAAATAAAACATTTCT
Organism: Rhinolophus sinicus; assembly: GCF_036562045.2. Taxonomy (NCBI): domain Eukaryota; kingdom Metazoa; phylum Chordata; class Mammalia; order Chiroptera; family Rhinolophidae; genus Rhinolophus; species Rhinolophus sinicus. The sequence continues at coordinate 28,300,332 of NC_133751.1, forward strand.
TTTCCTAGTCAGATTGTTCGATATGGAGAAATTCCAGCAGAATTCCGGGCAGCGGCAGCTGACCACCGGCAGGAGCTGATTGAATGTGTTGCTAATTCAGATGAGCAGCTTGGTGAGATGTTCCTGGAAGAAAAAATCCCCTCAATTTCAGATTTAAAGGCAAGTGCTCTCAAAATAAGTTTTATATTAAGAAAAAGAGGGCTCTGTTTTTTTGCTTTTCTTTTTTTGTGGGGAGGGGACATGGCATGGGCTTTTATGCATGGGTTTTATTAATGAAATCAGTAGATTTATTTAACATAATTGGTTTCTTCAAAACATTTGGCATGGCATATTATTTTTAAGTAGTGAGTTATGTAGTGTCTTAAAATTGGAAAGGAGTTCTAGTTTGTTCTAGAAAAAATACACTTAAACAGCCAACCACTTGGGTATATATCCTTATTAAGAAGAGAAGATAAATACAGAAATGCTACAGCAGTGAGTATATATGTTCTTTATAAAAGAAAACATCAGTTAATTAAATGTTTTTTAATAGATGATACTTTCATGTGGTTTAAACATTTAAAAAGTATATATACAAAGATACACAGGAAAAGAAATCTCTCACCCATCTCCCGGCTGCCCAGTTCTGTGCTCCTTCCCTAAAATAGGTAAATAGTTATCTATTTACCTATTAGCTAAATAGAGGGTGTGCTTTTATTCTTTTTTTTTTTTTTTGTAGCTATTGCTTTTCCCTCTATCTCACACCATTAGCAGACTGTCTCACACAGTTAGCACACCATTTACACTGTTCTATGTGTGTGTCTATTTTCTATGTGTGTATTTTTTTTGCCCAGTTGAAAATTAGTGACATTCTAAGAGTGTTGAAAGCGGTTTCCTAGCCCTGAAAAAGGCACTGATTTTTTGTTTTTAATTGACCTTAAGTTATAGAGGACCTGATTCTAGTCTCCATTAAAAGCCAGTACTCAAAGGATATTCATTTCATTCATTTCTTGGTTTATAATTGATCTGAAACAAAGTGTGATTTTTAGGAATTACTAATCTTTTTTTTTTTCTTTTGTAGCTTGCAATCCGAAGAGCTACTCTAAATAGGTCATTTACTCCTGTCTTTTTGGGAAGTGCCTTGAAGAACAAAGGAGTGCAGCCTCTTTTAGATGCTGTTTTAGAATACCTCCCAAATCCCTCTGAGGTCCAGAATTATGCTATTCTCAATCAGGAGAAGTAAGTCTTGGAAACTGATTCTTAGTTTATGCAGAAATACTTTGCACTATGAAAAAATATAAGAATGGTTATTGCAGTTATGTTTGTGTTATTTTTCATTATTTACAAAAATCACCATTTCTATTTGGGTAGCAATTTTAGCACATAGAAAAATATTTATTATACCAGTTCCCATATGCTATTTGTGAGTTAGAAATATGATTTGTTTTATTATTCATCAAGGTTTACATCGTAGAAAATTTTCTTATTTGGGACCAGTTGTTCTCAGTCATATAAAAAAAAATAGCTTTAAGAAACAAACTTTTTTAAAAGCTCTCATTGATTATTTTTCTTTTCTTTCTCTATCACACCATTCCTGTTTTGTTTTGTTTTTTAATTTACTCTGGTCCTATCACAGTGTAATCATTAAGCCCAAGAAGTTATTCTTACTGATTTCTTTCAGTGAAATTTCACTGATGTGTGAGGTCCGAAGTGTTTAGCACATATGTGCTTTTTCTCAGATAATACTCTTTGATGAAATAAATTGATATAAAAGAAATATCAAATATTGCATCTCACAGAGTTATATTTCCTTTATTTTAAGTGACTCAAATGAGAGAACCAAAATCTTAATGAACTCCAAAAGAGATAATTCCCACCCATTTGTAGGCCTGGCTTTTAAACTGGAGGTAAGTTGCTTTCTAATGTATTTAACTGCGATATGTAGAAATTTTCTTGTAGGATTTTATTCCTATTACAAAATTACTCTTATGACAGGTTTGGTTATAGGTTTCTCTACTGTCACTTTTTTTTTCACCCTTTTCATACTGTTTAGAAGGAAGTTAGTATGCACAGCACACACTTAAGATGTGGGGGATTATGCTCCATCTCCTTCAGGGAGCAGTGTCTACTTAAGTTATTTAGGATTCTTCTGTTGGGACAGTTGTCTTTTCTCCCTCATTGATTTATTCAATCATTTATACCTGTATGGACTTAAATGGATATTTATTTTGCACTTTGAGTTATAATCTAGTAGTTCGTTACTTGTTTTGTTGGCCAGATTGGCCAGGTTTGACCATTGGAGCTCTTTCCGTTGGCTTCTGTGTCTTTTTAAACATTCCCCAATGTTTTGCTTTTTTGGCTGCTTCCTTTCTTTCTGCCAATACAGGATGATCTAGGCTTTTCATCTATAGTCCCTGCTCCAGCCTTGGAATCAGCCATTTCTTTAGAAGCTGTGGTTCCTTTTATTCGAGAATGGTATCCAAGAAACCCAGATTTGGGCACTAGGTGTGCTTTTTGCTGTGTTGTTGCTTCTGTTATAAATTTTTAAATGGGACAAAAGGTGGATAAGTTGGAAATGTTAACACTGGTTATTTCTGGGATGGAATTATATTTGGGGGGCTTTTCCTAGATTTTATTTTTAAATTTTTACAATATACTTATACTCTATAATGAGAAAAAAGTAATTTTAAATTAAAAAATAGAAATAACATTGCAGTGGCAATTTTTATGCATAAAGCTTTAAAAAATATGTTTAGGAATATTTTCTTAGGATCCACAGAATAGTGATTATTGAGTTAACAGTATGGAATATTTTAATATCAAGTGATTTATATTGCCAAATTGCTTTCATACTTTTAGAATTAATGTAATAGATTATGTCAGTGAATCTTTATCAGCTTTGAATATTATTTATTAGAAAATCATTACTGATTTCATAAATGAAAAATGATATTTTGATATTTCATCTTGCCTTAATTCCTAATGATAGAGAACATTTTTCCATATACTGGATTTATTATGCAGTTGTATTTCCTATTTTGTAATTGTCTCTTATTTCTTTTGTCTTTCATTTTTTAAAATTAAGATCAAAGTTTTCCTTATTTATACACACGTTTTCTAATGTTGATTTTTTTAAAAAAATTAGCACTTTAAAATTTATATAGTTAAATACCAGGTGTGATAAAAAAATATGGTAAATGTTTAAATTTAAAAAAAATTATTACAGTAAAAGACACATTGCCATTAATCCCCTGCAGAATACTCCTCCTCACTTCGAGCACACTTATCCCATTGTTCTTTCTGAAGCAGTTCTGGAAGTCCTCTTTTGTGAGTGTCTTTAGTTGCGCTGTCGTGGCTGCCTCAGTGTCCTGAATGGACTCAAAACATTTACCTTTCATGGTCATTTTGACTTTGGGGAGGAGCCAGAGGACGCACCATAATGTTTTTATTTGACAAAAATTGCTGTACCAGAAGTGATGTGAGACGGAACCTTTTCATTGTGATCAAAAGTTACGGTGAATGGTGTTGCCGAGTGCCATCCGACGGAAAGGCAGGGATCTTCAACATGGGAAGTGGTGCGTTGCACCTCAGTAACAATATGTGACAAGTTTCAACTTGTTCTGTGCAGTCATTTGGGTGTGAGCTACGGTTGAGAGAAGGTGTGTTTTAAAGCGTGCCATAAATCATCCTCCATCATGACAATGTTCCATGTCACATATTGCTTCTGGTATATGGCAATTTCAGTCACATACAAACATTATGGTGTGTCCTCATCCACCTTATTCACCTTATCTGGCACTGTGTGACTTCTGACTCTTCCCCAAAGTCAAAAGGATTCAAGACATCGAGGCAGCCATCACAGCTCAACTAAAGACACTCGGAAAAGAACTTCTAGAACTGCTTCAGAAAGTGGCAAGAACGCTGGGATAAGTGTATTCAAAGCAAGGGGGAGTATTTTGAGGGGGATTAATAGCAATGTGTCTTTTACTGTAATAATATATATATTTTTTAATTTAAACATTCACTGTATTGTTTGACCAGATCTTGTAGATGTATGACACAATTTTACCATTTCTAATGATATTTTTGTTGTCTTTCCAATAATTATACCTTGTTTTTGTCTTATTGTATTAAAATTAACTTATGAAATAATATTAGAAGTCAAAAGGATACTTCTTTATTATATAAATAATTTAAAAAATTTATTTCTAATAACTTATTTCAGAGGAAGCAGAATTAGTATCTTGAATTATAATACCAAAAAGAACAACACAAACATTTAACTTACCTATACTCAAAGTTACTAAAATTGATATGGAGTATGTGGAGGTAGTTTTGAAGATTTCCTCCTAATTTTGATTTATGTTTTGTGTGTTTTTTTATTCTTTCTGCCCTTACCCAATCTTGACTTCTAGGCAGGTCGATTTGGACAGCTAACTTATGTTCGCAATTATCAAGGAGAGTTGAAGAAGGGTGACACCATCTACAACACGAGAACAAGAAAGAAAGTGCGGGTGCAACGGCTGGTTCGCATGCATGCTGACATGATGGAGGCAAGTACCTGGTCATTGTGAGATCAGAAATTTCTCTAGTGCAGATGAAATAGACCTACCTTCTTGGTATCCTGAGCCCCACAAGAAAATCACTTCTAATTGAATGTGTTTTCCTCGCTTCTTCCTTTTTAGTTAGTTGTGCTACAATTCTGATATAGCTCTTTGGTATGGGCTAAATTAGCAGTTGTTAAGAACACAGTTTGTACACTCTGAGTTAGCTATATATTTCCTCTATGGCCAAGGTTAAGGAGAAGGGACAGTTAGTTCCTAAAGACACAGAACACAAATTTAGTACTTTTCTCAAGAACTATCATTACAGAGTGTAATAGTTTTTAGGACAGTGTAACTGTGGTTCTCAGAGGTGAGAGTAATAAATTCACACATAATTTCCCACATTGTTCAGTGAATTTACTTTCTGAAATATGGCAGGTGTGAAAGCTCTATTTGACCTTAGAGCTTTGTATTTGTTGAACCAACCCCTAGAAGGGCCATAATGGTGTTAGAATCCATCTGAAGATTTAAAACCTCGCAAGGTCTGGTCTGGGAGATAAATTTTGACTTGAATTCTTGAATTGGCTCTGAATCTGTCCTGAAATTCTGCAGTCCATACGGTTAGGCCTTGGCAGGAATACTGGGTATATGAGCTTATTTCCTACTCTCGCCCTTTCCCTATTCAGCTCTGTATTCCTGGAGAAATTTATTAGTCTAAGCAAAATCTTCAAACAGTAATTTTTGGTGGCCATAACTTCTTATATCTCCTGGAAGATGAATAGGCAGTCTTTCAAAATTTAACAGCATTGAACACACAATGTGATATATAGATGATGTATTACAGAATTGTACATCTGAAATCTGTGTAACTTCACTAACAATTGTCACCCCAATAAACTTTAATTAAAAAAAAAAAATTTTAACAGCATTGCTGTTTTGTAAAATAGGCAGCAGAGGCAGGCTAGAGGGATTAGTGGTTGTCACAGCTGGTTTATGGGCCAGCAGCTAGGAGAATTATACAGCTATGTAACCATTAAAGGAAGACACACACACACACTCGCTCATTCACAGCCACACCTGTTATGAATGAACTGTCAATATATAAAAACAAAAACTAGGAAGTTTAGAGGCACCAATGCTTTGTTCTTAGATTTCCTGTGTTTTCTTAACTGCGTGCATCTGTGAGAAATTAAGGTTATTTTAAGTACAATGGGCTCCATTCTCCTGCCTTTGTTTTCAAACCTTCCTTTGTTAGTTTTTCTTGTACATATTCGTCATACACATCTGACTGTTGTACTGTGGCAACACACAAAGAACATGCTTTTTAATTCCATAGAAATAACTTCAAGAGCTGCGAGGCTCTCTATTCTGTCAGTCTGTAGATCCTCCAAGTACTGATGCCGTAGTTCTATTTAAATATAATCTGAGTTTCTATTTAAATATAATCTTGTCGCTTGAGATGTGGTTTAAATAAGGGCCTTGGTTAAGATACATCTTGCCATGGTTGATTGTTAGTGTTGCATTGGTTCTGGCTAGTTCATTCTTTATAGAATTTATGGTGAGATCCTGCCATGTTTGTTTATGTACAATGTTTATTGTTCAAGTACTCTTTAGTCACCTGTTCTGATTTGTATTACTTGCAAGTACAAATTTGTGTTATTTCTTTATCTAGGATGTTGAGGAAGTATTTGCCGGAGACATCTGTGCATTGTTTGGCATTGACTGTGCTAGTGGAGACACATTCACAAACAAAGATAATAATGGGCTTTCTATGGTAAGTCGTTTAATTCCAAAGCCGTTGGTCACTTGAGTTTCAGAAGTATGTTTTTATGTAGTACATGTAGTACTTCAGAAAAACAACCACAGAAGTTTTCATTGAGTGCCACAGGCATCAAGTATAGACTGGTTGTGGCTCTCTAAATGTCAGTTAGACAAATGCTCTGTGTCAGCTAACTTATCTGGTTTTTCTTAGTAAAATCATTCCACAATCCTCTAAGGTTTAGCGTGAGGGAAAATTTCCACTAGACACATCTGGACGGTGGAACTCTGACTCGTGTACCCTGAGATCTGCCTCCCCATGGTGGGTGCCTCTCTAATTGCTGTAACCACCATCAGGCTGGTCCCAAAGGAGTGCTCCTTCCTCAATAACTCAGCCACTAGAAAGGAGAACCTTCCCTCAAGAACTGTAAGACCAGACTGCTAACATTTAGGTTAGACATGGGAATAATATAACAGAACGGAATCATACTCTGAAGGCAAGATGCAGTTAATCTGATTTACTGCACACAGCCTCCACTGTGGAACTAGGTCCCTTTTTGTCGCTGAGGGACCCTGAAGGGACGAGCGTGCAGTTAATACACACAGGCCAAGGGAAGACCCCCAACACCGAAATTCTGCCTCTGTAAGCGGAGGGCAGGGAAAGACCGAAGAAAGAGGCTGGCCACTCCAGTCTGGCAATTAACAGAGTTCATTAAAGGAAACTTACATTATAGCCTCTTCTTGGGCAGCTGCAAGATGAAGTGGATATTCTCGACTTGCCTGACAGGCACCGGAGAATTACATAGCGTAGAAAGGGTACTAGTACATGAATGCTACCAGGTATGAAAATTGCTTTACGTGCTTGACCAGGTCAGGACAGGACAACAGCCTGTTTCAAGAACCAGCACCCAGCAGGAGGCAAGGGAGGAGTGCTGATTATATCAGAACGAACATCAAGTAGGATCAGACAGTCTCTAAGGGGGTTTTGTGGTAAGCAATCCCCATTCTGGTCCAGGTCCAGCTCATGGGCCAGACTGCGGTCAAGACATGGAATAGTCTGTCCTCCACACATGGCTCAGGCAGTTCCTGCCTTTGAATTCCCTTCACTCACTTCCTATTTTGCCCCTATAGGATAGCAGGCTGTCCTACCATATGACTGTTTGTTCTTGAGGGTGGTCCCTCCCCTGAATTCAGTAAAGAAAAATATGAATAAGTACAAAGGGAATTGGTAATTTGCAGTGAACAAATTTACAATGGGTTGTTTATGTAAGAACTCGTCCGACCCTAACAGATGAGCACTATAATAGTTCCTAGATCATATGATGAATTCATAATTTTATAGTTTAGTGTCTTTGTATAAAATATTCTCCAATGTCTGGTTTTAATGTTGATTTAAGACAGTACAAAAATCGTTAACTAAATCTGTATAGGCTTTAGGGGGCTCTAGATAAGGGGAATGCTTTGTAAGTAGGATTGACTAGGCTTCCTATACATGCTTGTCATTAGCAGCGTGAAGGGACTGGAGGTTGTGGGAGGTGCTCAGGCTTTGAAGCAAACAGACCTTGGTTAGAGTCTCACGTCTGCCCTATACTACCTACTGGCCCTTGGTCACGCTATTTTACCTTCTTTCCATACCTGTAAGATTTTATTTGTAAAATAAGGATAATAGTATCTGCCTCTCAGAGTTGTGATTGATTAAATGAGGTATCATGTGCATAAAGAATCTAGTGCCCTTTCTCTGTTTCTCTTACCGGTGATCATTGATTAAATAAAGAACTTGTCAGAAGATAGCAACAGTAAATGTAGCCACCAACCAATAAGAATACCACATCTCAGCATTTGGATTCATTGATATGATTATGTTAAATTGAACATGTCAATAAGCTTAAGGGTCTTAAACTGTTAAATAAATATTTTTATTTTGGGAGGGAAGAGATCATATAAGTGGACACCTTTATTTATTTGTTAATATATTAATATATTTATTTAATGCAAACAGACCAAGATATGTATTGTCTAGCCTAAAGATGTTTAATATCTGTCCTTTGTTCTACTGTAAAACAGAATATTAAAATTAATCCACCCCTGACCTTGACCCATACAGTAGTGTATATGAATTCTTCTCTGTTTTTTAAAAAAATATTTCAGGAGTCAATTCATGTTCCTGATCCTGTCATTTCAATAGCAATGAAGCCTTCTAACAAGGTAGGCATTTGACTTAATGCTCAGATTATCACAATAAAGACTTGAGCTCTTTTTCATGGTCTCCACAATGCACATGGTGTCATGTGATAACCAGCAGGCTTACAGTCTCTATTTCCTCTTTTGGTATTGAGATTACCTTTTAAAATTTGCTAGTCTGTTAGTAGTAATTACTCCTCAGTATATTGAAGAAATTGGTGATATTAAACTATTCATAAGACTGCTTAATAACTCTTTACTAAGTAAAAGTATATCATTGGTTCCACAGTGGTAAGTGTGACTTCCTAGATTCAGATCATAATGGGATGGAAAAGGGGAAACAGGCATTTGTCCTAAGTTGAGGAAAACCTCACTCTGAGGACATTAGAATATTGCATAGATTAATTGCCTCATGCATTATAATACATCTCTAGATCTGTGGTAGTTATAAAGGAAACATCTGATTATAACATGGAAAGCCTGCAAACAATACTGTTTTTCTCACTTTCAAACATGACAGATTTATGATGTTATTTGATGTCATTTTAACTTTTTACAAAGCCAACTGCTTGAATAAGTTCTGCATTCACATTGGCTTGCCATTGCAATTAGTCCTGTTCTTGAACTATAATTATTTCTTAAATTGCCTTGACATTCTTAACAATCACGTTAATTTGGCATATTGAAATTAACTCATTTATGCATTGCATTTATGACCTCTTGTCATCTGGGAACTATCATTTATAGAATGTATTCTGATTTGTCTTGTGGATGCATTAACAGCTGCTACTTTTGAGGAACTTGAGATTTTCCAGACCCTCTTCATTATAGAAAGGAGAATGTTGAGGTAGCAAGAAACATTAAATCACTCCATCTCAGAAATTTGAGGAAAGGCAAACCTTACATCTTACCACAGTAAGATGCCACAGTTTCTCCAAGGTCTTTGCTAAATGGTTTGCTTTTCCCTTCAGAATATGCAGGGCTAGAAGTTAAAGATATTATGCTTCTTTATTCCTAAGTTGAGGATTTATGTAAGACTTTTGATGGTTCACAACAATGGAGGGAAATCAAATGCATGAATATCCAAAAGGTATTTTTGGTGTCTCAGGGCTATCTGCTTGCTGGAGTACATTAATTTAAATCAAATAATGAAGTCGATGCATAAAACTCTGAGTCTCCACGGTGGGGGCAGGGATGATCTAGTAAGTTGGGAGGCCCTGGCTCTTGCAGGAAAAAAGGGAAAGACTTTGGAGCTAGACTAACACAGGATTCAGTCTCGGCTTTGCCCTGCACTATCTGTGTGGCCCTGAGCAGGTCGTTTAACTTCTCTGTACCTGCTTGCCTCCACCTGTAAAACGTGGATAATTATGTCTTGCAGCATTGTGGTTAGAACTTGAGATAACATATACAAAACACATAGCACAGCCCCAGACACTTATAATAGCTGGAAGTACTGATGATTCAGGGTTTGTTTGTTTTATTGCTGCTGTAAGAAATTACCACAAACTTAGTGGCTTAAAACATCACAAGTGTATTATTTTATAGTTGCGTAGGTCGGAAATTGGTTCTTAATGCGCTAAAATCAAGATACTGGCAGGGCTGTGTTCCTTTCTGGAGGCTCAAGGGGGCAATTTATTTCCTTGCTTACTCAGATTGTTGGCAGAATTCATCTCCTTGTAGTTGTAGGACTGGGGTCCCCATACCTTGCTGTCACCTGAGGGCTGTTTCTAGCTTCAAGAGGCTGCCCACCTTCCTAGGTTTGTGGCCTCCTTCCTGTTTTCAATGCCAGCAACAGCAAAATGAGTCCCTCTCGTGTTTCAAATATTTCCTGCCTCTTCCCTCTTCACATCTCTCCGACCTACCCTTCTGCATTCCTCTTCCAGTTTTAAAAGCCTGTGTGATTACATTGGGCCCACCAGAATATTCATGTCTGTAACCTTAATCACCTCTGCCAAGTCCCCTTTATCGTGTAAAATAACAATCACAGGTTTGGAGGGATTAGGGCATATTCTTGGAGGGCCATTATTCTGCTTACCACATAGGGAATTACAAGTAAGGAGAATAAAGATGCATCAAACTACATCCAAGCAGATTGTTTTGAAAGTCTCAGTGTTGATCTTCACTCTCCTCTTGAATCTACAATAGTCTTTCTTGGTAAACATGCTGATTCCTTTGATTCTGTAGAGGATTTTTAAAATACACACAGTAACAAGATTCTGCGTTCTCCTTTATGGGCAGTTTTCCACAAATGGACAGTTTTTGTCGATATAATAGGAAAGGGAATAGAGTTAAATCTTGGACTCTTGTTTTGTATCTTGATGTGGAAAGAAAATGCCAACAGCTAGCTAGTCCTGCTCTCTTGGCTGCGTGGTATCCAAGCTCACCTATTACAAGGGTACGGCCTAGGAACTGGGTGGTGGATCGTTTTTATTTCTTCCCTGCTTATGTATTTGATTTCATTCAGTGTGTGCTTTCAACAATGCCATTGCTTATCATGATTAGTAAAATGTGTAACCACTTTCTTTTTTTGAAGAATGATCTGGAAAAATTTTCAAAAGGTATTGGCAGGTTTACAAGAGAAGATCCCACATTTAAAGTCCACTTTGACACTGAGAGCAAAGAGACAATTGTATCTGGAATGGGAGAATTACACCTGGAAATCTATGCTCAGGTAATGAATAACGAAGAAGTTAATTCACTTTATGTCTGTGTTTTGTTAAGCGCAAAAGTCAGTAATTCTCAGTCTAATGTCCATAAACTAATAGTGGTTCTTCAAGCTTCACTCTGGTTTGTATCCAGAAGTGGTATACTGCTTCCTCTACTGTGTGTTGCAAATTAACTATTTTTGATCTCTAAATATTTTTATTGTAAAACATTGCGAACTTTTAGAATCAAGGCTCAGGGGATTTGCAATAAGACCATCCATCCATCCCCAGGTCATGGTTAGTTGGGTGAAGTATATTCTGGTCCCAGCCTTAGGGAGACAACCTGCTGAGAGAAAACTACTGAGAAAGTCAGCCCACCAGTACCCACTGTTCAGGTCATTTCTTGCTTGTTTTCTTCTCAAGTCAGTACTTGAAGATCATTAGAACACAGATAAAAGAATGGGCAGATGGGGCCTGTTCTTTCCTGGGAAGTGTCTGTATATCTGAATGAAAACCAGATATATTGACTTAAGGTTAAAAATTCTGGCTGTGATCATAATTTGAGACATAATTTGATCATAATTTGAAGTTGAGACAGCAGAAGATTCTAACAACAGATTCATACTTGTATACTATTCCACTGAATATATAATAAAATGGAACAAAGATGAAGTGTTAGTGGATATATTAACTGAAGGTAAGTAAGTCAGTCTAAATTAGAATTCACTTATATAAAATGTATAGAAATTTGTATTTAATATCATGTATCTAATCCTTGTAAGATACATAAATGATTTAAGATTTATTATATGCTTACGTATTATGTTTAAATAAATGCTAATAGTTAAGATTCTTAGGATTTTTCTTCTTTCAGTTTTTTAAATTTAAATACACCAAAAAATTATTTCCCGTTCTTTTTAGAGGATGGAAAGAGAATATGGCTGTCCCTGTATCACAGGGAAGCCAAAAGTTGCTTTCAGAGAGACCATTACTGCCCCTGTCCCGTAAGTATGCAACACATTTGAACATGGCGCTTTTACTGTTATTAGGACACTTTCACATCGTGACACTCTTTATTTTGGAAGCTATACAGTTCTGTGCTGTAATCAAGACATTTATAGAAAGTGACACTTTGGGATTTATTTGGCCCCTTAAGCTAGGTATCAATGGACTGACATATACATCCTCAGTAAGCATACTGACACTTCATCCAGTGTTAGGGTCTTCATTCATTCCAGTTGTGCCTCCTTTGGCAGACGACTGTTATGTTTTACTTTAGTACCATATTGTGGATGCCACAGAACTTGCATTTGCCAAGGAATAATCTCCTGCAAGTAAAGGAAACTAATGCTATGATAAAATCCAGAAAACATTTAAGAAAACAGAGTTGGGTTTATATTTTGTTAGAAACAAAATAGTCCTCAAAGAATAGCACAAAACAAATTAAATTGCTACAAGTATAGTATACTTCAACCCTATTTGATTTATATGGATTTACATGAATTCTGATTTAGAGTCAAAATCAATAAGGAATACTGTGGCTATAAAACAAGTCTCAATTTTCAAAGTGGCATCAAATAAAGGTGACTGATACTTTACCTGAGATGCAATGTCATGAAGTAGAATCGTGTAGTCCAACTCAATGAAGTCATCATTTCTTTGCTATAATAAATAAAAACCTGGTGTGTAAAATGTATCATGGCAAAAATAATATTTTAATTTTAAAAATCAGCTTTCATTAGATGATTATAATACTCCCACTTAAGTAAAAATAAAAATTGAATGTCAACAACTTATTTAGACTGACAGAAAAACTTTGTTATAAATAAGTTTGCTTTCAAAGTACAATTAAAAATTAATGATTTTTCATTTGTTAGTCTAAAAATCATTTTCCTTTCTGTTTTTAGTTTCTGAGTTGTGGTAGCTACTTAAAGCATTATAGTCTATAGCTTGTCATTTAAGATTTCTTAATGTTTACAATATTCAGAAAAGTATCATTTAAGGGATACAGTCCTGAAATGAGTGCTTACATTGAAGGAAACTAATTTTCAATTTTATAATAGAAATTCTTTTAAAAAACAAAATAGTAAAATGTAATGAATATAGTTACGATTTTGTTACTAAAACTTTGATCTATGCTGCTTATCGCTTTGCACATATAAAGTATTTATACCATCAACTGCACAGAAATATTGCATTTATATAGTTGAAAACCACAGTCATCAGAGACAAGGCTTTTTAAGGCTTGTAATCGATGGATTGAAAGAAGCCCTAGACTTCAAGGGGCACACAAGCTCCTGTGGCTCCTCTGGTTAATAGTGATTATAGATGTGGCCCTCGGGTCAAGTGAAAGTATACTATTCTTATAGTATCTTGAAGGAATCTTTTCTTTGAATATATCAACAAAGAATGTCTTTTAATCTGAAAATCAGTAGTAAGGTTTCTTACATGTTGGATCTTAATACATAAAAGATATATAATATATATAGCCTGAAGCAGTGGTTAAACCCTTCTGTTGAGATTTTCATTTAATGATTTAAAACTACAATTTGGTGAAGGAATTTTCTTTCATAAAACTACTCGCCTATCTTTGTGCATATTTTGCTATGAAAACATGGCTTGAAAAATCATAATTATGATTATACAGCCTCTGTAACCTGGACCAGTCACTCAATTATTTGAGGCCTCAAGACCCCCATAGAAATGCTGTAACCAGGGTTGATGTCTACAAAAATGCATTCAAAAAAGGCTTTTTCTTAAAATGTTGTTGTAGTATTTGTTAGGTATTTGACATCACACTCTGAGGACTGTAAGTGGGTATCTAATAACTGGTTACCAAAGCCTGTGGAGTAGGGTGCTAGGGTGCTCCAGCTGTCACGCCGTACGTACAGCTGTAACAACAAGCTGTAACAAGTCGATTGGAAAGTCTTTTGTCTTTTATGGAGCTGACTAAAACTGTTTGTTGTGGCTTCCTTTTTTTTTTAATAACTTTTTTTTTATTAGTTTCAGGTGCACAAAACAATGTAACAGTTAGACATTTATCATTTATATCCCTCACATAGTGACAACCTCCCTCCCCCCATCCACTACCCCTCTGACATCACACACAGCCATTACATTTTGTTGTGTCTTCTTGCACACTATTTTTCTTTTTTTCCTTTAGATGCTACCAGTTAACATATTTTTTTTTTCTTCTTAACCCCTTAATAAAGCTAAAATCAAACAATTTATGTCTTTAAGGTCTAGAAAGAGGCAGTTCAGAATAGTCATATCACACGTAAGGAAACACAAGGCTAACAACAAGTTTTAAGATATGAGGTTGTAAATTATGACTAAATGGGTATAAAAGAAAATGATATATAGCAAGCTTCACAAAGACTGAGATGCTAATATTTTTGTCCCAGCTGATCCCTGGGGGAAAATGGCAACCACGACTCTTAAGTAGCTCTGGCAGTACCATTTCAGTAGAGGAAAAAAAGCAGAGATAGTTTCAATATTTCATGACTATAGTAACTTGAACATAAAACTGAGGTTGCCAAAGGAAATACTCTGCATTAAGCTGAGCACAGAACTGAATGCCAAATTGTTTATAACTCAAGACTTTGCTCTCTTGAAACTGAAGCTTCACCTTCTCTGGCCTTGATTGTCACTGACCTTTCCTTCAGAATACCAACTACACTATTTTAAATACAAAATTACCGAAGGGGCACTACTTATCTAATAATGAATTATAAAACTTTCAGTAAACATTAACCCTGTTAATAGTATATTTTATGGAAATTACTTACCACTTGCTTGACAGTTTGAATTTTTACCATTTTATACCATGTGTTTTCAGTAGAATTCTGCCATATTATATAACCACAGGCAACCCAGGCTAAATGTCGAACTGGCTTCATTTCTGGAGCTATATTTCCAAAACTGTCTGGTGAGGGAAACATGATAAATGAAGTTACTTTACATATACAATGTTAACTTTAAAAAAAAAAAAATCTAAATTCTAAGTCATGTCTTAGTTTCCTTCAAATGTGTGCAGAAAATAATTAAGCCATGGATCTATAAAGTTTCAAGGGCTTTTTTATTGAATTAAATTGGTAATGGATATTTTTGCAAAAGCTAGTATATTTCCAACATAATGTTAACATCTGACAATTTTGAGCGCAGATAATTGATATTGATCTTAAAGTTGAAGATCCTTTCCCATGCCATATTTAAATACCTGGAATATTTTGTGCTTCTAGTGGTTCCTTCATGGACTTGAGTCTTTGATAAAATGTGTTATCTTCTTCATCTGGGTTCTTTCCAATTTCTCCTTCAAATGTGAAGTTAACTTCTGGTGCAGTATCTTCTCCCATTGGAGGGTAAAGTACTTCAGCTGTGCAGTTCACTGTCACTTGCTGTTTGAAACATTTTGCAAAAGGTCTTTAAAAAGATCTTTACATGCAGGTGGCCATCCATTGCTAAATATTGTTGAGCTATAACATTTAAAGCGTTGATTCCCTAATGGTGGTGTTTCAGACTTGACTTCAGAGTGCCTACTCTAATTGGGAGTGGCCTTGTCAAAATTTCTTAGAGGTATCTAAAATAGACAACTTATTTTACAATTTATTAGGTCTCATAATCTTATAAACTCATCTTAAACTTGGACTATATTTCAGTATTAATGGGGCATCCATTTGCAAGGCCAGATTTTAATCCAACTTTGTATGCCACTCTAGACTCTGGTTACTTTTTAAAACCTTTCCATTACTCTTACTCTCTCTGCTCCTGAAACAACAATTTTCCCAAACTCAGAGCAATCTGTATCTACTTATAAAATGAAAAGATTGTAGCATTGGTTCTGCTTTGTAAAGATGGTTGTCTAGCAGCTCAGATGCCTTTCAGTGCATCTCCTTATGTTAGCCTGTATCTCTTCTGAGTTATGCTCAACAAAGGGGCAAGCTTTTTTTAATTTCAAGATGGTTATGGTACAAATTGCAATTCCTTCCTTTTAAGTTTCCCTCATTAATAATTTGACAGCTATATAAAAATTTCCTTGCCCCATTACTGAAAGATTATTGTCTGAACATGATATCAGCCATCTATTCTATTGCTCATAAATATCTAAAAAGCACTTGCTTTCTTTAAATAAATCAAAAACAATGAGAAAGGCAGACATAAAGTAGTGATGATTGGAGAGTAATTTATTTCACTTGTTAATATTAGGCATAAGTTCAGACTGCCCTATGAGAACATAACATTTTTAAAGGGAATTTAAAGGGAAGCATATAAAGTCTGTTTTTCAAATAGCTCAATAGCAATGCTTCCTGTATCTCAGAATACACAAAAAGAGTAAAAACTGACCGTTGTGTGGTCATTCTGTTTTTCAAGGCAGGGTTTTACAACAACTTAAAAAAAAAATTAATCCTATGATTTGATCAGCAGAGGTGATCTTGAATATTTAGAATCAAATTTTATTTAATAATAAAGTATGTTTCACTTACTTTTTGGATAATTTCTTCCACAGAAAATTTAAGGTGATACTTATGTCCTCTTCCTTGAATATCCTAAAATTAGGAAAATGTGGTTAGTTGTTATAAAAATAACTCAATTCTCTGCATTGTTAGAAGAGTCCATTCTCATTTGGTTGGGGGTGGGGGCACTGACTGGGTAAATAATTAAAGCCTTAGACCTTAAAAAGCATATTTCCATGTATGTCAAAATCCAATTTAGCAGGTCTTTTGTGAGGTTTATTTTGGATGAGAACAGAAGGGTAAGATAAAAGCGTATATAAATAAAATGGGTTCCAATTCACTTTCAATCATTAGAGGACTGGATCTGTGATCCTAAATTCTCTACATAAGAAATTTTGAAACAGCTTATAATTCTAAAGATGACAAATAGGACACACCATTGAAAAGGTTTTCCATAAAGTCCTGTGTACCCTCCAGTGTTCAAGGAAGGTGAATTCCATTTTGAGGCAGATTACTGCAAAGTGATTAGACATTAAATACCGTTTTTACTTGTATCTTAGTGGACCTGCAGAATGATACTTTAACAAATTTTGTAACAGTAAGACAAACATTTAAATATTTCACTTTTGAATGAAATAACATCTACTGTCAGCACTTAAAGGCTGTTAGCAGTTAAACGTATGTCAAATAAATAAGGAACAATCTCAGATCCATTAGATTTTAGTAAAATGGAAACAAGCTTAGTGATTGGTGAGGTCTTAAGCATTTAGTTTAACCCTTTAGCCAGAGGGAGTCAATGGCAGTAGTTAGTGTTTGGGTGGTTAAAGCGAAGCTTCAGCTCACACTGCCTTGAATGGTTGTCAGTTTCTCTTGCTGTTTGTTTCTCCCTTCATTTGGGTCAAAGGGTCTAATAAGGATTGGTCTTAAACTGAAGGATCGTTTGCAAGACAGGAACTTAACATTGATCCAGACTGTGGAATAGGAGACGATAAATGTCGTGGCAGTTTTAAGATTCGTTCGAATGGTTCCTACAGGTTTCACTTGGGGAAGGGGAAATGCTGCCCTTCACTGGTAACATGTTCCCATTTCCTTGTAATAGTGTCCATAAAAACTGTCATGTCTCTGCCTTCCTATGAAAACAACAAACAGCCCAGAGCTGTCCCCAGAGACTGCAGTATAGTCTATCCCCAGAAATGTTAACCTATTAAGACCTGACGCCAGCGGTTTGGGTGGAAGAGGGGGGGAGGGGAGGGACGAGATGCAGCGGAGCCTGGCTGAGACCCTTGGGAGTGGAGGAAGCGGGTGCCGTTTGGCCCGTTGCCTTCTGCCGGACTCACCTCCATGCTGGCTTGCGTGACTGTCTGCACCAAAAACACCTTGTGGGGGGTCCCCTGCTGGTAGTTGATGCAGTTCTCTGCCACTGAGGCCGCTCTGGAGGCTGGGTAGTGGGTCGGCGGGATTTCCATTCTTGGTGATCGAAATGCTGGGCGAGCACCGGTCGGCTCAAGCTTAACGGGACGCGTACCAGTGCGCCGCCGTCCAGCCTGCTGCCAGGTCGCCGAGGCGGAAAAGTCTGCAAGCTCGGCTAGGCTGGGCATGGGCGGGATCACCAGCTCCTTCCCTCCCTCTTTTCCCTCCTCCCATTTTCTTCCCTCCTTCCGTTTCAGGAAGCTGCGCCTGGGCGCTGGCTCCCTCCATGGGCTGCCCCTGGGGCCCCGCCCGGTTTCGCGTTACTTTTCTTCTCAGGTTCCGGCGTGGGGCGGGGGGGGGCTCTTCCTGCAGTCTGGAGGGAGGGGTGGGTGTGTGGAGAGGGAGTTGATGGGCTAGGTTGGCTGGGGGTGCTTTATCCTTTTTATCAGACGTTACAGAAGTGAGGGGAGAGATTTTGGGCCTTTGCCTTTATGGAGCGTCTCCTCGGGGGCCACCCGCTCTCTCCGTGGAGAGTCTGGGTGCATCACTTTGCAGACTGGAGCACAGCTTCCTTATACACCACCCACAGTGTCAGGCACAGGGCAAAGTGCAAAGGAGCGCCAGGTAGTGAATCAGTTCTGCTTCCTGCTTTCCCCATCCCATAGTGGGAGCCCGGAAACGGGCTATCTCATCCCCAGCTTTTTATGGGGTTGAACTTGTTCTGCCCAAATCAGGGTATGAGAGACTGCAAACTATAGCATTAATTTGGAGGATTATGTGATTTGGGTAAAGAGAAATTTTAAATTGCCCCTGCACCCTTCTCTCTTTTCACTTAGAAGATGAGGTTTTGATGTAACACCAAAGCTGGAATGCTTCCAGCTTTCTCAGTCACTTTGAAAATTTAAGGATTAAAACATTTAAAAATTGAACTTATACAAAGCACTACATTGATGTAGCTTCTAACAAAAGCAGTTTTTAAACCTGTTTAAGCAAACACAAACTTTTAGTAGGCAGTGCTTTGTCACTCTAGATTTCTTAATTACTTTCTTGGGTGACCTTTAAAAGAACTATAATTTAGGATATTCTTTGGGTTTTCTCTAGATCAAGAAGCTAAGATTTCATCAGATGTATAGTCAACCTTCACTTTAGCTTGTTGACTTGGAAATAAAGATTTTTTGCTTTTTCTCAAAATGGACTTTTGAAGGTTTTTTGGGTAGACATATGTGGTAGTGCTTTAAAAAAAAGTTAACAAAAGTGTACTTGTAAAGTCTTCCTCAAATACCTTTTTCAATTTATTTATAAATAAAGTCTTTCTTTGGAGTAAGTAGATTTTTAAAAAATAGTAAGCAGAAAGGCATTTCCCATCCTTGCTAGTTACATAAGCCAACAACTGTCAATTAACTAGACGGTGAAGGGGTTAGGTTCAAGCCTTTTTCTAAAAAAATTGAAAGTTTTTTCTTTCGGGGGGCGAGGGGTTATGAGTCTTTCAGCTACCGTGTTTTCCCGAAAATAAGACCTAGCCGGACAATCCTCTCTAATGTGTCTTTTAGAGCAAAAATTATAATACAATATAAGACCCAGTCTTATTTTACTATAAAACTGGGTCTAATATAATATAATAATGTAATATATAATATAATACCGGTCTTAAATTAATTTTTGCCCCAAAAGACGCATTAGAGCTGAACTGATAGTCTTATTTCGGGGGGAAACGGTGTATCAGCCAGCTTCTTAGGTTGTCGTGTATGCATGTGTATTTGAATTATGTGCTCCTTTGATAGTGTCCAGGAAAGACTGGCAGGGTATCACCTTCTGATGGTGCAGAAAGAGCTTTTTGCTGATAATGAAATGTTAAAGTTTCACAAATAGCTAGTTAACATCTGTTATTACCAGAGTTGTGAGAAGTACAATATGTGAGCTTCCCAGGTAAAACCACCATTTAATAGAAGCTTTATGAATACAGCTGCCACCTCTTGTAGGTCAAGGCTGGTAGCATAGATTGTGACATTACAGGCACATACCTGAAGTTCTTTTAAAACGATTATCATTTCATTAAAAATCCTAACTGCCTCTTTAGATGTTAAATAAACTGCATTAAGAGAATCTCATTCCTATATCTGAGTCCTTGAAATCTTACTAAAGCTTATTGAATGGTTAGTCAAGAGATCATTATCCTTAAATAATGTATGGGCTTCCTTGAAAGTAACAATTATTATTGGTTTCTGGGATCAGGTAAATTAAATCATAATTTTATATAACTATGAACATAAAACTCAGTAAAAACGCCTATGGCGTGCAACTTTGGTACAACCAAAAACTCAAAAATAAATCTACAAAATAGAGATAAACAATAAAACCAGCACAATTCTAATTCACATTAATTTTAATGTGAGAGACGATGTTTTGCCAAAGCTGAATTGCCTTTCACAACATGTCAGTGGTCTGACCCACAGGGACATGGGTTCTTTTACCTTCAGCATGACAGTCTTCCTTCCACCTCTTCTCCAGTTAAGTTATTGTAAAAATCTATATGTGCAGCTCCCTGTAACGGCTTTTGAAGTGAGTGCCGCATTTGCAGATTAAATCAGTTTATATTTTAGTAACCTTCTAGAGAAACATTTGATTAAGAGCATTGGTTTTGGTGCATATCCTGGCTCTGCCATGTAATAACTGTATCATGTTGGGCAGGTTACTTCCCCTCTGTGATTCTCAGGTTTCTCCTCTGTAAAATGGTGATTAAAAACAGTACCTACTTCATCAGTTTGTGGTGAAGAATAAGTAAGACAATCTATAAAAAGCGCTTGGCACAAGCCCAGCACATAAGTAGGTTTGGTTTGGTTTGGTTTGGTTTTGGAATCCACTTGATTATAAATTCAGACATGATCCCTGAAACTGCATGGGTTACTTGTTTGTGAATTGGTCCTCCAGAGCAGTGCTGTCTGGTAGGACTTCGGGCAGTGATGGAGTGTTCTGTATTTGCTACCCTGTACAGTAGCCATTCTCCACATTTGGCTGTTGACAACTGGAAATGTGACTGTGCATCTGAGGAACTGAATTTTTTATTTTATTTTAATTTAATTTAAATCTGTCAGTGGTTAGTGATCACCATATAGACAGCACAGATCTAGAGTATGTTGTATAGATGTTATATTGTCAGATTAAAAACAAAATTAAAAATACCTCAGAGAACTCATGCATACCCGAGAATATGTCCGTGGAACACAGTTTTGGAATCCCTTCAGTAATTCTGTGGTGATTTGGCAGCTGTCTGTCTTCTGTTTTCCTTCTCTCAGTTCTGGTGGCTGGTTCCCCCCCCCCCCCCCCCCCTGGAGAATTAACCTTCCAGCATTTTGTTTTTCCCAGCCCACCCTGAAGCTCTTGAGCCCTGGAAGGTCATTTATAGGCAGTTCATCAGGCACATTCACACTTAAGCTCTTTATGAAATCTGCTTCTTCCAAGCTAGTGTCTCCTACCAAAATTAATGTTAATTCTTCCAAAGCACTCACAGATCTGTATGTAGGAAAATACTCATTAATGTCCATTTACCGGCAGTTATCTGCAGACAATTTTGAGAGGAGCTTGTCTCTTCCATCTTATGGTCTTGGAAGGTTTCACTTTAAAGGAAGAAATGACTTGCAAACAGTAGATACTCATGCAATGTTTCTTCAGTGAAATAGTAGCCTCTATTTACATATGTTTAATATGTGGTTTGAAGTAAACACTGACCTGTGTCCATTTGCATGATTTACTTATGTTTAGTTATTATCATTTTGCCATTAATCATTTTTCAGGCGTAAATTACTCCACCTGAACCTCCCTTCTCTTTAATTTCGTCAGTCCAAAATATCCAAGTAGTGATATCCAAGTAGGAACTATCTGAATAAATTAACTGCAGAGCTCCTACTTTCAAGTAACTATCCTCAGTTGTAGAGATTTCAGAAGAGAACACTGTGTCCTAGGAGAGGGAAGAATTCCAAAAGAAATTGGTAAGCTCTGTGGGATGGTCTAGGTTACTAGAACAAGAATCTTATACTGACTTTTTATTAATTGTCTTTTACTTTTCTACTTGTGAGATTCAGAACTGGCAGAAATAAGGCAGTGAATTGTTTTGGTGCTGTACTCCACCCTCACCTCTAAGTAAGAACAGAAGGGAGAGGTTTTCTTTTTAAATAAATTATACAGTAAAATTGTATAGCAAGGCTATCATATTCAAAGGAAAAAGCAAAAGTGATGAAATGTGGGTTTTCACTGAAATTAGTAGGAGTTACTTCGTTTTGGTAATTACATAATGCCATATTGATTTTTTTTTTTTTTTACCTCCTAAATCACTTTCAGGTTTGAGTTTACACATAAAAAACAATCAGGTGGTGCAGGCCAGTTTGGAAAAGTGATAGGTGTACTGGAGCCTCTGGACCCAGAGAACTACACTAAGTTGGAGTTTTCGGATGAAACATTCGGGGCAAATATTCCAAAGCAATTTGTGCCTGCTGTAGAAAAGGTAAAAAAACAAACAAACTTTCTTGCATTAAAAAAAATCAAAAACAGTTTATTGGGTATCAAATCGTATTTTTATCACTTGTCTTCCAGGGTTCATTTTAGTTACAGTCCCGCTTCTTTACCTAATTGTTAGTTTTCCATCTGATTTAGAATCTTCAATTCATCTAAGTTCAGAAGTTACATATCTATGGTATGACAATGCAAGGAAACCATTTTGTTTCTTAATCATGGTTATTTCTCTTGATAAATTGATTTTTTAAAAAGTTACATGTTCCTCTTGATAAGTTGAAACTACTTCATTGATTATAATCAGCAATTGAAATTTGTAGTAGACATTAGGGATTTATGAAAGTTTTAGGAGACTGTTGTAGAATGATCAAGATTCCCCGCCCAGGGTGCTGCTGTCATCTCCGCTGCTGGTTACTGTGCTCCTTGGTAAATCACAGTGCTCGGAGCCAGTTTCTTCATCTGTAAGCTGAGAGTAAAATGCTTAAACTTGAGCCGCTCACAAAATTGAGGATCAGATAAGACTGCCATTTCTTTGGGAATTGTGAAGTGCTTTGCACATGTAAGTGGTTAGTGTTTTATTTGCTTTCCAGGTCACTGGCTTTAAGACTACTGTAAACTTTTAGCAACTGTCTATTATAGATTGAGCTTCTTAGTTTTTATTATTATTTTTTTAATCTTTTAACTTAGAAATCTTTGTTAACAGATTATAATTTTGGTTCCAGTGGTGGTAGCGTTTTTTCATGGCTAGTGTATTTCCTTCATTATCCTTTATTTCAAGACAATATTTTGTCATTCACACTTTTAAATTATCTTCTCTTCTCCAAGCTGAATGAGAGCTTAGGTACGTTTTTAGCATACAGAGTTTACAGTTTTGAAATGTCAGAAATACATTGTAGTGTATGTGCAGTCATGTGATTGTCTTGACAAGAAAAACTAACTTGAATTGTAGGAGCTCTACATGTATTTGTTAAGTGACTGAGTGAAAAAGAATTGTGAACTTATCAAATCGTACTCTTTACATATGTATAGTTTATTGTATATCAGTTATACCTCAGTGAAATTTTTTTTTTAATAATTGCATTTGGAAAAATTACCGTTTAACTTTAATTCTTACTGATATTGTATAACACTAAAGCTATAATGTAGTGGTCTGCCAATGAAGCAAAGCAGTGATAGATAAATAGTAGGAGCTCAAGATACAGCTGTGGAATGAAATGCCAGCTTTGGTGGAGGTTTTCTTTTAGATCATGCTGTCTCTATAATGGGTTATGAGAGCGAAGTAACTCCTAAAGATGGAGTTTTTGGAAAGATGGTTAGCACCCTGAACGTCACTTTCAAACCAGCTCACACCTTTAAGTAATATGCTTTTCCAAGAGATTACTCATCTAGATGCCGCAATAATAAAACTTAAATAGTAAGGCTGTTCCACTTCTTAAAGCTTTTTTTTTTTTTTTTTTTTTTTTGAGGAGTGAAATATTGCCTACATAAAAATGTTAAACTTCTGAATACTAAAATGTTTGGGGTTCTTGGTAATGCATCTGCAAGTGGAAGCCACTCACCCCAGAAGTTGTGTACATTCATTCACAGGGGTTTTTGGATGCCTGCGAGAAGGGCCCTCTGTCAGGTCACAAGCTCTCTGGGCTCCGGTTTGTCCTGCAAGATGGAGCACATCACATGGTTGATTCCAACGAAATCTCTTTCATCCGCGCAGGAGAAGGTGCTCTGAAACAAGGTATGCCGTGTGCTGGCACTCGCCACATCGCTGTGACTGTTTTCCCTTGTGGACCATCAGAGTCTGAGAAGGCAGCGCTGGGCGTCACACCAGGGAACAGGGTGGGCCCTGTGCAGATATCCCTCACAGAACCGAAGTGAGGCTGGATTACTGTGTTCTCTGTCTTGCCAAACTGAAAGCCTACCTGTTCTCCTGTTATCTGGTAATTTTTATATGTTTAAAAACATAAATAACCTGTAAGTTCTGTTTTTAATAGAAAAGAAAAATACTCAGAATCCTAAGAAATATTTTAAAGAAACATTACAGTCATGCTATTTTTCGTGATGTATTCAGATATCAGGAAATCCATAAATTTGTAAATAATTTTTTCATGTATGCCATTGTAGGCTGTTGGCATTTTGAGAATGTCCAAGTATTTTGAAAGAATTCAGTGAACCTTTTTTCTCAGTGGAGGCTTCTTGCTAAGCTGCTAAAATTGTCAGCCTTTCTCACACAGGGTGATATGCATGTTAAAACCCTTATGAAACAGTGCCCAAAGCAATTGCGAATGTATCTGATTCCTTGCTTTTAAGAGAGAAAAGCAAATGACCACGCAGCAGTTTGACATCAGGGTTATTCAATCAAAAGAACTTCAAAGCTGTGTCCTGAAGCCAAAACATTCATCCCCTGTCATCTCCTCCGTATCTATTATGTGGTAATTCATAAGTGTCTTTAGTAATGTCTATAAGTCTCTTTAGGAGAATTATATCATGATTCATAAAACATTTCAGAAATGTTTTCAACTTTTCATTTCAAAATGGACAGTAGGAAATAATAGATTGATCATGACACATGTCGTAAGCATTCTGTAAATCAGGATTTTATTGATTCTGTATGAATTTTGGACTTTATGTTGTTTTTCGTTTGTTTGCATCTGTGATTGGCTCTGAGGCGATGGTTGGAAAAGGTTGCTCATACCTTGACTAGGTTCCTAATTCTTTATTTTAATGAAACTAATGGGAGCCATTAGTCATTTTTAAGATATTTAAAGTGTACAATGTGATGATTTGGCAAATATATACATTGTGATACTTTTTAAAAATACAGTTAAAACAAATAGAAAGCACCAATAGTTCTATGCTGGTTCTTGACTAGAAATTGGTAGCTTTCCTGGAGACAGAGATTACATAAAGTAAGATAATTGGTATGGTTATCAATTAACAAAGAGCCTCATCCTTTTTTTTTTCCCTTCTTCTACCTCCCGCCCGCCCCTCTCTGCTCCCCCCCCCCAAGGGGTCGATGGTTGGCAACTGTGACCTTGGCATTAGGAGCAAGGCGCTCCAACCACCTGAGCCACCAGGCTGGCCCCACCTCATCCTTTTCTATTGTTCCTATATGAAATATAAATATATATATATATATGCCCATAATATACACATACATACATGAAAAAGTCTACTAATCTGTTAACTAAACAGTTGAATATGTATCATTTAATTCCATTTAATTTTTAATTATTTAAATGTACAGATATTATTAAGTATGACTAATTGCCTGTTGCGTGTGCAAAGGAAAAGATGAGAAGTTCGGTTTTTGGCCAGATAAACGTGCAAATAAGTAGGGTGCTAGCATGAAAAATGAACTACTTTGCTGTTCCTTCATGTAATTCTCATTTCTCCATGAATAGAAGACAAAAATATAGAGGGTACAAGGAAGTTTTTGCCAAGTAAGAAAATCAGCTTTTAAGCGTGCACCTCCATTGAATGCCATCTCCATTGAATGTTAGAGTGAAGTGTTGATAAATGAAGTTAGTAGTAGAAAATTTATACTTATGAGCTGTTACATTCTTATCAAAATTGGAAGAAAAATAGTTCAAATTGCTGTATATTTTTCATTTTAAAAAAAACTGGAACTATTTTCAGTCACAATTTAAACTTTGTCCCTGAGATTATTCAGTGAGGTAACCAAAACTGAAATGTGAAATTGAACGTTCATTCTGGGCATGTTTCACCCTGTGGATGTGACTGTTGCCATCATTTCCTAGTTGCCATCATTTCATTTCCTACGGCCAAAGTTTAGGAATAGCTCTCTGCTTGGTCTCCCCAGAAACACTGAGCTTGTGGCCACTCTGCGAGAGAAATAAAGGCCTACCAGGGTCGTAGTGAACTCATTTAACTTGACAGGGCCCCTGTTTTGATCTCCTGCCAATTACGTGATGCGCTTTGAGTTTGAATCCTGGTTCCATTGCTTCCTACTTAACTGCATGGAAATGGGCAAGTCATTAGGATATATTTTTGTTTTTTCAAGTGTTGAAAATTTTATTAAGATTCAGTTTACAAAGCTTTACACCTGTGGTGCACCAAGACATAGGAAGTTACCCTTTAGGCTTTGGTCCTTGGTTTAGAAGTTGTGGAACGTTGGTGGTTTTTTGTGAATCACTAAGAATTCATGAGCTTGATGCCGGGCTGGTAATATACCGTTTTCTTCTTTCTCAGAAAGTGGGTCTCGATAATGTTTGAGGCAGTCAGGGCAACCTGACTATTCTCATGAAGTTGCCAAGCTTCGATTCTGTTAATCCCACCGAGTTTTTCTATCAGAAGACCCAGGATTTCCTTCTTAGAAAGCTTCTCTGCTGCCTGGAAAGTGTTGACTTCGAGGATGATATTTGGAGATAGTAATTCCACAATATTAAATGAGAATGGATTTGAAAACACTTGCACATACGTATTTGAACATAGTGAATGCTAATCTCGCTTCCCTTCCTGTTACCTTTGGCCTAGCATTGTGCCTTGCCACCCAAGCCTCAGATATATATATATTATTTTTTTAGGAGGGGAGCAGGACTTTTATTGGGGAACAGTGTGTACTTCCAGGACTTTTTCCAAGTCAAGTTGTTGTCCTTTCAATCTTAGTTGTGGAGGGCACAGCTCAGCTCCAGGTCCAGTTGCCGTTGTTAGTTGCAGGGGGCACAGCCCACCATCCCTTGTGGGAGTCGAGGAGTCGAACCGCCAACTTTGTGGTTGAGAGCCCGCGCTCCAACCAACTGAGCCATCTGGCACTGACCCATGTGGGAATTGAACCGGCAGCCTTCGAAGTTAGGAGCACGGAGCTCCAACCACCTGAGCCACTGGACCGGCCACAAGCCTCAGCTTTTTGTCTCAGAGTGGCCATGCTAACAACATGGATTATTTATGTGCTGTGTATTATGCTGAGTACGTGGATTATTATATCCTCACAGTGACCTTATAGTTGAGAAAATTGGGACTCAGAGTGGCCCAATGGCCGAAGGTTCCATGCTATTTAGTGGTGGGGCTGAGAGCTAACCCAGACCAGAGTCCTAGCCCTTGACACCTCCTCACAGAGCCTCTTCAGCACCCTGCCTGGTGTTACTACGTTATTCCTTGTGGGCTGAAATAGAAACACTACCACCTCTACCCACCGCTTAGGCTTAAAAGATCCTATGATGATAATGGTATTTGTACTTCTTGCTTTAAAAACCTATACACTGGGCCAGCCCGGTGGCTCAGGTGGTTAGAGCTCCATGCTCCTAACTCCGAAGGCTGCTGGTTCAATTTCCACATGGGCCAGTGGGCTCTCAACCACAAGGTTGCCGGTTCAATTCCTCAAGTCCCGCAAGGGATGGTGGGCTCCGCCCCCTCCAACTAAGATTGAACATGGCACCTTGAACTGTGCTGCCTCACGGATGGCTCAGTTGGTTGGAGCGCGTCCTCTCAACCACAAGGTTGCCGGTTCGACTCCCGCAAGGGATGGTGGGCTGTGCCCCTGCAACTAGCAATGGCAACTGGACCTGGAGCTGAGCTGCGCCCTCCACAACTAAGACTGAAAGGATAACAACTTGAAGCTGAATGGCGCCCTCCACAACTAAGACTGAAAGGACAACTTGACTCAGAAAAAGGCCTGGAAGTACACACTATTCCCCAATAAAGTCCTGTTAAAAAAATAAATAAATAAAATAAAATAAATAAATAAATAAAAAACTATACACCACATAAATCTGCTTGAGGAAAAATTGTTTTCAGGGCTTGGCTGTCATCTGACTGTTGAAAAATGGCCGGGTAAATTCGCTGTGGAGTCTTGTCGCATGGATTGGGGTTAGAGGAAGGCATGAATAAAGGCAGGGTTCTTCGAAAGTGAATCAGGAGGTGGATTTAAGGAGAAGGAGGAGGTTAAAAGGAAAGGAGCAGGGTGAGGGAATATGGAATTGAGAACTAGACAGGCCATTCTCAGCAGTCAAGTGATGGGTAGTGTATACTTGGCCCCTTCCTTTACAATATGACCCTTTCACAGTGTTGCTTTTATATTACTGTCCTTGAAAACACTAGATAACATGTAACTAAATCCTAATGTGTCTGCTCTGCTCACTTCTGTCTTTCTGGGTGTCTTCTTCTGCATTAAATGCATTGATTTAGAGCCAAGGAGGCTTTGCTGTTGTGGTAACCCAAGAAGTAACACAAAATAGAACTGTTAATATTTCTACAGTCCAGAATTGTTAGTCTACAGCTTTAGATGTCTGTGTAGGGTTCTGCAGGGCTTAGCCAATGAAGCTTAGGAGTCTGCAAAGTTCAGTTTTTCCTCTTTTCAGAACAGATTTACTCATTGGGACTAATTAGTCAAAGGTAGGTCTGAGCTAAGATATGATTTGAGTTAGAAAATACTTCAAAGAAATGCAAGAATATTAAATTGCTGTTATAATTATTGCACTTAATAGTATCTTACAAAAAAGAGCTTTAATGAGCATACAAGAATAATTGCTAATTAGTTTATTATAAACAAATTGATGCTTGGGAAATTATGGTTATTTTAAAACAAATATTTTTCTTCATCATCTTTTCTGTGTTTTCCTTAATGTCTTTATGTAAAGATAATTCTTCCAGTCTGAGGCTGAAGTATTATACCGTACTTTCATAACATCCAAGTTTAATAGGAATGTTTGAAGTTTTATTATACTTGTTTAATCTCCCCACATTGTTACATTTAAAACTCAGCATTTGTCACAGTAAGAAGTGTTCTGGTTATGTATCAAGTGGGATGAAAAAATAAACATGGGCATACACATTGGGTTTTAGTGTTTAAATGGCCCTTCGCATCTAGTCCAGTGTCTTTATTTTTTAGGCGAAGAAACTTGAGACCTGGACAGATTGTGCTTTTCCAAAAGGTACATAACTTAATAGAGGCAGAGCAGAGCTAGAAACTTTGTCTTTCTAATTTTCAGATATTAAAATTGTTCACCCTAGGAAAGAAAGACAGACCTCAGCATGACTTGATTATTGTCTCCACATAGATGAAGGGTACCCTCCTCTTCACTCCTGCTGGTGATACAGGTTGTTTTCATATAGTTAAAAACAACTGTCTGCCAGGGACCAACAAGCAAGAATTGGTGTACCTTGGTCAAAGACCTACCAGTTAGTGTCATTACTCTTGAACATTTTCAGAAAGAGAGAATAAGTAACTCTCAACTACTGGTACATGATTTAGATGGTAAATGACTTCATTGAATGTAGTTTTAAGACTCCTTTTATATTATCCTCTGCAGCTTAATGATTTTTAAGGATAAAAATGTGGTAATGGAAATACTAAAGCTAAGTTTTGTCTTAGTGGAATTTCCATTTAGAAGAGTGACTGTTACTGCTACCAGAAAAATGAATCCCAATTTTAACCTCATCATTTGAGTGTGTACGCTTGGGAGAACACACTGTGTCTCACTTTTGTATACCTGGATAGAAAAGAATTACAGTTTGTTTAAAGATTAATAAATTAACTTTTTTTTTTTTAAATCCAGCGTTGGCAAATGCGACGTTATGTATTCTTGAACCTGTCATGTCTGTGGAAGTTATAGCCCCAAATGAATTTCAGGGACCAGTAATTGCAGGAATTAACCGGCGCCATGGGGTAATCACAGGACAAGATGGAATCGAGGGCTATTTTACACTGTATGCAGACGTAAGTACTATTGGTCACTTGACAATCTTGCATTATTAACCACAAGAGGAAATTAGAGTTAGCTTTTGTTTTTGGAGATTGTAGAGCAAATTGACACGTTTCCCTGGCTATTTGAGTATTGGATTACATACCGAGGGTGCCAAAAATATGTATACACATGACTTGTATTCATCTTTTGTTATCAGTACATATTGATATTACAATTTTAATGCAGTTTTTTTTCCTTTCTTAAAATGTGTATACATTTTTTTGGCACCCTCTGTATAAGTGGCAATTTCTATAATTTGCTATTAGAGCAACTGTTAAGTGCAAAGGCAAAAATAAGATTCATTTCATGTAGGCTTTTGTGAATGTTATTTTCTTAGATATGTAGTTATCTTTTCTTTGTCATTATAGCTTTATTTGCATAGCTCCTTTATTATGTTATCTCTAATTTTGGGGGATAATATTTTATTCCTTTTCCTGTACCTTGCTTGAATTACAACTCATGAGAGAAAGTGTTTATCACATTCTGTAAGGCTTCCTAGAAGACACTGCCATCAGCATTATCATCGCGGCATCCACAGGAAAGTTGTATTAACATTTTCACAGCAGAAACACTTGGAAATGCTTGAGCTTTGGCCAGAGAGTGGAGTGGGGATGAGGAGGGAAGCGTGTCAGTGATGTCTACTCTGTGAAACTGAAAGATTTAGTTTCTCTCTAGTTATGACTGTCAAATAAACTTATTTTTAAATAGGGTTGCTACTTCCAGTGAAACAAAAATGTTTCTCTTTGGCTTTTAATTCTTTTAAACTAAGAATTGTTAGTAGAAAACTGAGTCTGAAGCAATTAAATGGCTAAGGCTTCCCTGTATTTTCCTCAAATATTTTTCAGTAAACAATGTTAAAATATCTACTGTGTTTATTTCCAGGTCCCTCTAAATGATATGTTTGGTTATTCCACTGAACTTAGGTCATGCACAGAGGTAAGCAAGTGTTGCAATTTTACTTTAGTGCTCTGTAAAAGACTACCCTACAAAATTATCAAATTTGTGAACTCTTGTTTTTGCATGACTTTACTTGATAGTTATATATATATATATATATATATATATATATATGTTTGTATATATTTGTATTTATATTTTTAAAAATCTGGGTGTTTTTGTTTTTGTTTTTGTTTTTTAACTCCCAGGGCAAGGGAGAATACACAATGGAGTACTGCAGATATCAGCCATGTTCACCATCCACACAAGAGGACCTCGTTAATAAGTATTTGGAAGCTACAGGTCAACTTGCTGCAAAAAAAGGAAAAGCCAAGAACTAACTTTAGTCACTTTAAGTTGACTAACTTTAACTGAATCTGCAAGGTTTAGATACTTTAATGGATTCTAGTGGAATGAATTCAGACAGAAACAAATTTCAGAAGCCCTTTCTGTTAAATTCAGGAGCTTCTATTATATCAAAGTTAATTCTGTGTATATCTCAACTATATTGACTGATTTTATAGTTCATTAAAGCTCAAATAAAATATTACTGAAATATATTTAATATTTATTTTAATGGAGGAAGAGACTTCTATCAATTGTACTTCTAAGTTTAGAATGTGTGTAAACTTCCTTTTCAAATTTTTTGTCATAAGTATTTTATTAGGTTGGTGCAGAAGTAATTGCGGTTTTTGCATTTTTTTTACCCTTTTAAACTGCAATTACTTTTGCACCAACCTAATAACATAGAAGAGCTGAAAAACAATACAAAGAACAGCCATAGACCTTCTATCTAGACTCAACAATTAACAATTTTGTTAACAGTTCATTAATCAGATAATAATTTGTTTTGTCATATTTGCTTTATTTGTTTCTGTCATCCATCTATGTATGTGTCAAACTTTTATATTTTTAATTTTTAAAATACTGTTTTGCTAAACACTTGAAAGTGACTTGCAAATTTCATGACACTTCTTAGAGTGTCATCTTTTTTAAGATTTTTATTAAAATATAGCCAACATACAATATTACATTAGTTTCAGGGGTACACCATAGTTATTCAATATTTATATACCTAAAGAAGTGATCACCGTGGTAAGTCCAGCAACCATTTAACACCATACTATGCTATCACAATATTATTGACTATATTCCCTATGCTGTACATTACATCCCCATGACATTTCAGGTGTACAACATAGTGGTTAGACATTTATGTAATTTAAGATGTGATCCCCCTGACTAGTCTAGTACCCACGTGGTACTATTCATAGTTATTACCGTATCATTGACTATATTCCCCTATGCTTTACTTTGCACTCCCATAACTCCTTTGTAACTACCAATTTGTACTTCTTAATCCCTTCCCCTTTTTTCACCCACACCTTGAACCCCCCCCATCCATCTGGCAACCATCAAAATGTTCTTGGTATCTATGAGTTTGTTTCTGTTTTGATTGTTAATTTTGCTCTTAGATTCCACATATAAGCAAAAATCACATTGCGTCCATCTTTCTCTGTCTGACACTCCACTCAGCACAACACCCCCAGGTCTGTGCATGCCACCTCAGATGGCAGGAACCCTTTTCTTTTCATGTCTAAGGAATACTCCACTGTATATATGTACCACCTCTTTATCCATTCTTCCGTTGACAGAAACCCAAGCTGCCTCCACATCTTGGCCATTGAAAAAAATGCTGCAATGAACATATGGATGCACATGTGCCCTCAAAGTAGCATTTTGGGTTTTCTTCAGATACATACCCTGAAGTGGGAATACTGGGTCCTTCATTGTCTCCTGTTAGAGTCTGTTTTAAAGTCTATTTTATCTGGTATAAGTATTGTTACTCCTGATTTTTTTTGTATTGTGTTTTTTTTTCATTTCCATTTTCATGAAATATTTCTCCATCCGTTTACTTTCTGTCTGTGTGTCTTTCAATCTGAAGTGATTCTCTTGTGGGCAGCATATGTAAGGGTTTTGTTTTCTTATCCATTCAAACACCCTGTGTCTTTTGATTGGAGCATGAAAGTAATTGTTGACAAATACATAGATATTGCCATTTTATTATTCATAATTTGTGGGGTTTTTTTCCATCTGAAAGAAGTCCCTCTAAAATTCCTTGTAATACTGGTTTGGTAGTGATGACCTGTTTTAGCTTTTTTTCGTCTGGGAAGCTCTTTATCTGACCTTTGATTTCAAATGATAGCCTTGCTTGGTAGAGTAGTCTTGGCTGTAGGTACTTGCTTTTCATCATGTTGAATATTTTGTGCCAATCCCTTTTGGCCTGCAAAGTTTCTGTTGAGAAATCAACTGACAGTCTTAAGGAAGCTCCGTTATAAGTTACTAGGTGCCTTTCTCTTGCTGCTTTTAGGATTCTCTCTTTGTCTTTAACCTTTGCCATTTTAATTGTAATGTGTCTTGGCGTGGGCCTGTTTGGGTTCTCTTGTACACTTCCTGGACTCTCCCAAACAGAGTCTCCTGTTTGGGACTCTGTGCACTTCCTGGACTTGTATGTCTATTTCTTTTGCCAGGTTAGGAAAGTTTTCAGCCATTATTTCTTCAAGTAGATTCTCAATCCCTTGCTTTCTCTCTTCTCCTTCTGGTACTCCCTATGATGAGAATGGTGTTACTCTTGGTGTTGTCTCAGAGGTCTGTTAAGCTATGCTTATTTTGGGGGATTCTTTTATCTTTTTGCTGTCCCGATTGGGTGCTTTCTGCTTCTTTGTCTTCCAAATAGCTGATTCAGTCCTCTGCTTCATGCATGTAGTCTGCTGGTGATTCCTTATAGTGCATTCTTCTTTTGAGTTATTGTTCTTCACTTCCAGCTTGTTCTTTTTTATGGTTTCTACATCCTTATTTATGCTTACTGTCTCTTTGTTGCAGTTGTTACTAAGTTCCTTGAACATCCTTATAACCATTGTTTTGAACTCTGTCTCTGGTAGGTTGCTTGCCTCCATTTCGTTTGGTTCTTTTTCTGGATTTTTCTCCTGTCCTTTCATTTGGGACACATTTCTTTGTTTCCTCATTTTTGGCTGCCTCTCTGTGTTTGCTTCTATGTATTAGGTAGATCTGCTCTGTCTCCCAGTCTTGGCCAGGTGGCCTAACGTAGTAGGTGCCCAGGGCCCCATGGAAGGGTCTCCTTGATAACCTGCTCCGGGTGCTCCAGGAGTGTTCTTTGCGTGGATTGTGTGTGTCCTCCTGTTATAGTTGAGCCTTGATTGCTATTGGCACATCAGTGAGTGGGACTGACCCTCAGGCTGACTGGCTGTGGGGTTTGGCCATGTCCGCAGCTTATGGGCTGCTGTGCAGGGGCCTTACCCCACTGAGTGGGATTCACAGCAGTGGGCTCTGGTGCCTGTTGTAGGTGCCGCTTGTGAGGCTAATTGGGCAGTGCTCTGCTGTGGTCTGAAGCCAACCTCCAAGTATGTTGGTTCTGGGGCCTCCTGGCAGGGCCTCCAGTGCAGGCCCAGGTTACCCAATGCTTATGACTGTTCAGGGAATTCCTGGTAGGAGCTACAAAACAATCTGCAGTTGTTCACTGCCAGTGCTAAACCTGGAGGCACGTGGGAGAGGCCACACTGCAAACCAAGGACGTTTGCCACCAGTGCCAGGCCTGGGGTAGCTCCACAAAAAGCCAGGACACTCTGAGGCCTGCTGCCACGTGCCAGATCCCTTAAGGTTCAGCCACTGATAGAGCCTGATGCGGTATGCAGGTTGGGTGAAGCAGGGTCTCAGAGTCACTAGAGTGGGAAGAGTTGTGGTCACCAGGTTAATGTAAATTCTGGTTTGGTGCCAGTGCTGAGCCTGGAGCTACTCAGCAATAGTCTCAGAGCACACGGAGGCCAGTTCCTGCTCACCAGGGTCCTGCCAGTCTTCTCCAGTAGTTTGCCAAGAAACAGTGCAATGCAGGTGGGGCTGGCTGATCAAGGAGAAAGTGTCTCCGGCTGGGGGAGTTGGGTGGCGTGGGGTCCCATTACTCAGTAGGGTGGAGCAACAGAGCTCACCAGGCCAGTCAGATTCAGATTTGGCCGTAAGCGTAGGGGGTGGGATCAACACAAAGATGACGCCTGCCTGCCAGCTGCACGGCGGAAGACCGCTCACAGGAAAAATGTCAACTGCCCTCCAGTAGTTGCCTCGAAGCCACACAGCTGTGGGCTCCCCCTCCCACCCCCCGCCGTGTGTCTCTGATGCCTCTCTACCGGAGTCCAAGGTGAGTGCTTGTGAGCGAGTGAGTCTGAGTGCAGGCCATTTAAGAGGACATCTGGGTTTCCCACAGCCTCTGTCCCACCCGGAGGGTTGGAATCCCCACTGTTTTTAATAGCCAGATGTGGGGGCTGCTCTTCCCAGCACCAGCATTCTGGGCTGGGGAGCCTGGTATGGGGGCCTGGGTCCCTCGCTCCTGGCGAGGGGAACCTCAGCACCCGAGATACCTGTCCTGATTCTCAACCGCCACACAGAGGTTTGGGTCCTGTTCCATGTCTCCACCCCTCCTACCAGTCTCGACATGGCTTCTTTATATTTTTAGTTAATAGGACTTCTGTTCAGGTAGACTTCAGATTGTTCTATAATTTAGTTGTAATATTAATGTGTTCACGGAAGGACTCAGGCACAGTGTTGATCTACTCCGCCATCTTGGATCTCTCTGGAGTCACCTTTTAATAGGCAGGACTTTTTTATTGCATACAATCTTAATAGAGAACATGTTTCAGGTTCTTCATTGCAATCAGCTCTATATAACAGCTAGAAATTTCAAATGCCAGCTAAATTTCTAGCTGTTTTATATAGAGTTGATTGCTTCAGTTTGCTTCCGCAAATTTGTAGCTGCCTGTTTTCAGGAGTTTAAATGTTACTTTCTTGTGGACCTGTGAGTTGAGAAATAGATCCTTGCATATGCTATTCTTGTCTATGTTCATCTATGTTTCTGCAGCTCTAAATAATACAACATAATTTTTAGAGTTCCTGCCTAGTCAGTTTCCTGCACCTACTAGATGCTGGTTGAATTTGAGTCTGTTGGAATTTATCATGTATTGTATTCATTGAGATTATGAAAGAACAAATGTTAAGCTTTTGTTTTTAGAACGAGCTGGACTCCTCGGCAGTTCTACCATATTGTTCAGAATTGCTTCATTCAAAAATCCAATGTGATAGATACCCTAATTATTTTCTTTAGTAAATAATAGAAACAAAATAACTATTTTAAATTCCTTTGCTTTTCTTGATTCATAGATTGGCTTTATAACTTAAGGTTTCAAGAAAAAAAAAGATTTTTTAGAAATATTGAGTACATTTTCAAGGCATTTGCTAAGTGCTTTAAATGCACTATTTAGTTTAGTTTTCCCAACCCTATGAAAGTAGGTAATGTCCATTCTGTAACAGAGGAAGCAAAAGCACAGAGAAGGTGAATAACTTGACCAAGACCACATAATTTATTAGGTTTTCAATTGATAATTTAGTTACGATTATTCATCATCCCAAGTGCATTTTCCCCATAAATATGTCTGGTGCCATAATAGCATCAAGCCTGAAAAATATTGCGTTGGCATTTCATCAGTATCTCATGCTATTTGCAGTGATTTAGAATATTGTTCCTAAAAAAAAAAAAAAAAAAAAAGAATATTGTTCCTGATGAGGAAATAGAATTTAGAATTTAGTATAGTTCTGGCTATTACCAGCAGTCAGAAATATTAGAAGTAAGATAAATTTTGATGCTTTAACTTGTTAAAATTGTGGTTATAAGGATATAGTGTCAGAAAACTGCCTAGATAGCTAACCCAACACCAACATTTTATAGGCAACGACACAGGCGCAGTTGGTGGGAGTAACTAGAGTAGGATAACATCGGGACAGACCCGGGATCAGCCCCACACCTCTTGCTAAGTCATTAGTTTGCTTATAGGTGGTAGAGAGCATGTACCGCCAAAGTCTGTAATGAGAAAGAAATTAATGGGATTATTCATAAATGAGGATTTTTTTATACTCTATTATGAGAGATAATTGTTCGCTAATTTAAAGAAAGACAGTATGACTTGTGTTGGAAAATGGTAGCAGCCCTAGGCAGTGTTGCCCTGATTAACAGCCGTGGCCACACTGTTAAATTAATCACCTGGGGAGCTTTAAAAAGAAACACTGAGGCCAACCCCTAGATATTCTGATTCTCTGGGTCAAGATCAAAAGTTTTCCACGTGATTATAATGTACAGGTTCAAGACTACTGCAGTACTGCCTGCACCTTCAACACGTGAAATGGATGCTGGTTGAATTCACCTGGTTTATTCAGGTGTGTGCTATTATTAATATTCTTTTGTGTGGAGTTTGGGCTAATGGTTCTTAGTTTGATAACTACCTTTGAAGAAATAGTCAATTTCCCCCCCTTTTTTTGCACCTCCCCCAGTTCAAGCCCTCGTTTCTTAGTCTAGTTGTGTAGGACAGCTCCCCAGCCGTTCATGGCCGCACACAGCGGCCCACAACAGCCAACAACCTCCGGCTGCTCACAGTAGCCCAGCTCCAGGGAGAGCTGTTGTTCACAATCTTAGCTGTGAGGGCGCAGCTCACTGGCCCATGTGGGAATCGAACCAGCGACTTCTGCGTTAGGAGCACGGCGCCCCAACCACCTGAGCCACTGGATTGGCCCCCATACAGTCAATTTTTTGTTACCATTTTCCTCCTTGCTTACTCTCAGATTGTTTAATTGTAAAATCACTAAAATGTAATAAACTCTAAAGTTTTAGGATTTTTTCTTATTTTAATTTTTTTGACATCTGGATGAGCCTTAAAATTGATGGCAATACAACTAGGCAGCCACCAGGTAGTAGTAAATTGTGACATGTAGGAGTACATTCCTTTGCAGAAGACAGCTATTTGCATTGCTAAGTAACTATAAATGATTGAATTAGAGCTTTAATTGCTGCTTAAAGTGACTTCAAATAAATAACACTGGAGTGCATTATCGAAATAGTTAATTGTATTCAAGGCAATTTATTGTGAGCTTTCATTCATTTATCCATTCAAATAAGTACCAGGCAGCATGTTAGGTAATTGTAGCACTTTGAAAGCTAGGAAAAATCACAGAACAGGTTCCGAGAAAAATTTATGTAATAAACTCGTATGTTATGAAGGACTATCATTCAAGGACAAATACAGAAACTTCCAAATGACTTTCAGAAGAATTTAACTTCTAACAGCTCATAATTCAGGCAGGAAAAATGAAACTATGTGTAGAATCAAAAGGAATGTAGACAAAATCCGGATACTATTTTGTATGTCTTAAAATTCTGGAAGTTCTAAAGAGAACAGGAGTGATGCTGTATATAACTTCTTGGCTCAGAGTGATTCAGAAGATATAGACTCTTAATGAAAAGAGGGAATTTAGAGTTTCTCATTTTATGTCAAGGAACGTGAAGTAATTTTCTCTCTGCTGTTAGCTAGCAAAATCAGTAGTAGTAAAATCAAATCAGCAATTTTAGAGTTTGTGCTAGAAAAGATGTTCTAATGGTGATATTGAGAAATTTGTAGTTGGTTTAGCTTTTGTGGGTTTTGTAAATTGATAAATTAGGTAATTGTGTTTGTATGTTGTCTGTATGTGTAGAATTCCCCCTTCATAATCTCTTATACTGAAATAAATCTGTTAGAAGATTACCTTAGAGTCCTCTATTTTGAGTCTAATCTCACTAATAAAAATGCTTTTATGAGGCTAAGACTCATAAAAGCTGCAACCCTTTTCTAGCACTTAATGGGGTACTAAAAGAGTGATTAAAGATCACAGGACATTGAATATGTGGTTATAATGCTCTTGGGACCTTCTTTGAAGATTATTTAGGGAACTTCAGTTAGAGAGAGTTTATCATTTGGTTTTGGCATGATTGAATGATTGTAGATTGATCTTTTAGAAAAAGTATTATCTCTGTGTTATCACATAGGTGGGAGATCTGATGTTTTCTTTAAATGATTGTTTTCAGTGCTTCAGAATCCTTATAGTTCTTTAAATCAAGTGGATGTTGTAAAGATGAATGCAAAGGGGTTGGGGTTTTACTAGAAAAATATATAAACTAGATCTACTAAAAAGTAGCAGTATCATCCATCTTATTTTTATTTTGTAAGAATCCACATCTTTAAATTTTTCTCTTTGGTGTCAACTTTCCCAATTTTCTAATAGTGCAGACTTAAAAGTAATATTTTGGTGTATTTTAAGGCTGATGCTTCCTAACCAATTATTGGTGAAGGAACCTGGCTAAAGGTTTTTAGACATGGATATAAGTGTTCCATTAAACGATACTAATTTTCAGAGCAAGTGATGGCCATAATTCCTGGATCAATTCTTCCTGCCTTGGGCACTGGGTGCAAGTTGTCCTTATAAATGAAAATTGTTAACACTTGTTATACTTACTTTCAGTTGTATCACTGTTACATTTAATACATGTTTGAAGACACTCAGTTTTATCTGTGAGACACTCTATATTTTTATTTGTGAAATATGAATTAAGCAATATTCAGAATTCATTTAATTCCAGGTTAGCACA
The DNA here is from genome assembly GCF_036562045.2 of Rhinolophus sinicus. NCBI lineage: Eukaryota > Metazoa > Chordata > Mammalia > Chiroptera > Rhinolophidae > Rhinolophus > Rhinolophus sinicus. The sequence goes on from NC_133751.1 coordinate 28,339,959, forward strand.
AATTTTGCCTACATAGATAAATCTCTACAAGCACATTTAAACATTTTATTTAGAAATATAAACATTTATTTAAAAGTACCTATCAGTTAAAAAAGAATACTTGCTTGAAATCATAAAAAATAGTAAAATTCCTTTTAAACAGATAATATTTTTCCCACAATTTGCATTCATTGAAATATATTATCTTTTAAAAATCTTGACATCTTTTAATTTTTGAGTATCATAGGCTTTCCCGAATTATTAAAATGCCTTATACCTTAGCTATTTTACTAGAATACTGATTTAGGCTACTTAGTACAGTCATTTTGTTTAGAATTTGGGATAAGCAGACTTTTTTTCTGTTCAGAAATTACTAAGCTCTGTTGGTGCCACAGCTGAGCCTTCTTCAATTCCAGAGGCTTCTTCTGGTGTCTGCAACCCATGACAGTGGTACTTCACTTTAAGTGGTTTGCCAGGGTACCAGACCAAGTGAATACGACAGGGAATGATTTCCTAGGAAATAAAGAGTTCAAAAACATTATGATACGCAAAAACTTCTGGTGAAAACAATTCTATATATAATTTTGTGTTTTACCTGTGTTGGGAATTCATGGAGTAGAACAGTATAATCAAAATCAATTGCATTGTCATTTGTTTTCTAGAGAAAGAAAAAAAGAGTGAGTAATAAACAGGGTAGGTTTATATTAGCTCAGAATTTGGAAGGCTTATCTTATATAAATGTTTGTGTTGAATCGATGCCTTGAATCTCCTGCTGCCTCTTTGATTTTAGCCTCATTTCCCTTTGGTAGTATCCTGCGTCAAGATATGGGAGTCACTTATTGTTGTTTTATCACTGAGGTATATGAAAATCTCCTTAATGTCTATCACTTTTTCTCTCTAATGTGTGTGGGTTGTTTTTTGTTTTCCTCTTTCTTCTGCCTACCCGCCCCCCCCACTCCGGTTCAAGCCCGTTGTTTCTCAGTCTAGTTGTGTGGGGCGCAGCTCCCTGGCCCATGCTGGTATTATGAGCCTTGCGCTCCCCCTGGCTGAGGCAGTCTGTGCTCACAGAAGCTCACAGCGGCTCTCGCCGGCCGGCAGATCCCGGCCACTCATGGCAGCACACAGTAAGTAGCCCATGGCAGCCCACGCCAACCTCTGGCTGCTTATGGCGGCCCAGCTCCAGGGAGAGCTGTTGTTCACAATCTTAGATGTAGAGGGCGCAGCTCACTGTGCCATGTGGGAATCGAACCAGCGACCTCGGTGATAGGAGCACAGCTCCAACCACCTGAGCCATGTGGCTAGCCCATGTTTGTGGTTTTTGATGGAGGCTAAGGTCAGTGGGGACAGGGAGAATCTTTTGACAGGCTTAGGAATTCAATACTGTATATGCACCTCAAGCTGATATGGTAGCCCTGGTATGCCAGGCAGTGACAAGGGGCAGGGCAACCAGGACTTCTAGAATGCCACCGTGGGCCAGGTTCTGTGCTAGGTACTTTATACATGTCTTCATGTAATGCTCCTGACTGCCTCGCAAGAGTGTGTATCATGAGCCTGGTTCTATAGGGGAGGTAACAAGTATACAGCAACTAAGTGACAAGTGGGGATTCAAACCTGGATCTACTGACTCCTCCGCCCACATTCTTCCTTCCTTCCCACGCTGCCTCTAACACCAGTGCCTGGATATGTATAGGGAGGCCAGCAGTCTTCCTCACCTCTCATTCACTTGATTCCTCTAAACTAGTATCTAAACCAATTTTCTATTTTGTTTTCGACACTTCCTGGGTTGTTTCTTTTATTTGGCGGGGGGCGGGGGTGGCATGGTGGGCAAGGGTGCTTATCCCTTTCTAGTAAAAATGGAAGAGAAGAAATTAAAAAAATAAACTCAACTTAGATTATAATTTTACTCTACCAGGTTTTTATTGAGACTATTAAAGAATATAAAAAAGCAAAGACAAGCAAAAGAACTTAAGTTTTGTCTCCCATTTGCTTCCATTGATGGCGATTTTTACCAACCATGAGATTTCCAGCAGGTGGGGAGAGTGCTGGAGGGAGAAGATATAAGAGAGGACCTGGGTAGATCAGAAATTGACTGCTTTTCTATGGTGTCTTTGCATCATTGGGTAGGTTTCCCTCCTGTCTGGCAGTGTACATGTGAAATGTTCAAAGCAAATATCTGCGGCACAAGCTGCCTGCAAAGTCAGAGAATTCATGAGAGAAAATTCAGTGTCTCTTTCATAAACGAACAATTTCCAGAGGCCCCAATGATCAACCGGGCATTGCTGGCTTTGGGGGTGTTTTTAGCCTTGCTCCACCCTCATTTGGTGACTATCTTGACCTTGGAAGGAAATGGTTCTCAGCAGGCTGCTGAGTTGTGTGATTTTTATCTCAGACTTCCGTGTTATCTGCACTGTTTCTCAAGGCCTGACTTAACCATGTATTGTTGTAATTTAAAAACTAGTTTTACTTATAAACTGACAGTACTTTTTCAGGTCAATGCCTTCTTACTGTTGTCGAAAGTAGCATTTCTGAAGGAGATCATGGCAGTCTCCAGATTTGGGGCAAAAAAGGAGGCAAGGCTTGAAACAAATGATGGGATTCCAACTCCATTTGACAAACTATTCTGCTAAATACACAGAGTGTTACCCATTTTTTAATACAAAAATTTGGATTATTATAAAACCCTGTTCCATTTAATGAAGACCTTCTTCAGTAAAGTGATTGAAGCAGACTCTCCCATTTCTGTTTTTATGGATTCTTCCTCCTCCAGGAGAAAGCACCCTTAAACCCAATGAAAAAGCAGAGCTTATTAAAGAACTGCAGAGGGGACATTGCACATCCCAGCCTGCCAAGGTATTCCAGGCAGACCTCACCAAGTTGAGGTCTGCCAAGAAATCATTATTTTGAATATTATTCAGAAATAATCTCCTTGGCTTCTATTCAAATCACCACAAAGGCCAAATCCTTACAGTCCAAATTGATGACAATTCCCTGTTACATTTTCTGGTAACTCAGCACTGTACTCTTCGGAGAGACAGACTGGAAGTGTTTTGTTTGTCCCCTTTTACTTACTTGTTACCCCTCCCCTACTTCCCTTCCCCAAAAAAGAGAGAGTGATCCTTAGCAGACCTGTGTGGTTTTAGTAGAGAGTAAGCTTAGGTTACTGACACATACTATGAAAATAGATTTCGCTGAAAAACAGACAGATGAGATGGTTTCTGTCATGCACCTTGGCCAGTGGGGCCTCTAGTTAGGTAGGACTTGTGCTGATGGATAATGTGCCGCTGCAGGTCAGACAGCTGGGGTGCTGACAGGAGCTGCCATCAACTGATAAGAGCTGGAACAACACTCAGTCTTACTTTTCTCAATTCATATGAAAGGCTGAGGGTGTAGGGAAAGCCCTTAACCATTTATTTTTCTCGAGCCAGCAAGTCTCCCCTGCCCTTGGCATGATCCTTAATGGTTTGGGAATGACATCTGTTCTTTGGCTCTAAAGCCGTAATTGTGCCGGTAAGATAGGTCTTATTTTATGTTTGTATTCAGTGCTTTCTTACGTAGCCCACTCTTCTCTCAAGCTTTGTTCTTTTGGGGCTGTGAGTTTATACGCCTGCACTTTCTTACATAGTCGCGTTAAAAGGCGAATTTACCCCTGAGTGTAAAGATAGTAACGCACACCCAGAGCCTCTGCAAAAACTCTAAGCCCTGTACTTTCCTGAGCTACCTTGTGTCACAATGCACCTCCAGTCGCTCCTGCTTCTGAGCCGGGCAGTCTGGCGTTGTCAGCCCTGCCGTCCTGCTTCTAGTGTCCCAGGACGCTACCTGGATTTTAGTGACCTTTTAAAGTTGCTTCTTTTGCTGAAAGATTATGGGAATCTTCAGTGGCCACCCAATAGCCGAATTTGAAAATCTATGTGGATATGTGCATGCTTTTCTTTAAGAGAACTCTAAGCTGAAATGCATATCAACCTTGAAACCAAGTTTCGCAGTTGCTGCCGTGATTTAGATTTAGGTTAGTTTCAAGGACTTCCATAAATTTGTTAAGCCCCATTTAATAGACCCTAAGAGATTAATGGGTGATTTGCTATGGGTGACCCAGCAAGTCAGCTGCACATTCATTCATTTATTTATCTAAAACCCAAACCCCACAAGGTTAAAAAAAAAAAAAATCTAAAACTTCTAATCAGGGACATTGTTTCTGATCAGTCAGCGTTTTTTGTTTTCTTAACTCCACGGTTACATTTGTTCCTACGGTTCCCATTTGCAGTTGGTTGAGAGATTAATGGGCCGATGATGCACTGGCTAGAATGAGAGCGAAACGGGGCTTCTGTTGCTGAACTGTATGTCCTGGGGGTTAGTTTGGTAATGTGTCATCTACAACTGCAGAGGAGAGGAAAACACTGATGTTAAGAGATCCTAATTTTTCTCTGCTGTGTCTGGTGATCTGTTCCTATTGAGTGTCCATCTCATATTCTTGTTGAGTGTTCGTCAACAATTAGTTCTAAATGATCTTGACACCATTTTCTATACCGTAAACAAGAAAAATTCCCCCTGACTTCTCAGTTAAGGTAAAGCCTCTTATTGAGGATATGATCATCTTGGTAGATGAGAGAGAAGGTGGAAGTTTGATCTAGTTAAATAGCAACTACCAACTAAGTGGTAATTTCTATTAAAATTCTATTAAAAGGCACACTATAAAGGGGAAGAAATGTATTCATTTTGAGGAGTAAAGAGAAAAACTACGTCTTGTCCATTTTCCAAGTGGCCTCTAGAAAGCACACCGAACTATTTTGGGCATGACTACCTTAATTCCCCAAAAATAAGACCGGGTCTGATATTAATTTTTGCTTGAAAAGACACATTAGGGTGTATTTTCAGGGGATGTCTTATTTTTTCGTGTACAATCTACATTTATTCAAATACAGTCATGTCATCTTCTTCTGGAACATCGTCATAATGTACTAAATGCGTCCGTGTGGCTGACGATCTTAATTGGGGCTTATTTTTGGGGTAGCTCTTATTTTCGGGGAAGGTCTTATTTTCGGGGAAACACGGTAATGCTGACTCGATGCTGGGTGAGTCCTCGCACTCAGAAGGTGCTAACTGAAGAGCCATCCAGGGCTGAGCCCACTGCTTCTCACATCCGTGAAGAAGATGGTTTTTAGGAATTTGTGCCTACGGTTGGCTTAGCTCGCCTCTCTCAGAACAGTGGATTTTGTTTGCTCTGGAAATGGCCCCCTCTCTCTCCATCACACTTGCCTGCTGCGTACCCACATCACACAGTGACTGGTCCTCTAAATCAGGACCACAGACTTTGAGGGGCCTGCAGTGCTGTGTGAGGCTCATGTGCACGCACTCCCAACACAGCCTTACTCTCAGCAGATGACTTGCCTCGCTTTTCACTGAGAAGACAGAGGCAGTTTGAATAGAACTTCCACAACCGCCGTACCCACCCTCCTACCAGCGTCTGGGCCCCTCTCCTCTGCCTGCCCTCCAGGTCAACTCTCCTGTCAAAGCTCATCTCCGGGATTGCTCTTATCCTCTCTGGCCTACTCAGGCACACTCACTCCAACAATTCTTCCTTCTCTTTCCTACAAGTCGTACTCTGACCCTCTACTGGATTTTTCCTCGTCAACATATAAATATGCTATTAAATCTCCCAACCTAAGAAGACAGCAGTAAGAAGACAAGCCTTTCAACCCAATGCTCACCCATCCTCCAGCTATTGCCCACTCCCTTTCTTCTCCCCTTTATAGCCAATTCTTTTTTTAAAGAGATGGAGGGTCCACTTCCTCTCCTCCCATTCTCTCCTGAACCTCCAGTCAGGCTTTGCCCACATTGTGCTGGAGAGCCGTAGATAAGCTCTTCATTGACTTGCAACTGCCTCAATCGAATGGCCGGTTTTCAGTCGTCATGTCCCTCGACTTTCCAGCAGCATTTGACACAATCTATGCATCCTCATCTTTGAAACACTCTTTTCTCATACCGCCAACCTCTAAAGTTAGAAATGTTCCAGGACTCAGTCCTTATATAACTCACTCATTCTCTGTGATCTCATCCAGTCTTGTGGCTTTAAATACCATCTACATGGTGATGACGTCAGCCCAGACCTCTCCCCTGAACTTGAGACTCATATCCAGAAGACTATATAAATTCTCTACTTGGTTATGGAATTTAGTATGCCCCAAATCAAGCTAATTTCCCCCTGAAATCAGTTCCTCTGATAGTCTTACCCAATCAGTAAATAAAATCTCCCTGTCCAGTTACTGTGACTGCCAAAAAATCCTGTGACTCGTCCTTGACTTTTCTCATTCTCTGCTGTCCATATCCAACCCATCAGCTAATGCTATCGGTCTATCTTCAAACTATATCCTGAGTCCAAACATTTCTCATCACTTCCCCCACTACTACGGTCCAGGTTCTTGCAATACTTTACTGGTCTTCCTGCTTCCACCCTGTCTCTACAGTCTGTTCTCAGCAAAGCAGCCAGTGATCCAATTGTAAGTCAGATCATGTCCCTCCTCTGCTAAAAACCCTCTGATGAGTAAGAGAGAGGTCCTTTGAATGGCCTCCAGGCCTTACATAACTGGCCCCCTCCATTTGATCTCACCTCCTGGCACAGTCCCTTTGTCACTGTTCCAGCCACACTAGCTCACTGCTATTTCTCCAACCCAGCAGCTACTGTGCTACTTCAGTTCCCTCTGCTTAAAATTCTCCTCCCTTGTGGAAGCGTGGCTCCCTCTCACTTTCCTTAGGCCTCTGTTGCAGTGTCATCTCTGATCAAATCAGAGAGGCCTTATTTAGACTATGTAAGAAGTAATTCTGAACATATTCTGCATTCCCTTTTCCCTACTTAATTTTCCTACATAGCACTTACCACCATTTGATACATATTTACTTGTTTATTAGTTCACTGTCTTTCTTCTCTCACTAGGATAGCTACACTAGGTAGAATCTCCATCAGGATAGCTACCTTGTGTTTTTTGTTCGCTGCTATGTCCTCAGTCCCTAATATAATACCTGGTCCACTGTAGGTATTCACATATTTATTGGAAAATGAAATGCAATTAAAACTGTTGCCATGTGGGCTGGCCCGGTGGCTCAGGCGGTTAGAGCTCCATGCTCCTAACTCCGAAGGCTGCTGGTTTGATTCCCACATGGGCCAGTGGGCTCTCAACCACAAGGTTGCCAGTTCAGTTCCTCGAGTCCCGCAAGGGATGGTGGGCAGCGCCCCCTGCAACTAAGATTGAACACGGCACCTTGAGCTGAGCTGCCACTGAGCTCCTGGATGGCTCAGTTGGTTGGAACGTGACCTCTCAACCACAAGGTTGCCGGTTTGACTCCCGCAAGGGATGGTGGGCTGCGCCACCCGCAACTAGCAACGGCAATTGGACCTGGAGCTGAGCTGCGCCCTCCACAACTAAGATTGAAAGGACAACACTTGACTTGGAAAAAAAAAAGTCCTGGAAGTACACACTGTTCCCCAATAAAGTCCTGTTCCCCTTCCCCAATAAAATCTTAAAAAAAACACAAAAAACTGTTGCCATGAGATTAGAAATTCACATTAACTTAGTCTAAGCATACTGCCTTGGTTGTATCTCTTGTGGCACAAGTTAATCTTCAGTTTTTCTTACCCACTGCTTCAGGCTGCTGAGCTGTGCCATGTAGTAGTGTGAGAACTGCGTTGTCTTTTCCCACATCACATACGAGCCTCCAAGAAAAGCTAACTCCCAGATGGGTCTCAGAGAGGGATCAATATGCCCGTGACTGTCTGTGAGCAAAACGATAACATTAAGGCATGTTGGGGACAAAATTTCAGAAGTTTCAGTAATGAAATACGGGCTTAAGCTTAGTCACATCAGTCAGCTCTTTCACAGCAAGACCTTCAGCATGATTTGTATGTTTCTACGTTATATGGAAATTCACAGACTTCAACTTGCCCTGCTAAGTAAAGCTATAAAGCAATTTCAGGGCTTTTTACTGTGCTATATAAATGTGAAGTAAGAGCTATAATGATACTCAAAGTTAATCTAAAATCTTGTTAGTTGAGAATAGGGTTTCCAGGCGGGAATTCCCACCCATTCTCAGGATTTTTTTCCTGCTTTCCTGTTCCCAAATCCTGAGAAAAGTTGGCCAGGAAATTGGGAAAATCGGCTCCTTGAACCCAGGTGGTTGGTAGTATCGGCCGTCACTTTGTGGTAACGATTCATCGTGGAGAACAGAAAACAGTTTATATCTCAGGATTCGGGAAGGGGAAAGAGAAAAAAATTCCTGAGAACAGGCGGGAATTCCCGCCTGGAAACCCTAGTTGAGAAGCACTTTGTAATTAGATTGATTGAAACATGTATCAGTTATCTTCCCCGCATTACCTCTGGTTTGGGTTCACAGCCAAGGTGATGGTCTTTGCCAGTCTGCCAGATGGCTTTGTCCTTCTGTGATCTTTGTCTTTAAAGCTAAGCAATATATTTGTAGCATCGCTCTCTTTTTATTTTTTTTATTTTTTTTTGAGCACATGAAGAAATCAAGTGGGCTTTTTGTGTGGTATTGTTTTTGGACCTGCAATCTTTTTAATTCAGCAAACACTTGTAAAGAAAATTTAAAAACCTACTTAATATTAACTACTGCTAGAGGTAAGGATACAGTGATTCATAGATGACCTCTTGTGACTTTGAAGAACTCAAATCTTAGCACATAATTAATTTATGATGTAACTGTTCATGGACTTGTGAGAAGATAAATTAGTCACACTAAACACGGCGAATAGTGAGGACATTTGAAAGTGTCAATGCTAGGGCCACTGCTCTAGAATCAGGCGATGGGACTTGAGCTGCTTATTCCCAGGTCCTCAGTCTTTTCCTTCGTATGCAGTATGCTTGGGCTCATCTATCAGAAGTTTATGAATTCATTAGAAGGAATAAAGGTTTTACTCAATGAAAACCAGACAACTACTTTTCTAGGGGGAAAACAGTGTGGAGCAAGGATATCCTGAAAGGGATTAGATCTTCTCACTTAACCATGGTAGAGAAACTGATGACTGATGACATACTGAGTATAGTCTGCTGAGATTTGAACTGGGTGCTCCAAGGATATCGCCACAGTTTTGATGCACTTTATCTTAAACCAAACCTCTTCAGATTTAAGTAGATAATTGTATGTTCACAGACAGGCTATGAATAGCACCATTACATGTCTTCACTGAATTTAAATAGTGGCATGAGAACTTCTGTTGATGAAAAGGTGCCCTCTATTCAAAACTGGCTTTGCAGCTTTACAGTAGCCACAGTAGGTTAGATTTGTTGTAGAATGATCCTTGTGGGCACCTAGGATTTATTAACCGAATATGATCCAGTTAACTTGTACTATCAAAAAGTATCCAAAACCTAGTGATTCTGTGGCTAATAGTCAAACAGGTCCCATACAATTTCCAAAATTTGTGTTTTAGGGAGAATACATAAAACCCTATTTCCCCAATTTTTCTGCTTAAGGGGAGCAAAAAAAAATCCCTAAATAACAGTAGATTTTAACTATTCATCATTAGCCCGTTTATTTCAGGCAGTGCTCAATATTAACAAATTCTATCACATAAGATTTTGAATTGTTCCTCATAATTATTTGAAACAGGATTTAATCGGAGTTGTCAGACAACTATAATGAGACTTATCCAAGCTTCTGAATGTTAGAAACGCAAGGAGCCATGGTCCACCCCCAGGTTTTTAAGAACACTCAGTCTCAATAAATTGCTGGGGCCCAGATGCACAGAATGGAGACTAGGTCCTCCCCTGTTCACAGGGGCGTGTCACAACCTCTGGGCAAATCAGTGAACTGTGAGAGTGTGGGACGGGAAGTGCTGTGGCAGGCAGATGTCAGCCTTAATACCCAAGTGCGAGTCCAGAGACTACTTGTGTGGTTTTGCAAATCAGATTTGCCAGTAAGTGCCGCGCTCCGCTGCTGCCCACACACGCTGCTGAGTGCCAGAACAAAGGAGCTTTACTGCGCGTCAGCTGGGTCACTTCAGAGGGCAGAGCTTGTTTCTTATGAGAGATGGCACCGCTGCCCATTAGCTCTTGACCTAAAACAAGATAAATTTGACTCCACTGCAGCCTCCCAGCAAAGCCCGGAGACAGTCAACTCGCTCAATCCTCAGGCAGAAAGCCATATGGGCATAGCGGAGGCCCTGCATGGTGTCTCGTCACCTCGTGTCCAAAGCCACCACCAGAAATGTCACCTCAGGTTCTGGACTCAGCCCAGACAACTGCAGCCCTGTGTCCATGTCCTGTGGCAAAGACCTGTGCCGATGCCTCGGAGATTCACCTCTGGCCTTGCCCTCATCTGGGCTGGGGAGTGGGGAGGTTACAAGGGCGCAGATACTACAGTATACTGGAGGCAAAGGACAGGAAAACAATACTTCAGAGTCTGGTTTAAAAAATGAGGTGTACCACATTCTACAGTAGGATTAGAGGGCCATTTGGGGGGGGGGATAAAAATTTAAATGATCCTTCTTTTTAAGATTTAGTGATTACATATGTTCTTGAATATAGAAATTCCAGATACTGGTTCTTACCAGGTATGCTGACTACCTCCAAGGGGGTTTTCAGTTGCTTCATGTGCTTGTAAAGCAGGTAGTCCTCTTGTTGTCTTTTGCTCTTCTCAACAAACCGTGTACACGTGACATTAATGGCCGGTCTGGGTTTCTCATTCCTGAAAAACACTCGAGCAGAACATTTCCCCAAACGTTCCTCACCTTCCTGAAATAAAGATTTTGGAATTAAATGGATTGGTGCCTTATCACTCCCACCCACCCCAGTACACACACACACACACACACACACACACACACACACACGGTTGAGAATTTCCTTGCACATAGCACGTAAGGCACTGGCATCAACAGATGTAGTGGTCTTTGCTTTGTGGAAAGTGATTTTTGTGCTCGTAGCTGAACACAATAGTCCTTCACACTTTGCTGTCATTTAAACTCCTGCTTTCCGATGATGTCATTATAAAACAATGCTGGGCCTATTCCAAAGAAACACTATTGATGTCTCTTGAGTACTGCTTGGCTCAGACCTCCAGCACTTCACTCTCTATTGTGGACCAACATAATGCTTAGTTGGACCTCAAGCTTGCCAACTTGAACCAAAAGGTGACACTGGTTCCTATTAACCGAAATGACAACGTCTGCTGCTGCCTTATGAGTCTGGTCTCCTTATTACAATTCTGCAGATTAAGACCCTGAAGTTTAAAGAGGAGCCTACTCCGTGTGTCACGCTTGTAAGTGGTAAGCCAGGACTTGAGCTCATGTCTGTCCGATGCCAAAGCTCTGCCCTGTGCTAACTCCCTCTCTGTACCCTGAGACCCCATCCAGAGACGTGGAGGCAGAGCTCACCCGAACAGGACTAATTCAACTACCTGAGTGACCAAGGGATGTTTGTTTGCATTAACACCTAAGTATGCATGGACTGAGCATTCTGGGGTCACTTCTCCTCATTTTCCACTCCAGAGACATGTGGAGCTGGGAAGTGGATGCTTCAAGCAGACATCAGATGTGTGACTCATTGCTAGGACAGTGCTCCTCCCGAACGTCACATATTCCATTACCTGACAATAAAAGCCAGGGAACATATCCCCAGGAAAATGCACGTATCATCAATCTCTTAAACTGGGGGGAGTCCCAATTGAAACAACAACCCCCCAAAAGAAAGAAAGAAAGAAAAAGCCCACAAGAAAACAACTGTAATCAAAATTAGATCTGCGTAATACACCAATTTCTAGAATTAACTCAAAAAAACTGAAAAAGGCCTTTCCAAAGGCAACTTTTCCTCCTGTGAGTGCTGCTTTTGAATAAGGGGACATTCCAGTGGTGCACTAAAATCCTAATGAATAGCGCCACACAGAAAAAGAGAAGCAAGGAGCAGCAAGAAGAGGCTTATCAAAGGCAGAAGACAGGGCTGGTACACGTTCTCCTTTGATGTCAGCCATTTCCAGAGAAAAGAAAAAGAGCCGGGTACCGCTCCCTTTTGTTTTCCTTTCCGTCTCCCCTACCAAAACAGCTCTGCAGAATCAAAGCTGTTGTCTGGAGATGAAAGAACTCTCCTTGTGCCCTGAAATGGAATGTTGCAATTAGCTGTGCTCTTCAGAGAGACATATTGTTGGTCAAAATAATCTAGTAATTGTTTTCCCTTTAGCTTTAACACTTTCAGTTGGCAACACTAGAAATCATGCTTTAAGAAAAATTTTAATTCTTAGGTTAATTAGCAAGGTCAGAGTACAGTGTTGTCTCGTTCAGACTTGTTTCTGAATACTGGGGAGCACTCTTCTGAAAGCATCAGACTCAGGGGTCATGGCTTCCCCTCCGAAGTTCTGCCACCCTGGCATACTTTAATGCTGGCTGCTGCCTGCTCTTCCGGCCATGTCGACACCACACCACACAGGGAATTTGGGCTGGTCTCCACTCCACCCGTTGCTGCCTCCCAGCTTCGCCCAGCAAATGGAAGCTCATCTGGTTCTAATTTCTGTATGAGTTTTCTGTTTACTCTCTTCTTGAAAACAGGGAAACGGAAACACACACCATGGCCTGCTTTAGTAAGAATTGTAGAGACCAATAAAGCCTATGGCATGCACTGGTCCTGCTCTATTTTTCAGAATGCTTCTATGGACAGGAGCCTGTGGAATTGGCTTCATGCTATGCCAGCCTGCTAACGAGAAATGTCACCAGCCGACGGGAAGAGAAACAGGCTGGCATTTGAAAGTGAGTCATTCTAAGAACTCGGAGGTGCTAAGGAGGGGTACCAAAGGGAGCTGTGAAATTCCCTCCCAGGGCAAAGGAAGGAGGGAGTGATGGCTGGCTGTGTGGACTGTTTTAAATGCAACCCTGCATAAGGCCATGATGCTGAAGGAGTGAAATCTTGAGCTCCTGCCTAGCTCTGTTCTTCAGTTCTTGAAAACAAATAGGAAACAAAAACAGGAAAAACAAAAACAAAAACCCTGCATGTCCCTATAGAATGATATTCTCATTTTTTTTTAAATTAAATTTATTGGGGTGACAATTGTTAGTAAAATTACATAGATTTCAGGTGTACAATTCTGTATTACATCATCTATAAATCCCATTGTGTGTTCATCACCCAGAGTCAGTTCTCCTTCCATCACCATATATTTGATCCCCCTTACCCTCATCTCCCACCCCCCACCCCCCACCAATAGTCTCACTTTTTAAAAAGTAAATTCATGTGAGTTTCTTATAAGCGACTTCGTGAATTATGACAGCTTACCTCTGGGTTATAACGCTCTGTGGTGAACACCAGGTCAACTTTACGTTCCTTTTTTGAATTAACCTGAAACACAGAAAATGACTCTTAGCCAGGGAAGCTCTGCTAACATCTTCATATCCAAGAAACACATTCTTGCAATAACATGGCATGCAAAGGGCAGCTGTAGCATTTATATCTGGATAAAATCAGTGCTTTTATAGAAGGAGAAAGGATCTCATATTTTGGTCTGATCGTGCCATTTTGCCTACTAGTTGACAAAGAGGGAGGTTGAGAAAGAAATGGTGGTATTGAGGCTGCACGTTGACTCTTGAGAGCAGCTGGATGAGAAATAGACGTGCGTATGCAGGGCTGTGCGGTTCCTTTACTCCCCAGTGCGTCAGTGCTTCTCCATATCCTCTCCTGGGCACTGGGTTGCATCAGTGAGGAGACGACCAGGGCTCTCCCTCTTGCCGCTCACGGTGGGACAGGGGATCTGGCAACAAAGGGGTACCCAGTAATAAATAATGGGTTTTCAAAAGGTGATGTGGAAGAGAGAGTGTTCCACGATGTGACCGCTGCCGGACTCGAGAGCGAGAGCTGGGCCAGAACAGAAATTGCTTCCCGTAAATCCCCTTAGAGAAGGCCGACTGACCTCTCCCCTCTGCTGGTTCCTGGAACAGGCTGTTGCCCTCCCCCAGACGAGCCTGTAAGGCAATTTCCCTTATCTGGGATGAGCCACTCACCGAATCCATTTCCATCCTGCTCTGTTCTATATAATTCTTTTATCACCTGCCAAGTAGCATGGGGGATATCCACTTTGTCTTGCTATTGCCCAAAATTTGCCTTGTATGTAAATTTCCCTTAAAAAACTCTGTTAATTGCCAGACAGTTTAGCCTGCCTCTTTCTCCAGTCTTTCTCTGCTCTCTTCTAATGGAGATAGACTTTTCAGTCTCAGGATTTTTCCCTGGGTCCGTGTCTACCAACAGGTGGTCAATGAAGATATCTTGACCCTAACCCTAACCCTAACCCTAACCCTGACCCTAACCCTGACCCTGACCCTGACCCTGACACTAACCCTAGCCCTGACCCTAACCCTAACCCTGACCCTATCCCTGACCCTGACCTTAACCCTAACCTTGACCCTGACCCTAACCCTAACCGTAGTCCTAGCCCTGACCCTCACCTTCACCCTGACCCTAACCTAACTCAGTTTGATTTATTCCTGAAGCTCCCAATGAGCAGTTGAAGGGTATAAAGTGCAACCTGTATGACAGGCTGGACAAGGCTCCCCCTCCGCGTCTGTCTCCTGAAGTTTGGTGCCTTCACCACCCACGCCCAAGTTAGAGGAATACACAGTACCGTGGGCTTGCTGCCTGGGATGCTTCAGCTTCACGGCCTCCCACAGACAACTGATACTCACAGGAGGCAGCACTTCCTCTTGCCAGCAGGTTCTAAGCCTTGAATCGCTGGCCACACGAGCCCCAGGGCCCTCCTGCCTACTGCATGTAGGACCTAGAAGTCTGCCCTTCATGTCCATTCGGGGCCCCTGAGTGCAGGTGACGGGTCAGTGGGGAGGCCATTCATGAGAAGAGGAGGAAGCAGAGTTGGCAGGTACAGTCTTTGGTGCTGGGGGACATCGGAGACGTCCAGGAGGCAGCTGGATGTACAGAAGGAGTCTCAGTAGAAGTAGTAGTTGAAACCATGGAATTCGATGCAATCTCCCAGGGAAGGTGTGTACCCCAGGACCACCACCCTTCACATCAATATGAAAGTGGGGCGTGCTTATTTGCTATACACGAGGATTCAAAATGTAGATGATAAAAGGGGTGCTATGGAAAGTAACCTCACAGGGTGATCTGATCATAAATTTCTAGCTGGGCAGGTCATGGTTGGTAGTCATGTAACTTTTTACTAAAAGGCTTATCTTTGCCTTTAGCAAGCCCTGTCCATTGTTTCTCCACATCTAGGTTAACACACCTTTGAAATCACCACCCTCGAGGGAGCACATATTCTTGCTAACAGTCCTGTATTCCAATCCCTGCCTTGCTTTTTCCCACCTCCAGGTAACCTTCCTTACTTTCCTTCCTTAATTCCAAATGCATAGAAGGAATTGCAAAACTGTCACTCTCAGGAGCATCTGAGATCTTGCTTCCAGGCAATTGTCTTCAGTTTGGCTCAAATAAACTCTTATAAAAAGTCTACAGGTTTGGGCATTTCTTATGTCAACAACAAAAACAGTCTTTGTAAAATTAGTGATACAGTCGTGCTTATTTTAAATAGAGTACTTAAGATATTATCTGACACAACAGTTTTTTTGGAAACACATGGAGGCAAGGTAAGGTGCCAATACCCATTCTTTGTAGGGAAAGAGAATTTGGTAACAGCCTGTGAGCTGGGTCAGAATGGAGCCTGTCCTTTTGAAGAGTTGTTTTTCTCACTGATTTGATTTCCTCATTTTGTTTTAATTAGGCACTCTTAAAAGCATCTACATTCTGTTCAAAGTAAGATTTTTATATTTTTGGTTTGTACTTTATCATTTATCAAGATGCAGCCCTTTTATCTCCCACAAAGGCCTCTGTTTCTGCCTTCCTCTGAGTCACAAGGTCCCCTGAGGCGGCTTTGCTGGGTCTCCGGAGATAAGCAGCTGCACCAGCCAGGGCCTTCATCTGGGACAGTGTCTCCGGCTGTTGTAGGATTGTGTTTCACTTCGGTTAAAATTATTCTGCAGTAAAGAGGTCTCTGTTGTTCCACATCCACGCTAGGATTTGTTGAGCATCTACCTCTTCCGAGCCCTGTGCTGGAAGCAGGAGAGCAGGGGACAAAGCAGTCACAGCCCTGTCCTCAGGGCAGTGAGATGAGGGAGAGGGACTTGAAAGAGACCCTTTTGGAATTGACTTTGATTATGGATGACTTACGGGCTGTGAAAAGAACTGGAGAACTGGCTCAGTCTCGGGATGGGGCAGTGATATTTGAGCTGAACTTTGACGATTAAGAAGGAATTGACTTTGGGAGTTGTGGAGAGTGGGGCGGCAGGACTGGAGGCCCCAGAGAGGCAGCCAGTGGGGCCAGAGGGCAGAAAGACAGCAGCCGGGATCCAGAAGAAGCAGACCCAGTGGGCAGGTGTGGCCCCTGAAGGCTAAGGTGAGGGCTTCATCCTAAGAGAAATGGCAAGTCGTGGGCAGGAAGGAAGGAGTTTGAAAAGATCCCTCTCGCTGGAGTGAGGTTTCCAGAGCGAATGTAGAGATTGTAGGAGGCTCATTGACAGGGTGGAGGAACCAACGTGGGGACAGTGAGAATGGAGAGAAGTATTTGGTGGACAGATATGAATGAGTCCTACTAGAAGGCGAACGATGAAGAATAATTCAAAAACAGAAATTATCACTAGAATACAAGTTTTGTGTCAAGACAATATTATCACATCAACCACATTTAAATGGTGCTTATATTTGCAGAACAACGACAGCTGGCCTTTTGGGCCTGTGCTAGACTATGTAAGCATTTCACGTATCTTTATGCTAACAGAGCTCTGAAGACGTGTTTCTACTCGTGAGGAATTGGAGAAATGCAAATTAAAGAAGTAATGGGGTGTCCTTGTGCAACTATTAGACTGGCAATAAATCAGAAAGTGGATAAGGCCCATTGTTGGCTGGGTTTGGGAGTTTAAAACTGCTCCTGCACGGCTGGTGTGAGGGTGGCTGGGCAGTCTGGCCCACTGGGTCAAATCAAGCGTACGTATGCCCTACATCTAGTAACCCCACTTCTGGATGTGTATCTAGAGACACTGCAATGCAGGGGTCGGAGACTCACAGGACAACGTTCCCTGAGGCCATGTGTGTATGCTGGGAAGTTGGAGGCAATCTGGTGTACGTACACCCCTGGGGGATGGGCAGGAAAATGGGGGGTGCCTGCTATGGAGTCTTATGCAGATTTGCCGCACATAGGGCAACACAGATAGACCCTAAACTCTGTGCATAAAAACAGAAACAATAAAATGTATGGCCTAAATACCATTTACAAACGTTTTTTTAATATTAGGTTGGTGCAAAAAAAAAGTCATTGCGGTTTTTGCAATTATTTTTAACCTTTTAAACCGCAGTCACTCCTGCACCACGCTATAAAAATTTGCACACAAACCAACAATATCTTTTATAAGAATACTTATAGACAGAAGAATACACAAGACCTTTTCCAGTGGTCACCCCTGGGAGGGTGGGGTGACTGGGAAGAGGGATACAAGAGGATAAACACACAAACGCCACAGAGGGAAGCCTCCAACAATGATAATGGACCTGAATCCAGGAGTTGTTCCCTCAGCTTCCTACCTGGACCAACCAGCACAGGAACGGGCTTTCACAAAGGAAGTCATTAAAAAATGTTAAGTCCAAAGTAACTCTGCTGGATGTCCCCACCTCATCTCTTAAACTTGTGTCTTTGTTTTTCACACTGTCCATGAGATTAGATTTGAGGAGTGCAGTATACGTGCCTCACTATATGTGGCTAAGAATCTAGAAACTCAAGGTCAGGCAGCCCTCTCTCCGTGGCTTGCACACAGGTTGCTGCAGCCACAGGGTGCAAAGCTATTATTTAAACAGTAATAATAAATAGCTAAAGAGACATTTTTGAAAGAGCGGAACCTGGTGCTGGGGAAAAGAGATGCCCATTTCTGGCTTTCCTGAGGGAAGGAGTGTTCCTGCAACAGCAGATGACAGCATTTAGTTCTTTGCATCCCCACACTGCCCAAACCGTCCCTCTGCGAAACATGAGGAAGTTTCATACCCTTTTCTTAAAAGGCCGCCAGAGGCACAGCACATTGTTCTAATATTTTCCAGAAAAAGGCTCTTGATATAAAGAAAAAGTCAACAAAGCAAATGACCATGTGACTGTATAACCTGAAGGAATGAATTAATAGTTCTTTGCTACAGATTTCTTTTTAATTATTGTCGGTCTCCTTATCTGAGGGAGAAAGGGAGATGCATTCCGACACCCCCGTGGATGCCTGAAACTGTGGATAGTACTGAACCTTGTGTAGACTATGCTATTTCTATACATGCACACGTATGATAAAGTTTAAATTACAAAATAGGCACAGTAAGAGATTAACAACAACTAACAATAAAAGAATAAACATAACAATCAACTGTAATAAAAGTTATGGGACTGTGGCCTCTGCCTTCCTCCCTCTTAAAAACATCTCATAACCGAGATGGCTACTAAGTGACAAACGGGAGGGTAGCTATACAGCTAAAAGGGGTGATTCATGCCCCCCCCCCCATCCAGAGAGTCCATCATGCTACTCAGAACAGCATTCAATTTAAAATGTATGAATTATTTCTGGAATTTTCCATTTAGTATTTTTGGACCACCGTTGACCACGGGTAACTGAAGACTGCAGAAAGCAGCACTGTGGATGGGGCGGGGGGCGGGGGGGCTGCTGTATGGATAACAGAGGACTTATGTGCTTATGTGCTACAGCCTAGAACTCAGCGCTTGACCGTCACGGACCACTCATGACTTGGTTTATGATCTAATCTGTTTTTTTGTGTGTGTTTTATTTATTTTATGGGTTTCTTGTTTTTTTGCTGCCACTGGCCATTAGAAGGGCCGAATCCCCCCAACCACCCCCACCCAACCTTCCCCATGTACATCTTCCACAGGCCATGCCTCAGGGTGGCTCCTTAGGGCAATGGTCAACACTTCTATTTGGAGCTCCCTTGCAGGCCGTGAGAGGGAGATGGGACCTGCTCCCTTTTCTCTTAGTTTCAAGTCTACAAAATAATATAATGATTAGACATTCATAACCCTGAAGTCTACTACCCCTCTGACGTTGTACATAGCTGTTACATAACAATACCATTGGCTACATTCCCTGTGCTATACTTTACATCCCGTGACCACAGGTACAGATATAGATTATAGATTTAATTATAGTTGACATTCAGTATTATTTTATATTAGTTTCAGGTGTACAGCGCAGTGGTTAGGCATTTATATAATTTATGCAGTGATCCCCCTATTAGGTCCAGTACCTATCTGACACCCTACAAAGTCTGTACATTATTGATAATATTCCCCATACTGTATTTCATATCCCCGTGACTATTTTGTGACTACCAGTTTGTACTTCCTACTCCCTTAACCTTTCTTACCTATTTCGCCAATGCTCCTCTCATCTACCGGGTTTTCCCCGAAAATAAGACCTAGCCAGACAATCAGCTCTAATGCGTCTTTTAGAGCAAAAATTAATATAAGACCTGGTATTGATATTATATGATTTATATTATATAAGACCCGGTCTTTTATAGTAAAATAAGACTGGGTCTTTTATTAATTTTTGCTCCAAAAGACACATTAGAGCTGATTGTCTGGCTAGGTCTTATTTTCGGGGAAACACAGTAGCAACGATCAGTTTGCTCTCCGTATCCATGAGTCTATTTCTGGTTTGCTTTTTTTTTTTTTTTTTTGCTTGTTTATTCTGTTCTTCAGATTCCACATATAAGTGAGATTATATGGTATTTGTCTTTTTCAGTCTGACTTATTTCACTTAGCATAATACCCTCTAGGTCCATCCATGTTGTTGCAAATGGTAAGATTTCAATCTTTTTTTTATGACAGAGTAATACTCCATTGTATAAATGTACCACAATTTCTTTATCCAGTTGTCTATTGATGGGCATTTCTTTTTTTTAAGATTTTATTGGGGAAGGGGAACAG
Organism: Rhinolophus sinicus; assembly: GCF_036562045.2. Taxonomy (NCBI): domain Eukaryota; kingdom Metazoa; phylum Chordata; class Mammalia; order Chiroptera; family Rhinolophidae; genus Rhinolophus; species Rhinolophus sinicus. The sequence continues at coordinate 28,359,894 of NC_133751.1, forward strand.
GACTTTATTGGGGAACAGTGTGTACTTCCAGGACTTTTTTCCAAGTCAAGTTGTTAGAGGGTGCCGTTCAGCTTCAAGTGGTTGTCCTTTCAGTCTTAGTTGTGGAGGGTGCAGCTCAGCTCCAGGTCCATTTGCCATTACTAGTTGCAGGGGGAACAGCCCACCATCCCTTGAGGGAGTCAAACCGGCAACCTTGTGGTTGAGAGGATGCACTCCAACCAACTGAGCCACCCGGGAGCTCAGCGGCAGCTCAGCTCAAGGTGCCATGTTCAATCTTTAGTTGCAGGGGGTGCTGCCCACCATCACTTGCGGGACTTGAGGAATTGAACCGGCAACCTTGTGGTTGAGAGCCTACTGACCCATGTGGGAATCGAACTGGCAGCCTTCGGAGTTAGGAGCATGGAGCTCTAACCACCTGAGCCACCGGGCCAGCCCTTGATGGGCATTTTTGTTGTTTCCATATCTTGGCTATTGTGAATAGTACTGCAGTAAACATAGGGTGCATATATCTTTTTGAATTAGTGTTTTGGATTTCTTTGGAAAAATACCCAGAAGTGGAATTGCTGGATCATAAGGTAGTTCCATTTTTAGATTTTTGAGATACCTCCATACTGTTTTCCATAGTGGCTGCACCAATTTGCAATCCCACCAACAGTGCACGAGGGATCCATTTTCTCTACATCCTCACCAATACTTGTTGCTTGTTGATTTATTGATGATAGCCATTCTGACAGGTGTGAGGTGATATCTCATTGTGGTTTGTATTTGCATTTTTCTGATGTTTAGTGATGTTGAGCATCTTTTCATGTCTGTTGTCCATCCGTATGTCCTCTTGGAGAAATGAGACAGGCCACTTTTAAAGTCCTGTTTGAGAAACAAGTATAATGGAAAATCTACAAAGGACTGAACTCATCACTGTGTGTGTGTGTGTGTGTGTGTGTGTGTGTGTGTGTGTGTGTGTATTTTGGTAGAAAAAAATGCTCCTCAAATCCTTATCAAATCAACATCAAGCATTTATTCACTGCCTGTGTGTGAAGCATCCTATAGCCACTGGGTGGGAAACATGGTAAAAGCTACACTACAGACAGTGAGCTCTCACACATGCTTCTCGTGGTTCTACACAGAGGCCGTGCGTCACTCATTACATCACAAGGGCCTTTTGAGATAAAGACTATTGCCAGCTCCATTTTAAGGATGAAAATGCTGAGACATTTGCCCAAAGTGAAGGAATTGCCCAAAGTCACAGAGCTAGTGAGTAATGAAGCCAGCCTCCAGAGCTGCCAGTCTGCTGGCATATGGTGCAGGTGAACACAGCCAGCAACCTCTCTCTAGGAGAGGATGGGAAGAAATCTGCCAGGGGTGTGTGTGGGGGGGCCGGGGGGGGGCGGGGGGACTGTGCTTACAACAATGGCACCTGTGGACAAGGCCACCCCAAACCTTCTGGAAAGGAGCCAGCCAGGCAGGGCATGTGTATTGTGCATGAGTTTTCGAGGGCCGTGTAACAAAGTACCACAAATGGGGAGCCTTAACACAACAGAAATGGATTCTCTCACAGATCTGGAGGCTAGAAGTCCAAAATCATGGTGTCAGCAGGGCCGTGCTCCCTCTGAGACTCTGGGCGGAATCCTTCCCTGCCTGTCCCTAGCTTCTGGCAGTACTGTCAGCCCTTGGCACTCCTTGGCTTGCAGCTGCATTGCTCCAAGTTCAGCCTCTGTTTTCAAATGGCGTTCTTCTCTCTGTATGTTCTCATGGCCTTCTTATAAGGACACCAGTCATAGGATTTAGGGTCCATGCTAATCTTCTTTGGCCTTATCATAACTTGATTACACCTGCAAAGACTCTGTTTCCAAGTAAGGTTATATTTACAGGTACAGGGGCTGGGGGTTCAGGACTTCAATACATCTTTTTGGAGGATGCAGCTCACCCCACAGCAGCATGGAAGTGAAGATGACCTGAGACTTTGGAAGGAGCCCCTGGATGCCCTCTTTCTGGCAGGGTATTCCCGGGAGCACGAGCCAGTACAGGTGGGGAAATCTTGAAGGAAGGTTAGGACTGAGACCAGGGGAGAGAGAGAAAGGGGCATTCAGCACAAGGAAGAGAGTGTGAGCCTGGGCCTGGACGTCGCAGCCACTTGGGGAGATGAGCAAGTTTTTTTTTTTTTTTTAAAGTTTTTATTGGGGAAGGGGAACAAGACTTTATTGGGGGAACAGTGTGTACTTCTAGGCCTTTTTTCCAAGTCAAGTTGTTGTCCTTTCAATCTTAGTTGTGGAGGGTGCAGCTCAGCTCCAGTTCCAGTTGCCATTTTCTAGTTGCAGGGGGCACAGCCCACCATCCCTTGCGGGACTCGAGGAGTTGAACTGGCAACCTTGTGGTTGAGAGCCCACTGGCCCAGGTGGGAATCCAACTGGCAGCCTTCGGAGTTAGGAGCATGGAGCTCTAACCGCCTGAGCCACCGGGCCGGCCAGATGAGCAAGTTAATGGAGGGGTACTGGAGGAAAAAGCTTTGATCCACTGACACGAGAGCAAACCTCGATGCTTTACAAAGCTTGATGCTTTTGACTGAAAATATGACGTGACTTTGCAGAGTTGCTATTAGAATGTGCAGTTTTGACTTCTCGGTGCATATATAAATGTCTTAGCATGGCAAGATAGCCATCCACATAACCAGAAGCAAAGAGTGAATTTTCTTCAAAAACTATTTTGGTCCAGACTGCCTTCTTCAAATGTCTTACTTGAAAAAGAGCACATCCTGTCACCGAAACCGGCCTCCTTCAGTTTCTAAGGCAGCGTGACCTGATTTGCCAGACTCGGGGGTCACCAAACTTTGAGATAACATTCCTCCATTTCATTTAGTCCTCTGGATACCCTCAGGCTTTTGGAGAGACCTAACTGTCATGACCCAATCTCCTTCCTGTTGAGCTGCATTCTAGTGACTGTCACTGTGGCTACTTGTCATTTCCTACCCCTCCCTCAGAAGTCAGTGGTTTTCCTCAACATCTAGAGAGACGTTCTCTAAGTGTAGTTGTTTGACCAGCAGCATCCCAGCAGCCCCTGGAAGTCCTCAGACGGCGCCTTCCCAGGCTCGACCCCAGATTTACTGAATCTGAACATGGGGTGGGAGCCAGCACCCTGGGCTTTAGCACGTGCTCCAGGAGATTCTGATGTAGCTCAAGTCTGAGACCCACGGCTCTGGAATAATGTCCCTGTAAGAACTTCTGTATCCGGGCCCCCAGCCACCATCTTGACCTCAGCTCCATGTGTCTGGACTATCTTTATATGAGACATAATAGTTGTTTGTTTAAAGTAGAATCATTGAAACAGGGTGTGAGTATTGGAAATAAACCTGAGGAACTTGATGAGGGATGGAGACTAGGTACTTATTCCAAGAGCCCATTAGAAATGTAACACCCCCCTTTATACTCACTCAAAACCTTAGAGCAAATGGCAGAGTGGGGACGGTGCCCAGAGAAACCTCGGTGTGGGCTGCTGCAGGGAGGCCACAAAACACTGGGACTCTGGGTCTCCAAAGACACAATTCTGCTGAAAGCTAATCTACAGAAAGCAAACCCCATGCTCTGGAGAGATGCTGCCCCTTGTTTTTCCTGTCTCTGCCATTCATTGCTAAGCAGGGTCCCTTCATGTTGCCTGAGAGCCGGTGGTGACAACTTTAAACTTCATGTTTTCAGGTTGTGGGGGTTGGGGGTGGGCACAACTCCGGTTGCAGGAGTTCTCGGGTGACGTTAATCTCTCCTCCCTCACACACTGGGCCACCCTGACCTAACAGACTCGGCTTCTAAATGTCCCCTCCAGCCTTCACATTTGGTAAGAAAATGTAAATGTCATGCCATTCCAGTAAAAGCAAACTTCTTCATTTTATAAGGTTAGTTTTATGAGTCAGGCTTAGCTAGAGATACGTAAACAACTCATTTGTGGATAAAAATTGCTGTTTTGTTCTTGTGTTTGGACAGAGAGAGCATCAATGTATTACATTATACCCCAGAATTATCTTATTGCATTTTCCTTCTCTTGGGCAATGCCAGATAAAGTGAATATAGTTTATGGAACAAAAGTCAGTGACTTTCAGCTCAGGGCCCGTCCCATGGGGTCCAAGGAGATCTTTTACACGTGGACACTTGGCTTAAGTGGATTAAGCAATAGAGAGATAGAGCTGGAACACTGTGCATTCATTTCTGTACAGACAACTCTGGGTAGGAGTCTCTGACCCTTGGAAGGAGACAGAGTGGAAATGGCCGGGGGCAGTGTCCTCTGCTTTGTCTCTAGCTCAGCATGCGGCTCCTTAGAAAGGCTGGTAGTAAGAGGGATGCAGGCGTTGTCACCCTCCCTCCTCTGGAAGGGCTGGGAATGGTCAGAGCCTGGCCTGGCCTCCTGTGCCAGGGGTCCAGTGGTCCCAACACCCTTGCAGCTACCTTTGTTTTCATTTTTAAAATATTCAATCTTTGTGTCTTGCAGGGCCCTATGCTAATACCGTAGAGAAGAGAGATAAAGGGACCTTCTACAGGCCTCCTGTCCTGTAGAAGCAGACACACGTGCAGAGTGGAAACACAGTTGGCTGTTGAGGGGCAGGCACAAAGCAGCCCGCAGTCTAGTACCAGGGTGGGGTGTGGAGGGCAGGCGTGTTCGGAGGTGAGAGTAACTGGGCTGCAGAGAGCAGCCAAGCAAGAGGTGGAGCGAGAGCTGCTGATTCTTGGGTACAGTCCCTTGTCCGGCAGCCGCCCGGGAGGGAGCTGGGTACGGGCGGCTGAGTAATCACCTCCAAGAGTACCCATGTCCTAATCTCTGGAACCTGCAACTGTTGCTTTACCTGGCAAAGGGGACTCAGCCAATATGATTAAGCTAAGCATCCGGAAATGGGCAGAGTATCCTGGATTACCTGGGTGGGCCACTGCCATCACCAAGGCCACCTCAAGGAAGGAGACAGTAGTGCTACTCTCAGGAGGGGCTTTGCTGCTCGCTTTGAAGACAGAAGATGGAGCCATGCGCCAAGGCCTACAGGTGGCCTTGAGAAGCTGGAAAAGGCAAGGAAGTGGACGCTCCACTAGAGCCCCTGGAGGGAATACAGCCTTTCCAACACCTTGATCTTAGCCCAGGGAGACCCATGTTGGAATTCTGACCTCCAGAATTATAAGAGAATACATTTATGGGTTTTTTTTCACCTACCAAGTTTGTGGTAATTTGTTACAGCAATGAAACTCTACAGATACAGAATTACTTGTGATCCTAAAAGTCTTGTTCTGTGTGGGCACCTCTCCTTGCGGCCTCATGGAATCACATACATCTCGTGCGTAGCAATCGTACAAGACCCGCTTTCATAAATGGACTTTACTGGCATCCAGGACAACCGTAAGAAGTAATCCAGAATGCAGACTGGCTATGGCTACTATCCCCGGATACTGTGGGACCAGCTCTGTAAAAATCTCTTCAATCCAGGCACCACTGCAAAGGCAAATAAATGTCAAGGCTGCATAAATCTCTAGGGTGTCAGCACATTGAGATCAAGGGTCAGGTTGGATTTGGGAGATTGTGTGTGTGTGTGTGTATTTAACCTTCCAATCTTGTTAATATCAGTCATTTCATTCACTCTCCAGCAGAACAACTTAGGTCCTTCGAGGAAGCATGTGCAGCTAAGCTTGATTCCTGATGGTTCAATTCGCAACCCACCACTCATGGTCTTTATTTGGGGCTACTAGTAACGCTCTGGGATCACACACATCCGTGGTGATGACACCATATGTGGGAAGACAAGTCAGAAATATTGTGGCCTGGTACACAAGGTTTGTGGTTCAAAAATCAATTTATTAGAAGCTGGTTAAAAGCCTCCCTACTTGCTAACTCACCTGGGTGCAGTTGGCCTAGGTGAGTGGCACAGTGCCAAGGAGGTCAAGGCCAAAGCGTTCCCCCAGGGCCAGGTGGCCTTTCCCAGTCCATGCTACACCCAGACTGTGCAGGCAGAGCCCGCAGACCAGGTGTGGGCTCTGGCAGGAAGCGGGGAGGAGACCTTGGGTGCACCTGTGCCATGCCAGCAGGAGCAGTGCCTGCGGAGCGAGGAAGGGAGGCAGGTGCCTCTCTGTTCTGTGCTCTCAGGATTGTTAGGTTCATCCTCAGGGCAGTGTGAGAGCGCTGAAGGGCGAGTGCCTGGTTCACCTGCAACCCCCAACCCCACCCCATTCTTTCACAGTGTCTGTAAAAGCACTTAGGAGCCTTCCTTGTATGAAAGTAAAGATCATTTCATTTTAGTATTTTATTACTTATCTTTTCCCCTCCATATTCATTGTGGCCCTTTTCATTCTCCAGTTTTGTTTCTATAGCCTGCTTAATGCATCGCTTTCCTCTTCTTGTGAACAACCACCTCTGAATTATCAACGTTAATGGAGGGAAGCCTTCAAGAAGAACAGTAATTACATGAATTGTGTTTTATTATAGTGCTTTGTAGACTGAAAGGAGATAAAGGAAAGTGTTTCTCAGTATGGTAGGTGGTCACCTAGCTGCCTTGTGGCTCAGCAGAGAAGCTTGGTGTGGCCTGCCGTCAGCCACACAAACAGGTGCCCACAGGGGCCTAGCCCATCTGCACCGGTGCAGCTTGACACTTACCAAAAGTCAGTTGTTTTGCTCCCAAACTTGCTTAAGGCGGCTGTACTTATTACCTAATCGCATAATTAAATGTTATGTGAAGTGGTAAAGAGTGGGTACCCAAAAAAGATGTAATTTCCACAAAATCCAAGTTAAATGCTCTAGAAGGAATTGATAAAGTTAAGTCTCTAAAACTCTTGCTGTTGAACTGGGGGTGGGAGAGTCAAGATTGGGCATGAAAAAAGAAGGAAAAGGAAAACTAGAGGATTATGCACTGTATTCTTTGCAAATGCTCCCTCCACTGTAAGTAAACCAAAATGCGAATCACAGATGACCCACTTAGGTGTCTTCTTGCTAAACAGACCTCAAGGAGCGCCAATTAAATGGCCTTGGCCCTATACCAAAAGATAGGTGATACATTTACATTTACATTGATTTTAATTTAAATTGAAGCAATTAAGGTATGAGCCTAATTCCCCATCCCCCCACTATGGTCAGTTGTTTCAGTTATGTTCCTAACTAATGGTCCAGTCCAGGGCACAGGGCATTCAGCTTAAGTGACCAATCTCCAAACAACAGCTGATTCCCAAATGGGTTGAACTTATCACGAAGTGTGTGCACTCAAAGATCTCAGCCAGTCTCTCTATGCGAGTCTGTCAGGAAAGTCTCTCACCGGCAGCTGGGGGCAGGGGTCAGTGGTCCCAGGGCTTGCTGAGTGGCCAGAGGAGACTTGTCTCAGTGTAAGGGGTAGGCTTGAGTAGAGGGGAGTGGGGCTGACCTAGGATACCCTGGGTAGCATGAGAACTCACAAGACCACTCAAAATCGCCCGCTACTGGTCCTGAGCTGTGCCATGTGATATCAGAAAAGTTGCAGCCTCCTTGGTCGTGGAAGAATAAGACCACGAAGGAGATGGCATCAGGCGGGGGTTAGTGAGGGAACAGAAAAGCCTGTGTCTGTGACCACTTCTTACAATAGGTAAACAGAATGCTCACTGGCTCTTTCACCAGTTAGCACCGATATCTTCTCAATGCTCGGTTGCATTTACTACCACAGCCATTACTGCATTTCACCACTAGAGGGCAACAGTGTTTCTAAAATGAGGGATACTTGCAGAACCAAGAAAACACAATTAAGGAAATTTCCGACCCAGAAGAGGTCTCAAAAATCTCTTGATTCACTGATTTTCAATTTTTTTTTTTTGCTGAAACTCACAGCAAGAACTGCATTTTTCATAATGACCTAGTTCATACACATATATTTGAAACTTTTTGAGGCATTACTTACCCTTACTTCCGTGATGTACTCTAATAGTTTGTATTTCCAAACTATCTCAATAAAAACAAACAACCCCCGCCACACACACACACACACAAAACAACTACAACCTACCAAACTGATTTCATAACCAACTAGTGGGCCATTAATTTGAAAAACCCTGACTTGGTCACAGCCTCTCATCTTACAAAGGGACGCGCTGACCCCCAAGGATGGAGAGGGATCCCTGCCAGCTCCGTTCCTCTCACCCACTCAGCCACCTGCTCACCCTGGAGTCAGTCCTGGATGCATGACAGACATTGTGCAGCAAGTGAGTGCTCGCTCTGAAAATGCACTGATTGGGTAAAGAGTGCAAGAGTTTGGGGGGATCTACCATTTTTCACTTCTTGTCAATGCTAGGACTGCTCTTGTAATTGAAGCAGAAATTCCGTAAGTCACAACATTGAAAGCTCCATGCAGGTGGTACCTCGGCTCCTCATGCAGGCAGCTGAGTGACTTCTAAACTGAATGAATCTCAGGGGCTTTCCTGATGATCCCACCCCATCTGAATTAGGGCCACAGTATTTAGCCCAGTGCCTGGCACATAGTAAGTGCTCAAAAAATAATGGATGAAAGGACTGCCCCTCAGCCAATAGTGGTAGCTAACATTTTTATACTTTACAATCAATATTTATAACACCTTACATGACTCGTAAGAGTACCTGTCATGGTTGGCAGAACATGGATTATTTCCATTCCGAGTGAGGAAATAGCCCGAGAAGACTTTTATGACCTTCTCTAAGTAGTATGGCTCACTGGAGGCAAAGCAGGGGCTGGTATCGGGGGCTCCCCGCAACACCCCAGCAGCTGGTCCTGCACCTTTCGGGAAGGCAGTCCGTGGCAGTTCCCTCGTGGGAACCAGCACTCACTCTCAGCCACTTTGTCCTCTGCTTCTGCTACCCAGAACCCTGGCAAACCTTGGTCACAAGTTTAAGACACATCCTTCCCCAGGCTGCCTGGGTCACCCTTGAGGTGGCTCTTCTTTAGTGGTGATGTTTGGAGGCCCCCAAAATAGAGGAAAATAATTTCACTGAATTCCAGAGAGAAACTGAAACCACTTTAGGCTTCACAGAGTCTTGGCCCTGAACGTTATTAAGCTCTCTCTTCTTTGGCTCCTTGATGTGAAAACATTTAAAACCATTTTTTGGAGGCAATGTAAAGGTAAACCAGATGACCATAGGAAGTTATTCTTTCTTAAAGTCAATGCCCGGGAGTCTTTTCCTTAGCTCCTCCTCTCGCTCATGCCCATCTGCCTCTCCCTTATTGACTTATTCCCACCCACCCCCCTTTTGGGCCCCACAGGAGGATCCATCCCTCTAAAATTCAGGAACATTACACTATTACAGATGCAAAGCAGTAACTGACCTCTTTTTGGAAGAGGAAAGGAATGTTTTTAACTCACTTGGGTTTTGAGAGCTGGTTTATTCCATTAAAGATGCCAAGTATTTTATTTTTTCCAAGGGGATGACTAAATGTGTCAAAAATGCAAAGTATTTCATTTTATTTATTTTTTTCATGGTCCTAGAAGGAAGATAACAATTCCTAGCATTTGAAAACTGGTGTACCTTAGAAATCTGAACATGGTTTTCTGTAGGGAATGTCACTGGCTGGTAACCAGGGAGCAGATCTTCAGAAACACCCTCTTTGGGCTCTGGGAGGTGGCTGCTCTCCGATTTTGATAAACATTGGGCTAGTAAAACTGAACGTCTTTTTGCCCCCCCGAGACAGCAAGGATTATTAAAACAGGTGACAGGAATAGGCTGCCTTTTCCAAGGAACAATTTGATTTCATCTTCAATAAATTCAGCCACCCTCGAGCAGGATTACGTCGTTGAGGAACCAAGGCCTTCCCCACCTGTGTCTGACATCAGGTCTGGAACAATCTTAAATGAAAATCCTACTGCCATTCGAAAACTCTATCTGTTTACACTCTATACTCAATACCAGATTCTTTGAGGCTGAGTCTGCAGGCTCTGTGGAATATTTGGGAATTGCTGGAAAGAAAATCATAATTTTGGGGGCCAACTGAGTGTAATTCAGTCCCTTTTGTAATCTATATGATGAAGAAAGCAACGTAGCTCGATAGACGCAGAACAAAACCTACAGCCAGTCCTTTGAAATCAGCACCAAACAACGACCTGCAACGTTCTCATTTATTCCCTTCATATAGAAAACTGAACCCTGGTCCACTCACTCCCATTAAAGCAGACGCCAGGATTACCGAGGTTCCTACCTACCCAGGCCCACGGGTAAATTCCAACCACATCCTGAAGCCCTTGCACGGTGGCCCGCAATTGACAAGCCAGTCTGTCCCTGGCCTCGCGTGGGAATTGGCTTACAATTTAGAAATCCCGCCCAGGGCTTTTGCTGGAGCCACTGGTGGGTCGCGCCCGCCGTGACCACCCCAATAGCAACCAACCCTGGGTAATCCCAGACAAGTGTAACTCCTTGATTTTTGGGCCTGTTCCTCAATTTGGCCATGCACCTCTTTCCCGGGTATGGGAGCTTCCCTGTGAAAAATCTATGGCCTCATAAATTCCAGAAAGAACCCGCCAGTTTTCCGAGGACTCTGCGCACCGATGAGCCCTTTCCACGCCTTGGACACTTCGCGGGCGCGGGAGCACTTAGCTCAGTCTCGGTCACCGACCCGCCGCAGGGCGGACAGGCACGCGCTCACAGGCGTCACCGCCTACGCGGTGCGTGGCCGTGGCCCGCACGCCCCCTCCGTGTAGCTCCCGCACTCACCCACGCGCGGCCCTGCTGCACCGCCGACACCACTCGCAGGGCGCTGGGCGAACCCGCGCGGAAGTTGAAGAAGTGCAGCGCCGCGCGCGCCGCCTGCTGCAGGAGCCCGCTCTGGAGCTCTGCGTCTTGGCGCCACCCGGAGTGCTCGGACCCTGTGGACCCCGCGGACCCCGCGGGCGCCGCCGCCGCCCCCTGGAGGGCGAGCAACAGCAGCAGCGCAAGCATCGGGGCGGTGGGGCGCGGGCCCCCGGGCCCGGGCGCCGGCAGCAGTTGCCAGCGGGGCTGCATGGACACGGAAGGGCTAGCGCAGCGCAGGACAGGCTCGGAGCGGGCCACGCCGGCGCTCGAGGAAATAAAGTCGCAGCGGGCTCCTCCCCTCCGCCCCCGGGGCAGCGGGCTGCAGGGAGCCCGGGTCCCCCCTCGGCCGCGCCCTCTCGGCACTTCCCGCAGCCCGTGGGCCCCTCCGCCCCGCCCCGCCTGGGCTCCCGCTGCCCCGGCTCAGAGCCCGGACTCGGCGGCGCCGCCGTGGCGCGGGGCGGGGGGTGTCAGGCTAGGGCCTCGCGGGCAGGGGATCGAGGGGGGCAGAGGAGACTCTTCCCCGAGGGAGCGCGGCCCACCCAGTGTCACCCCTGGTCACGCCCCCAGCCCAACTCCAGGACCCAGTTTCTCTCCCCTGCAGTTGCTGAGATTTGGAAACTGTTTTTCGAACGAACTTGCTTCAGTCAAGGCTTAGAGCTGTGATTTCCCCCAGAAGATGAAATTGGGGACGGGTGGAGAAGGGGGCTAGACGCAGCCGACACTGATGAGGGTCACTGTAGCACAATGACCTTGGAAGTGGGACAGGTCGCTGGAGAGCTGGGGCTGGAGAGGAGGCTGAAGTGGTCAGCAGGGCAGAGTCACATAAGGACCAAAAGGCCCCATTGGACTTAGAAACACGTAGGTCAGTGATAACCCTGATGAGAGGCAGATTGAAAGGCCAGAGGTGGAAGCTGGATTCCAGCTGGGTGAGGCATGGATGGGGCTTTAGGGCAGTGGAGGCAGTGAGTACTGACAACTCTTTTTAGACACAGGGAAGGAATGAGATGGTCATTGTTTTTCATCCACACACAAGAGAGAAAGCCCAGGAGAACCAGAGGTTGGAGGGTAGAACTGGTACTGCTAGGTACGGCCAGCATCCATTTCTCCATCTCCATTTTGTTCATGGGTTCACACCCCCACCCCCAACGCCCACTGACCCCAGCCCTACTGGAGCTAAAGGAAGTCCCTTCTCTTTGCCAGTGACTGGTTGAAGCCTGGCATGCCTGATTCTGGATGAGATGCTGGGGGAAGGCTGGGGGGAGGGTCTTATTGAAGGGGAGGGGAGTCTCTGAAAACATCATCCTTCCTCCACTTCTTCCTTGAATGTTGTCCATTTCTTGTCTTTCCTTCCTTGATTCTGCAGATATTTATGGGATACCTACTCTGCTAGGCCCTGGGGACAATGAGGGGGGACAATCAGAAAAGCATCCCTGTGCTCCTGGAGCACACCTTCTAGGCAGGTAGACTCCAGACAGTCAAACAGGCAAGGGAACGTGCCCTGTGTTGGATGCAGCTACGTGCAGTAGAGAAAAATTAAAGAGGCTAGGGAGTTGCGAAGTGGTTATCATTTTAAGTAGTGTTGTCAAGGCAGGCTTGACCACTGTTGGTCACGGGGCAAGTGACAGTTGAGTAGAGGCCTGAAGGAGATGGAAAGCTAGGTAGACTTGTATGGGAAGAGCACTGTAGGGAGAGAGAACAGCAAGTAGAGAGGCCCCAAGGCAGGGGTCCACTCAGCATGTTTGAAGAAGAGCAAGCAAGTAAGTGCAGCTGAAGGAACAAGACAAAGGGGAGAGTATCAGCAGGAGAAGTCAGAGGGGTAATGGGGGATGGGACTCCACAGGCCTTGTCATATGTGGATGTGCCACCTCAAAGTGTGCTTCTGTCTTGCTAGCAGCCTGAGAAGGAAGCCCATTTGAAGAATTGCTGAGCAGAGAGAGGGGAGGAGCCTGGGTTCCTGAAGACATTGTTGAGCTCTCAAATCAACTGATCCTGGAGCTCATTTCTTATTGTTTAAGTTCCTTGGAGTGTCTTGCCTTCATAGGCAGCCTAACACAGATAATTATCTCCCCAGAACCCAGTTGTCTTCCCCTCCAAGGGGTTACAGTAGTAGGCTTCTTGAGAATTTATCACCTCCAGGCCTTATAAAGATGAAGTTTTCCTTATTTTATTTCAATGCTTTGGTCTCTCCCCGCCCCCCTCGCCCCAGTAGGTGTTAGGCTGCTTTCAGCTGCAAGTAACAGGGAAATTGGTTTACACTGTAGCCTATCCAGTAGTGTGGAGGGGCAGATCACGGGGATGGTTTGGTAATTCAGTGATTTTTGGTTTCAGGCTTTCTCCATCTTTCTGCACAGCTATCCTCAGTGCGTTGTCTTTTTGTCTATAAACTTGTCGCTTCATGATTATAGAGTGGCTGCCACAGATCCAAATATCACATCTTCATATGCTGCAACCAAAGGCAGGTAGCAGGGAGTAGGTAGCCAGGGTGGCAAGAGAGCTTTATATCATACAACTTTTTGGTTTTTTTTCATCTGAGAAAAAAATCTTTCCCTGAAGCTCTTCCCCCAAACCCTTCTCTTACCCCACCAGACCTCTCCTTACATCTCATTGGCTAGTACTGGGTTACACTGGCAAAACTTAGCTGCAGAGGAGGCTGGAAAAACAAGTGTCTGTCTTTTTTCAGCCTCTGTAGTGGTGGTCTGGTCTATAAGTTAGGATTAAATTTGGTTACATACACATAGAACAAAAAAATCAAATGACATTGGCTTAAACAAGAGAGAAACTTATTTGTCACATAAGAAAAGTTGGGATGGGGTGGTAGGTAATCTGTGTTTTATATTGGCAGGTCCATGAAGTTGTTAGGGTTCCAGGCTTTTTCCAGATCTTTGCTCCCACATCCCGAGGGTGTGCCCCTGTCCTTGGAGTCCAAGATGACCTCTCGCTATCAGCTGTGAACTTTCTAGAAGTCCCACAGTGCACTTCTGCTTATATCTCATTGGCAAGAACTTAGTCATATTCTTAGCTGCAAAGGAGGTTGGGAAATGTAGCCTTTATTCAGGAAAGACATGCGCCAGAACAGAAGTCAGGATTTTGTTACTATGAAAGAAGATTGTGTCTTATGTTAGGTATCCCAGAAGCAGGCCCTGAGACAAAGATTGTGTGCAAGTGATTTAAAAAAGAAACACTCCCAGGAGAAACCAGTATAGTAGGAGGGCAGCGAGCATGAATCTCAGACAAAGTTATAAGAAGGGTAACCACCTGATCCGAAGGAGAGCTTTGGAATGTCAATTGCACCTCAGAGTTGTCCCCACCCCAGGCAGGGGATCTGGGCTTCCATACTTCTATGTCTGTCAGTTATTGGCTAAGGGCCACCATGGTGACAAAGCCCAGGCACTGCAGTCTCTCTCTTTATGTGGATACAAAGGGGCAGTAGCACAAGGACAGCCCTCCTGAAAAGCATCACATGTCCCTCAGGTTGGAAGCAAAAGGATGCCAAGTGGCAGGGCCAGAATTCAGGACAGGGATCCCAGGGATCCAGGCCGAGCCCAGCAGCATCACTGTGGGGAGAGTGGATAGTGGCAGGCAAGTAGCAATGTCTGTCACTGTAGCGTTAGTGCCTATGAGGGGTGAGAATCCCAGACGTCATAAACAGGAGGGAAGAGACACAGAAAAGACCAGGGGTACAGGTGCTGCTATGTGAACACAAGGGACTCTTCCAAGTTCCGTCATTTTTAATAGTGATAACAACTACAATGGGGTAGGTTGATATTGACTGGGAACACACATTTTTAAAATGTGTAATTATAACGTTCATTTTATAAACAGATTTTCTGGAACACAGGAGAATATTTACTTCACTGAGAATTGTCTATTCATGTCCTTTGTCCATTTATCTGTGGGGTGGTTGGATTTCTAATTGATCTGCAGAAGTTCTTTAAATACTAGGGAAATCAGGCCTTGGTCTGTCATGGAAATCCATAATATTTTTTTCTCAGCTCATATACAGTGTGTCCCAGGTGTCACGTTTTCTAGTTCCTTAGTCTTTGCACAGGTTGTCGTGAGCAATTTTATACAGAGAACTTGGTTTGTGTTTAAGAAGCATAATGGTATAAAAAAATATGACTTTTAATCATATGAAAAGATATTCAGTACAGAGGGTGAGAGAATAAATTGATACAACTTTTTGGAGGGCTATTTGCAATGTCTATCAATACTAGCAATGCACATACCTTGTGACCCAGCAATTCTACCTCTAGACTTTATGGTAACGATAAATTCACACTTGGACATGAAGTATTCATGAGAATGTTCATCCCTGAATGTGGATTGTACAGCCCTTGATTAGCTCATTTTCTGCTCTCGGTCCCTAGAACAGGGCTGGGCAACCATTGGCACCAATACATATTTTGGGAGAAAGCATGAAGAGTAAAAGGCTGAAAAAAAAGTCTAAGTTCCATGGTTGAATAATTATGATCCCTCCCTCTTGTGAAATATTATGCAGCCGTGAAGAAGGAGGGAGCTCCAGGCTGGTGGACACTGAACTTTCTCTAAGGTATAATGTTGTTAGCAGATGGCAAGGTGTAGTGTGGGGCAAATTGTGTGCTGCAGTTTGTTTAAAAAGAAACAAATAACATATACATAAGTCTGCATACATAAATGTGGAAATATGCGAAGATGTCTCTGAAAAAGTTTATAAGAAATTAGTAATTATGGGATGGAAGACAGAGGTGTGAGAAACTTTTCACCACATGCTCTTTTGTGGTGGTTGGTTTTTCATTTTTGGGGGGAATGTGTTACCCATTCTAAACAACTAAGTGAAATGCTCACACTTGTGGGATTCACACTGGGGTGCGAATACACTTGATACCAGTTCTTCCTGTGGTAGGAAGGCCCAGCCTCTACGATTGCATCATTCAGCACAGCCAGGGTAAGCCTGCCCTCAGACTTAGTTGCCATGCAGCTCAGGCGTGTCTTGCTCTCTCTGAGCCTCACCTGTCCATACTCTTCCTTTGCCGCGGGCCCAGTCAGGGTTTCCCACTTCAGAGCACACCTGGAAAGGAGTCGATGAGCTAATTCATACTGTGGTGTCAATGGCTGCCATGGCGGACTGCACTGCTCCTCTGAGAAGTATTCTCTTGTTAACAGGGACAAAGTCTTGAGCCTGGAGACCTGAGTTCTGATTGAACCAATGGCAGGCACTGGCAGCTGTTCAGTGTGCTATGTAGAGGTGTTCAGCGGCCTCCAAGCGTCCACACCTGCCCCTTCCTACCCCTTTGAGTAATAAGAGGCCAGAGAGCTGAGTGGGAGGGTTTTGAGAGGCGTTAACTGTGCAATCCCCTCCTCCAGGAGGGAGGAGCTGGGATGTGTCTTCCCTGCAGTGGCTAAACACAGAGGCTTGCTGAAGTACCCTTGCCAGAGCCCTGAGACGACTGAGCATGAGGGGACCGGGCCACGGTGTGCCGATAAAGACATACATGGTGACACTGCTGTCATGGCTATCCCAGCTCTGCTGGCTCACAGAGAGTGTGGGCAAGAACTCCAGAGCCAGTGCCATGAGCCCCAGGACGCATGTTCCTTAGCCAAGCCCCGAGGCCATACCAAGAACAGGTGAGATTCCAGTTACTGCGCCTTTGAGAGGAAGCCTACGATCCCAGAAGCTGCTGGTGCCATCTTGCCCCCCTCAGGTGAGTGGGCGACAGGATGAAGGTGGAGATGAGGCATGGGAAGAAATCAGGTCGTTGGGGATATTACTGAGCTGCTGGCTCACGACCTACCTGAAGCCCGCTCTGTGTAGACTTTTCAGTTCTAAGAATCAATAAACTAATGAGACAACTTAAGCATGATTTTCTTACACCAGTTGAAAAATCTCTAATGGATCATTGAGGCAGGTACTACTGGTAGGAACCAAAGAGATACGAGGCTGTCCCATGGGGGTTCTGCATATGCCCGTACTGGGGGACACAGTCTGGGAACATGTCAGCTGCCTCCACCTTGAGAAGGTCATATTGGCAGATTCCATCAACTTTGGGCTGAACCTGCTGGTGAAGGGTCTCCCTGCCCCAACAACTCTCAGGCGTGGCTGTCGAAACTCCCAAGCCACAGGGCCCAGGCCAGGCTGTGAGTCCTCATGAAAAAGGACTGAAACCAGGCTGGACAGCTGTCAGCGCCACTCTCTTGGGCTCTTCTCTAAAAAGACCAGGGTCAAGGGGAGTGGGAGGGAAAAAAGACCCTGGGGGAGGAGAATGAATCCCTAAAATAGAGACTGGAACCTGGGCCATGGCTCAGAGTCAGACGCAGGGGAGACAACAGCATCACTGGGTGGGTGGGATATCTTGCAATGGTCTGAATACCTTGTATTGACAACTTTAAGTTTTCTCCCCCACGCTTCCCCCTGCTCTCAGTAGTACAAGCACCCCCATGGGGGCTTGGAAAACGAAGTAGATGTCAGTTATTAGAAAAGATGAAATCATCCTCTGTTTATATGTGAGACCATGGGATGTAATACCCCAACTTCTTCTGTGGGAACAGAGCCCCAGAGAGCAGTTTCCAGGCTCTTGGCCTCACATGGAAAGGTGCTGGCTCAGGTAGTAAATGGCCATCAACTGTGGCTAGTTGGCCGTCAGCTGTAACCAGTGAGGTATTGGCCACCAATATAACTGCCGTGGCTACGCTAGCAGAAAATGGGGGCTAGCAAGAAAAATGGGGGCTAGCAAGAAGATGGTGGCTGAGCTAGCAAGAGCAGATTGCAGAGAGATGGATGCCGCCAGCGAGAATATAGTGGTATGACTCCCCTACTTTTGGCTCCGTGGGTGTTCCTTTTTGGCCTCACCATGTCCTGCGTTCTTATGTGGGGAGCGGGAGCAGAGACCCCGCAGGCCTCCCCACACGACATCTTCTTTCTAGATACTGATATTTGCTGACTGACTCTGGAAGGACAGAAGCTGCTACCAGTGGTTGCCTCTGGGGAGGGAGCCGGGGCTGGGAGGAGCTCACTGCAGGTCTGTGGTTCTTTTCTGTTACCATTTGCAGGTCACACCGTGGCTCAGAGCATGGACTTGGAGCCAGGCTGTCTGGTTTGAAGTACAGCTCCACCAGTGTGAGCTGAGGCGAGTTACACACACACTCACACACACCCTCGCTCACGTACTCATGTGCCTTTGGGGTACCTCCTCCCTCGTAGAGCTGTTGGTGAGGTGCCTGTGCACTGATATCTGTGCACATGTAAAACACTTCAGACAGTGCCTGGCACACAGTAATGGCTAGGAGCATTGTTGCGTTACTATGGCTGTTAACTTTAAAAAGTTAGGTATAATCTTGAAGAGAATGCACTCAGCTGTGGATTTCTTTTCACAAATAATGAGAAGGGATGGTACGATCTAAAACCTGCCGTGCCATCACATAAAATCTTAGCTGTTACATTTAGCACCCTTGACCCAATCTCTTATTGGAGCTACTAGCAAGTCAGAAAATGTGAATCTGTATTCCTTTTTTAGTCTTCTTTTTGGCAAAGGTGAAGGTAGGTGGGATTGGGAGACTATGAATAACCAATCCTTGATTTTGAAAGCTGATTAACCAAGCTCAGGTGTGACTGAGACGATCCTTATTTCCAAGCCTTGGAACTAGGAACACTGGTGGAGAAAATGCATCTCACCTGGTTCTTTGGGTCTGCATCTTGCATGCTCTAAGGTGACCTCAGGTTTTGTTTTGGTTAAACAAGCCCTGTAAAACCTACAAAGTTTCCATGCTGTGTCCCTGGCCTGTAATGTTTGTCCTGAACCCCTGGGGGAAGGCACTCTGCTGGGTGGAAAGCAAGCCGCTCAATGGAGCAAGCCGCTCTCCTAGAATGTTGGGCTTCCTGATCTCTCCCTGGAAGGTGCTTGGGACTCTTGGGGGAATTCACAATGTCCTAAATACTGGACCCATGAGCTATCTGAGGCTCACGCTGGCTGCAGCAAGTCCCCAAAGATGGTATTTTGCTTCGGGAATAAGACCTAGGCCTTAGGCCTTTCAGCACCATGGCTACACACCCACCAGACTCTCAACTGCCAGGGAAAGCCTGTAGGACAAGGGCCCGAGAATGCAGGTCTGGGAGGCGGCAGTGGTGGTGGTGGTGGCAGTGGCGGTGGCGGTGGCGGCGGATACCACTAATGATAGTTTTCTGGATTGTGAGGTTAAGGAGAGAGCACTTCCAGCTTGAGTCCAGTGAGACTGAATTCTTTGTGATGCAGAACTGGAGAAAAGGGTCTTTCCAAAAGAGATGCGATAGGAAACAGTGGCTGTGTTTATTCCTGTCACCAAGGAAAGCATTCACATGATGTAGTTCAGGTAGCGACTGACAGGGATGTGTTTGGAAGCCTCTAAAATCAAGTGAGTAAGGTAACCAGCACTAGCCGATAGAAATTTCTGATGAAAATGTTCCATATGTGCACAGTCTAATATGGTAGCCACCAGCTACATGTGGCTACCACTGCTCAAAATGTGGTTAGTGCTGCTGAACAACTAACCTTCCCATCTTACTAAATTTTAATGGGTTTACATATACATAGTCACTTGTGGTTGGTGATTACTGTATTAGCACAGTACAAACAATTGACTTTTTACTACAGCAATGATTTGTGGAAAGAAAATATTTTGGGGGGTTATGTTACAGACAGGATGCTAAATGCTTTCTGTAACAGAATTGTCTCATTTAATCTCTACAATTTAGAGGTGTAAACTGAGCGGGGGGCAGCGCAGAGAGAGGCTAAGTGACTGAGTGTGGATCCCCTCCCTGTCCCTTGCTAGGTGGCATCACTAGCAAGGGACAGGGAGGGGATCCACACTCAGGTGTGGCCCACCCTTTCTCCAAGCACCGTCTTCTGTGTTTCTCAACCAGAGACTCCAGATGGACTGGAGGGGTTAGGTTACAGCAACAAAGCTAATTAGGAGTCAGAAGAATCTGACTTTGTGGTTTAGGAGAGTTGGGATTATTTTATTTCAAGAGAAGAATGGTGAAAGAGCCACCCAATCTTTAGTACTAAATTAAGAGATCATTTTTTACAGTAGAGTGTCAGGCGACCTCTGTCATCACCACTGGCGAGTGCTTTGTTTTATTCTGGTTACCATGGGGGCCAGGGAAGAATGTAATAAAGCCTTGGTTCTGAAGTGGGAACATATGCCTCCCCATCCCAATGAGCCTGGTTAGACCTCAGGCTGCGTGACACCGACTCTGGGCCAGAAGAAACTTGGCCACCTGGCTGTTGGAACACTGTACCAGGAGCATTTGGGCTAGCCAGAAACTGGTGGTTTCTAAGGAAAAAGCCTATAATGGTATTATTTGGTGATCTCAACACTGGTTTCAGCAAGAGTACACAGTGTGAACAGCCTAGCTGCTCGCCTCCTCTTGATGCGGAGTTCCTGCTAAGCCCGAGCAGATGAATGGAACTGTGATGCGGTTCTCTGCTCCACACACCTGTGGGCATGAAACAATGCTTTTAAAATCCGCCATATGCTCACATTTAAAACTGCAAGTAATTTAGTTTGCATGGCTTTGAGAAAAATTTCTTCTCCTGCAAAGATTGGGCAAGCCCATTTTGACACATAATTGCCAACAGATGGTTTTCTAAATGTAATGACATGAACATGGTCAGTACTACATGTACTGGATTTTGCAGATTTCCAAAGAAAGCCCTCATTGGTGGCATGTCATGCTCATTAAGAACACAGCATCCTTATGGATCAATTGCACATTTTCTGGTGAATTTGGCATGGCATTTTGTTTTTCCATCGATCACTTAAGATAGTATATTTGCCATTTCAAAAATGAACTAACATTCTACTTGGTGATCTATAAACTGAGAAGTAAATGACAAATTGGGACTGTTTTAATTTTCCCAACAAATGATATTTAAGTAAAGGATGAAATTGTAAAGTTTATTCTTTCCTGTTTAACAAGGTCCCATAATAATTGAAGAGTAAAATAAAGGATTTGAAAGTTGTTTTTTCCGGCAACAATACCTAGAATTTTATGTTCTTCAAAGAAAAGTCTCTAATAGTTGTTAGTAGTTATATACCATGAAGTCCCTGGAGTGATTGATTTATGAATCACTGTTTATGACACTAGTGTTCACCAATCAAATGCATAGAGTATGTTATCTGGGCAAACCAAAACCAATTCCACTTACCACAAAGGAAGGCCCACATATGGCAGCCTAGATAACAGGACAGTGTTAGAAAACCCACATTTTATTTTTTTTCCCTCCTACTCATTCTTTCCTCAGGGTGCAGGATGCTGCACGTGTCTAATAGTGAGAACAAAGTACTGATAAGTAGATCACCTGACTGAGAGAGAGATGACACCATCTCCCAGATAACACATATGTACAGAGGTTGGGTGAGTTCCTTGGAATATAAATCATGCAATGGATGGACCTTCATGTTGGGAAGTTATTCAAGAAAAGCTGTATTTGTGGTGGGCCTATTAGAAGAGTTGGCAAGTTGTGGAAACATCAAGGGGCAGACGTTCCAGACAGGAGGGGTGGCCTGAGTGGGCAAATTATAGGGAGGATCAAACATGGGACAGCAGTGAGACTGGCTGGAATGGCATCCACGGCTACCTGAGGCAAAGCAAAACGGTAAAAGACCTCGAAGCCCAGCAATGGGCATTTGTTCTTAGAGGCTCCTCAGAAGTTCCTGCACACCTAGGCTGAGGAGAGTTTGCATGCGCAAGATGAGGTGGATTATATGAACATTTATTTTTGGAAACAGTGCAATAATGGTTTTCACTGGTAAAGAACAGAATTATGACCTTGCTTGAGGATAAGGAGGTACTATTGTTGGCCCAAATGAAATTCTATCTTGATTCTTAAAAGTCTAATAAGTACACTGCAGTGCAAAGGGCTCTGGCCTGAGAGTCAGGAGGAATGAGGGCCAGGCCCAGCTCAACCACCCAAACTGGCTTCAGCCTCTTCTGTGTAAAATTCTGGGTGTGGGATGAATGAGATGATAATCAGCGGGAACTGCCAGTTGGGGACACTGGTTATTTTCTCCTTCAGCTGTGCCTACCCAGTGCACAGCGACTCGCTACGGTGTCTTTTCTTTTTTGGACTAATCTCAGTGACATCTTCCCACTTTCTACAAGGAGCCGCATGCCCTCTTACCAGCATGCGGTTACCATACAAGGCCTTATTACCAGATAGTTTTAGGTTTTAAAAAATCTAAACAAAAAAATAGCTTGATTGATATGCCTATTATCTGAATTAAATGAAACAAGTGAATGTTTGAAAATTGATAAATGAGATGACTCATATTTTAAACGGTGAGCAAACTGATGTAGCAGTCAGGATAAGCTGGGATGTGCTGCAGTCATGACAATGCCTAAATCTCAAGGCTTAAAAGCACAGTGGTTTACTTGTCGCTCTCACTACAAGTCCATCATGGGTTGGCTGGATGCTCCGTTGGTGTCACTTGTTCCAGGGAGCAGGA
This sequence comes from Rhinolophus sinicus, assembly GCF_036562045.2. Classification (NCBI taxonomy): domain Eukaryota; kingdom Metazoa; phylum Chordata; class Mammalia; order Chiroptera; family Rhinolophidae; genus Rhinolophus; species Rhinolophus sinicus. The sequence continues at coordinate 28,382,079 of NC_133751.1, forward strand.
TGATGGAACAGCCTCTTTGGGAGCACTGCTCCTTGCTATGGCTGAGGAGAAACGAGGTCAGGAGGAATTGTGCTCAGGCTCTTTTTTTTTTTTTTTTTAAGATTTTATTGGGGAAGGGGAACAGGACTTTTTATTGGGGAACAGTGTGTACTTCCAGGACTCTTTTTCCAAGTCAAGTTGTTTTCCTTTCAATCTTAGTTGTGGAGGGTGCAGCTCAACTCCAGGTTCAGTTGCCGTTGCTAGTTGCAGGGGGCACAGCCCACTATCCCTTGTGGGAGTCGAGTAATCAAACTGGCAACTTTGTGGTTAGAGCCCACTGGCCCATGTGGGAATTGAACCCGCAGCCTTCGGAGTTAGGAGCATGGAGCTCTAACTGTCTGAGCCACCAGGCCGGCCTTGTGCTCAGGCTCTTGAAGTTCCTTCCAGAAGTGACATGTCACTTCAGTTTATCTTGTATTGGCTAAAGCATGTTACATGGTCATGCCTAACTTCAGGAGGTGGGAGGTGCAATATTGTTATGTTCCCTTAGAGGTGGAGAGCTAGAAATATTTGGAACAGCACAAATGCCTACCGCAGCAGTAATTGCCAGGCAAGGCCCAACCTTGTCATGAGTCTTTTGTATATTGTATTAGTCTGCTAGGGCTGTCATAACAAAGTGCCACAGACTGGGTGGGTTAAACAGCAGAAATTTATTTTCTTACAATTTTGGAGGTTAGAAATCTGAGATTAAGGTGTCAGCAGGGTTGGTGTCTTCTAAGACCTCTCTCCTTGGCTTGCAGGTGGCCACCTTCTCCCTGTGACTTCAAATGGTCTTCCCTCTGTGTGTGTCTGTGTCCTCATCTCTTCTTAAAAGGGCACCGGTCACATTGGATTAGGGTGACCCATCTTAATGACTTCATTTTACCTTATCTCATTAAAGCTCCTATCTCAAAATATAGTCAGAAGTATTGGGGGTTAAGATTTCAGCATATGAATTTTGGGGGATGCAATTCAGCCCATAACATTTTATTCTGCTAAAATTGGGGCCTATCTCACTAATTGGGGCTCTACCAATGGTAGAGTTTTTTGATACATCTTATCCCTATATTTGGTGCCAAAACTCTAATGAGATCAATTTCTGCAAATAAATTATTTCTTGCTATAACCTTCAGGACAGATATAAAGAGATGCTATGATTAGAATAATAAAAGCAGATTTAAGAAATTTAAATTTAATAGCAGGCCTGTGGAATGTTTTCCTAATTCATCTCATACCTTAAACTTTCTCTGAATGTGTTAGATAGTACGGAGTCCAGAAGACCAATTGACCTTTTTACTGGTTTTTAATAATTCTCTTGTGATATGTGTTAGAAAACCACAGACAGGTTACTTTTATTGACTATTTCCCTGCTGGCAGACATTGATCTAGGCTGGCGGTTGTCAAACTTCCACGTGGGTCAGAATCCCAGCAGGTCTGGTCTGGGCCTGAGGCTTTGCATTTCTAACAAAGTTCCCAGGTGCTGCTGCAGCTTCTCAGCCAGGTCCAGGGACCAGATTTCAAGCGACTCTAGTTTAGGAAGTTGCAAGAGGGATGATGGAAACCCATCTTCATAGGCTTCCTCGTCTGGGTGCCTGTGTGGGGGCTACCGAAAGGCAGCCAGGTTAATTTAGGTACACTCAATGTCACCTCAAAGGCACGGCCCTCAGCAAGAGTCAGGATTGTGAATCATCTAAGGATTTCTATTATTATCATTATTATTATTATTAGTTTCAGGTGTACAGAACAACATAATGATTAGACATTCACACCCCTCACAAAGTGACACCCCCCATCTACTACCCCTCTGATATCGTATACAGCGGTTACAATACCATTGACTCTATCCCTTATGCTGTACTTTATATCCTGTGACCATATATATAGTTAATTATAGTTGACATTCAATGTTATTCTTCTGCAGCTTCAGGTGTATAGTGCAGTGGTCAGGCATCTACACAGTCTATGAAGTGATTCCCCCGATAACTTCAGTACCCATCTGGCACCCTACATGATCTTTACAACATTATTGCTTATATCCCACATACTGTATTTCACATCCCCCTGACTATTTTGTGACTACCAATTTGTGCTCTCTAATCCCTTCACCTTCTCCCCATCCCCCAGTCCCCCTCCCATCTAGCAACCATCAGTTTGTTCTCTGTATCCGAGTCTATTTCTGTTTTGTTTGCTTATTTATTCTGTTCTTTAGATTCCACATACAAGTGAGGTCCTATGGTATTTGTCTTTCTCAGTCTGACTTAGTTCACTTAGCATAATATTCTCCAGGTCCATCCATCTGTTGCAAATCAGGATTTCTTAATTGCTACATAAACCACATAATATTAGCCACAAGGCCTGCTTCCTCTTGGCTTGCTCTTCCGTCATTCTGTTTTTGTTTTTAGAACAAAGGGTACTGGTGGAACTTTTTTTTTTAACAGTAACGCCAATGCCTCCAAAATCTTGAGGAAAAAAGACTTACCCAATCCTTTTTTCATTTCCATTTCATAAACAAAAATTTCCTGGGTCCTGTGTTATCTGTGACCACTTCTGCTTTGGGAGTCACGGAGCTCCTCGTCAAGACTCAGCACTCTACCCATCCTCACTCTTCTTGACATCCTTGCCTTCTTATTTGGGGCTGCACACTCAGGCCCTGCCATTAGGACTGGTGGTGTTTTTTTTTGTTTTTTGTTTTTTGTTTTTTTAACTTTATTGGGATGACAATGGTTAGCAAAGTTACATAGGTTTCAGGTGTACAATTCTGTAATACATCATCTATATATCACATTGTGTGTTCACCACCCAGAGTTAGTTCTCTTTCGATCACCATATATTTGATCCCCTTTACCCTCATCTACCACCCCATTCTCGGACTAGTGGTTTTTCAGTTCCCCAAGGAGCAGTGACAGCTGGGGAGATGATGAGTGTATGTGCCCAGAGGAGGTAGCTTAGGCAGACACTGCTCTCCGCCTACCCAATATCCATCCTTCCTTACTAACTGGACCCCAGTGTCATTCAGGGGGTTATGTGTCCACTAAATATTGTGCCAACGCCCTTGCAGCTGGGGGTGGCTGTGTGACCTGATGCTGGCCAATGATATCCACGGAGTTTCTGTACGAGGCGTCTGGGAATGGCTTTTAAAAGGGGTCTGGCTCAGCTGGGGGCTCTTATCACCCTTCGCCCTTCACCTTTTCCTTTTCATCTTCCTGGAATGCAGATGCGAGGTTTGGAGGTGCAGCCGCTGCTTTGCTACAACGAAAGCTACATACTGAGGGAGTTGGAGGGGAAGACAGAAGGAGCCTGCTTCTTTTATGACTTTCTGAGCAGCTGCTGACTTCCAGACTTCCTCGTACGTGAGACAACAAATGCCTTACTCAGCAAAGCCTCTGGTTTTTGGTTACTCGTGAGGCTCGGCCTCAGGAAGCATGGAGTCTGAGAAGGAAGAGAAGGGGTTGGGAGATGACATGAGAGTGGTCCTGGCCACTGAGGTCGATGGTGATGATGATAGCAAGCACGAGGTCACACTTCCTGAGCACTTCCTTTAGGTCAGGCACGATGCCAAGCCCTCGACGGGTCATTGTGTACCTGAGGAGTCTGAGTGGTGCAGCCGGCATCCTAGCGTGGGTCTGTCTAACCTCTCCACCGCTCATCCTGACTCTTGGCCCCTCCACCTCTGGTCCCAAGGCCTCTGCTTTCTGTGTCTGGAGTCAGGTCTCCAAGTTCATGGCTCTGGCTTCCAAGGCCATGACCTTCTGTTAGGGACTGAATGTTTATGTCTCCCCCAAATGTGTTGAAGTGCTAACCCTCAATGTGATGGTATTTGGAGGTGGGACCTTTGGGAGGTCCTTAGGTTGAGATGAGGTCATGAGGGCGGGGCTCCATGATGGAATAGTGTCCTTATAAGAGGAGGATGAGACTTGAGTGTGTTCTCTCTCTCGCTCCACCATGTGAGAACACAGTGAGAAGGCGGCCATCTGCAAGGCAGGGAGAGAATTCTCACCAGCAACAGACCCTGCTGACACCCTGATCTTGGCCTTCCAGCCTCCAGAACTGTGAGAAATAAATGTCTGTTGTTCAAGCCACACATTCTATGCTATTTTGCTATAGCAGCCCGAGCTGACTAAGATACCCTCCATCCACCAACCTGCATCACCCCTTCTCTGGCAGATGCAGTTACTGCCCCAGGGCACCGATGGAAGTGGTCCCACCTGCGAGTCCCTCCTCCGCTCCCCCCTCCTGCCCTCTTCTCCCAGGGATCCTGCAGCTTCAGTGGTTAGTCTCACAGAGAACAGCGGCTCATGAGCCCCCTTCCTGGTGTTCTCCTTTGCCTTCCTCATCAGGCTAAAAGTACGCACAGGCCTTCTCTTCTCAGAGTTTCATTCATCAAAGTTGCAAACACATCTGTTCTTCACATTGTATCCTCCTTTTGTTTGATGCCAGTTTCTCGAACACCTAAGATGCGCTTATGTAAACCTAAGTACCAGAGAGAAACAATATAAAGTTACATATACATTATAAAGAAAAATCTGTGCAATATTTATAAATTGTAAAGCCTTGGATTTAAAAGGAATCTTGAGCCTCATCCAGCCTCACCCTTTCCCCTGAGGATAGCAAACTTGGGAAGTGGGCTGGGGTGGGGAGGGGGGTCGGAGGACTTGCAAGGATGCTGGGAGCCTACCATTCTCTATAGAAAGAATAAATCATATGTCTCCCACTTTCCAAGTGAATCGAGATATTGTTGTGATTAATATATCGTGGAGTCCTTTAAAAGCATGACTGAAATTGGAGGTTTTGACCATGATGAATTTTCCGTGTGTGTGTGTGTGTGTGTGTGTGTGTGTGTAGATGGTTTTCATATCCCAGGAGTCATGAGCTCCTCATGAAGTCCTGCCATGTGCTGCTCATTCTGAGAAAGCTGCTCGGGAACCTCAGTGCTTCCTTATCTTGAGTTCAGCTCTGCCTCTGGGTAATTTCTACCATTACCCTGCTCCACTTTAGTGCAACTGAGAATGAGCCCCTTCAACATTTGGAAATCAGCAGCCATGTGTCCTGGCACCTGTTACCCCACTGTCACCTCCACCTAGGGTGACAGCTCGTCCTGATTTGTCTGGGACTATCCCAGTTTTAAAATTGAAATCTCTGTGTCTGGAACTACCCTCCCCGCCCCCCAAGTCTTGCGCACACCAGGAAGGTTGGTCACCTAACCTGTACCTGTCTATTCGTTTTCAGGCTAAGCAACAAGTTTCCTAAAGTGTTTGTAGTAGTGAGGTGTCTGCATCTCCTACCGTCTGATCCTCCTTTCTGGCTTACACTCCAGTTTGTTAATATCACTCTTAAAATGCTGCACCTGAAACCAAAGGAGAGTCAATGCTGAGTTTAGTGGACCTTTCAATGCATCAATTTTTAACCAACTGTATCACATACCATTGACTCATAATTGCACATGTGATCAATTAAGACCCCAGGGCTTCTTTCTAAGTCAGGTTTCCCAACTCCCACCCTGGATTTGGCAATTGGCCTTTTTGACCGAATGGCAGGTAAAAAAAAAAAAATGTATTCTAGTTTAACTTTTTGGCTTTGGCCCGGTCGTCGTTCCTGCTCAGATCATGTGAACTGTGAGCCTGTGGTCCATCTTATTGGCGGTCTCATCCCTGTGTGGCTTCTGAATATTTGGTAAGCATGTCTTCTATGCCCTCATCCATATTGTTTGATTAAAATGTTTGAGAAAGGGCTCTGGGGCACGCCACTTGGAATTCCCATTTAGATTAACATCAAGCTGTCACTCAATCAATACTCTGTCATCTTCTTGTTCAGCCAGGTAAGAATAGATCTAATTGTTTTGGCCCCCAGCAGCCACCCCAGAGGCTTTGAGAGCATACTTATGAAAACTCGAGATCCCTCAGGGGCTGAAGCCTTTTCCTAAGAAAGGCTAGAGTGTCATGGAGTCAACCCTGTTCTGAACGAGCAGAGATAGCTGAGGCGTTGACCTTGTAATTATGTGGGCGGTCTGCTCCCAGCAAAGGCCTAATCTTTCTCTGACTCCTTTTTGTCATCACAGACCTCTGAGTCAACTCCTCTCACCAGCATTTATTTAGCCATCTCCTGGGGAGTTCAGGTCGATTTGCTTAGTATTTGAAGATTTTATTCTGTCACATAAAGAAATTGGTACAGTAGGTACAGTTGCCTTTGAGTGTAACATTTTAGAACTTTTTTCCCCCTTCTCCCACCTCTCTCCTCTCTCCACAGATTCAAGCCATTGTTTGTCAGTCTAGTTGTAGGACACAGCTCCCTGGCCCATGCTGGTATCATGAGCCTTGTGCTCCCCTGGCTGAGGCAGTCGATTGGTAGGCCACCCACAGCAGGTCACAGCAGCTCTCGCCGGCTGCTCACACTGGCTGCCGGCCGATCACGCTGGCCACTGGCTGCTCATGGCGGCCCACGGTAGCCTATGGCAGCACACAGTGACTGCTCCCACTCACGGCAGCACAGCAGCCTGTGGCAGTCCATGCCAACCTCTTGCTGCTCACACGGCAACCCAGCTCCAAGGAGAGCTGTTGTTCACAATCTTAGCTATAGAGGGCAAAGCTCACTGGCCCATGTAAGAATCGAACCAGCAACTTTGGCGTTAGGAGCACAGCGCTCCAACCACCTGAGCCACCGGGCCGACTCTAGAACTTGTGTTTTAACTTTTTTGTTCCTCTACATGTTCCTAGACTGCAATTGAGTTTCTACCTACAGAAAAATGCCCAGGTCTTAAACGTATAGTTCCATGAGTTCTGACAAATGCATAGATCCTTGTAACCAGCACCCCAGATCATGTCCCATCACCCCAGAAAGGTCCTCTAACTTACCCTTCACAGGGTCTAAGGCTCTAACTCTCTACCAGGTCTTAGATGTGATGCAAATATAATTGGGTGGAATAAATATCCTATATGAATAAAATAAGGCAGATATACATGATTTGAAAATACCTAACGGTTTAAAATTTTCCATCCCTCTCCATGGGACAGGTAAACAAGTGTTTACTACATTGTTTTCCCACAATTCCTGTTGCATAATTTTCTTTAAATAGTTCAGCCTGTCATACTAAGTAAAGCACTTATTCTGCATTGTAACTTATAGTATTTTAAAAATATGTGTATAAAATCTAACTTAAACGGGGATAATGTGCCTGGACATGCATATTGTTAGGCATGCAAGGACCAATGTCATGGTCCCTGGCTGGCAGAAGTCACCTGTGGGGCTTGCAGCCAACAGAGAAGCACACAGGTACAGGAGTGGGCGGTGGCTGGCCTCACGGCTGGTTTGTGTTGGCTGCTGTTTAAGGAGACCTGCCTTTGCAAGGATACCACTGGCTGCTGTGGCTGACATCCCTGCAGGTGTCTGTGAAATGTGAGCGATTAGTGCCACCTGGCCTTGCAGTTAATGAAGGCTTCTCGTTGCAGGAGATGAACTGGACTGGCCCGTTCATTGTAAGTGGACAGAAGACAACTCTGTGTCATTCTAAGTGGTAAAGAGAGTTCAACATTTATTATACTAGTGACCTTAAGAAAACTCTGGAAGTTTTTAAAGTCTGATAGTAAATTCTGTTTTAACTATCTTGTCTTAGGTCCAGCATTGGAGTTTTGCCTTGCTATGGTTAGGTGCTGCTCAGATCCCTGGGTAGCAATGAAGATAGGAGTAGTAACAACAGTTACCACTGAGTAGTAACCCCACCTATAATACCAATAGCAACCATTTACTGACGGCTCACCATGCCGGGTGGGGTGCTGTGCTGAGGAGCTGCCGGAGATCATCTTAACTAAGCCTCACTTATAGGTGACGTAATTGGAGTCAGACAGGCTAAGGAACTTGCCTAAGAGGGTTATATCACGTTGAATGCAGAATTTGTACTAGGTGTACCAGTGTCCCAGGAGAGAATTGATGGCAAACTTAAATTGGGCAGTTGGAGGTGAGTGTAATAAAGGTGTGGACACAGTTCAGGGAAAGCATAAGAGCTACTAACAGTGGGGGGCTATTGTGTCCTTAGGCAAATGGGACAGCAGAGGAACCTGGGGACAATGGACAAGGCCTCTTCCACGAGTTCTGGTCTCTGGTTGATAGTCACAGCCTGTCATGGCGACATCCACAGATACCTGCAGAATAGATGCCCTGACCTCACAACACTTGCCTGCCTCCAATCCACTGGCATCTCCATTGATAAACCCAATGGAGCCCTGCTGATGTCATCAAGCGCATGTGTTGAACATTTCCTCTCTCAGTCTATGGCTTGTTTTTTTCACTTCATGTATACTAACATTTTTCTACATTTGTTTTACAGTTTAATGTCATCCAATCTATCTTTTCTTTCAAGGTTTGTACTTTCATATCTTATTTAGGAAGTTCCCTCTAAAAGTAGCCTCTATTTTCTTCAAAAGGTGTTAAGATGTTGTGTTCCAATGGGGTCTTTATCATCCATAATTTTATATATGTGCATGAAAAGGCCCCCAAATCAATAGCCTTATTTATTGGCCTGAATTATAAGGCCACCTTTGCCATAAATGGAGTTTTCATAAGTGTGAGGACCTGAATCTAGATGTGTCCCTTGGTCTATTTGTCTGTCTGGGCTTGTTATTTTATAAATACCTGGCACTTGTTATTTTAGTGTCTCTAGCTTCATAATAAGGCACATTATCCAGAAGCTGGAGTCCCGTTCTCCTCCTTCAATTTTTTCTTGCCCGTACTTTTCCTTTTGTTCCTTGCTATTAATTTGAGGATGAACTTGACAAGTTCCAATAAAAAAAAAATCTGTTGGGGTTTTGATTGGAATTGCATTGCATTTATTGATTAATTTGGAGATAATTGGCTTATTTAAAATGTTAAGTTTTACAGCTTGTGACTGTGGTAAATATGTCCACTTATTTAGGTGTCCTTTCATGTCCTTCATTACAGTTTGATCATTTTCTCTGGATGTTGTACTGCTTTTAATAGATTTGTTTTTCCCTAGTGAGATATGTGGTGTTTTTGTTTTGTACTAAGATTGGAATCTTCTTGTCCAATGCATTTGTATTACTTGATTCTGGTTCAAATACTTTTGTTTTTCATCTGTTGATCTTGTATTTAGCAACCTATTAAACTGTTATGTTACTTGTAATCGTTTTTAAGAATCTCTTGGATTTTCTATGTCATGGCAGGCGATATCTAAGACAGTCCCTAAGATTTTCACCTTCTGGTGTGCAGTAGGTCCTCAATGTCATTTCGTTCAACACTGTTTTATCATAACACTGATGAGAAAAAAAACTATATCGATGCCCGACCTGGGCCATGATCTGTGTGGAGTATGCACATTCTCCCTGTCTGTGTGGGCTTTCTCTGGGGACTTTGGTTTCCTCCCACATCCCAAAGATGTACATGATGGGTTAATTAGTGTGTCTAAATTGTCCCAGTCTGAGTGAGTGTGGGTGTGGGTGTGCGTGTGCCCTGGCATGGAAGGGCTCCTGTCCAGGTGGTTTCCACCTTGTGCCCTGAGCTGCCAGGAAAGGCTCTGGCCACCTGTGACCCTGAACTGGAATAATCAGGTTGGAAAATAATGGTCTGACTTGTTTTAATTCATCTTCCTTAAGTGTGTGTATAGCTTACGTTTATTTCAATGTTTACTATTAGAAATGTTTTGGGTCTTTATTGAGAAGTTTGGTGATGTTTTTGGGTCAAAATTATGCCATAGGAATTTAACTCTTATTTATATCAATTAGCTTAGGGTAAAATTGGTTTCGTTATATGTCATTTTGGTTAAAGTTGCAAGTTCCAAGAACTTATTGATGATGTTAAGTGAGGACTCGTGGTACACAGCTCATATAATCCCCTCCCCTGAGTGTGGGCAGGACCTGTGAACATGATGGAATAGTCACCCCTTGATTGGGTTATTTTATATGGCAAAGGTGAAGGAATACACACTCCCATTACTATGCTATGTTATATAAGACTAAGTCTTTGCCCATGGACAGCAGAGATTCTCCTGGTGGCTTTGAATAAGTATCCTGTCACAGTGTTGGCCATGTGGCAAGTGACTTTGGGTAGCTTCCAGGAGCTGAGAGCAGCCCCCAGGTGACAGCCATCAAGGAAATGGAAACCTCAGTCCTACAACCACAAGGAACTGAATTCTGCTAATAACCACACTAGCTTAGAAGGAGACCCTGAGCTCTGGCTGAGCTCAGAAGCAGGGCCCCACCTTGATTTCTGCCTTGTGAGACCCTGAGTAGAGAACAGAATTCTGACCTATAGAACTGTGGGATATTAAATGTGTGCTGTTTGAAGCTGCTAAGTTTGGGGTAATTTGTTACCCAGTAACAGAAAACAAATACATATGTAAACAATCATATTGTCTGCAATTAATGGCAAGATTGTTTCTTCCTTTCCAACCCTCATGTATTTTATATTCGCTTTTGGTCTTATTTTGTTGACTATAAACTTGGTTAAATAGAAGAGATGATATTGAAAATCCTTGAATTTTTCTTGATTATGAGGAAATTCTTCTGTGTTTCATAATTAAGTATGATGTTTGCTGTAATTTTCTGGAGGACATCTTTCTTGAGGTCATGAGCTTTCCCTTTCATTACTATTTTGCTAAGAGTATAAGAGTATTTCTAATTATCAATGGATTTTAAAGTTGTTAAATGAGGTTTCTCAATCTATTGAAATGATTATTGTATTTTTTTCTTTTTTAACATAAGCTCCTACATTAACAGATTTTACGAGGTTAAAACATTGTTTCATTCTGAGACTAAACCTTACGTGTTTATTTTTTGAAGTTTCAATAGTGCTACGGGTAGCGTTAGCTTGCTAATGTTTTATTTAAGATTTTTGTTATCTACATATTTTGGTAAAGCAATTGTAAAACCATCAAGGATTGTTTCTTTCTTTCTTAAATAGAGTTGGGTTTTTTTTTTGGTTTTTTGTTTGTTTGTTTTTTTGTTTTCTTTAAGAGCAGTTTTAGGTTCATAGCAAAATTGAAAGTACAGAGAGTTCCCATGTATCCCTGTCTCTTCCCCCTGCCTTCCCCCAGCTTCCCCCACTGTCAACAACACACATCAGCAGTGGCACATTTGTTACAAATGATGAACCTACACTGACACATCATCATCATCCAAAGTCCATAGTTTACATTAGAGTTCACTCTTGGTGTTGTACATTCTATGGGTTTTAACAAATGTATAATGACATATATCAACCATAATGGTGTCAGGCAGAGTTAGTTTCATTGCCCTAAAAATCCTCTGTGTTCTACCCATTTATCCCTCTCTCTCTCCCCCTACCCCTGGCAATGACTGATCTTTTCACGGTGTCCATAATTTGGCTTTTTCCAGAATGTCAAAGAGTTGTAATCATACAGTATGTAGCCTTTTCAGATTGACTTTTTTTTACTTAGTAATATGCATTTAAGTTTCTGCCATGTCTTTTCATGGCTTGATAGTGATGAATAATATTCCATTGTCTGGATGTACCACTAGTTTATTTATCCATTGACCTGCTGAAGGACATCTTGGTTGCTTCCAAGTTTTGGTAATCATGAATAAAGCTGCTATAAACATTTGTATCCATATTTTTGTTTGGCTGTAAGTTTTCAACTCCTTTGGGTAAATACCAAGGAGCATGATTGCTGGATCATATGTTAAGAGTAAGTTTATAGCTTCATGAGAAACCACCAAACTGTCATCCAAAGTAGCTATGCCATTTTGAAGGACTGTTGCTTTCTTAATGGTTGATTTTTTTTTTTAATTACTGATTCAACTTGTTTTTAAATGCTTACAGTTTTTTTCAGGTATTTTAGTCTTCTTGATTCAAGTTTGTTTATTTATACTTTTCTAGGAAATTGTCTACTGCATCTAATTATTGTCACATTGTATTTTCATCATATTTTTTTCATGAAATTAAAATATTTCTATACTAGTATTTATATTTAATTATATATATATAAAATAAATAATATAAATAAATATATAATTATATTTAATTTTCATATAGTATGTTGATCTCTGCCTTTCTCATTTATTATTGACCAGTTTTGTGAGAGTTTCATCCATTTTACAAGTCTGTAAACTCAGCATTTGATTTTATCAAACCTATGTAGTTATCTTTGTTTTATCATTTCATTCATTTTTGTTCTTACATATATTAGTTGTTTCCTACTTTATTTTGTTTATTATTTTTATAATTTCTTGAACTGAGTGCTTAGATGGTTAGTTTTTAATTTTTTTCGTTTCTGATATGTCTAATTTTTTAAAGTCCTGTATTAGTTGCATTCCATATGATATATAGGATTTTTTTTTTGCATCCATTTCTAAATATTTTGCAATTTTTAAAATGATTTTTAACTCATGAAATATTTAGAATGTTTCTTATTTTCTAAATATATTGGCTCATTTTTTAAAATTTGGGTTTGTTTTTTTAATTGTATTTTCTTGAGGTTAGAGAACTTCATTTCCATGGTACTGAGTTTTGGTAGTTACTGAAAAAAATTCCTTTTGCTGTTGGTCAGAGGTAAATTTTTATAAATGTTCAACTTTTATGAATGTTTCATGTATGACAGGAAAAATATGTCCTCAATGCTGGGTACGTTGTTTATCTGAAATGTTTGAAATCCTGATTCCTTTTTGGTATCCCTACAGGATAGTTTGCTTAGATCGCAGGACTTTTGGCCGCCCAGATTAGCCCTCACTTTAATGTAAATGTCAATCCCATTTCTATGAGTAGAGCAGGCTTGAGGGTTTGGTTTCACATGAGAAAACTTACTCTTTTTATCTATATTTGTAGATGGCCAACTCCCTGAATACCCATAGTGTTAGGGGAAAAGTATATTTGTGTGTATAGTTTTTCTAGCATTGTTTTCATGGAGAGCTTTCACAGGGAGTTCCAGAACTTCTGCTGCATGTATTAGATATTGGAGTAGCTAACCTGTCAATGAACATTTGGTTGGATAATACAGATGTGCCAGTTATAAGGTATATAAGCCTAGGTGACATATTTTATACCTAATACTTATAACACTATAAGCTTAGGTTTTCATTGTAGTATTTAACCTAGCACCTATTTCCAACATTGCTTTTGAGTTTGATAGAAAGACTTCAATCATATACGTATAGTATTTTTAAATTATCTTTTAAAACTTCTATCCAATTGGCCGCAGTTACTAATTAAGTCACTCAGAGCTATTTTAGCTAACTTATTCTGTCCTTGAGAAATTAGGAACTGAAAGGAATTATTTATTGTCAATTTGTGCAACTGTCCACAGAAACTGAGATAGCTTTGACTAAGACAGATTGGCTATGTACCAGCAGTTTGAGGATTTCCTTCTGCTTTTTAAAAAAAAAAAAAAAAAAAAAATAGATTTTATATTATGTGGGACTTTCCAATTTTCTCTACTACGGCATGTCCACATCCTACTGTGCTGATTGCAGTTTATTTGGTCATGTGGAAAGTCATTGAAGACTTTAGTAGACCCTAATTTGGGAATATAATCACTGTGAATGAAGAAAACAACAACAACAAAAACAAATGTACTATATTAGGAGGAAGTAGGATTGGGGTGAAGTAGAGTCTTTTTTTATGTGCTAAAAACAAGATTGCCCTTTGACTTTTTGATGAAGGCAAGACATCTTAAATTTAAACTTAGGCCATTTGACTTAATACTTAATAATTATGTACATTTAATTTACTTTAATCCATCGTAGTTTTGAACTCAGTTACTTTCTGACTCATTTATTTTTCTCAGGCCATGAAAGAAGATGGGCAGAAGCTCTCCAATGAAGCACGCCAAGTGTATCCCATTCCTCTGAGCTGCCTTCCCCATCCTCTTCCAATCCATCTTCCTCTAACTCAGAATAGCACCTTGTAACCTTTATCAACATTTCTAGCCACACAATTAGCCTTTGAAATAATTATTTTTAATTGTTTGATGGATAGGATTGTTTGTTTATACAGATCGCCAGCTTGAATCATAATCCTGTACACATCACATCGCAGGTGCTCCATAAACTGGCTGGTTCAGAAAGAGGTAATACTAATAATGGTCGCTAGCATTTTTTGAGCATTTTCTCTGTGACAGATGCTGGACTAAGAGCTTTAAACAGCCTCTTATTTGATCCTCTGGCCAATTCTGTAAGGAAGAATCTTGAAATTTAGAGCTCAACAAGATTTGAATCCTCATATTGATTCCCTCTAATATAGTCTTCATTTCAGTTATTGTAATCTTTTTTTCTGACTGGTTCTTTTTACATTTTCTGTCTCAATTTTTATGTTTCCTATTTCTTTGTGGAAGTTCTCCCTGAGATCACTGAGCATCCTTATAACCAGTGTTTTGAACACTGCATCTGGTAGATTGCTTGTCTCCATATTATTTAGTTATTTTTTTCTGGAGTTTTGTTCAGTTCTTTCATTTGGGAACATATTTCTTTGTTTCCCAATTTTTGCCACCTCCCTGTGTTTGTTTCTATGTATTAGGTAGGGCTCTATGCCTCCTGGTCTTAGTAGAGTCGCCTGATGTAGTAAGTGTCCAGTGGGGCCCAGTGGCATAGTCTCCCTGGGTGCTCCAGGTGTGTCCTTTGTATGGGTTGTATGTGCCCTCCTGTTGCAGTTGAGCCTTGGGTGCTGTTTGCACATCAATAGGAGGGAATGACCCTTGGTCAGATTGGTTGTGAGGACTGCATGTGACTACAGTGGAGGAGCTGCGGTGCAGTGGCTGACCCTACAGAGCAGCATTCGCTTTATCAGGGCTCTGTTGCTTGCTCAGTCTGCCTTTTGGGTGTACCATCCTTAGAGACGGGCGGATGATGCTCCAGTTTGGTCTGAAGCTGGCCACGAACGTGTTAGCCCCATGGCCACCTGGCATGAGCAACAAAGCAATCTGCAGATGACCATCACCCATGCTGGGCTTGGAAGTTCTTCAAGAGGACAAGTTATGATCTGAGGAGGGCTGCCACTAGTTCTGGGTTTGGGGCTGCTCAGCAAGATGTATGGGACATGCCAAAGCCAGATACTGACATTTTGGGTTTTGTGAATCTTTGAGACATTTTAGTAAAGTCTGCAGCATGAGCCAAGACAGGCCTTTTGTATGGAAAAGCCACTGGAAATGGCTTGGGTGTGACTGAAGGTTGGTTTGGACAGGGTCTCAGGGAATTATCAGGGTGGGACAAATAAGAGTATTAGCAAGATTGATGGAGACTCTAATATGGTGGCTGCCTGTGTCTGCATGCCAAGAGTGGGATGGCTCAACAAAGAAACAATGGCTTCCTCCAGTTCTTCCATCACAGAGAAAGCTGCCCCTTCAGCCCTTGCCCTGAGGCCAGACAACTCAATTCCTCCCCATATGTCCCTGGCACCTTTGAAGCTGTTGCCCCAGACCTGGAACTCAGAGCAAGTAAGTCCATCAGCAAGTAAGTCTGTGTGTTGGTCCTTTTAGAGGAGCACCTGGGACTACAGCTGCCCTCGTCTCACTCAGCCACAATCTCCATTGGTTTTCACAGCAAGAAATTATGGGGACTTCTTTTCCTGTCAGTGAAATTCTGGGCTGCGGAACCAGGTGAGCTTGGATCCATTGTTCCTCAGTGGGGACCTCTGTAGCCAAGATATCCCTCCCAATTTTTAATGGTCACACATGTGTGAGACCAGCCTGTTCTGTGCCTCTGCCCCTCCTACCAGTCTTGAGCTGGCTTCCTCTGCATGTCTTTAGTTGTAGGGCCTCGGTTCAGCTAGACTTCAGGGGATTCTTAGTGATGATTGTTCTCAGTTTAGTTGTAATTTGGATGTGGTTGTAAGAGGATGCAAGCACAGTGTTTATGTACTCTGCCATCTTGACCAAAAATTGAGAGAATAGTTCTTGAAGTTATAAAAATAATTTAAAAAGAACTCTTTTTCACTTTGATGCAGTCATAGGAATTTTTCTTCTCTTCATCATTGGCAGGGTATCCAGAATGGACAGGATGTAGTTACAGCACTTTATAATCACATGACAGAACACAGAGAAAGAAAGACAAGTCCTAAGCTATAAAGGAGGACTGATTCATGGGATAAATGAACAAATGACCAGAACTATAGCTTCTGTTTCACAAGGTGCTGTGCAGTGGAGAGAATATGAGCTTTGGGACTAGATCAAGTTTGAAACAGCATCTGCTGCTCACTGATGATGTCATCCTGGACACATTACATAAGCTCTCATAGCCTCAATTGCCCTGATGAAAGAAAACGTAGAAAAGAAAAAAAGTTTTGGTTGTGAATGAAATCTCATACATAAGCAAAGTAGGTTACAATAGTATGTGTTAAATCAGACCATTATTGTGACTACAAGTCCTTAAATATACTTCACTCGAGTACCGCAAATGATGGAGAATAGTAATGGGGGCACTTTCCCTGGCATTCTTGTGTACCCCCTCTGCCCAGAATTGGTCTCTAGAAGGAGCCAGGACCCTTGGAGGGTAGCTGATTCTATGTCTTGGCCTGAGGAAACCTCAGGATTGATCTGAAACAAAACAAGAATGATTTCCAGGACTTCAGGAGCCATGCTGAAAGGACACAGCAGTTGACCTAGAGAGGTCCTACCTGACTTTGGTAGTATGAATAGCACAAAGAAAATGGTCCTTATCGTTCATTGAAAGAGTTCAATTTATAAAAAGCTACTGATATGTAAAAGAGAAAAGTTAATATAAAGTTGATATAATAGTAGAAGAGTGAATGCCGTGATGCATGTTTAATTTGGTGTTGATCGTATGAAGTAGGAGAACAGCAATACATGTGGGCTTTTTATTTTTTTCTCTTGGGCTATGTCTGCTTAAAAACACTGGGTATGGATGCACGCGTGTTTCTGACCGTGTGAGGCGAGGAGGTGTAGAACATTACTGGGTTTGGCTCTGGTACTGAGCAGTTGGGCTCTGTGTCAGTGAAAGGGTGAGCTCTTGGATTCTCGCAAGGCAGGGGTGGCAGTGGGTGCTTGGGAGCCTGGGACACAGTGGTTGTGTCCTCTGGTAACACCACCTTCCCCTTTGCTCTTCAGGCCAAAGGATGGTGGTGTCCTCCTGCTGCTTCCAATCTCTGGTCAAACTTACCTCCCTCTTTTTGTTCCTCCGGCATCTTGGTGATCAAATCTCTGTGTTAATTCCCTATGTCTGAAATACCCCAAGTGGGTTTGGTTTTCCCAATTGGTCACTGAGTGATACTGCCTGACTTTTCTTTTGGTCTGGGATATTTGTATAGTACTTGGAAAGTGTTGAAATAGGTAGTACTGAATTCTGTATAACCTTGAGAAGGTATAAGAAGTACAAAAATAATTAGGAAATGAATTGTGTTGATATTTTGAACAGTTTTAAGGATTTTGTAGTCATTGTGTTTGTGTTTGAAGTATTGAAAAATTAGTTATACTAAAATTTTAATTGTAGCTTAAATAATTTAAGGTAATTTAAATATATGATCATTGCTTGAATGGATAAGAAAATTTGATTTTCAAAGTTTTGTTTATAGGTTTAATAAGTTGAACATTAAACAAAAATACAAATAACAATGAGTGTCCTTTCTGTGGGGAGTTCCTTAAATATAGAGAATGTAATCACCTTTTAATGTGCATGTGTTAGAGATATTTATGAGTATTAAAATAATTATAGTCTGAAAAGAAGGATCTAAACTTTCTCTTTAAACAAAAATATTTAACTTTTATTGTCTGTTTCTTTCTGGTTGGCAAAGAGCTGTTTGGTCCTCTCTGGGTGTGAGGACAACTTTCTTGAGGGCTGAGAGGCAACATCTCTCTTCTGTCCTTGAAGTGAAGATTAGACTGTTGGGTTCAATGGCGAGTGAGCACTGCTTGCCCTTGACGACTGACATGGTGATGTCACTTGCTAACAATTGGGATTCACCATTTACAGGATGATTGAAAACCTTCCCAATAGGTCAACCACAGATATTGTGAGGAAAGATAGGAGACCAAGTCTTTGGTTCAGCAGATTAAAGGGTAATAGCCACAAGACAAGAGATGCCAGGAAAGCCAGGAGAAACCAGGCACCCTGGAGCTGGTAGAATAATCCTTGAATGGGGGCCTTGGCCTAGAGGCAGCCTCAAGTCGGTCAAGTACATCTCAGGAGCCATGAGGGATTGCAGCCCTTAACAGGCACTGTCCAAGATTTGCATTATGGGGATTTCACATTCTTCTTTCAGTTACTCTGACCATGGCTACTGCAATGCAAGTCTTGGCACCGGTCACAGCAGTTATCATAGCTTTATAATGTATTTCGTATTTGGCAGAGCAACTTTATCATTGCTATTCTTTTCAAACAAACTTGCTTATTCTATGACAGCTCCAGAGAAGCTAAGAAGAAAAACTACCTTAAATAAAGGAATTCAGCCAGAAATGGGGGTGTTTATTTCAGAAAAAAGGAAGTAGAGGATGTGTCTACTATGCAGAGAGTTCTGTGAAAGATGAGGAATGCACTGCCTCCACACTTTGTTGCTCTCCATTTCCCAGACAATCATTCAGAGGAGAGTACATGAAGAACAAGGAGAAACGTTCTTTGTCTATTAGGAGGAATAAAGAGTTAAGTGGCCTTTTCCAGACTTCTGGGGCAGGGAGAGGATCTCTAACAGTAGAAAAATTTAGGAAGCTCAGTTGTGTTGACAAGACTGCTTAATATTTGCCTACTGTTTAAACTGTTCTGTTAAAGTAAGTCCCCATAGCGCTGAGTCCCCTGTAGCAGTATGAGTCTCTGATGATTTTCTTTCTTTTTGAAGGATGGAGATGCACGGATTCAAGTAATCAAAATACTATTAAATTCTAGAGAATGAGATAGGAGTAAACTTTTACTGTCTTTGGGATAGAAATTTGCATGCTGATAATACCCTGTGCTCAAGTGGTGGGTGGGAGTGAACCCAAATCTTACATTTGTAAAGGATGGGACAGCACACTAGCATCAAGCATTTATTGAGAGCCTATGAGGGACCTGTGCCAGGCATTAGGAAATAACACTGTGAGCAAAACAGATATGGGCCTTGCCCTTGTGGAGATCCCAGCTTAAGTGGGGGAGGAAGAGGTTCATCAAACAATCATGCACATGACTGCATAATTGCATATTGCACTAATTAATTGAGGGAAAGATACTCGTGTTGGGACAGGAATGTTATTGAGGACCAGACTTCTAAGCTGACACCTGAAGTATGACTGTGAGACAAGGCAAAAGGGTAGGAAGGGCGGAGAGTTCCTGGCAAGGGAACAGTTTGTACAGAGTTCCCATCAGAGGAATGGCCTGTACGCTGTGTGGTGGGGAAGTGCCCTCATGAAATGCTTGAGGAACTTAAAGAAGGCCAGTGTTCAGGAGCAGGAAGTGGAAGCTTATGGTGGAGAATTGGGCCGGAGTTGATACCAAGTCCTGAAGACCCTGTTATGATTTGGTCTCTGTTCTAAGATTGACCTGCGGTGTGACATGATCAGACTGTGTCTGAAAAGGGTCACGCTGGCTGCCCTGCTGCGAACGTATGGGAACAAGCTCTAGTGGATGCTGGAAGCTCAGTGATGAGGGTGTTACCATAACACTTGGCACTCAGTATTGGTTTATCCCCCACTCCCCATGCTGTCCACTGGCATGGAAGATGTCAGGTTACATGATATTTGTAGCAGTGACCTTTCTCAGCAACTCCGTGGCCTGGGCCTATGGTAGGGCTTTGAGGGGCTTCCAAGGTTTCAAAAGCACCCCAGGAGTGCTAAATGTTGTTGTTATTATTAACTCAAGGGGCATGAGGCCTCCTACATCATAACGACCATGTCCTGCTGTACCCCACATGCTTTTGGGTGGTGTTTTGTTTGGGTTCTCTCCAACCCTAACTCCAGTTTGCCTGAGAACATGATCCTACAAAGCTCGAGGGGGGTATGGTTTTGGGCCATATCTTGAGCAATCTTAATACTTTATGAAATTCATTTCTATTTTTCTCTTTACTGACTTGCAGAACTTTTACTTACATCATTTGGGGATTAATTACAAATTTTGAGACAATGTCCATGTAAACGGATATGCTGTCTTTCAATCTTTATTAAGGAGAAACAAAGCTTTTTCTGTGGTGAAATTGTTCATGGAACTACTACTTTTTTGTAGTGTTAATTTTTCATCAAAAATAGTAAATGGTACCAACAAAATAATATAACAACCTGTTGGAAATTAAAGCCAGTTTTAAGGAAGCAGAGTAAGAATTAGAAGGATATGTATCATAGATCTTAGATCCAGTAATCAAAACAGTTTATTTTTTGGATAAATTGTATTTAAAAAGTATTTTGTTCTTCTCTAATTAGAGAGAGATTCTTATCATATCAAAAGAGATCAAATCCACTCTGTTTGCCATTTTGGAGCCTGCGGAAGGCTGCCAGGAACAGGACTTCTAAAGTGGTAACTGTCGGGGAGCTGAGGTCCGAGGCATTTTTGCTGGCTATCAGTGAGGCCTCCAGAATGAAAGTGAGCACACCGCTCTTGAAATCGAAGGTGTTTATGCAGACATGAAACTGAATTACATTTTTGGCGAGAGATGTGCTTCTGAGCATAAAGCACAAGGCAGTGACTCCTGGTGGCAAACCAAACAAAACCAGAGACATCTGGAGAAGGGTAACTGGTTGCCTGTGGAAACAGTGGCATGGTTCTTGCCAAACTCCAAGGCAGCCTGCCCCCCACGGCTATTGGACATAGAATCCATGTGCTGCTTGCTGTACCCCTCAAGGATTTAAACTCATTGAAAAGTAAGTAAACAAAATTGTGGATTTGTTCTCTTGAAAAAAACAAAAGAAATCAAATTCTGATGTGTTGGAAGGGCTGAACAATGGAGTTTGGAGTTCTGAGGTGAGGGCAACACACGAAGCTTCCTCCTCCCGACCGGCCCTTCGTGTCACTTTGGCAGCCTGTCTGGAGGGTCCCTCCACTTGCCACCTGCTCCACTTCCCCAGCGGGTCACTGACGGGCTGCTCTTCCTTCCCCGAGTGGACTTTTGTGGGGACTCAGGGGTGTCCCTTCTAGGGTGATGATCCCGGCAGAGGTAAGAGCTGTTCTTGGAAAGAAAACTAATCTGATGAAAATGTTAAGCAGCTTAAGGTCAGGACAGTGAGAGTAGGTCATGAATTTTATGAAGAATTGTTAAAAGAGCTGCCACCTTCAAGCTGGAGACGGAGGAGAGAGAGAGAGAGAGAGAGAGAGAGAGAGAGAGAGAGAGAGAGAGAGTTTTGCCGTCCACAAGTGTAATAGGCCCCTTTAGTGTGATGGGCTGCTGCAGCAAACCTTGCTGACAGCTTGAGCTGAGGTAACAGCCCCTGGCCTGGTCAGCTCAGTGGGTGGTTTGGGGTGGACATATTTGAACTAGAGTATTCAGAGAAGTGCCTATAGAACCCCCACACCCATCAGGATGGCTACTATCAAAAAATAGAAAAGAACAGCTACAGTGGGAAACAGTATGGAGTTTCCTCAAAAAAATTAAAACTAAAATTACCATATGACCTTGCAACTCCACTTCTGGGGATTTATCCAAAAGAATTGAAAGCTGAGTCTCAAAATGATATTTGTACACCCATGCTCAGAGCAGCAGTATTCATAATAGCTAAAATGCAGAAGCAACTGAAATGTCCATCAACAAATGAATGGTAAGCAAAATGTGGTATGTACATATCACCATCAAATGCAAAGTTTTAATTTTTCATTGATTTAAAAACATTTATGGAGGGACTACTCTATGCCAGGCTCTGTTCTGGACACACACAGTTAGAACTGAGCACTCTTAACGCACACACACAAAAGCAACCAGATCCCTAGAAGGAGCCATCCCATAAGAGTGCAAGAGCCTTTTAAAGATTGTACCCCTCTTGTAGTTATGTTATTTCCCGAAGTCAGTGACATTGAAATGCCAAGGGCATGCATTTTGCTAAAAAGGAATATTTACAAAACTGGAAGAGCATTGCACCTCCTATTATTTTTACAAGAGTAAATAAATCAAAGCGAACTAGCCAGTGCTAAAGAAATGCATTTGGTGAAGACTCTACTTCAAAGTCTGAACAAGTGCCGAGGGAGACCAAGCATTCTCTTCCATTAGGATATTCCTCCTAGAACAAATGAGGAAGGGGCTGCTATGATATGAATTGGTAGGGCCAGCCCTCCTTAGACCTGGTTGATTCCTGAGGACACATGAGTATAGACACAGAATTCCAGAATTAGTAAACACGAAAAGAAGGAGCATAGACCAGTGTCTCTTACCACCTAGATTATGGTTTGATCATTGTCCTAGTGGGAAGAAATACCCAAAGTGGAATCAATTGACACCTGCAGCCATGGAATGAGCAGAGCAGGCTGGCAAATGTGCCTCGCATTGACCTCCTGGGAGGAAAGGCTAGTGAGATTTCATCACCAGAGGAACTGTTATGTCTCTGCCTTAGAGTGAAAGCATTAAGATAAACATCAGAATGCATGTGGGAAGCCAACCAAATTTGCTCTTTGTTGACTTGTCAACAAGAGTGTTGCTTGGTGTGACACTCTCTTCCCATTTTCCCATCCTCAGTCTGAACAAAACACTTGGAGGAGGCTCTAGGGACTTTGCGGCTAGTGTTGGGAATGTCACGCCTCCCTGCACTAGCCTCTCATTAAAGTTATGGGTTCAGGGCCACAGTAACTTCTTCCTTTGCACCCATCCTCGATGGTCTGGGCTGTGAGTTTTGCCATCCTAAACAGATCATGGTTCTTTGACGACAGGAGTGTCCCTTGCACCTGAGAGGTGCCCACTTCATGTATCACAGAACACATCATAGGTCATTAAATCACTAAGGGAATCAGAAAGAAGTACTAGCGGAAAACCAAGGCTGTCCGTCTTCACATTTGTTAGACATTCATCATGTATGAAAACTGATGGGTTCGTTGGTGTTCATTCATTGATTCAAACATGTACTGAGTGCCTGGTATGTTGGGTGACAGTGAAGACACTCAGACTTCACGTTGGTAAGAAATGTAGATGCGAGCGGCTCAGGAAATAGACCCTCTGCCCTAATACCCACATACCCACCCGTGTGGGCTCTGGCTCCTTCCCTATTTGTTATGACACTTTGGGTTTAGGACAAAACAAAGTTCAAGTGAAGTTCACTATGTGTTACTTTAGAGCTTACACTTGGCAATCCTCAAGGGAGGACTTTGGTTGAACCCAGTGAACTAGGGGAAAGAATCACAGAAGTCTGAGGTTGTTTGACCAGAAAAATTCCCTGTGGTCTGACAGATTTCCATTTCCCACACAATCCTCCTCATCAGAGAAATGAAAGTCCTACTTTCAATTGGCTCAGCTGTTTCTTCTGGATATTTCCTCTGTGTGTCTAAATAATTTGCTTCGGTATTGATTTTTCAGATTTAGATATAAACTCTTGACTTCCTCCCATGAAAGATGAGGATTTAGTACTCTTGTTCTCCCCATTCTTCCAAAGTAATTGTATCACAATTTTTAGTTAAATCGAAAGTTAACACTTCTGTGATCATTGTGAATGGATAAATATTTTTTTCCAGCTCAGGCATGCAGTATACACCGATAATGTTTCCTTTGTTATACAACTATTTTCCTTCCCTGGAGTTCAAAACTATGTTATATTTTGGTTTATACTTATCCTTGATGCTCTTCCAACTCTTTGCCAGAACAGTTAATTTACCCTTAATAGTTCAAAGGTGTCAGATAATCTATTGAGTTTTTACTTTTAACACACCCCCTCTGGAGCCCACTGGCCTCCTGCTCTGATGTGTTGTCCACTCCCCACCCCCCACCCCCCCGTTGGACACCTGTTTCTTGAATTCTGTCTTTTTTTACTCCTGCTTTACTCCCTCATTTTGATGGAGTACAACCTCTAGTGGCTTCCTACCAAAGCATGCTTAGAGTCTGTTGAATTTTTTTCTCTGTTTTTTAAAACTGAGAACTCATTTTTGTTCTATAAATAGTCTGTTCTTTTTTCATTGGTGCAATTGTCTTCTATTACCTCTCGGAAGATATTATTTATGGTTTTCCTGAAAGTTTATTCTGTTGTTTGTGCTCTTGGTTTCCTCTGAATTTGATCAGGATTGCCAATAATCATTGTCGGTAAGTCTTTTCTTTGATGATCTCATTTTCCCTAGAGAGGAAACTTCCAGTCTACTGTTTCAGGTATCTCAGTTGGGCCACCAGGACTCTCAGATGCAGTGGTGAAAAGTTGCTGGTGGATCTCAGCATTCATTCAGCATGCCAACCTGCCATTAATCCCCTTCTCCAGCATGTTTTTGTCAGATGGGGGAGACGCCTGGCTGGTGGGGTAGAGAAGCAATCTAGGGATCCCCTGAATTTAGTACAGCCTTTTAGGCAACACTCCACCTCCTGAAAGGTTCCCAGTGCATCCAATCCTATGCATTTCAGGGGCTCTATGGGCCAGTCCGTTAGCTTCCTTCCTCCTCTCTGCAACCCACACCCGGTCTCTAAGTTGCTCATCACTTGCCATCTGTTTCCAGTTTCCACAATTTTGTTCATGTCTCTCTCTTCATTCTTGTTGCATTCTCTTTTATTTTTGTCCTTGAGGATTTTGTTGCCTTTAAGAAAATCTTTTTGTTGTAATGAGGTTTCAAGAGGGAACGGAAGCAAAAGGAAGGCGTTCAATCCATCATAATGATCCCATCTTTCTTCAGTGGAAAAAGAAGTACTCTACCCAGTTTGAGAATGTTGCTGAATCCTCATGTGTCTAGGCCCAGTGCAAAAGCCTCCCTAGGCTGGTGTCTGCCAGATAAAAGGTGAGCAATTACTGTTTGTTGACCATTTGAATGAAAGAATGAATCAGTTGTTCACTGGTAGTGCGGTTGATTCCTCTGAAAGCTAAAGGACTCTGGAAATTCAGAAGAGAGGACAGCACAGAAGGCTCAGGACCCAAGTTCAGGACAGTAGCTCAACCATCTGGTTGCAAATCAGGATCACCTGGAAAGTCTCTAGAATTACAGGTCCCCAGAGATCATTACAGAACTAACTGAAGCCTAATCTCAGGAACTGGGTCCTGGGGAATCTGCATTTTTTTTTGTGAAGCAACTGCCCACCTCTGGCCTTCTTATGTCATGTGAAAAATAAACCTCTAGTGTTTAAGGCACTGCTCATCATATTTTTTTGTTGCTTGTAGCTGAAAGTATTGCTAACAGATGTGCAGGGCTCAGAGAGTCCTGAAACACTGACTCAGTGTGTGTATGGGGGGCATGTCCATTCAGGGGAGTGTGGGCCGGGCTCAGCAAACACCTCCAGGGATATGCAGCTGCCTGAGGGCCTGCTGGGGGGACGAATGATGATGGGAATGCTCTCAGGTGCTCCCAGGCTTCCAGTGCCCACCTGCACCTCCTTGCTTCTCCCCTCACCCAGCCCAGCAGACCTCCTCTGCTCTCCCTGGGAGGCACTGGGGTGCGGCCATCTGGCAGTTCTCTCCATCTGGCAGTTCTCTCGTCTCTGTCCTTATTCCATGTTTCTCCATGTGCTTCATGCCCCAAGCTTCATTTTTTGATTCTCAAAAGCGGCTTGTGAGTCACACAGCTCAGCATTGACTATTCAAGGCTGTTTTCAATCCCTCTCTATCAACTTTACCCTTCCATGAGGCCATGTGGTCAATGTACAGTGAGGGAGGGAAAGAAAACCCCACAGATGAACATCTCAAGATGATATCTTGCCATGTTTGTTAGTAACAAGCTGCGTGTTACTGCATCCTCCCCCTAGCCCTATCCTTAGCAAGACAGGCTGGGTTTGTTCCCTGAACTGCTAGAGGCAGATTATGAGGGATCCTGCTGGGATGGCAGACTTACAGGGATTTCTGGGGAAAGGGCAGTAGCTGGAACCCAAGGGAGCTCCCCAGGGACTAAAGAAGAGCAAGGGGGTGTTCCTGGGGGAAAGGATTGGATGAACTCCGGGGCCAAAGCCCCATGTTAAGGAGACAATGGGAGTGGGGACCAAAAAAATGGTGCACATGGATGGGGGGAGGTGAGGGGTACAGGTGGGTGGTTCTAAGTAGGTCCTTTTATTGAAGAAGTCATAAACTCCAGCCCAATCTCAAGGGAAGGGAAATATCTTCTACATCTTAATGGGGGAGCAGCAAAGTCCTGGATGTGCGCATAGAATCAGGAATATTTTGTGGCCATTTTTGGAAAATACATCTATCACAGCAAAAGTCCTTTAAAAGGCTGGTGTCATCAGAACAGTAAGACAGTCAAACTTCCATATGGCACTGTGAATTAGTTTCAGTTCGAATGGATAGCTAAGGGGCAGGGGTGATTTTTTATTAGGGTTAGAAGATGCTGGATTGAGAGTACTTTGGGCCAGGGTGGAGACACCTCAGTTTAAGGCTTAGAGTCTGGGAGGCAGGAAGGATTAAAGAGGAAGAGATGGTTGTAGTGTCTTGATATGAAGACCGCTCATCCCCCATGATCAGCATGTCCCACTGTCCACTTCTGGACAGTGAGTCTCACACCCTCTTGTAAAATCTCTGCTTTGGATTCATGATTCTCTCTTGCGTGTTCATTTTTGTCATCTGCTGCTGCTCGTTTATTCTCACCCCTCTACCGTTTGCAAAGATGCTCCCTTTGGGGGTCCCAAAATGCCCTGCACCTTCCTCATTGTGTTTATCATTCTGTGCTGTACCATGTCTAGCACTGGGCTGTGGGCTTCCTGACAGTAGGACCTACAATTTTGATCTCTGTACCTCAAGCATCTAAGAAAGTGAGAAGCTTCAATAACGTCTGTTGAGTGAATGAATGAATTGTCCAGCACGCATTAGGCCCTGGGGCATGTCTAACAATCTCCCCCAGCAAAGACCTGCAGTGGCCCTGCTGGCCCCCTCATCACTCAGTTTCCCAGGGAAGAAACCCTTGACATTTCGGAGGCTGAAGGCATTCTCCTCTCTTCTCCTCCAGCATCCAACTCCCTTGGCCTCACCATGAACCATGTCAACACCAAGAATTGTTCCACTTATGACATGTGTAACTTGAATAGTTAGCTGTGTTGTCACAACCTCCTAGTTCTCGTCTGCCCTTTTTCCCAACTATGTGCTTGCTCTTCACCCTCAGATTGACAAGGTGGATTCCTACTCAATCCATCTAAGGCTTCAATTTGTGAGAGAAAGGAACTGGATTAAGTGATAGATATATTTCTTTAATTTCTGATATTCAAGTACTTTAGGATATAACATTTCTAGGTTGACTGTCCTTCCCAATTTGGCCTGCACCATTAGAGAAACCAATTATTATTGGATTAGTTTCATTATACTTTTAGACGCTCATCTGAAGGTATGTGACTATTCACAAACCCATCAAATGTGAAATCATTTGAATGCTTCTTTTTGTTTCCTTTTTAATAAGAAAGAAGTTTTAAGGGGGAAAAAACACAAATGAATATATATTTCACAACTGGCAAATTATAGTAACTGAAAATCCCATAACATGCCAGAGTCCTTCGATTCCCCATAGCACTCTTAACAATAAGTAGGAAATTGTAGACTCACCAAACTTGCCTTTGTGTATTTTCTTCCTGTACGATTTTGGCTACGGGGGTTGCAATGCAAGAAGAAAAGACAACAACTGCATATTGTTAGGTTGTGGGTTCTGAAGCAAACTTGAAATTGAAATTGAAATTTGGGTGGATATAGAAATTTCCTGTTCCTAGAGAAAGGGATCCTCATGCAGAGATTATGACGTATGACCTGAGATTTTGCCCAGAGTGGACAGTGCATGTTATGGTGGCAGGAGCCGGGTGACTCTGCAAGCAGGATGGAGAGAGTGAAATGATCCTCATAAGACAATAACTCTTGGGGCAGAAATTAGCAGTGACACAGGAAAAGCAAGTGATGTACTCCTTGCTGGGGAGGAAACCAGCATTTAAAAATCCTCTATATATTTACGATCCCTTAGAGCTTAATCCTGGGCCATTTCACTGTACTAAGTATTTGACCAAAACTCCTGAGTGTCCAGGTACCAAGATGCAGCTGCAGATGACATTTACCTTTGACAATGAGACCAGGAGCTGCAGGATCCCAAGGCTGGGTCAGTGTGCTGGGTGATCTGCTGATGGCAACTTGAATTCATTTAGAAAAATGCAGATTGAATGCAAGAGTCTCACATAAGCATTCTAAGTGAACTGCCTGGAGATGCTTTCTAGGGGGTCTCACTGAGTAAGAGACCCTGTGGGATGGATGCAGCTCACTGTCTAGCGACTGCCCCTTCCCACCTGCCCCTGAGGCAACTTCAGGGCCAACCAGCGCATTGGCAAGTCAGATGCTTTGTGATAATGAGTTCAAAATTGGTAGTAACTTACTTTTCAGATAAGTTTGAACTTGATTGATGACTTTCCTCAGTGGATTTCATATTTGTCACTCTTTGTATTCTGCAGCTAAGTTAGTAGGTGTGTAAGGATTTGAGATTGTGCTATTTTTCTGTTGGATCGACTCCCTGATCATTATAACAGTTCCCTCTCTCTGCTTTGATGCCTCTTGCCTCCCAATTTGCTTCGTCTGATGTTAGACTAGCTCCTTGCGGTGAACATCTGCTTGGTGGCTCTTCTCTCTTCTCACTTCCAATCTTTCTGTGTTCTTATATTTAAAATGCACCTATTTTCTTATCCATTATTACAATTTTAGCTTTTTACTTGGGCTATGTACTCAATTTATATTAATTATTGATATAGTTGGGTTTATTGCAACTATCTTAACTATCTGTTTTCTAATTAATCCACCTGCTTTGTGTTCTATTTAAAAATTTTCTTTCCTCTTGTTGGGTTAATAAATTTTTCATTATTCCATTTTACCCCTTCATTAACTTGTCATAGACTTCTTCAGTGCCTGTTTTCATTTCTTCAGTATTGATCTCTGGCTACATACTAAGGCGTTATCTTCAATTCCTGGTTCCAGAGGTTGAAGAGGAAAAGTAGCAGACTTTTGGAGTGCTAAGAGTGAGCAGTAGGTAGTTTAAGCTTAGAAGCTAATGACTGGGTGAATAAATAAAGATGGAGGGCTGAATCAAGTAATTCTTTGAAGTGATCCACGAGGCACATAGTTTTATAATAGAAGAGACTGCATTTGCAACAACAGGAACATCATCAATGGTGTTTACTACAGTTAATTCCTTTTGATTTGCCTTCTGGTCTTGATCCCATAACCAATTGCTGTTGCAAATTTCCACAGGATGACTGAGGAGTATGATCTTTTGTTACTAACCCATCCTGCTGAGTCTAGTCTCCCCCGCCCCAACCCCTTGTGGGACCATTTAGTATCTGAAAAGAGGCTAATATGGTGCCAGGTCAGTACTAGACTTATGGGGGGAATCATTTCTTAAATTATATAAATGTCTAGCCACTATGCTCTACACCTGAAACTAACCTGAAATAATATTGAATGTAAAGTGTAATTGAAAAAAAAAAAAATAAAAACAATGTACAATATTTTGCCATGTATAATGTACACTTTTTTGCCCAAATTTGTGAAGGAAAAACAAGAATGCACATTATACATGGATAGTACTAATGCCACATCTACATAAATGTTTTTAATTCTTTTATTTACGCTTATGAGTTAAAAGTATAACTCTAGAATTCAACAACAATATCCACGTGCAAAATAATACTCTGGAATACGATAATCGGTTTTGTTGAACTTACAATGAACTTTCAACGACAAAGAGTTCTTGGCCTTTTATGATGCATAAATATCATAAATTTATTACCGGTGCATAAAATTTCTTGCAACTTGTATCTGTTCTGGTGTTTTGTAATTATTTGTTACATAAAATTTCTTGTACCCTAATATGTTAAATTAAATGGAAAATTCCCTTATAATACAAAAAGCAAATACCTAAATATAAACAAATAAAAATTTGAATTAAAAAGTTAAAGATTTTTTCTCCTGAAAGTTTGAGCCAAAAAACGTGGGTGCACATTATACATGGGAGAGCATTATACATGGCAAAATACAGTAATTAAAAAACACACGCACCCACACTGAGGAAAGGCCATGTGAGCAATGAGAAGGTAGCTGTCTGTAAGCCAAGAAGAGAGTTCTCTCAGAAGCCAACCATACTGGCACCCTGAGCTCAGACTTCAGGCTTCAGGACTGTAAGAAAATAAATGTCTGATGTTTAAGCGAGAAAAAAAAAAAATAGAAAGAATGTCTTAGCTCTCTGGGTCCTACACTAACTAGTCTGTGCTTCTCTCCTCATATTAGGAAACACAGGATGCTGTCCCTGGAGGTTATAATAATTGAGGTGAGTAAAACTCTGAAAGCTACTTTTCAATTTCCAAGTGTACTGGCTATCTGGAATTTTCAGTGGGCTTGATGAATCAGAGTAATGCAAAAAAGCGAGACCTCCAGCTCCGTGTTTTATAATACCCATAAAACATGTTTTACAGTTTCTGTTCAATTTTATGCTGTTAAGCTAAACATTTGATATCATATGGCACTTTAAGTACATTGATTTATGGTAAGTCAGCAATTGCATCTGTAGTAAAAAGTCCAAAGTATGGGTTTTAAAAGTAATCTACTGTATTTATTATTGACATAAGCAGTTACCTACAGTCCATTTGAACATCATCTTAGATTTACCTCATGTATTAAAGATATTATGTTTCCCACTCAGCAAGGTCATCACCAAGGTGAAAACTGTATATGGTTGGAAATGAAAAAGATCAAATGTGTAATGCTAAATATTTTTCAAATAAATGATATATAGGATTTCATCTTTCTATACTCCCGATTAATAATCGTATTTTGTTTATCTTATTATTTACACCCACCTCCTTTTCCTAGTCCTCAATTCTGGCAACCACTAATCTTTTCTTCATCTCTATAATTTAATCATTTCAAGAATAGTATATAAATGGAATCATATAGTTGGTAACCTTTTGAGATTGGCTTCTTTTCATTCAACAGAATTCCTTTGAGGTCTGTTTAGTTTTATGTGGATTGTCTCATGCTTATTTTGCCACCGCGGTTACAGCTAGGGTGACGTAATTCAATTAATTTAAGGACTACCTTAATACAAACCAAAGAGAGTCTAAATTAAAAATAATTTCATAACAGGAACATTATTTATAACTGAGTCCATGTTAATGAATGAGAAATGTTTATTTTTAGATAATGTTAGAGTAATTTGGGACAAAAATGAATCTACTTCATCAAAAAGGTAGTTGGCAGCATAATTAATAAAACACCAAACCTCCCTAATGCTAACTTAAGAGATGTTTTAGTTAAACATTTGGAAAATTATGAAAAATGTGGAAAAGATTCCATTTTCATTTTGCATTTGCATAAGGTATATCTTTAAATACACAAGCATTTATTGAGTTCATTCTGTGTTTACACAGTAAGTCCAAAAGTCATGGAAAAAAACAAAATTTGCATGGGCCAAAGGCACAGATTTGTATTGCCTTTCCTTGACCAGCCAGTGTGTTCCTTGTTCCTTGCTATTATTCTTAAGAGATTGTATATTGGCTTATTTTTGTTTTTATAAATAGATTGAAAGTTTGACAAAGGCTCTTTCTTCTCAAATATCTCCACAAAGGAAGATCTGAAATCCGGGGTAAGTTTATTTCTGGGAGTATTAACAGGCCATATCAAGAGGTTCCCAAGGCTGTCCCCAGGTTCAATGATTCTCTAGAAGTACTCACAGGACTCAGCATAAGTTGTAGTCGTGGTTATAATTTGTTACAGAGAAAGCATACAGAGCAAATTCAGCAAATGGAAAAGGTGCATTGGGTGAAGTCCGGAGTAAACAAGGTATAAGCTAAGAGTGTTCTCCCAGTAGAGTCACACAGGACCCTCAAATTACACCAGCATCGAGCACATATACAAATTCCAGGCTCCCCAAAGGAAAGCAGATGTTCAGTGTAAACCACATCATTTGTACAAACAGTTTGGTACAGTGAGCCACATTTATCAGTTAATGGGTGGGAATCTTGTTTCCAGATGCTTGAGATGTTTCTCCTGCGCCATCTACTGACAAAGCTTACATCATGCCAGTTGGCAAAAAAACATTTAAAAAATTTCGTAGACTGGGTGAAAAGGATGAACTTGGAGCTGAGACAATAAATCCATAACCTGAATACGAAGTGTCTATGTATACTTCCCATAGCTGTTCCTCCAACAGCTGATTTTTAAAAAACATTTTCCCATCCTTTTTTCCCCCCCTCAAAATTCATAAGTATGTGCACATTTTCATTGCTTAATATGTATGAGGTCTGACAAGCTCGTGAACTCATCCTAGAAAAAGTGCTACATACCCCATTGCTAAATATCACTATGGTCACCTTCGAAGCACTCCCCTTGGGAAGCTATGCACCGATGCCAGCACCTAGTCCAAACTTCAAAACAATTTTGGAACTCTTTTTCTGGAATGGCTATCAAAGCTGTCATTGTATTACCTTGATGTCCTTAATGTCATCAAAATTTCTTCCTTTCAATATGTCCTTTATTTTCAGGTAAAGAAAGAAATCATTGGGGGCCAGATCAGGTGAGTAGGGAGGGGGTTCCAATACAGTTATTTGTTTGCTGGCTAAAAACTCCCTCACAGACAGTGCTGTGTGAGCTGGTGCATTGTCGTGATGCAAGAGCCATGAATTGTTGGCGAAAAGTTCAGGTTGTTTTCGTCTAACTTTTTCAGGCATCTTTTTCAGCACTTCCAAGTAGTAAACTTGGTTACCTGTTTGTCCATTTGGTACAAATTCATAATGAATAATCACTCTGATATAAAAAAATGGTTAGCAACATAGCTGCAACAAGTTTGTGAACATAATTGTCAGATCTCATATATATACACATATATGTATATACACCTATATTTTTTCTTTCACCAAGTTAAAGGGTTCCTTTAAATTGTTCCAATTAGAAAATGTAACATTGCCTCTTCTTTCCTGCCCCCTTCACCTCTAAGGAAGGAGGAAAAATATGGTGAGTTTATTTTACATTTTTTTTTCATACTAAGTAAATCTTTGAAATCTGGTATTTTACATTTACAGCACATCTTAATTAGGACTAGCCATGTTTCAAGTGCTCAACAGCCACACGTGGTGGGGGCTACCTGTCGGACAACAGAGATGGACAGCAATGATATTTAAAGCTATGGAACCTAATGAGTGGAAGGGAGCCCAGGCCAGGGACTTGGGGCTCTTGAATTTTTAGAGTTCACCTAGAAGAGGAGGAGCTGACAAATGAGACAGCAAATCAGAGTCCAGTACACGTGGAGGAAAACAAGATAAGCCTAAGTCAAGGGGGCCAAGGAGGAGGGAGTTGCCAACTAAACAACTGATGCTGAAAAGTTGAGTAAGTTGAGGACAGAGAAGTGATCACTGTAATTGGAAGATGGAGATGTTAGTCATCTTGGCAAGACAGTTTCACTAGAATGGGGGTGCCTCCTTTGGGGCTGAAAAGAGAATGGGAGGTGGAAAGTGGAGAAGTCATGTATAGACATCTCAAAGGCAACATGTTCCAAACTGATCTATCTCCTCTGACACTCTCCCCTACTCTTCTCTTCCTATAATCTGATCTCTGTTGGGGGCCCAAGATAGAAATCTGGGAGATGTTCTCAAATCCTTCCTTTCTTTCAGACCTCATATGCTATTATTTACAAAGTCATCCCCATTTCACCTCCTAAATACTTACTCTGTCTCCTTCGCTTCATACCTGTTTCTCCAGTGTAGGCCCTTGCCACCTCCAATCTTCCTAATACTGAAGAATCCTCATGGTTATTCAACTTCTAGCCCTGTCAACCCTCAACATTCTGTTGGAAAAGCCTGGGGACACCCAGAAAGTGAGGGTAGGCTTGTGTTGCCAGATTGAATTTTTAAAAACACATCTTTCATTCTTGCTGCTCTGCTCAAAATCCTTGCATGGCTTCTCATGAAACAGGCTTAGTGTTTTCTACCCTTCGGTTCCTTAGCTCTCATTCCCAGATCAAGACACACACACACACATTCAGTTCTGTTTCATGCCTGCGTGTTTATTATCCTTCCTAACCGTCTCCCCAGATAACCTGCTCAGGCACAGTAACTGGCTCATTCTTACTAATCCTAGCTTAGGTATCAGCGTCAGGGAGCTTCAGCGCTCCCCACATTCTCTGCTGCCACTTTCCTCCAAGGCGGGTTCAACTATTCACCTGTTCTCCCTTTCATTTCTATAGAATTCAGTGCTTATTTCTGTTCTCTATTCATTTTTTTTTTTTTTTTTTTAACGTGTCAGTTTCTGTCGCTCTCCCCAACGAAACTGAACTCTGAGGTCAGAGAGCTCGTGAAGAGGTGCTCAATCAGCTGTCTTAGCAGCCAACGAGGCTGCCGAGAGCAATGCTGCCAGGAGGCCGGCGTCGGCCGGACGGGAAGCCCGCACTCTCTCCTGGAGGAGCTGCTCCGGGGCTGCAGTGCGTGTGTTTGTAAGCAGGTCAGGAAACAAAAAGACAGCGCGGCGAACGCCGGAAGGCCGAGGACGGGCGCTCAGAGGACCTCAGCCCACAGACACACGTAACCCCTCGAGAACAGACCCAACCACGCCTCCTCCTAGTCCTCCCCGCAGCCCTGCCCACCGCGCGATCACGTGAGCGCGGCCCCGCGTGACTTGCCGCCGCGTCACGTGACCGCAGCCTTGGCGGGGCTCTGGCCTGCGTGAGCCCTGTCCGGCCCGGAGTTGCGGCCGCTGTCGCTTCTCCGTGTGCGCCCACCCCATGGAGGACGAGGATGAGGAAGCGCGGGGGCTTCTGGCAAACGGCCCAGAGGAGACCGGTAGAGATGCCCCCGCCGCCCTAGCCGCCCCCGGGGCGCTGCCGGCCCTCTGCGACCCGAGTCGTCTGGCGCACCGGCTTGTGGTGCTGTTGCTGATGTGCTTCCTGGGCTTTGGTGAGCCGCGCGGGTGGGGCGGGTAGTCACGGAATCCCCGACTTCTCTGCTCCCCCTCCTCCCCCTCCCCCCACCTCTCGCTGCAGCCCCCTTTTCGCTTCGCGTCCCCATCCAAGCCAGTGGCGTCCCGAAAGTGGGAGTCAGGGGACTGAGCTGGGCGAGTTTTGTTCCCACTCCTTTGCTCCAAGAAGTCCCCGAGGCTAGCAACTCAGTCCCTGGGGCCATAGACATGAAGGAATCTGTAGGTCGTCAAGGACTGTCTTGGCGTTTTGTTTTGAAGGATTTCAGAAAGCTTTAACTACGCCTCCTCCCCACCGCTCCGCACAACAAAGACTTTTGTTGAATCAGTAATTTCGTGGGTAGTCTTTTATAAGTTTCTCATCCTCTTTTGGGAAAATGTCCTGAGTATGTGTTACTGTTAGCTTCAGTGAGCAGATGTGCTTTCTTACTCTTCCGCTCTGACACTGTGAGGCAATCACACTGGATTGGACTTGCGGTAGGCGGGGCAGGGGTTGATGTCACTTACGGAATCTGATGACTCTGAAGGCAGTTTCTTGAGATAATTTTTAAAACATCTTTCTATGTTCTAGCAACTGATTTATTCAGGAATATTCTAATGTCAGTATTTGTTATGAAAGTAATGATGTGTTTTTCAGGGGCTCACAGGAATCAGTGTAATCAACGAGTTTGGGAACATTATGCTACTGTTGGGATGCATAAGTAGGCATGAAGGATGCTTTGGGCTTTAGTTTCTTTGCAAGTTTGTTGACCCCCTTCCCCACAACCCCTTTTTGGAAAGATGATGCCCATCCATTAGTTTTAAATCATGACACTGGTACCCCTTACAGCGATAAAGCAGGGACATAAGTTGCTGGGTTAGGAACAAAAAAGAACGAGACAAAACACCTGAAATTGCCCCTTCTAACACAGATCATGTTTGGTAAATTACGATTACCTGCCTGGGTTTCAGAAGCCGGATTCATACCTTTCTAATGACATTTTTTTCTTTTGAATTCTAGCTTCTAATATGTACTAACAGAGAGAGTGGAGAAATGGAGGCAGTATTATCTTTAAGCCTACCACAAATCTATCAATTATATTACTTTGAAAATAAATCTGAGTGAATGAATGGCAGATTTCTCTCCATTTCTCTCTTTCTTACCTGCCAAGAGACACTATAATTATGTTTTAACTTAATCCTTTAGAATTCTTCATTCCTGCCACTGTATTTGCTAAATTATTTGATTTGGGCATTCTTTTTGTGGAATTAGAATTCTATATTCAAATATAGGTTTAGTCAGAATAGTTAAACTCCATTCCTCTGTTCTCAAGATAAAATGGTGACCTCAGGTAACATTACTGGGAAACTGCTGAGGATATTTGTGACATTTTTGATGTTTGTGTGTGTTTTGGTAACTTTAAATAAGGAAAATAAAGCTGCTCTATGAAGATGCTAATAAAATAATGGACATATGAGGCCTGGTGATAGTAAAATGGAAGAACAAGTAGTTGATTAACTTCTTAATTCAGCTTCTCAATATTTGCTGTATATGCACACTAATATTTGTAAATGATTTGGTATGTGTCCTCTGGGTTATTTGGCTACAACTTAGAAAATAATGATGGACAAGGAAATGGTTAAAAAAGTTCCTACAGTGTTAGTCCTCGAGCCCCTAGTATAAACATTTAAATCACCATTTGAGTAGTATTTGCAACTTGAAACTTTTATATGGACAGTATTATTTATGAGAAAATATTTGTTCTTCCTTTTTCTAGGCAGCTATTTTTGCTATGATAATCCTGCCGCCCTTCAGACTCAGGTTAAACGGGTAAGTGGAGTTTTCACCTTTGTTTCTGTTGTTGGCTTTAGAGCGGGTGTAGCTGGTGACGCTTCATCAGCTCTCAGGTTGCCTAGTCTGCAACGTTGTCCAATGAATCCATTTTGACATCTGTAGTCACCAAATCTGTGTGGGGCAAGGCGTGTTCTTGAGTTGGAATGAGTGGCCACAAAATTCATTTATAGCACTTGTGTGTAACTTGATCTTGTTTCACAACTTAGATAAATAATTATGTACTATTTTCACAGTATTATCAAAAAGTATTAGCAGATTTTTGTTCTCATTTCACTCTCCCATTGAGTAATCATTTGAATGACAAATGATTTGGTAGGATAGCTTTTTTCTCTTTTTTTTCCTTTTTAAATTTTTTAAAGATTTTATTGGGGAAGCAGAACAGCACTTTATTGGGGAATAGTGTGTACTTCCAGGACTTTTCCAAGTCAAGTTGTTGTCCTTTCAATCTTAGTTGTGGAGGGTGCCGTTCAGCTTCAAGTTGTTGTCCTTTCAATCTTAGTTGAAGAGGGCGCAGCTCAGCTCCAGGTCCAGTTGCAGTTGCTAGTTGCAGGGGGCACAGCCCACCATCCCTTGCAGGAGTCGAACTGGCAACCTTGTGGTTGAGAGCCTGCATTCCAACCAGTTGAGCCATCCGGGGGTCAGCTCAGCTCAAGGTGCCGTGTTCAATCTTAGTTGCAGGGGGTGTGGAGCCCACCATCCCTTGCGGAACTTGAGTTGAACCGGCAACCTTGTGGTAGAGCCCACTGGCCCATGTGGGAATCAAACCGGCAGCCTTCGGAGTTAGGAGCCTGGAGCTCCAACCGCCTGAGCCACTGGGCCGGCCCTTTTTTTTGCCTTCTTAAATGTTTTTGTTGTTATTTTTTAAGTGTGGATACTGATGGCAGAGGATTGTCCATGTCAATATTTTTAATCTGGTTTTATAAAAATGTATTTGACATTTATAGTTTCTTGTGCAT
Organism: Rhinolophus sinicus; assembly: GCF_036562045.2. Taxonomy (NCBI): domain Eukaryota; kingdom Metazoa; phylum Chordata; class Mammalia; order Chiroptera; family Rhinolophidae; genus Rhinolophus; species Rhinolophus sinicus. The sequence goes on from NC_133751.1 coordinate 28,419,754, forward strand.
TTAGATAGTCTCTTTTCTGTAGGTAGTTTTTTACCTTTGGACAGAGAGAAATGCATAGATTGGCCCTTCACATTCTAGAAGGAAAGGGAGAGAAGGTAGGAGTTAGTCAGGGTCGGGGTAGGGATAAGCTAAGATTATTCTTTTCCATGTGGTGGGGAGCCCCAATGCAGGTAATATAGGGGGAATAGGAATATAGAGTATATTGGCAGACGCAAATGGGGGTAGTCCATAGTGGGGGAGCTGACTGATGCTGGACTTCGTGGAGCCTCTGAAATGGCATGCGGATGCAAGAAGTTCCCAGGTGTGACCATTTTGCTGGGGCAGGGGCCATAGCTATCCTGAGATTCCCAAAGCAGTTAAGTGACTACTAATGATTAAGAAATTCTTGCTCTGCACAGAATTGTTTTGATTTGTTAGTTGCTGAAGTTAACTGTTTGGAAAAAAATAGTTTTATTTTCTTTCCATGTAGGATATGCAGGTGAATACCACGAAATTCATGCTGCTGTATGCCTGGTATTCTTGGCCCAATGTAGTTTTGTGTTTCTTTGGTGGCTTTTTGATAGACCGAGTGTTTGGAATACGGTAAGCTTAAAAAAAATTTCACGTATGGGTAAAATCTGATTATTAGGAAAACACAGAACTAAATTACGGTATTTCTAGAAACAGAACTGAATAAACTTCTCTATTTTTAAAAATATTTCCATATCTCTGGAATTGGTTTTTGAAATTTGGTTGGTATTTCAGTTAAGGTTGGGATATTAAATGCTGCCCGTGGGATAAGGTGACTCAGTTATCCGAAGGTAAATTATGCCCTCCCTTGGGATCAGGCAGGCCAGGGTCTGAACCCCAGTGCTGCCACTTGCTAAACTTCCCAGCTCTTCTGAGCTTCAGTTTCCTCACTGGTAAAACATGGACAGTAATTCCTGCCCTGCAAGTGGTTATGAGGATTGACAGATGGATGTACAGTCTTTGGCACCTGCATAGTATTTGCCCCTCCCCAGTGAGAATTTCTCTTTCTGCCTTTCTTTGGATATTGAACTTTTTGTGACCATTTCTGTTAGATACTGAGGAAGGAATAACACTATACACTTCGTCAGTTTTCATCCTTATGTTTATGTGTGTGTTGTTAGTGGTGACGAAGAGGGAATATTTTCAGAAAGCAGAGAGCAAAATAATGATCTTCTAACCATGTCTTGTAGGAAAGAATTGATGAAACTAAGTATTTAGACTTGGGGACTCACTTTTTAAAAATTGGAAGTTAGAGTATTAAGAAGGAATTAAATTTATTTTGCTTGGTCTAAAGAGACAGAATTAGCTGGAAACTTCAGGGGGACAGATTCTACTTAGTATGTTGATGACTTTGCTTGACAGGAGGGACCATGAATTGCAAGACCATAGTGCGTTTTCCAGGGCTAGAGACACTCAGTAGAATGTGGTGTGGCCATTGCACAGGATTGTTTATGCCTGTGTCTTTGGACTTCTAATACCGGTGTTCCGTTACCCCGGGGAAACATTGACCAGGGAGTCAAAGTGTAGTGTTAGAAAGACTTGTCAGGATTGTATTATCGTGTTCGATAGTTGTTCTTTTAGACACAGTTTTTAGTTGTCATGAATTATACCCACTTAAAATTACTTAATCTGACATTCCTTAGAATCAATTAACGTCTTAGTAGAAATTTCATAAAGAATGTCCACTTTAAATGGGAACCCTGGGTACTTCTTGAAGATTGTATAATGAGTTTTGTTTAAGAGATGACAGTGACTTAAACTAACATATGCCATTACTAAAGCTTCTGGAATTCCCTCAGAAGTCAAGACTTCTGTAGGTTAGCATTCAGCCTAGGAAAGCTGCTGACTTCAGAGGCAGACCAGCACTTCATTTTTCTTTCTTTGGAGGGAATGCAGAGGGGTCAAAGAAAACCAAAGGGAATCATTACTGAAGGACTTGGTGACATACTCTTAATTCATTCTTATTCTCTCTTTCTAACAGATGGGGCACCATTATTTTTAGCTGCTTTATTTGCATTGGACAGGTAAGGAAGGCCAAAACATTCATTGGTTATGTGACAGTGACTTGAATTCTTGTCTAATTTCAGCAAAGATGTGTTTGATGAATGCTTAACTTAATTAGGCAGGGTCCACAAATGCCCAAGTAGTATAATGCATAATCCATTTCAACCCTTGGGACAGATGAACCTTAATATTTTACTATTATTCTATTTATTTTATTATGTGCTCTGTTGAGCATTAATTCCGCCTTTGAAGGATATTATTTCTGGTATTTCAAAGGTATTAACATATTTAAATTTCACAGCTTTGCTAAGAAGAAGTATTAAAATCACTGTATAAGTTGTGGTTTATCATAAGTTCGTTATTTCTCTCGAATATCTTGAATTTACTTTTTCATTGATTGTACATTATAGGTTGTTTTTGCTCTGGGTGGAATATTTAATGCTTATTGGCTGATGGAATTTGGAAGGTTTGTGTTTGGGTAAGTTATGCATAATTTCATTTATCTTAATATATTGTGTTAGTGTTCAGCTATTTATTAAGGATTTACAAAAAATTTATTGTCTCTTCTGGAAAATTCAAGTCCTTGAAATCTAGCCATATATACGTAAGACTATTAGTGTCTTAATTTTCCTTTAAAGTAAGCAACAATTTTGAGTGGTCAAACCCCTGTGTGGGGTTTGAATATTGAATAGTTCTCCAGAAAGGATATTTTTCCTAGGTGTTTTGCTTTTCTGTAGTATTGCACACTATGACTTAAATCTCATTTAGAGTATTGTAGTAAAGATCATCAGTCTCTAGGTTGGAGATTCATGGACATTTGCTGTTCCTTAGTGGGTAATGTGCTGGTCCTTTTGAACCCTGTTGAAGACGCCTGAGTGAGCAGAATACCAATAGACTGAAATTCATGAAATTCATGAATTTCATTGTCTGTCCCATAAGCCCATTCCGAGTCCAGCCTTGGCCTTCCTGACCTGAGGGGACACTTGAGATGATATAACGTATTCAGTCTTTAACTTAAAAGTATAACTTACTCAATCTTTTCATGGTTACCAGGGACATGTAGACATATGTGACATATTCCAGAAAGTGTTCCAAGTGAGAGAGAAGGAAACGAAATGTATATAAAAATAGAAAGGGATTCAGAGATGGAAGTGTGGTCAGAAGGGGCTTCACAGACCATGTGGGCCTTGGCACTGTATAAGATTTGGATTTGAAGAGATGGGAACTATTTTTGGTTTAGGACGGAGTGGTGAAGAGGGCTCAGTGTTAGGATATGGAGAAGCTCCAACCTGAAGGCCTGGAGTGAGGAACGGTCAGCATGTAGAATTCATAGAAGGAAAATTAAAACCCGGGAAGTAGGAGAATGTCAGTGTCAAATAAGGAAGGTATTGGCCTGAAAAGTGAATTTTTGTGTTTTCACAAAGTGTGGCCCTCTCTTTCCATATGAACATTTTATATAGCATAGAAGGTGATGTGGTAACCCAGAGGCCTTTTATTGCCTGGCATGAGTATTATTGCAGCATATCAAATTCCCCCGAACTCAGCAGTATAAAACAAACATTTAATCATGCTTGTGGACTTTGGGGGTCAGGAATTTGTACATGGTATAGCATGGATGGCTTGCTTGTCTGTGCGCCTGCTGTCTGGAGCCCCAGATGGAAAGGATCATGGAAGGCTGGGGCCTGGTATCATCTGAAAGCTAGTTGATTGACATGTCTGGCACCTGGGTGGGGATAACTTGAAAACCAGCACTGCTGGCTGGAGTGCGTAAGGGCGGCCTCTCTGTGTAGCTTGACTTTCTCATAGCATGGTGAACTCAGGGGAGTTGGGCTTCTCACAAGGTAGCTCAGGGCTCCAAGTGCGAGCGTTTGAGTAAAAAGGCAGATGTCACCTTTTATGACCCAACCTTGGGATTATATAGCATCACTTATACAGCATCAACATATTGTATTGGTTGAAGCATCACAAGCCCACCTAGATTCAGGGGAGGAGACAGCGACTCCAGCTGTTGATAAGAGGGATGTCAAACTTTTAAACCTGCTGTGTTGGTAACCATGGTCTTTCTTTAAAAGCTTGACTTTTCTTCCTTTCCTCATTTTTAGGATTGGTGGGGAGTCCTTGGCAGTTGCTCAGAATACATATGCTGTGAGTTGGTTTAAAGGCAAAGAATTAAACCTGGTGTTTGGACTACAGCTTAGCATGGCTAGAGTTGTAAGTATGACAAACCTAATGAAGCTATGTAGGAAGCAAAAGATCGACTCTCATAGTTCTCTCTTAAACATTACAGGATGAAATGTTTGTGTGTGATAAATTAGGTATTGACTTTTTAATGTATTTTTCTAGACTGTAGTATAGCACTTACCTTACTTTAATTAAGGCATTCCTAACCTTATTTCATTTAGGAAACAGTCTGAAATGGCTAGATGAACATTCATTACTTGAGAGAAGCTGAGCGTTGGAATAGATCTTACAGGTTTTATAGTCTAATTCCTTACCCATTTCGGCATCCCTCTATTTAGTATGGCCTTCACACGTGGTCATCCTGGCTCGGCCTGCACATTTCCAGGGATGGAAGCTCACAGTGTAGTGGGGCAGCCCATCTACTTCAGTGAGGTTTATGAAGCTCATCCTCACATAGAGATGAAATCTGCCTGCACAGGCAACTCTACTGATCACTCCGACCTTTGCCCTCTGTAGTTTACCTCACTGGGCACCCGCACTGGGCTTATGGAGACAGCTCTTGGTCAGATGTGCCCATTTCCTGTGCTTGTCTCAGCCCCATGACATGGATTTCAGCTCCCTGACCATGGCGCTCACGCCTTTCTGGACTTACTGCAGGCGACCAGTACGCCTCCTGGCATGAAATCTGCAGATGGTCATGCTTTTCAGGCTTGGTCTGATGGAGGGTACTCGGGGGAAAACATTATGCTTTTATTAATGAAACCTATAAGGTGTTTTGGCAGTCCTATACCCCCTTAGTATTTTTTCTGCATTAACTCCCATGAATAGAGTTTTCTTTAAAAAACAAAACAAAAACACAAGATACAAAAATTTTGCCGTTAAAAATCAAGGTTTCAGACTAATAAATGACATGAAAATGCTTGTAACCTATTGTCAGGGAAGAAGAAATCCAGTATAAAAAGTTTTTAATGTAATATTTCATCATGTGACTGTATGACATGTTTTTATACATGCAGCTTCTTTCTAATGTTTCACTATTATAAATAGTGCTGATATGTAACACTGTAGGACTTGTCTGCCTCTCCGTTTCCATAGGCTGTGTTGCTAGGGATGGAATTATTATTGTTAGGGCTTCTGAGGACTGTTGAAACATATTTTCACGTTATCCTCTCAGCGATGTTTACATCTCCATCTATAGAATATGAGAGAATCCTTTTTATTACAGCTTTGATAGTACAGGTTATTATTGCTTTAAAAGTCTTTTTTCAATTTGATAGGAAATACCTAAGTATTACTTCAGTTCATAATTCTTTGATAACTAGTGTGGTTCCCCATGTTTTCTAAATGTTGTCTACCAGGATATTTTGAGTATTTCATCGTGTATCTTGTGGAACTCGAGATACGTCTGTGGCAGTTTGTGGATCTCGTTTAATAACTTCTCAAAGAAGGATATAGGATCAGTTGAGTGTAGTCCAAGCACTCATTCTCAGTGACGTCATTGTGGTTACTAGTGTTCATCAGGTTCCTTGCTGTGTGGTCACAAACTAGTTATAATCCATTCAGCTGCATTCCAAGGAGCCCTAGTTTTTTGGAAAGGAATCTCAGGGCTTCTAGGCTGCAGAGTGGGGGTTCTTGGAGTGGTGGGAAGACCTGAGGAGGATGTGGGGTGAGCCAGCTCACAGGCAGCCACCTCGTTTCTGTCTTCAGGGTCTGACCTGTCACTAGCAGTTTCAGTCAATAGCACATGAAGCACAGTTGACATTCCCCCTTCCTTGATTTCTTCTCTTGGGTTCCAGGACACTCCAGCCTCATAGTTTTCCTCCTGCCTTTCTGTCTGCTGCTTCTTTACCTCTTTTGCTGTTTCCATCTCAGTCTTCTCAAGCTGTAAGTGTGGGAGTGCCCCAGAGCTTGGTCATTGGACATGTTCTTTTTGGATGCTCATTTCGTTGGTGACCTAATCTAGTTTTGAAGTTTTAAATAGCATGTCTTTGTGAAGCACTGGTCCAGGGCTTTCCCTGAATTCCACACCTATACATGCAACTTCTGTGTGACATTTCCACTTGGATGTCTAGCAGGCATTTGAAACCTGATAGGGCCAAAACCCAGCTCTGATACTCTACCTGCCACCCTTCAAACCAGGTCATGCGATAGTTTCCTCATCCTCAATTGTGGGCAACTCTTTTCTTCCAGTTGCTCAGGCAAAAAGTGGTGTCATCCTTAACTCTTTTTTTTTTTTGTTGTTTTTTTCTCCACATTCCACATTTTTGTCTTTAGCAAATCCTGTTAGTTTTTACCATCAAAATATGTACATACTCCAGCCACTTCTCACTCGCCCATTCTAGCCGTCCTAGTCCAAGACCCATCATCTCTGTCCTGGATTATTGCAGTCGCCCCTTCATGGATGCCTTCATCGCACTTGTAGTCTGTGTCGGATATGGTAGGCAAAGCAGGTCTGTTAAAACATACATGGATCATGCCTCTTCTCTGCCCAAACCCTAATGACATTTCTTCTCACGCAGAGTGAAAGCCAAATACTTTATTATGACGTATAGCCCCCCGCTTCCCCACCATTTCCTCTCTGGAGACCTCATCTCGTCCTGTTTCCTCTTCATTTACGCTGGTCCAGCCTCTGCCCTCCTTGCCATTCATGAGCTGAGCACAGCGGACAGCCTTGCTCTTGGGGTCTGTGCATTGGCTGTACCTTCTGTCTGGAATGTTCTTCCCCCAGATGACCTCACTCCTCCTGTGTTTCCCCGAAAATAAGACCTAACCGGAAAAGAAGCCCTAATGTGTCTTTTGGAGCAAAAATTAATATAAGAGCTGGTCTTATTTTCGGGAAAATGCGGTATTAGGTAGGGCTGCTATGTCTCCCATTCTTAACGTATTTCCCTGAAAATAAGATGGGGTCTTATATTAATTTTTGTTCCAAAAGATGCATTAGGGCTTCTTTTCCGGTTAGGTATTATTTTCGGGGAAACACAGTAGCTTCCTTGGTTTTTACTCCAAAGTCACATTCTCAGTGAGGCCTCCACCCCTTTATATTCTCCTTTCCTGCTTTATTTTTTCCCCTTATTTTGAAAGCACTTTTAAGCACTATTTAATATACTACAGATTTTATCGCTTCTACTCCACTAAAAGTAAGCTCTGTGACAGCTGGAAATTTTTCTGTGTTGTTCTTTATTATATTTCCATTACCTAGAACAGTGACTGGTATGTAATCAGGGCTCAATAATTGCTAAATGTATGACTGAATAAGGATATTATCTACTATATAACTTTTATTGTTTTCTTATGGAGTTAGAGGACACATTTTTTTTCAGATGTTAACACCAGGAAAAGCTGTGCTTTTTCTGAGCTAAGGTTTATTTTATTGTAAGTATCGTGTGAATTTGGTAACTCACTGTTTCATTTTTGCTTTGGCTACTAGGAAGTTCTAAATGCACTGTGCTGTTTGAATACTACTAGCATTTTCTATAAATTGGCATTTTTTGTTTTGTAATCTTATCTGTGGCTTTATCTTTGTTAGTTTTTTCTTTTTAAATTTATCTCTTGTTTAATATGGATCCTCCATGCCTATTCTATAAGTTACCCCACATCCTATTTTTTGAACAAGGCAGAGATATAAATGAAAATTATGTTGATTTCTTTCCCCTCTTCTTTTCCAGGGAAGTACAGTGAACATGAACCTCATGGGATGGCTGTATTCTAAGGTTGAAGCTTTGGGTTCTGCTGGCCACACAACCCTTGGAATCACACTTATGATTGGTTAGTGAATCCTGATACTGCCACGTTTTGTCTCCTTGGAAAGCATGTCATAGGAAGTGTCATGGCAGAGAGGAAATCGAGTAGACCTCGTTGGTTATAATTTTGCCTGCACAGTTCACTAGTTCTTTGACCTAATTAGAAATAGCGAATCATTCACCCCGTTTATGTTTTTATTTCCACTTTCTTAAAATGGAGGATCTTGTTTTACTCTTGACTACTTCAGTATCCTCCTGATGATCAAATGAGAGAATCTGTGAAAACTCCGAAAATGATCAGGCCTTTATACGTGTGAGGTGTTACTTATTAGTCTGTAGCAGAAGGGAGAATTGTTTCCTTTTGATCAAATTCAGTTAGTGTGCCTCTGCAGCTTGGATTTTATAGAAGTCAGACATGGTATGATATGGTGGGAAATCCAGTAAGTTGGGAGTTAGGAGCCTGGATTCCAGTCCTGGCTCTAGCAGTTCTGTCATCTTGGACAGAGGAGTTCACTTCTGTGTCTCCGTTTTCTTTTCCATAAAATTGCAGGTATTTGACCAAAACTGTTTAGGTCCCTTCTGGCCCTGAGTTCTCTGAGCTAAGGCTCCATGGTTGCTGGGTGGGTCACTGGGACTCGTATGAGGCCCTCTGGATTCACGACCCGGGTCTTTTCTCTGAGCAGTGAATTTGTCTGAGTCCCATGGTGTGTAGAGGGCCGCTTGCGAGCCCTAGAGACACCTGCGGGATGGGGTGAATGTTCTGTGCCATCTTTTATTGCTCATAATTGTTCAGTACAGCCTGGTAAAAATAGAACAGTGGAGCAGTAATCCTAAACAGGTGACTTGTACCTAGAGACTCCTCCTCCTTTCTCCCTCCCTCTCTGATCCTTTGCCTTACTCAGAACCTCTTTCTTACTCTCAAATGCTCTTCCGTATTCGTTCTAGTTCCCTCCACTCTGGAGAACTGGAGAATTTTAAAGAATTTTAGAGCCAGAAAAAAACCTGTGCCATCATAAGTCAGAGTCTCTTATTTTACAGGTGGGGAAGCCCAAAGAGGGTTAAGTTCAGCTTGTTAGTGGCAGTAGAACTGAAGTCTACTGACTCATTTCTGCAGTTTTTCAACTCAACCATATTATATCAGCCAATTAAATATTCGTTTATTTTACTAACCTTCTTAAAATTCTTCACAAGTGTAAACTTTATTCCACTCTATCCAGTTTGCTTTAATAATAAGAGATCAGCTTTAGTGAGTAATGCTGGATACACAAAGGAAAGAGAGCCCAAGCGAGCTGTGCTGTGGAGCCCTGCGGCTGCCAGAAAATAGGAGCAAGAATCACCGACTTTGGGAAAGAATCAGGAGAGAGATGTGGTCATCACAGAATCAGACTTTGCTTTTATATTTTTTTTCCCCTGGCATCCGTCAATAATTGGTTCTTAGACTGAATTAAGAAAAGACTAATTTGCCAGCTGGTCATCAGCTTTCTTCAGTCTGTATTCTGCATTACAAGACTGGACTAGTTTATTCTAGCCTTTTCCCTCCAATCTCCAACTGGAAGATAATATAGTCCCCTTTATTGGACTAGTGACTACTGTTTGTTGAGTGCTCACCATATGCTCTTCTTTTCCTTCTGTCCCGATTTAGTAAGTATAGGCTTTTCTTGTATGAGTCTAAATACCATCCCTGTCAGTTGCTAAATTTTCTGCTGTTAATGTGATGCGCTGCCTTTTAAGGAACCTTCAGTGTGGTTCTCTATTAAAAATTTCTCTTTTTTTATTATAGGGGCTATAACATGTATTCTTTCACTAATTTGTGCCTTGGCCCTTGCTTACTTGGATCAGAGAGCAGAAAGAATTCTTCATAAAGAACAAGGAAAAACAGGTAAGTCTACATGCAGGAGTAGTGGGATTGTGGTTAATTATGGCCTTTTTGAGATAATTTACAATGATGCAAGTTCCTAATGCAGTGTTGAAACCCAGTAAGGCTTAATACATGTTTTTTCTTTTTCTTTCTTTTATTTCCAAATGTATTTCCACTGTCTAAATTTTTAAGTACTATTTTTTCCTCTTTTATATTTTTGGCATAATTTACATTCTTGATTGTACTTTGTATATTTGCAAAATGGTGAGTGTTCCTGGAAGAGGGTAGGAAGGTAGATGCTAATTTTAGACATTGCTTTTTCTAATATCTTTTTAAGTTATCCCAGAAACTATGTTCCAGTAATTTATGGAAAAAAGTATTTTTTTAACTGTATTGCTAAGGTTGATCACATGATAAAAGAAAAATAATCTTGACTTCGGTATGCAAAATTATGCTGATAGCCTCTTCCCTTTCTTCTCTAAGGTGAAGTTATTAAGTTAACTGATGTGAAGGACTTCTCCTTACCCCTGTGGCTCATATTTATCATCTGTGTCTGCTATTATGTGGCCGTGTTCCCCTTTATTGGACTTGGCAAGTGAGTATTCTCTAGCATTCCACTTGTGTTGGCTAAATTATAATGAGAATTCAGTCACAGAAATATTTTTAGCTGTAAACCTTGCTTCCTGGTGATAGTTTATATTTACATGGGAATTGTTTTATATCCTGAGATATAACTGGTTTTTTTAACTTAAGGTTTAGTTGATTTAATGCTTTGATGATTTTTTTGAAGAAATACCTAATAACAGTTGTTGATTCAAAATAATTGATTATTTTTAATGCTTGACTTTAGATTAGTGTTCTTTTTTATTTTTCCTCTTTATTCCTTGGTTAGGAAGCCTCTTGTTGAGAATGGAGACAGTGGATTGGCTCCTAGTGACTGGGCACATTGTTATTTGCTGGGATTGCAGTTCTGCCTGACTCCAATTCAGGGTTTAAATCCCATTCTTCTTTGCTTTATCTTCTACCTCTTTCTCTTTTTTCGTTGGCAGCTGCTTACACAGAGCAGTGTGTGAGTGAGAGTGTTGTTTTTGTGGGCTGTGTCTGTAATTATAACCTTTAAATTCAGGCTCTCATTTTAAATAGTTTGAGACAAGAACCCTGTGCATTATATAGCCAAGAACCTGTCCAGAATTGCTTTTAAGGAAGAGAAGCAGTCTTAATTCCATGTAGTAATACATTTTGTTTTCTGAAAATTTGTGTGTACCATTTGCTGTATATGTAAAAAGGGAAAAAAGTAGGCATCAGTATATTTTATTTAGTTAAGTGAATTGTATAAATACTAAAGCTTTAGCCAGTTACTTTACGATAAATCTCAAATAAGGTGAGAAAACAGTATGAAGAAGGAAAAGTTGACTAATCTTAGAATGACTTGTATTCAGTTTTATTAGGTTGGTGCAAAAGTAATTGTGGTTTAAAAGGTTAAAAATAATTGCAAAAACTGCAATTACTTTTACATCAACCTAATATTTTGCCTTTGTTTTTTAAGAACAGTAGTTCTCTTTAAAGTGCTTAATTCTCTTTTTTTATTTTAGAGTTTTCTTTACAGAGAAATTTGGATTTTCTTCTCAGGCAGCAGGTGCTATCAACAGGTATTTCATTATTTTTTGCAAGTGCTTATCGTGTGCCTAGCGTGGGTCTTTAATTATAACCAAATGTTAGGAAACGTATGTGGCATAACATCCACAGTGTGAAACCAAGACTGTGTTGGCACTTGATCCTGAGTGGCCATCTTTGCATTAATGCAAAACCAAAGAAGTCTCGGACCACTTTTTATATCTTTATATTTCTATTTATTAGTGACCATTTTAGAAGATTGTTAAACTAAATGAGCTGGGGTTTGCATTGCCTGATAGTTTTGGGGACCTGTTGGGTTTTTTTTTCTCGCTGTGATATATTTCATTAAATATCTTTTATATTCTCTGGGCAGTGTTGTATATGTCATATCAGCTCCCATGTCCCCAATATTTGGGCTCCTGGTGGATAAAACAGGGAAGAACATCGTCTGGGTCCTGTGTGCAGTGGTGACCACTCTTGCTTCGCATATGCTGCTGGCCTTTACACTGTGGAATCCTTGGATTGCTATGGTAACGTCACTGTTAGCACGTGGGGCTCAGTGGTCGGGAGGACCCTGTAAAGTGCCTGCGTGGCAGGAGCCGCACTCAGTTCCTCCGAAAGCAATGCTTCATGGCTGTGGGAAAGCAAGGCCTTGATTTAAATTTAAGTAACTATTTTTAGTGTATGTAAATATTAATTGTTAATGTGTAAAGTATTTTTTAATTTTATTTGGCTTATTTAATAGAGTAGTCTCAATGCTGAAGTAGAATTTGAAATAAAATAGTCTTATAAAAGCTAGAATGCTTAGTAGTTCCATTTATTTTTCTGTACTTCATTAAATGAAGTCATTCCATCATAGGTGGTAAAAAAAACTTAGCCTAACATCCATGATTTCCCATTGTTTTGTCTTTGACTTTTAGTAGGTCAAAAGTGATAACGAATTCATCAAGTTTTTGTTATTGTTCTTCAGAATGTCATTTTTACGATTACAGGCTGAAGTGCCACATTTCTTATCTGTTCATAAAAGGATATCTTGAACATGTGTATTTGTGCACTTGGTGAGAATTCTATAGGACAGATTCCTAGAAATAGAAATGCTGTAGTAGAGGCTTCGCACATGAAACATCTTGATAGATACTGTGAAACTTCTCCAATAACTTCCTATCCATTTATAGCATTATCAATAATAGAAGAATGTGTCTGCTTTTTAGGATCCTTGCCATTATTGGACATTGGCATTTTAATCTTTGCCAGTCTGATAGTTATAAATGATCTTATTTTAACTTAGTTCATAAGATTCCTTTTTTAATTGAAGAAAACAATTAGCATTAGGTGATGTTTAACAAGCATTGGTGGTTGGTTGTCTGCCTTGCTCTCCTGTTGGGTGTTGATAACCCAGAGGTGAGATAATGGACTTACTGGTGTGATGTTGCCTTGGTTGCTTAATTTGTAATTCCTAATAAATGTTGGAAAATTAGCTTACTTAAAACATTGGCACTGACTTTGCAAATTAGCTTTGTTTTCCCGCTTGGTTCTTAACTGTACCCTGTGCCTAGCCAGTTATAGGTGTATAAAATAGAAAATGGTTAAGACAGTGTGTGTATTTTGTCACTAGAAGGATACTGTTAGAGAGGGCCAGGACTCGTTTGTATTGAATATGAGTTTTAGTCTGATCGCCATAAAACGTGCATGGCTGTTCATATACGTGTATTAGCTATTTATAGCACTCTTGCTAATCTGCATCAAAGGAAAGTCACCTTTTGGTTAATATAAGACTTTTCCCCTTTTCCTTATTGCTTTCTTTAGTGTCTCCTGGGACTCTCCTATTCGTTGCTTGCCTGTGCATTGTGGCCGATGGTGGCATTTGTAGTTCCTGAACATCAACTGGGAACTGCATATGGCTTGTAAGTACTTGCACCATGGATCATATAATATCCCTCTCAACTGGATCAATTTAATTATCATATGAAACCCCAGGTCTCCTGATCTAGTCATCTTTAGGCTTCTGGGACAGCTCTGAACCTGGAAATAACTAGAGAAGTCAGTTAATGTATTTATGATGTTATTGTGGCAACAAAAAAATGCTCCAAGTCTCCAGCAGGAGAGCTGGAGTTAAGGTAACCCATAAGAGGTAATTGCTAACCTTATCATCCCATGGCCCATTTGTGTAAGGGCTTCTCAGTGAGCAGTTGAGTTCTGGTCTCTGGTCCAAAAGGCAGAAGGGGTTGGTATTCACTTAAGCCTTTCTTTCTTTCATCAGGAAGGTTTTGAGTTTGTACTTCACTTAATAAGGCAAGCTCCCTTACATTTGAGCATGAAGTCTAGTACAGGAAACAGTCATGGGATAAAAAACAAATCTAATCGAGTCATCCCTGGTTGAAAACATGTGTTAGTACAAATAGTATGTGGTTTACAGATACTAATATTTGCAATAAATTGTTACTGTGTGTGAAGACTTTTGATTGAAATGTGTTTTTTCGTTTCTTAAATTGCAGCATGCAGTCCATTCAGAACCTTGGGTTGGCAATCAGTTCCATCATTGCTGGCATGATACTGGATACTCGGGGATATTTGTTTTTGGAAGTTTTCTTCATTGCCTGTGTTTCTTGTAAGTGTGCCAGGTGGCAACATTTATTTAGTTTCTTTTAATATGTAGCAGAATATTTTTATATTTTCAGGTTTTTGTTATTGTTCTGTTCCCCCCTTTTTAAACCAAATCTGTAAGCCGTATCTCTTGGGTTTGCCTAGTTCTTAGCCTGTGTGTCAGTTTCCCAGCTGGTGACTTTCTAGTTCTCTGAAGATTCACACACATTTTTCAGGAGATTCCTGTCCTTAAAGGCAGTAGTGGAATCTGCTTCATATTCTGTTTTAAATACTTGTTTTGTTTTTTTTTTTTAAACATTTTCCCCTTTAAAGTGGAAGCATTTCAAGAGTCCTGAGTGTGTCCGTGGTTGTGAATGTGTGGACACTGCTGGTGTGACGTGGGTGTGAATGCTCATGGCTAATTTCATTAGGCAGTTTGAAATTTCTTTTATTAGTCCTGTTACTTAATTTTTGCCCGTAATGATTTGTTGATTAAAAATAGGAAGCGTTAGGAAACTGTTGAAAACTATAAGAATCAGAATTTTTCCATTGATAGTCTTCACCATACACATAAATTGTGTTCATCTGAAAAAAATTATCATATAACATATTAAGATGCCTTTTATACTTTGATAATATGTATCTAAAATGGCAAACCCCAGTGATATTATCAGACTTTATTTTCATTTTGTTTCATAGTGACTACCTATAGTTGAAGTAGAATTGTGCTTGTAGATAATTGCTTATGAGTAGCCTGAATACATTTTATTGTCTCATAATTTTAGAAATAAGCACATCAAATTAAAAAAAACCACATTATTTGTTTTTAAAAAGTGGGTCATATAAGAATTTACTGGTTCATGAAAATGTTTTCGTCTATTTCTGATGCTGCAACATGTGGTTTAACTTCAAGCCATTAAGTTCCATATATACTTGGTTCCCAAATCAAACACCGTGCCATTTAAAAGTGTTTTTGTTGCCATATTAATTTAAAGTAAGTGTGCCTCACTTGTCAAGGTACAAAGCTAAGCACCTGACTTTCTGAGGTTTTTACCGGCTCTGGGCATCTAATGACAACGTTCAGATGTTTGTTAAATGGACATGGTGTTTTCACACCTAAAACTTCCAAAGGATTAATTCTGTTTACCCTCTGTAAAAAGATAAATAGTGTAGGGATTGGCAGGAGTTTTGGGGAAGTGCTGGGAAGGACCAGCACTTACAAAGAGAGAGGAAAGAGTAGCAAGGATGACCGTGGGTGGGTTGGCCCCCTCTCCTGTGGGTGTCTCAGCTTCTCTGTTTCTGGCCTCGCTATCCCTGGGCTCAGGTAGCCTATGGAGAAAATGATGTTTAACTTATTTTGAGTACGAGTTATGATTACGTAGGAATCATTGGGAAGGAGTACATGATTTTTAAGGGTCCTGTGTTTTTTCACTTCCAGTGTCACTTTTAGCTGTGGTCTTCCTCTATTTGGTGAATCGTGCCCAAGGTGAGTAAAAGTTAAGGTATTTCTTAAACTGTGATGGATCATCTTGTGGGGTAACTGGATTGTCTCCATGCCTCTTTAGAGGACAGTGCTTTAGTTCATGTAATAACCTTCTGTTCATACATAGTGATGGAAACATTTCATTATGTAACATATAGTTATGTATTCTGGGCCTTCACATTTCTTACAATTATTGTTATGCTCTGGCTAATTCAATATGAGTTTTGTAATATAAAATCTTAGATGTTCACTATATATTAGTATAAATAAACATTTTTTAAAATAAAGCCTTTCCTGTGTTGTCTTATATTAAAAAAAATAAGTAAACAAATTTACAGCTGAAATGCACATTTTAAGGTTGAAAGCATTCGATGCAGAATGAGAAATTGCAGATTTTTTTCTTTTGCTAATATGTGCTATATACATTTGTTCGTTTTTTTCTTTGTTCTTAGATGTTGATGTTACCCTTATCAGTTTTTCTAACTGGCTTGCCTTTAAAGGTTATTATGTATTTAGAAAAATATATCCACATGCTGTTTAAATCATTTAGGTCATTTCCTTTCATTTCTCTTAATTTTCACTATTACTGAATGTTAATACAGTGTCCCCGTTAACAAAACCTGAAGCGATACATAAATCCAAACTTAAAAAAATGCTAAAATTAAACAGTAATTATTTGTATCATATAAGGATTTTTAGAAAACATTTTTTTTCGTTAAGAAGGTTCCAGGAGAGAAACCGTTTCTTTCTTCCACAGCCTTTTCTGTCACTTTATGGTATATCACTGCAAATGTGTGTGTGTATGCACATGCTTGTTGGGATTTTACTTTTAATAGTTATATTGAAAAGATTCTGTGCTTATTTGTGTTTTAGGTGGGAACCTAAATTATTCTGCAAGACAAAGGGAAGAAATAAAAGTTTCCCATTCTGAGTAAGTATTGAAAAAAGAAAAGTTGTCTTTATTTTGAAAATCTTACTAAACATTAGCATTTTATTTCAAGGTATTGGGACTGGACTTTTAAGAAATTAATCTTTTTCTTGAGTTTGGAGAGCTGACAATTACCTCTGGAACTACTATAACAAAATTCTGTTTGTGTCAGAAAATTTAAAGAGGTGGATATCAGTTTAAAAATGAAGGGTGGGGAGAGACTTAGACTGTAAAGTTGCTTTTTGAGAGAAAAAAATCTGTAGTATTTGTAGTTTATTGGAGGAAAGGTCTTTGTCTTAAATTCCTGTCCTGGACTCACCCTTCCATTCTCTCTGATATTTTTTTTTTCTTAACTAGTTGAGATAATTTTTCTTCTTCTCCTAGTACTAGCATGGCTATTCTGTGTTCTCTTGACTAATTTGGAACAGATTAAAGTATATAGTGTGGGGTTTAAGTTAAATTAATTTTTTTCCATGAGTATATGCTAAAACAGTGATTCTATTTCCTGTTATTTCTAATTTTTGTCGTTGAATTTTTATTTAAAAAATTTATTTTAAATTATATACCATGTAACTGTAAGTTTTGTGAATTTTGAATAGGTTAAAATCTGGTAGAACAAGGCTGTTTCAAGGGGTGATTCTTGGCCATCAGAAATTGCCTTTTAATATAGTAATTCTAGAAATAATATTTTAAGAAAATAATATGAAGTGTTATGAGTTTTAAATATTTTTATGACAGTCTTTGTCATCTCAAAAAGTTGGAAACAGCAAAAATGTCACAAAATAAATACGTTATGAACCATCCACATATGTTTAAATGATTTTTAGAAGGATTTTTAAAGTCAGAGATATGTAACTTGCT
The DNA here is from genome assembly GCF_036562045.2 of Rhinolophus sinicus. Classification (NCBI taxonomy): domain Eukaryota; kingdom Metazoa; phylum Chordata; class Mammalia; order Chiroptera; family Rhinolophidae; genus Rhinolophus; species Rhinolophus sinicus. The sequence continues at coordinate 28,437,015 of NC_133751.1, forward strand.
GTATGTTAAGTGAGTAAATGATAAAAATGCAAATACAATATCCTAATTTTACTTTTAAAAAGTATACAGGCATTTGTATTTCTTAAACCTATTACTTGTGTATAACGGAAAAAATACTGAAAGAAAACCCCCAATATAACAACTCCAGTTGAATGGTAGGGTTACAAGAGTTTATTTTTATCTTTGCTTTTCTGTATTTTCCAATTTTATATATTGATCCTGCATTACTTTTCCAATCGAGGAGATGAAAGATTATCCAGCAAAATGAGTAACTTTTAATACTTGGCACTATGAGTTTTGTAATGCTTACAGTTTACGTTTTGTAAACCAGGTGAAGCTTTGTGGTTTTTCCTCTACTTTTTGATAATTTATTGCATTATGTTTTGCAGATGAGAAGTTCAAATGACTGTGTCATGAAAATGGGCTGCACACATCATTGTTTGAAAACCTCGATTTTTTTTTTTTTAATTTAGAGTTTAGTCATTAGGAAAAATAATAGTCTGGAAAGTTATATTTATATTTCAAATACTCCTATTTCAGAGTATATTTGTGAGGACTATTTCATCCTCTGTCTTTTGTGTGTTGCTGAAGAAGTCTACTTTGGAATAGGCTAATCAACAGTGAAGTTCAGCAGATTCCTCTGGAATGTGCAGGTGAACTTCAGTAAGGACAGGAAATAATGGAAATCATTGTATCTTGTATTGAGATCATTTTCACAAAGATCTTAGGGATGTGGCCTTTTCTTTACCTTAAAGCAAAACAATGAAAAAAGCTTTTGAAGGGGGTAGAAGGGGTGTTTTATACAGAATAAACTGGCATTTTAATAGGCATTCCCTTTCGTATTATAATAGGGAATATTTGAGAGATATTTTTATGAAGTCCCTTCATTTTCACAAGTAGCAGCTTATGTTCTGCTCTCTTTAGTTATGAGAGGTTGCTGAGCAGGGACGTTTTGGAGCTACTTTCTCTCGGTTATTGAGCACCTTAATCACTTATGGACATACTTTTGTGGTACAAACTTTCTGTGCAGATTTTTTTATAGTTAATTACTAAAAAAATGTCCGTTACATTATGATAATTGCTTATCTACCTGGATAAATAAAACCACTCAAAGGAATACTTGATATCTTCTAAGTTTTGATTTTTAAAATGTTTTAAAACACTGATTTTTAACTCTTATTTATATGGAAGTTTATAAGAAAATCTGTGTTGGCATAAAGAAAATTTGCCTAATTAGAGTCATTGAAAGATTGCAGGATTAGCTTTTTCTCCAGAGTAGGCCCTTAATGAAACACTTATGTTTTGCACCTTAAATAAAATAATGCATATGAAATTTCTCCAACAGACTAACACTTTTCAATTGACTCGATCTTAGCATATTAAAGTCAAGGAATTTTTCATGTGTTTTGCTCTCTGTAGGCAGGCAGATATTTTAGACAACAACTATTAAACTAAAGAATTTAGCTGATTACACTGTTTAAAGTACATGACATAACGTGTGCTTAAAAGTTCTGGAACAGATTGAAAGTGCATTCCTTATTCAGGGTAAATTTATTTACATCCATTTTTCTGATTTACAGTTTATTGTGTCATTATTCAGTTGTTAGTTCTTTAGGCTTTGGCTGCCGTGTGACTGTTGTAGCCCATGTTATTGACCGTTGGCCTCACCAGTTGGGGAGAGTGCAGGAAGGTGACAGCTGCTGCTGCTGGAGGACTTGTGTGGTCTGGCCCCTGCCTCCATCTTTCCACTCCTCTGCCCCAGCCACAGGGAGCTGCTTCCGTTTTTTCAAATGGGTCATATTTCTTCCTTTCTTGGGGGCTTTGTCCATGCTGCTCCCTTTGCTTAGAATATTTTTTCCAGGATTCTCTAAAACCTGGTTTCACCTAATTTCCGTCAGGAAACCTTAGCCCCAGCTCAGAAGCGTTATTCCTATGGAAACTCTTCCAGACCTTTCAGGCTATCAGGGTCTTCTTAAGTTCCTGTGACTTTTGAAAAGCCCTGTACTTTTCCTTCTTAGCTTACCTCAGCTTGTAATGAAGAATTTGTGACATTGTGGGTTTCCATCTCTTCCTTTAGATTGTGAGCTCCTCGAGGGCAAGGACTGTGTCTGTTATATTAATAGTGACTCTGCTGGTAGTGACCAGCACAAAGTAGGCACAAAATATGTTTTTGAATGATGCTTAAATAAAAAGGAAAGTAAATTGGAATAACTTTTTGAAGGATAAATTGGTAATATGAAAAAAAGACCTGAAAGGGGAATAGTGGTGGGCTGCATGTCTTTTGACTTAGAAGTTCCATTTCTGATAATTTATTGTAAGGGACCCATCAGGCACACACACTTGTAAATATATATTAAGGGGGTATCTTCATTGCAAGACTGCTTATAATAGCCTAAAATAGGAAACCACCCATGTTTATCAGAATAGGGGATTTGTTAACCACATCGTATCATATGTATAAAGGGAAATACTAAGCAGTCGTTAAATGGTTCCATTAGAGTACACGCTGACATGGAATGATGGCGTCATTATGTGGGAGAGGCAGAGTGCTGCTACTATACAACAAACATGTTTGAAGGATGTGTCCATAAGTGTCTCTGGGTGATGACTTTCTTTTGGCTTATTTATATTTTCTACTTTTTCAACAATAAATACTTATTATGTAATAAAAGTTTAAAACCCCCTATAAAGAATGAAATTCAATACAAGTTTGAGTGTTACTGTTTGAAGAAAGTGGTATTAGTGTTCAGAAGGGAGGGAGGTAATAGGTAGTGTTTTCCCAAGAACTTTGGGGATGTCGGTGGGAGTTAAACAGCGCCAGGAGTTAGAATTTGTATTGACAGGAAGAAAAGTGCATGTGAAGGGAACTGTGGGAGACAGTATAGAATGGGATATGGGCTAAATGAAATAATGCACTTATTTTTGGGTCCCAGTTGTAGCAAAAAAACAGCTTCAAGGTGTTTGCAAGCTGTCCGTTTATGGAATGCCTCCACCTCAGCGTCACACACCTTGGCTTCTTCCCTTGACAGTTCTTGGAGTGCCCCCTGGGGGTCGGGGGTGCGGGTTGTTGAATTTAGGCCTTGAACATGGAATTGCTGCCTGGAGGTTGGGAGAAAACTTTAATGTTTTGTAAGAAATAACTGAAAAGTCCTTGACATCCTGCAGACAGGCCAGGCAGCCACACTTTTACCACTTACTCCCCCCAGGTGTCGTGTGTATGGTCATGTACTCAAGTGACGTGTCTTCTTGGTGGCTCTTTATCCGTCCCACATCATGGCAGCTGCCCCGCCTAACTTGCTCTACTCCCTAAACTGACTTTTCCCCCAGAGGTTTGACTGCAAGTCAATTGTGTAATGAAAATCAGTGGGCCTATGAGCCATTCCATTAGGGGTTAGCGTGGACTTTGTAGGAGTTTGTGTTTTTGAAGAGAATCACCTCCCATGCTTATCTACTAAGTTTTACTACCGTGTTTCCCCGAAAATAAGACCTAGCCAGTCCATCAGCTCTTATGCGTCCTTTGGAGCAAAAATTAATTTAAGACCCGGCCTTATTTTACTAGAAGACCGGTCTTACAATAATTTTTGCTCCAAAAGACGCATTAGAGCTGATTGTCCGGCTAGGTCTCATTGTCCGGCTAGGTCTTATTTTTGGGGAAACATGGTAGGTAGTAGCTTTCTGGACTTCCATTTCCTGATTGCAAAGTGGAATATCACTAAAGTTCCTTTTAGCACTCTCATTCATCCTTTACGAAACATACAGATACGGTTAATTACCATATGTTAGATGTGTATTCATTAATGGGTGACCTAGTACATTGTCTAGAGAAATATCTATCCATTCCCTGCATTTAGTGGATTAGTTGATGGGTTGAAAAATATGGGCCTTTCCTGGGATTGTGTTCAGATTCCTTTGGGCACTCTGGCAAGTAAATGAAGCATGCTCAGAAATTTCTAGGATAACAGTGGGTTCACAAACAACTAGCTGAAAGTCTGGGCTGGTGACACTTTCAATCTTGCAAGGCCTATCCCACTGCGCCCTCCTCCCCCAAATATTGAGGCTTACTCAGTTTTCCAAGGAGAATCTGATTATTTGGGGGTTCTATGTCTTAGCACGTTCAGGTAGTTTTTAACCTTTCAAAGCACACCCTGTCTGCCCTGTGGAAGATGTAAATAAGTGTTAGGACAAAAGGTGAATCCCTTCACCCAACTTCCTAACCTGAAAAGAGCCCTGATTTCAGAGGCTGCTGTGGACAGGAGATGGCAAAACAGCCAATGGAGTGAGGTAGGAAGAGGATGAGAGGAGACTGGGTTTGAGCTGGCAGCAACGGACTTGGGAGCGCTGGGATGAGAAACAGCTGGAAGAAGAACAGGACCTTGTGTTAACGAAAGGAAGCCTGGGCTGGGACATGAGGTAGTGAAGAGATGGTCCTGGAGACAGGTCACCTCAGATGTTAGAGGCATCGCTCATGAAATGGAGAAGGTCAGAGGAGAAATACATGGTGTCTTTGGGTTCCAATGCAGTCCGTGGGCGTGGCGTCCAGGCTTGGAGGATGGGAGAGCTGGGGGAATGAGCCTAAGAGATCAGACATATTTAATGGACGTTTTAAAATGTTTTCCATGGCTTATTTTATAGTTCTATGAATTTTAGTAGCGGATAGATTTGTATTCTGGCCACCACAACCAGGATATAGAACAAATAGCTCTTTCATGAACATTTTCAAAGGGAAATATAGTAATATTTTAAGATAACATATATATGTGCTCCCTTCATTTAAGAGTAGAAAGTTTTGGTTTATTTTCTAGCACTTGGGTTTTTGAAGTGCTTTTCTAATCTGATAACAAAGTACATAAAGGTCTTGTGATGGTGTTACTTATTAATATGTTTATTTCATAGAGTACAAAATTTCACCTTTTAACAGAGATCTCTGACATTGGGGTATATCTTTGACATCATCTGATGGTTCAAAAAAATAACAGTAGTGGGGAAAACCAAACATAGTGCTGTAATTATGCTTGATGATGTGAGATATACACACATTTCTGTGTCATCATTTGTTTCTGGCATCATTGACCTAAGGCTCTTCAGTAGAGGAGGTGATTTGGAGATGTGGAAAATGTGGACCTCCTTCCTCAAGTGGGGGAAGCACATAAAGAGCCAGTGACTCTGGGATTGCGATGCAGTATGATGAGCGTTATCATAGATCAATGGCTAATTGGGTTCAGAACACCTGCCATCCTGAGATTCCCAGAGGAGATCGTCTTTGAGCTGCATTGTAAAGGATGAATAGGGTGATTCACCTAACAGAAGGAGTGGGGTGGGAGTGGGGTGGACGAGAGGCCCCAGAGCTCATCCTGAGAGAGCCTGCTGTTAATTACAGTGGAGTGAAGGGGTCACCTGGAGAGTTGAGGTTTTAAGCTTTTGATACAAGGCAGATTGCTGAGGGCCTTTCATTCCATGTTCAACATTTTGATCTTAATACTGAAGGCAAATGGGAGCATTTGGACGATTTTTATGTTGAGGATTAAGGTAGGATTTACATTTACGAAGAGGACCCTAGAAGCAGAAGGAAGGGAATGAATCGGAAGTTGAGGGGGACAAATCTGGAGTCAGGAGAATGGTTAATAGGTTGGAGCAGTGAAGCCCAAGAGACATGATGGAAGTTTGAACTAAGGCAGTGGCAGTGAAGATGGAAATGAGTGGACAAATTCTAGTAATACTAGGGAGGGTGAACTGACAATATGATCTGACAACGTGAGGCGTTGGGAGAAGCTTGAATTAAGGATGACTCCTGGCTTGGTTGGATGGTGGTGCCATTTAACTGGAAAGAGCAGGTTTGGGAGGAAAATGATTTCAGTTTTCCCTTTGTGGATGGAGCTTGCAGTGCCTGAGAGATTGTTGTATGGACAGAAGCATAGGTTTGAAATGTGAAAGGAATTCCGGGCCATAGGTGGGGCCATCAGGAATCAGTGAGATTGCCTAGGAAGAGTGCCAAGGACAGAGTCCTAGGCACACCCACCCTCACTTACAGGGAGGGAGCAGGACAAGGAGTGAAGAGAAGCAAGAGAGGGTGCCTTCTGTGGAAGCCAGGGGAGGTGTAGGAAGGGAGTGGGCGGCAGTGGGAAGTGCCCTGAAAGCTCAAGCGGGATAGGCTCTGCCCGTGTCCATTCAGTTTGTAACTGGCAAGTCATTGGTACCTTGTTGAGAGCAATTTCAGTGGGATGGGCAGCAGCTGCTGGTAATGATTTGGAGTATAAATTCAAGGTAGAAATGCAATAAAAAGTGTAGCCTATCCTTGCAAGAAACTAGGCTATAAAAGAACAGAAAGAGTCTTCGGTGGCTCTTTCTTGGATTGTTGGGTTAATGCTTTATAAAGGTCTCGTTGTTCATGTGTTTTTCTACTTGCGGGATGGCGCATTCTCAGACTCTGCGATTCTTTAATTTTCTTGGAATGGCACTTTTTGCTTTTTGTTCATGATTTAACCACTATAAAAATGTCCAGTTATGGCCTGCTGCAGGAACATACGTTCTGCTCTTAACCACGGAATTCTTCTTCAGACCATTACCTTCGAAGTTGTTTGATACATTGAAGAAAAAAAACCTCAACAAAAAGTTGAGAAATTGAAATACTGAAGACATTTGGCCTGCTTACAAGAAAGTAAAAGATAATGAGAATACATAACTTGATAAGCTGAGGTTATGCTTAATTGCACATGACTTTGTGAAAAATTTCCCTTCCTGTTGTCTTTGAAATGTGGGCTAAAAAATGAGAATGCTTGCAGGTATGTTGTGTCCTGGAATTGCATTGAATTGGACTTGGTGAGTGTTAGAACAAATAAATCCCAGACAACTTGTGATTTAGTTTTATAGGCACACATTCATAAATTGGATTTAGGCAGTAATTCCAGAAAAGCATACACAGGAGAATCATTTGCTGTATATTCATTTATTCCACAAAGATTTAGTAAGTACCCAGATGTTCCAGCCTCTGCTAGATGCTGGAGGAGGAGGGCTAAGAGGACTGAAACACTGCTGCTCATACTTGGGGAGTACAAGGGGAGAGGTCCCTTAAGAGGTGTGGGTGATGGGTCAGAGAAGGGGGAGGGCCTTTTGATGAGTCATCAGGGGAGGCTTCTCAGAAGAGGTGGCCTTTGAGTTGTTGGCTGAGAGACAACTGTTCATTCTCTTTGACTGTTCTGTTTCATGTGACACCTTGATTCCTCCCTTGACACTGTTCCTTCTGCGTTCCCAGTGCTGTATGATCCAGCACTAGCTTCTATCCCTATGTTCCCTGTCAGAATTTTTTATGATTCCTGTATCTCCTCTGCTTTTTCTCTTCTCCCTCAGAGATGTTATTTAGGTCTGTAGCTTTGAATATTTGCTTGGACAGATAACTAAACCCAGAGCTTGTGCCAAAGCTGTCTCTGATTCTCTATTTCCAACTTCTCTCAGTAGCAGCTCACATTGGACTTGTCTGAATCTGAAATCTCCCCCACAGTACACAGCCCCTTCCCTCCCTTCCCTTCCCCTCCCTTTTCACCAATACTGTTGAACACCTACTATGTGCTAAGTGCTAATTTTCTTTTGGTTCCTCGTGCTTGGAGTCTCAGAGTCATTTTCGTTGTTTCCTTTACCACTCACGTCTAATCATTTTATTTCTCTTCATTCTTTCCAATATGTTTTAAAACGTTTTCTCATGCCCATTATCTGTACACTTGGAGCACTGCAGTGGCCTTCTAAATGTTGATCACCACCTTCTTCCTCCATTATCAGCATCACCATTGCTTACTGAGTGTCATATTCAGAATGTTGTTAGGATGCCATGTTCTATAGATTGAAAAATCAAATAGTGGGGGAGATAAAACAGACTGAAACGATAATCATCGCATCATCAACTCCAAGGTCATAAGCCCAGTGGGTGAGTCAGTAGTGCAGAGTGAGATCGGAGGTAGCTGCAGGAAGTAGAACTCATGGTCTAGGAAGATGGCTACTTAGGCATTTGGAGAAGGTTTTTTTTGGGGGGTGAGGAGTAGGTGTTTGGGGGAGGTGAGGGTTGTTACCATGGTGGCCCCATGGTAAACGTGAGGGGTGGAAGTCCACGTAGTGGGGTAGGAGACCTGTGAGTTGAAAAGTTCAGTTGGGACTAGACTGATGGGTGAGAAATCTGAGCTTTATTGTATAGAAATGATGATACAGGGAGGAAACTAACAAAATCAGGGAGGGTATGATGTATGAAAAATGCGGTTTGAAAGAAAATCTGAAGGTATAGTGCAGCATGTGTTTGAAGGGAAGAGAAACCAATGAGGAGACCTTGAGAAGTTTGCTGTGCCGTTTTGTTTCTTTTTTCTAATTCGTTCAAACGTGAGGGCCTACAGATTAAGTTTCTAAGTCACAGCTTTAATCATGTCACTGTCCCACTCAAATACCTGTGGTGGTTCCCTGTGCCTTGAGTTGTTCTTTCCCTGGCTTTGGGGCACCCAACCTTCCAGCATGGTCTCCACCTCCTCCCCTTCAGGAACCAACCGTTGGCTCTCACACACATTTTCCGTTTTCTCCACTGCTTGGGGGAATTCTAGTAATTGAAATTTCACCCAGCCTTTAGCAGACTCATAATTCATGGATCTCTCAGCAGAAAGTGCTCTCACTCCTTCTCCCCTCCCCCCAAAAAAAGAACTTCCCTAATACCTACTGCCTGTGGTGTTCATTTGGATTAATCAATAGCTGACATGATTTCTTCTGCAGCTGCTGAAATTATTAATTAGTGCACATTGTTTGTGTATATGTTTTTGTTTCTCCAACAGTCTCTAACCTCCTTAAGGGCTGACACTTTGCTTGTGCTTTTGTAAGTGGCTACCGCCCTTACATTTGCATCCATGGATTTTGAACATGATAATATTCACCCACCTTCAATTTTGTTTTAACCTGCCCAAACAACCAGGCAGATAATGTGACGCTTGGGGCCCGGAGGGATAACACATTTGGGGATCCCAGCTTTCACCAGGGTGGTGGACATTGCCCAGGTAGATTCAGGAAGAACTTTTGTTTCTTCTGGTCTCTTTGTCCCCTTCTATGGGTGGGTTTTCGATAACCACAGGGGAGGCAAATATATTTCCTTGACTTACATTGGGCAGTGAGTTTCCAGCTCCCCTTAACAAAGGGTCCCTTTTTCCAAGGGGATAGTCAGATTTGATTTTTGTATCTTGAATAACTGTCCCTGAAAACCAGGATACAATGTCAACTAAGTTAAACTTTTTGATCCCAATTATCCAGAAATAAGTTAAAAATGGGTTCTTTGCTGCTAAGAAGGTCAGAAAACACTGCTGAAGCTGAATTAACATTATGTGGACCAGAGAAGTAACGGCAAGCATAGGTTCACAGAGACTGAAGGCTGGAAAACTTTGGCAGGTGTATAAAGCACTTGCTTTTTCAATAAAGGTAATGCATCCTGAGGATTCCAGGTTTTCTTCCCACCTGCAGCGTTGGCAGGCTGGTGGGTTTGGGATGTGGAATGGCTTGAAGCTTTTGGGGGGGAGCCTAGTGCACCAGTTCGCTGGTAATGTTAAACTTGATTAATTTCTAAGGTGTGATGATAGATAATGGACTGTAGTTTGGCTGAATCTTCCCAGTGTGTTGTGTTTGCAAAGACAGGGACAAGAATTAATAAGAAGCAAGAGAGCTGATAGAACGTTCAACAGAGCAATCAGTTTTAAGCTCTCCCAGCCAGTGTAGGAGCATTTACTTATATGGAAAGAGCTGACCTGCTAATTAGAAAACACCCTTGCCTGTTCATTAAACTGATTATCCTAAGGAATTCTGCTAGGCAACACTTAGTCTAGCGCTAATTATTGCGTGCCCTTGAAAGCAATAAACTGCACTTTTAGAATAAAGTTTTATAATTTAGACATATACATGGTTTACTCAGACACTTCCTGAGATTAGAGTAGGGTAATAATGAGGGGTTATACTTCCGTTTTTATGAAAAAGGCTTATCCACCTTTTCATAGAGAGATTATAATGAATTATTAAATAATGTATGCTTAGATCTGCGAACTCCTTGGAGATCATTATTGTTTAAATGTGAGAGGTTTTTTTAAGGTTGTCGTTTTGGATTACCTTGAATCTTAAACGTAGCTCCCCCCCCCCCCCCCCCGCCCTTTGGTAGAGAATGAACATCATACAATTTAAGACTGGTAAAACTTTTCTGTCATAAACTGAGACATGTTCAAATAAAAACCATGGTTCATGCAGTCACTTTACCCTGTATCTCCCACTTTATCATGCAGAACTTTTTCTAACATTAACCAGTACACTGGTTAAGAAGGGTAGTGAAAAACCTTATACTGTATATACCCACTGGTCTGCAGATAACAATGATGTAAACAAGTGAGCTGACCTAAAACAGAGAGCTGGTGCTGTCTGCGAGAACTTGGCTGGCTTTGGATGGGGCCGGGTGCTTCAGTCTTAGGAGCGTGTATTTCAGCTTCTAAGGCCATTTCCTGGGCTCAAAGCTTCCATCCAACACTATGACCTGGGCATTCTCCAGCTGGGTGACCTTGGACAAGTTACTTAAAGCTCCAGGCTTCAGATCCCTCATTTATTTGTAAATGGGGCTGACGATAGCTCCTACCTCTAAGGGCTGTTGTGAAGATTAAATGAGTTACTCCATGTAAAGTGCTCTTACATAGTAAGGGCTTCATTCACTCATCCATCCATGTATTCATTCACTTATTTATTCAACCCCTATGTGTTGTGCACTCACTATGTGCTTGGCCCTGCATTAGAAGCCGGAATTAGGGGTACAGCAGTCAGACAGACGAGGTCTCTGTCCTATAGGTCCCTGGCCTATATTCTAGGGGCAGAGACAGATCATAAGTAAACTAATGAGTCCGGGTACTAATCAGTGACAGAAGGACACTAGGGAAATATAACAGTGAGTGACTGGGTTGTGGGGAGAGAGCAGCATTAGCTATGATGGGCTGGAGTGGCTTCTGCGGAGGTGATGTTTGAGCTGAGACCTGAACGACAAGAGCTACATGTCATCTCTCATTAAAATAAAGTTTTCCTTTGTGTTGGTGACATTCTCCATATTCTTATTTTAAAGTCTCTTAACATCAGTACAAACTCCTTCCCCGTAGGACACCCCTAGGAGATCTTGAGTCCGTCTACCACTAGCGCACGACTGTATTCAAACAAGTCATTGTCAACGTCTTGGGGCTCGTTTTGCCCACACTGCATCTTGGCAGTACCCAGACCTGCCCACCCCTGGGCCTCTCGCCCTCGGCTCCGGCTGGGTGCTCACCCACCTTGTTATGCCTCAGTTTTTGGAGGAGCCTGACTCTGTTGTTCCCGACTGACAGGAAGTACAGGACTGGGTTGAAGCAGCTGTTCATGCTCACCAGCGGCCTCCATATCTTGTAGGCCAAGCTGGCCACCCTCAAAAGCTGGCAGTCCTGGGAAGTCAGGAAGCGGAGAGTGAGGTAGAAGGAGCGTGCGACATGGAAGGGCACGAAGCAGAGGACGAAGAGGCTGCACACCAGCAGGATGGTCCGGATGGACTTGGCCCGGACTGCGTTGCCCGTCTTCATGAGGGTCTCCTCTGGCTTGGTCAGGCTCCTGACCATCAGCGTGTAGCACACCAAGACGACCGCAAAGGGAAAGGCAAAGCCGGACAACGTCAGAACCATACCGTAGGCAAAATACCGATCAAAATTCTTTGGGCCAGTTGTGTCGTAGCAGACCATGTGGCCGTTGATGTAGTCCGTGTGGGAGAAGCCCAGGGTGGGCAGCAGCTGCAGGACCACCAGGGCCCAGGTGGTGGCCGCAGCCAGCAGGGCGTGCCGGCGGGTCCGGTAGGGCAGGGAACGCAGAGGGTGGCACACGCTCAGGAAGCGATGCACCGAGATGCAGGTCAGCAGCAGGACGCTGCCGTAGAGGTTAGTGTAGAACAGGAAGCGCACCAGCTTGCACAGTAGCTCCCCGAAGGGCCACCAGTCCCCCATGGAGTAGGTGACGATGAGGAAGGGCAGCGTCAGCACATAAAGCAGGTCGGCCACCATCAGGTTCACCAGATAGATGGTGGCACAGCTCCAGCGCTTGGTTTGGTGCCAGGAGAGCCACAAGACAGTGGCATTCAGGGGCAGTCCTAGCACGAAGATGATACTGTAGGTCAGAGAGAGGTAGATTTGCTTGTAGTCCTCTGACAAGTGGCAGAGGCCTTGTTCCTCGGAGGCATTAGTGTCCAGCGTGTCCATCTCTTGGGGTGCTCCCTCTGGGAGCCCAGCTGCTCCTGCTTCTGCTTCCCCTGGGAAGAAACAAAATGGACAGCAGAGCATGATGCCCTCAGCTGGGTGTTAGCCCCTGCCTTGCTCTGGCACTCAACTCTGTGTGGTATGTATGGTGCGACTCTCTCCCCAAGGCTGGTCAGTGTCCATGTTGGAGGGAGACCAGCTCCAGGACAGAAAGAATTAAACCCGAGGGCAAAGCAGTCTTCAACACGAGGGCTTCTAGACTTACCAGGTCCAAAGGGCTGGCCCTATGCTGACTTGTATGCTCTCTGCTCCAGACTGGGTTGTGATAGGAAACTCAAGTACACATGGTGGCAGGTAGGTGCTGCTGCCATTTAAACAGGGCGCACACGGCCTCCAGTGCTATGACTCCTCCTCTGGCTAGCGTCCTTTGCATAGAGCCAGGAAATCTCCAGCCTGAGAAGCTGGAGTTGCATTCCCAGGGGGTGATACTGCTCCCAATCTTGTCCTCACTCCAAACCCCGTGGTGGAAAAGAAAGTGATCCTTGGGCTTAGGGAGGATTAGGCAAAGCACAGGTTTTGCCTACAGGCTCTGCTGGAGGGTTTTGATTTGTGTCTCTTTCAGGATTTATTAACTGCGTATTTGAATGCTGAGGCTGATTTGCGTGTTAACAATCTCAGCATCCCGAGCAGCCAAGAAAACAAACCTGAGCCACGAAGCCAGCTGCAGCTTCTTCCTTATTCCCGTCCCTGCTGACAAAGCAGATGCAGTTAGCAGACCCCCATAGCTGAAGAAGCGGGGTGTGGCGCTCGCAGGGTTTTTTTTCTCACTGGGAAGTCAGTGGGTCAGTCAGCCAATCAGCATGGAATCTACAGGGATGGAAAGAAGTTTGTTTCTAGGGCTTGATGTTCAGAAAGACGAGTCAATGCAGAGCAAGAGAAAAATTTTAGATTGGAGATTTTCATATAAATTGAGTGTTGACTGTAGACTATCACATACAGAGCTTTATTTACAATAAAAGGAGCAGACACCTCGTGCACTCAGTCCACGCTTACTGAGCACCTATTAAGTCAGGCTCAATGACTAGCAATACAGACGAGTGAAACACAGCCCTTGCTCTCCAGGATCTCAGTCTGGTGGGGAAGAAAGAAGAGGATACAGCTAATTGTAATACAGTCTGATAAATGGTCAACCAAACGCTGTGAAAACCAGCAGGATGCATTGGTTCTCCCCTGAGAGAATAAGAGTAGCGCCACTTGAGCTGCTTGGTGGGAGAAGAACAAATCGGAGCTTGCGAGACAGAGAAGTGAGGGGCATCCTGAAAGGACAGCATATGCAAGGAGCTGGAGGTGAAGGGTGTCCTGGGATGGCAGAAGGACCAGCCTAGCGGATGAACATCAAGGATGCCACCACAAGGGGCGTGGGCTAAGGCTGTGTTTCAGGAAGATACCTGGCAGCAGCAAGGAATCGGGCCTGGAGCAGCCAGACTGTAAAGGGGCTGAGGCAGAGCCTGCAGGTGAGAGATGCTCAGTACCCCAAATGAGGCCATGCAGGGTGGTCGAAGGGGAGGGAGGAGACCTGACCCCAGAGACGCTGTAGAGACACGAGTGACAGGAGGGTGTCGCTGAGACTGGGTGGGTGGTAAGGCCAGCGTCTAAGCTGAAACGTGAAGCTTGAAGCCTGGGACTGCTGTTCACAGATTGAGGGGACCGTGGGTCTCTGTGCTGCATCCTGACAAGGGGCTTGACACTTAGGTGACTGGCTGTAAAATCCACCCAACTGGGAGAGCAAAGCTTTTTGACTTGGTGAGTAAAAGGAGTGCAGTTTTCATTCATGTTGTTCCCTGTAATGTGTCATGTGGGAGGCTGGCAAATGCTTAGCTGTTGCTAGTGAAGCTGCCTTCCCAGCTCAGTGTGGGCTCCCAGAGAGAAGCCAAGGAGGGAAGCAGCCTGGCTCAGCGTGCAGTGTTAGCTGGGTCCAGAGGGTCACACCGCGATCTTATTTAATCCTCAGAACAACCTTGCGGATGAGGCATTATTACCTTGTTTCACTGATGAGGGTCAGAGAAGACACCCCGGTAGGGCTCACTACACCCTCTACTCTAGGGGGCCTCGTGGGTGGCTGCCTCCACATGGTGTGCTGTGGTGTGGTAAGAAGCCCTCCAAGCTGGCTTTGCCAGCGACCGGCCGCTAATTAGGACAGTCCGAATCAAGTCACCTTGTCTCTCATCCACGGTCTCCTCAGCTGTAGAAAGCGATGGTGTCTCCGGTGAGGCTGCTTTGAGAATCAGCGAGGAGAGAGGCACAGGCCTGACACATTTCACTTCTCTTCCTACTCCTTCTTCTCCCTCTTCTCCTAAACACCGTGGTGCCCTGGAAACCCGAGGTCTTTGGGTTGTGTAGGAAGATGAGAGGGCAAGTGTCCTTTGCTACCTGAAAGCTGGTCAAGGTCACTTTCTTCCTGGCTGTTACCTTCTGCTGTGGTCTGATTGTATCCCCTACAAAGTCAGGTGTTGAACCCCTAGCCTCCAGTGCACTTGGAGTAAGGAAGTAATTAAGGTTAAATGAGGGCATAAGAGTGGGACCCCAATCCAGTAGAATCAGTATCTTTATAATAAAGGACAGCAGAGAGCTTGATATCTGAAAATTATTGCTATAATATCTAAAATTCCCTTCTCTCTCTCTCTCTCGTGAGGACACAGCACAGCAAGAAGGTGGCCTGCAAACCAGGAAGAGCTCTCACCAGGAACTCAAATCCTGCAGTTCTTGATCTTGGACTTTCCAGTCTCTAGGACTGTGAGAAGTGCATTTCTGTTGTTGAAGCCACCCAATCTGATATTTTGTGACAGAGCTCGAGAAGACTAAGACACCTTCCACACACTTCCAGGCTTAGCGAGTCTGGAGGGACAGCTTTTTAGGGGAGAGGGTCACCATCCTTTGTCAAGGCATAAGGGTAAACTACACAATGTTCAGACTGATGCATCACTGAGGCTACTATTATGAAGAAAGGAAGAGGGAGAAAAACTCAGGCCATAAAGGATTAATTCACTTGCCCAAAGCTGTGACAAGGCTGACCACCTCATCCTCTTTGAAGCCTTTCTTCTGTAGCCTCCGTCATCCCCTGACTTTTCTCCTGCCTCCCTAGAACTCCTAGTTCCCTCCATTAACAGGGATGCAGAATTGTAGGGCTATGTAGCTATTCATAGAATAAAGGAAAAGACCTAGAGTGGAAGAGAGGGTGGCTGGGGGTTTAGAGAGAAGAGAATTTGAGGACAGTTGGTGTGATGAATGGGATTCTAAGGAGAAGAGATGTCTACATTCCTAGAAAGTGAGTGTGTATCGCATAATGCAGGTTTCCCTCTGTCACCATTTCTTCAAGAGCTTTAAAAAAGGCAGACATAATTTAGAATCTGTTTACTTTAAATGGGCTCAGTGGGGGAGATGGGCCTTCAGAAAAGAATGAATGAAGTGAGAATCCCAAATGTGTGGTTTAAATGGGCCCCTCTGACCTTGATCCCAGTGCTCTTCCTGCTGTGGGTCTCTAAGAGCCTGGGCCTGTTTCTGGCCCTCTGCAAGTCATTCTGGGAGCAGCAGTGATCTCTGAGTACCAAGGCGGACATCTTCCAAAGGCACAGGGAGGTCTTCGTCATCTTAACGGTCTGAAATACAAAGGGTTTTTGGCACCGCTGCTAGTTTTCACTACTCAGAGAAAGCTAAGATGAAAGAGCTGTTCTCTCGCCTTTAACAAGTATTTATGATACGTGTTTTCAGAGTTCAGAAAAGGGGAAAGTTATTAACTCGAGTAACAACAAAATGTTACTGCCTTCCAGTTGTAGAGGACTGATTGTTGAATGAGAAAATAGGATCCCCTTTAAGAAAAACTTTGGGCCAGAGGAGTAGCCACCAGTAATTTTCAGTTTAAAATGCCACTATTGTATTATAAATGTGTTTAAATCTATAAATTAATTTTAATATTAAATATTTTACCTGTATCTGGAAACCTTTCTTAAGCAATTAAGCTATTTAATGGAGTCTCATAAATGCCTTCAGACAGTAAAATTTGTTTTTATAAATTATTCTGAAAAACTGTTGATTAATATGTACATTTAATTTACAAAGATGAATTAGGGATTTATTATACATATCACAACTTAATTATTTGATTTTTCAACATTTTTTTTTATGGGACCCTCAGGTACATTTAAGTAGGTGGTGAATTAAAATAGTCTTTGCTTTACTTTGAATTACGTTTCCTAAATCTTTCAAGTCCACTAGGTGCCTTGGTGTTGTTTGATCAACAGACCACTGGGTGGCGTTGAAGACCGACAGACTGGTTGCCATTTTCTCCCACAAGTGGAAGCAGGAATTGGGGTTGGGCTCAGGTTCGGGAATAGCAGGTGTGGATGAGATGTAATTCATTGAAAACGTACAGAAAATTCCACTGACCAAACCACGTCCTATTGGTCTTTTGTCTACTGTTACAGCTCAGTTCATACAGTGAAATGGAATTACAGTGAGCCGAAAACAGCCTGTTACTGTGATTGATTTTAAAAAAGATCTTGTGCAATAAGCATGGCAGGCATTCCCCCATTTTACAGCTGAGCAAACTAAGGTTCAGAGAGGTTCTGTGGAAGTCCTATCTGCGATGATCTGGGAAAAAGCCTGGACTTCTTTTATAAAGCAGAGACTCAGCAAATTCCCAGATTTCCAGGGAATTTTTTCTTACCTACCTACCAGCTCCTCCCTAATCATACAACAAAGAAAGAAGACATGGAAATAAAAGAGCAGGTGACCCCTGAAATCAGTAGCAGCCTTTGCTATAGATGACAGAACCCAAGATCAAAAAGTGTGATCTGGAGAGAATGGTGACTAGAGAGGTAACAGGATAAATGGAATAAAAAACACAACAAAACTGTGAAGAATGAGACCTACATAGCAACCCTCTACACCTTGAGTCTTAAGCTAAAAGGCACTGACATTAGCTTTTTAATGAATTTGTTCTATTTTTACAGCGCAGGCTTATGCCTGCTGTGTACCTGGATCCCTCTTCCATGCTTGAATTGTCCCAAAACATAGGCATCCAAGGGCTTTTATTTTTTATTTTTTCCACAAGGAAAGCAAATTGGACCTTTTAAATAATTTAGAAGACTGTCTAGAGACAGTGAGTACTTAATTTCAATAATTAATTTAAATAACAGCTTGCACATTTTTGTTTTCTATTGACAAGGATCTGACATAATTGGCAGCTTCAAATTAGTGTAAACACGGAGCGTGATTGGGAAACATTGCTCTGACATTATATTGTCACAACAGAGAAGGTGGCTGCTCTGCAACTGATGTTACTCTGTCTGAAAAAATCATTGCTGAAAAATAATCTTTACTCCATCTGTATAAATGTGTGAGCTCACCAAACTGACTTTGAAATCAGAATTATTAACATCAATTAATGACGCAGTCACATAACCAGACATATTGTCCTGTGGTTGTAGAAGTCCATCGTTGCCTCTGGGCTCAAAACCCCGAAAAGAGACCTTTGTTACACTTTTTCCTTTTCTTTTCATTTAGCATCAAAGACCTTTAAATGCATCCTGACTGAGTCTTTCTCTGCCTGCTGTGTGAAGAAACATAGAAAGCTGGTTTGATTTGGGACAAGATAGGAGATCGGTAGCAGAGCCTGGGGCTCTAGGCCTAGTGGTAAATTGCCCAAGGCATTTTCAGAGTAGAGGGCTTGCATCCCGGGACCCCTCCTTCGATCCACTCTTACCCGCAGGCAGCAACTTCCCTTCACAGCCTGCTTCTAAAATGCCGTTTACAGTAGTAGTAACCTACTGATGGATGTGCTGTCCACCATGCAGCCTTTCCTGTTGCTAGGGTGTTGCTAAAGGGTTGCTAGGGTAGTGGTGGTGGTGGTGGTGGTGGGAAGAATCCACAATGGGTCTGGACTCAGCACAGTGAAGAGGAGAGACGATGATGTTGCCTTAGCCTCAGTCCCCCAGAAAGCAGAGCTGAGGCTCCCTGCGTTACTGTTTATTTGGGAGTGCACTCCCAGGGAGCAGGAGTGAGAGACAAGGGCAGTGAGGTGAATGAAGAGGGACTGATTTAAGACTTGGAGGCGTGGTACTGAACTGTCCCACAAAAGGCAACTGAGTGCTCAATCCCAAGGGATTGTCCTTGAGAACCTGAATGAACATGTCTCAGGAAAGTCCTTTCAGAGCCAAAAAGAAGGAAGCATTTGTCCACCAGCTCCTGTCTGGCCCTGGCCAGGCCACACCGCTTGGCGCATGGATAGCCTGTTAGTACAGGAGAGCATCAGAAAGAGGAGACACACTGAAAAGAATGAATTTTTCTCACCGAACCGCATTTTTCTTTTGCCCTCTGAGGTGTTCCCCCCAATTTCTGTGTTGCTTCTACATGGGAGATGAGGGGCTCCTGCTGCATCTGGACCCGAATACTTTTGTGTGAAGTGATTCTTCTTGCTCTTTTTTTTTTTAAATCGAGTTATTTGTCTTTTTGTTATTGAATTTTAGGAGGTTTTTTTTTTTTTTTTTTTTTTTACATATTTTGGATGAAAGTCTTTTCAGTTATGTTATAAATAATTTTTCCTATGCTGTGGCTTTCCCTGGCTTAATGACATATATAATTTATTTTTAAGGAATGGAAGTTCTTAATTTTAACACAGTTAAAATGATCAATTTCCCTTTTATGGTTTGTGCTTTTGTATCTGGTTTAAGAATCTTTTTCTACCTTGAGGTCACAAAGATATTTTTTCATATTAGTATATGAAAGCCTTTCCCATTTAAATCTAATTTATTTTGTTCTACTAAAGGGTTTAATTGTTTCTCTCTCTCTCTGTCTCTCTCTCTGAAAAACAGAAATGTGATTGGATTAGATGCTGTTTGGCGAGTGGCAAGCAGGCAGTACTGACAAGTTAGGAGGTATTTACTGTAGTCTGGGAGGGACACGATGGTAGCCTTGACCTGAGTGCTGAGGATGGCAACAGAGAAATGGGTGGAGTCAGTGGATATGTGGGAAGTAAATGAATGTGACTTGGTAATGAGTTAAATATGGGAGTGGGGGTGGGGGAAGGGTTAAGGACTAACCCAAGTGACTTTTTTTTGCTGCTTTCAACCAATGCCTTCAGGCTCTGTCTTTTATTTCTCTCTTTCCTTGCTTCTCTGTTAAAGTTTCTGCTTCTTCCTTGCATCTCCTGATGCAGCTTTCCTTTTGGGCATCCTTTGGCTTCCACTGCAGTTACAGATGGCTAACTGCAGAGTTACAGAAATTTTCCCAAGAGACTCTAATTGACTCAGGTAGTCACCGTTATTCCTGTTTTGTTAGGAATGACACATGCTGCTGGTGTGTACACATATTGGCTGCCTGGGTGGCCCCTTTGTTATGGCCTGGGACTGCTGTGATGCTATCACAGAATTAGGAGCAGGACCACACTCGATGGGTGAACATTTAGAGTTGCTCTTTCTGCAGGAGCTTTGAGAAAGACCGTTCCCGTCAGGAACGGGCTGTGATCAGCTGGCGCTTGGTGTATCCTATGAGTACAGAAGAGCATTAGAAAGACAAGACACACTTAAGAAAATGAATTTTCTTTTTCATCAAAACTCATTTTTCTTTAATGTCTAAGTTATGAACTTGCTTTCTAAAACACATACTTATAATAGAAACTTATCATGACTCTAAAATAATTGTGGGTAGCAAATGTAATATTTGAAGCTGGTCTCCAACAGAGTTTCATTTATTAATAGTACACCAGTCGGAGCTTTGACTCTAGATATTTGTTCATGTATAAACCATAAATTTGAATTGACAGTCCTATTAATGATGGAATGCAGTTATGTGTGTTTATGGCAAAAGAACCAAGTGGATATTTTTGAACCTTATTACATGCAAGACAGATTAAAAACAGTAGTTATAGAGAATGAAAACAGGCCTTGATGTCATGTTCAGTCAAACATGTCAGAAGTGAGGTCTCAGAAAGCGCTACAGTGAAATACGAGGGGAAGGTGTGGAATTGCCAGGGATTTCATTTAAACACAAGGCTCATATATTAATATTTTCATTGATTTATTTTCATGCCAATATGTTCTGACATAAATATAGTGATCTATAATGTATCGACCATAAAAGTCAACATTATTTTTAAAGCTGACTCAGGGAAATAAAACCTCATTGTTAGTGCTGATATATACGGTATGTTATCCTGTTGAAAAATTAACCTCTCCTGTCCTGCTCCTGATTGAGCTAAATAAGAGGGATGCATTTTAACAGCTGCTGACCTTTTGGGCATGTGTTTTGCTTCATGGGCAATGTTCAGTTTGCAATTGCGCTAGCCCGTGGTGTGAAGTAAAAAGCAGTACATAGTCAACATTCCAGAAAAGACGCTGCCAAGAATGAGTGCTAATCAGCAAACATCTTTGCCTTAGAAGATCAAAAGTCCTGTGAGAGCTATAGAGGAAAAACTGATGGTTGCCAGAAGAGAGGGGGTGGGGATGAGGAAGAAGGGGAAGGGATTAGACAGCATAAATTGGTAATTACAAGTATTGCCATGGGGATATGAGAGACAGTTTTAGGAATATAATCAATAATGTTTTAAATATGTTGTAGGGTTTCAGATGGGCACATGTCTTGTTAGGGAGAACACTTCATGGATGGTGTAGATGCTTGACCACTGCACTGTACATCTGAAGCTGAAGCTGAATAATATTGTATGTTGGCTATAATTTAATATATATAAAGTCATGGGATATGGAGCATAGCTTAGGGAAAGGAATCACTGGAATCATAATAGATGTATACAATGTCAGAGGGGCAATAGATTGGGGGAGGGGTTATCACTTTGTGAGGGGTGAAATGTCTAACTATTGCATTGTTTTGTACACCTGAAACTAAAAAAAAAAATAAAAAAATGTCCTGTGAAAGTCTGGAAAGATACTGTGGAGCCCATACCTGTGTGTTTTCGGTAAACGATGAGAGCAACAATGAGAGTAGAAGCAGAATGGACACCCCCAAACAGACAGGAGAAGTGAGGATGGGCTCATCATGGGTGATCACAGAGAAGAGACTCAGTCTGAAATGCCAGAGGCACAGGGTACACCCCAGTGCTCTGCTCAAGCCAACCACAACCATAGCATGGCCTTTGGTAAAATGATTCTATGAAATGAAAATCAAGACAAGGAGACTTTAATTTAGCAGCATAGGAGAGAATGCTAACGAGACCTGGGTAGATTTGGATGACTTCTTCTTCCACCAAGTTTCAGAACAGAACAAGTTTGCTGAGAATTGTAGAGCTAAAGGACCCCTGGGTACAAGGCAGGGGTAATCACTTGATAGATGAGGCAACTGTTAAACTTCAAGAGCTTAAATGAGCCATCTGTCCAAGGTCACAGCCATCTGGTTAGTGGTTGAGCTATATCTGGAGTCCAGATCTCCTGGTTCTCTGACTCTTTCTGTTCCATTTTATCAATTTAGGAGCCATAACTGATAATACGCGTGCTTGGAGGATATTCCACAGGACCACTGGAATCTGGTTTCCAACTCGCCACTGCTCTGAAACTAACCTTGTCAAGGCTCCCGATGGCTTCAATGCTGCCAAATTCTATGGAAACTTTCTGACTCGATTTAGACTTCTAATCATGATATGCAACAGTGGAGCACTCCTTGAAACAGTTCTCTTGCTATCTCCATTAGTTAGGACTTTGTTGCTGGTGAGAGAAACCCATGCCAAAGGTGACCAAGCCAAATGATAGCTGGCTCATATAATCACTGTCCTGGAGAGGCTCACTTTAGGTACAGTCTGATGCAGGAGCTCAGATAATGATACTAAGACCACTTTCTACGTATTACTTGGCTCCACTTTTCGTAAATTGGCTTCATTCTCATACATACTCTCCCCTCATAGTGACAAAATGGCTGCCATAAATTCTACTCTTTTGTTTAATTATGTGTGGATTTGTTTGCTGGGAAGGCAAAGACATCTCTTGGGATATTTCCATCCTTTATTACAGAGGTTTGTTGTCATCATCTATGGAAAACAATCTTTTGCTGCAAGCCTGTGTTACTGCAAAACTTGTTTTCCGTGTTTGTTGTGGGGAATTGCGCTCATTTACTATATGTCTAAGAAATTGTATATATAAGACCATCTGGGTAGGAGGTTGGATTTATATGCCTAAGCTGTCATGTGCCCACCAGTATTATTAATGACCTGACTAACTTTATTCCATAATTCCATTTCTACATAAATTCATAAACCCAATTTCTAGTGAGAAACCAAAAGGTCCTTTGTCTTGGCTTTCTGGTTATTGATTTATTTGAATAAATAAATAAATTTGTGATTCTAGAAGAATAATTTCTAACAGTATGTGAAGCTTGTTTTCTTTATACCATTCAGGTCTTGGTAACTTCCTAATCCATATCCACAGCTGTGTTCCATGCCGTGAGCTCCAGACTTGTATATCCAACTGCCCACTTAGGACTACCTGGATATTTTACAGATTTCACCAGCCTAACGTGGCCAAGAGTGAGTTCCTAATTTCCTCTTTTATCTCCCACAAAATCTGTCTCTCTGCTCAACATTCTTCATCATGTCAGTAAACGGCACTGTTATGTATCCA
The DNA here is from genome assembly GCF_036562045.2 of Rhinolophus sinicus. Classification (NCBI taxonomy): domain Eukaryota; kingdom Metazoa; phylum Chordata; class Mammalia; order Chiroptera; family Rhinolophidae; genus Rhinolophus; species Rhinolophus sinicus. The sequence continues at coordinate 28,459,879 of NC_133751.1, forward strand.
ATCATTCAAGCAAACATCCTGGAAATCATTCTCCAGTTATCTCTTTTCCCTTCTCCCTTGTGGTCCATCACCAAATCCCATCAAATAGGTGTCAAACCATCTGCTTCTGCCTACTCATTGCCGCCACCCCGGTCTTTGCCACTGTGATCTCTTGTCTTGCCCACCTCCTTCTATCCTAGTCCGTGCCCAGCAGTCAGGGTGACGTGTATGAAGCATAAATCAGGTATTAACTTCTAAAGACTTTCCATTGCCTTTCTACTGTTATTAAGAATAAACCCCAAATGTCTTCCCATGACTACAAGGTCCTGCATTGTCTGTCCCTGGCTCACAGTTCAATCTCGTCTCATCTCCATTCTATGCCCTTAGTCATGGGACTGCAACTACACTGGCTGCCTGTGGTATCAGGTGGGTTATGAGCTGGCAACATGAGAAAACACACACACACACACACACACACACACACACACACACATCCTGATTGGCATAGTCAAGGCCCAGAAACTTTTCAGAGAAAGGGTGCCACAGAGGATGAGAGCAGCAGTGTATTCTGGTAGGGCTTTTTCCCCGTTGCTAGTTCCCCAATGTGACGTTCACGTAGAACAGGATAGGCTTCTGTGGTTCTAAGAAAACAGGCAGATTTTCGCTGTATGACAAGTCTTTTATACATAGGACTTGCACCAAGACTTAGCTTAATATTCTGTGTACTATGCACTTAGATTTCCCAGATTGGAACCAAATTCACCATCAATGAAGCCATATCCTAATATAATAGTCCCTCCCCTTACGTGAGGGAGATATTTTCTGAAACTCCTGGTGAATGTCTGAAACTATGGATAGTACCCAACCCTGTATGTACTATATATTTTTCCTGTGTATACATACATATGATAAAGTTAAATTTATAAATTTGGTATAGTAAACGATTAACACTAACAACTAATAACACAATAGAACAATTATAACAATATGTCATAATAAAAGTAATGTGAACATGGTCTCTCTCTCTCTAAATATCTTGTACTGTATTTACCCTTCTTGTGATACTATGAGATGATACAATGCCTATGTGACGAGATAAAGTGAGGTGAATAGCGTAGGCACTGTGACATGGCATGAGGCTGTTATTACTCTTCTGATGGTAAGGGTGACTTGAACACGAGCACTGCAATATGGTGACAGCTGATCTGATAACTGAGATGGCTACTAAGCGATGAGCAGGTGTGTAGCATTTACAGTGTGAATATGCTGGACAGAAGGTTGATTCACATCCTGGATGGGATGGAGAGGGATGGCGCAAGATTTTATCATGCTACTCAGAGTGGTGTGCAATTTAAACTTATGAGTTGTTTATTTCTGGAATTTTCCATGTACTATTTTTGGACCTTGGTTGACCATGGGTAACTGAAGCTACGGAAAGCGAAACTGTGGATAAGGGGGGAGATATTGTATTCAGTTAAACCTGAAAAATATGTCTGCTTTTAGCTTTTAAGCATTCTAGAACGCCTGTCTCTCCTCAGTCCATTCCTGGACTGTCATTTAGTCTGGGTTATCTGATGCTGAGTCCAAATCACAAGTCCATTTCCCTGAAAGTTTGTTTGTTCCCTTGATGTGTAATGTTCATTCATGCCCCAGAGTCTTTGCAATTCCCACAACCCCCTGCGTGGAGACTTTCCCTAGCTCTTTCTCTGCATTGCCAAATTCATTTTATCCTTCAGATCTTAGCTAAAATGTCACCTTCTGAGAGGAATTTTTACTGTCTAAAACAATTTGTGCTGTAATTTTTTAGCACCTTATTTACTTTCCATGTTTTTCACAAAATCTGTGTGTGTTTTTTTTCATTATTTTTTTTTCTGCCTCCCACTAAAATAGAAACTAATTGAGGTGAGGGACCTTGTTTGTCTTACTCTTTTTTTCATATCCTCGGGCCTGACAGTGCCTTGCACACAGTAGGCACTCAACAGGTCTTAGCTGAATGAGAGATTGAAGACAAGTGTCTTGCTCTGCTGAGGGTCACACTGCCTGTCCTACCCCAGCAGGATGACTTCATTGCTGGATTCATACAGACGATAACAGGCTGGCTTCTGACACAGTGGATGTCGGGTAACAGATCATTCATGGGCATAGAAACAAGTATGACAGCTTGAGCCTCCAGACCCCAGAATCTTGGCTCTTGGTGTGCTGCGCTTCTCTATGGCCCCTACTCTTCAGCTTCCTTTCTAGTAGTCATTGGTGATGAGATAAAACATCTCATTTTCATGCTCACAGTCTCAATTCCTTTGATACGAAATGTGTGTTCTTGAGGAGGATAAGTGAAAGCAACTATTAGTGATCCCACAGTCAACTTTTCACACTGCTCTTGGAAAGGAAGTTCTGTGCAATGTGGAAGTGAACGAATAAAGGAAAAAAGTAAATTATGGCTCATGAAGATATGAGTAAAAAAAGTAAATTATGGCTCTTCAAAAATAATATATTGGGTTGGTCTTTCCTTACAAATTTATATGAGTTGTTTTGTGATGACTGATGAAGGATTTTTTCGTCTTTGCTATTTGTTGGTAACTGTATCAGTCAGCTTTTACTAGGTTATGCTGCAATAACAAAAAACTCTAAAAATCTTAATGGCTTAAAACAGCAAAGGTTTGTTTCACTGTGTGTCAATATGAGTAAGATTCGGCTTTTTTCCATGTCTCTTCTTTATCCTGGGATCCAGGCTGAAGGAATGGTCCCTATGTGGGACATACCTGTCTTATAGCAAAGGGAGAAAGAGAGACAGAAAACATGCAATACCTTTTAAAGCTTTTGCTTACAAATGGCATGATTCACTTCTACTCACATGACTTGCCAAAGCAAGGTACACAGAAAAACATGACATCAATGGGACAGTTTAATCCAGGGAGGCAGAGTAAATGATTGAGAATACTAATATAATCATCCAGAGGAACTGTATAACGATGATCTAAAATTATTGCTGCTGAAAATTTTGGCAACTTTTAATGAATAAAAATTTTAAAAAGAATGAGTATTTGTAATTATCATGATGTAGTAATCTTATGTACAAGCTACACAATGCAGGACAAAGAGCATAAAACGGAGAATTTGGAGTCTGTATGGCAACAGTTCACTGTATGAGCTTGGACAACACATCGTAATCACTGGGCTCCCAGTTCTGCGCAATAAGGGGTTTAAATGAGATGATCGCCCAGTTTATCGTAAATTAAAAATGTCTGTGTTTCTTTGATTCCAAGTACATGCTGGGTAGTGTGTGCTAGTGACAGTGGTGACAGTATTGAGAGTTCAATTTGCAGGACCTCTTTGGGCTGTTAGAAAGTGTTGCTCTGCATTTTGAAGGCAGGCACGGAGATCTAAGACTTTCATCCTTAGCCAACATTAGAGGGGTTGGAGCCTGTACTTATTTTCTTCTCACTGAAGCCTTGCCATTCACACACATGGGACTGCTGTTCAGTTTAGAAGGATTTTTCATTCTCAGTTCACTTAGCTAAAGGGCAAGTTCTGACAAGGTGGCTGTTTGAGTATTATCAATGAGTGATGAAAAAAGCAGCAGTAGGATGTGAATGGAAATCCTGACTCCAGCCTGACCCTAAATTGTTAGTTTTTGGAAAGAAAAAATTAAGGAAAAAATCCGACTTTGAAAGTCTCGTCGGTCTGTAGCTAATTCTGTACAATTCTTCATGTTGGATGAACCTCAGAGGTTGAAAAACTTGTTCAGTGAAGTTAGCAAACCTGTACCTGTCAAGACTTTTTTTTCCCCTCTCAGTACATCTATTCCCGTTTTCCTTTGCTATTTAGGTCTACTGGGCATACATCTTAAATTAGAAATGCTCAGCTCTTTCAACCAGATTTTCAACTTAGATCAGACCCTGCAGAGCTTCAGCCACTGCTTGACCTCCAAATGCTCATTCTTCATCTCAATGTAAGTGATGTCATATATTTTTGAATATAGGTCCCGTAAATGGTGGCTTTGAGCTATTCCTGTAACCGAGCATATCACTGTCATTGTCATCACTACTAGCCATTAGAATATTAGTTCAATTTGGTGGACTCCTCTCCTCTAATGTGTTAAAACAGTTTACATAAATGTTGTCTCTCAGGGCAGCTGTCACACATGTGTATCAGGAGATAGATAGATGCAAAGATGTTCACTGCGGTATTGTTTGTGATCAGAAGAAAAAGAATGCCTAAATATTCTCCACTAGGAAATTGATCAATATATTGTTCTATAATCATACTTGAGGCAGCAGTAAAATAAATTAACTAGAATTATGTCTATCAATATAAATACATTTCAAAAACATGTTGGGTGAAAAAAAGCAAGTTACAGAATTATACATACAGTATGAAACCATTTACTTAAGTTTCAAAACATACAATGTTCTATATTATATATAGATACACACATTTATAATAAAACTGAAAATAAATGTAGAAGAAGGGTATACAAGAATTTTGGAATGATGGTTACCTCTGGGGAAGGAGGGGAAGAAAGAGACAGGGGGATTAGTTTATGGCTGTAATGTTTTGTTTCTAAAAAAACAAACAAACCAAAAACAACAACAATAACAAAACCCCAAACTCAAACCAAGTCTTGTAAGATGTTAACCTTGGCTAAATTTTTCTAGTGGGCATAAGGGTATTTGTTATGGTTTCCTTATGCTTTTTGTATATGGGAAATATTTAATAACAAAATAGTCATCCTCCTTCTCCATTATTCCCCTTTTCCTCATATCAACCTCAGAGGGATGTAGTAGCACCGAACGTGAAAACCTCTGTAAGACTGGGTTTACTTCATGTGGTTTTGAGAAGGTGACCTCTTTTTTTCTTTTTAATTTAAAAACACCCCTTTTAACTCAGATTTGAGATAGGTTTTGAAAAAGAGCTAGACTCTCATGGACTTTTCATTCATCTGTTTCATGTATCCCTGAGGCCCTTCTGCTTCAGCTACCCCATGCTTACAACCCTCTGTGGGTTCTTGTTGTCCTCAGAATGAATCAGCCTCAGATGCCCTGCAGCCCTACAGCTTCTGGCACAGGCTTCTCCACTGCCTGTTCTCTCTTCTCCTACCACATTCTCTGTTCTCTCTCACCAGAGTGTTCAGAAGTTGGTAGCTCTACCTGGCTCACTGTTACCCCTCATTTCCCTTCAGCTCTAAGCTGTAGGTCCTTCTTCAAGGACATCCCCCCTGTTCCTGGGGTCTGTGTTGGTCTCATTCTCTTCTGGGTCCCCAGTGCTGGGTGTGGTTCCTAGGACACATGATCAATACATATTTATTAATTCTCAATAACTAATGAGAAATTAGAATTATAGAGATTAAATGAGTCAGGTCATCCTCTATCACCCACTTATCCCTCTTTATGAATGGTGATGTGTCTATTTGTTCTTGCTTCATTTTTGCTATACATAAGACGATAATAGCTATAAAGTTAATTATCTTACCAGATTAATAGAAATTCCTACCATGTTCCTTGGCTATGTCTAAATTTAACATTACTTAGTGACACTTAATGTAAAGGGAATCGTGAATTAAGTATTAGTAGTTATTTATAAGTCAGTTACCTGTACAATAGATTATGTGTCCCCAATTCAGGAGCATATATTGGTCATAAAAATTCCTAAGAATTTCTGTTGAGTTTAATGTTAGTATTGGCAAACTGCATGGGAAGGAAGTCACTGAAACACATTCCAGGAAAGTAAAAGTCTACCATCTAAAGCAAGCTTGTTTTAAACTAAAGAGTTTAATTAGTAAAGTAAGGATAATTTTTTGATAGTTTCATTGTATCAGGCAGTTCCTTGGAAAGGATTCATGGGGTAGTGTTAGAATTAGACTCCTCTGAGCTTAATGGTGCAAGTGAAAATTTACGTATTGTCACTCTTGCTTTTGTGTAAGGGGCTGCAAGTCTGTGAATCTTAATAGGGTATGTCTAATAACATGTTAATAACTCACAAACGGCTGGCTTTGGACCACAGACCTTGAGTGAAAAGGCCTTCATAAATTATACATATCTGACAAATAGGTGATACATTTTTCAAATCACATAAGCTCTTCAGAATCAAGTCTGCTCTGTGGAGATAATTAAAGAAAATCAATGCATGTTGATTGATAGATATTTGACTTGAAAACACATTCTCCATGCTGCCTCAGACAATGGGGCGCCCAGCCTCCAAGACCACTGTTCCCTGAAGATGACATGAGGGGGTAAGTGGAAGTCTTGAGTGTACGGGGTCAGTGCTTATTTCTCCACACGCTGAGTTGAGTTCTCACCTCAGTCCTGGCCCTGACCCTAACTCCCCACAGAGCTAAGGGCAGTTGACTCAAACTATCTCTGTCTCCTTCTCGGAGTGAAAGAGTGTGACTCTTGTTTTAGTCTCACTGGGACCAGGGGAGGCTTATTTCATCAATGTTGGTAAAGTGCTAGGAAGTTGAGAAGTGCTGTGTCCATTCTGAGCAACATTATTGATTTATTTTTTTCCTTGTGGTTATTATAAAATTCTTCCCATATCAGTTAATGGCTCAGCATTGCATAAACAGCCAAGAATTGCTGGCAGGAGAGATGTGGCGTGTGTTATCCCCGAGGAAAATTGATGTCTATAAAATGCCTTCAGTTTCTCTGAAAAAACATTATTACATGATGGAAACTGATTATGTTATTATTGGATTTTTATTTGCCTATCAAAGTATTTTCTTTTTATTTGTATGTTTTGGTTTTCTTTTCAGTAATTATCTGTTTTAATGTTGAGCCCAGTAAAGCTTCACATTATGAAAGGTCTGGATTGGTAAAAATTTTGCCATCCATTTTGGATAACCTTGTTCATGAAATAGGGGGACACACACAGACATGCATATATATATGTTTTCAAACATGTATATAAATGAGTGTATATAGATATGTAATCTATAATATATATACATTTATATACACATATTTATACGCATGTATAATGCATATAAAGTCTGGCAATTAAGTTTGCGAACTGGTTGCAACGCTGTTGCTAACATTTTTTGCTATCAGAGGGTTTATTCATTATGAATTTGTACCAATTGGACAAACAGTTAATCAAGTTTACTATTGGAAGTGCTGAAAAGGCTGCATAAAAAAGTGAGACGACCTGAACTTTTCGCAAACAATTCATGACTCTTGTATCACGACAATGTACCAGCTCACATGGCACTGTCTGTGATGGAGTTTTTAGCCAGTAAACAAATAATTGTATTGGAACACCCTCCCTACTTACCTGATCTGGTACCCAATAACTTCACTCTTTACTTGAACATAAAGGAAATATTGAAAGGAAGACATTTTGGTGACATTCAGGACATCAAGGGTAATATGACGACAGCTCTGATGGCCATTCCAGAAAGAGTACTTTGAAGGTGACCTTAGTGACATTCAGCAATGAGGTATGTAGCACTTTTTCTAGGATGAGTTCTCACACTTAATTGTCAGACCTTGTATATATCATGCTAATATATTTACGTATGTCTGCATTATTACACTACTTAAATAATAAAACAAGATTAGTAACTACTAGTAATGACATTTAGCTGGTTCACCATTCTTGAAAAGATTTTAGGAATTGCACTTCTGAAAGTACATCCCACAGGCATTTAAAAAGCACATGAGGAATCTAGACCAGTTACTTTATTATTATACTTATAAAAAAAACTGAAATAGCACAATACAGCGGGATCATCTAGATTATTATTCATGAGACTTTGTCCTGGATCACTTTTCTATGCTTCCAAATTCCAAACACACCCTCAAACGATGGAAGATTCAATAGTGGTTATTGAAAAAGAACATGCAGTGGGCTGTGAAGATTGCATTGAAGGTAAAGATTCTCCTTTGGGTAAATAAAGTCTGATTTGTTGGTTTAGAAAAATCTGTTTCTAATGTTATGATCATGGCTTTTAAAAAGTATTTATCTTCTTGTGATATACACTGGAAAAAAGAAATCAGTTTTGTTATCTTATGGTCACGCTATTTGTGTGTAGCTCAGCCATGAAAATAGTCTCCATATACACTACTAAGGTTTTAAGAATTTGCTTGTTTTATTTGTTATTCATCAATTCTTTTCCCACGTCATTTATTGGACACTTGGTGCATACTAAAGTCATGAAATGCATTAAAGAGTAGAATACAGTCCTTACTTTTAAGGAAGTTGTGATCTAGTTGAATCAAAGAAAATGTTCTAGAAACAAGAGATTAAATAAGTTATTATGGATAGAGGCTGGTAGTTGTTCCCTAGCCTCTATTCTCCCTTTCTTCCTCAGTAACAGAATTCCTAGTTTTTAGCTGGGCACATCTCTGCCCAGTGTAAAGATACATCTCTCAGCCTCCCTTGCAGCTAGGTGTGGCCAGTGCCAAGTCTGGACAATGCTGTGTAGGAGGAACTATTCTGTGGCAGCTTCTGAGAACCTCCATTATATGTCAGCTATACCCCTTTTGGCCCTTCTTTATCATGTCTTCCTCTTGCTCACTGGATGTGGATGTAACTGTAACTGTGGGAGCTCCTATGACCATGTTAGACCACACAGATGAGGGCCTCACAGATGGGGGCCTCTGGAAGGAGCCTGGGGCTCTGCATTTGTGGAACTGCCATACTTCCCTGGGCAGCTTACCCCGGGGCTTCTACGTGAGAGAGCAATAAACTGCCATCTGTCTGTTATTTTGAGTGTCTGATACTTCTAGCCAAATATAATGACAGGCACATCCTATAGAGTGTGCATTTTAAGTGTGAAGGGGACAATATTCAGAGTGGTGATCGGAATGGGGAATTACCAAGAGGGAAGGGATTCCCGGAAGAATATGCTATGCTAGCCTGACTCTTCTCTTAACTTCCTCTTTATTTCTTCCATGTCACCATTTACTGAACATGACAACACTTTCTCTTCCCTACCTTCCTTCATGTTGTTCCTTCTTTTTCCCCCCTTTCTTCCACCTCCCCCCCACTCCAGGTCAAGCCGTTGTTTCTCAGTCTAGTTGTGTAGGACACAGCTCCATGGCCCATGATGGTATTATGAGCCTTGCATTCCCACCGCCTGAGGCAGTCGGTTGCCAGTCGTCGGTTGGCTGCTCACAGCAGCCCAAGGCAACACACAGCAGCTCACGGCAGCCCGGCTCCAGGGAGAGCTGTTGTTCACAGTCTTAGCTGTAGAGGGCACAGCTCACTGGCCTATGGGGGAATCGAACCGGCGACCTCGGTGGCATTAGGAGCATGGCACACTAACCACCTGAGCCACCAGGCCGTCCCATGTTGTTCCTTCTGCAATGCTTTCTCTATGTATCTTCCTGCTTGTCTAGTTAATTTTATGGTTATATTAAATTATATAATCCACATAAGCACTTAACACAGTTAATTAAACTGTGTAAACACTCTGTACTCAGCTGTTAGCCTCATCATTATTACTGGCCAGCTTGAATTTTGCCTCTGTTATAAAACCTCTCTTGAACACTCTCTCCCTTCTCTCAGAAAAACTGTTCCCTTGGTATCCTAATACCTGGCACTGAGCTGCATTCAGGGAATTGAACTGTTTGGGCAACTGTTTGTGACTGGCTAGGTATTTGTGTAACTACTGCTTAGGAGGAATGGAAGGGAAGGAGGAAGGGAGGGGAAGGAGGAATGTGGCCCTCTAACACTCCTTTTTCTTTGCCTTCTGGCTGCTTCTTTGCCACTGTGTCCCTTCCCTATCCCTAGGCTGCTGTTTCTATGGCCACTTCTGAGAAGGAAGGCCATAGCAACAGCTTCAGTCCTGCTTTAGCTTTGCCTCCTACATCCTGAGCTTTGCCAACATGAATTGGCATGAATTCTTACCTTTGCTGTTTGGGGGTCAGGGACAGACAGATCAGAGTGTAGGACTGGGGGCAGGGAAGCTGTGTTTGGAAAATTACCCACCTCCTCATTTGATATGTACAGGACTGGCTTTGTAACACCAACTTTACAAAGATGTTGTGCTGCTCTTTGCTTCCAGGCTTTGCTGTTCAGATGGGATTGCTATGTCAGCACGACGTGTGTCATGTGTGGGGCTCACTCTCAGACTGGCCACTGTCAGCTCTGCTCAGGTGTCTTCCTTGCACTTTCCTCCCCTCATTGTGTCACGCTTCTGTCCCATGGGCTGAGTGAAGGAAGTCACACAGGAGTCTGTGCAGCTGACGTGGGTGGCACAGCAGGCACTACCCAGGTGTCTCGGTTGGGCTTGTACAGAGACTTCTTGCTTGGCCTTTGGGAATTTGGGCACACTGAAAAAAATCTCTATTGAGAATAATGAAAGCCTTAACATTGACGGGATGAGGCAGATTTGACTCCAGATGGTGGTCTTCGGAAAAAGAAACTGTTGCTATCAGAGTTGAGGCTTTTAGTCATTACAAAAGAAGGACTGATTGTGAGGATTATTTCCACAGTCCCTCCCCCATTTCTTCCTTGTCTCGTTTGGAGGACTGAGTATCCTTGTCTGTACAACTTTTTCCTGTTGGTGCTGACATACCTATGCTGGCTGGATTTTTGTAGCACATTCCACTGTGGCATGTCTCCAGTTCCTGAGGCCAGCATATATGGGGGAGCACATTTCATTGTAATTACCTATTTCATTGAGGCCATTTTAATCTTACCTACTTTACCCAGCAGGGCAAATTCTTACTTCCTTGTTCAAAAGCTTTCTCCTGATAATGGGTTGACTACAATATGTTCTTTCATTTAAGCCTAGCCACCCATGATTCCCAAGGTTACCCAGGTGAATATTGGCTATCTGTTCTTTTTTCTTTTTCTTTTTTTTAAATAAAGAGATTGAGAAGATTGAGCTCTAATATTTCTTTCAGTGCTGTTGGTTTTTGAGTCTATTTTGAGAGTTAAGGGCATAATTTTAAATAGTTAGTCCAGGCCTCCACTATGAAAAATACCAACTGAAAAGTAGAATCGAAAGTATTTCTGAATTGTTAAACTAAAATATATCCTTAAAGAAATCCTCAACATACCGTGAGTAAGGAACCACCTAATAGCTAAAACGTAAATGAAGGGTATCTTATGTCTTCTTCTGTGTTTTTAGAAAAACCTGGATTAAGTAAGATTTACAGATCTGGGGGTAAATTTGACCTCCAAAGACTTAGGAAAATGCTTTTGAGTTTCATTGCTTAGCTCTTACTGCCTTGCACAGCAGAAATTTCACAATTTTTCAAACAGCTCTACTGTTTCACCTGGACAGAGTGCACACAAAGAATCTTTCTCCCTCTCTTTTTTATTTATCGAAATACGGAAAACAGAGGAATTAATCACTGCCGTTTGCCATGCCAAGATCCCTCCGCATGGGCCTAGAACCAGTCACCTCAGCAGCCTTTGCAGACCGCCCATTAGCGCAAAGCATTGTGGGAGTGAGGCAGGGAGCAGCCCTGGGAGCGCCTGCTCCACAGTGTGGAGCAGGCAGAGCGCCTCCGAGTCCGGTGACTTCAGCTGCCTTGGAAGGAGTTCATGGCTGTAGCACTTCCTGTCTTCTTCTTTCTCTGGAAGGCATACTCCAGGATGGAAAGGTAGGTGATTGAGTTTCTGTTCAGAAATGTGGGGTCCCCTCAGAACTGTTCTTTGTTGGATTCCGAAGCCCTGCAAATTGTGGTGAAATTTGGAGAGCAAGACGTGAGGCTGCCCAGGTTAGCCTTTCCTGAATGGAAATAACCGGTGCAAGGGATGGCGTTTGAGCCGCCTGCGCTCCATCTTTTACGCCTGTTCTTTAATGAGACTGAATCCCAAAGGTGGAGGGGAAGGCTGGGAAATGTCTGAAAAGCTGTTAGTTCTTTATTAGGAAGCTAGGTGGCTGAGGGTTATGTATGCACCTGTCATCAGTTTATTGTCTTGCTTCAAAATGCGGGAACTTGTAGGCAGGAGGTAACAGTACTACACTGATTTGAGCTAAAGACAGACACTGGTAAACTGCTTTCTCAGAGGATTATGAAAATGCCATTTTGGTCAGGCTTCTCAACACCCCTGCAAGGGAGTTGTTAGCTTTAGTTTATAGGCCAACTCCCCCCCCCCCCTTTTTTTTTGGTATGACATTAGAAAATGGCTAAAAAAAATGGCTTTCTCATTATGATTTGTTTTTTCTCCACTCACCTCCTGGGTTGGTACAACAGAGCTTGCAAAATGGCAGCTATAGGCCGCCATGAGGTCCACAGACTTATTTTATTTGGTTTGCAGAGGATTTAACTTTTTTTTTTTTTGAGTTGGGGGGATTAGTTCCTAGTTAATAAGTGGGAAATTTCAAATAAAAACAACTTCCAACTTCTCCTGAAAGTTAGTTTCTCTTTGGTGACAGTTAGCTTCTGGGTAATAGCTGCCTCTCTTAGTTCACCATGGCCCACATATGTTCAGTTTTGTTCATTTATCTTCTTTCTTCTAAAAGGCATTTGAATTTGAGACCCTTGACACTGCCTTCCCCCAGCTCCCACACTTTTCAGCGCCCTCTTTGTTACCCCTGCTCTCTGAGGAGCTTCCGCAATGAGCCTGGCCTATCTGTCCCACTGTAACAGACCCTGTATAGCAGCCTCTGTTTCTTCCTGGGCAAGAGCTCTGTGCTTCATCACAGGTGAAGGACATGGGAAGCCAAGTGCTGAGCCCAGATCATTATTGAGGATCTATCAGCAGATCCCAGCCTGTTGGGGGCAAGGTGCTGATTCTGAGAGCTGTTGCACATGGGTCCTGCCCTGTATTTGTTTGCTGTGCTCCTGAACTCCTTGGAGGTGAGCTCAACTGCAGTATAAAATCAGGGGCAGAGAAATATGGTTGTTTTTTTTTTCCTCTTGGAGAACTGTGGACCTTCCCCATGACAAGTTATAATAATAACACAGTTATATATATGTATTTTTAAAAAGCCTTCTTATAAATCATTCACACTCGACCATGACCTCCTGAAGTGGGGATTATTGTTGCCCATTTTGCAGATGAGCCCAGATCTCAGTCGCTCACCCCATCAGGGTGTTTCTTTGTTGTTGAATCTGCACAATGAGGGGCCACAGTTTTAAGCTTGAATGTTTCTCTCTATATGTAAATGCCTATAGTCAGAGGTTAGCGTACAGAAACATCAGGATTACTACTCATATTCACCTTATCACTGAATAGGCCATGCAGGGAACCCCAGGAGGAGAAATTCTCAGTCCTACTTACATCTGTGAATTTGTCAATGAAAATTTTCTGAATTATGAGCTATTAAATATTAAAACTAAAAACATTTTTAGTTCAAAAAAAGGCCTTAACATTTCTAAATATTCAGAAATTTGCAAATCACTATCATCCTTTTTTACCATATCTACATACTACTATATTTTTAAAAATGTTTAATTAAAATTTAAATCGACAATCTAAATTTCAATTAAAATTTTTTAAGGAATTGACATTATGTGTCAATTTAAATTTGAATTAAAAATTTTAAGAATATAATCATAGTAATAAAAATATGAGGTTGATATACTAGTTATATTTTTTAAATGTCCATGAAAATAAATATATAACTACTAATTTAAAAATTTTTTATTTTTTAAGATTTTATTGGGGAAGGGGAACAGAACTTTTTTTATTGGGGAACAGTGTGTACTTCCAGGCCTTTTTTCCAAGTAAAGTTGTTGTCCTTTTCAATCTTAGTTGCGGAGGGTGCCGTTCAGCTTCAAGTTGTTGTCCTTTCAGTCTTAGTTGTGGAGGGTGCAGCTCAGCTCCAGGTCCAGTTGCCACTTTCTAGTTGCAGGGGACACAGCCCACCATCCCTTGCGGGAGTCGAAACAGCAACCTTGTGGTTGAGAGGACGCACTCCAACCAACTGAGCCATTCGGGAGCTCAGTGGCAGCTGGAAGCCTTTGGGGTTAGGAGCATGGAGCTCTAACCGCCTGAGCCACCGGGCTGGCCCCCTACTAATTTAATTTTAAAGTTTGTATATTACCTAAAATTATGGCACATTTGCCATCGTATCCTTTGGGAAACTGCTTCTAATGGTAACACCATGCAAATTGCAGCTCTTATTATTTGTGTCACCAGTAAGCTCTCCTGGCTTAGTGTTGGAAACGTACAATGTTTCCATTATATGTGCACAGAACATGCAACAGGCATAGAACAAAATCTTTGGAGGACTTGGTAATATCTGTGCAGTTGTCACAATCTATCGGGTCTCCCAGGCTACAGACAGGGCTTGGATTAATAGATGGTGGAGCGGTATTTTTATGGAGAGTGTAAGTGCATGTTATTGTTATTCCTAAATTGTATTAATGTCCTACACATGTCCAATGGCAGTGGGCAAAACTGGTGCTTTGGCAGATGTGGGATGTGCTGGGCACATATAATGACTCATGTCCTAATAGTGATCCTGCCCCAAAGCTGAGGAGCTGCATTCATCACCTTGCTCTGTGGAGAAATCTAAGTGTGTCCCTGGTTGAAAACCTCCATTTCTAAGAGCTCACAATAGGAACTGTCATATGAATAATTATTTTGTCTAATCCAAGATATTAACTTGATTAAGAGACAGTAGGAAAATATTCTTCAGTCTTGAATATTGAGTTTAAATGTATTTTAGAATTGTAGCACTAACTCATTTATTTTATTTTGTATACTTAGACTTTGAGCCTTTTGAACTCAAACAAATTGATGCATATCAGAAACTAGTTATTTTGAACAAAAGTTCCTGATTTTTAAAAAATAGATTTCAAGTACTGAAGAAAAAGTGAGAAAATTTTTGTCTATTTGTTTGGAAATATCTGAATACTGAATGCTGGAAATTCACATTGTGTGGATCCCAGTGTCTTCCCAGGCACTGACTTTATTGATTGAGTTATCTATCTGGTTCATATTGGTAAGGGAAGGGGACGCCATCCTATAGGATCCAGGAGAATAACACCTTGGGCGATGCTCTCTGGGCTACTTGAAGAGGACTTGGATAGCCACTTGTTGTATACATTAGCTCAGCTGTTTGAAGACTAACAAAACAATCACTGTATAACATTTCTTAATAGTTTTTAAAAAGCTTATATTTTTAGTTAAATATATTTACTCATTATAATAGCCACTGTGGTCTTCTGAAAAATAACTCATAATTTGTCATTTGGAAATGTGTGCACTCAGCCCAGAATGGCTCTCAGAGGATATGCTGCACATGTAAATACCAGGCTGCAGACAGGGCTTGGATGAATAGACCGCAGAGGGTATTTTTATGGAGAGTATAAGTGCGTATTATTGTTATTCCTAAATTGTATTAATAATAATAGCCTACACATGTCCAGCATGCCTATGGTGCTTTACTGTTGTAAAAAGAGTGCCGCTGTGTACAACCTCAGCTCATGTGCTCCTCCTAACAAACCTGGGAGGAAAGTGTTGACACTGAAGTCCTTTGCTGGAGATAAAGTCCTGGTCATGCGGGGGGAGGAAAAAGATGCTGTAGAAACACAAGCATCCTTTTTACTGTGTTTTTGACCAGTGTCATAGCAAGTGTTCGTGTTGGTTTCGGACCTCTCAGTCCCCAGGGAGATACCCTATATCATTTCTTCTGCCGGGAAGGAGGGTAAAAAAAGAAAACATGTAAGTATTTTCTTGGAGGAAAAATGCAAGATTAAGGGAGAAAAGTACCTTCTACTTCACAGCAATTAGCAGCAGTGAACCCTTGGATTCCCTCCTGAACACTTCTCTATATCCCTCTGACTTCAAAACACTTTTCTATATCTCTCTTGTGCCATTTGCGGTACAATGTGGAGAATCAAGTAAATGTGTAGAGGAAACAGACTATTTTGTTATTCTAGTTAATAGTGATTACATCTGGACTTATGTGTTATGTATGGAATATTTTGGGCTGTCCTGTTTTACCAGCAGCAACATGGGATCTCAGATACAACAAGCTGCATGGTGTGTTGCTAGCCAAGATGGAATAGTGAGCCCAGGACTCTGGAATCCTGGACTCTGTGCTGAGAAATATTTAAATAATTTATCATCATGATTATTTCTACAGGTTACAACTCCAGGATTAAATGCCAATTTTATTTGACTTACATAAAGGGGAATTATTACTGTAGTTACTTTTAAAGAGCTCCCTGGGTTTGCAGGACGTATCTGAATTAACAGTAAATTGAGCACCATTACTTATTAATAGGGTCCAGCTGATTTATCGGTGGTATACCTGGCAATTAGCCATTCTGCATAGTGTCCTCTGTTTGGCCATTACTTTTTCACTATTGAGTGCAAGTTCAGGGATGAGCACCTTGAACCAATGGGAAGTATGCCTGTCAATCTAATAGGGCCTTGTATCATCTTAATGGTGAGTTATGATCTGTCTTGAAGGATATTTGGACACACTTAATATCTTCTGGATGGCAACCATTGGAGGCATAAATGAAAGTACATGTTGTCATTGAACCACTAAAGATCTTTATCCAGTCACCAGATAGCCATTATATTATATGAATCTCTTTGGATACTTCTTTTATTTTTTAAATTATACAATTGCTTTTAGCTTCTGTGGCACTAATAGAATGAATTGTGAGTGAACTGTAGCACAGCGAGTTATGGCCAACAGTATTTATTTGCAGTAGTCACTTTGGGGTTCCTAATTTGTCCTCAGGAGAAATATTTTTTGCTCAGCCTGCAAAATGTTGTAATAAAAATTGGTGATTGATGTTGATTATAAGATTAAATGGCTGGGCCACAGTGGCCAAGGTCGTAAATCAAAGCAGCCCGAAGTTGTGATTGGCCACTAGAGAAGGTTCTAAGTGAGAGCGTTTCTTTAATGAGTCAATATATTTCAAGTCTTTAGAGTATCGACTCCTAACATTTATTGAAACTATATTTAAAACATCACTCTACAGTGTTCTTAATAAGTTTCTAATACAATTTGGTTTTGCTTATCTAAGCATACGGCAGTGGAAGAAAATATATGAAAATTTTCTTCTTAGAGGGAAAATAAAAGTTGGTAAAGGTGTCGGAATTGCTAAACTCAAATTAATTGACCCTTTGATTGTAGAGTTTTGTATTTGGTTGTTCAGAATTAATTTCTCCTTCCTAACAAATTCCTTGGGGATTGGACCCCTTTCTCATTGTCTACAGTCTGATGCCATCCGTGACTGTCCAAGGGGCTAGCACCTGATCTGACATAGCCCCTCTCTGGAATTTGACTCTTGAGTAGAGGGACAAACAATGAAAAAGTTTGGAGTCCCTTATTTGCAGTTTGATGAAAATGTTCTGGTCCCTTTTTCTGGCCATCTGAGTGACAATTGTCTCTCTTTCCTTTGACAATTCTGGCAGCGCCATGATAACATTTCCCCAAATCCCCCTTTGTTTAACTAAGCCAGAAGTGGTTTCTCTTACATGAGACAAAAGAAAAACCCTTAATACATAAATTGGCCATCTGTAAACCCACAGGAAACAGGATTTCTGATTGGGATTGTGAACATTCATTCATTCATTCATTCATTTATTCACCAAATATGCATTAGGCATTCTTCTCAACACTTGGGAGATAACGGTGAATAAAACAAACAAAAATCTGTCCTATCATGAAATTTGCATTCTAATGAAGGGAGAGACAATAAGCTATGTAAATAAGTTAAGAATGTATATTTTATATATTAATATATGACATGTTATAGTGATAAGTGCTATGCATATACAAAATATTTTCCTTAATCAGTTCTTGTTTAAGTTCCTTGAATCAGATAAGCCTGTTTGGGGGTGGGAGATGACCTGGAATGACCTAGATTGGGGCTCTGTCACTCTCTTGTTCCTTGCTCCAACATATTTCTGCATAGCTCTCAAAGGGATTTCAGTTGGGGTCTGAGCCCAGGCAGAAGGTCTCTCCAGCTGAGTGAGGATGAGTGTTTGCTGAAAGCAGAGAGCTGGAGAAATGGGGACTTGTGTTAGATATAGAAGTGGCAGGAGCTGAGCAAGGGCTATAGTCTTGAGGGGGAGAAATTATTCCTTTTGGGGCTCTGCCTAGGCTCAGGTAGGTAACAGACAGGCATTAAGATTGAATCGAGAAAGCTAGGCTGGGCATTGGGCAGGTGGCCTGGAGCGAGGATACAGCTGATGTGTGGTAGGGAAGGGGAGTTCACATTGGAAAGGGAAAGAAGCATCATAGGATTAATTGTGTGAGACAGAGCAGGGTAGCTGTCCTCAGAACCCGCCAGGACTGGTGCAGGGGATGAGCACCTGCCACCATGAATCAAGGGGACCCCACAAAGGGTGAAAAGCCAGAAAAGAGATCAGACTCCATTGAGAGGAATAGGGGCTGAGGGGATCAGAAGGAGTGTTTGTCTTACTGCCCCAGACGAACCCTAGTGAAGTGATGTCTATACTTGAGGTCAAAGTGAAGAATTTGAGAGAGTGGTGCTGTACTTGAGCTTATCAGAGAGGAGGGAAAATAGGGAGAGGTGGTTTTGCTAAGGTGAGAGGGTCAAAAGTAGCACCATGAGTCTGGAAAGCAGAGGGTGTGACAGGAGAGTCAGGGGACTCCTGATGGGTGTGCTGGTCCCCCCCAGAGTGGAGCTGGATATTTGGGGGAAGAGCACATGTCAGCAAGGAAGAGTCCCAAGCATTTGCTGGCCACCTGTCACTGGTCTGGAATGAAGAGAAGAGTCATGGTGTTTGGTGATTTCCTATTAATGGAAACAGTAGGCCGAACAAACACCTGACAGGTTCATTTGGGAAACAGGTATACCAGATTGTTTTCTGAAACATAGTCAACCCACTCCTAATGGTTTTTTGGGGGGACCAAATGACACTTATAGGAGAGAACCTGGAAATGCCTTTAAGCTTTATGGAAACCTGGACATTCAACTTAAGTACATGGAACATTGTCCTGGTTATTTATTCCTGCATAACAAGCAACTCTGAAATGTAGTAGTTTAAAATAATGTTTTATTGTCTATTACAATTAGGGACTCAACTTGGTTCTTGCTTGCAGTCAAAGTACGGTGGGTGCGATAGCCATCTGACGGTTCAACTGAACTGGAAGATGTACTTTCACATTTGGCATATGGGCTGGGGTGCCTGGAACTACTTGAGACTGGCCAGGCATCTGTCTCAGTCCACGTGGTCTCTCTGCATGATTATCTTGTGCTTCCTCACAGATGAGGTCTCAGTGAAGTTGGACTTCTTACATAGTGGCTGGTTTTTCCCAAAGAAAGTGTTCCTTGAGTGCAAGGAGGAAACTATGAGACTTCTTATGACCTCGCCTCAGCAAGCACACAGCAGTACTTCTACAACGTTCTACTGGTTACGTAGGACCAGCCTGAATTCACCTTGGGAATGAACTATACAAGCATGTGAGTACTCAGAGGCATTGTGTGTGTGTGTGTGTATGCATATATGTACATATGCACACATGTGCACATAAAGAATCTGCTACCACAGCATGGTGTTTCTTCTACTTGGTATCTATGTTGACACTGGAAGAAAGAGGAGATCTTTGGGTAAATCATTGGCCTTGGATTTATACAACACGATTTAAGGTTCCTAAATGATAGGCTCTTGCAAAAGCATAAGGTCAACACTAAAATGAAAAGGAATCTGTTTTTCTCAGAGGTATCCCCAAGATTTACTGGAATAGGACTCAATTTTAGGGCATAGTGATGGAAAAGTGAATCATATTTACACTATTAAAAGGGGAGTTTGAATAATATAAAGAAGTTTTATACTTACATAGATGGAATATATTTGGAGATAGATTTTTTTTTTTGAGAAAGTAAATGGATGAGAATAAATGATAGATGTGTAACAATAAGAGAAGAACTAGAGGAATCATATGGGACCATCATGTGATGGAGCATGGAGAACGCACTTTTAAAGAAGCTCAGAGCTGGCCGCCCTGGTACCTAGCATGGTAGTCGACAGGTTCAGTTGGGAAATAAGTTATTCTGCAGCTTGCAATGGATTTTTTCCCCCTGAAACATGCTTACCTACTTCTGGGATTTTGGAAGTGGATGTTGCTTTAAGGTTATGAAAAACTTGGGCCTTGTCACAGCCCAAGACAAAGTAGTAAGGGGACCTATGATTCTCAGGGTGTCTGCTGAAGCTGCTTTTGGCTGAAAGGATAGTATCCCCAACATTTTTAACCTGATACTTTTTCTCCACTGAAAAAGAGAGGAAGTCAAAAGGAACCTTCCAAGCTGGTTCTAAATTATGACTAATAGGGAAGTACTGGTTAATGCCATGGAAGGGATAGAGCAAGTCAGGAAGACGAGGCCTCCCTTGGCAGAGTTCATGTTTCTGGGGAGGGAAGCACAATTAGACTGTGTCAATGTCAACAAGTTCAGAGAAATGAAAGGCATGGGCATCTCAGTGGAATGATACCCAGGAGGGAGGATGGCCCAAGGAATGGGAAGCTCAGGAAAATGCAATTCTGACTCCGAAAAGGTAGTACCAAGGGGTGCCTTGGAGAAACCCCTCATTAATGTCCATTAGTCCCCTACAGAGGCCTAATGAAATAATAAAATGTTATTCATTGACATAGATAATAGGTATGTTATTAATCTCACTTAAGGTGTGAAAGCATATATATTAAACTCACTATTTTTGGTGATCTGTTACATAAATACAGGTAAAAATATATTTGCTTATTATTGTCACCTCAAAGCAAGACCCAACACTTGTTTCAGTCATGTTGCTATCATCCCTGAGCCCCTCCTATAATTTGGAGCCACCACTGATTGTCCAATTGCTAATCAGCTGAAAGGGCAATGGAGGGACCTAAAGAAACAAAGTTCAAATTCTTAAAACATTTATGTAATGAAAGAGATGGAAGCAAAGGCATATTCAAAGGTAATGATAACGAGGTAATGATATCTGTAAGAATGGTATCATGGAAGCTAAAGTCCCAAATGAGTTGAAACTTGGAAAAATGACAAGGACAATGAAAAGATTTTTTAAAAAGTCATGTTCAGAGTAAATAAAAAGATGGTTAGCATGATGTTGATTGTTAAGCAAAAATCTGATCTTTTTAGTCCATATTTTGTTATTTTCTTTTTTGTGTCATGAAGAATGTTCTTTGAACATCAGAAAACAGAGGTAAAAGGTTTGGGGGGAGGCTGGAGAGGAGAGGTGGTAATACAAGAGGACTTCTGGCTTTTTTAAAGTGGCTGTGTTACACTCTGGGCCATAGAAGAAATTCCCTATGAGTTTCCTTGACCAATGCTCAAAATTGCTGAGGAATTACGAAGAAAGAAGTCTCAGAAGACTAGAGGTGGGCAAATATATACATTATCTAATATTCAACCTGGGGTATCGGAAGGTAGAACTCACAAAATACATGCCAGCAATCTCGATGTTATTTCAAGCAGGACGATGGAGTTAGTCCAGAAGTTGAGTTGGGGATCATTAGGATCGAGCAGGCGTTCATGTTAGATGAATCTTGTTTTCTTTTGGAAAGGCTCCTGGACTGTAGAGGAGAGAAGTCTGGTAGTCATAGTACACCTGGGCTTTTACGCAAGGTAGGAGGAAACACTCCTGATACTTTCTGTCAATTTATATATTTGCTAACATCTGTTGATCTCTTACTGTTTTAGTCCATTTGGGCTGCTATAGACTAGGTGGCTTATAAACAACAGAAATGTATTTCTCACAGTTTGGAGGCTGGGAAGTCCAAGATCGAGGCACTGGCAGATTTGATGTCTAGTGAGAGCTCTCTTTCTGGTTCATAGACAGCTGTCTTCTTGCTGTGTCCTCACATGGTGGAAGACATGTGAGATCTCTGGATGACAGAATATGAATACAGAAAATCTTGGGAGGCTAGAAGGAAGGTCTGGATTTAACAAGGAGAAGTGGACGCTCCCATTCTGGTGTTTGGAAAACCAAGTTCATGGCACAGAATAAGGGAGAGACGACCTCCTACAGCCCGAGTTAGGAAAGTGTAAGTGTGTCTGCCCTAAACTTTTGCCTGTGTTTTTAGGAGAATAATACTCAGAAAAACGAAGGTGAGTGTTTTCTTATACAATGTGCTGTAGAGAGGACACCTGTAACCAGCATTCTGGTGCCACACTGTGAAAGAAATAGAGTGGAACCCACTCAAGAGTGAATAACCAAAAGGATGAAAAGTCCAGAAACCATTTTATATGTGGAACGATTTTATATGCAGGAACCAGAAACCATTTTATATGCAGGAACTTTGGATATTTAGGATGGGAAACATAAGGCTCAGGGGCAAGATGACAGGTGTTTTCAAATATTTCCAATATTTGTCTCACGGAAATGGTTTTGACCTTCTATTTGCTTCAGAAGAATTTGGACCAATTAATGTGGGGAGAGGGACGGGTATTTCTGACAACAGGGGATCCACAGATTGGATGCTCAGCTTCACAAAGGAATCAGTGTGGGTTACATAGTCACATGATGACACTCAACCAGGTAAGGAGGGAGGGTAGAGAGGGGACATACAGGGACTTTTCAATGCTTCTGTAATTTGGCTCTGTCAGTAAGCAGCAGACTTGACAAGTGGCGCAGGGCTTAAAGAATCAAACACGTAGACCCAATTTAGAGCTGTTAGTAATTTCCTTCCCTCACTTTTGTTTAATGCTTATAAATCTCTATTTAATATAACTCTGGTTTAAAAACCCTAGCTTTGGATCCACTCTTGGTGCATATGTTCTTCTTGGCCATGGTCTTTTTTGGAGCAGCGTGGCATCAGAATTTCTTAAACTTAGATGTTGTAGAACCTACAGCTACTTGAACTTAGTCCACGTTGTAATTAAATGTATTATTATACAGCCTGCTACTGAAGTCATTATCTCATAATTCTAACTTAGTTCCCTTTAGCGTTTTCTTTGTGCTTCCAAAAGAAGCCAGAAGGAAAGGTGACATAGCAGGTGGTGACTCCCTGGTCGCTGTCTTTCCCAGGTACTGTTTTTCCCAGTCAGAGGGATAATTTTCTAATTTTCTTTTAGCAACTGAGAGAGCATCTCCTTCTGTCTTCCACCTTACCAGGGATTACTTGAAATTTGCAGGTAATTTAAGTACAATGGTTAAATGCACTCATTAACCACTTCACTGAAGCTTAAACTCATAAACTTGGTTCACAGCTCAAACAACTCTCTGTTACAGGGGTCATATCTCTTCCCAGTAACAAATCCAAGCTTAACCAGCATGTATATATCTAAAACACATTCAAAAGGAATTTAAAAGGTTATAAGACCAAAACTATAAAGAAATTTCACCCCAATATGTTGTTATTTCTCCCAGATCATATTCTTGTCTTTTTATAAGGAGTCCCCAGGGATTGAGCCCAAAGTAATAAACAGTGGAGAGATTTTCTGGAAACTAGAAGGATTATAAAAGAAGGTTTCAGTGGGGAGGGTTTTGTTGTCCTTTAAATGCTACTTTGGGGTTGTTGTTTACCTGTATTCACGTCTTATTTTGAACCCCAGATGTTAAAAATTAAAAATCTTAATGCCCATGATTCCTGAATCAAATAAGGGAAAGCGATGAGAAAACCCCCAGTGGGCCTGTGGTTCTGCAAAAATAGAAGTATGTCAGTTGAGAAAAAATAAGGAACAAAACCTTTCTTTTCTTAGAACTAAACTGCCAGTTGATCTGGCGATAGCATATTCTAGAAATAAACACATTTATGTTTTATTGTTCAGAACAAGGGAGAAACCCCAGACTGCTGAAAACAGCTTTTGTGCCTCATTAAATGAGCCTGCCATATAGGTGAATCTGCCCAGCGTTTATGAGTACCAGCTTTGTGCAAGGGCTGTACTAGGCAATGGTGAGGATGTGAAGGTGAGTCAACCCACGTTAGTCCTGAATGAGATTTCTTCGTATGTGGCTTTGCTTTGTGTGGTTCCTCCAGACCCTGGGACAGTCTTGGTAGTCACATCAGTAGACCTTCTGTCTGCAAGAAGAACCAGTCAATATAATTTGGTGGCTTTGGTCTTAAGAGAATGGCCCTGTTGCAATCATCACAGCACTGGCTTGAGCAGCAAAACAAACTAGGCTTTCCATTCAGTCTTGCATATCGTTTTTCCAGTTCACTAATTGTTCACTGTGATTCATTGTTCTGACAAATGTGGCAAAATGGAAAATGTGGAAAGTAATTAAAGTAAGTGTGTGGTTTCAATGATCATAATCTATTGCTCTGAGCAGAATGCCATTATGAGGGGAAACTGAGAAGGGCTGCATTTGGTCATGGAGGACAAATGGTTTCTGGGTTTGTCTTTTACGACAAAAATTCAAGTCAGACAAATGGACTGAAGAAAAGAGACTTGGAGCTTAACTTGATAGTTGTTTCTTAGAACTTAAAATAAGAATTCTGTGTCACATGATCAAATTTTCTAGGGTGTTATATATCTAAATCTATATATATTTCTATCTGTATCTTTATCTATATTTAATGTATTTAAACTGATCAGGAGGGCTATTAATGATTTTATAAGTCATTTGCACATGACAAGGTAAGTTTTGCCTCTTATTGGAATAAAATAACATTGGAATGTTGATTTTGTAAATAGTCCGTATAAATATAAATTATACATCTCTGAAATCATTTTTTTTACAGTTAGAACAGAGAATGTTTTAATTGCCTTTTCAGATAATCGTATACATTGTTTGATACTATATCAAAACTTAGCAAGTTGTAGTTGCTCGAAGGTTAGTCACCATGTGGCATCTGAAATCGTATTGGTGAACTTTTGTACTCTGTTATGTTAACAATCCATTGGTCTATCTTGCTCTTCCTTTGGGTATTTTACCCATGTATGATTTTATAACCTTAGGCATTGGTCATTTGGAAAATGTTACTTCACTGAGTTATGCAAATCTTCCAAATGTTGACATTGGAAATTTCATTACATAATATCAAGTAGCATGTTACTACACAGTATCAAAAGAATCACATTCATTAATATCACTGTCTGTCTTATTTTTGAAAAAAGAGTTTAAGTATTGGAAAGCTATTTTCCACACACAAAATTTTTGGGAAATCAAATATTTGCCAATTTGGAAAGTGTGAAAAATACTTTTTAAAGATAACATACTTTCTATAAATATGACAATGCTTATCACATATATTTTAGAAAACAGACACAACTGTAAAGAAAAAACTTCCTTTGCATTCCCATTAAGCTGAACTAATCTCTGTAAATCCTGTTTTTTTAAAAAATAATGTGTAATGTGTGTCTGTATGTACATGACTAGTTTACATAATTACATAATTCTGTGTTTTGTGTTATGATTTCCCTCACTTTCCATTTCATTGAAACTTCTAGAAAAGTTTATTTTTAATGACTGCATAATGTTTGATTTTGTGTCTGGGCCATAACTTATCCAACCTACAGGTAGATATTTGGGCTTTGCCCACATCTTTGGTGCAAACATTTGACTGCAATCTTATTGATTTCCCTTAGATGGATTTCTTAAAGTTGAATTTCTGGGACAAAATGTATGATGCCAGGTTACTTGGGTACAGACAGACAAATGTTGAACAGTTGGATTGAAGCACATCTCATTTTTAGAGTCAGGGTGTTATTTCTGGATTGTTTTCCTTTTTTTCTGTTCTGGTTTGGTTTTCATGGTGCTAGAATTCCTTGGACTTTAGAACCATGAAGTCCAGGATTCAAATTCTAATTCTGCTGCTGATTAGCTACTTAATGTTGTCAAATGACAGCTCCCAAATCTAGCATTATCATCTATAAAATAGCAGCAATAAAGGTTTTCTCTAGAAATTAAGTGCCTGTCTCTTGCTAGGAGCTCAAGGAATGATTGTTCCCTTTTCTAGAAGTGTACAGAGCTGATGAAGATATGATGGCTGGTTGTATGATGAGGGCAGTGAAAATGCTTGCAGAGTCACATTTTAAGATATCTGCTTTACATCATTTAAATGTTATTCTAATATGAAAATTCACAATAGACAGGGATCAAAACCATATGTTATTCAGTTATTTGACTAATAACCCTGAAAGAATTAAATAATTAGACAACTTAACCTACTGATAAACATACCAGTTTACTGTACACAGATTGATTTCTTTCAGAGGGCAATTGAATTTCTGGAAGTGACGAGAAGCAAAATTGTATGAGGAGCTAATCAGAATCCCATCCTTTGGGCTGTGAGGCCATCTTTATAAGACTCTAATGAATTATAATTAAAAATTATAAAATGGTGGTAATACATTAACAACAAAGAAAGTGGTAACTCTGACGTCTGAAGGATCTCATTTTTTAATAGTAGACAGTGTTTTGGAGATTAGAAATCACAAGCCTGTTAACTGGTAACTTGAGGATTACTTGAGAAAGTCCTACAAATATACTAAAATGCATAAAGAATAAGTAAAATATTGCAATATTTTTAGTAAGTAATGTATAATATTGCAAATATTCTTTCCTGGCAATTCCTATACTACCCTCTAGCTTAGGTGATGAAACATTTTTTTTTCTTTCCCTAATTAAGCTTTATAAACTCACTGCAGACAAGGGACAAAACCTTTTAAGGAAAAAAAGGGCTTGGTAGTTAGGGGTTAAAGAGCATGTGTGGTATTTTTACCCTTAACAAAGAAAAGACGAGGGATGAGAAAAGGAACATCAACTACCTCCCATTAGCTCTCAATCTATAGCTTTCCTAATCACTTAAAAGTAGAGTATTCTTTAAAAGATAGTTTAAAAGTATGAATTAAATGTTATAAATACTGAATTCCTATCAACAGAATCAGATAGTTTGGAAATATATAAAAATTAGCACATTTTTATCTGAAAATAGGTTTTATTCTTTATATACTAAAAAGGATGATGAACATTTCCATCAAAAGATAGGGTACATGTTGGTATCTGGCTGGATCAGCAGGGTCAGTCAGGAGTCAGAGCAGCACGGTAATTTGAGCAGGGCAAGTTTAGTATAAAGAATTATTAGGTATAACGGGACTGGAGGAGTGAGGAATTGGTTAGGAAGAAGTAAATAGAACTCTGAACAATATGCGAACAGCAGATCTAAGGAACCATCGCAACATCTAGGGCTGAGATAGAACACCCAAGGAAGGCCGTCTCTTGCCCCAGGGCTGAGATACAGACCTCAGTGGAAAGGGCATGGCCGTAGCTGACTGGATGCTAGAAAAGTCCCTGAGGTGCTGTGCTGGCAAAATTTGCTAGAAATCTGCCCTCTGGGATATGGGGGAAGCGTCCATAGGAGGTGCTGTACCTTGGAACTTGCCTCAAGGCCGGGCAGGGGGAGACTGGCAGAAGCCATTCATGGTGAGGTGCTTTGCTGGTGGCACCCGCTGTGAAGCTGCCTGAAGAGGTGCTGGGGGAAGCTGCTGGCCAGGGGGACTGCTGGGTGCTGGAGAAGCCGCTCCTGCTGCAGGAGCTGGTGCTGGTGAGGCTGTGTACACTGCAGGACTCCCTGGGAGGAGCAGCTAGAAGCATAAGAACCCCTTCCTCCTCCAGAACTCCTGTAGCACCATCAAGTGACGATGCCTATCGTGCCAGCTAGCAAAGGAGAATTACATACAGATCTCAGTGCCGCAGAGGATCTGGAGCTCAGGGGCAGTACATTGGTAATGCTACAGTCCAGCCCTTTGGCTCCTCAGCTTTCATACACACTCTTCCGGCACATTTGAACTTGCACTCAACAATGAAACAACTTTCTATTTCTCCCTAACAAGATACACCGTATTTCCCTGAAAATAAGACCTAGCTGGAAAATCAGCTCTAATGAGTCTTTTGGAGCAAAAATTAATATAAGACCAAATATAATATAACATAACATAATATATAATATAATATAATATAATATAATATAATATAATATAATATAATATAATATAATATAATATAATATATAATTCCCAGTCTTATTTTACTGTAATATAAGACTGGGTCTAGTAATGTAATGTAATGTAATATAATATATGTAATATATGTAATATATATAATACTGGGTCTTACATTAATTTTTGCTCCAAAAGATGCATTAGAGCTGATGGTCCGGCTAGGTCTTATTTTCCGGGAAACACGGCAGCTATCCTTACAAGCGAAGTTCTCCCAAAATGAGGAGGCAGTCCCAACAGTCATTGTATCCATCATTGGCTATATTAATTACGCATCAAATTCTGTCAAAGACCCACAGAATATTTTGTTACTTACAAAACTAAATTATAAAGTTAGCCTCCAACAACTTGTATGTAAATTAAAGATGAGAAGGAGGTAGAAGAAAACATTTAGCATTTTAAAATTATTAGCGCATACAAATAAACACATACATATAGCAAGCAAAGAGAAAATATGCAAAGCTACTAGTTTCTCTACTTGGGCACGGAAGGCTGTGATTGACATCAGTGGCTTCCCTTTTCTACTACCCTTCTCATATTTCCACTACCTTCCTGCTAGAACCTCAGCTGGTTGGGTTTCTTTATCTGGTAGAGTAACCCAAGCCTTCCTGAAGTGTCTGAGTCCTTAATTGTCCTACATGTTTTTGGTTGCTGTAGTTTTCTGTTAACCTTTACTCTGTTGCTTGGAAGTACTGAGAAACGCCCCGAAGAATCTCCTATATTCCAGAAATAGTTCTCCTTGCCTGCATTTGTACCAAAAGTCTAATTTCCCCTGGACAATTGGAATCAATTACTCCAGCCAGAAAAGTAATCTTTTTTCTCCCCCCCTGCTTGTCAGTTCAGTGACATAGGCCACAAATGGCCAATCTCATCTTCCAATTCAGTGGAACCACTGAAAAGTTGCAATCTCATCTTCCAGTTCAGTGGAACCATTGTTGTGCCCTGATTGAAGCATTGCCCCCTTGGAAACTAAGACCTCCAAACCAGCAGAGCTCAAGTTTGTCAGGATAGAAAGTAACAATTTGGGGCATGATTTATGAGGTAGAAGAATAAGAGGAGTCACTTTCACATCTACTTCTTGACTCCTGAATCTATTAACTTTGGCTTTTGGGGAGACAGGACCACATCTTTGATTCAAAGCATATACTGCATCAGTACCCTCTTTCAGGGTGCAGGGTCCTAACTGGTGTGATAACTGAGTCTTCAGTAAGTCGTTCCATCTTTCAACTCGCCAGACTGTTCTGTGCACGTAATCCCATTGCTACATTTCCTTCTCTGTGAAATTCATTCGTTGATCAGAAACAACACTGTGGAGAATGTTGTGATGATGGACAAAGCCTTCTGTGGGTCTATGGACGGTGATGCTCAACTACCACTTTCCCTTTCGACAGGAAGACAAATCCATATCCAGAATATGTGTCTTGCAATGAGGATAAATCTGTGCTGCATCCACGTTGGATGGAGTTCAGTGTAATCAACCTGCCACCTGGTGGGGTTCTGTACTTCCAGGAAATGGTGCCATATCAGGGGATCAGTGCTGGTCTCAACTATTGACAGATTAGTCACACTTAGCCAGTTCATTTCCAGGGCGGGTCCGTGTGGTGGAGTCCATGCATAGCCTCTGCAGCCACTTTGTTCATGGGCCCAGCGAAAAAGGAAAGAGACTGACTGGCATCACAGAATGTGTCAGTTTGTCCATCTGATCACTAAGAGCTTCCTCTGCAGTGGATAAATGTGGGGATTCATGTGGAACACATATGCCTTCTTCAGTCACTGTCATAAGGAAGCCATTGGCATGGATTGAGAGAGAGTAGGCAGTGCAGCTGGAGTTGTGTTGAAGTCTGAGTGACCTGTTCATGCAACTTGTCGAGTAGGACTGCACCATTAGCCAGTGCAGGGAAGAACTCCAACTGCATGGATGATAATGAAAATCATCCAACGCCAGACACCAGGAACAGAAGTCAAACACTCTGCCCACTGCGTCTTGGTATAGGAGTCACCGAGGAAGTGCTAGATGGAACAGTGCTTTCCTTACACAGAGAAGACACAGAGCAATATCACCTTCAGCAGTGTGCATTGGTCCCTCATGGCGAGTGGATGCCTCTGCAGCCAGTATAGGGCAGCTGGCCTCTGTGCACCTCTGTCCTACTACGGCAGAAGGACCTCTCCCCCTGCCCCACGGAGTCTGAAAAACTGGGGCCGTGCCTGGGGGCCTTTAGCGCATGCATAAGCAGAATAAAGGAGCACACATTGAGCCTGAATCCGGAAAAGCTATTCCCACTCCAGGCCGGAAGCCCAGCACAAGCTGTGTGGGCTCTTCATCTGTTGGTAAAGATGTGTTCCAGACCCCAGGCCTGTTCTTACAGCTGAGTGGAAGTGGAAAGACTGGTGCATAAATCTGCCTTTCCCAACACAACTTTCTCATACCTTTCAAACCTGACTGGTCTTGGTCTTTCACTTCCATTTTATAATAGACTGGTATTGCACTCACCTAGCCTATGGCTACATACCATTCCAATTCATGATGGGAAGGAAGCTCAGACTTCACGGTCACCTGATGTCCCGTGGTTAGGAGTTCAATCTCTGTCAAGGCCCAGTAGCAAACTAAAAGCTATTTCTCAAAAGGAAAATAGCTACAGAAGAGGTAACAAATTTTCTCCATGATCCTAGTGGTCTGCGTTGTGAGTCTCCTATTTGTACCTACCAAAAGTTCTAAACAAGATCCCTATTTGCCACAGAAATTTTAAGTGTTGTTGAATCTGCTGAATAATAAAGATCAAATGCTAGAGAGGCTTGGACTCCAGCCTGAACTTACTGTAAAGCCTTTTCTTGCTCTGGCCCCCACTTGAAGTTGGTAGACTCGTAAGTGACTCTGGAAGAGCTAAAGTAACACATTAAAGAGTGATATAAGTTGCTTCCGAAATTCCAGAAGGCCTCCCAAGCATTGCACTTTTTATTTGTGGTAGGTGGTCTGAAGTGCAGGAACTTATCTTTAGTGTTGGAGGCAATACCTGGACTTGCTCCACGTCATTAAACCCCTAGAAACTTCACTGAAATTGGGGGAGGAGGGCTGAATTGCGTGGGGTTTAGCTTCCGTTTGTCTTTCTAAGACATTCAATACTTGCTCGTTTCTGCTTTTAGATCCCATCAGCATAATCTTGTCACTGTAAAGTTAGTGGAATGTGAAGACAATCAAGGCCTCTGCAAATAATATTATGACAGAGAGCAGGAGAATTGATACAGTCCTGAGGGCAAGACTGTGCAGATAGACTATCTTCCCTGTGAGGTGAAAACAAGCTACTTCTGGTGGTCCTTGAAAATTACTGTGGAGAGAAAGGCATTAGTTATACAGCATGTGCCAGAGCCATGCTTATTTTCTCTAGTGAGGATACTACTTATCTGGGTCAGCAGCTGCAGTCACCACTTCATTAAAATTATGATAATCCGCGGTCATTCTCCAAAATCCACTTCATTTCTGCACAAGCCAAACTGGTAAGACGGCCATGTGGTAGGTGTCACATGGGATTGTCCTTGCTGCTGCTTTGATGATAGCTTTAATCTCTGAAATTTCCCTGGGTTTACTCTCTTGGTAGGGAGAGGAAATTCCAGTAGCTTTCACCCCATAGAGATTCTTCCAGTTGCCAAGTGTGTCTATCCCGATTTTACATTTAGAAACTGGGGAATCACTGCAAGGTAGGTCCGTAGACCAGCTGGGCCCACTGTAATTTGAACTTGATGGAAAACTCCATCTATCACCTGACCAGTGTGAGCTCCACAAAGCTCCCACTGATATTTTTGGTTTCTAGAAATTAGTGTCAATTCAGAGCCAGTGTTTAGTGGCTGAAAGATTTTGATATTTCCTTTTTTTCCAATGCACAGACACTCTAATAAATGGGCACAAGTCCTTTGGGGAGGAGTTGGAGGAATATTTACAATGAGTACTTGTGTTCTCTTTTGAGGCAAATTCCATCACAAATTTAAATAGCTAGGAAATATACCAGAATTAACTTTTCTTTATCTGAAAGTGAGTTTTACGGGTTAATTTATCCAATAGCATGTTGGACATTTCCTCCAAAAGATTTGGCACAGGAGAAAACATTTGCCTGACTTTCCAGCTGAAATTAAAGGTCTGGGCCACTTGAAGGGCATCATTACTCAAACCCTGGTCCTTTGCAGACTTGTGGAATAATATTTATAATGACCCAGAGCTGATATTAGAAACAATAAATGAAAGCTGAAAGAATCATTCTCTTACAGACCAGAAAGCAGCTGGTTATTATGACAAAGGTCTTTGCAGCCAGCAAAGGTCACTTGTCACCTTTGTTCTAGCTGCAAATCCTTTTCAACAAGTTGCCTTTGAAAAGTAACTGAGGGCAATAGACCAAGCATGTGCTTCCTGACTACTGGAAAAGACAAAGCAGTAGTAAGTCTAGATATTTTAAACATAAAAGCTGACCAGTTTAAGGAGAGCAAGATGCTCCAAAATGTAGCCAAGTTAGGGAAAAACTCACATCCACGCTTGATCTCTAAGCCCAGTTGAAAAATATAGATTTAATTGTTTACCCCATTGTCTATTTTCCGAGTCCTGCAAATAACAGCTAGATAGCTTGGCGTGAGGGTCGTCCTTCCCTTTCTGAATGTACACTGTTACGGCTAATGAGCAGGGGCATGTCTCCAAGTAGGCGGAAAGCAAAGAGCTTTGGAGAAACTACAAACTAGGAAACCTAACGAATAATTGACAGTTTAGCAGCCCACGCAAGCGATATCCAAAAGCCTCCTTTGGCAAGTACAGAGGGCACAGCATTACTTTCCTGGGAGAAAAAGCAACCTTTGAATTATGCCCTAGAAGCTTTCACAGTGCCGACTGGGCTGCCCATTGGAGAAAATAACTCATTTAAAACAGCGCATTTGAAATCTTTGTTGTCAAGGTTCATTTGTCCAAGGCCTCTTTTCAGAATAATTTCATTTCTAGATTCAGATAATTTTAGAACCATAAGTTTCCCCCTCCTTTTTCTCTAAGAATATATTAATACTTATTAGATATTTCATCTGATTAAAGCTTAGGTCTGGTTTTCTTTTTAAGACTCCTTGTAGTATTTGAAAATGGTAAACGTATTGGTGATGCTGCATTCCTGGAATTTTGTTTTCCTTCATTCTCGTGACCACTATCACTAATTGTGAAATAAGAAATGAACAAAACACAAAACTAGGAAAATGAATTCTTTGGTGTACTATGTATAGGATGTCATACTTTAGAAACCCATTTATATTTGAGAATCAGGATCACATTAGAATATTATGGCATATAGCTTTAGTTATCAGCTTCTATCATTTTTTAAAATGATCACCATACAGAGACAATTTTTTATACTTAATTTTTTCTCCTAATCTGTACCTTTTCCTTATCTTGCGTTTACCTATGTGTATATATAATCTCTGCCCATAATGTATAGTGTAACTTTCAAATTGTTTCATGTGCTGCTTTATTCATTTCAAATTAATCTATTTAACAGCTCTGAACGTGTCTCAATAATATTTTTCATTGACTCTTTAAAATTCACATTTATTGTTTAAAGGTCACATACCATCCTGTCTTTCGGAATTTCTTCTTTTAGGCTGAGCAGTAGTATGGTCGTCTGACAGTCTTGGAGTGGGGGAGGCATTTCACAGGAGCATGCATTGTCATCTTGCTGCTTGCTTGTAGAAATGCCTTGGTATTCGCAGTTATCGCGGCACTGTAAGATGCCACTTACCTAGCTGCAGGAGGAGGAGGGATTTAGTGTGAGAAACTCTGATGTGCGTGCTATACGGGTCTCCATATGGAGAATAGTCTTCAGGCCATAAAGGTAAAACACAGTTTAGTGTGAGAAGAGCCCAAGACACACTTAGGCATTGGTGGGAGACCACCCGTCGGTTACATCGACTAGGTCTTGGTCTCCAGGTTCAAGCAAATGGCATCCTAAATGAAGAAGGAACTTGCTCAGGTGAGTTGTTAGTTGGCGAAGACTTGGGCGATATCGTGATTTCTGAGGCGGAAGATAGTACATTCTGGACATGGTAGAATAGATCCAGTATAGATTCTCTAAGGAAGGTCCTGGTAACTTAATAAATAAAACAAACAACACAAAATGAAACAGTGGCTAGCTATTAAAGGAATGCTTGGAATTAGGTTGAACCACATGAAATTGCTGATTATAGAAGATTTTTGGCCTACAAAATGGCAGTTGCATAAGATTCAACCTAAATACTGTGTTTTGATTTGTAACAAAGACTTTTTAAAAGCCCTTCAAGAGTGAAGTGATGAAATTGAACCTCGGTCAGCTGCTCCAGCCCTGATGTAGGGGTAATGACTCAGTGTTACCTTGAGCAGTCTCTTGCTGAGGGCTGCAATCAGGGGCTCCAACCTTGGCTCCAGCCTGTCCAGTGTTTTCATCAATGTCTTAGGGAAACCTGAACAAGGCAGACTTATTAAATTTAGAGGGAACATGAATTAAGAAGTATACTAATGCTGAGTTTAGACTGAAAGTGACCCCAACTAACTGAATATCAAGGCTGAATCAGAAATTAAGTACACAGCAATGGATGGAGGTTCCTGCATTTAGATTTGCTTAGTTCGTCAGCCCTCATCGAGTCCCTACCATGTGTTACACACTATTCCAGGTCCTGGCTGTGCAGTGATGAACAAACCTGCAAGGGTCCTGCTTTGGGGCTTAGGATAAAAATATAGACAAAGACCAAACTACCCCTTACTCAAAGCATGAAGGAAAGATGCTCAATGCAGTAGGTTCTTATGAAAAAAATTCTGGAGGTTTTTGATTATCGGGAGCTTCAATGCCCCAAACTCTCTGGATGTGGCAGGAATTGTAGTAAAATTGTCAAGCAGGTGGTATGTTTGCTACAAGTAAAAATGCAAATGAAATCTTAGGATTTGTTGTGATAACCATGTTCAGCTGCCCTTTGGAAGTGAGCTGCCCACAGTTTTCTGGGCCTTTCAGACCACCACAAAGTTCGTTCAGTGCTGGGATTGGTATGGGGATAAGACATTTTAAAAGGGATGTTGACACTCTAGGGTGTACCTAGACAAGGGGAATCAGGATGTCAAAGGATCTAGAAGTCATGTATTTTGAGAACTAGCTGAAGGAACTGTAGAAAAATACACACCAAAGGGAGCCATGCTAACTGTCTTCAAATATTTGAAGTGTTGACACGTAGAAAGGACGCTCACTCTTTTTTGCTCTACTTAGCAGCAATAGCGTAAAGCAATGGCAATTTTAGTGGCAGAAATTTTTGCTTTGGTGTAATAGTGACACTTCTCAAGTACTGAAGCTGCCCATCAATGGAACACGTGGTGCTTGAGGTAGGGAGCGTCCCATTTCTGGAAGTATTTAACCAGAGGCTGGTGTTGTTGGCCAGGGAAATAAGACAGCATTCCTGCATTGGATAAGAGAGGCGAGCGTACCTTGGTGGTGTATGTCTAATTCCACGCGCATATGTTGATGAGGGGGTGTGAGTCCTGTGTAGGTTTCCATGCTCCTCAAAGGAAAATAGACGAGTCTAAGTTGTAGTTGGAGGGGAGGTTACCTCCAAATTTTTGGGGACTGGTCTAAGTTTGAGTTGGAGAGTCACTCCAGATTAGGAGTAGAAATGCTGGGAAGGGGTAAAGGATGGGCCATAAGGCTGCTCCAAAGTGACTTAGGGCTAGGGCCATAACGGACAGACACGGAGGTGGGGCTTTACCTCATTACCATTCTTAGACGCTGGCGGTGGTGTTGGGGTGCTAGTTAGGACTCTTGGTTGCAAAGAACAGAAACCTCAACTGAAAGTGCCTTAAACTGAAAAGAGAGTTACTGGTTCATGAAACTAAAACGTCCAGGGGTCGATCTGACTTTAGGCCTGGTTGCATCCAGATGCTCCAGCCATCTGTCTCCTTCCTTCTTTCCCCTTTGTTTTCCTCTGTGTGGCTTCCATCTGCCATCTGGAACGGTTGTTGGCAGGAGAGCTAACTAACTAAGATTTGCTGAATGTATCCGTGAATGAGCCCTCCAGCTTGGCAAACCCAGGTGAAGTCCCCATAGCTGATGTCCCCGATGGACTCCGTTTCAGCCCAGCTTGTTCCTGTGCTTGGCCTTAAACCAATCCCTGGCCCTGGGGAGGGTGGAGCACTCCGATGGGGCGGGACTGCCTAGGCCTGGGACTCAAGGATACCTGGTTCCATTTTTATCTCTCTATTCCGCAGGCTCCTTAAGGGAACAGGGAAGGCCCTCTCACCTTTCCTTTGTATGCCCCACAGAGGCTACAAGTAGCACTAAGTGCATCGTTTTAGTCGACACATGTTTATTCTTCTAACTAGAGTGACTCTTAATATGCAAAGGTGCTGACATGACTGAATTGTAGCATCTTCTTTGAAAACTGCAACAAATGATTTGAATGAATTCAGAGTTTGATATATTGCTTCCAGATAATTTTCATGTACATAAATGTACCTGGTAAATAGGAATTCTGAATTCATCCTAGTCACCATAGAAAGCTAGCCTTTCAGGTTTTTTCATGCAATTAAAAGATTAAAATTGAATGAGTATTTCCTGCAATAGGAATAATTTTCACGGACAAATTTATCTTTCCATTGGGGGCTTTTGACTTCTATCCCTGGAGCAGGGTTAAGGGATGATTAATTTTTTTTATATTCTTTCATCCAATTTTTATTTCCTCCATAACTAGGACCTGCCCTCAAGGGTGGCACTGGCTGTTCGCCCCAGTAGAGCTGTGCCTCATGGATACTAGAAAATGGTATTGAAAATGAACTGAAAAGCAAATAAAGGGAAGTTTACAAGTAGGCTCTTCTTTTTCAGTCCATGGGGAGCTGACTTTTCTCAAACACTGGTTTGTTTCAGTGATTTGGACTGGCAAGGATCTGATGGGAAATATCCTGATACAGTGTGTATGGGTCTATGTTTTCTAACAGTGCAAGGAAATGATTCTTTTTCCTCTGAGAATCTTTCCATTTTACATTTGAGAAGCCCTTGCAATGATACAGTGGAACCGCAATCTATGTGGATTCTTTTTTCACCTCCTGCTCTAATTTAACAGAAACTGAAATATACTCATATTTGGTGGAAATTAAGTGTTTTTGCAGTGCCTTTATCCTACCAGAACAGTCTTTAGTTTTTTAACTGTGTTCTTCCCATGCCATTATGATAGCATTATCTCTTGAGAGATACTCTGTATAAGACATATGATTATTTAAAAAAAATGGAAACTTCAAATGAAAACAGGTGTGTTACTATTTTATAGGCAGACCTGGTATTAGAGTGTCTGAGAATCAACAGACTACATTGATGAATATAACTCTAGTATTCAGAATGAACAGATATTAAATATCATTTTACTTGTGTATATATTTATCTTTTGTTAAATCTTGTCTTCCTCTGTCAGCGTCTCAGCATTGAGATCCGATAACTGTGGGAGGGAATGAAAACGAGGATAACGGGGTACTGCGGCAAAACCAGAACGTGGCGGAATTTTATGAGTGCTGGTTTACTTGCATTCTGTATTTACATGATGGCTACAGATGTTACTGTTATTTCACCTATTATGCCAGATGCCATTTGTGGCGAAGAACGTACATGTAATAGCTCCTTGCAGATACTGTATTTTGCTGCTAGATGGAAAAATCTACTTAAGAGGTCTAAGGCTCTCAGCTTCTATTTAAAAAGTCTAATTACCTGAAGAACATCGAACTGCTACCACCAAAAGAATTGAGCACATTAAAAGGCATGACTACTAGTGACTTCCTATTCGTTTGACAAATCACCTTACTGTGAGGAGGAGAGAGGTCTGTCTAGGAGAGTGAGCGGATTGCTTGTTCAAACCTTCCACTTTTCTGCTTGTAGCATTTTGTAAGTGCTATCAAACGACTCTTTCCACTTGAGGAAATCGTAACTTAATGCCTTCAGAATCTCTGCAATAACCACTTGGGTATTCAAATACTTTCTCTAGCTTGGGTTTTAAGCTGTATGTGCAAATGGAACATTTTATAAGCTTGAACATTTTTTTAAAACTAGTCTCTCTGTAAGGATTTTTATTGTTATTCTGAACATCAGATGCATCATGAAGAATTTTAGTAAATGCAAAACATTCTTTTGGACCATAGGTTAGTTTCTGAATCATTCAGGTACCCACCTTTCTCATACAAGCTATAACTAATGCCATCACATTTGAGGCTTCAGTGACCTACTAAATTGTGCTAACCAATGAAAATTTAGTCAATATTCTTTAGTATTCTTTCTGCTCAGTAACTCAGTTTTCATATGTGGCTTTCTGATGTCAATCTGATGGATTTTGCCTAATTTGGGTGCCTGTGCATCTTTTAGAAGGAAGGCTTGCTTTTCAGAATGTATTAATATTGATTGTCATTACAGTGTCGCCAGAGAGATTAATGCACACTTCTTAGAATTTCACTCAGTTTAGTTAAGGTCCTGGTTGACAGAATTTGATTTATGTATAGACATTGTGGATGGTCTCTTGCAGAGATGAGGGCAGTAGGAGAGGCCTGCCTAGAAAACTCTCCCATAACTATGGTACCTGACATTTCATTTTATGATACTTACTATTTTGGGTTAAGCATTGTCTTCTTTGGCTAATCCTTTTTTAAAACTGTAAACCTTACCAGGAAGCAGTTTCTTATAATTGTATTTATTCTGTGTTATGGGAACACATATTGTCTTGTTTTTTTTTGTTTGTTTGTTTTTTTAGGATTCTAAAATGAAGGAAAAAGTACTATATAGAAAGAGTTTTGCTGAAGGTAAATTCAAGTTCTTTCAAAGTTCTTGCTAATGGTCAACAGTGATGGGGGAAAGAAATCTTTTTTAGCAACTCTGGTATTCTTACTTATCTTTTCCAACTACTTTTATTTCTGATTAGTCAGTACAATTGTTTACAAAACAGTAAACACAAAACCATAATGATCCCAATTTTGCAAAAAACAAAACAAAGCACAAAAAAACCCCAAAACAAAGAATAAAACAAGTTACAAATACTTCACTTTAAAACAGATTGATCCCAACTTTTTCTTTTTTTGCAAACAAAACAAAATAAAACCTCTTTTATATCCCCGTGGCTACATTGTGACTACTAATTTGTATTTTCTAATCCCTTTACCTTCTCCCCCATCGCCACCCCCCTCCCACCTAGCCACCCTCAGTTTTTTTCCCTATATCTCTGAGTCTATTTCTGTTTTGTTTGTTTGTTTATTCTATTCCACATGTAAGTGAGATCATATGGTATTTGTCTTTGTCTGACTGATTTCACTTTGCGTAATGGTCTCGAGGTCCATCCATGTCGTTGCAAATGGTAATATTTCATTTTTCTTTATGGCAGAGTAATACTCCATGGTATAAATGTACCACAGTTTCTTTGTCCAGTCATCTATTGATGGGCATTTTAGTTGTTTCCATGTCTTGGCTATTGTGAATAGTGCTGCAGTAAACATAGGGGTGCATATAATTTTTTGAATTAGTGTTTTGGATTTCTTTGGATAGATACCCCAGGAGTGGAATTGCTGGGTCATAAGGTAGTTCCATTTCTAGTTTTTTGAGGTACCTCAATAGTGTTTTCCATAGTGGCTGCACCAATCTGTAATCCCACCAACAGTGCACGAGGGTTCCCTTTCGTCCACATCCTCGCCAACACTTGTTGTTTGTTAATTTATTGGTGATCACCATTCTGACTGGGGTGAGGTGGTATCTCATTGTGGGTTTTTTTTGCATTTCTCTAATTAGTGAGGTTGAGCATTTTTTGATGTGTCTGTTGGCCATCTGTATGTACTCTGCCCATTTTTTAATTGGGTTGTTTGTTTTTTTGGTGTTGAGTTGTATGAGTTTTTTATAAATTTTGGATATTAACCACTTATCAGATGTATTGTTGGCAAATACCCTCTCTCATTCAGTAAGGATGCCTTTTGTTTTGTTGATGGTTTCCTTTGCTGTGCAAAACCTTTTTAGTTTGATGTAGTCCCACGTGTTTATTTTTTCTTTTGCTTCCCTTGCCCGAGGGGATATATCAGTAAAAATATTACTAAGGGTAATGTCTGCAAATTTACTTCCTATATTTTCTTCTAGGAAGAAAATATGGTCTCGGGTCTTACATTTAAATCTTTGATCCATTTTGAATTTATTCTTGTGTATGGCGTCAGATGGTGGTCCAGCTTCATTTTTCTGCATGTGTCTGTCCAATTTTCCCAGCACCATTTATTAAATAGACTGTCTTTACCCCAGCATAAATTCTTGCTTCAATTTTCATAGATTAAATGACCGTATAGGCCAGAATTTATTTCTGGGCTCTATTCTGTTTCATTGATCTATGTTTTTGTTTTTATGTCAATACCGTGCTGCTTTGATTACTATAGCTTTGTAGTATGATTTGATGTCAGGTAGCGTGATACCTCCCACTTTGTTCTTATTTGTCAAGATTACTGTGGCTATTCGGGGTCCTTTATGGTTCCATATAAATTTTAGGATTATATTTTCTAGTTCTGTTGAAATGTCTTTGGAAATTTGATAGAGATTACATTGAATTGTTTGGGTTTTTTAGTGGTATCTTTTGCTAAACCAACTGCTTAACTTTTATGTCATAAAATATTTTCCTTTATGGCTTTTAAATTTCTTGTCTAGCTTAGAAAGGTCTCCTCCACTCCCAGTTTATAAAAATATTTTTCAGATTTTAGATTAACCAGATAATTTTATATGTAAACATTTAATTCATTTGGAATTTATTTTGTAAGTGGTGTGAGATAGAAGTCCACCTTTTTTTCCATATGCATAACCAATTGTGCCAGCACATTTATAAAAAAATCACCATTTGCCATTTAAATTTAAAAACTACCTTATTCTGTCTCAAGTGCTCATGCATACTAGAAGAGACACAACACAAACTACCAAATATATACTTTATCCATCCAGTTTACTAATGCAATTTAATGGGAAATGAGATATGTTTTTTAAATAATGTGCATGTGTGCACCCAGACACACCCTCCCAATATGACATCAGCACCTTCTTTTACTAATTGTCCTTGAAATTCTTATAATGCACATTGTTCACTAATGAACCTTATTCACTAGTTGTTAATCGTGTAATTTCTGAGTTGTAGCTGGTCTAGGAAAGGTATTTTTCTTAGTACTGGACATTGTTGGGTATAGTAGCCCATGGAGTGTTTTAATCATAAACTTTTGTTGACACTATTAATTGTAAACAACAAAATCAATCATCTAAACACCTTAAGGGCGTTAGTGTATATTTATTGTTTATGTATTTGTTTAATTTAGCCTTTATTCAGGTTCATCAGCTATATTGTATACAATCAATTTGTTTTTCATTTAATGCTATTTTATGATATATATCTATGGTGGTTCAAATAAATGTGTATTGGCAACTTTTCTAGATCTAAATATTACCAAAAATCATGAGATTTTATACATTTAGTAAAGGTTTTTAAATAGCAGAAATCTTATTTAATGGACTATTCTTGAGCTTCTCATTAAAGAAGGTAAATTGACTTGAGATTATTATTTACACAACTGTAGTAATTGATTTAATGGACTGCTGTCCCACACATTTAAATATCACCCATGTAATGGGTTAAAACCAGTCCTTAAAGAAATAGTTCTAGAAATTAAATATATATATATGATTTTTTTACTGTAACTTAAAAAAATCTTAATTGTCTCCTTATTTTTCTTTAATATTGAAGATAGCTAATATAAATAAAAGAATAATTAAGTTATCTTTGGTTATTTATGTTATACCCAATAACTCAGGAATAAACAAGATGAAAATAAAATGTCTGGGTCTCGAGGTGAATGTAAACGAGTGTAGCTGAATTCTAGCTTTTCTCCTGGCACGCCGTTCAGTGGTGTTTCTGAATAACGGAGGTGTTTCCTTACCCAGGCATCCTTGTCATAAGCCCTGTGGTAGTCACTACTGCTGCGTACAGACAGGCCATGTCTCCCACTGCTGGACACTCCCTGTCCCTGTGAAATGAGGTGTTGCCATGTGACTTGCTTTGGCCAATTAAGTACAAATGGAAGTGACATGTTTACTTCTGAGCTAAGCAAGTGAGAGCTGTGTGTGACTGCTATGTCCCTCCATTTGACGAGAGACATTTCTGAAGGTAGGGGCACTGTCAGCCTGGATCTCAGAACGAGGCTGGTGATATGGAGCAGAGGCCCCTGCTGACCTGCGTGGACACGGAATGTGAATGGAGGGAACCACGTGGTTGTTGGAGCAGACTTTGGAAGTTTGGAGAATTTTTGTTGTTACAGCGTAGCCCAGCTTATCCTTGTAGACACAAGCCACTTAGTGGTATTGGGGAGAAATTTTGGGATTAGTTAGGAAGGGCATTGCTATCCCTATGGTTAATATCTACTAAGAAAGACTAGAGGAGTAGAGAAGAGTATGCAGCATCCAAATTGTGAAATAATATCTCCTACTCAATGGTAATCTACCCAAATCCCAGTTGTATCCTTGAGGCCTTCCCAGAGCAGGCAAGGAAGTGAAGGTTTTCCAGCCGGGTGGCAATAAAGCTAGAAGTGTATTTACATTACAGTTGCTAATTGCCAAATAGTGTTTTGGGGCCAATATGAACAACTACTGTTATAAATTTCAGAGTAAAGGTGCACAACCTAGGAAGAGGGCAGGGTGCTTGACAATGAATGGGGCCGGGTAAGAATTGCAATTAGGCTTTATGTTTAGCATTTTGTGAAGACAAAAGCACAAAAAACAACATGGACAATTCATTGAAGTTGGAAGGATTTCACCTAGATCTTATACTCTTTTTATGACTATTCCAACTAAAATGACATTTTATAGTTTAATTAAATTTTTTGTTCATGCATTCATTCAACAAGTTTTTATTAAACCCATACTTCTTTCCTAGACACTCTATAGATCCTAGAATTATACTGGTACTATCTTCTTAGGTCTTTTGGTCTAATTTGAATACAAAAGCTATAAATTATTTCATGGATAAGGAGTTTACTTAAATTTATTCAGATCCTACACTGTTCCAAAGGGGATTTAAGAAGGCTCAAAATTATTTTAATTAGCATCAGATGTGGATTGTGTTTTAATTATATAAGCCCCATTCATCAGAAGTGGTGTCAATTGCTGTTGTAAACTTCCAGGCACCTATGAGTGTGCTTGTCATCCAGTGGTGATGAATAATGGAAATAAGATATACAGGATCTTTAAAATTCACAAAAGAAAAAAAGGTCTTTGTTCTGACACTATATCTCAATATATCTCCTAGTAACAGGTGATATCATATGCCTATAGCAAAAAGAGACTCTATAATTGTGATATATATTTTTACATTTACTTTTGAACAGGTAATGCAGGTACATGCCACACAATTCTAGGCATAAAAATGGCACACAATAAAAAGCGAGTTTCCCGCCTTCCGCTTTCTCCCCGTTACCACTCTATACTTGATCAAAGGCAGTCTCCTTTTTTTGGGTCTATTCTTCTTGAGCTAATTTATGTGATTTAAAAACATAGGTACATGTGTGCATTAATCTCTACATAATGACAGCACACTACACATTGTGTTGCTCCTTACTCTTTTGTTTTCTTTGTTTGCTTTTCTAACATATCTTGGGGAGCATTTCTCATCTGTACATCTAATGCTATCCCATTAGGAAAAAAAATGGTTTCACAAAAGAGGAGCACAAGTCACGTTTGACTTCTGCAATTTCAAGAGGTTCTCAAAGTGGTTACCATCAGCGTCCAGACACTTCTGGTTACGGCGAACTACTGCTTAAGCAACATCAACCAAAGGGTTAACATTTCTTAAAATGTGTATACAGTTTTTTTAATATCTCCTTGCATCTCCTGTGGTTTAGGATTTACAACTATTTCTGGGGTAACTGGGGCACAAATATTCATAGCTGTTACATCTTCATTGTTAAATATTTCTGTATCTGCCTTTGCTTTACTTTTATCTCTACAACTAAACATTAAAATGTTCACCATCAGCCCTTTTACCAAAGTGCCCCCCAGTTATCCCTTGGTTAGATGAAGAGCATCCTGTCATAAAGGGATTGGCAAATTATGGCCTGAGGGCCAAATCCCTTCT
Source organism: Rhinolophus sinicus (assembly GCF_036562045.2). Taxonomy (NCBI): domain Eukaryota; kingdom Metazoa; phylum Chordata; class Mammalia; order Chiroptera; family Rhinolophidae; genus Rhinolophus; species Rhinolophus sinicus. The sequence continues at coordinate 28,503,768 of NC_133751.1, forward strand.
GATACTTGTTTCTGTAAATAAAGTTTTATTAGAACACACACACACGCACACACACACACACACACACACACACACACACACACAAAATGGTTTCATAGTATTTCACTGTAAGGGTAAACTAGAATTTATTTACCAGTTACCTATTGTTAGGGGACATTTAGGTTGTTTTTAACCTTTTACTTCTATAGAAAGTGTTTCAGTAAAGATCCCTGTACAAATAGCCTACGTATAAATACCTAGAAGTGGAGCTATAGAATCAAGCGGTAGGTACACTTTAAATTTTGAAAGGTGTTGCCAAATTGTCCTCCATATACATTGTGTCAACTTACAGTCTAACTAGCAATGTATGTAATTCCCTTCTTCCCACACTGTCAACTCTGTTTTCAAATATTTTGATCTTTGCCTGTCTGGTAGGTTAAATGGCATCTCATTATAGTTTTAATTTGCATTTCTTGTCTTACAAATGAGGTTGAATATCTTTTCATATGTTTAAGATCAATTTTTTTTTAGTAAGGTATCTGTTCATATTCTTTGCTTCTTTTTCTATTGGTTTGTGGACCTTTTATTGTTTGCAGGACCTCTTTATTAGAGAAATCAATTGTCTGGAATATGAGTTGCAAATATTTTTCTCCAATTTGTCATTTAAAAATTTTTATTTTTTCTAACAACTCAGAAAATTTAAATATTGATCAAATTTACTGCTCTTTTTTATTGCTTCTGCATTCTGTGTTACACATAGAAAGGCCATTCTCACTCTGAGATTTAAAAATAGAAATTATCCTGGGTTTTCTTCTTATGCTTTTATGGTTTGATATTTCAGAGTTATGTCTTTGCTTCGTTTAGAATTAATTTTATTAGAAGGCGTAGGTAATGACCCTGTGTTCTTATTTTTCCCACTAGCTGGTTAGCCAGTGGTCTCACAATGCAGTACTTTCTAAGATGGTTTTAGTACAGTATGAGTTTTTATAGCAGTGAGATCATGTTGAAAGGCACTCTGGAGGATCCAAGTGATGAATTCTGACACTTTCCTTCGCCTGGGCTGTTTCTCTCTCCAATTTCTTCCTGCGTATACCCAGGCTGCTCTTATTTTTGTTGTTCTAGCTAATTCCTGGATGTTCCTCTGAGGACCTCTTACCCCCAGAGTGAATTGGATTAGCCTGCATGCTTCCTGTTGGAAGAAAGGAATGAGCACACACAGAACACATATGTACTATAATTGGACACAGCTTCTTTATCTTTATATCCCAGCAGACCTTCACCCTAGTTCTAGATTAGAAGATCCGGCCACTGGTGGTGGTCCCACAGATCCTCAGACACCAATGACTCATCCGCTACATTCTGCATTAGCTCCTCCTTCTCCATTCTCCATCTGTTTCAACAGCATCATCCTTCACTCAGCTGCCAAGAAGGACCCCGAATCAGGGGCCTTATTGCTTCTTTTCTTTCGCTTACTCTTACATCCAGTGAAGCACCAGCTTCTGGCAATTTTGCCTCCCATGTCTTGAATCTGCTTTCCCCTCTGCCGTAGTTCAGGTGTGCAGACACTCTCATCTGGACTGTTTTTCACTGGGCACTTTGGTTCTACACAGACCCATTATATAGTTCCTAGAGAGATCTCTTAAAAATATGTATCTTATTCGGCCACTCTTCTGTGGCTTCCTGTTGGGATAAAGCCAATCTTTGGACTTTGTCATAGGACTCTTTGAGCTGCCTTGCCTACCTCTCCACCTGTCTCTTGCTACTCCTTACCTGGCACTTCTTTCACATTCCACAATGCAGAACAACTATCGTTCTCCTGTGGTCTCTGTTCCTTTGTTCAGGCTGTACCCTTAGTCTGTCCCCTTCAAACTTTGCATGAAGTGATGTTTACTCTCCCTTAGGGACAGCTCAGATGTCACCCCTGGGGAAGTCTCCCTCACTGAGGGTTCCTCTTTCTGTTTAGGTAGACTTCATTGGAGATGCAGGATACTCAGCCCCTATCACTGTCATTGTACTTAGTCTGCTTCTCTTCGCCTACACTGGGCTTAAAGGCAATGATAAATATTTTCATTTTGTATTTTCTGTGCTGAACTGAGCTTAGCACATGTTTTAACTCAGTCACCACTTGTTGAATTAATCTTGAATGAATGAGTGAATGATTGAAATTTAACAGCTATTTATACACAGATAAGCATGACATTGTTGACTCAGGAAATATCTCAGGAAGATTTTTTATTTTTATTAAGCAATATATAAACACAAACTTACATCCTTGCTCATATTTATCAAGAATCTGAAGCAGAGAACCTTAGATAAATCTATCTTTTTTCATTTCATTTTTCCGTTGGCTTGATTTTCTTTGAAGTTGGTGTTTGTTGGGGACTGTTAAGCATACACATATCCTCATTGTGATGCTACTGAAAGATGTAGACTAAGGGGAATGAAGATACTGGCAAATGTAGGTGGGAACATTGAAATGGTTTCTTTAAAATCTGCTTTCAAGGCTATTCTAAACCATTTTGATAAAAAGGTTAAGTGGTTTTTAAAATTTATTTGTTTATTTTAAAACATCCAGAAGGCATACATAGCTTACTCCAGTACCAAGTGCTGTTACTTGAAGGAAGGGACATAGCAAGTGTGGTACCTTGTTGTAAATTTCTCTGTGGAGGAGTTATTCTATAGACTGCACACCCCTCATGTTAGTGTGCTGCCAAGAGAGTCTCTGAAAATCCTACTATGTTTATTGGTTGACACTATGATAACAGCACTGCATGCCCAGTGGTTGATATACAGTCTTTGATCATTGTTCCATAATAATGAACCTTCATCTACACTCAATCATCCAGCACAGTCAACTACGTTAGGGAATGAGGGCCAGCTTTTGTTCAGCAATGCATTTCATAAGTTCAAGTCTCATTGGAACTGGGTGATGGTATGGCTAGTCTGTGTTCAAATGGAAAATAATTTATTGTGATTTTTGGCAAGCAATTTCACCCCTGCTGGTCCAGAAACTCATTACAAGGTGGAGATGATCACTAATCAAGATTTCTGGGCTCCGTTCTCTTCCTCATAAGTTGTCCCATTCCTCTGAATCTCTGTAGTTTATCCCCATTTCCAGCCGATGTCAGCATGTAGCATGTCTTGCCGTGAGTAATAAAACACTAGGGAGGGTTATGTGATATTTTTAAATATTAGGGAATAGTTGTAAGTCATGTAAAATGATTTTCCTTTGTTTTGATTTTCTATCATGACATCTCTGTAATGGGAATGTCTGAATCTGAGGCATTGGAGTATTAAAATGGCCCATTATCTGGATACCCATTTTCTCATTGGTCTATAAAAACTTGAATGGTGCCCTATTCCATAGCCATCCATTCCTGGAGCCCTGACACAGGAGAGCAAGGTAGAGGTAGTTGATATGGTACTGTGGTTGGGGCTGACATGGCATTTCTAACTTGTATGGGATATTTTCAGGGCACTGAGAAATATAGGGGATGGGGGACGGCCAAAATAGGACTTAGAGTGGAATCATATGGTAAAATGTTACGTGTTTTCTCTCTCAATTATTTCACAATTATTATAAAAAATAAAAATTGCAATGTGCTGTGTGATTTTGATACTTAAATCTATTAAAATGAAATTAATAATAGTTAATCCGTATTTCCCAGAAAACAATAATATTTATGCTTTTGTATATTTTGCACAAATATTACTCTTTTTATTATTATCTTAAACAGCTATTTATTTCGCAGATTATATAGGGTGCCTATTCTTTATACTTGGAGAGCTTTTGTTGTTGTTTTGATACCTGTTTTAGCAAAGTCTTAAAGAACAAAGATATAACTAAATAATGGGTAGATGATGTACTTCCCTAATATCTTAGCTATGTACCAAAGTGTATATTATATATTCCTAATTTATTTTTAAATGCATTCAGAGAGGGTTGCTATTTAAAGGAATCCTTAATGAAGGTTTTTGTTAAGCAAATTTTCACCCTCTAATCAGGATGTTTATGTATTGTGTTTGCTTAAAGCAGTGCATGCAGTTGTATGTAAAATTCAAATAGAGTTTTAGAATCCAACAGAAAGCATTTCTGGACTGTGGATAAATTCCAAGCCAAGGTGAAGTTATTTTAACTTTAATTCGCAGTGAGATTTTTACAGCACATTCAGAGTGTTTAAAAAAAAAAAAATTTTTTTTACCTAGTAGAAAATAAATTTGCAGGTGAGAGCCTATTTAAATGAGAACACGGGAGGTGATTTTTTCGTGAGAACTCTGTGGCCCCTCTAGCCATCCAGGCCTTGGCAGCGGGTTCCTTGGCATACAGAGCTGTGCTGCCGGTACCATGGGACTTGGCAGAGCCCAGTCTGGACACAGGCCGATGACTCACTGGGCTGTCGCTCTCTGTCCAGGAGCAGTGCTTCTGATCACAGCTGCTCCAAGTGGAAATTTGAAGCCACGTGCCCTTAGGTTAGGCTCCATTGATAGTGTTGCTTTCTGGGTAGGCTGGCCTTGCCCCTTCACGAGCCCCCTTACCCAGTCTTCATTGGGGCCACTTTCCAGGACTTTGCTAAAAATAAGAAAAAAAGCTGATTGTTTGGTGTGATCCTCAGCTCTGTGGAGGTCAGAGAGCCACAGATATACAGGTGTGTGTGTGTGTGTGTGTGTGTGTGTAAACCCTCAGTGTGTGGTTGCCTTAGGATAGTCAATATGATTTATTCAATACTACTAGGTATTATTACTTAGTAATATTACTCTGTATTGTTTCAGTATTACTTAGGATTATATATGGATATATATATATATATACACACACATATATATATACATATATCATATATATATGATTTATAAAATAGTAAAAGGAAAAATACTATGACAAAATAGTGGACAGTTTAAATAGGAAGAAAATACATTGTAAAGGTAATGTGGTCCCCTCTCAATGGCGTTTGCTAAGTGGTGTGGTGGGCAGTGATCTAGGGCCCAGCCCCTCAGGGCAAGCATAGCAGACAATTTACAGAGAACCCAGATGTTTTTCCTGCATGCGGTCTTTCCCCTCTAATTTTAGGTGGAATGAGGAAGCTGACTTCATGTTGCCAAAAGGCAGTTTGTTTAATGATATATGGAGAAATTTTCTTTCTAAAATAAGAGTTATTCTGGGTTTGGATTTCATGTCTGGAACTCAGGGGTCTCTGGCTCTTCGGGATTAGGTTTGTATGTGTGTACATTTTTCTGAGGATAGGTTTTGTACTTTTTATCAGATTCTTGAAGGGGTGTGTGAACACCCCAATCCTGGTCAAGGAACCATGTCCTAAACCATTTAGAATTTTGGAACCCAGAGATGGTAGATTGTATTATTATTCAAAACTATTCACTGTACCTTCCTATTGTCCCCTTCCTGCAGGAGGTTTAGAGTCCCACCTACTGATGTTGGATTTGGCTGTGGATTTGCTTTGGCCAATGAAATGTAAGTGGAGGTGACACATGCCACTGCTGAGAAAAAGCTTTAGGAGCCATTGCGTGGTTCCACCATTAGTCTTTTACCTATGATGTGCCCCAGAGAAGGGCTGTGTCTACTGCCCTGGGCTGGAAAGGAAGATGCCAGAACTGAATTGGACTTTTGAACATGTTACATGAGTGAGAAATAGAGCATATTGTAAGTTACTGAGATTTGGGGATTCTTTGCTGCTGGCAGCATGACATCCTGAGCTGACCGATCCTACAGGTGGCAGTTGGAATTACATTCAGAATCCAACAGGGCACACTGGAAGACTCTACTGTAATGAACTTCCTATGGTTTGGGGCATTTAGAAGTGCACATTCTTCCTATGGATTCTGTGTGATCCTTCAAGGTTTCCCCATGGGAGGCAGAAATATGACCTCATTCCTGGGGGGTTAGTCTGCTAAGGGTCAGAGAGCCCATTTTGTTGGGTCAGAATCATCTCTGGCAGAAGGGAGCCAGTTTGGGCCTGTTTCTTCCATCTGCCCCACGGCTAATGTGAGTAGGAAAGAATTACTGATAGGAGGAGAGTCTGAGGGCAGGAATGGCTCTCTGAAGCATATAACACAAACTACCTAACACAGTAGGTGTGAACATAATGAAAAATTACAAGGTGCATATCATTTGTGGTGCAAAGTATAGTACAGGTTCATTTTCTAAAATGTCCCCTTCCTCCAGGCGTGACAAGGATGAAGAATAGGTGTTACTACAATAGAGCACAATGAAAGGCCACCCAAGAAAGAAAACAGATTTCAGAGGTGACTCATAAACAAAGTACTGTGTTCCAGAAAATAAAGAAGCCATCCATTACCCACACAAAGTGCATAATAATGACAAGTGCTTCATCACCTCAGGTTTGACAGCTAGAGGTCAGAACTCACACAAGGGAAACACTGCAAAACCTCATACTTAAGCCAGAATGGGCTGCACCTGGAATCAAAGAGCTGTTCTGTTTTTGGAGAGATTTGATTTACGCCATAACCCAGATTCTCAACTCTTGCCGCCATTAGGCAGTTTCAGCTTTTCATAAATTTAATGTTTAAAAAATATCTATACTAAGTTAATTATTCCTACTGACTTCAGATGGGGAATGCTGATGGCCAGCTCATAACAGATCTGCCATGAAACATTATACTCAATGGGAAATGATTCTAGGATCCTATATTGCTACCGTTATTAGCATCCCAAGTAGAATAATTTGTTCCTAATCTAGTACATCAAAGAAAATGTTCATATTCTTTTCACCCCAGATTATAAGACTATGTCATTTACTTTATGGTATGTATTCATTCGTTCAGCAGTCATCTATTGATTGCCTACTCTTTGCCAGGGACTGTTTTTGAAGCGGGAGCTCCACAGACTCTGCCCTCAAGGTGGTCACATTCTAATGGGAGAAGACAGAAACTAAGTGCCAACAATACAAACAGCTATGTAATGTGTCAGATGGTGAAAAATACTCTGAAAGCAGTAAAGCAGGGTAAGGGGGGAGATAGAGAATTATGGGTACGGGCTACTATTTTACACAGGGTGGTCAGGGCAGGTCACACTGATTGTGGGCGTTTGAAAGTCCTGAGTGAATGGCTATGTCAGTGTCTGTTGGAAGAGTGGGGAGTTGGATTTCTGTCTCGTTTTACTCAGATATATTCCTAAGAAATGGTATGTAAATTGAGTTCTATTTGAAGCATATTATGGAAACTTCTTATAACTTTTTTTTCCTTAGTGAATCTTTCTCTAACATGAAGATCCCATTGGTAAACTGACCAGTTATGCCTTAAAAGTATCTGCATTGTGAGGATAGGTTTCCACATTTTGAATTCACTGTAAGCAGGTTATACGTGTTTAGGATAAGATGCTGTAGATGAATGATGGACAAGAACAGTTTGAATGAGTAACAAGTCTTCGATGTAGATTTTTTTAAAAAAGATATATTATTTTAAGCTATTTATAATAAATCAACGATGTTTCATGGTTGAAGCTCTCTTACATTACCTCTTTGAATTAATCAGAATGCTTTATTATTAGCATATGCAAATCACATAAATGCTTTCAAAATATCCAACAGCCCTTAAAAATGAGTTCTGTCGTAGGATTAGCTTTCGCTTTGTATTTTTATGTACCTTGAGGATGGGCTGGAAATAAACATGTTTCAAAACAAAGCAGACAACTCAGGCCTGAGGCAGACTATCACAATTTCCAAATGAAGGTGTTTAAACCTACAAGACTGTGCTCTATCCTTTAGGTTCACCCTTCCTGGATTTAGTGATTGTTTTGGGAGGAAAAAAGCAAAAACTGTTAACAATACAGTGAGTTCCCAAACTTGTCATTACCCCGTTTTAAAGTAACGCTTATATGTCAACTTTGACTTGATAATACCAATCGTATGATCCAGTGGTTGTGGATCAACCTTGAGGGAACGTGAGCTTTGACTGCCATTGCTGTTTTACAACAGTGCAGTGATTGTTAATTTGTGGAACAGCACAACCAGTGTGAGGACGAGCGGTCAGTATAAGGAAGATGATTCCTCATCCCTGCACTCCCTGCAGCCTTCCCCTTCCCCCCTTCCAGTAGGTACAGTACATGTCAGATCTGAAGTAGAATCAGATCCGTTGTTGTAGCGTTTGTTTATGTGTCAGGATTGGACATTTTTGCAGCAGTGCTGGTGGGACCAGTCCTTTCCCTCCCTCTCCGACCACAGAAGAACATTCAGTGAATTATCCAGATTATTACACTCTTGCTGTCACAAGTTTACCATTTTAGCCGTCTTTCACAGGGTTACCCGAGGTGGTATTTTTGCATGTATTTTCTGTTGAGTTAAATAACACAGCTGTTACTTTTAATATGTAAAAACATTTGTCTCTTCATGGCAGAATGGTATTTTATAAGCAAAACACTTTATCTTTAATTTACAGGTGTACTGCACCACACTTTTTGTCTTAAAAAATGTCCAAACTTGGTTTGTTTCTCTTTTCTAAGAAATCTGTTTTCCATTTTCTCTGTGTGTTGTCTCCTAAAGAGTCAATTTATTCACATCTTGGCCTTGAAACAGGGTTTGGCAGTATTATAAAATCAATGGATCCTCTTAGGCACCACACGATCCAACTGGCTGAGACTAAGGTGTCAACTTTCTTCCTGGTTCCAGCCAAGCAAGCAAGCTGCCTACATATCTCTATCTATCTGTCTATCCACCTCCCTACCTATCATCTATCTATAATCTATCTACCTACCTATCATCAATCTATCTACCTATTATCTATCTATCTATCTATCTACCTACCTACCTACCTACCTATCTATCTATTATCTATCTATCTGTCTGTCTGTCTGTCTGTCTGTCTATCTATCTATCTATCTACCTATCTACCTACCTATCATCTATCCATCCATCCTCCCATCCATCTTCCCCCAGTTTCAACCTCTGTCTGCTTGTTGTTGTTTTTTTTAAAGATTTTTATTAAAAATATAGCTAACATACAATGTTATATTAATTTCAGGGGCACACCATAGTTATTCAACATTTCTATACCTAAAGAAGTGATCACCATGATAAGTCCAGCAACCATCTGACTCTGTACCACGCTATCACATTATTATTGACTATATTCCCCATGCTGTACATTACATCCCCATGACTTATTTGTTTTATACCTGGAAATATGGACGTCTTATTCCCCTTCACCTCTGGATGCTTGTTTTTAAAAATAGGTTTTCTTCATGCACGCCTGAGTAATACCTGCTGTGTTAGTTTACTAGGGCTGCTGTAACAGATTACCATAAACGGGGTGGCTTAAAACAGCAGAAATTTATTCTCTCAATTTATTTGCTCTGGAAGTTAGAAGTCTGAAATCAAGGTGTCAGTAGGGCCAGGCTCTTTGATAGGGCTCTGGGAAAGAATCTTTCGTTGCCTCGTCTAGCTTCTAGTGTTTGCCAGCAATCCTTGGGTTCCTCGTGTTTTAGATACACCCTCTATCTGTCGTCTGCCATTGTCATCAAGTGGCATTCTCCCTGTGTGTCTGTGTTCTTTTCTCTGTATCTCTGCCCAAGTTTCCCTCTTCTTATAAGGACACCAGTTGTTAGGACCGACAGTATGACCTGTCTTAACTACATCTACAAAGGCCCTATTTCCAGATAAGGTCCTATTCTGAGTTTCTGGATGGACGTGACTTTGGGGGACACTACCCAGTGCACATGCCCAGAACTATTCTTACCACAGCTTATACATGGCTAAATATAATCAATTTTAGCCTGAGGCTTTTCTTTTGGTAAATGTTCCCAATACACTGTATAAGTTTCTTCTGTAAATTTTTTATTGAGATTTAACATACATACAAAAAGGTCCATAACTATAAGTGAATGAATTTTTAGAGTGAACACAGCCATATAACTACTACTCAGATCAAGAAATAAAAATTACCAGCAAACCAGAAAGTCCCATCATGCCTTTCCTAGTCATTATCCCCCTGAATAACCACTATTATGATTTCCATCACCGTAGATCAGTTTTGCTTGTTTTTGAATTTGATAGGTATATATTAGGATTCTTTTTCTTTCTTCTTTCTTTTTTTTGCTTAGCTTTATGACTGTGAGTTTCATCTGTGTTATGGTGTACAGTTGTAGTTAATTGTAGTTAGTTGTAGCAATGGAATGTAGTATTGCTCCATAACATTCCATCCTGGGAATGTGCTGCAACTATTTTTTCCACGCTATTGCTAAGTTACTGAATTACTCCCAGTTTTTTTGCAGTTATAAATAATACTTTATGAATATTTCTGTGCACATCTTTGGGTGCACATATATATGTGGGTGTGTTAGGGACATGTTTAAGAGGAGAATTGTTAGGTCATAGAGTGTGCGTTTATTTAGTATTAGCAGATCCTCTCAGTTTTCCAAAGGGCTTGCACCAGTTTACACTCATACCAGTAGGATATAAGAGTTTCAGTTGCTCCACGTCTTTGCCAATACTTGAATATTTTTTTTAATTTTAGCCTTTTTGGTGAATATATTGTGAGATCTCATGTGGTTTTAATTTGCGTTTCCCTAATGACTGATAATGTTGAGTACCTTTTTATATGTTAATTTGTCATTCAGATGTCATCTTTTGAGTGTTTTTAAACTTGTATCCTTCATTTAATTGAATTTAGTTATCTTTCTGTTATTAATTTATAACTGTATTTTACACATTTGGATATGAAATCTTGTCAGACACATGTAGTTTAAAAATATCCCAGGCTGTGATTTGTTTTCTATCTCTTAATGATGTCTTTTAATGAGTGTAAATTATTAATTTTAATCAAATAAAATTTTTTTCTTTTTATGGTAAGAGCTTTTATATCTTGTCAAAGAAACCTTTGCTTGCCCAAGGTCATGAAGATGTTATCCTATACTATTTTTCAGAAGATTTATTTTTACCTTTTACATTTAGGCCTATGATTCATTTAGAATTGATTGTGTGTCTGAAATAGAGGTCAAGGATATGTTTTTCCCATATGGATATCTAATTGATCCAGTATCATTTATTGAAAAGATTATGCTTTCCCACTTTTATTGAAAATAAAATGATTGTACATTGTGTGGGTCAGTTTGTGGACTTTCTAATCTGTTCTATTTGTTTAGCTTTGTGTCAATACTGTATTGTTTTTATTACTATAGCTTTATAATATGTCTTGATATCTAGTAGTATACTTGTAAGACCTCCAAGTTTGCTACCTTTTTAAAAGATTGTCTTGACTATTCTTGGCTTTTACATTTTCATAAAAAAATTTTTAATCAGCTTATGGATTTCCAAAGAAAATACCTATTAGGAGTTTGATTTGGAGTTATTGAGTATACAGATTAACTTGGAGAGAATTGGTGTGTTTATAATATTGAATCATGTAATCAATGTAAAAGATATATGTTAGATAGTAAATATTTTAGGCTTTCTGGGCTACATACAGTCTCTATCGTGTATTATTCCTTTATGTTTCACAACCTTTTAAACATGTGAAACCCTTCTTAGTTCATGGGCAGTATACAAACCGGTTACAGGCTGCAGTTTGCCAATCCTTGCTGTATTTGTTTAGATTTTCTTTAATATATCTTAATAACGCTTTGTAGTTTTCTGTGTAGAGTCCTTACATGTCTTTCATTACATTTAGTCTCAGCTATTTGGTGATTTGTTGTGATACTGTTATTAAGACTTTTATTTTCCAATTGTTTTTCTTGTGTATAGAATTAAAGTTGATTTTTTAAATATATATACTATTTGTCTAGTGATCTTACTAAATTTACTTATTAATTATAATAGTTTATCTCAGATTCTTTTGAAGTTTCTGCATATAAATAATGTCATGTGCTAACCATAGACTTCTTTATTTTGCTTTCCAAACTTTGTAGCATTTATTTATTTTCTTATCTTACTGGCTAGGTCTGCCATTAAAAGGATGAATGCAAGTGATTGTGAATATCTTTGTCTTCCCAAGAATGCATTTAAATGTTTTAGTTAAGTATGATATTAGCTATAGGATTTTTGTAGAAACCTTTTACCAGATTAAACAAGTTCTCTTCTATTAATAGTTTGCTAAGAATTATTTTTAAATTTAATGAGCATTGAATTTTATCAAATGTTTTTCTACATCTGTTAAGATGATATGATTTTTCTTCTTTATTTGTTAATATGGTAAATTTTAATTTTCGAATTATATTTTGGTATCAAATCTTTAGTTTCATATGTTAAACTAACCTTACATTCCTAGGATAAACTACATCTGATAATTGCGTATTATCCTTTAATACGTATCGGTATCTATATTGCCATTTTTCTGGTGTGTATTTTCATGAGAGAGAGTGGCCTGTAGTTTTCTCCTTTTGAAATGTCTTTGTTGTATTCTTATATAGAGGTTATGCTAACCTCTTTTCTATTATCTTTGTATTCTCTGAAACAATTTGTGAGTGAGTGGAACTAGTTTCATATCTCGAGACTAGCTTAGTTGCCAGCGGAATACCATTGAGTAACCACAGTCACTGTTGCATAGAGCAGAAGTGTCATCTCTCTGAGCTTTGCCTGAATTCATGACTCACAAAAATTATGAAATAGAATTAAATGGTTATTGTTTTAATCCCCTAAGTTTTAAGGTACTGGATATACAGTAGCATCTCATTGTAGTTTTAATTTGCATTTTTAAAATGGAATAATTATTTTGAGAACCTTTGTGTATACTTCTTTGCCGTTCATACTGAGGTACCAAAAAAATATACACGTGACTTGTATTCATCTTTTTTTATCAGTATATATTGAGTATTACAATTTTAATACAATTTTTTCCTTAAAATGTGTATACTTTTTTTTAGCACCCTCTGTGTATCTTCCTTGGTGAAATGTTTCTTCATACCTTTGGCCCATTGATTTTATTGGATCTTTTTTATTATTGAGTTTTGTGAGTTCTTTATATATTCTGGCTACAAGTGCTTTATCAGATACGTGTTTTGCAAATATTTTCTCCCAGTCTGTGACGTGTCTCTTAATTTCCTTAGCAGTGTATTATAAAAGGTTTTTAATTTTGATGAAGTCCAGTTTATGCATTTTTTTTCTTTTATGGCTTTTCCTCTTTGTGCCTCATCTAAGACATCTTTGCCTGACCAAAGGTCACAAGTATTTTCCTTCTATATGTTCTACAGTTCAATTCTTTTTTTAAATTAAAAAAAAAAAATTAAATTTACTGGGGTGACATTGGTTAATAACGTGTTATTAAGCAATGATAACATATACTATCAAAGTGTAACTTGAAACTTATATAATGTTATTATATAACTATATTATATCTGTTTATCTCATTGTGTGCTCACCACCCAGAGTCTAGTTTTCTTTTGTCACCACATATTTGACCTCCTTTACCCTCTTCATCCTCTCCCCATTCCCCTTTTATTCTGGTAACCACCATACTATTGTCTGCAACTATGAGTTTGTTTTTTTGTTCATTTCTTGCTCTCTCTTATATATCCCACATGAGTGAAATCATATGCTTTTTGTCCTTTTCCGTCTGGCTTAGCATGATACTTGCAAGATAGAGCCATGTTGTCGCAAATGGCAGTATTTCATCTTTTCTTATGGCCGAGTATAGTTTAATTCTTAACATTTTGATTGTGGTTCATTTTGAGTTGGTTTTTGTTTATGGTGTAAGATGAGGCTTGAGACTTGTATCTTTCCTTGTGGATATCCAATTGTTCAAGTACCACTTGTTGAATACTATCCTTTTTCCTTTAAATTACCTTGGTAGTTTTGTTGAAAGTGAATTGACCAAAAATGTGTGAATCTATTCCTGGACTTTCTACTCCATTTCATTGATCTATATGTCAATCCTTATACCAATATCACATTGTCCAAAATAACTGTAGCCTTATAGAAAACTTCACAGTCAGGCTATGTGCAGCCTTCAACTTTGTTTCTTTTGAAAAATTATTTTGGCTATTCTATTTCTTTTGTTTCACATAAATTTTTGAACCAGCTTGTCAATTTAAAAAATGCTGCTGGTATTTCAGTATGGATTGTGTTGAGTCTATAGATTAATTTGGAGAGATTTGATATCTTAACAATATTGAGTCTTCTGATCCACGAACATGGCATATCCCTCTTTTTAAGTCCTAATAGATTCTCTCAGTAATGTTTTATAGTTTTCAATATATAGATCATTCACAAATGTTGTTGAATATATTTCTAAGTAGTTCATGTTTTTTGATGCTGTTGTAATTGGTACTCATTTAAAATTAAAATTTTCAGTTGCTTATTGATAGTACAGTGGTCCCTTTATATCCATGGGATTGGATCCAGGACCCCCTTAGGATACCAAAATAGGCAGATGCAAAGTCCCCTTTGTAGATGTGGAACCCATGGATATAGAGGGCTGACTGTATATAGAAAAACACTTGACTTGTGTATATTGATCCTGAATCCTTTGACATCACTAAACTTATTAGCTCTAGTAGCTTTTTTGTAGATTCTTAAGGATTTTTCCACATAATTTTTACTTTAACAGTCAGTCACATACTATTTTTAAGACCTTAAGAAGGTAAAATTAGTTTGTTATATTTGCCCAGATAATTAGTGGTTTTTTTTTTTTGGTTTTTTTTTCCTCTTCTTTCATTCTTGAAGACCCATGTTTTCCACTGGTGCTGTTTTTCTTCATCTTGAAGAACTTCCTTAGGCATTTTTTTTTTTTTTTTTTTTAGCAGATGTTCTGGCAACAAATTCTCTTAATTGTCCTGGCAATAAATTTTATTAGTTGTCCTTCGTCTTAGAATTATTTTATTTTGCCTTTATTCCTGAAGGATATTTTTGACAGAATTTTGGGTTAACAGTTATACTTTCAGCTATTTCAAGATGTTGTTTCATTCTCTTCTAGCTTTTATGGTTTCTGATGAAAAATCTGTAGCCATCCAACTGACAGTTCTTCTATATGTAGTGTCTCATTTTTGTCTGGCTGTAGTTTGATTATGAGATGTCTGGGCATGAATTCTTTCTTTCTTTCTTTCTTTCTTTCTTTCTTTCTTTCTTTCTTTCTTTCTTTCTTTCTAATTTTTAAAAATTAGTTTCAGATGTACAAAACAATGCAATAGTTAGACATTTCACTCCTCGCAAAGTGATAACCACCCTCCCCCAAGCGATTGGCCCTCTGATATTGTATATAGCTATTACAATTCCATTGACTCTATTCCCTATGCTATGCTCCATATCCCATGAATATATATATATATATATATATATATATATATATATATATATATTAAATTATAGTTGACATACAATATTATTCAGCTTCAGCTTCAGGTATACAGTGCAGTGGTCAGGCATCTATACTGTCCATGAAGTGGTTTCCCTAATAAAGCATGTGCCCATCTGATACCCTACAAAATCTTTACAACATTATTGATTATATTCCCCAAACTGTCTTTCATAGCCCTGTGGCAATATTGCAGTTACCAAGTTGTGCTTTCTAATCCCCTCCCCTTCTTCCTCCTCCCTATTCCCCCTCCCATCTAGCAACCATTAGTTGTTTCTCTATAACTCTGAGACTATTTCTGGGCATGAATTCTTGAGTTTATCCTGTTTGAGGTTCTTTTGAACCTGTAAATTAATATCTTTTACCCAAACTGGAAGTCTGTTTATTTTTGTTTTTCAGTCCTGTGTGTGTGTGTGTGTGTGTGTGTGTGCGCGTGCCCATGCGTGCTTTATTTTGAATAACTTCTATTGCTGTCACTGATATTTTCACTGATATATCACTAACATTTTCTTCTTGAGTGTCTCATTGGATGCTAGCCCTATACAATGCATTTTCATGTCATATATTCTATTTTTTTAATCCAAAATTTCCATTTGAGTGGTTTTATGTCATGTTTTTCTGTTAATTGTTCTTATGTTTTCTTTACATCACTGAGCATATTCATAAGATTTATATTTTAGTGTCTTTTTCTGCAACTTTTATTATCTCTGTCATTTCTGGTTCTGTTTCAATTAATAGATAGAATCTTATGCTATAGGTCATATTTTTCTACTTTGACACATGCCTGGTAATTTTTGATTGAATTCTAGATGCTGATTTTACACTGTTTAATGACAGATTTTGTTGTATTCCTTCAAAGAATGTTGGACTTTGTTCTTGCACTAGCAGATCTGTTTGATCCCTTAAAAGCTTGTTTTAATTTTTCTTGTGGCAATTCCAGAGCAGTCTTTACTGTAGGCCTAATTTACCGCCTAATACTAAGGCATGACTCTTGAAGATTCTACCTAATGCTCTGTATATTATGAAATTTATCTACTCTGAGTGATGGGAATGTGAACTATTACCATTACTATGTGATTTCCAGGAGATTTTCAGCATATTGCCTTCAGGTGATTTACCTCAGGAAAGTGCAGGTATGTACTTAGCCACAGACTTTAGGAGGCCCTTTTAAAGACCTCTGGAGAATTCTTTAGGTTTAGTTCCCTCCTCTCCATTGGTTCTGACCTACAAATTCTATTCACCACGGATGATTTAAGCTCTGATCTTTGTCTTTTCAACTAAATGAGACTGTCAGGTTATGTTTGAGTTTCTGCTCTTTAAGCTGCAGCCTTGAAAATGTCTCCAGGCAGTAATCTGGGGCAATTTTAGCACTTTTCTCATTGCTTCCCTTCTTTCAGAGATCACAGTCCTGATCTATTTCCTACTGAAAAGTTTTACATGTTTTTCTCAGTTTTCTAATTCTCTATGGGAGGGCAATCCCTTAGCAATTAATCCTTCATACATAAGTGAAAGTCCAAAAGTAGACTTTTGAGTCTCTTTTGTATACAGGGCACTGGGTGAGGGTCACAGGTTAAATATACGCATTCATAATTGTTTTGAATGCGTGCAAAGTTCAGAGATACCCTTTGATGAATTATCTGTTAATTTCCTTTCCTTGGGCCTCAATTTTTGGTACTTTCAATTTGTTCA
This sequence comes from Rhinolophus sinicus, assembly GCF_036562045.2. Taxonomy (NCBI): domain Eukaryota; kingdom Metazoa; phylum Chordata; class Mammalia; order Chiroptera; family Rhinolophidae; genus Rhinolophus; species Rhinolophus sinicus. The sequence goes on from NC_133751.1 coordinate 28,520,688, forward strand.
TTCTTTCTGCAAAATTGATTGTGTTTTAGTATAAATAACTATAGGTGCAGGTCAGAACTATTGAGGGTGTTAGCTATTTCATGGCTGCAGTATTGCAGTAGATTCCTAACTGATCCAGATCTTTTTCAGTCTCAGTCTCTTCTATTTTTGTCTCCTCATTGTCTTCAAAGTGATTTTTAAAATATGTAATCTCCTGGATAATTGCAAACACCTACTAACTGTTTCCATTTCTATCTTGTCCCCACTCCCCACCACAGTCTATTTTCAATCCCACAGCTACAGTGAGTGATCCTTTTAAAACATAATTCGGAGCAAGATATTCCCCTCTGTCTCCCTTGTGCATGTGTCAGTGTCTCTTTAGCTCATTCAGAATAAAAATCAAGTCCTTCAAGAGCCTTTGAGACCCTACCTGATCTGGTCCCTTCTGACTGTTTCTCCTGTTACTCTTCTCATTCTGCTCCAGCCACACTGGCTTCCATGCTATGATTTAAATACATCAGGCAGGGTCCTGCTTTATGAGCTTTGAACTGACCATCTCCTTTGTCTTGGATGCTCTTACTTCAGATTTCCTCATGTTTGATGCTGTTAAACAGAAAACTACTGACCCAAAATGGCGTCCCTCAGGCTAAAAGCCCATGATACTAAACCTAGATTTAATACCTGATTTAATTGCTGTTTCAGCCTCTTCCAGAAACATAATCTTAAATCAACCAATCTGGATTGGTCAAGCATCAGTAAGGTAATCTGTCACGTGGACCCTCTTCATCCCCCCCATTGAAAAAAAGACAACCTGCATGATAAAAACCCGTCCCATTCTCTTCCTCCAAAGAAAAGGTACTGGTCCAAAATAATCCTTTCTTTTCTTTTGTTAACAGCTCCCTTGCACAACCCTTCGTCATATAAACACCTTCCATTGTGTATAACCCCTGGAGCACCCTTCTAGCTGCTAGACAGGATGCTGCCGAATTCATGAATCACTTAATAAAGCCAGTTAGACCTTCAAATTTACTTGATTGAATTTTATTTTTGAACAGCTCCTTTACCTCCTTTGAGTCTTTGGTGAAATGTCACCTTCTCAATATTGGTCCCCCAATTTAATGATGAAATCTGACCCAAGCTGGCTCTCTCACGTTACTTGGTAACATCTCAGGCCGCACCCATTGCTTTGTAGTCACTTTCAGACATTAGAACAATTTCGTATTCAGATGTGAGCAAGGCCAGACCAATATAAACCCAACCTTCATGATCCACTGTCAAGCTTCCTCTCCTTCCCCTGCTAAGGACATAAACTCAGGGACCTGTAGTGGAGAAGGGCGTGTGGTTTGCTTTCATTCTCTATCCTTCTCCTCCCTCTACTTCTCCTGTTCTCTTCAGAGTCCAGTAAACAATGAAAGAGGAAGGGTGGAGACTGTTATCCGTTGGGACTGTAGTCTGGCTCTTGGTTCCCTCTCTGAGGCAGATGCTCATGTGCATGTCAGGTGATTCCCCCACAACTAGTCCCCATCCAGGGGCTTCTGAGATGCACAGAACTCTGATGCAGGTGACGTATCAACTCATTTCTAGCAGGACAATCCACTTAGCACCTTTCTGCTGAGATAGTCTCATGCTGGGTAAAGCCCTCTTTGGCAGGATCCTTTCAGGATATCTTGAAAGAGATACTGGATGTAAAACTCAATGTATAAAGACAGACCTGACACGTAAAGCATAATTGTCAATGCAGTTTATTCTTGTCCATTCTTATGCCCTTATTCCTGTCCTGAACCATGAGGCAGTTAGTTAGAACCTAAGGAATTCTTTGAATCTATGGGACCGACAGAGAAGTGAAATAATCGTAGGTGGAACTCTGTCTGGCTGGATACAAATTTTCAAACCTTGATCTTCTTAACAATCCGGTGAACAAGTAAGTATATGCATAGTCTTCTACCACTGGTTAGCTGTGTGATATAACACAGTCACTTCTCTCTGGGACTCAACTTCATCACCCGTAAAATGATGTGGTTGAATATTTAAGGTAGCGTCGAGCTGTAACAGCCTATGATTCCCATTGGTTCTCTATCTCTGTTTCTTGGATGTGCCATGGAGATTTGTGCTTTGCAAGGTGTGTTGAATTCCTTTGCTTTACTACTCTACAAGATGACAGTTGTAGCACTCTGAAGGATTTGTTTCAAAATTTATATTGAATGATTAATAAAATACCATTTGTGGAAAGTAAGGCTAGGACACAGTGGGAAAGCCAACGAGTATGAGGAGCTCAGCTAGGGACTATCCCATCCTTTTCACTTAGGTAACAAACTCTGCCAGTGACAGTGGCCACTAGAGATGAAGAGAGAGGCTTGGTGGCATGTGCTGGGCATACCTGCCATGGGTCTTGGAAAATAAAGTCTGCTTGGTCGAGGGGGGTGATACATCTTCCTGACAAAGCTCCTGCCGGGAGAGAATGTACATAACTCAGCCCTGAGCCTTTCTATGAGCTCTGCCAAATCCGACAGGCAGGTAACAAAACACTGAAAAGAAAGTAATGTCAGCCTAGCCTAGCGACGGCCAATACTGTACCTTAATTACTTTACCGAGTGACAAAAGCTATTCATCAAGCTTGAAATAAAGTGGTTTTAAAGTCAGAAATTTATGTGCCAGCCAGTCAGAGGCTGTAATTTTGGGGGCATTGGTTTAAAGGGCCATAAACTAAAATGAAAACAAATTGGAAAGCTAAGCAACTATACATATGCACAATGGAACCATCGGTTTTATCTTCAGTTCTTCCTGGTTTTCCCAGCACGTCCTCGCACTCATGTTTCTAATCAATTACTGCATTTCATCCAAGCCAAAATACCACCCTGGAGCCAGAAGGAAGACGTTCAGTCTTCATTCATGTATTCAACAAATACTGTATTAAATGAGCATAGTTGAAAAGAAGGCTGAAGCATTCTGGGGGAATTTATTTATTTATTCAACAAACACTACTGAGTGTCTACTCTGGGCCAGGCATTGACAGAGGGGCTAGACGTGGTGGTGGTGAACCAAGCAGCAAAGGCCTCTTCTCTCATGGAGCTCACATATGTATTCATGAGAACACACATAAATAAATGAGGAAATATGGGGAGTGATCAATGATAGTGGCCGGCGGGAAGGGACACGGGGACACAACAAGAGGCATGTGAAGATCAGGCAGCAGAGCATTCTAAGTGAAGGGAGCAGCCTTTGCAAATGCATTAGAGCAGGAATAAACCTGGCTTCTCTACTGAATGGAAAAAGGAATCAATTGTGGCTAGAATGTAAAAGAATGGAGACAGATAAGATCAGAGAGGTAAGGCAGGGGCCAGACCAAGAAGGGCCTGTAGGCCGGGTGAGGAGTATGGATTTTATTCTAAGTACAGTGTAGGCCGTTGACAAGTTTTAAGCAGGGAGCAATGATCTGAGCAACATTTCATTGAAAAGGAAGGAATGGAAAAGATTTTTGTAAAAGAAGAGGCATTAATGACTCAACAATAGAATAATTAAACAAACATATAGTGAACGTTCGCTATGTGCCAAATGCTAGTGACAGAAAGATGAATTAAGACACTCCTTGTCCTCACGATGCTTAGGATCTAGTGGTGACAGACAGGTGTGTGCATGAACGGAAGCGACATGGCAGTAATGAGCAGCCACGCCTCAGTGGGCAAGTCCTGTGCAGTCGCTTCCACCATGTTTTTAACAAACAGAAGATGGCCTCTTCAAAAAGGCTTTTCTGGATGTGCGTTTTTAATGCTAGAGGGTACCTACTACATGGCAGATGATGATTATGCCCCTGGGTCACCTCTTCTCATGGAAGCACTAGCATTCGAAGAGGCACAGTGGCACTGAAACTCCTAGGGCTGGGGTTCTCTTTGCTATGTGGCTGTGAGACCGGAGCAGGTGTTCTCAGGAATCTGGGCTTCCCTTTATCTGCAAGAACTGAAACAATTGCTCTGTGAGGTCCCCTCCAGCTCCATCCCTCTGTAATTTAGGGGGTGCTTTGTCATGGTCATTCATTTTAGGGTACATTTCTGCCCCAATATGAAAGACTAGCTTTGAGCCCCAATTAAGCAGTGTTATCCCACTAAAAAGAATTTCAGTCTTCTCATTAGTGTACCTGTATTGCAATAAAAAATGAGTTCAGTTATGATTAATATATTTTGAATTTCATCAGTAAAATATTTTTAGAAATTTTTCTTCTTTCTTGTATCTAAGTACCCGTATCATAGTCTTGATTTTGCCTAATGGCCTACAGTTTTAGGTCTATTTTTAGCAACTTTCTAGCCAAAATCAGTTGCAGTGTCTGAAAGCATGTTATGTTGATAATTTCTGGTATTTAAAACATGCTTACTAGAGCCCAGGTAATTCATTCCTAGAACTCTGAACTGTTTGTTTGGGAATGACTGCACTAGACCATTATTCTGGAGAGTCTTGCATTTTTGCTTTTGGGGCCTATACTCTTTGTGCCCTGAGTTTCACTGTACTTTCTTGTTCATTGATTACTTTGTGTGTCTTATCGTTGAAAACACAGTGAAAACAAATGAGCTATTTATAATTTTCCTCCTGGAGCCATTTCAATTAAAAGTTAATTAAATGTCTTCACGTCATAATTTTAAAGCATTCTTTCAGTAATAGTGAGACAGTGTGAGAGCTGTAAGAATCCCCAAGTCTAATATAAACTTATGCAAATGCCTTTTCAAAATGCCATGGTATGTGTAGCCAGCATCACTTCAACATGATTGATACTTTGTCTTTATTAATTTTATTAATTAAAGTGTGGAAAGGATGAGCTTGTGAGTAGCGGTATTCAGTTAAAGCATCTTGAAGTGTTCATCTGTAGCTATCTTTGCTTTAGAGCCAGTGGTTTTCACATCCGGTGGCTATAGGGAAACATCCGAGGAGCTAATGAAGAACGCAGAGCCTGAGGCTCACTGGAGCAGGACCTGGGCCTGTTCCATTTTTATTAAGTTTCCCACGTGATTCTGGTAACCACCTGTGTGTGAAATGCATTGGAGGATCGAGCTGCTTTAGTGTTTCGGGTCAATGATTTTGGACATGGAGGCAAACCTGTTGGGTGCTACCCAAAGCCACTTGGGTGCTTTAGGTGCGATATTTTGCGTCTTGCATTCCAAGAATATGAACATATTGTTTTCAAAGTGTCTGGAATTGGCAGGGGCCCCAACAACTTCATGTCTGGAAACACCTCATGCACCTTTTCCTTTGAAATTGAGCTGTGGAATGGTGGAGTTCTGTTGATGAGACTGCAGATGTGTGGCTTTGCAGGTGATATATTGGCTTGGGCCAGAGCCATGGTCTAATTTCCCTGCCAAATGCATGTCCTGCTGTGGCAGCTCCCACGTCTATTTTTGTGCCAAGCACCATATGGTGACTGTGAATGGGAGTAGCCTGTGTGGACCAGCTCACTCGGGATGGAGTCTTCCCGAGTCAGAGGCACCTGGAGATGCGAATCTATAGTCAGGGAGGATGGGCTTCCTGCCCGATTTGGGCCTTTTAGGTCCACGTCTTATTTCTACTGTGGGAGAGAAAGATACTCTTAGTATCTGGGTAGTAACCATTAGAATGCATGTTAAGCACAGTTACAAGTGCTTTATGTATAATATAAATCCCACGGAGAATTTATTATTATCCGTAGTTTACAGAAAAGTAAATGGAGGTAAAGAGAACTTGCCCATGTCCACTGTGGCTCGTTGTGGGAGCTGAGATTCAAACCCAGGCTGTCTGGCTCCCGAGTTTATCAGATTAACCATTATGCTTCGCTCTCCCCAATCTAGCAGTATTTATGCTCCCCTCTGCCGTTACACTGGCCTAGGAATTATAAACGAGGTTGGTACAGACTTGGACGTGCCTAGGGCAGCACTGTGGAGAATTGAGTCTGGGAGCAGGCAAGACGACTGGGAGCTCTAGGAGCCCTGCCTCCTGAGGAACCAGGGCTGGGGTGGGTGGGGTGGAGGGGGCATGCAGGGTGGCATTCAGTGGCAAGGCTGAACTCACTCTACAGGTGGCCTCCATTCTGATGGGGTGGTCCCGCGACGTACGTGTTGCTGAATGTTTTGAATATTGCTCCTGGGTGTGTGTTTTGCTCCCTGGGAGCCATGGCTGGCGAGGTGCTAGGCCCCTGAAGTATCATGGCTGTTTTCTGGGCAGGGAAAGAATGGCCAGTTGTTCACGGGGGCTGTTCAGGTGCTGCTGACAAGGAGCAAACTGTAGGCCACTGGGAAGCCCCTGAGTTTTGGAGAGGGAATGGATGGGGAGCAGGGCAGGGGCAGTGAATAGGGGCCATGGTCTCGGGAAGGATTTCTCAAACTTGAGTAATATAAGGATTCCTTTTCAGGGAAAAATATTAGTACAGCATATCTCTAGTGTTTACTGAAATTAGCCTTATTATAGCATTACTTAAATATGTTCAAACAGAAAACTAATTACAGATTCCTCATACTTTTAGTTGTTGGACAATTCTAAAACAAACAATTTAGCAAAACCAAGTAGAAACAAAATTATAACAGAAGGTAATATTCCAATTAGTGGCACTGATGTAATGTGATGCATACTGTGTTTGTTTTTTTGAAATAGCCACAACTTACTACATGTATGTGGCATTGACACTACAGGTTCTTTGGACAGTGTGGCCTCCAATTCGTGTGTCATGGGATGGCTCGGCTATTAGTAATCCTGACTCGTGTCTAGAGGGACACCCATGAGGCCATTGTTTGCACAGGGCCTGTGGCATCCTTTGGCCTCCCTGGGTGCGAAGACGTTACCTGTGAGTGAGGCTGGCCTCTGCACGGCTCCTTGGTACTGACGTGACCACAGCACCATGCTCGGAACTTCTTCCTGATAAAGGGACTGGCTATCCAGATGATAAAGACTGTGCTTCTTTTAATGTTTTTCAGATTGATTTGGGTTGCATTCCATTGAGAGCAGGGCCTTTGCTTTGCGCTCAGCCATATGCTTAGTGCTGAGAACAGCGCCAAGAACAGCTCTGTCCAATGGAAATAGAACGCAACCCGTGAATATGAGCCATGTACGTAATTTAATGTTTTCTAGTGGCCACATTTTAAAAAAAGTAAAAAGGAGCAGGTGAAACTAACTTTAATAATACATTTTATTTAACCCAATATATTCAAAATATTATTAATATAATTTTCAACATGTAATCAATATAAAATTATGAATGTGAGATTCTATGTTGTTCTTTTTATGCCAAGTCTTCGAGATCTGATGTGTATTTTATACTTGCAGCGCATCTCAGTTCAGACTAGCTACATTTTAGATGCTCGGCAGTCACGTGTAGCTGCTGAATTGGACAGTGCAGGTATAGAAGGTAATAGATTCTCAATAAACATGTGTTTTTAAAAGAATGTTGCTGGATGAATAAGGAAGCTTCCAGACCCTCAGGATACCATTTTCAGAAATGCTGCGGCTCCCTCTCATCTTACAGGGAGAGGAAGCAGAAGAAGGGGCTGTCAGCTGCTCGCCTCTCACCTGAGTGACTGTGGCGTCCTCCTACCTGGCCTCCCTGTGTCCAGCGTGGTTCCAGCTGTGCTCCCGGGACAGCCACAGTGCTCTTTCCTACAATGCAGAGCTTATCAAGTTCCTCCCTTGCTCAAAACCCTCCAGTGGCTGCTCTTGAGCATTAAAGTCCAAGTTCCTTCGCATGGATTACAAGGCCCTCACCTTTCTCTCCAGTGTATTCTCTGCATTGTCCTTGAACTTTCTGCCCCAGCCACACCAGGCTTGTTTCTCTTTCCCCATGACAGGCGCCTTCACCTTTGTGTCTTTGCACGTGCCACTTCCTATGCCTGTGACAGTCCTTCCACTCTCCTTCCTCTCCTCATTCCCTGGATAACTCCTACATATCCATCAGATACAGGTTCAAGTGTCACTTCTTCCAGGAAGACCTCCCTGATCCCCCTGCACTGTTTGACTCTCTGATTCCTCTGCTGTTCACTGCCCTAGTGGAATATTCCTCACTGTCATCTCTCACACCAGAGCTGCCTTTTTCAGGAGCTGTGCCCCCTACGCTCTGAGACCTGGGATAACTTAGGGAGGAAGACTGATTTGGATCACAGAAGCCTGGGAGATATTATTGTTGTCACAAAGTGTGGCCAAAAGACTTGAGAGAAAAGAATCAGACACTTCCTACCTGATTTAAAAATACTCATTATGAGTAAGGCTAAAATAAATTGCAGAAATCCCATTTCTCATGGCAATGTTTGGCAACCCCTGCCCTCCCATCAGTACAAGGACCCGGGATTATTCTGGTTGGGATCAGCCAGCCACTGTGTCTTTCCCTCATCTGGGAGATGTTTATTGTGAAACTTGTGATTCATCTCCCCTTGAGTTTTGAGGATTCCTCACAGGTCCTCCCTCTCTTAACTGAAGTCTCACATAGTACTTAGGTTTAGTGTATTATCAACTCAATGGGGGTTCTTAACAAGAGAGGAGTATCTTAGAATCTTGAGGCGTTTTCCTAAGGTCCAGCTGTCCGCTACCCATCCTCCCCCAATTTCCCTCTAGACCCATGATCAGAATTTGAGGATGGGGCCCAGGAATGCATATTGGGCCCAGGCACCTCAGCCAACTCTGATATTTCACCTCAGGTTAAGAATCCCTGACCTGGGGTGAGAGAAATGCAAAATAGTCTAACACCAAAGCCATTACAGGTTATGACAGGTGGCTTCTTTAAGGAGGCACTGCAGTGTGACAAAGGGCAGTGACATTTCCTACTCCCAGAGCATAATGTGGAGGAACTATTAGCCAGGGAGGAAACGGGGCAGCCAGTACGAAACGCCAGAGGATTCCAAACCTGATGGATCAGCTTCTGTCTGTTCCTCGTACAGCTCGTAATCGTCACTTTTTATTATTGCACAGCTGCCAATTCGGTTTTACAATGTAAATAAAAGTCTAATATGTTATGACACTTTGCATTTATTGTTCACCATTATCTATTAAGAGATGAAATAGTTTATTAAAAATTGTTCTCAAACCGCATTCCAGTGCTGCTGAAGCAAGTTAATATAGTAAAATCTGATATTCCATCTTCCATCGGCCATGGGGCTGTGGAGCTGAGGATAAAAATGGTACCTGTGTATTTGTGGGCAGGGGTTGGGGAGATACACAGTGTTGGCTATCACAGTATTTTATATTCATTCAGTAGGTACTTATTGAGGCCCATGATGTACCGGGTCCTGTTTCAAGCAGTGGCACAAATAAAAGATCCAAACCATTTCTCTATGGAGGTTACATTTTAATGGAAGAGATAAAAATAAGCAAAGTAAAGAATTAAATTAACTATATAGTATTATAGATGTGGTAATTGCTATGGAGAAAAATAAAGACTGAAAGGAGGACAGGCATTACTTGTGTGGAGGGGCAATGGGTAGGGGTGGTGGCACAGACCTGAAGGAAAAAAGGGGGTGGGTCATGCAGGTATCTGGGAGTAAAGGGTTCCGTATGGAACAGTAAGTGCAAAGGCCCTGAGGCAGGCAGAGGCATATTTGGAGTATTTGTGGACTCATCAATCAGTGAGGATAGCATGGAGGGAAGAGGGAAAGCATGGTAGGAGATCAGGGGCCTAGGAGGCGGGGGGGTGGGGGGGCTGGGAGGCCATAGCAAAGAGTTCTGCTTTACTCTGAGAGAGACAAGTCACTGCTGACTTTTGAGGTGAGGTATCGGAGAAACGGCTTAATTTCAAAAGGATCATCCTGGTGGTTGATGGAAACTACACTCTACAGGAGCAAAGGTGAAGCAGGAAGGCCCTTTAGGAAGTTGTTGCAATATCCCAGGTGAGTGACAGAAGTGACTTAGACCAGGTGGCAGAAGCAGAGGTGGTGAGAAGGGGTCAGATTCTCAATACAGTGTAGAGATAGAGCAAATAGGATTTGCTGAGTGCCTATTTGCTGATGTCTGAGAGAAAGAAAATAGTCCAGGATAAGGCAGGTTTCTGACCTGAGCAACTGGAGAGATGGTGTGGCAGTTAACTGGGATGGGGACGATGACGGGAAGCAGGGCAGGGGCATGTGAAAGTGAAGGAATGTGATTTAGATCAGTTTAGAAAAGCAAAGTGTAGTCTGTGCAGCATTGAGATTGCTACTGCACAGAGTTGCTAATTCTAAAGTCTTAATGTTTCTTGGGTCAAATAACAGCCTTTGTTGGTCCTCTTCTTGTGGGAAAAAATTAAGATTCTTCAAAATTTTATTTCCAGATCTGCTTTTATTCCTTAAAAAGAAAACTCTTTTCTTTTTTAAATGTTTTCTCTAAATTTTGTATGATTGATTTCTTAACCCCTAATTTGGCTCTTTGTTTCCAATTAAATAATTCATCTTCCTTTTCAAAGTTGCTGCTTCCAAGGAACTGGAGTAATTTCTCTTTTAAGCCATTGCTTTTAGGGAGTGGTCCTATGCAGCTTCCTAAGATGCAAGAAACAGATTCACTCGTGCCACCCCTAGTGATGAGAATTTCAGTGTAAGGATTCCATGGGATCACCATTGCAGGTTGCTAGGGCACCCACCCACTCACTTATCTGAAATAGTAAAATGATAAAGGAGAAGAATCCAGCATTTATTCTGCCTTCCTTGTGTACACATTGTTAAGGAGGAAAAGTTTCTTGTAGAAGAATTTCAGCTAAAATGCAGAAGGGATTGTAAAACGGTAAGTAAGTGGGTCTAGGCCACGTTCACCAAGGACTGGTAACAGCGCTGCGTGAAAGGCAGGCGTAGAACTTCATGATGAGTGGGACAGGCCGACGCCCTGAGCCCACTGATCAGTCATTCCCAGCATCACTTGGGGTCAGATGATAGGTGTGGAGGGGTTCAGCGTCTTACTCTATGTTTGTGATGTTTGGAACTTTTCCTCATACATTTATAAAAAGACAAGCATGTTCATGCATATACAAGAGTATTTTTAACTATAACTAGGATCACACTCTATATATTGCTCTGCATTTTACTTTTAGCCACCGAATTGTTTTGTGTGGGTTCAATATTGCTCGACTCACTGGCCTCTGGACCTTCATATAGGGCTTTGCTGAGGGTGTTTATTTATCAAGACTGGTAGTGAGTATAGGAGATCGAAAGGTCAAGGACAGACAAGCACAATTCTTCCCAGACAGGTTTGTAAGGGACACTCTGGAAAGACCTCTTGAATCCTAAGAGGTAAGAAGGAACCTTTCGGTGAACAGTTTCAGGGAAACAAAAGTAGTTGAAGCTTTTTTTCTGAGCAGAGAAGGGATTCACAGAGTGTTTATGAAGCCACATGGTACCTGTACCCTTGGGAGCAGCTGGAGAGAGGGGAGGGGGCTGCTTCCTGACCTTGGGTCTGAAGCCCCCTCCGTACTAGCTCCCGCTTTGCTGGCAGCCAATCAGTTTAAAGCCCTTTTCCCTGGGTTCCATCTCCAACCTCAGAGAGTTGTTTCCAGAGAGTTTGAATCTTTAGGACTAGAGTCTGACATCCCAAATGTGGCCAAACACAAGGGGTGAAGGCAGCAGATGGAAATCTACAGAGCAGCTCTGTTGGGAGACATTCTGACAGGTCAGTGACGAGAGCAGCCTGGTATGTGCGGAAAGTGCATGAACTTTGGCGTCAGGCCTGAGTCTGAATGTTGGTTTTCATGTCAGCTGTGTGTCCATGGGCAAGTCATTTTATCATTTTGTGTTTCTGCTTCACTGCTCTGTAAAATGCTGACCCAAAACCCTCCTTCCTGTGATTGTGGTAAGGCTCCATGACACTGTGAAAGCAAAGCCCACGGCAGTGCCTGGCCGTTGGCAGATACTTGAAAATGCCCAGTCTCCATGTCTCTCTTCTTCTAAGAACAGGGCCACTAACCGTCAGAAACTGTAAAATGGAGATGGGAGCCTGCGAGATGGAAGTTGAGGATCATGGTTTGTCGCTGAGAGGCTGGGCTATGTGGGCTGAGAGCTTGTTTTTCCAAGAGACAAGATCCAGGGCAAGGCTTCTCAGAGCTGAGGACACTGCTTCAGGGAAGCTCAGCATTTCCCGCCGCCTGGCTCGGTGTTGCTGGCTCGCTTGTCTGTCTGTCTTTGCCAGGAAGCTCCAGGAAGGCAGGGGGCAACATGTCTCTTACCTGCCATGGTTTCCTACAGTGCCTCACGGGCCACAAGGGCTTAGAAACTATCTGTACGTGAGTGAGTCAGTAGTATTCATGGAAAAAAATCTAGTGAGTATACATCAGAACAAAGAAAAATCATCCCTAACCTCGTCACCCATTGCTAGGATTTTTATCCTTTCAGTCCTTTCTTCTAATTTACACTCATAATTTACAAAACTGAGGTGATACTGTTTTATAATCTGATTTTGTGAAAATATATTGTGGACATTTTCCCAAATTGTATATGCTTTCCTATAAAATTATTTTAATGGCCACATAGTATTTTTTATATATACACACACCACAGTTTTTGTAATGAACAAATTCCTTGTCATCAGAGATTTAGGTAGTTTGTGCAATATTTTGCTAATATAAACAGCACTGAGATACCCTTGTAACTACACCTGTGACTAAATAACTGATTCGCTTCTCCACTTCAGTACCAATTCTTTTTTTTTTTTAAATAATTGTAGGTTCACATGCAGTTGTAATAAACATTTCAGAGTCCCGCCTCACACCCTTCACCAAATACCCCCAATGGTAAGTAACCCATTGGATACCTTCCAACGTGTCATAATCATGAGATCGACATGGGTATAGCCCTTTCATAACTATTTTAAGCTTTTTAGTTTGCCTTGGCCAGACAGATGTTGTAGATACACTCTTGGGAAGCTCCAGCTTTGCATTTTTAAACATGTTTCTTTCTTCTGTCAACTGCCTTCCTCCTGCTTTCCCCCTTCCTCGGCTGGGCTTGTCTACGAGTACGCCTGCTCTGATGGCAGTATCCCAGCTGTCTTTGTACAGGGAAGTGAGTTCTAGATTCTCAGAATTCTAAGCACTGATGTTCTCCAGAGACCCTGTGAAATAAAGTCAGAGACTGTTTCTTCTGCTATGAAACTAGCCATCTGTTGGTTTTCATTCTTGAATGCCAATGCAGATAATGCCCGGGGTATCAGAGCCGGCAGACACCATCCATACAGTCTGCTGCTGATCAGATTCACTAATTAAAGCTGTGTGCCAGGCTGTAAGGTTACATTTCTTTTGTTCTTATTTCAGGTTCTGTGTAGTCACATTTTATGTACATGTGAAAGCATGTCTATGAAATATTAATAAGGTTTTACCTTATGTATAAGTGAAATAATGCAAATATTTCAAATGAAAAATTCAAGAATTGTGTACTTTCAAAGCTGAAATGGCAGCTTGGGTGAAATTGTAGCTGTGTTTCCCTTTTGCTTCACGGTGGCCCGACTTCAGCACTGTAAAAGGATAGTCTCTTCAGGCTTTGTCAGAACAGGAACTTCTGCAAATGATGTTGGTTACTGTTATGCCTTTATCTGAATATGCACTGTTAGTATAATTGGGTCCTTTTTTGTAATCATAAACTAATGTCATACATATATTCATTAATGGGTGGTACTGGTGCTGGTTCTAAAAATATGCCTGAAAACCAGTAACTGAAAAGGAAGGTGTATATGATAAAACACTATTGAGACAAATACATGCTATGATACACTGTGCTGTTAATTTCAGAGTGAGCACTTTATGAAATACTATAGATAATGCTGAGGAAATAAAAGACTGCATTAAAACAAAATATGCTACAATGGTTGTAGATTTATGTACCAGCATCTTCATACTTTATATTTATTCCAATAGGAAAATTAGCTGTGAATTATGCAAGTTTTGATTTATGCAAGGCCTTCAGTAATTTATCCCTTACATAAAATGCATCCCTTCTATACTGGATTTACTTTGTACTTTCACCATGATTCAAGTGGTGTGTACATTTAAAATGGGAGTTTGAAACGCCTTAGTCCTAGTGGAATTGAATTTCTTTTTTAATTTTTATAGTTTATAAATGAGATTAAGTCAGTTGCTTGAAATTCAAGAATACATTTCTCAAAGAAACAGTGATTGCATAGAAACTCGCATTTGTTGATTACTTACTATACGCGTACGAGTATATGTGTCTGTGCTTTACATAGTTCTGTTTTGATGTAATCCTTACAACCACTCTGGGTTCCATCACTACTCTGAATTTGTAGAAGAGACTTCCCAGAATCAGAGAGGTGAACTTCAAGGCCCTATAGTGAAGGTGGGAGAGCGAGGATTCAGATACAATGTCTGATTCCAAGCATTGTTTTGTCTGGGAGCTCATGGACTCCTGGGAAGTCAATAGACGGGATACAGAGTTCACTATTCCTAAAATTATAGGCCTAATTTTGTTGGCCTGTGTATTCATTTTTCCTGGCAGAGGACCCAGGGCTTTCAACAAACATTCAAGGAGCTTGTTGATCCCTTCTAGTGTTATACACCCCAGGACCACACCAAAATCCTTCCTAAGTGACCTCAGAATCCTTCTTAACCCTAACCACATATCAGCCATTGCAGTTAGCTATATTAGGTATTAAGTAAGCATTGCTGTCTACGGGAAAATATTTTACAACACGCAGCAACTCTGGAAACAGGGTTTCTCTCTGCCTAACACATCCTCTCAACAAGTCCTAGGCTGGGGTAAAATCCATTGTTTGCAGGATGAAACTCATGATGAGTCTCATAACACCTTTACTCTGTGAGTTTCTAAGGGGTCCCAGATCTGTCCTCAATGTGGCACTGGATTACTGAAAAATCCATCTGATTTCCTATCGCTCTTCATTTCTTTCTCTCTTGTGGCATTTTTTTCACTCACCATGTTGCCTTAAAAGGATTATGTTCATGCCTCATCTCCCCATTCCAGTTGCAAGGCTTCTGAAAGCAGGAGCAGTGTTTTTTTGTTTTTTTCAAAATCTTGTTTTTCATTTTACTTTTTATCTTGGGATTCCCCAGATGCCCAGGATCACGGGTGAGAGGGACAAACACACTTAAGTATCAGATTCATGGCGGTCTTTCTGTCCAGATCCTGTGTTCTGTGGAGGCCTCCGCTTGTTGCTATGGCTCCTGGCCTTTGCGTGTGGATGTGGTGGGAGGTGCCGAGTAGCAATGGTGGGGTAGCAAGTCAACTCCAATTATGCATGGCAAAGAGGAAACAACCAGGGGTCTGGAAGGAAGGGTGGTTGACGAAATGAGGCAGTGAGTCAGTGCAGAATGGAGATTTGAAAGGAGAGTGAGGAGATGGGGGCCATTTTGACAAGGGTGCACTGGGAGAGAGATGGCCAACAGGGTAGTGGACGATTATTCTTCCTTCCCTACTCCCACCCCCACGCTTCTATCCAACTTCCAGAATTCCAGTGATCTTGAAGGCTTCTGGGACTAGGTTTCCCCTTACACTTAAGTGTGTAGCCAGGGCTACAATAGACTTTCCCGCCCACCCTGAGAGGGGAGACACAGGGCCGCGCTCCCCTCTCACCTGCTCAGCTCCCTGCCCTCGGCGGGGAGGTGGCTTGTGGGGTTGAGTGGCCTGAGCTCAGGGCGCTGAGAGCTCAGGGCGCTGAGAGCTCAGGGTGAGGACAACTAAGGTATTGCTATAGGTGGTAGCAATGGCCTCAGCAGGTGGGGAAGATGCAAGGTACCCGAATCGTGCTGGGATGTGTGACTCTGCACAATATTACGCAGCTGGAGAGATTCCACCAGGTCATGTTTCCAGTCAGCTACAATGACAAGTTCTACAAGGACGTGCGGCTGGGCAGTGAGCTAGCAACACTTGCCTCTTTCACTGATACTGCAGTCGCGTGGCGTGCTGTAGGGTGGGTCACTCACAGACTCAGAAAAGACTTTATATCATGACACTAGGCTGCCTGTCACCGTACCGAAGGCTAGGAACAGGAACTAAAATGTTAAATCATGTCTTAAACATCTGCGAAAAATGGGCACTTTTTAAAAAAAAAAGATTTTATTGGGGACGGGGAACAGGACTTTATTGGGGAGCAGTGTGTTTTTCCCAGGATCCATCAGCTCCAAGTCAAGTTGTTGTCCTTTCAATCTTAGTTGCAGGGGGCACAACCCACCATCTCTTGCGGGAGTTGAACCAGCAACCTTGTGGGTGAGAGCACGCACTCCAACCAATTGAGCCATCCAGCCACCCGGGAGCTCAGATGGCAGTTCAAGGGCAGCTCGTTGTCTTCATTCTAGTTGCAGAGGACGCAGCTCGCTGGCCCATGTGGGACTCAAACCGGCAACCCTGTTGCCCAGAGCTCACCAACTGAGCCTTGCGACTGCCCAAAAGGGCTCTTTGACAGCATCTATCTGCATGTCCAGATCAGCAATGAGTCGGCAATTGACTTCTACAGGAAGTTTGGTTTTGAGATAATTGAGACAAAGAACTGCTGGAAGAGGACAGAACCCTCAGGTGCTCATGTGCTGCAGAGAAACCTCGAGGTCCCTTCTGGCCAGAAAGCAGATGTGCAATGTGCAAACGACAGACAACTGAACAGATTGCAGAGGAACTTCGTTGCACTTCACAAATAAAAGAGAGGCCTGTTGATTCCCTCCCCCTCCCCCTTTCTTCTAAAGCTTTTCCTCCTCCTAGTTCTTGTTTTTCTTCCTTTCCTTCCTTTTCCTCTAAAAGTTTTAGTACTTTCAAGGACTCCTGAAACTAATCATGTTTGGATTGTTTTAGTTCTCTGACTTTTGTGAGGTGATTTGATTGTAGGAAGAACGTACAGACCAGTTTAGTTTCACAGTTAAGATATATGGTCCCCCCCCCCCGTCCCCCAATTTGGGTGTCAGTTTCATTTCTTCAGCTTTTTCAAAAATGTCCTGCTTTCACACTGAAGGGCAGAGCCGACAAAATATTGTTTATTGCAAAAGACAAAGCAGCAGTCATACTTGCATCTTGTCCACTAATCATAGACACATTTAATGTGTTTGTGGTACTTGGGGTTTTTCAGGACTTTGGGGGACACTAATCCCCGGACATTACCTTCACTCCACTTTTGTCCTTCTGAGCACAGTCTCAGGAGTTGGGCTGTTGTTGTCCTTGTAAGAAATACTAAGCTTATTTTGCGTTTTTAAGCAATTATTTCCTCCTTCCTCGCTGCTGGCTGAGGGTGGGTGGCACATTTGAGGTAGGTAGTGTTAGACCTCCATCGCAGTGTTTGAGTTAAACACTTTTTGCTAATGATTGGGCTGGTTGTTAGCAGGTTTATTTTCACTGCTGTTGGTTGTTATCAGTGGCATTAACTTCTAGAGTGTGGGCTGGTGAGATTAATTTTTTTAAAATATCTCCGCCAAAGATATGGCCTTTAACTGGCCTAAAGAGGTTTGTTGTGACTTACGTTTTTTCTTCTGACCTTTTCACTCGTTAGTCTAACCTTAAACATACAGTTGATGTCCTTCTACGTCAGTATCCCTAAAAAAAACCTGAAGCAGGTGTTGTCTCTCGGACATATTGAAAAACATACCTAAAGGGAAGCTAAGATGCACATGTGTCACAATACATGCGTTTAATGTCCGCTAATGCTGGCTGTTAAAAGTGTGGCCACTGAGCATTTGATTATATAGGAAAGAATTTCTAGACAGTATTTTGGAGAAGAACGTAGCTGTGCTATTGCTCATCTGTTGGAGAACATTCCAGATTTGCTTACATTCTGTCTGTGCCTGTGACATTGAGTGTAAGGATCTGGGGGAGGGAGAATTGTTAAACACAGTGCTTCTGTTCTTGGAAAAGGAAAAGTCTAGGAATGTTAACAATGCACAGGTCACTGTGACCTGCTCACTGACAGGACTAGTTTATGCCCGATAATTTTCTGGCACGTAAAGAGTGGCTTTGACAGGTTGGTCACTTTTTGTAAGATAGGAGGCATCTGAAAATTTTCCTGTTTTCCTCCATAGTCCCATCTCCAATATTTACAATTTTCTACATTGCTAATACTGGTGGCCCAACAAATGTTCTCATTAGACTTTAAAACGATGCACAGAGCTTGAAGATTCTGTCATTTGACTTTAAGAGGAAGGTTGACTCATAACATTTATCCACTTATGTAAATTCTGGAATAAAAGTCTCGTCTTTCCAAATACATTCAATGACAAAACTATTTTACACAATGTTTATGCACATTTTGTAATCTTGAATTCTTATTTAAGAGTGTGAAAGTACAAAGTACAATAGGTTTCAAAAGTCTTAATTGAGTGCCAAGAATAGTACAATAAAGGAAGATAGTTGATGAATGAGTTTATAGGGTTCTAATCTTAAGATAGTAAAAATGTAGAAAGACCATGCTCGTTTCGCGGGTATCAGTTTCTTCAGTCTAAATCTAAGCTTAGAAGAAAAGTTTCGCATTAATGACCTTCATGAATAAGCTTCAGCTTGCTCTTGCCAGGAGAAGAGTGCTGAGTACAGAGGCATAATTAGTTTGAAGAATTTGGCCTTTTTGTACACTTCCAGACATCTAAGTAGATTTTGATATATAATTGAGTTTTCTGAGATGACACTGCCTCTATTTCTATAACTGTTTCACCTGGACTGTGTGATCAGTCCTATGAATGTAACCCTAAATGTGGTTATTGAAACCGAGTAGCTGCCTCCTGACAATTAAGTGCATGTTATTTCAGGAGGGAAAGATATTAAATTTTGAATTAGGTATGTAGGCTCCCTACCATTGTAGTGTTTCTTTTCCCACACTCGTCAATGACTTTAACCTAAATTGTAAACGTTTGTAAAGGGTTAATTGTCCTACATCAAACTTGTATTAAATAATTCCGTCCACTTAAGGAGGAAGAGATAGAAGAGGTGCAAGCTGGGAACTAGTTCATCTGCCTATGAGTCAGTAAAGACTGAAATAATGTCCCATGTTGAGTTGGTTATTTTGAAATACGATAAAAATTATCATTGACATAAAACATTTCTATTAACTGGAAGATCACAGTATATATCCATCATATTTTTCAGGACAGATAGTTTTTTACTGTGGAGCGAATAGGTAAAAATTATGCTGTGTGGGAATTGCAATTCGGTTCTAAAGAAAAGAATCTGCAGAGAAATCTAGACAATATATAATTTGTTCAGATTAATTTTTATTTGGGGAAAGACGTTCTGAAAAATGTTTCAGAAGTTCTGAAAAGCAGTTTACTCATTAGCTGAAAAAGTCCTCCAAAAATAGAACTATTGGGAAACTGGTGTGGGGTGGAAAAGGAAAGCTCCCTCAGTTTTATGGAGGGAATAACTTTAAAGGTACTTAAATGACTAAGTTTACTTGGTGTAGTTAAGAATTAAACTTGTTGATTTTAACTTTACTGTTACATCTGAACTAAACTTAGGAGATGTTCAGAAATAAATAAATAAATAAATAAATAAATAAATAAATAAATAAATACTGTGTTTCCCCGAAAATAAGACCTAGCCGACCATTAGCTCTGATGCGTCCTTTGCAGCAAAAATTAATATAAGACCTGGTATTATGTTATATTATATTATATTACATTATTTTGACTGGGTCTTATATTAAAATAAGACCTGGTCTTATATTAATTTTTGCTCCAAAAGCCGCATTAGAGCTGATGATCTGGCTAGGTCTTATTTTCGGGGAAACATAGTAGTCAGGCAGATTTAAGTTAATTACATGTTTCTTTTAAGAGCAGAGTAAATTTTGAACAGTTGCACAAATTGTTAGGTTGGGTTTTAGTAAATATGTTTACTTTTTTTTAAATAAAATTTTTTTGAAATTGAAAAATTTTAATTATAGAACACAGTATGACATTTAAACAGTGACAAAGTATGTAAAATAAATAATAGTAAAGCTTCCCCTTCCCTTCCGCTCCCCCTCTCTTTTTCCTATCCCAGGTAACCTCTGCTAATAATTTGGATTTGCTAGTTGGACCTCTCTGTGCTGTGTTTGTCTTTCTATGGACAAAGCTCCACAGAACTTGGAGAAAGAAAAACATCTCCTCTTGAGGAATATGAAGTCTGAATAATGACAGACAGAATTTCTTCACCCAGTTTGACCAGAAATGTAATTGCTTCTTCTGTCACACTCGAGAGACCACTCGTATTTCCCTTGCAGGAAACCATCTGTGTAGCTTCAAAGTTTGGAGGTGTGAATTTAGAGCATCACATAAGGAAATCCCTTAAGTCTTTGTTGCCCTCCCCTGACCACGCAGAAATTGCCTTTTCTCACTGCCAGTCACTTGGCTAAGCTATGGCTGCTCTTGTGAATGTTCCTTATTTCTTCTTTTTTTGTTTGACAGTGTCCTCTCAGTCAAAACATCTTAGCAAATGCTTTTCTTTGCTAAGCTCCCCAAGGCCGTGTCAAATGGAGCACCAGAAACATCCGAAATAAAAACAGCATCCGTCACGGTGTTGATGCTGGCTGTAAATCAGTGCATTGGAGAGGTTTGCAGACCATGGCTGACACTCATCAGGGGCTGCCCACTTACTGGGGTGCAGACTTCTTTTCCTAGGGGCACTCTTTATAGATTGCTATCACTGTCCCTGAGGCCTGTATGGAAGAATATGATTGGTTTTTTTGGGCTCTTGTCTTGTTTCAACTTGCTACCCACCTCCTGGTAGCATCTTACTCTATGTTCTTGCCTTAGGTCCTTTGAACCTGCTGTGTCTTCCCCAGAATGCTTTTATCCTGCTCTCCCTGCCCCCTACTTCCATGCCCTTTTTGCAGGATCCAGCTTGATGTAATTTCCTCAGTCCTCCAGATCAGGTCCTCCAGATCAAGTTAGCTGCCTTTCTGGACGCCTCATGGTATTTTGTACTCAGCACTCTTCACACGTAGAATTCCTGGTCAGTGTCTTTCTTCCTTTCTAGGTGGCAGCCTTCGTGAGAGTTTAGACTGTTTCCATTACTGCTGTATCCCCAGCATCCTGTCCAGAACTTGGCACAGAGGAGATGCTCAATAAATAAATGTTAAACGGAGGAAGTGAGAGCAGGGGTTTCTAAACTTGCTTAATCAGAATCAGTTGCAGAAGCCTGGTTGAAATACAGATTCTTGTGCTCCTCTATCCTGGCTATTCTGGTTTAGCAAATTTCGGGGAGGCTCCAGAAATGTGGGTTTTTAACAAGAGTCCCCTACAATCCTTATGCTTGAGCCACCCTGGAAGACTGCTGGGAAACCCTTGAGGAGGAGCAGAGAAAGCAGAAAGAACATTGACCAGGTGTCTGAATATCTGCCACTCACTCTCTTTATGTGCTCGGGGCCATGGGACATCAACTTTCTCAGCCTTTATATCCTCATCCATTTTCTCAGAGATCTAGACTGAATAATCTTTGAACTTCTTGCCAGCTCTGACAATCCCCATTTCTAAAATCGCTGAGGGACACTCCATATATGTATGTCTTTTCTCATCTCCACCCTCCTATCCTTTGGGCCCAATCAATGGATATTTGAATGTGAGGTGTGACTTACAGAAAAGCAGGCAGACACGAGGCATTTAACAGCGCACAGTATTCACTAGCTTGTGGTAGAATCATTGATGTGGGAGGAAGGAGCATCATAGTTTCTTACATTGGTCTGTTACGGACACACTTGAAATTCATTCCCATGAGCCCTTGCTTCTTGGTGTCCACGCCCTTGCATAATCTCTTCTTTCTGAGTGTGGGTGGGACCTGTAGAATATGCAAAGGTGATAGGCTGTCACTCCCATGATGATAGTATCAAAATACTTACATGGCTTTTAAAAGATTTTGTAGTAATGCTATGTCTTGCTAGCAGACTTGCTCTAGAGTCTTTCTCTTCCTGTTGCTAGCTTTGAAGAACAAGCTGTAACGAATCCTGCAGCCACAGGGAAATGAATTCTGTGAACAAGCTAAGTGTCCTTGGAAGTAGACCCTTCCCCAGTCAAGCCTGTGATGAAAACTCAGCCTTGTCTGGCATCTTGATTAACAGCCTTGTGAGACACTAGCAGAGAATCCATTTAGCCATGTCTGGATTTGCGATCCACAGAAATGGTGATATAATAAATGTGTGTTGTTTTAAGCACTAAGTTTGTGGTAATTTGTTATGGAGTATAGGAGTCTAACATAGTCAGCAATCGATGCAACAATGCTATGTAACAAACCTCTCCAAAATTCAATGAAAATTTATAGTAAGAAGGATTTATGCTCAAGCTCAGGAGGCTGCAGGTGTATGTGGCATGGCTGGTACAGGCTGGGCTCAGCTGAGTTTACCTCCTTGCTGTAGGTTAGGTTGAGGTTTGCTCTGTATATCTTGGTCCAAGGGAACAGGCTAAAGGGCAGCAGGATATCACGGTGACTCACTGGTCCTCAAGAACCAAGCAGAAATGTACGAGTATAATATGAGTATAAATACATCTAAGGCCTACTTGTGTCAATTTCTCGAACATTTCATTGGCCAAAGCCAGTCACTTGGCCAAGCCCAACATCAGTGGCAAATAAATACTTTTTCTGATTATAATCAAAATTTATCAAAATTAGCCTGGCTTCTTAGTTTTAAGTGCCCTCATGTACATCAGCTCATTTTATTTTCTCTGAAATCGTACGAAGAAGGCAGAGAACAATTTTTTTATTTTTATTTTTATTTTTTGTATTTACAGATGAGGAAAGAAGGGCTCAGACTGATTAAACGAAATTCTCATTATCAGCTGGCGGTTTTTTGGCAGGGTGGACCTCTGATGAGTGTCTGCCCAGTCTTTGTGCTCTTCCTATGGTGTTAGGATTTCCCAGATGTGGTTGGTTTATGTTAATGGTACATAACAACACTATTTTAAATGTTTTGAAAGCCGTTTAAGTATTTTAAGCCATTCTGAACTGCTTCACTTCCCTGAATGCCCTGTTCCCTCATCCTGCACCTTTGCACTGGCCATTCCCTCGTCTTTAACTGTTTTTCCTGATCCTTCCCAACCCTCAATGCCTTCAACCTAACATCTCTACTTAGTGTTCAACTTCCTGACCTTAGTTTAGACTTTCACTCCTTTGAGAAGCCTTCCTTAACTTATGCTCTTTCCATCTTTTCCCATCATGACCTGTACTTCTCCCATTTGTAGCAAATAACCCACTGCATTATAGTTACAGTACCGTTACCTGTCTCCTTACAGAACTGTGAGCTCCCTGAAGGCAGGAGCTAAGTCATGCCTCCCTTTCACCATCAGGCATCATAGCATGGAGGATATAATAGACACCAAGTGTGTGTTCACTGATCGACTAATTAATGCTTTCCTCAGAAGCCACAAATGCTACCATTTATCTGTGAGTGACACCTGCTCTAGTGCTTTTATCCTATTGTTTTATTTACTTTGCATAATCTGGCTTTGTTTTTCCTAATTATTAAAACAAAATCTGGATAATTTTTTAGAGCTAATGGGGCCAACTAGCAATATTTAAATAACTTGTGAAATCTCCTAGACAAAGAATAGAATGTTTAGTGCTAGATGTGGAATAAAGTTCAGCTAACCAAATCCCATTAGTTTTTGGCAAGAACCAGGGCCTTAGGCCAGATCATGGAAGTCCTAGAAGGTAATATTCAGAAATTTAGACTCAATTTGAGGGAGTCCCATGATCACATGAATGTTCTAAGTAGATCTAAGTGGATGAGCAAAGGTGAGTGAGGGATATTGATGAGAAGCTTTTGTCTGTTAAGAAATCCTGGTGGCTTGGACCATGGTGTGGTGGGAAAGGAGAAGAGACATAGATGCTAGAGATAATACTCCACACTTACTAGGACTTTGGGATAGAGAGGTGAATCTGGCCTGAGACGTTTTGGATTCTATGTAAAAATAAGCCCAATCCAGAAATCTGTGACCTAAAGAGAACAACTCACATGTGTAATGCAAGAAGAGTGGCTTTTGGAGTCATTGAGGAAACACGTTACTTAACCTCTGTGAATTTCAGAATGCCCAAGGAGGAAATTCAAACTTTCTTCAAAATTGAATGAGATAGATACATAAATGTGATCAACGGGTGGTAAACACCATTAAACGTTCTGAAATGTCACTACCTCCACACAGGCTTGTTTGCGTCTATTAAAGATCTCCTCATCCTTCGTGGGTCAGCCAAAATTGCTACCTGTCCCCTGACCACTACCACCCTAAATGTTTCCTACCTCTATGCCCGGAGCTTTAGTACCTGTACCAGGCACATGGTGCCTGTCTGTTTTGTTTTGTTTTGTCTTCAAGAGCAGAGTTTATCATACTCCTCACACTGTGTGTTATTACTCTAAGTGAGACCACTCTCTTGCTTTATCACTTTTTGTTCCTTTACCTCCTCATACCCTGTCCCTACCCTTCCAGCAACCATTCCAATGTGTTCATGTGTATTCTTGCAAAATGTCTGTTGTTTTCCTGTGAACATATATTTTTAAACCGCATAAATGAGAATGTTCTCTGTCTCATTCTGTTTCTTCCGTTTCCCTCAGGACTGAATTTTAAAGCACCGTTCATGTTGCCATGGTGTACATCTAACTGATTGCATTTGACAGCTGCATACTGCATCACACCGGGCATCCCTCACATTTTGCCTGTTCACTTTTCTAATGACAGACACTAACTAGTGTGGCTCCAACTCCTTTCTTCACAAATGATGCTGCAGTGAACGTCCTCAAGCATGTCTCCTCATGATGATGGTTCTCAACTGAGGATGATTTGGCACCTCCAGGGACATTTGGCAATGTCTGGAGACATGTTCGGTTGCCACAGCTGGGGAAGGACATTACATCTAGTGGGTAGAGGCCCGGGTGGGCAGGAGTGCTGTTCAACCTCCTCCAATGCACAGGACAGCCCCACAACAAAGAATGATTCTGTCCCAAATGGCAATAGTGCCGAGGTTGAGAAACTGCCGTATGGACGTGTGGGAGGCCTTGTGGGACAGCTTCCCAGGAGCAGGCTGGCTGGGCCACAGTGTATTCTTGATTTGAGCAAATAGCCGCCCGCTGCTCTCCTGCTCGGCTGTGCCACTCGGCACTCCCGCCGCAGTTCACAAGCCCTCAACGCCTCACATTCCTGCCGGTACTCGGATCACCTGCTTTAAACTGTTTGCCAGCTAATGTGTATAAAATGAGATTCATTTTATTTTAATTTACATTTCTCTAA
Source organism: Rhinolophus sinicus (assembly GCF_036562045.2). Classification (NCBI taxonomy): domain Eukaryota; kingdom Metazoa; phylum Chordata; class Mammalia; order Chiroptera; family Rhinolophidae; genus Rhinolophus; species Rhinolophus sinicus. The sequence continues at coordinate 28,545,736 of NC_133751.1, forward strand.
TTATTAAAGAGTTAGCCATCTGTTCATTATGGTATAGAAACTTCTTGGGAAGGCCAACTAACACAGAGTTGAAAAGCCTGGAGCCTGCTGTTTTGCCTTTTATAAAATTTTCATCAATTACCTGGCCTCTCTGAGCATCAGCCTTCTTATCTGTAAAATCTGGAATGAAAATAGTCACCTTCTCATAGAGTTGCTGTTATACCATTATTATCTCATCATCATACGTGCGATAATAAAAATAAAGCTTTGCCTGGCACACAGTAAGCACTAAACAAAAATGTTCTTATAATGATAATGTAAGATGATAACTTCCTTACTAAATTATGTACCTCCTGGTACTTGGCACATAAAAATGCTTCACACACTGTTACTGAGAAGGGAGGGAGGGAGGCAGGAGGAACAGGTATTCTTATAACCTGGCCAACCTTAAAGCTGCTGGCTTATTGCTTCCACAAATGATGTAAATCTCAGGGCAGCCAATGCAAGGCTACAAGAGACAACTCCATTCCTCAACTTTTCTGATGATCAACAGTCACAAAGACAAAAGAGTTTGCATCTTAAGAACTCTTTCTATGTGTTAAGTATTCTACACATTTCACATACAGATGCCATTCCATCCTCATGACTGTCCTTTAAGGTAAATCTTTTTATTGCCATTTCACTGGGAACTTGTATAACCTGCCCAAGCCACCTTGCTTCATAAATAGTGACGGACTTGAACTTGAGACTTTCTGACTCCAATTAGCCATGTTCCCTTTTGTCCCAAACTCAGGTGGGCTCTCAGAGAATATGTACTTTAAATGTCCAAGGGATCACACCACAGAGAACGTGGCTGGCGGAGTCCAGCATCTCAAGTTCTTCTGTTTATGTGAAACTTTGTCAGATGTGTCCGACTGGGGAAGAACTTGGAAAACTGGACCCTGAAGCAAAGGTGTAAGAATTTCTGTGATATGAACTCTAGTGGCTCCAGGCAAACAAAACACAAAAACAACCACATGGTGTACATTGGAGGTAGTGTTCTAATTCTGCTGTGGTTTGTGCAGCTATGCAAATGATCTCTGAACTTGGTCTTGAATCATCTCAGATTCCATGCAAATGCGACAAGCACATCGTTTGTATTCTCAATCTTCAAGTTCCCTTCACAACTGGATTTACAAAACCGCTTCATAATTCTGGTGGTCTGATAGAAATACTGTTTGCCTAATCTCCATAAAATTGACTTCAAGAAAGGTTAATTCTGGGCTATACAAGGACTAAATCTTTTCCTTAACAAGCGTATTTTCTGCAACAAATATAATGAGCTAATTAATAAACGTGAGATCAATTGGGCCACCTTTCCTGAAGCAGGGAGATTTCTACTTCTGAGACTTACGAAAGGACAGGGATAGCTTCATTACTAACTGGAGTCACCTTCCTTTGTGCCTGGTTCCTTGGAACAGCTCCTCTGTTTTAAAGGCCAGAAGCTCAGATCTGACACCTGGGAAGTGGAGAACTTGACAACAATACCAAAAGGAAAAAAGGGATGCTTAATTTCTTTCTTGCAACTATCAGTTCCACAAGGAAGGCAGGCCCTGGGATAACGACATTGACACCCTGAAAATAGTGCCTTGGTGCTTCTCTTTGATAGGTATAAATGCAGACTGAAGCTATAAATGCTTCACTGCCAATTATTTCTTAAACCATTAACCATAACCTAATGAAGAGACATTTTGACAAGATAAAATGAGTTATTTTTTGTGTATTGAAAAAAAACATGTATCAGTTGATATAAAAGTACAGTTTAAGTGATATAACTTGGTCTGCGTCAGCATCCACCACATATAAGGCAGACTTCTCCTTAGAATGGGTTTAGTATTTTTGAATCTTTTGTGATGTGACCATAATTTTGGTGTTAGCATAGGATTTTTTGGAAAGACCTGCATAGCAGGATGGTCAAGGTATAGGTAATGAGATGATAATGGAAACTTTCCCCACTTCAGAGCTGCCAAGGACAGTAGGACTTCAACGTTGGAGCTTTGGATGAACATTTTAGGGCGTCTCAGTCAGGGTCTTCATGGGTGGACTGTTTTGTAATGGTTGGGCCTCCAGAGCTCAAAGCCAGAGGCATCAGACCCACCACTTAGATAACTGTTCTGCGGAGACCTGGGCAAATGTATTTTGTGGGGCCCTTAACTATAAAAACAAGTCTACTTAAAATGTCTTACAAAACTCCTGGGCCCATGTGAGGTAGGTCACTTATCAGTGAAGATTTAGAATAATGGGTAGAGAGGCGGAACTGCCTGAGGTATTGGTTTGTTTTCCAGTCCGGGCCAGTGAAGGCCTAGTGTAGTGTCCAGGTACCATTTCTTCCTGTTCGCATCCAGAAACCATCTCTTTGTGCTCTTTATTGTTACACGTATTCTTCCGGGCTAGTTTCTTGTCTCCCACAATCAGGAAAAGGCAGCAGTGCTGTTCCTGCTCCCACTGCCGTGGCCCCTAACAATCTGTCTGAAGCCGCCATCCATGGATAAGGGTGGGCCCTGTGGGCAGAGTGAGAAGAGGGGCCCATGTCAGCAAGGAACATTTGTTCTTCATCTAGTACCGCTTAGCACCAAGTCACTATGTCAGGGAGATCAGGTGAGGACACAGATAAGGAGGGCCTGTTAACCTTGCAGAATAATTGCCTTGAGCACCCTTGGAGATGGACACAGCCATACCTGAAGGACTGCTTGGCCGGTGGTGCAGGTGGTGGAAATGGCGGTGGGGAGTGATGGCCACCCTGCTAGCCAGCAACAGGGATCATACAGGACGGAGGACGTCTGCCACCACCTCTGTGGAGGTAGGTGTGCTATAGACTGGAAATAGTGTTCTGGTCAGAACACAGACAGGTGAGAATTGTGGAAGGGGCCCACACAGGCAGCTCAGGCTCATAGGACTGCCGTGACCCATTGTAAATGATGTGGCCAACATTAGTGAGAGTCAACCAAAATCACTCTGCCAACACTTCTCACAGGCCGGTCTTGTGCTATCCCATGAAAGAAATACTCCGCTGGCTAGATCACTCTCTTGGAACCAGAGCTTCCCCAAGACAATGGGAATGTCAGAGCTCTTTGAAGCATGTGGGGGAGTGAAAGGAGAGGATGTGAAATGAGAGAGGAGGGGACGAAGGGTCTGAGCACGGAGCGATGGGTGGATCAGAGTTCATTTCAGTCTTCTGATCTCTCCCAGGCTCCCCTTGGGTAGAGCCTGAGTCCGTGCTCTGGGACCCGGTATCTCCTTGGGTGAGCACCGTGCTTTGTGTGTAGGGCTGAGCTGTGGGGGTTGCTGTTCTGGTCAGTACCGGGTGGAGACCTCCCTTCTGCAGCCGCCAGCGTGTCACCGTTGGCCAGGTAGCAGGAGAGATGCCCACGAGTGACTTGGTGCTCCTTTCATAGAAACATCAATGTTCTTAGATGCTAGTGAGTCCTGAGATGCAGGGGGTTCCCTGGTCACCCAAGAGTGGTGCCTCTGTTAAAAGGGTAGGACTTATATTAGTTTGCTAGGGTGGCTGTAACAAGATACCATAGCCTGGGTGGATTGAACAACAGAAATTTATTGTCTTATAGTTTTGGAAACTGGAAGCCCAACATGTTGGGCTTCTAGTGTTGGCAGCGTTGGCTCCTTCTGGGAGCTGTGAGGAAAAATCTGTTCCATGTCTCTCATCTAGCTTCTTGAGGTTTTTTCGCAATCATGGGCGTTCCTTGGCTTCTGCTGCATCCCTCCCATCTCTGCCTTCATCTTCATGTGATGTCCTCCCTGTGTACATGTGCTGTGAGTGTTGCTATGTGTTCAACAGTTCCTTCCAATTCCCCTTTACTTGCCCACTTCCCACTGCAGAGGCTAGGAAAACAGATTTTACCCAGTTTCCCAGCTTCCTTTGTCGTTAGGTGTGGTTGTGTGACCTAGTTCTGGCTAATGAGATGTACAGGGACGTCAGCTGGTGGTCTCTGGGAAAGGGTTTCTTCCCAGGGGGGAGAGATTTTTTTTCTGCTCTTGGAGTGTTGCGGTGTGAGACGTGATGCTTGATGCTGCCCCAGTTTTCTGCCGCCCTGGTGGAAAGGCCCACAGACTCACAGAGCTTCACAGCCAGCACCACGACCTCCCTGCGTGCCTGCACCAAATAAGAAAAGCCTTCCTCTGCACAGTGTGAGTGTGATACTGTAGGTGACATATTTCAATTTCTATGTTATTGAAGACACTGTTGGCTAGGTTTTGCCACTCACAGCCAATAGCAGCTTCTGTAGATGTCCGGCAAAAAGTGGTTAAATAGATTAGAGAAATGTTGACTATTATCATTTCTTTGAAAGCTTTAGAGTGCATAAAAGCGACTCAAAAGCTTTAAGAAGTTCTGTTAACCCCAGTGTTTCCCAAATATTTTTACCGTGAAGGCATATCTCTCTAGTCTTTCCTCCCCCTCCTTCCTCTCCCTCTCTGCCTCTCTTTTTGTGTCTGTCTGTCTGTCTCTCTCTCCTATGACGTCTATTGATGTAACCATTGTCTTTTTTATTATAAAATCTCAATGGAACTCATTTTGGAAAATACTGAAAGAATGGTATCAGGTGTGCTCAAGTTCTTTGCTGAAGCCAAGTTCCTGATTTTTCAGTGCCACCTGCACCACCTCTGTAAGTTACTACCTCCAGCCCATCCCTCTTCCAAAAACAGGCGCCTCACCACTTCCCAGCCTACTGTGCCTGGAGGGCCAGGGCTGCACATGCTGTCCCCTAATATTGGGAAGATGGCTGACTCCACTCAGGGGCTCCTCATGCTCACGAGTGATCTCCCGAGATGAAGGGGTGACCTCTCCCCAACTCCTCTGTCACCTCTCTGTGCTTCTCTCAGAGACAAGTTGAAAAATGTTGGAGCCAGAGGCTGTGCTTAAACTGTCAGCTCCAGAAGAGCCATCGTCTCCCTGGAGCTGGCAAAGACTAAGTTTGGGAGATGTATGTGCTCCCTCTCCAGGAAATGGAATGGAGCAGATGGCCCATTAGCCAGAGAGGAGTTTCATTAGCATCAGCTAAAACAGCTACAAAGAAGCAGCTCCGGTGAAAACCACTTGCAGCTTCCAGGGGACTTAAGTGACTTGTGCCCCCCAAAATCATAATTTCCTCTCTTACTTTTTGTCATTCCTGGCCTGGCAAGGTGGAGTGTGAAGCCCCTCGTGCTGCTGTGTATTTGTTTTACATTCCATGTGTATAAAGTGATTTTCATCTGCTCCTTATGGGGAGTTCTCTTTGCTACCCCCTATCACAGAGAGGAAATTTTACCTCTTCATCCCTTAAGCCTACAGAGATTAGATTTTGCACCTGTGAGCCTAGTTCCTGGAGGAGGGGGGACCTCCATAGAGCCAAATCTCTCAGCCACTGCAGAATTAAGTTTGCATACCTAGCACAGTGAGGCTACCCTGAGTAATGGATAGTGACTCTCGATTTGGAATTAGACCAACGAAGCACAAATGTTTGGGCCTCTTACATGTGATGTTTTTAGGAAGTGACTTGATTTTTCTAAACCTCTGTGTTCTCGTTTGTAGAGAGGGGATGATGATAGCTGCCCTGAGCCCCCCACAATATTGTTTTGAGGGTTCCATTGCGAAGTCTGTGCGACTTTTCTTCCTTCTTCTTGTTTCTTCAGCTTTGAGCCTGTTCCCTGGCAGGTAAAAAATAGTCAATAAATGAATGTTAAAGATAGGACTGAAAGAATGAGTGCTGTTTCTCACTGCACTTCTAAACCTTATTCTTAGCATGCACAGAAGTTTGCAATTGGAGATGTAGTTGTTTGGTTTGTGAAATTACTTGTTTAATATTTTGATTTAACATTTGCTTAGCTATAAAATGGCATACAGATATGTTATTTTTTCTTTTAACAAAAAGTATCTAGAATCTAGATAATTAAAATAGAAATTAAAAGATTCTATATTCCCCCTCTCATATTTTAGTCAGGTGTTTATCATAATATAGACCCAGAAGACCAGTTCATGCCTTTTTTTCCTCTCAGATCACACTCTGTGTTTTGTGTTTGCTACTAAGTATGTGAAAGTGTGTGTAAAAACTTCCCCCGAGGTTACCATGTTTCCCTGAAAATAAGACCTAGCCGGACCATCAACTCTAATGTGTCCTTTGGAGCAAACATTAATGTAAGACCCGGTCTTATATTGTATAAGAGCAGGTCTTATATTATAGTAAAATAAGACCGGGTCTTATATTAATGTTTTCTCCAAAAGACACATTAGAGCTGATGGTCCGGCTAGGTCTTATTTTCGGGGAAACACAGTATGTATGCTGAGTACCTTCTATGCCAAGCACTCGGCTAGGTGCTGTGGGGAGATGGAGAGCAACAAAGATACTCTGACCTTCATAAAGCACAGAGTCTAATGGGAGGATAAATACTAAACACATATTTGCAGAAATAAGTCTAGGAAGGAAATTTAAACAGTGCAATGAAAAATGATAACGGAAGGATTGCTTTGGATTAGGGGACAGAGAGGACTGCTGTGAGAGTGGAATAAACGCAAACAGACCTAAAGGATGAGTAGTTGTAGGCAGGTGAAGAGGAAGGACGAGAACGTTCCAGGCAGGGGGAACTCCAAAGGCCCTGAGGTGGCCAGAGGCCTGTAGCACAGAGCAGGTGGTAGCTGGTAGAGGGAAGTCTGGTGAGGTAAGCAGGACCAGGAGATAGAGAACTTTGTTGTCAAAGTGAAGGTTTTGAGTTGTTTTCATCCTGTTTTATTGAGATATAATTGACTTATAATATTGTATAAGTTTAAGGTGTAATGTGATGATTTGAAGCACAATGTGTTGTGAAATGATTCCCACAATAAGGTTAGTTAACACATCCATCACTTAACATAATTACCTTTTTGTGTGTGTGTGGTGAGACCATTTAAGATGTACTCTCTTAGCAACTTTCAAGTATATATTACAGTGTTGTTACCAATAGTCACCATGCTGCACGTTAGAGCCCCAGAACTTATGTGTGTTGTAAATATTTTCTTCAAGTCTGTGACTTGCATTCTCATTCTCTTGACATCGTCTTTTGCAGAGCAGAAGTTTCTAATTGTAATGAAGTTCATCTCACTAATTATTTTGTATGGATCAGCCTTTGGTGTTATAGCTAAAAAGTCATCGCCATACCCTAAATCATATAGGTTTTCTCCTGTGTTCTTATCTAGGAGTTTTATAGTTTCACATTTTACGTATAGGTCTATGATCCATTTTGAGTTAATTTTTGTGAGGGGTGTATGTGGATGCCCAGTTGTTCTAGCACCATTTGTTGAAAAGATTGTCTTTGCTCCATCTGTCAAAGATCAGCTGACTATATTTATGGGGGTCTATTTCTGGGCTCTCTATTCTGTTCATTGATCTGTTTGCCTGTTCCTTCGTCAATACCACACTGTCTTGATTATTCTAGATTTATAGCAAAATTTGAGGTTGGATAATGTCAGTCTTCCAACTTTGTTCTTCTCCTTCAATATTGTGTTGGTTATTCTAGGTCTTTTGCCTTCCCATATAAACTGTAGAATCAGTTTGTCAGTATCCACAAAATAACATACTGGGACTTTTATTGGAATTGCATCGAATCTATAGATCAAGTTGGGAAGAACTGACATGTTGATAATATTGAATCTTCCTATCCATGAATATGGAAGTGTTTCCTCTCTTTAATATTTAGAAACATATCTAGATTGTTTTTCAGATTCAGCTTTCCATATTTTCTAAGCAGCTGTGGAATATATTTATTGAGAAGGGAAATGAAATTTACATTCGTAATCCTTATGTTTTGATTTTTAAAAACAAACTTGTCATTGGTTGTGTTGTGTTTCTTAGTAGCTATAATGCAAATCTTGAGCCAGACAGTAATATATTAACAACGGCACATTGATTCTTTTGAGCTGTGTCAAGAGAAGTGTGGGGAATTCAGTTGCACTTCATAATGAAAGCAAGTCTTCTTGGCATTATATGCGGAGATGTTGGTTGGATTTCTCAAATTGTAGGCTATAAAGAGCAATTACAGTGGACATTTCTGTCTACCCCAGAGGGTGAGCAAAATCATTAAGAATCAATGATATTGGAAGATTTTTCACAGTGGGAGGAAAATTTGAAGTTAGATTAAATATTCAGACCTGCCAATGTTTTTTTCAGGTCTTTGTTGAGATTTCACCAGACTCTTTCCATACTTGGCACATTAGGCAAATACCAATGAGTTCCATTCATATAAGGAATATGGTACTTACTGCTTAGCCTTGAAAGGGGCAGTGAGGCACTTTTGGTTCCCACTGACATGTGTACTTTGACAAAGAATCACTTATTTCAATTCTTTGGCCTATGGATCAGTGCTTATTTACTTGGTAAGGATAAAATATGTATTCTTATGTTTCACAGAAAATTTTAAAAGATTTTATTTGAACAAAGCATTTATTTATAATTGAGGGTAAAGGGATAGATTCAAAAGATATCTTAAAGAGAATCGTTTAGCTTCATTTATTTGCCTTAATTGATAGTCTGTATCAGATGACATTGAAATACATTCAGTCATACACTGAAATGTCAAAAATGAATACAATCACCGGCAATTCTAGTATCAACGTATTTTGGATCATTTAGCAAGAGTATTCCAAGTTGCCTATTTATGGATTATATGCCAAAACACATATTTCAAAAATATCAAGTTTAAGATCTACTCTTCACCTATTGACGCAATGCAAAAGTTAAATCATTGTAAAAAATATTACATTCACTTAATATCCAGTAAGAAGATATTGAGAATGTCATGCACATTTAAAATCTCTTAAATTATTTAACATATGAAAATCCATCTGTGTTACTGTTTATGTAAAAAAGCTTTTCCTGGTTCCTCTGCAGTAGCAATTATGCTTCATTTCCATTTCAAAGCTCAATAATCACAAGATATGGTACATATACTCAATAAATTAACTTACGAAGAATACTAAATCCTTCTTGATCAATCAAGTATCTCTCCTTCATGGAATTCAGGAATTTCAGGTTTCTTAAAGGCCATTTGATAAATAGTAAGGTTAGGACAGAGGTAGAGTGTGGTTGTAGGACATAGGCCAAGGTGAAAACTGCAATTAACCAGTCCATTATTGAGAACAAGATTGTACTTGGAAATAATAAACAATATTAATTTTATTTATTGCTACCTGGATGTATTATTTTCCTAGGGCTGCCATAACAAAGTACCATAAACTGAGTAGCTTAAAACAACATCAGTTTATTCTCTGACAGTTCTGGAGGCCAGAAGTCCTAAATCAAGGTGTTGGCAGGGTTGGTTCCTTCCCGAACACTCTAGGGGAGGGTTCCTTCTTGCCTCTTCCAGCTTTTGGTGGTCCCAGGAGTTCTTTGGCTTGTTGCAACAAAAGTCACATCTCTGCCTCCGTTTCTACATGGCTTTCCCCCTGTGTTTCTCCTCTCTGTGTGTCTCCTTGTCTTCTAGATACCTGTAATGGAATTCAGGGTCTACCTGGTTAATACAAGGTGTTCTCATCTTGAGCTCCTTCGCTTATCACAGCTATAAAGACCACATTTTTCCAAATAAGGTCACATTCACAGGTACTTGGAGTTCAGACTTGGAGCTATCTTTTTGGGGCCACAATTCAGCCCACTGCAATTAATTAATAGCGTTGTATAAATGTTACTTTTCTGGTTTCAATGGTTATGTTATGATTGTCTAAGATTCTAATACTTGGAAAACTGGGTGTATTATTTTCACAAGTTTTCAGTAAGTGTAAAATGATTTCAAAATAAAAATTAAAAAATAAAGGTCATTGAACCCGACTTTAATGAATCCAAATCTCAAGGGGAGATGATGGGCAAATATTAATAAGCAGTCCAGATAATTTTTATTTAGAATCAGAAATTATAATTCTCCTTTACAAAAAAAGAATTACAGCATAAAATAAGTGTAATTTCTCGTCCAGCGTTGGTTACAGGAAAATTATAGTTCACAATTTAGTATATGGCTTTTACAGATGAAACTAGATGACATCCTCACTGGAGTTTGCATGGTGGCCTTGGATTCTAAAAGGTTTTCTAAGATTAACACTTCAATGCTGCAACATACTTGAGTTGAACTCCGTTATAAGCTTTCATTATTTTAGCAGTGCTGGAATCTGCTCCATGATCTCTTGTACAGTGACTTGTGTTTGTTTTACGTTGTGACCATTGATTGGTTGGTTCTGAGGTAGAGTTTCAGACAGTATAGAGAGAAGTGTAATTTTACTTTAGTTCCAAAATGATCATTTTTTTGGTAATAGTTTAAATGCTTCACATTGCAGCTGGTCTATTCTTTCAAAAAGCTGATCACTAATTATTGAGATGACTACCTCTGCCAAATTGCTAGTGGGAATGTGAAAGCGTTTGACTCAACTAGCTGTTTTGTGGACTCAACATCATCATAATAGATCACCTGATGTTTTCATTTGAATAACTGAATTTATTTGTGTCAATTGGCTGGTTGTTCTGGTGTCTCCAACCTAAGCTTTAACTTACTCCAGGGTATGCACCATCGAAGTCCATTGCCCCTTTACAGCTGCATTAAGAAGGCCTTGTCCAGAAGGACAGGTCACACAAGAGGTGTGCTCATGGTCACTCAGGGAAGCCCTTCCTGAATCCTGGAGCAGGCCGCCAAGGGGGAGGAGTCTCTGCATCTGCGTGGACTGATGTGGGAGCCAAATTGACCAGAGAAAGTATACAAATATTCACAAGCTTCTAGTACCACCTCAAGGGATAAAGTAAAAGGAAAGAATAAAACAATTTTGCCTGTGTAGGGATATGTGGATACATTTTCTTCTTGGAGCATGAGCTTAATTCACAGCTAGAGATTTGCAAGTGGGGAGAATACATGAGGTTAGAATAGTAAAGATGAAAGGTGGTCTGGTAGAGTGAAGAACAGAGGGAGAGCATGAGAGTGAAAGAAAGCAGGGAAGAAATGAGTCCTCCTGAGTTGAGCGGAGTAGTCTTACTGTGAGATAAACTCGGGACCTTAAACTCTGTAAATCTTTGAACCTTTCTCTTAAATTTCAGCCATAGTTCATTATTTACCTGTATGTTTGATCTACTCGATGACTCCTAATATCTCAGCTTGACATATTAGTTGTTTTAAATTTTCAGATACCAAAGTCAAATCCTGTGCTTAAAGAAATCCAGCAGAAGCCTTCATGATTCTGCTCCTGGTCCTTAAATTCTAACCATGAGTTCTGCACCCCAGCACAGATTCCACGCAGCACAGTTTCACTCACACACAGCATGTGTTGGGCCGTCTTCCCTCAGTGCCCGTGAGCCCAGAGTTGCTGGTGTCAAAGTCTCTTTCTACATTACACATACTCCTGTAAAAGACTTAGAGGGATGGCTGTTAAACACTTCACTTTTTAGTGTCCATTACAAAGTGCTGTTGTATACTAATTTATGATTGAAATTGAATTATGTTAACATTTTAGCATTTTGCCTATAAATGTTGGCGTCTGTAAAAATGATTACTTTCATGTTTTGGATCACCTCACATGAAATGTTATTTTTATCCATTCCTATAGTACCTCTCCTCTCCTCTCTCCCTGTCACAGTAACTTACACATGGTAGGTGCTCAATAAATAAGTGTCTAGGAAAAAAAAGTGGTTACAGAGAAAAGTTTTCCAAGCTTTCACCTACTACGAAGGGCATATTTTTAAGAGAAGAGCAAGTGATAAACTAACTTTGCTATGAACTTTATTATAGTCCAGATATTTTCCTAGGGAACCAGTGATGAGTGGGACCTGGCCCTTGAGCTCACAAAGTAGGGAGATGGTTGTAAATACAGAGCTATCACCATCTTTGGTCCTCCTTAATTGGTCTCTAGTTTGCTCACTTAGTGATTGCTTTCTACTCCCTAGGATGAGTGTGGACTCCCCCCCCCCCCACTAAATGCTCAGTACTCCTTGCCCATATGGCCTTATGGATTTAATCCGGGGGTGGGAGGTTTGATGGGGTGAGAACCAAGTAGTGTCTGGTGATGAGTGTATTGGGCAGTCGAGGGTGAATGCACTCACAGATGTGGAGTGAAGGTAAGGAGAGGAGGGGAGAGGGTTGTCCTCTCTGGTACAGAAGAGGGATCAGATGGCTTAGACCCCTGAGTGCAGGAGATAGAAGGATCTCCGTGAAGATGAAACCTGAGTTGCCCTTGGTCGAGGATGCAGTTCCAACAACTTCTGTCAGTTCTCAGGCCTCAGGGACCCCCATCTCTTTCCATCTCTGTCCCTCCACTTACTCCCCTTTCCCCTGGTCCTCTTGAGTCTCACACTCCCCTCTGTATTTTTCCACATAAATTCTCCTCTATTGTCTTTCATAAAAGATCCTATTGGCAAGTCATCACCCACCCCAATTTTTCCCTAAAGTTTCTGGAGGTCAGGAATGACATCTTTAAATGTCACCAGATAGTAAGAGGGTATATTGTATATTTGCTTTCATTCTTTGTCTGCAGCACAGAGGGGAAGAAAACAGAACATTTCCATTTCCATGTTAAAACAGGTTCACACATGGATATTGGCACACATGTATAAACAGATAATTATGGCAGGAAGCTATGTGAGCTTTAATAGAGGCATATAGAAAAGTCTACGAGAGCAAAGAGGAGGGAGCCAAAGGTGAGCACAGCCTTCCCCGAGGAAATGATGCTAGAGCTGGGCCTTGGAAGATGTGTGGGATATCACAGATAATTCCGGGTGGGAAAAAGGAGTGCATGGAGCCGCAGATGTAAGCGTTTTGGGCAGCCTGGGGTGGATTTGGTAGAGGAATGGTGGGCACTGAGGCAGGGCAGCTGGGGATGGGCCAGATTTTGATCAGTTAACCAGTTGGGTCTTGACCTTCCAGGCAATGGGAAACTATTACCTAAAACTCTCAGAGGCACCTCTGCTTCCCCTTCCCCTAAATCAGTCTAGATGTTAATAGCATTCCTCTGCCTCACAATAAATATGGGGTAGTCCTGCCAACTCGGGCTCACTCTGAGAAGCTAGTGCTCAGCTGTCATTTAATAAATGAACCACACGTTCGGCAGGAAAGGTGCTGCTTCCTCTCATTCCTTCCAGCCTGTCTAGTTAATCAATACTTGTATATCAACAGAGAGCTGAAAAGAAAAGAAAGAAAAAAAAGGAAGATAAATTACGGTTGTTGAGTAAGATGGAGCCTTCAGATTCATGGAGGCCTTAGAGGGAAAAGCAAGGTCTAATTGGCATTTCTTATCCTCTTGGCTTGGGCTCATGTGATAAATGAAAATGGATTGATGGACACAGGTGACAAGGCCTGATGCTCCCAGAGTGATGAACTGCGGCCTCGCTAGCCACTCACTTTCCTGGAGAACAAGGAGTTGGCTTCACTTTTCCCTCTGTTTTCCTCTTGCTGTCACCTAAAGTCATTTAAAAATGGATTAAAGAGTTGTCACTTGTTATGCTATGTTGGTCAAAAGAGTAAGTTTAAATCCAAAAATAGTTGTAAGGTTTAAGTAATCCATTTAGAAGTAAAGCCAAAAAGGTGAAATTTTACCAGGAAGGACATAAACATTCAAGTTTTACCCTTTTCGGATATCACCTGGGGGGATATTTATCCTTTCAGGCCTCACTTTATCTGTACAGTTTTCATCTTGAAGCTATCTCGGAGCCTCACAAGGCTGACCTGGTGTATTTACTATTGTGAAGCTTCTGTAAATCTCTTCCACTGATGGGTACAGCCAGGAATGGCCTGGGTGAATTATTATGTATGTGAGTGAAAATGAACTGCTCACTTGAAGGGCACAAATGTTGGGAGTTACCCAAAGGCATTTTGAAAATGGCAAGTGTCTGTAACTGAGTTTCAAAAAGGACATCTCATCTAATTAAAAGCAATAGACATCACATTAAAGTTGTGAATCATGCGCTTGGAATTTCATGTAGAATTCTGCTTGAAATTGCTTGGACATTTGGATCTGGGTGAGGTAAGAGATGCCTCTGGACTCTGTATTTTTAAGGACAGAAAGCCATCCACTCCCATTGTAGTAACTCCTAAACTTTCCCTCTCCTGCTGATTTCTCCTCTAGGAGGCTGGGGAGCTGGTACTGTCAGTGTCAGTATGAAGACAGACGGGGTGGGGGTGGGGGGTGGGGGGTGGGTAGGTGTGAAGCCGAGGGGTAAAGAAAGAGGTACTGGAGTGCCTTTTTTTTTCTTTCTTTCTTTCCTTTCCCTTCCATTTCTTTTCATTTCTTCTTTTCCCCCCCTTCTTTCTTTTTTCTGTTCTCCTCCATTTCAGGAACAATATTTATCAAACTGAGTTACAGAGACCTGATTCATAATTCGTGCAAATTAGTGATGGTTTTGTGAGCCTGGGAAGCCAAGGTTCCTGGACTGCACTAAAGTTTTCTTCTTGAACAGGGTAGAAAATTGCCCATGGGCGTCATTCCCGGCACTGCCCTCGTTTAGAAGCCTGGTATCTTAGACTCGCACATGCTTGGGCTCACACTTGAGATTTCAATTCAGTAATATGGAGGGGGGGGAAGCGCAGAAATCTGATATTTAAACAGACATGACAGCTGATTATTTTTTTAATGGAATGTTTACTTATTAGACTTTTTTTTCTAGAAATTTTCAAGCAGCCACAAAAATAAATAAAATTGAGTAATGAATCTGTATGCACCCATCACCCAGTTCCATCAGTTATCAATATTTTTCATTACATCTATGCCCCCATTAAATTTCAACCCCTATATATTTTAAAGTGAATCCAGACATCAGGTTATTTCATGAGTAAATGTTTAAGTATGCGTCTCCAATAATTTTTTTGTTTGTTTCCACATACCACTATGGCATGTTATACCCAACACAATTAGTAATTATATAATATCAATTAAAACTCAGTCTAGTTTCAAATTTCTCTGATTATCTGGAAAACGTCTTTCTGTGGTTGGTTTGTTTAAATCTATCCAAACAAGGGTTATACATGGCACTTGGATGCTCTGTGTCACACATCTCTTTATTCTATACAAGTGCCCGTTTTCCTTAAAACAGTGGTTTGTAAAGAAAACAGACCCTCTCCACTTCAGTGTGCGTATGATTCACCTCTGGATTTCGTTTGAATGCAGGTGCTGACTCAGTAGACCTGAGGTTGGCCTGCGGTCCACACATCTAACAAGCTTTCAGGTGATGCTGCGGCTGCTGAGGGTCAAGGTGGCTAGAGTGTCCCGCGTCCTGGATTTGACTGAGTCCGTCCCTTGGTGTTTATATAATTTATTCTAACCCTTGTGTTGCCAATAAACAAGCGTTAGATGTAGCGGCTTGATTAGATTCAGTTTCAATTCTTAAAAATTTTGGCAAAAATTTTTTACAATTAGAGTTACCTACTTATTGGATCACATATATGATCACACAGCAAGGCACATAGTGTCATATTATTCCATGTTTAGTGATGCTAAGATTGATGGATGGGCTATATTCCAGGTGATTCTGATCCAGCACTTCTATGAGAACCTGCCCTAAAATAAGATTGTGGTGAAAAATGGTGGCAATAGTTCCTGTTTATTAAGTGCTTATTATGTGTCAGGCACTATTTTAAGTATTTAAATATGTTACTTAATTCTAAGAACAACCATAGGGGACAGATACTATTATTAGTTCACTATTTAAAAATGAGGAAGCCGAGTCTTAGAGATGTTAATTAACTTGCCCAAGATCACACAGCAAGTAGCTGGCAAAGCAGGATGCAAACCCAGGCAGTTTAGTACTATTTACTGCCTATCAATTAAAATGCAGAAGTTTTGGGGATGAAAGTAACCATCGTTTATACCACGTGGCCTGACGAGGCCCATTTATTTTCCCCAACTTGGTATCAACTTATACACATTTGTATAAACAGATTCTCTTTGTCTTTTCCAGAGTAGGTTTTGATAAATGGGGAGGGGAAAGATGGTGTTGAAGTTGGAAATAGAATTGAGAGACAGGGTAGGAAAGTGGGAGGAAAAGGGGGTCACTCAGTCCTGACAAAGGTGGAACATAAGTCAGGTCCGCCTAATTCAAATCAGTTGATAGCTCTAGCGATGCCCTGACCTGCAGTTTAAGTTAGCCAACTGCAAAGTTAGAGTGAAAAAGTTCACACAATGCCACTCTCTTTCTGGATTTAACTGTGAATTTGGTGGCAGTTCCCAAACCTCCCTCATGTTTGATACTTTCTAGAGGGACTCACAGAACTCACTGAAACCATACTTCTGGTTTTCTACAGGCAGGTTACAGATTAAAATCAGTCAAGAGGAAAGATGTGTATGGCAGAGTTCAGGAAAAGAATCAAACATGGAAGGTCTAGTCATCCTCTCCCCGTGCTGTCAGGATCGTGTTACTCTTCTAGCATCAACTTGTGACAACCCAGATGGAGGAAGAGAGCTCACGTGAGTCTCAGTATTCAGAGTTTCCATGGGGCTCCATCCTGTAGGCGTGATGATTGCTCACAGGCTGGTCTCATTCTCTCATCTTCAGCCCTTCTGGATGGTGACTGCCATCACTGATACCAGAGCCCCCACCCTAAGGTGTATTGTTATCCCTGATGTGACTAGCCTCACCTTATGGCTACGTGGTGTGGCCAGCACTACTCAAAATCACATTGTTAGGCTATCCTGCACGACCCAAGGCCAAGTCAAACAGAGATAGTCCTATGAGACATGACATTCTAAGGTCTTACAGACGACATCCCAGAAGCCAAGGGCAAAGGCCAGACCTCTTTTAACCTCTTTTTGAGCGTGGTTAAATTTTGTAAAATTTAAATTTGCTATACACCTGCATTTTAGCAAGAGCAAGCTGCTCACCTAATTCCTCTTGGCGTACCTCAGGGAGCCAGTACACCCCTTCTCGGGGTGAGACACCGTTCTTGGGCCTACAGTCAGCCAACAGATGAGGGGAGAAGATGAGCCCTGTGAGAGGAGAGATTTGCTTTACTCTGCATCCCCATTCCGTTGGCACATTGGACAAGTGGTGTGTGTAAACATTGGGTTTATAAATAGAACATTGAAAATTCTATTTAAGACGTTTATTTTTCTCAGAGGGCCTATGAGGTAATAAACCAAAGAAAACCAATGCCATGCTTGATGTTGCAATAGTTATGAAAAGCAGCTACATGATAAGAAGTGATTAGGTTTGAGTTGAGGGATTATAAAATAAATGGACTTTGTGGAATCTTAGTTTCCTTCCCGAACCTTCAGAAATGTGCTGTAGATTTTACAACTGAAATGAAGAATTCAAGGTCACTTAACTCTTCCTCTTGCCTACCAGAACTTCACTTAATCATTTCAGGCACACAGCAACTTCTCCCAATCGCAGAAACTCTCAGGAGAATCTGTCTCTTGTCACTCTATCAGACATAGCTGTAAAGTGTGCATTAACCATAGGCCACTGCAAATACCCCACTGCCTGCTAGGGTGATAGCATTCTGGCACCCAGGTGGGAAGGTTGATGCTAAACATCTGCGTTTGGTTAGAGGAGGGAGCTTTGATGATGGATCCTTTGATGATGGGCCAGCAGAAACCTTGTTTCACTCACCCGTAGCCCTAGTGCCCAGCCCAGGGATTGGCAAACAGCAGGCATTGCCTGCAAAACTTCCAAAGGAACCCTGAAGTTAATGGTTTCTGTGTAAATACCCGCTGTGTCCAGGTAGCATTAGTTTGGAAAAGACTTTTTAACAAGCCCATTTTGTTAGTTACTGAAATAATCTAGACTAAGTAGAAAAAAACAAATGGACAAAATTACAACAGAACAGGAAATCTTTCACAACACAAAAGGTTGGGAAACAGTAGTTCTAATTTGTTCTCAAGGTGCTGAAGTACCACTGAAATAACAGCCAATTAAGGGCTGATGTGAAGAACGAAAGGAGAGAATAAAACAACATAATAAAGTGATTAATAAAACTTAATTTATCAACTTAATTAACTTAAAATAATAATTATTTATTTATTTTTAGTTTTTTAAAAAACCTATCAAGTGATGGGGCATTCTAGCCGTATTTGTCCTTTTACTTAAAATAATGAAAAAAAAAAACAGCTTTATGAGGAATAATTCGTACCATACAATCCACCCATTTAAAGTATTCTATTCACTGTTTTATTGTTGTATTTACAGATATGTGCAACTGTCACTACCATCAATTTTGGAATATTTTCATCACCTCAAACAGAAACCCTGTAGTTCTTAGTTATCCTTTTATTTCACCCCTTCCCCAGCTCTAAGCAACTACTAATCAGCTTTCTGTCTCTGTAGATTTCCTCATTTGGACATTTCATATGACTGGAATCATATAATATGTATTTTTTTGTGTGTCTGGCTTTCACTTAGCGTAATGTTTTCAAGGTTTATCTGTGTTGTAGAATGTATCAATATGTCATTCATTTTTATGGCTGTATAATATTCCATTATAACACATTTGTATAACACGTTTTGTTTTCCTATTCATCATCAGTTGATGGATATTTGAGTTGTTTCCACCTTTTGGCTATTATGAATAATGTTGCTAAAAACATTCTTGTATGAGTTTTTGTGTGGACATATGTTTTTATTTCAGTTGAGTATATACCTATGAGTGGAATTGCTGGGTCATATAATAACTCTACGTTTAATCATTTGAGGAATTACCAGACTGTTTTCCAGAATGGCTGCACCATTTTACATTTCCACCAGCAGTGTATGAGGATTCTGATTTCTCCACATTTTTGCCAAAACTTATTTTCCATTAAAAAATAAATTTATTATAGCCATCCACGTAGATGTGAATTGGCCTCTTCATTGTGGTTTTGATTTGCATTTCCCTAATAAGTTCGAGTATTTTTTCATGTCCTCATTGGCCATTTGTATATCTTTATAGAAATGTCTATGTTTCTTTATTTTTCATATTCAATTTTTCTTAAGCTTCACCTGTAAAATGAAGTTGTAATGCCCTGTTGTTTATAGGAGTAAATGAAGTGGTACATATAAATATTTAGTTTGTGCCCAGCTCTCAATTAATGATTCAAATTATTGTCATCACATCGTTGAACCTCTGTTTCTTCATATCCATTGTCCTGAAATTCTGTGATTTTTTTCCCTACTATACTACAATTATATAAGTAATCACTGGTATTTAGTGTTAAATCATGGTCTGTGCTAAATTCTAATGAATAGAATTATTTGATTCCTGACAACTGGGATCTTGATATCTAATATTGACCCTCCCCTACCTGAAACATTAATGAGAGTGCAATGGAGGACCTCTTGTGAATTCATTGGAGGCACATGTGTAAACCTCAGATTCCATACGGTATAAGGATGGGGTTAAACTCCTGTACCTAGAATGTCATACTAAGAAACCTCAAGGGTTAAGTAGCACAAAATTCATAGTTGCAGTTATGGATGAAAAGCACTGCCTAGCATAGCTAACTCTTGTAATGATAAGAACAATCACTTGTGTAACACTTACTATGCCCTGTTATAATTTATCTATCTCTATATATACACACATACATACACATATATATATATATGTATATGTATATTTCATCTTCACACAAAATGTTTCTAGAATAAATGAAATAAACAAATACTGTGTACCTACCATATACCAGGCCTATGCTAGATGCTGGTGAGCCAAATGGTGAGCCAAAATGACGAAGTTTCTACCTTCAGGGCTTACAATGTAGAGGGGGAGGTGACATTGCTTAAATAATCTGGCCAATGAATGTAAATTACACTGAGATAAAAGCCATGGGGGAGTGGACATAGTGCCCTGCGTAGGTGTGCTGGAGGGGGATTGCTTCTCTGGTGAAATGATAACTGAGCTGAGAGATGAAGGAATGCCTTGGTCTGCATCGAGTATTGAGACGCCAGAGGGAAGAGCATAAGCTAATGTCCTGTTGCTGGAAGAAGCAAGGTGAGTTTGAAAAACAAAGTCAGGGTGGCTGGAGTACAGGGAGCAGGGGGAGAGTGCAATGGGGTAGGCAAGGGCCCTGTAAGCCTCAGGAAGGATTTTGGACTTTATTCTGAGGGCAACAAAAAGATTGTAATTATGGGTATAACACGGTGCAATTTCTGTTACTGTGGCTGTAGTGTTGGAAACGAGGAAAGGGGGCTTATGGGACTGGGGAGACCACTATAGACAAATACTTGGTGAACAAGTTGGAGAGGTCCAAGGTAGTCAGGTGGATGGCTCTGTGCCTTTGGGACGCTTGGGTATTTCTTTTCCCGGGTCATGCTGTGGGTTGTCTTCCAGGAGTCGGCCAGCACCTGGAGAGAAAAATCAATTTCCCAGCTATATATGCCTATGATCCTGACACAGCACATGGAAATACTGAGCACAGCCTCAGTGCTCTTCTGTTATCAATCTTAGAATGTCTGAGACACAGCTCCTCTCTCAGGACCATTTGAGCTCTAGGCATTTTGCAGGTCCTAACTTGAAGTCTACGTCTTCCTCGATTTCTTTTCCTAGCACTCTGCCCCCTTTGCTCTCCCCTTTTCTGAACTCCTATTGGATTTTGCAGTCTATTTCTAGTTTGGGCTTTGCGAGGTCAGGGCTTAGAGTCTACTGCAGCTGGGCCTCCTGCTGCCCCTGGTGAATATACCTTCTTATGACCTCATGTTTCCAACAGCTGGGTTCTCCACAGGGAAAGATAACAGCAAGGGATAGCAGCATTCATTTGTAGTAAATGATACCCAAGAACACTAGGCATTAGACTTAATTTTGTTAGAATCACTGAACATATGTGTTATCTTATGTGAATTATCATTAAATTTAAATAGATAATTACCACAACCATTGAGATAGAGGCTTTTTTTTTTTTGCCTGTTCTCAATACTGTAATGTGAATACCTAGAAAATGTACGTGGTACATAATAGTTACTCATTAAATGTTTGTTGGATGACTGAATGAATGACTGAATAGATGAATGAATGAGTTAATGAATGAAAATCTTTCTACATGTCAAGCACAGTTCTAGGTGCTTCACTTGGATAACTTTACATAATCCTTATAGCAACCCTAGGAGCTAAGTTTGTTATCCCTCTAAGAAGGAATATAATGTGAGCCATGTATGGAACTTTAAATTTTATGGTAGCTACATCTAAAGAAAAGTAAAAACACCAAGTAAAATTAACTGTATGGTGTATTTTATGTATTGCAATATCTAAAATATTATGTTAACATGTAATCAATATAAAAAATATGAAGATAGTTTACTTTTTTTGGTACTAAGTCTTGGAAACCCAGTGTGTATTTCTCAGTTATGGTGCATTTCCACTTAGAGTAACCACACTTCTATTGCTCAATAGCCTCATGACGCTACTGGCTACTGTATTGGTCTGCAGAGCTCTGGAATTTAGAGTGGTCAATGTGCCTAAAGTTTTGAGTTAGTAAGTGGCAGACCTGGAATTTAAATCTAGGCCACTTGACTCCGAGACTGTGTTCTTAATCACATGCTTGCTGCCTTCTAAGGAGCTACACTTTAGAACAGACTTAAGAAACACTTGGATATTATTAGGCAACTTATTAATTCTTAATCATGATCAAGTTTCAGTCAATGATAACCCTGTTCTCTGAGGCATGACTGGAAGATATTTCCAGTTTCTGCTGAACCTTTCTTGGAGTCGGCCTCCTCTGGGGCTTGCTGCCTGATCCAGTCCTTCAGGCCAGTTTGCTGTCAAAGCCCTTCCAAAGGGATGCCTGAGGCATGCCTTCTCTCTGTGATAGGTACAAATGGTACCGTCTGTTCACTTTCCCTGGACTGTTGGAAGGAAAGGAAAGGATGGCTTTCTTCCTGCCCAGTCATGCCTGGTCCTGCCCCCTAGGTCTCTCCTGGGTTCTTGGCTCCCCGGCTTTTTCCTGTACATTATGATCAAATTGGAAAGGGAAGAAAACTGTTAATACACAGTTGCCCTGTGAGGGTTTTTCCACCAGAAAGAAGTCTTTGCCTATCACTTTGAATTTAGAGTTCTATCATTTCCATATTTAAACTGAGTACTTCTTTGTCAACTATTACAACCCTAGATACAATATTTTAGTTTGAACAAAGACTGCTTTTGAAAAGGGGGAATCATATTTGTTTATTGTTTTCTGTTACAAATTAGTGCTTATATTTTGCAGAAATAAAAATTTGTTACTATTACCATTTACCATTGGTCATTATTCAGCTTTCTATTGCTGTAAAACAACAACCCCCAAATTTAGAGAATTTAGTTTGTGGTGCTGTAGGTCAGAAGTTTTGGAAGAGTTCTTCTGGGTGGTGCATCGCATGGCTGGGGAAAGGTAAACTTCCAGGGTAGCGTCTTCACCCACATGTCTGGTGCCTCAGTACTTCTTAGCCTCTCTTTCTTTCCACGTGACATCTCATCCTCCAGGATCTTTGCAAGATAGCTTGGGCTTCACAGAAGGGTGGTTTCATGGTGATACCTCTTCTTGCGTGGTGACTAGCTTCTGAGCGGTAGGGAGCAGAAGCCGCGAGGCCAGTTAAGGGCTATCCTTGGAATTGGCACAGTATCACTTCTGCTATATTCTGTTGGTCAAAGCAATCACCAGGCCCAACCAGATGCAGTGGGGTAGAGAAATAGCGTCTACTTCTTGATGAGGATGTATGGATGTCATAATGCATAAAAGCAAGTGGGAAATACAGTTTCAGCCGTTTTTGGAACATACAACCTGTTAGTTATATGCCATCGTGGATGGTGTCCATTTGTTTCATATTTTTTCTGCCTTTGAGATTTAAGCATCTTCTTGTACCTTCTTTTTTTGTTGTTTTGTATAGAGGCCAAGAACCCCATAATAAACACTATTTACTATTGATTATTTACTATTGATTTGCTGATATAGTATCCAAAGATAAGTTAATAGTTGAAATTTTAGGAAAAAATACAAATACTTATTTGTACCTTATATGAAAACTAGTTTTAGCCAAATGGTTAACCTAGTTGCTGAAATGTGTTTTGTGTTTTCCGCTTACTATGCTTGCCCTTCTCATTCTTTTCTACCTTTCTAAATCATCCTTCAAGGCTCATATTATAGCCATCTCCTCCATGAGGTCTCCGATTAACTCAGCCTTCTGTGATCTATCCATTATCACCACGCTAGCCATTTGTGCTGATTATGAAGATATTTTCTCCCAGCTCCAAACCCACCCTTTTATACCCTGCTTTGTGATACTGAGGTTGGCATCATGCAAACTAGATTTCTCTTTTGTAGCTGTCTTCCTATTAGGTTTCACCAATAGGACACAGTAAACGAGACTGCAAAATAAGAGTGGGAGGGAATGGACTTGCTTCCTCCTGTTTGCTTGCTCTTCCTGCCAGATCTTCAGCAATGGTTGTTCACCGTGTCAGTAGTAGCTAGTTCTAGTTTCCAGCTCAACTATCCACTGTGCGGCCCCTCAGAGGCACCAGTTCCAGTTAGACAGTGTCCCCTCCCTGGGAATTTATATCCTAGCTCCACCAGGCTACTACTTTCCAGCACCGTGGGTAGTGCCACCACTTGCAGAGGTCTGGGTCTCAGCTCCGAGTCCTCTCCTATAATTTCCTAGGTCTAATAGCTGATATCCTTACTGCCTTCTTTTATTCCCTCAGCCCTAGAGATGGTAGCTGTTTCCTGAAGTTACTATCTCTGTGTAACATCAGCATTCCCTTTTTGTTTTCACCAACCTCCGATACCAATCTATTATATTAAATTCTCTCTGTTGAAATACCTAGAGTGGTCTCTGTGTTTCTGACTATACCCCGACTGGTACACCATCCATACTCCTGATTTGATAATTGTGTGCTGATTAGTGACATGTGCTGTAGCTGCCCAGAGCTGCTATTTACATTTCTAATAACTGTTTTCCCATATTGTTCTTCTCCACTTTATATTTTAAGCTCCTTGAGACAACAGAGCAACTCTCATGTTTTTTTTTGTGTGTGTGTTTTACATAACATTTTACATGGTGTCTTGTACTTGGTGTTCCGGTTCATAATAAGTGTGTAATAAATGTTTATCAAATTTTAAGTGGATGTGGCAATCTTGGGTAGCATATGTAGAGTTCCAAGTCTGTCCTGAATGGTCAGGCCAAATGGATTGATTGCTCGTAGGGATGGAGATGTTTTCCTCCCAAGCTGTCATTCATTGTGAGCTGATGATGAACGGGACACAGTTACAGGATGGTAGTCCCAGGTTTGTTAGTTTGGGAGGTCACATTCTGTGTCAGCTGAAACCCTTTAAACCAATATTTGAAAAAACACTGGGTTCCTTGGGGTAATTTTCCCCTCAAGTTGAGACGATTCTGATTGAGGAACTCCTAGGTTGCTGAAGTCCCATGTTTTATTCACGTTTGTTTTGAAAGTAGCTTGTCTTATGCACACAACTTACCTCGGTTGTGAAAATTCAACTTATTTAAATAAATTATTCCATTTGGACTACTGAAATGGATGTGGGATGATTTTTTGTTTTGATGTTTGTGACATTTTTCTTATATGAACTTAAGATTTAGGGTGAAAACTGTTTACAGTTGTATTTAATGGTCTTTGAAGACAATATCTGTGGTTGTTTGTGCTTCAGCATTTTATGGTAAAATAGAAGTTACTTCATTAAACTATATGAATAGTTTTCATTTCTTTCCCCCAAGCAACTCGTATTTCCCATTTTGTCAGAGTTTAATTTTTCCATAATATTAATTTCCTGTGTAGAACTTCCAAAACATTTTTTTTTTCAGTTTCTCTTAGGTTCTCACATGTTTAATGGAGCTGATTAAACAGGTAAGACCTACCAGATTCTTGGCTTTGCTTTGCTCACCTGGATGAGAGTTTTGGTATAATAAAGTATTTAATCAGGTGTCAAAATTTGGATAATAGAAATTTTTGTGATGTCTTCCCTTTCTTTTTTTGTCAACAAATGTGTTGATTAATCTGTTTATGACATTTGGTCACAAGATAGAAGCCATCAGAATTAACCATTTTTATTTCTTACGTGTTAATGATTCATGTCCAGACATATGTGTCATTTGGAGACGGATTAGTGACCACAGTAGCATCAACACTAATTGCAAACCCTTTCACCTGATGAGCTGTTCCTCTGCTGAGTATTAGAATAAGCACGTAAAATTAAGAACTCTAACCCACATGGCTTCCTTTTATTAAAAAGTACAAATTTAATCATCCATTTCTTAAATTTGGCACTATTAAAAATCATGTTTTGTTTGTTTCATTTTGCTTTAATTATATTTTAACTTGAGGAACTACATCCATGAAATAAAACCGATTACCAGACTTCATTATACAATTTTATGCAGTTGACTACACAGCCATCCCAGCACCAACTCTTTTTTTGCCTGGAAAATGGATTCTTATTTGTGTGTGTGTTCATAAATAATTTCAGTACTTTAATAATGTTTGGTACTTTTCTGATTTTATGGTGTGGATTTAAAAGAAATCTAAGTTATTAAAAATTTGAGTGTTTGCACAATGGTTTGTTAATCAGGAATTAGTAGTGTATCCATGGAGGGATAAATCAAAACATGGGAGGAAAGGCCATGGGCTGTTTTAAAGTTAAGAAGAGATGCCTTTATAGCTTTCAAAAGTATTTAAAAATTAACTGTTTGATTTATAAAGGCTGTGTACACACAGGGCTCAAATTATTCGTGTATCATTTAGAAAATGTAAAATGCTTAACGTTCTGACATTATGTGATAATTGCTCTTCTAATATATAGTGTCTACTAAATCTTTCTGGGAGCGGGTGAGAATGGCATTGATGTACGGAACACATGCTTCATGTGCTAGTAAATCATTCTTCGCTGAATTAAGGCCAAGGAGGGAGCACTGAGTGGAACTTCAAGGGATATCACAATATCTGGTGCTGTTCTAAGCAAAAATTATGTAGCGGTGCTAGTGAAAAATGGGCAGAAACACAGAAATACACTAAGAAGATGCAGTGAGAGCTTTATCAGTGATGCTTTTTGCCAAGTTTCTAGGAATCACGGTCATCACTCAAGAGAGTCGCTTTTCAAGGTTGATGCCATTTTTAATTCTCTGTTTTGCGTTCGTACCCCTCTGATAACATGCATTTGAATTGCTGCTTTTTGTGGGTACTTATTTGTTAATGAGTTAGAGTCCTCCTGGCTCTACCACTAGCCAGCTGGGTGAATTTGGACAAGTTGCTTCACTCTCTAAGCTTCTGTTTCCATAGTAGCCATAGCTGCCACATAGGATTAGTATGAGTGAAGGAGACAATTCATGTCTAGCACCTAGCACATGACCTGGCATGCAGTAATCACTCGGTATCACTGCTATCACTGTTTGCCCAGTGCAGATACCTGGAGAATTGCTTGCAGATACAATTATTTTGACAGAGAGTGAAAGAATGCCTTGTAAAAGGGATGAGGGAAAGAATTAGGGAGGGACTACAGAATGGATGACTTTATTCCTATATTGCCATTGTATGCAAATAGAACTCTCCAGATAGGTGTAAGGATATGTGGGACCTGGTTGGCTAATTCCAGTTCTTCTTTTTGAGGCATGGAAAGGAGCTCCAGATGCACTTTTTATATACTCTGGTCTGTATCAGGGAACTCAGTTCCTGCCCTTAGTAGTACAGAGCTCAGTTTACAGTGGACAGGAGAGTGCTCTTCAGTTGCAGTCCCTCTCTTTTCTGGAAATCAGAAGTCAGGGAGACAGGCAGTACATCTTAGTTGAGGAAGGTGATATATGAATGTGTATTGGGGTGTAGGGGTGAGGGGAGAGAGGAAACAAATTCGGTTAGGTACTCTTTGCAAATATTAGGATGGCAAATTCATTAAGCATCTTCAAGAGCCAACTCTATGAGGAGTATTTACTATATTAATTACCAATACAGGAGAAACAGAAAGATAGGAAAATATCATGGATCCCTTGTTCTTGAAGATCTTCTTACCACCTAACAACTGGAGGTTCTGAGGGGATCCAGAAGTGAGGACATTACACACACACGCACTCACACACACACAGATGGATCACCTTCCTACGTATGCTATGGGGAAGGTCATGACACTAATACCCATCTGGATGTCTTCGTGTTCCTTGTCCCTTTTTGGTCCTTTGGCACCTGGTTGTTTGTCCAGGCTGGTGCTGGAGGGAGAGAGACTGCAGACTCTAGTGGAGCTAAGGTTAATAGCAAATCCTCTAAAACAGTGGTTTTCAAACTCTTTATCCTCAAGACTCATTTACGCTCTTAAAAATTATTGAGGACCCCAAAGAGCTTTTGTCTACATGTTATATCTGTTGAGATTTATCATCTTAGAAAATTTAAAAATTATTAATTCACTTAAAATAACAGTAGGAAACTCATTACTTATTAACATAAAATTTTTAAACAAAAAGTAGTTAACATTTTTCAAAGCAAAATTAGAAGAGTGGCATTGTTTTACTTTCCCTCCCAAATCTCTTTAATTTCTGGCCTAATAGAAGACAGTTAGACTCTCAGATCAGCTTCTGAACTCAGTCCATTGTCACCTCACGCCTTAAGTTGGCTTTGGAAAGCTCCACTGTACACTCATGAGAGAATGTGAGTGCAAAAGGCAAATAACATCTTAGTATTAATATGGAAAGAGTTTTGATCTCATAGCCCCTCTGTGATGAAGGCTGGAAACACACTCCTTTAGCGAATTTCAAAGGAATGAAGAAGAGGGAGTTATCACTTCTTAGTTTGGGGCCTGTCAGGAAGCCAGCCAGCAGTGTCGGGTGGGCGCAGAGCTGTGGCTCTGGACTCAGAGCCCTGATTTTGCCACTTACTAGCTGTGTGACCTTGGTGAAGTTATTTAACCTTCTGTCTCAGTTTTTCTATCTTTAAAATGGAGTTCATAATAGGACTTGCCTGTAATGGCTGTTGTGAGGCTTAGTGAGATATTGTAGGCAAAGTGTTCAGCTAATAGTAAATGCTCAATATTAGCTTTTTTCTTTGGTTTTTGCTATTATGAAGGCTCTCATCCATTATGAACCTCAGTTTTCTCATCTACCAAATGAGACTGGTCTGGACAGTTCTGAAGGTCTCAGCTACCTCTAACCTGTGGTTTTGCTCCGAAGCCTGTCTTTCCCACATTTGAGGTGAAAAGTAGCGGGGAGGTATATACAATTCTAGTAGTAAGACGTTTATTTTTGTGTTGTTTTTGATCACTAACCACCTCCCTTTCCCCTTCTCTGCTTATAAATCTATTAAAACCTTTCAAGGGCTTTAAGAATAAAACTTGGTGAAAAAAATTGGCTGTTTCCTTGGGAAAAAATTAAATTTAGCTCTTTCAATTGGAAGCAACATAGATATCAGAGCAAACAGAAATTTGAAAATTTGTTTCCAGGTTCCTTGGTGGTTTCAGGTCAAAGTTATAATAAGGTTTATCTCATGTCTAAATTTAATTGAAGGTAAATGAAACTATGTTGAGAGATTTTGCTGACTCCTCAGTTTACTGAAATACACAGAGTAGGTAATAGCCTTTTAATGGAAGAGAAAAGTAAGGAGCCTGGATTGATGGAACACGAGCAGAGCAGAAAAAACGGGGGAGAAAAAGCATATTGAAAAGGCAAATGTCAGACCTGCAGTTTGATTGAGGACAAAGATAAAAAAAAAAAAAAGTCAATAAAAATGCTTTGGTTTATTTATTTATTTATTTATTTGGTTTTTTTTTCGTGTTTTTTTTTTTTTCCATTTTCACTTAAGTACTAGTCTCTAATACAATGAAAAACATATCAGAAAGGATATAAGACAAATGGTCTCAAAAGTAATAGGAAGTATAGCGTGTGTTACATGCTACTTAAACTTACTGGAGCCTTGCTGCAGAGCCCTGCGGGTGGCATGAGGATTTTCCTATAAAGGACTTCGTTGGAGTGGGGATTCTTAGAGGAAATCTTGAGACTACCACAGCTAAAACACTTTTGCTTGCCGTGGGCTCTCAAGGACAGTACAATAGCAAAACTTGACTGGTTTGAAAATGTGCTAGAATCCAAATCACAGAAACTTACAATGACAAACATAATAGAATAATGCTACAAATTTACACTTAGAGGTGACGGACAGGATAGCAGCTTTGGAGTTTATAGATAGGATTGTTTACCTAATAGATTATATTGGTAATTTTGATACCACTGACATTACAAGAGTGATGCTTAATGTCGATTTTGCCATCAAAAGCCGTTTGGTACAATAATGAAAAGTGTGGGGTCTTGCAGCGTAGAAAACAGGTTCAAACTGAACCAGCAAAATGCTTCTGACAAAGAGCTGTGCTTGTGCTCAAAGGGAAAGGGTAATACCTACAACCAGATAAATTAAGGACGCTTCTTCTTGTGGTAATCACGGGACAAATGAATACCATTTTTCCTCTTTTTCAAAAATATGTAGATATGAAGGAGCCGAATCTGGTTTGTTGCCATTTGCAACCCATGCTAATTACCTCTTGACCTAATCCCATATGGAACTAGAAGTCACCCACTTGCAATTTGTTTTATCATCAGAGCTGTTATCTTCCCAAGTCTCTCATCTAGCTCAGAAAACATATGAAAAAGTCCTAACATGGCAGACGGTCACAAGTACACTCGTGGGTCCTCCTTTTTGTGCCGAGCAATTCTATTCCTGATTCTGGCCCCAGACAGCTCTCCTGAACTGGAGCTGCCACAACTCTAGCTGATGCTTTCCGAGAGCTGGGCAGTGGTTCTAGGGTTACATGGTGCTATGGCAGGTGGGTGCCCAGGTGGCTGTGTCTGGGATCAAGCATTTGGCCAAGGGCCCATCAAAATGGCAGGGGAGAATGAAGAGAGAGAAGCCAAAACGACTTTTCTCTCTGAAGGATTGGTGAGTTGACCGGTGGGGCAGACAGACTTCTGTTGCAATTAGAAGGTGGGCAGCATCCTTCTGGGCATACACTAGGTGCTCAAGTAAGTTTTATTGAAGTCCTCTGACAGTACAACTAAGCAGGACACATCCATGTAATGTGTCCCTCTGATGATTAATTCCGAGAAAAGGCTGAAAACTGATGTCTTGTCTCTGTTTATATAGTAGGCAATCTGCTTCAGAAAGAAAATGATGACATTTAAATTCCAGTACTGTCTGTCCTTTGTGATGAGTGGCCCTTTAGCAAAACTCTGCTGAAACAGGAAGGACTGTAAGGGTATCCGCTTCCTTGAAACTGGCGGAGAGAATTTAGAGAGGAGGGTTCCCAAAATTTACTTCAGTATGGATTTGTGAAAGTAGCTTAACTTCTCTGTCCCTCACTTTTTCATCTTTCAAAAATGAGATGCTTCCCTGTGCGGATGTTTCTAATGCTTCGCGCACCTGTATCTAGTTCTCTTTACCTTTTGGGTGTGTGAGAAGTTTACAGTTCCCACCCGTTGTTGCAGTTTGGTGGCACTGTGAGACCACTCGGGGCCAGTGGGTAGTGGGCAGAGTAATGTCTGTCATTTCCCAGCCAGAGCATTTCATTGCTAGTGGGAGACCTCTAGCATTCTCTTGCCTTTGCTTCTGCCACCAGGAATATTCCAGATGGTGGGTAGCAGTGAGAAGATATGGAGCAGAGCTCCCTCCCAACCTTCGTCTGTCCCACCAACATTGCATGCTGGACATATGATGTGAGCAAAGTGTAAGGCTTTGCTTCAGGTCTCTAGGATATGAAGGCCCGTTGTCACCGCAGCATAATTCAGTTTATTCTTACTGCTACAAGCCCAGTGCTTGATTCTTCACCTAGAGGCTTATTTCATTAGTTTTGAATCCCTTTTGAACACACAGGCCTCTGGTTCTCAGGCTGTACCGGGCATTGGAATCATATCCTGCGAGTCTGATCTGTAGATTCCTGGACCTCACTTCCAAAGGGTCAGACCTCAGTATGTCTGGTGTGAGCTCCAGGAATCTGTTTTTCAGTCTGTTTATTTTTAAACATAGTTTTTTTATGTGATTCTAATTCAGGATGGAGGACCACACTTCAAGACATGTTGTAAATTTGGATCGTGCCATAAAGACTCTGGCTGTTATTTCTCAAGTTCTCCTAGTCAGACGTGCTCAGGTGTTAGTAAAACGTTAGCGGCATTTAGGGCAGGAGTAAGTGGCATAAATATAAAGTTCACCGGCTCTGTTTCAAGGCTTCATGAAGCAGAGATAAAGTAAAGCCATAGAAGAGGTGATTAATAGACTCGACCACTTTCTAATTGAGAATTCTAAAGATTGTCAATCATTTGGAAATTGAATTGATGACCTGGAAAACAAGTCAGAATTAAGAAATATCAACTAAGGAATGGATTGGAAGTGGTGAAAATAGAAAATGTAGACAACTCCCTCACAGTTGATTTGGGAGGGAGGCAGAGGGAGGGCAGGCGCCATGGGGACCTCAGCAGCCTCTGAAGGAACAGGAGAAGCAAGCTGTGTTTAATTCCACTGTGTGGGCTTTGTTTTATATCTAGAACTCTGGGGTGACTCAACATTTTATATAGTACTGCCATTGACAAAGATTATGGTTTTATATGGATCGAAAGGAAGTGATTTTTGGCCCTCTGGAGGTGGGTTTTACTGAGTTCACAGAAAGAATTCCCTCCTCTAAATTTTGAAATAAAAGGCTTTTTGTGAAGAGAATGATTTTTTTCCTTCCATCCACCCTCAGTTACTTATCATGTCTCATAGCTACTGGAAAGCTTGTTTGTAGACGTGTGCAGTTAATAGCATTGCACCAATTCTGCAAGTTCTCCTTTTGGTGGGGTAGAATCATGTCGGGTTCCTTCCTCTTGCAGTTTATCATGGCTGACTACTTACAACTGCTAAAAGCAGCAGTGGGGGCAGAGTTGGTGGCAGCATGGTGTTTCCGGGTAGTGTGGTCCTTTTGAACCTGTGGGGTTTACTTGCTTCAGAAATGTGTGTCTAGAGAACTAACTGCCCATAGCAGAACCATCCATGAGAAATGGAGAGGGGCTTATCAGTGTTAGGGTACCGGGAAGCGGGGGGCAGTATCCATCTGGGACATTAAATCAAGGAGACAGCCTAGAAAAAATGGAGTTGGTTCTGCCAGCCAATATTTGAAGTGTCCTGATATCATGGTCTTATACATTGAATAGCTCCTCTCCCCCATCCCCTGATATCTTGGAGGCAAATCACGTGGGGCTCCACCTGTCCCTACCATTCCCGATATGCTGCTCAGTCTACCCTTCAGTGATTTCTTTTCCCCGGCAGGGCTACCTTTGCTGTTTCTTGTAAACAAATTGTATTTCTACGAACATCTGAGAAAAGGGAATAGAAGCAGTGGGCAGCGTGATTTGCTTGGGTTCCATACTGAGTGTTGACCTAAGTTTTTCACGCTGCACCCCCACCTCTACCCTGAAGGGGTTCAGAGTATGCCACCCCAAAATATGCCACGCTGGCATAGGATGATTTTGTGCTGAAGAAAATTGAGGAAAAGCAGACACAGATGAGTTGTCTGCCCTCCCCCATCTGCCTGAAAGCAGAACATCAATTGCTTCTGTGAAGGTGTCTGCTCCCCAGCGCCAGTCCCCACACCAGGAAAGGGATAACAGCCTTATCACTGGAGATGAGATGACACCAAAAAACTCTGCACGAACAGACCTTATTAACTAGCCCTATCTTCCATCAATTTCTCCCATATATTTGCCTTCCTATAATTTTCCATCCCTAGAGGTTCAAAGTCCTTTTTCTTTGTTTTGCCACTTTAAAAAATTATTATTCTTTGCTGAGATGCTATGTAAGCCCCAGTTCCGACCACCCTTTGTGTTACTTCATCGCTGAGTGCTCCCATGTGTACGCATGATGTTAATACACTTCTGGGCCTTTTTCTCTTGTTAATCTGTCTTTGTCAGTCTAATTTACAAGCCAGAGAACCTAAGATGGCAGAAGAAATATTTCTTTTCCTCCCCTACAACCCTACGTCCTATTTCTCTTGCCATAATTTTAATGACTTTTAACTCATGTAATTTAGAAGGAAAACTTTTGTTGCAAGGGAGAGAAAGTGAGATCGAACTAGCTTATGCAGAAAAAATAAATGTGTGAGTGCACACATACGTTGTGTGTACACGTCAGTCGTGTGTACACGTGAGTCTACGTATTGTGTACCTGAAGCGTCCTGGGGTATCTGAGCTCAGGTGTGACTGGAGCTGTGTACTCAAATGACGGTCCAGGAATCTGTGCTTTCCTCAGTCCTGCTTTTTTTTGTGTTGTTTTTGTTCTCAATCAGATTCTCCTTAAGAGAAGGCAGGTAGTCTCTTTACTTGCATTCATCTTGATTAGCAAAATCCTTGGAAGGAGAATGTCTGTTTCCCTGGAAATCCAACAGAAGTTCAAGGGCTGATGTCCACTGGCGCTGACCGCCTTGGCCTGCATCATAGCCTCTCCTTGAACCAGTTACTGTGAATGTTCCCGTGCACCAGGCTGGTTGGCTAGGCTTTGGCGACGTTCCCACCCTGGATGTTGCCGATAGGGTGAATCCCACCTGAGTCACATGAAAGGAGACGAGAGAGAATGGTTCTTCAAAGGAATATCAGAATTGTCTTACTAGAAGGGGCAGAGATAGATGCTGGAAGCCAAAACTCAAAACTGTCCACAGCAGAAGCTATATATTGATGTCTCCTTGTTAACAGTGAAATTTAGAGTTTTTAAAGTTCTAATAAACAGCCAAGAGAGGGTGAGAATTGGATTTGCTTTATTCTCATTCCCTATTCGTCAGGATAGGAAATGAAAAAATCCAGTTCTCAGGAGTAATATCCTTTATTTGACCTGTTGTAGGAATCGTGAGAAAATTTGCATAATAGGATTAATATTGCTCCTCATTAGTGCCACATAGCCTATAGCTCTTCAGGAATTCTATTATAAACTTCCATTTTATTCTAATATTCAAATTTGCCATTTTTGTATACCTCATATACCTTTTGTATACCTCACTGAGAGGTATATTGTCACATACACAGTTTATCATGTATTTCATTATTTTATATTTGGTGCCATACTCTTTACTACTTTCTATAATGAAAGCTACTAGTTGTTCTTAAAGATATGAAGCAAAGTTCACCTTGATATTGAGGAAATTTCACTGGAAATAAAAACTCCACAGAATTTTTCTGTGACAGAATCTTTACGTTCTTAAGTGTAGTATTAAGAAGGTAGGCTCTGGTTAAACCCCAGTCTCCCCCTGAATGAGCTCGGTGACCTTAGACATGGTACTTAGTTAGCCTCATCTATAAAATGGGATAACAAAAACTCTCTCAGTGGTGTGTATAAATTAAATAACTGAATGCATGTAAAGACTGTAGAACAGTATCTGGCACATTATTAGGATTCAATAAATGTCAAATCTTCTAACTTTTTAGATGTGAATGACCTGAATTATTAGTTCCTTTCAGGCAGATTCTTAGATAATTTTGTATGGAGGTTGAAGGTAGGAGCTGCTGGTTTGCGATTTGCAACCTAAGTATTTCTTATCCCATTATTTATAAAAAGTTCTGCACTGAGATGAAATTTTATGTGAAGCAAATTCTAATTTCTAAGTGGTTATAGTTATGAAAAAAAGAAAAATAAAGTAACTATAAAAATTGTGAAAGAAAAAATAAACAATTCTTCATTTTTGACAAAAAAGCTTGAGCATTTATACATATGAGCAATTGGAGAAACTAAAAAACATTTTTAACATATAAAACATTCAAAAATACACATGTTGTAAACTCGTATATGTAATTATACACGCTCAAGGTGGAGAGATGGGAAGGAAGAAGAGGAGGAAACAGACTAGGATACCAGTTTGGGGCCTGGTTAAATTTACTCTGCTGCATTTTCTGCATTCCAGATTCTGCTCTCTGGTGTTTCTGATCCCAGTTTGGTGACCTGACTTGATTCCTTCATGTCTTCCTTTTCCAGCTTCATGATGCCTAACCGCCTCTGAGTCTGAATGACTCTGACACACCTTGGGTCTGCACTCCAACGTGAGTGTTTCAACCCAGGACCCAGCCCTGCTGAAACAAGGAACAAACCCATTTGATCAATTCAGAGAGGAGGAGAAAATTCCATCTCTAGTTGTATGACTAAATGGAGCTTTCAATCTAAGAGAATGGTAGGCCGCTTTTTCCATTAGGACATAATCTTATGTGACCAATAGACCAGTGAAAATATTGTAGTTTAAGAATTCGTCTGATAGCAGCACAGTATCACAAATAATAGGACCATCCTTCAGTTGGTTAGTTTAGTAAAAACATCAGTTGGACTGAGTATTTAACTGAATTGGCTCGTGTGATGTTTGCTCTTATTTTTTTTCTCCTGCAAGGTTTTATGCTTAAAGGTTGTGGAATTTCCCCAGAAGGAACATTTGCTATCTTGGCATCAGTGACCAAGTTGCTACAAGATCTGTATAAAAGCATAGTACAACCCAAGGAATTTGTTAAAATAAAACACTGGGCCTCTAATTTCTTATGTGGAAAAGTAGTTCACTATGTAGGGCAAAATTTAAAGAACTGTCTAATGTAATGGGCTTCAATTATTATCTATTCTTGCTTATTTTACCCCGATTTCCACTTATTGGCTTTAAAAAGAAAGCTCTTAAAAGCCATTTTAAAGTTTTTTTAAATTATAAAAGTCATAAATGTGGAACACTATGGAGATGTTAAACAGACAAGATTTGCATACAACATCGTAAATAGATCTTAATATAATTCGGAACGAAAAAAAGTAAAAATGAAAGAATTAACACAATACCATTTATGTAATTAAAAATACATCTATCAAAGCAATGTTACACATTTTACTGCACAGTACCATGGCTTCCCACAGGAAAGGAATGGGAGTAAAAGAGGAAAAAAACAAGCAGATAGGAGAGGCCATGTAAGAATAAATGCTGATACTGTATATGCTCCTGAAGACCAATTAAAAAAAAATTAAGTGTAATAAATACTTATAAAAAAGTTAATAAAAATACACTCATTAATCCTACTGTTCTAACAAATAACCACTGGGAATTTTTAATCTATTCATTTACCGCCTTTTTTTCTTTTTTTAAGAGAAAAATCTTGAATGCTTTCCATATGGATTTCTGAAGGACAAAAAAGTACAGACTTTATTCGTAACAACTTGAAATTGTGAGCCTGCAGAGCCAACACAGGCAGCTTTATTCTATCTATTACCTTTCACCCCTTCCTAATTTACCATTCCCCTCTTCTTTCTGTCTTCCTGAAAGAACTTCTGAGTTGAAATGTCCAGGGGCAGTTGGAAATATGGTCCAGATCTCAAAGCCTGGGTAACAATAATGATATGGGTGGTGTCAGCTTTTAAATGCCATTCATTTAACACATAGTTATTAAGCACTGAATTTATTAATTGGTACAATTAATTCTACAGTTATGTGTTGAGAGCCAATTATGTGCCAAGCACTGAAGTAGTAGAGGGGACTAGAAGAGGATTAACAATTCTATAATTGGTTGGTTCTTTCTAAATATTTACTGTGTGCTTGATATGTGCCTAGCCCTCTCACTTACAACTTTTAAGATAATTTGCAATTTTTAAGGGTAAAGTATTGGGAGTAAAGTGAATATTAAGCAAGTCTTCTTGCAGGAGGGAGACTTTTCTGGTGGAGGAGTTTCCGTCTGATCTCTAAACACTTCAGTCTACAAGAAGGCCATAAGAATTATGAAATACGGCCTTAAGAAGGCTATGCAGACTTACCTTTGCTTAAACTATGAAGAAAGGGTTAAGTAAGAAAAAATTGACCTGTGTATGAGATTGTGAAGCAACATTTAAAACTATTGAGACATATTTTCAAGCATCTTTGCTTATTTTTTTTTTTAACTTTGGGAATATATACATAACATTAAAAATATTATTTTAACCATTTTTAAGAGTACAGATCAGTAGCATTAAGTACTTCACAATGTTGTGCAACCATCATGATCATTCATCTCCAGCACTTTTTCATCTTCCCAAACTCCATACCCATTAAACAAAAACTCTCCATGTCTCCCTCCCCCAGCCCCTGGCAACCATCACTCTACTCTGTCTCCTTGAATTTGACTATCCTAGTGCCATAGACTGAAGTTTATATCCCCTTCCCCCATATTCATATGTTAAAACCTAATCCCCAATGTAATGGTATTTGGAGATGGGGCCTTTGGGAGGTGATTTGATCATGAGGGCTCCATTGGTGTCCTTATAAAAGAGACCCCGGAGAAGGAGCCCTGTGAGGACAGTGAAAAGATGGCTGGCTGTGAACCAGGAAGTGGTATCTCACCAGATGGCAAATCTGCCAGTACCTTGATCTTGAACTTCCCAGCCTCCAGACCTGTGAGAAATGTTTGTTGTTTATGTAGCCCAACTGAGTAAGATACCTATGTGTAATTTTTTGAGGAACCATCATGCCATTTTTCACAGTGGCTACACCATTTGCCATTCCTACCAGCAATGCACAAAGGTTCTACTTTCTCCACATCCTTGCTAACATTTGTCATTTTTATTTATTTCTTTTTTATAATGGCCATCCTAATAGGTGTAAAGTAGTAACTCATTGTGGTTTTGATTTGCATTTCCCTAATGATCAGTGATATTGAGCATCTTTTCATGGGTTTATTGGCCATTTGTGTATTTTCTTTGGAGAAACATCTATTCAAGTCCCTTCTTCATTTTTAAATCAGGTTTGTTTTTTTGTTGTTGGGTTGTAGAAGTTCTTTTATCTATTGTAGATATTAGTCCATTATCAAATATATGATTGGAAAATATTTTCTTCCATTCTGTGGGTTGCCTTTTCATTTGCACATCTTTCAAGTATCTTTAATACAGATTAGAAGCATGTATTTACATGGAAGTATCCAACATTTCCTGAGACACAGAGTCAGGAGAGAAGGGGCTTTGCCCTGCACATTCTTATAATCGAGATGAGGGGGAGACAAATAAACAGATAACTAGAAGACAATGTACATGGGAACACTGGGCGACTAGACGAGCACAGAGAAAAGAACACTGCTGCATTAGGTGTGAAGTGTTTATCTGTTCATTAAAGAAGTTCCCCCAAAGATCTCCACTGGATTTCTCATCCATCTCAGGGTATCAACAAGTACCCATATATGATGACTCCCAACACCAATTAGGAGAATGAGAACCCAATTTCCATTTCTAGACTGCTCATCTCTTCCTGAATGTCTTGTGTTGCAAATATGTCACAATCTTGCTCTGGTCCATTCATATATTTAAAAATACAATGTATGAATGAATTTTATTCTATCAAAAAGTATAATGATTCATTTCATCAAATTCTGAATAAATTTACTTCTTTAAAAAAATCACTGCACTTTCACTTTTAAGTTCATTTTTGTACCTTTATGATATATAGATAATACAGAATAAATAAGAAGTAATTCTCAGCTTACTTGGTCATTACCATATTTTTAAAGTTTGATTGAATGTGAAGCATTATTCATACATGCTATTAGAATTTCAGTAAGAAGGTTAGTATAAATTTCCTACAACTTCAAGCAATTGCTTTTAATAATCTAGAAAGATCTTGATAGAGTAAATATTTCACTATTTTAAAAGCTGGCAAGAGCTATTTATCATTCAGAAAACAATATATGTGACTTCATGATTCTAAAGTAAGACTTAAATTTTTAATCTTTTCCTTAATTAGTCATTGAACATTTTGCTCATCCATTTAATTATTGATTTTGGGTAGCATTACTCTTCCAAGGAGACCAAAACAAAACAGATAAGTCAGATTCTTCCAATGCATAAGTGCTTTTCTGTGATTACATTAAATGTTCAGAATCTATACAAATGCTTTCTATAAGGCTGCTTATTATTCATAGATGATGATAAAAATGATGATGACTAACTGCTATGTGTTTTTTTATAGTTTACAGAGCACTTTCGCGTATATTCTCTCATTTACCTTCCTAGAAGCTTTGTGAGTTAGGCGTCATTTCCACTTTAAGTGAGGACATAAAGTCAGGGAGGGTTTAAGCGACTTACCCGAGGTCACTGGGCAAGGGCTTGGATCCAACTCAAGCCTGCTGACTACAAATCGTGTGCCCTTTCCATCAATTACCACACCTCCTGTCATCTCTTGGTACATGAGTTTGCTTTTCTTTAAGTTTTCAGGAGCCATCACTGACCTGAAAAATCACTTGTGATAGCTTTCAAAGGTGTCTTATGTGAAGAAGTCGCATGTCATTCACAGGAATCATTTGGTTATTATTGTGGAAGGAATGAATTCTCAATGCACCAACTGAATTATTTAATTTCTAGTTCATCGTCCCATGTTGCCTGATGTTTCCTGATGAGAAAAACTCAATTACTTCAGGATACCTACATCCTTTTGTTTTCTCAGTCAATTCAAGATTTTCTTCCACCACCATCCTTCTCGCAAAGGCTATTCTAAGTTCCTAAAGACTTTGCAGAGTGAGGGCATCTAGGGCAGGTGGGGGAAGCCTTAGGTCTATGGCTTCATCTGTCCAGGCTGACATCTGCTGAACAGTGCATTGTCCCATATGGTCCCCAAACAGCATCTCTCCCTGCCAGCATCTGCTGAGATGTCTGAGCTCCCAGCCTTCTCTGGTAATCAGCCTTCTCTGGCATCTGCTTCAGTGTCTGTCTTGTTCTTACAACAAGGCCGCTGGGGTCTGCTTACCTTTGGTGCCAAGTCTTCCTGGCTCTTGGCCACAAGAGGCAAAGGTCCCCTGCTCCTTAGGTCTTGCTTGGAGGCTGTGACTCTGTGGTAGGCCCTCTGTAGACATTGCTGTGCAACTGTTCGCCAGCCCTGCCCTCCCTGAGCTTCACCTGGAAAGGGTGTTGCCTTGCTGTTACTTTCTCCCCTCTCCCTCCTGTGGGCTGTTCGTGGTGGTGGACAGTGTGCAGGGGTCCTTCTCAGAAACACTCACCATTGGCTGTCTATCTTGCTTCCCCAAGACTCTCTGTCCTGTTCTCCAGTCCATGGATTTCTTTTTTAGTACACGATTCCCTTGAATGTTTAATTGTTACTTAAGTATTAATTATTAGTTACTTATTTACTAAATTACTTCATGGACAATTTTCTTTTATCTGCATGCCTTAACTCCTTTTTTCTCCTCCTTACTTATAACCATTTCATCTTGTTTAGTGTGTAAATTTTTGTTTATATATGTCCTTAAAAATACATATTGTTTTGTGTGCATCATTTAATTTACACAAATTTGCATTATTTGTGTAATAATGCATAGTAATAATAATTAATACGATTACAGTTAATTTTATTAAGATAGTACCCTTCTGTTTTATCCTATAGTAGGTAGGTGCTGATGGGAGGTTGACACAGTTTTCCTGTGAGCATCTGAAATGTTTTTGCTTATTTATGTAATTTATTTGGTTTTAAACAGACGTTGAGGACTTTATATTAATTGGACAATAGCCGAAAAACAAATGCAGTCTCAGCTTTCAACAGCCTCTCTTATTGAGGGCTTCAGTGTAGGTGGGTGTCATGTTGTTTGTCTGAGACAAGTCAAATAGCCTGCCTCAAACTTCATTTCTGGAGGTGAGAGAGGAGCCAGAACAGTGTTACAGAGCATTGGTAAGAGGAGATGGCGTCACTGCAGGTTCTGCAGAGCCCCTGTGAGTCAGTCTGTATCGGAACCACGGCCCCTGCCAGGTAAGGAAGCCAGCTATTCCTGGAGCGACTGAGTCCTGGCTTAAGTGAAAGAAAATAGTCCAAGAATCAGCGAGTCATCTAAAAAGGCGTATTGCGGATCAAAATTCTTCACCACACTCAAGCTATATAGATACTAAGCCCCAAACTTGAAATCCGTGCACTTCTGGGTTGAGTGCATTCTCTTTCTGCTGCTGTGAATGATGCTCCAAGGCCAAATGTGAGTGTGGGGTTATTGACACGCTGCAGTGATTAACCATTTTAGCCTCATTTTGTGGCTGCCAGTACCATGGAGAGCAACATATGGCTCCTCTGCCTCTGTTAACATTAACCTTCAGCATATGGGTGGCCACGCCAGACAGCCAGAGAGGACAGATTTCTGTAAAAACCAAACACGTATATACACACACCACCTCATAAGACTTAGGGATGGGATTGGAATAGGGGTCCGTGCTGGGGGGAGGTAGTGCTTCTTAGAAGGACTTTTTTTCGTTATTCCTTTTCCTTTCTTCCTGGATACTCCCGGGAAGTTCTGACCCTCTGCACCTCTCAGGACACTCAAAAACATGGTAGACCATGCTTATACAAATCATACTTATTTCTTTTCTCCTTTTAGGCAGTTTTACATGGTTATCTTAGGAAATGGGGATGTCTATTGGGATTTGATTTACATAAAACTCAATCACTCAGACATTTCTGTGATATTATGCTCTGGTAAAAAAAAAAAAATACACAAGAAAAGAAAAAAGTATAGTCTCTATCTGGGCGTACAGGGTGGTTCCTGTAATAAGTTTCTGAATTTCTTGAGAGATTCAATTGTGAGGCCATCTGGCTCAAGGGTTTATGCCCTTGTCTTGAGTTAATTATATTATCTATACATCAGCAGTGATACTCTCCTTAATTAACTGAGTCACCTCACAGTTTCTGAAAATATTTTGATATGATCTTTATTTTTGATTAAAGAACTAGAGCAATGCAACCCTGTCACAGGATGTTCAGAAAAGATTGAATATAGTATTTTTCTGGCTTAGTTTCCTAAGTAGAGCTAAGGTGGATTGCTTTTGCTTTTGTTGTTCCTTCCCTTCTCCAATTGTAATCCTGTAGAAAATTTTACTAGGACATAGCAGCAATGCAAACTGGTAAATATAATGACAGTAGGTAAAATGATCATTTTAAAAAAGTCATAGATGGCGTAGCAATGGGGAAAAGAATTTGGGGGGGGGAGTTGCAATTCAGTTATTTAATGAATTGTGACTAAAACAAAGAGAGACATATGAATGTGTG
Organism: Rhinolophus sinicus; assembly: GCF_036562045.2. Classification (NCBI taxonomy): domain Eukaryota; kingdom Metazoa; phylum Chordata; class Mammalia; order Chiroptera; family Rhinolophidae; genus Rhinolophus; species Rhinolophus sinicus. Next base: position 28,587,599 of record NC_133751.1, read on the forward strand.
CTGGGGTGACAGAATGAATCATGGTGGACAGACCTAGATAAAAGAGAAGTAAAGGGGGTGGGGAGGTGAATAAGGAAAAGATATTTAGGGAGTGAGAGTGAAAATAAGGAGCAGTAAATAAAAGAAGTCTGAGCCTAAAACATAAGGCTAAACACCATACAACAATTAACAATATAATGAATATTTCAGTTCAATGTTTGTAATTAAAAACATTTTAATTTACCAAAAGGAAAGAAAAAGAAATGAGATTGGGAAGGAAATCAGCTAGAGGAGAGTAAGTCACCATAGTGATAGTCTAGTTATTTATTTTCCATTGGAAACACTGCTATGGGCCTGATTGATATGAAAACTAGTGACATAGAGTCTAAAGCCACTGTATCCCATTCACAATTTAAAAAATCATCTTAAAGAAAGAAACTCTGAAAGGCAAATGAACACAGTCCAGAATAGCCTGCAACTATGAAGCGAATGGGAAATTGAATGAGAAATCGGACCGATTGAAAGGAAAAAGCAGGTACCTCATATGATTTTTCTCAAAAGTTTCACATTTGGCATGAGAAATTTGGATAAATTGTTTTGGTAGTGTTACTAAGTCCTGTTGCCCTACACAATTGCAGAGAGATTACTTCTCACTCCTCAGCTACTCTTCCATTTTAACTTTTTAGGTTTTGCAAATGTTATCCATAAATACAAAATTTTTAGCAATTCCTCTTCTAAGATTTTATCAACAACCTCACACAAGTAGCCAAATATGTATGTCTGTCTTTGCAGCATTATTTGTAATAGCAAAAGAAACATGTAAATGTCCAAAATCTGGTAGCACCTACAAGTAAAGGGTGCAATATTTAGAAAATTATTATTGTACTTTTCTCTTTTTTCTTTCTGAGCCCATGAGCATCTCCAGTTAGTCTGAGAAGCCCATCTGCCTGGGAAAGAATCATAATCAGTTTCTGACATCCAAAGTAGAATCATGCAGTGAGGAGATAGCCTCCAAAGCCAGGCTATTGTGTAAAGAGAGGATTTTGCAAAATATCACTATTGCCCTCCTTCAACATAGGATGGAACCAGAATTGATCCTCCTGCCTATGACAGCAAAGCCATAGGGCTTTCTTCCATGTCTTTCATGGTAGAAGGAGCCTCTAAAGCAAGGGAAATCTGACAAAAGCCTGACCTTTTGCTACCCTGGGAGATTTGGGGAAGAAGAGAGAAAGGAAGGAAGTCAGTGGAATAAAAGACACGTGTTCCAGTGTTTCCCTTTCCTGATTTTTGCAAATGGGGAGCAGAACATTAGGCAAGAGAGTATAACACAGAGGAGAGAGGGTACTCTGCTTCCCCTCCCCGAGGACGATCTGGAGGGCCATCTCCTGTGAAGCTGCGCCCTCGTGTTCCTGAGTGAGACCACATCACTTTGATAGCACATCTTCAAAATCTACATGGTTCCCGCAAATAGAGAAAGAAGAACTAGAGTCCCCCTGTCCCCATTTAAGAATCCTTTAGTGAAAGCAGAGTTCTATGCTATCATTCTTACCTAAAAACATTGTGCCCTGTGGATTTTCTGGTCGAGATGGCAGAGTAGGTAAACACTGTGCTCACCTCCTCTCATGATCACGTCAAACTTACAACTATACTACAGAACAACCATCCTTGAGAATCGCCTGAAATCTAGCTGAACTGAAGCCCTACAACTAAAGACATGACAAGAGGGGTAGAGATGCAGAACGAGCTGGTCCCACACCCATGTGTGACCGTTAAAAATCAGGAGGGATATCTCGGCTGTGGAGGTTATGCCCCTCCCCCTGTGAGAAGTGAGGGGTCCCAGCCCCACACCAAACCCCCTATTCCAGGGTTCTACTGCCAGGAAGAGAAGTCCCCACAACTTCTGGCTGTGGAAACCGGCAGAGATTGTGGCTGGGTGAGACAGAGGGTGGCCAGAGTCCCAGGCGTTCCTGTTAAAGGGCCCACACACAGATGTACTTGCTGATGGACTCATTTGCTCTGAGTTCCTGCACTGGGGCAGCAGCTCGAAAGGTGCCAGGGACATATGATGAGGAACTAAGTTGTCTGGCTATAGGGCAAGGGCTGGAGGGGCAGCTTTCTCCCAGACAGAAGTGTTGGTGGAATCCATTGTATCTTTGTTGAGCCCTCACCTCTCCTGGTGTGCATACACAGGTGGCTGCCATATCTGAGTCTCCATCATCCTAGCTAACACCATTCGTCTGCCCTGCCCTGGTGATTCCCTGATACCCTGTTCTATCCAGCTTTTCAGATACACCCAAGCCTCTTCCAGAGGCTTTTCCATACTAATGGCCTATCTTGGCTCATGCTATATACTTCCCTAAAATCTCTCAAAGGGTCATAAAATCCAAATAAGCAGTGTCTGGTTTTGATGTGTCCTATACCTCTTGCTGAGTAGCCCCAAGCCTGGCCCTAGCAAAAGCCAGTCTCGGTTCCTGGCTTGGCCTCTTGAGATACTTCCAAGCCTACTGTGGGTGGTGGCCATCTTCAGACTGCTTTGGGGCTTATGCCAGGTGGCCCCAGGCAGGGCACAAGCTGTGGCTGAACTTGGCCTGTGGCAAGGCCCCTCTCAGGAGGCCCCAGGGCTGGCACACCCAGTGGCCAGCTTTGGACTGAGGTGGAGACCCCCTGGCTGCCTCCAGGATGACACAACCAAAAGGCAGACTGGGCAGGCATCAGAGCCCCACTAAAGCAAATTCAGCTCTGTAGGGTCAGCCCCTGCACAGCAGACCCTCCACTGTAGTCATGACCAGTCCTCACAACCAGTCAGCCCGAGGGTCAATCGTTCCCACTGATGTGCAAACAGCAACCAAGGCTCAACAATAACAGGAGGGAAAAACTCACACAAGGGACACTCCTGCAGCCCTCGGCTCAGGTGACCAAGGAGACTGCACACTGGGCCCCACAGCACACCTACTACAGCAAGCCACTCTACTAAGACAGGAAGATATAGACCTAACACATAGAAACAAACACAGAGAGGTAGCCATAATGAAGAGATAAAGAAACATGTCCCAAATAAAACAGAACAAAGCTCCAGAAAAAGAACTAAATAAAATGGAGATAAGCAATCTACCAGATGCAGAGTTCAAAACGGGTTATAAGGATGCTCAGTGATCTCAGGGAGAACTTCAACTAAAAGCTAGGAAGCATAAACATGGAAATAATAAATAATAGAAAACATAAAAAAGAAATAGTTAGAAATAAAGGACACATTAACCAAAATGAAGAATACATTAGAGGGCATCCACAGTAGATTAGATGTAGCAGAGGATCAAATCAGCAATTTAGAAGATAAGATAGCAGAAAACACCCAATCAGAACAGCAAAAAAGAAAAAGGAATCCAAAAAAATAAGAATTTAAGGGGTCTCTGGGACAACATTAAGCATAACAACATTTTCATCATAGGGGTACCAGGAAAAGAGAAAGCAAGGATTTGGAAACCAATTTGAAGAAATAATGACAGAAAACTTCCCTAAGCTAGCAAAGAAAATAGACATAGAAGCCCAGGAAGTACAGAGTCCTAAAAAAGATGAACTCAAAGGAGCCCACATGGAGATAACCATAGTTAAAATGCCAAAGGTTAAAGACAAAAAGCTAAAGGAGTTCATCACCACCAAACCAGTATTACAAGGAATCTTAGAGGGACTTCTTTAAGATGGGGGGGAAAAAAAAGATAAATATGACTAATAAAATGGCAGTAACTACATATGTATCAACAATTTTAACTGTAAGTGGATTAAATGACCTATTCAAAAGACATAGGAGGGCTGAATGGATAAGAAAACAAGACCCTTACATACGCTGCCTACAAGAGACTCACTTCAGATTGAGAGACACAGGCAGACTGAAAGTAAAGGGATGGAAAAAGGTATTTCATGAAAATGAAAACAGAACAAAAAGCTGGGGTAGTAATACTTATACCAGACAAAATAGCCTTTAAAACAAAAGCTATAGCAAGAGACAAAGAAGGACCCAGTAATCCCATTTCTGGATACTTATCCAAAGAAACCTAAAATGCTTCTTCAAGGGGCATTCGTATGTTCGTTGCAGATTGTTTATAATGGCCATGATGTGGAAGCAGCCTGGGTGTTTGTCGATGGATGAATGGAAGAAGAGGAGGTGGTACATATATGCAATGGAATATTGTTCAGCCAGGGAAGGAAATGGGTTCTCGCCATTGGTGGCAGCATGGATGGACCTGGAGGGTGTTGTGTTGAGTAGAGTACTTGTATGGCAGACAGAGACAGACAGATGCAGTGTGATTTTGCTTATATATGGAATCTGATGAACAAAATCAACCTACAAACAAAACAGAAACAAACTCATAGATACAGAGAACATTTTCTTGGTTGCCAGATGGGATGGGGGTTGGAACACTGGGTGAAAAGGGGGAAGGGATTAAGAAGTACTTATTGCTAGTTACAAAGGAGTTGTGGGGATGTAAAATAAAGCATAAGGAATATAGTCAATGATATGGTAATAACTATGCATAGTGCTAGGTGAGTACTAGACTAGTCAGGGGGATCACTTCTTAAATTATATACATGTCTAACCACTATGCTCTTCAGCTGAAACTAGTATAATATTGAACGTTAACTGTAATTGAAAAATTAAAAAGGGGGGGAAGGTGAAGGGAAATAAAAGGTTCAAATTTCCACGTATAAAACAAGTCACAGGGATATAATATACAGCATAGGAAATATAGGCAATGATACTGTGATAACATGGTACGGTGTCAGATGGTTGCTGGACTTACCAAGGTGATCACTTCTTTAGGTATATAAATGTTGAATAACTATGGTATACACCTGAAACTAATATAATATTGTATGCTAAGTACATTTTAATTTGAAAAATATTTAAAAAAATAAAAGCTTTGTGCCCTGTGGCCAATGAAGCTGAGCTTGGGCAACTGACCATTGATGTAAAATTCCAGAAAAAAATAGCAAACCACCCATTCTTTATTAGTGACTGCCAGGGCTCTTTACCTATAATTAAAAGGGATTATCAAAGAGAAATGGATAGTGCTTCCTTTTACCATTGGCGGTAGGTATGCAAGTAGTGATTCCAAAACATTCCGACTGTTGGTCCTTCCTCCCAGCCTCAGTTTGTCTTGAGGACTCCCGCCCTTAGCAGGAACTCGTCCCCACCCCACAGGCTGCAATGACATTGATCCATACCATGTCAGGGGAATGAAGATAAGTCACCACTTAGAATAGTCCAGCTATTTAGAGCATCACCATTCTAAGTAACTAAAAGGTTTACACTTAGAAATAAACAGTGGTTTATCTTCATTTTTTTTCTGCTGTGGGATGGCACTGGCACGCAGGCCTGACAGCAGCTGGTCTCCAAATGCCTGTACCCAGGAGTCTCTGAGAGCTGGGCTCCGTGCCCAAAAAAGTACAAGCACAAGAAATGAACATACCCACCAAAGAAAGTTGGGCAGAATACAACACTGGCTCAGAATTAATGAGCCCCAGCAAATCCCTTTCCTAAGACTAGAGTTTTATGTCTTCTGTGTCTAGAGGTTGATTTTGTTTTTAAACAAAATTCTGATTCATTTTAAGGAGGGCGTAGGGATATTTCTTATATGTGTATATTTCGGAGGCTAGTGGCAAATTCTGACTCCTAATTCCTTCTTTTTAATCAAATCCTGGAAATAGAGGAAAAGCACATATCTCTTCTTCCACCCTGAATTAAAATATAAGTTTTAAAGTAAATACTTCATTGACAAATAGACTGAGATTCTGATTGTGGATTTCCCATTATCTAGTTCTGTGACTTGGGCAAACCATTTCACCTCTGTGGGCTTCAGTGGCCTCATCTGAGAAATGGGTATGTGTTTTGATGAATTTACTCCCAAGATGCCTTTCAGCCGCAAGAGCCTCTGGGTCCATGCACATGCCCCACCTGCCCTTCTGTGACCACCTCCACCCTCTGAGGTGCCTTCTTACCTTCCCAGGCATTCAGTAACTTTAGGCTTGGAGCCTGTCCAAACCCCTGCCCTCCCCACTTCCACAGTGTTTTGCTCCCCATTGCCTCTTCCCACCTGATCTCAGTTGGCTGAGGAAGCTAGCAAGTATCTGAGTGTGGGTGACTCCTGACAGCTTTACTCCTGCTTACTTATTTCAGTTTCCTTTGTTGCACTTTTTGCAAATATCACCAACTGTAACCCTCTATTTCTGTGGCTGTGTACTTGGTTAATGCCTACCTCCCTGATACACAGTAAGACTCATGCAGGCAGACACCACATGTTTTTGGCTTGCCCTGCATCCCTGGTACCCGGGCATGTCCGGTAACAGTAGGGGACCAGTACACATTTGTTTGAATGAATGAATGAGTCCTTTCCAGGCAACACACCTTAGATCACATTTAGAGGGCAACTTAAGGTGGCCCTTGTTGGAATTCTTGTTGGCTTATGTAGGTTCACCCTGATCCCCAAATCTGAAATAGCCACCTGCCTCCCTTCCTCTCACCCACCCCTACCCATTCACTCTTGGACTTTTTCTGTTCTTTTATCCCATCTTATTTCATCTCCTAGCACTTTACACGATTAGAATTTATTTATTCCTAGCTTTATTATCTGTCTCTTTTACTAGAATGTAAGCTTTGTGAGGGCAAGGACCTTCTTCACTTTACTTAAGGCTATATCCTCAGCACCTAAAACAGCACCAGCACATAGTAGGCTCTTAATAAATATTTGTTGGCTGAATGAATGAAAACTCACGTATTGTTTGTAGCTTATTCAAGTGATGTGGGCTCTCTGGTTTGACATCAGTTAGAAGCCTCTTCCTTGCAGTGTCCCAGGCCATTACCAGGTACCACTCTTCTCCCTGCTCCCAGGAGCATATTGGCTTGTCATACTTTTGCCATTTCTCCTACAAGGCCTGGAGCAGAAACTGTGTTCTTGAATGACAGCCGGTTTAGGGTAGACCATCTTCTCCTTCACTTGCTTTACTCTTCGCTTTTATTTTAAAATTTCCAGAACTCGGAAAAGAAAGAGAACAAGAGACTTGAACCGAGTGTAACAACTCTTCAATCTAATAATGTTTCCTTCACTGGGCAGGCAGGCATGCGTGGTACCCAGGCCTCTCTGGAGAATGAGAAACATCTGCTCTAACTAAGCCTGATGTCTTGCAAAATTCTCAAGGCCCCTCGCTGCCTTGAGCACAGCACCCAGGGTACCTTCCCTGCCTGCTGTTACTGCTGCCTATTTGGTGGCTGCTTTCCTCATTCTGTTGGGCCTTTGGGTATGTTTTCTGTTGTTATCTACAGAACCTCTGAGCTTTCTTATTGTAAAAGCCACAGAGAAGAACTGGATTAACAGATGTTTTTGCTTTGCTGTATAGAGGAGAATTAATGTTTTCCTTGTTCAATATAGAACATTTTCATACTGTTAAATGTCTTCCTTGCTTAGTTATATTTTAAAGTAAAAATGGGGGTGGGTGTCTTGGGGATGGGGGCAGGGGCAGTGGAACATTTAAGGTCATTTCTAAGAGAAAGACTTCCTAAGGTATCATAAACACATTTCTTTCTGCTACTAATAAACTCTCGTGTTTGTGTAGCAGGCACAAATGAACTTGAATTTAACCCAAAGTAAGTGATTGACATATACTGCTCTCTAAAAGCATGATAAAAAGTCCTAAACATGGGAAAATAGGAGGGAATAGATTAGGGATAAGAAAATGCTTATGTTGTAAACTGTTTACCATGGTAAGTTTGATAGAATTAGTAGACACACACTAACTGTTCTTCATATTATGTTGGCCTTTAGTACTGACTAAAACCAGCTTTAGTTAAAAAAAAAAAAAATTCCACTTATAAAGTACAGTTAATTTCTATGAATGCTTGACTTTCTTAAAATGGGCTATTCTTCTTAATAATAAAGTGAATATTGAAAACAATTTCTCACTAATATGCTGTGGGTTTGTTTCTGTAAATAATACAGTAACACCTGAAAAAACAAAACAAAACAGAACTATTGTTTAACCTATTTACTTACTTGCTCTGTATTGGAATTGTATGATATAAATTATTCCTACTAAGGATGTGCTGTTTTATATGACTTTATTGTTAACCTTCTCCTTCAGATTTCTTCCATAGTTAATTTTGCAAAACTGCATTTAAATCAGTCCCCGATGGGAGGACCTGGAGTTCACATTTTTGCTTTTAATAGACACATTAGTCTTCCTCCATGGTAAGGTTTCATAAATGGCTCCTGATTCTTTTCTTGGGAGATAGCTATTATATATCACTCAGTGCATTTCTGGCCTTACCTTAGGGAATTTACAGCGGTCGTGATTACTTTGGCTTCAGGTGAAACATCAGATGTTTTAAATTGGATGTTGTATTTGTGTTTAGGATTGATAAAACTCTTCATGCACATTTTAACAAGAGTCATGTAAAGAATATGTTGGCTAAGCTAATTTGAATATCCAAATATTACTTTAATACCTAGTTATTTGCAGGTTGCTTTTTCCCCACCACCAGTAAGGAGAGGAAGGGAGGGAATAGAGGCAGGGATGAGGTGAGATTACTGGCAGGGTTATTTACATGTTGGCCTTAGGGCATAAAGGCTGTGGGAGGCCATGAGTGGGGTATTATCCTGCCAGATGAAAAGTTATTGTTGATTTTAAAACATTACATAATATAATTCATGTTTATATTAATATTAGAAAAACAGTTAATAAAAATTAACAAAAATAAGAAAAAATCATTCATAATCTTACTATCTAGAGATAACTATTGTTAAAATTTTGCATATAACCTTTTATGCTTATTTAAATGTTTATGTTTATCTTTTTTTAACATGAAAATGGGATCCTCTGATTAGTTAGCAAAGGGTGCTCTATTTAAAATATATATCCTTTATCTATTGCTTAATGAATAAAAAACAATATTATTATTTATAATAATATATTATTATAAATAATTATAATTTATTATAATATTACATCATACAAATAGTGTTTACAAAGAGAAGAAGAACATGGCCAACCATCCCAGGTCACCAGCTCCCCAAGTGACTGGTCTGAGATAAATTGGAAGAGTACATGGAAGCCTCTGAGAGTCTTCAGGAGAGAGTAATATCGTGCAAAAGCTGCCTTAGTGAAGCCTTTAGTTGAAACAAAAACAAAAAATCCTGATTATACGTGTTCAGGAGTCACAAAGAAGGATTAGGGCACTTACATGAAGACTGATACACAAAATGTTTGGGCTTGGAGGAAAGTGGGGTGAGGAGGATGGGTGTTTGCCAGTTCTACAACTCTTACCCATTTACTTACCATGTATCAAGAACTGGAAACGCTCTGAGATATGTTCCTACCTGTAAGCTAATAAGTTAGCCTGCTACGTGTCATGGATGCTGCCAGAAGACACGAGATGGCTGGATCAGAAGACTCTGTTACTCATGGCACAGCAAGAAGCATGAGCTTCATGTTCATGTCCATTTCCCTTGTACCTCAGGTCTCGTGAGGTGACACAGATAGGTCCAGCTCGATGTCACCCATCAAAATTCGGCATCTCTTTCGGTTTCCACATAATGAATGTCTCATAAAACTTAGCCCTCAGTCCTGTTCTTTGTGTATTTTCACACACATGTTCCCTCCTAGTAGAATTTTTCCTACCCTCATAGAGTTTTCCCTCAAAAATATATTGTTAAAATTCGTTTGCTGCTTTTCAAAACAGTTATCAGTTTTGAAGGACAGTTTATCTAAACATCAGTGAATGCAGACAAAACTGGGCAAGTTCTTTCCCTATTAAAAATGAATGTGCTGGGTATTGGAATCTGGGCCTCCGGCAGAATATAAGGGGTTATTTCAGGCCTTGGTTGGGAAGAATTAGTGATTAGGTTACTTAACAGGACACTAGATCCAGTCTCAGAGGAGACCCAGGTATTTTACATTTTAGGCTAACTGCTCCTTTTATGACTTTAGATGGCATGTCATTTGGAGAATAAACACCTTTATCATTAGCCTGAGAGGCATGGGAAGGTATTTGATGAATAATAAGCTTTTGTTACCAGCCACAGTGAGTTTTACAACTCAGATGTTCAAGTCTGAGGATGAGAATTGTGGTGTTTCTTATTTCACAGTGTGAATTTGGGGATGATGTGGGTTTGGGGTTTGGGAGGTGTGATTTCAGGCCTGGGGATATCCATGAGTTTGACTGGATTCTACTTACCTCATTGGCGAGGGGATCATAAGCTCCTGTCCTCATCTTCTTTCCCAGCCTTACTGTTAATTATTCCCATTGGAAGGAATTGCTCAGCCAGGCTATTTACTATCTGGCAACACGCAGTGGTTATTCCAGCGACACGCCTTCACCCATCCCTTCTCCTTCCCGTTCTTCATAGAAAGAATTCCTAAGAAAGCCCAGCCAAGTCCTGATCTTTCAAAAACCTCTCTATTCATGCCATTCCTCAGGGAACGCCCCCTCCTCTAAGATCCAAAAGTACCTGTTTTCTTTTATACTTCATTCACTTATTCATTTATTCTACAAATATTTTGTGTATTGTATCCAGGGAACAAGACAGATGCTAGTTCTATTTCTATTCTGGAGTTATTGTCTAATGGGGAAGACAGAGCCTAAAAAATCAAATATAGAATAAATCATTAATTATCATAAGTTCTGAAAGGGAGTGAAAACGGACCTAAGAGGGTCTGTCTCATTTGGCACTTGTTTGATACTATCTTCAGGGTGGGAGAGATTATTTATAAAATGTACGAAATGTACTACTAGGCACTAGGCATATATTATCTCATTTCATCCTGCCAACAGCCTTATGCATAAGGTAATATTACTCCCATATTTCAGAAAAGGAGCAAGAGGCTTGCCAAAGCAAAGGAACTCCATCTTGCTAATGAACAGTGAAACTGAAATTTGACGGTGGGTTTTTCAAAGTCTTTGTGCCTATTTGTTATTCTTGTAGGTGAGTTTCTTAACTCCCTCCAGTAGAGTATGACGTTTGAAGATAGGAAACTCACCTTGTAACTTGCCCACCATGTTGCCGCACAAATAGGACGATCTCAGTGGCTACTTGACTGAATTAAATCATGAAATGATATAACAGTGTGTTGGAGCTTGAGGGATTTAGGGGCTGATCCAGGCAAAAGATAGGACCACAGAGATAATGACACAAAACAAGCTTTATGGTGTGGTGCTTGGACAGGGTTGTATGAGAGGAGAAATCCTCAAAGCCTGCGACTACCCAGAAGCTTATGGTGAGGGGGCCACTATCCAAAAGGGGACAAGGCCAAGTGACTTCCGGTGGGGAGAAGGGAATCAGAAAGGGCGGTTATATATGTAACTGCATGATGTCCTCACCAGCCTAGAATCTCTGGGTCAGAAATCTCTGAACGGTGCAGAGGCTGGCTACAAGGCTTTGTTTTATCACTAGGTAACTTAGTCTTATCGCTAGCTGTTGGGGGAGGTTTTTGTGGAGTATGCAAAGCAGACAGGCTCTGAATGGCTACAAATTTGCTTGTTTGGGCTATTTTTTAAATAATTGGAAATGTTAAAATTTGAGTTTGCACTGATGGGCTTTTGAGCTAGTGGGTCTCAGATGTGAGTGAGTACACAGAGTCCATCTTAGGCTCTGCATATAACATAGTGAAATGTGTGACCCATGTGTTCTTCTGAAACTCAGACTCAGGCTAAGTGTGGTGGATACTTTTGTAAGAGGACTTACTTACGCCTGCGGTTGATTGTCTACCAGTAGCACCAAAAATTGTGTTTTAAACATACTCACCAGCGTGAAGGCTTTGGTGGTTATGGGCTCTGCTGTTTCCAGGTCTTGCCAATTTTTTTTTTAATGAATATTCACTGAAGATTAAATAAGGGAGAAAGTGAGATAATTGTGGACACTGAAAGAAGCATCTGCTCTTGAGATGAGTGGTCAGTGTTGGCCTCGTAGTGGGGTCTGTCGGTGGTCCTGCTGTTTCATGAATGGGCAGAGTATTGGAACAAGGTTTGGATGTAAAAGATTAACGTTCACATTATCTCTTTTATTTTATGGCTTCTACGCCCTTTAATTCAGGAGTATGCCTCAGGACATGGTTTCAAACTATAATCTCCTACCTTTTCAAACTATTCTTTCCTAATCTTCTTTCTAGAAGGTTAAGGTATTCTGGCTTTGACAGCTGTTACCCAATCGTGTTATTGACATTGCATTCAGTAATCGTCCTAATCTTTACCTTGTGTTTCTTCTTTGGGACATTAGAACTCAAGAAAAGACAACAGTAAAGAATTAGTAATTCATCATTCTGTGTTGAAATACACATTGATTTTTTAAACAAAAGCATAAACTGAATATTGACCATTGTAGTCTCAATCCTCACTCCTCTAAGAATTCCTAAGAATCTCTATCTCTGCCCCCACCCCCAATTAGATGGAAGAATTTAATTTGTATGACCTTGCTAAACTACTGATAGACAAATATCATGTGTTTATATTAAAGGCTGTGGACCTAATCCTATTCCTGAACAAGAAGTAAAGTGGTTACCAAATGGAGGTTAATTAATTCTTTATGTCATTAAGGTACTGTTTGGAATATTCAGTAGTCTTTACTTATGAGCATATTCTAGTATATCAAAATGGTATCCATTGGGCATTACTTCATGCACTGTTCACTTTAGTAATAGCCCTAGACTAGTTCCTTGGAAAAGATTTGAGGTGATGTGGTGTGGCTCAGCTGTGGGTTTTGAGTAGGCAAATAGGTCTTTTCTGAAATTCACCATCTTGTACTCATCAATCATATTTAATCCTTCCTGCTCAGCCCAGACTTCTTCCCGCCTCTGCCTTTCTTCTCCTCTTCCTTTCCTTTTCATATCACTCCTGTCCACCTCGTCATCTTTTGTGCTGAAATTCATGCACCTAATGTCTAAGTTAGTAGTTCAACTTCTAAAGGAAGAGAAAGGTCAGTCCTTATTCTTTCAATAGGCCAAAGTGATTGGGGGTGGAGGCTCGTGGGGGAGGTGAAAAGTAGAGAGGGTGGATGATTAAGAGCTACTGCATTTTGTTTTCTTTTTAAAACAAAGGGCCTATTGTGACAGAGTCCAAAAAATAAAAATACCTGGTTTCTCCTTTTATTAGGTGACAAATAGATTCTCCTGGACTTGCATACACATAGGAACAAGATGAGATCACCCATGACAAGAGTGAGATTGAGAAGAACAGAGAGCATACTAGGTTATATGCTCCCAAAGAGCACTGACAACTAAGATAGAGTGGAAGAAGCCACCAAAGGAGACCAAGGAGGTGGGAAGCAACTAGGAGAGCAGTCAAGCATTGTGGTCTTAGGAATGACCTCATTCCATGGAGGTCATTGGTGATCTTGTTGCATGCAGTTCAGAGGTACAATGGGCGGAAAACTGATTGGAGTGTGTTGAGAATGAAAGCAAGTAAAGAAATGGAGACAGCTGGCACGGTCATCTACGTTCTTTTCTTCCATTTTAAGACCCACTGTTTCTTGTTCCTTTCTAGTGGTTTTTCAGGAGGTATTTTACAATGGCTCTCAAGGATACCTGTCAGCAGCCTGGTGGAAGAGTGGGCTGGGACTGACCTGTCAAGGCTTTGGGCATGTGGGTGGACAGAGCTTGGGAAGAAGCTGTTTTATCTAATTATCACCTCACCTGAGCTCTGGGGTCTGATAGCACCACACTACTGAATTTTGACTTAAATTCCTATCTTTAGTTGTGAATTAAAATGTCTTCTAAAAGGGTGATACTGTGATGCAGAATTGAATTCAAGCATTGTTAGATGCCAGAAGTCGCTTACATAGAGCCAGGCAATGATCTTGAAGGCTGTGGAAATGACCAAAACCTCACTTCTCAGTGCAGGATGTTTGAAGCTAGGAGTGGCTGGAGGGATGATTCTTGCTCCTGAACATCTCTCTGGCTGACTTTTGAGGGAAGCTGCTTAGCACTACATTAAATATATTTTCAAAAATGAAATGAAAACAATATGCCTTATTAAATATCTTATTTTGAAACTAAGTCTTCACATCTAGGGATTCTGAATTACTTTTAACCATTTTCTAGTAGTTACATTTAATCTCAGAGGACATGCTGATTTTTGTAAGCTAAGACCAAGAGTTTGACTTTTTTATCACATCTAAAGATTTAGCATTATAATTTTTTATACAGTAATCTTTATAATGATGAACTAATATTTGTTTAAGGTTTTTACAATTTACTTTTTAATTTAAGTATAACTTACCTTTGGTAAAGGACACGAATCTTACATGTGAAACTGACAATTTATACATATCATACACCTGTGTAGCCACCACCAGATCAAGGTATAGCACATTCTCAGTGCCCCAGGAGGCTCCCCACAAAGTAACTGGTATTCTGATTTTTACCACCACAGATTAATTGTGGCTACATAAATGTAAGGATACAGTGGTTTCCAGTTCTGCATGTAAGGAGCTTGGGAGTCACCACTCCATCCTAACAATAAGTCAAGTGCTGAACAGACCGAGAAATCAACAACTGTTATAGGATTTCTAAGAGAAGTGAGGTCAGAGGGTAAACTGCTGTCCCCCAATATTGGAGAGATGGGCAGATGAATACAGGGAATCATGGGGGGCCCATATACAGGGGGCCTTCACAATATTGTGAGTTTTACCTCTAGGACCTCCACCAGTCTCTGACAGTAAATTATCAGAGAAAAATCTCCTCAAGGGGTGGGGGATAGGAACTATATTGAAATATGCCAAGGCATTTTGTTCTTAACAAGATCTGTCCTCAAAAGAAACTATTTTACCAGACCCTAACCTACTGGGATATTATCAGAGCCTAACTGACCTGGGAGAAGGGATGTATCCAACTCCAGCCCACTCTAGCCATCCTGTCTCACCTAAGGGGGAAGAAAAGAATCTGAAGAACCTCTTATGAAGTTCACAGTGCAGAGGCACAGGCTCACGGAAAAGCCTGAGATGTAATCCTAGGACTCTAGCAACTTCCCCTCCCCTCATACCTCACACCACATCACTAAGGCTATTGATAGCAGTTCCTTTTGGACAGTACGTCATATATGAATATATTAAACAAACAAACAAACAAACTACAAGGTATACTAAAAGGCAAACAAAAAAAAAGAAAAAGAAAAAGAAACCCAAAACAATACCATTTAAAGGGACAGACCAAGCATCGGAACCAGAAATGTCAGGAATGACCTCGGCACCACATTACTACAGGCTATTGATAGCAGTTCCTTTTGCCTAGTTCATCATGTCTGGATGTATTTTTTTTTTTTTTTTTTTTTTTTTTTTTTAAATTACAAGGTATACCACAAGGCAGAAGCACAATTCAAGAGTTAGGCAAGTATCAGAACCGGAGATGTCAGTGATGTTGGAATGATCAGACCAGGAATTTACCACAGCTGTGATGAGTATGCTGAGGGCTGTAATGGATAAAGCAGATAGCAGGCTTGAACAGATGGGCAATGTAAGCAGAGAGATACAAATCCCAAGGAAAAACCAAGAAGAAATGCTAGAGATAAAAAACACAACGGAAATGTAGAATGCCTTTGATGAACTTATTAGCAGACCGGATACAGCTGAGCAAAGAATCTCTGAGCTTGACGATATTTCACTAGAGACCTCCAAAACTGAAAAGCAGAGAGAATCAAGACAAAAAACCAACCAACAAACAACACAGAATGGAACGTCCAAGGATGGTGGGACACCAGAAGCAGAAGAAAGAAAAAGGAACAGAAGAAATATTTGAAACAATAGTGACTGAAAATTTCCCCCATATTAATGTTGGACACAAAACAGATTCAGGAAGCTCATAGAATATCGAGCAGGATACATACCCCCCAAAATATGTCTAGGTATATCATTTTAAACTACAGAAAATCAAAGATTAAAAAAATAATGAAAGTAACCAGAAGAAAAGAAATACCTTCCCTATAGAGGAAAAAAATCAGAGTTACATCAAACTTACCCTCAGAAACCATGCAAGCAAGCAGTGAGTGAAATATTTAAAATATTAAGAGAAAAAAATCACCAATCTAGAATTCTGTACCTTGCATTATCCTTCAAAAGTGAAGGAGAAATAAAGACTTTTTCTGACAAATAAAAATTGAGGGAATTTGTTGCCACTAGACCTGCCTTGCAAGAAATGTTAAAAGAAATGTCAGAATCTACATAAGGAAAAAGAGAGCATTGAAGCAGGAATAACTGAACGTAAAATAAAAATTTATTTTTCTTCTTAATTGATCTAATAGATAACAAGATAACAGTTTTTTTGGAATAATACTATGTTTCCCCGAAAATAAGACCTTGCTGGGCAATCAGCTCTAATGCATCTTTTAGAGCAAAGATTAATATAAGACCCGGTCTTATTTTACTGTAATATAAGACCAGGTCTAATATAATATAGTATAATATAATATAATATAATATAATATAATATAATATAATATAATACTGGGTCTTATATTAATTTTTGCTCCAAAAGACGCATTAGAGCTGATTGTCCGGCTAGGTCTTATTTTCAGGGAAATACGGTAGTTGGCTCAACAATACCATCAATCAAGTGGATATAACCGACACCAATAGACTATAGCCAACAACAGCAGAATACACATTCTTCTGAAGCTCACAGGGAACATTCACCAAGATTTTGAACACATTTAAAAGAATAGAAACTATACAATGTGTGCTCTGAGACCACAATGGAATTAAACTAGGAATCAATAACAGAAAGATATCTAGAAATTCCCCAAATAGGTGGAAATTAAGCAACACATTTCTAAAGAACACATTTCAAAGAAGACATCTCAAGAGCAACTAAAAACATTTTGAACTAAATGAAAATGAAAAGACAACTTATCACAATTTGTGGGACGTAACAAAAGCAGTGCTTAGCAGGAAATTTATGGCATTGAATGCATATATTAGAAAAAGATGAAAATCTAAAATCAATCATCTAAGTTTCTACCTCAGGAAATGAGAAAAAAGAGTAAATTAAATTCAAAGTAAGCAGAAGAAAAGAAACAATAAGAACGAGAGCAGAAATCAATCAAATTGAAAATAGGAAATCAATACGGAAAACCGAAGAAACCAAAAGCTGGTTCTTTGAAAAGATCAATAAAATCAACACACCTCTAGCCAGGGGAACTAAGGAAAAAGAGGATACAAATTACTAAATTTAAGGATATCAAATAAATACCACCCAAAATACCAGCTTTCCATGTACTTCTTGTTTGACTCCTTTCATTGTTTCACTTCTTTAAGTTGTCTGTAGGGTAGCTCGCTGATTCCAGCCCTACTCCCCCGGCCTAATCACCTCTAGCTGGGTGGCAGAGGCGGGAGGGGGTATGTTCAGAAAGGTTAGGGGGCTGCTTCAGCAGTGGAAGTTGCCCATCATTAATGCTTTGATGCCTGACATCACTGCAATGGCGTTTCCTTCTTTCAGTTCAATGAGCTGTCTGCAGTCTCAGGTTATGCGTGAGACTCTTCCGATTCTGTTGTAGAGCAGCCAGGCAGAGGCCTTGATAGGGAAATGGTGAGGAAAGCTGGGTGATTGGCAGAGGTGGGCTGGAAGGAAACTGCTTCCGAAAGAGGAGAGAAACTGGGAGTGGAGTTAGACAGTAGCTACCCCTGGGCCACCCTTCCTGGGCTACTGGGTGAGGCCTCCTTGGCTCTCATCTCTGATATGCTGCCACAGGCCACCCTCCTCGTGATCTGGTCTTCCCATCTCTCCTTAGGCAGCAGGCTCCTCCTTTTCTTTGTTTAGGATGCCCCTGCGAGCTCTCCAGTGCTTATGGCCCTGTGCTCAGCTACTAATGGCACAACTCACTAGGATCATGAGGCTTGTGGCTGTTGACTTGTGATTGTTTTAGCCACAACGTCTGTTAAAGTCACTGGGGACGGGAAATGGTTGGGATGTTTCTGCCACAGTGTGAGGTGACTTGAGATGACTTTCTTGCTCTTCAGTTAAAGGGATCTATCCTGTTTAGAGAGGATGCCTTAGTACTTTCTGACCCGTTTTGCTTTACAAAGCTTGGGGAGATGTAATTCTTTCTGGCGTGTATCACTGGGCATTTTGAGTACAGTGCAGCGGAGCTTATGGTATTCCTGGGCTGGGTAGAGGGCTCAGGAAAACTCAGAATACACCTCTGATTACTAATAACCCCCTTTCGCTCATTTCTTTTGGCGTTTTTATTGTGGTGAAATCCTGTTAAAAATAAAATCAAAGGTAACCCGGACGAAAAAAAGGTATACTTCAAAAAGGTGATAGCCAGCCTGAAACTGCGTATGAGAGGAGAGGGAAGGGGCTATTTGGTCTCCCCACAACTAACCTTGCCTTTATTGTGTGGACACAACCATCTTAGGTCTTGCTGTTTTTAGTCAAAGTATGTATACATATATAATTTTTTCTTTTTCCTGAAAACTTATGAGAGTTGCATATGACAATTTGAATAGTAGTTATAGTGTAGTCTTATTCTAGAAAGGCAGAAATGTAGGGGTTAGAATATGGGCTATAGAATCAAAGTCTCTGGATTCACCTGGGCAGGTAGGGGAGGATCTCCTCAGAACGCTAAGATCTGAATAAGAAAAGGGGCCGCTATGCATGGATATGGAGAAGAGCATCCTAAGTGGAAGGATACAGCAAGTGCAAGGGTTGTGAATGAGCGTGTCGTGTCTGAGAAAGAACAAAGTGTGGAACTGGACCACTGTGAACGGGGAGAGAGGAGCCGTAGAGGCAGGTGGAGACAGTTTGTTTGGCCATGTGCACTACAGTAGAGAATTGGATCTCACTCCAAACGCAATAAAGAGTCACTGGAGCAGGGAGCAGGCATGATTTGATTTGGGTTTTTAAAAGATCACTGGCTATTGTATGGTAAATGGATTGGGGGAGAATAAACATGGGAGCGGGGACACAGTTCAAAGCCCATTGTAATAGTCTAAGATAAGAGAAGATGGTGGATTGGACCAAAGTGCTAGTGGTGGAGATGAAGTGAAGCGGGTAAATTTGGCTCTGTTTTGGATGTGGGGTCTACAGGGTTGCTCATGTACTGCGGTGGGAGGAGATGAAAAGGGAGCAATCAATGGTAATGCTAACATTCTGATTTCAGCAACAACTGGGGGGGGGCGTGCTAGTTTAGATGGAGAAGACAGACTTTTTGGGGGGCAGGGAACTATAGGTGCAGTGTATGGATATCAAGAGTTCTGTTTTAGCTGTAAATGTGTGACATTAAACCTTAGACATTAAATATCTAAGTGGAAATGTCGTGTAGGCAGTTGGGTATAGGATTTGGAGCTCAGAGCAGATATAGAAACTGATGATAGACATTTGGGAGTCATTGATATGTAAATATTATTTATTTAGTCTTTTTTTTTTAATTAAAAATTTTATGGAGGTAATTACACAGTCACATATAGTTGTAAGAAATAACACAGCGAGACCCCATGTATCCTTTACTGTTTCCCCCAATGACAGCATTTTGAAAATCTATAGTACAATAGATAGTATATTATCTTGATAAAATTGATCTGTTTTGTTCAGATTTCCACACTTTTTCGTGTGTGTGTGTGTGTGTGTATTTAGTATTATACAGTTTTATTACGTGTATAGGTTCATGTGTGGACCACCTCAGTCACTTAACATGCACTCTTGGACATTTATCCCAGAGAAATGAAAACTTATGTTCACACAAAAACTTGTACACGAATGTTCATAGTAGCTTTACTCATAATCGCCAAAAACTGGAATCACCCCACATGTCCCCCAACAGTGAAATGTTAAGTCAAACTGTGGTACATCTAAACCATGGCATACTACTCAGCAATAAAAAGAAACAAATTATTGATACGTGCAACAATTTGGGTGACTCTCCAGGGAATTATGCAAAGTGAAAAAAGACAATCTCAAAATATGTACTATATATTTACACAGTTTTACATAATATTCTTAAAAGGAGACATTAAAGAAATGGAGAACACGTTGCCAGGGGCTAGGGCAGGAGGTGGGTAGGGAGGGTGGGTGGGGCAGGTGGGCAGTGGATGTGGTTATAAAAGAGCAACAGGAGGATCATTGTTGTGTTGCAGCTGGTGTCTTGACTGTAGGGGTCCACACATGAACCTACACATGTAATAAAATTGCATAAAATTAAATATACACATGTAGATGTTATTTAAAGCCTCAGGGATGCGATCTTGTAGGGAGAGGGTGTAGAGGGAGAAGAAAAGAGGGCTGAGATTTGACCTCCAGCATTTAGAGGTCAAGCAGGAGAGAAGAAAACTTAGAGGATTCAGAGCAGTAAATAATGTACTTCACCTAGAGTGTGACATGTAATATGGTAGGTACAGTTGCAACCAGTACGACTGCCACTGTTTTATAAAAGAGCTAAAATATGTAAAATCTGTAATTTCACTTTTTCTTGTAGACATTTTCTTTGATTAGACAGTGCCAGCATTTCATGCATGTTCTTTAATTTTCTTATTTGCCTTCACAGTTGAAGTCACAAGCAACTGGCTTAAGTCCAATGAACTTCCAATTGAGCCTAAAGATTTGCTGTTTTCAGCATACCTAGTGATTTCCAAGTTTGTACCAATTATATTAACTTTATGAGAATTGTATTTCCTATCACTAGTATCAGCACTTTCATTTTTACATTTTCTACTCATTTTATAAACCAATAAAGACAAAATACAATAAAGTATTCACGTAATTGCACAAATTGCTTTACAAAGATGGTGACTGCCAAAACAGAACTGGTTGCAAGCAGGCAGTGCCATAGTGTGATAGATTTAAATGTTTATTACTCAGCTGAGGTATGAAAATATGCATATGAAGGCAATTTTGCAGGGGCCTATGTATATCTACAAATGCATTTTTTTCCCAGAAGTAAATATTTGAAAGACAAGCCCCACTTGGATTTACTCATCCCCAGGCTGACCAACTTTCTTTCATACACCTCTCTAGCCCTTTTGTTCACAGAAGCCAAGAAGTAGGGTCTCTTTTCTTAGCACTGGTGCTTAACTCAGTAGTAATCAATAGCTCAAAATATCATTTAGTTGCTAGTCCTCTTACTTAATGAGGAGTTAACGATTGGCTAACAAAAGGCATCACAGATGGGAAGCAACAGACTTGAAGGGAGCCATGCCAGTCACTAATTACTAAGACATATTTGGAGAGCACGGTACTTGTCTTAACCACAAGTGAGAACTTCCATTGCTTCAGGCTTCCTTCCATTTCCACAATGTTTGAGTCATGGTTTAAAATCTAATGCTTTAGCAATTGGCTTGGCTTTCCAAATCTCAGGTCCATTTTAATTCTAAAATAAATGAATCGTTCTTATTCCACAAGAGATTATAGTACTTCAATTTCTCTAAGAACTCAATTCCCTCATCCTTGGTTTACCTGCCCTCCACCCCCAACATATGTCCCCAAGCAGTGGCTACTTGCTGAGGCATTGTTTTAGATCAGTGCAGATTTTCTTTTGGAATCTTTACATTGGTAAAAGAAGCCCCCCAAATTAACATTAGTGACACATTTGTGAAGGCTGATTATTTGTATAAGGGTTATTCCATTTTACATATTTTGATGGTTATTGTATTATTTATTTGCAGATAGCTGGGTGAGGAGATGATATCTTAATGCTACAAAATTCTTTAAAAATGTTTAAAAATATGTATTACATCTGTACGTTATAAAGCATAATAATAAAGTGAACATTTATGAACCCATTCCCTTTTTAAGAACTTTAGCAATGCTATTGAAATTTCCACTCATTCTTCTTCCTTGCCTCCTACTTTTGTTAGCTGTACCATTTTTATACTGTTAGAGCATATAACACTTTTATACTATTCTCCTCTCCTTATCTTTTAACCTTAGTCCTACAGTTAAATATATTCAAGGCTCAGACCATTCTTTATCCTGAAGCTTTCCCAATAATTTCTTACTTGTCTGAAGCTCATTTTCCAGTAGACTACTCAGGAAAATCTCATGGAATCGATATCCCTGAATTCTTGCATATGCATAATTGTTTGGTTGACACATTTATTCTGGAAAGATAGATATAAAATCTTTGGCTTGTATTTTTTTCTTGGAATATCTTTTAAAATGTTGTTCCATTGTTTTCATCATAAAGTGTTGTTGAGTAGACTGATTTATTTTCTGCCCATCATATGTGACCTGGTCTTTTTGTTTGAATTCCCTAATAAAATTTTCCCTTTTCTTTAAAGTCTGGTAGTTTTAATAGAATATATCTTGGTGTTAACTGTTGTGAGATAATTTTCTCGGGTACTTGGTGTGCCCTTTTGTATGAAGATTTAGTCTTTTTTTTTTTTTTTTAATTTCAGGTGTGTTTTCTTGAATTATTGTTAATTTTTTTCTGTTTTATTTGCTTAAGTTTTCTTTTAGGGGACTTAGGTTATATGCATGTTTAAGCATTTTTGGCCTATCTTTTCTTTATCTTCGATCTTTTTTATTGCCTATTTCCATATGATTTTCTTTATATTTCCCTTTTTATTGTATATTTAGCTCCCTGAGTTTCCATGGGGTCTAGTTTCTCTTGTGTTCCATTTGATTAATTTTTTTCTAATTCTGTCTGATCTCTGACAATCTCACATTTTATTCTCTTATAGTCTAGCCATTTTATTTATAACCTCATTTATTTCTGATGTATGCTGTATTTTTTAAAGCTAAGTGTTCTTGATTTCTTTTAGCTCACTGAGAAATATTACAGTCTTCATCTATTTTGAGTCTATATTTTTCTGGTTTGTTCTCATTGTCTGTTGGGGTATTTTACAGTTTATTTTAATCTGTTTTTCTGGCAATCATTTAGTATGGAAGTAGAGGGTATTTTCCTTTCATATTTAAGGTAGATGGGTTTTCCTGGGCTGTGAGGAGAAAGCTTCAGAGGACTGTGTAGATTGTCCAAAGTAGCTTTCACAGCTTCATAGCTGAAAGGCGCTCTCTTTTATTGTTACTATAACATAGTTAATATGTGGCCTTTCTGTACAGCTATTTCTCTGTCTCTCAGAGCAAAATCTGTTTCAGGAAGGTTTTCCTCCTCTAGCCCTGATTTCCTTAGTGCTGTAAAGACCTTTTCTTCAAGAGAATTGCTCTTACCTTTAGATGTAGGATTTGTGTGTTCACTACTTCTTGGGCTCTGCTTGCTCTGGACTCTTCCTCACTATATATATAGTATTTGAAACTTTTTTTCTCCATGACCCCAGGGCCCTGCCTTGCTCGCCTTGTTTTTCTTTTTACTTCCAGCAAGTTTTCCTTGGATGAGGCTCTGTCTTTCTAGAAGAGAATTTGCTATATGATACCTTTTATCTTGAAGTCCCTCTCCTTTTTTAAAAGAACACTGTTATTAATATAGCTACCCCAGCTTTCTCTTGCTTAGTACTTCCATGATATAGCTTATTTCATACTTTTATTTTAACCTTTCTGTAGGCTTCACTTTTAGGTATGTATCTTGTAAACAGGATCTCGTTTACATTTTCTTTCACAATCAGAAAATTTCTGTTTTTGTAACTGGCAAGTTAATTTTATTTACATTATTTTATTATTGATAATATCTGGAACTGTTTCAAACATCTTACTTAGAGTTTATATGTGTACAGTTTGCACTTTATGCCGTTTTCCCCCTCCTGCCTCTTTTTATGTTTTATTTCCTGATTTTCGTTTTACAATTTTCCCCTTTCAGAGGTTAGAACATGTATGGCTCCTGAGTACTATATTCTATTCTTTCACTGTTTTTTTCTTAAAATCTTACCATGCATATTTAACAATCCAACAAAGTCTAAAATTCTTAGTATGTCTGGCCCGCTCCAAAAATAAGAAAAGCACACACGCACACACAAAGCACCTAAGAACACTCGCAATGTGGTCACTCTTCTGACTGATTTGTATGCTAACGTTGCCCATTATATTATTCTTTTATCATTTGATGTTCAAATTGGACTTAATATGTTTTTGTTATTATCATATCTGTTTGGATTTACATTTATGTTCCGACTTTCTTCATTTACTATTCCTTTTTGCAACTTACAACTTCCTTCACAGATCATTTTTGTTATGCAGCCATAGATAACTTGTATTTTTGATCAGTTATGGAAACTTCTCAACCATTATTTCCTTAAAAATTACTTCTGCATTCTCTCTATCCTCTGAACATGTCTTGTATAATCTTGATCTATTTATTATGTCTGCTCTATATTTTTGATCATTGAATGTCCAAGCTGTGTTCTGTAACGTCTAGTTATCAATTATAATTCTCTCTTCGGTTGTATCTTATCTACTGCATAACTCATTTATTACGTTTTTAATTTCAAAAGTATATTATTTATTACTCAAAATTTTTTTTGTCTTTCAAATTTCCTTGGTCATTTTTGGTAGTGTCTTGTTCCTGCTCATTTTTTATTCTAACTTTCAAAGGATTTTTATATTCATATTTACTTTATATTTGGTATCTGATAATTCCAACTTCAGAAGTTCTTGGAGGTCTGTTTTTTTCAATCTGTTGACTTCAGTCATGCAGTTGTGTTTCTTTGCGGGTCCGGTGGGTTTTGAGTTGTGAGCTCGTATATGACTGAAATTATCCTGTGGAAATTCTGAGGGCCTCCACGTTTAGTTGTTTTTCTATGAAGAAGATTTGGTTTCCATCCGCTGAGATCCAAGAGATGTTGCCAAACTTGAGATGCTTTAGCCTTTTGAAGAGTCCTTGCTTACAGTGGCAGTATCAGGTTAAGCTCCACCTTGCCAAGGACAAAATTCCAGATATCTCATCAGCATTCGCTCCCGACAAGTTCCCTGACTTTGTTTCTTCATCAGTGTTTGCTGACTGGCACTATACAAGATTCAGCTCATAATTTTTCTTGTTTTTCCCCTCTTAGTTCTTGAGACTGTCTCCTAAGCCTCAAAATGCTGTATAAAGTATGTTTAAATTAATCTATAATTTTGTTACATTTCCTCTGAGTACCTAGTTCTGGTCCGTCGTACTGCTGGAATTGGATGTCAGGATCACTCACTTTTCCCCAAAGAAAATAATTTGTCCAGTACATAGTTCTTGAAACATGTAGAATTCAGAGGGCAAAGATATGATCTTCTCTGTTAGTAGACAAAGACCTTAATGTTAGGTCTTTAAAAAACAACAACCATAAAACACAGCTCATAATATTCTTTTATTTGTTCCTCTTTTCTAGTATTCCTCCAGAGAGTTTATTTAAATTATAGTTTCAGTGTAGTTTATTAAGTAAACTTTTTTTTTGCGATTATATCTGGGCATCGTTCTATAAAAGCTTCTACTTTCTAAATTCATTTTTAAAATGAATTTTAAAATTCACCAAAGCAATAAAAACATGATGGAAAATTTGGGAAAAACTACTTGTAACTCTGCCTCCTTAAACACTGAAGTACCCACAGAGCACAGGTAGAGATGAGCTACAAGCCCTAATGCAAGGATTCCCCAGATCACAGACCAGTCAGCTGGGGCAAAGGCATGAGAGAATCCATGATGCTTGGCAGAAGAAAAATCCAGCAAGAAGCAGAGAAAAACATTTTCCTTAACCCACGAGGACCAACAATGTCTGTTTAAGAATGTTCTTTCCTAAACCCTGCCCCAGACCTGCCAATCAGGATCTGAATTTTTGACAAGCTGTCTGAGTGATGAGTTGCTCACTGTAAAGTTTTAGAACTACCAGCCTAAGGGTTCCCAGCAATTTCTTAGCAAGGAGAAGAAACTAGATACTGATATCAATCTCCTGAGTGCTTTTGGTTGTTCTAATTATCTACATTCAAGTTAATATGGGGTAGATGTTATATAGTTTTCATTTCAGGTTGTGGGATCAGTCATCCTTAAAACCATTGTTTGATATATTATTAAGTGTTATAAGTTCCGTGGAATCTGCATATAACTGTCATTTTTAATCACAATATGATATTCTAATGAGAGGAGTAAATCTTAATTTCCTTAGCTGTTTCTTCATTGTTATACATTTAAGTCATTCCCAACTTTTGGATATAATACTAAATCTGTAATAAATGTTGGCGTTCATAGACTTTTTCTTTTCTTTTTTTTCTTTTTCAGTCTTAGCATTATTTCTTTGCACTTAGGTACTTAGATTTGGAATTACTGGAAGGAAAGTCATTAACACACTTAAGACTCTTGATGAGGATTGCCAGATTGCTTTCCAAAAGGTGATACCAATTCAAACTGCTGCCAGCAATGTGAGAATATAATTCAAGGCACCCCGGCCAGCATTGGGCATTATCATTTGTCTATTATGTAATTTGTGTTCTTACTGATTTTTAGTTTTCAGCAGTTGGATTTTACTGAGTTCACTTAATGAGTCTTCAGAAAGGGCAGGGCTGAGTGGACAGTGAAGAGATGTAGGGCAGAGAGCATCCCAGTTGTTTAGACATCCACCATAGATTCTAACCAGCATCTGTTTCCACTGGCTCTACCAAAGTGCAGGTCTGTACTCTTTTTTCAACCTTTATTTCCTCATTTGTGAAATGAAGGTGTGAGGTCAACTGCCCCCAAGATCCCATTTGGCTCACGGTTCTGATCCATCCCTTGGTGTGAGTCTCACATTTCAAATCTGTGCAGATTTGTCTGATTGACTTGTCAATAGTTGTAGGAATTTATCTGTCTACCTTGAATATTTTTGTCTTTTGTTTGGTGTCCTCAGTAGAATGTATTTTAGATTTTGTTCCTCCT
This sequence comes from Rhinolophus sinicus, assembly GCF_036562045.2. Lineage (NCBI taxonomy): Eukaryota > Metazoa > Chordata > Mammalia > Chiroptera > Rhinolophidae > Rhinolophus > Rhinolophus sinicus. Next base: position 28,614,306 of record NC_133751.1, read on the forward strand.
CTGCTCCCTCTCTCTCTTTTGAAAATTCTGATAAAAAAAAGAATGCAAATATGGTATATGAATATTTAAAATGTGATTTGCATTTAACAAATTGCACATGATCACATAATTCCCAATGTGATTTTGCATCAGGAAAGAAGTGAGAATATGTATTTTATATTAAATGCATAGCATTTAAATACTTTAATACAAACAAACTGCATTTGAATATTAATCTCTCCCCAGAAGACTTTGCCAGGCACATTAAATATTTAAAACTTTTCCTCATTAAAAAGTTCTTGAACCCCTTAAACATTTCTACTTTTCTATGTTATTTGTAATTTTCAAAAATCTTGGTATTTTTTAATGCATTTGTCGTGAATTTTGAATCTCTACTTGTGAAGCTTTTCTTCCACAAGAACTGTGAATTAAAAGGCCAAGAATTGTCCAGGACAGAAAGTGTGAAACCCATCATACTAAGTACAGCAGTGAGGAGAGATGAATATGGTAAGGGGAAGGATGTTGTCCGACATAAGATGTCCTGCCTAAGAGTTATAGAAACATAGATTCTCAGTGTTGGACATGACCTTGGAAGTCATCAAGTTGAATCATCTATCTAATGCAGAATCCAGGTATCATATCTCCAGGTAGTTGATCAGCCAATCACTTCTTGAATGTTTTCAGTGTTTGAGAGCTTGCCACCTAACAAGCCGATCCCATCTATGTCATAATTAGACAGTGCTTGTTGTGGGTAAGGTCTTACTAACTCGAGTTCAATTCTACTTCTAAACGTGAGCCACTAATTTTACTTTATTTTTCTGGAACAGTTACATGGGAATAGGTAATTCTCAAAGGGATTTTGTTTAAAATAATATTCTATAGGTATGTTTGCTGTACTTAATAATGATTAAAAATAAATTCCACTACAAAGAATGATTTTCCAAGTGTGTGTTGAGGGAGTTGAAATCAAGAACAAGTTAGATGATTTTTTTTGATTTCACACCAAAAACAAAGATGACAAAAGAAAAATAAACAAATGGAACTACATCAAATCAACAAGCTTCTGCTTAGCAAAGAAAACCATTAACAAAATGAGAAGGCAACATACAGAATGGGAGAAAATATTTTCAAATCACATATCTGATAAGAGGTTAATATCCAAAATATATAAAGAACCCATACAACTCAATAGCAAACAAATCAAACAATCTGATTAAAAAATGGGCAGAACAATAGAATAGACATTTTTCCAAAGAAGACATGCAGATGGCCAATACATACATGAAAAAATGCTCAGCATCACCAATCCGGAAAATGTAAATCAAAACCACAATAAGATATTATTTCATACCTGTCATCAAAAAGATAAGAGATAAAAAGTGTTGGTGAGAAGGGAACCCTTGTGCACTGTTATTGGAAATATAAATTCATGCAGCTATTATGGGAAACAGTATGGAAGTTCCTCAAAAAATTAAAAATAGAAATATCATATGATCCAGCAATTCCACTTCTGGGTATGTACCCAAAGGAAAAGAAATCATTATCTCAAAGAGCATTTGGTAACCCCATGGTCATTGCAGCATTATTTATTTACAATAGCCAAGACATGGAAACAATTTAAGTATTCATTGATGTATGAATGGATAAAGAAAATGTGATATATATACATATATCACTGGTTACAGCTGACGGCCAACTAGCCACAGCTGATGGCCATCCAATCACAGTTGATGGCCATTTACTGGCTGAGCCAGCACCTGTATATGTGAGGCAACCCATGCTGTTGCAAATGGTAGGATTTCCTTCTGATTTATGCTTGAATAGTATCTCATATTCATTTATATATATATAAATCAGAAGGAAATCCTACCATTTGCAACAGCATGGGTGGACATTGAGGGCATTATGCTAAATGAAATAAGTCAGAGACAGACAAATAATTTATGATCTCACTATATGTGGAATCTAAAAAAAAAAACAAAAAACTGAACTCATAGAAAAAGAAAACAAATTGGTGGTTGCCAGAGGCAGGGGGTGTGGGGAGGAGGAACTGAAGCAAGATGGTCAAAATGTACAAACTTCTAGTTATAAGATACATAAGTTCTGGGGCTATAATGTTCAATGTGGTGATTATAGCTAACAATAATATATTGTAAAATTAAAAGTTGTTAAGCATAGGTCTTCAAAGTTCTCATCAGAAGAAAAAAATTTTAACTATGTGAAATGATAGGTGTTAACTTATGATAATCATTTCACTTGTAAACATATATCAAATAATTGTGTTTCACACCTTAAACTAATATAATGTTACATGTCAATTCTATCTCAAACTGGAAAAAAATGATCAGAAGTCAATATAGACATCTTTAAATCAGTGATCAGAACATAAAAATAGCCACCATATTTTGTTGGTTATTTATGGGCACAGCACTTTCTCGTAAATAAATACTTAATTGGTTTATTTTCTTAAAAGAACAAGTCAAGAGTTAATAATTATGACAACAACAAGGAAACATCTAGCACATAGTGTTTCTTCTGTGCCAGGCACTGCTCTAAGTGCTTTACACACATGGACTCATATAATCCTTACCACCTGAGGTATGTATTATCTGCATTTTACATATGAGGAAAGTGAGGCGCAAACAAGTTAAATAACATCCCAAAGTTGTTTCTACATAGCTATTAAATAACAGTGATTGATTTTAAATCCAACACTTTGATCCAGTTTGTGTTCTTATTTATTATGCTACACTTAGAGTGCTCATGCCATTCAAAGTTATCATTCAAACCAAGACACTTTTGAGAGTGAAAGGGGGTGCTAATAACAACTACTTCTGGACAGCAACCCATCTATACTGCTTCTGAAATGACAGACTGATAAAAGAACGTATTGAAAGTTCTCAATATGACCATGAGGGGCAGATCCAAGTTTTCTGGGGCCTGAATGTTGTGCTGTTTTGAGTACCCTCATTCAGAAAAAGAATACAAATTATGAATACATTAGATATCAAAATGATTTTTTTGAATGAGAAAGAAATCATAACAAATTAGTGGGGGAATTCAGGTCCCTTTCATATGAGAGCTATTTGGGTAATTTGCCAGAAACCCTTGTTTGTGACTTGGCTTCCTTCCCCCACCCGGAACATTCCATAACTTCCAGATTTCACAGGTGTGGTGCAAATCAGGGGCCTTGAAGCTTCAGCTGCATTAGGTTCATGGTCGCTGTACCTCTGATCACCATTTTCAAGTCACTTAGAAAACAAGTTGAGTGCTTAGAATGTTTGTGGTACTCCCCACTTGATAAGATAAAATAGCATTTTAAAATATACATCAAAGGATCACCACAGACATGCCAGAATGGCCAGTTTACAAGTCCCTTATCCCAGTAAGGCTCCATTTAGATCCTACAGAGCAGGTCCTGCCCAGGCAGGTGAATGGGTTGATCTACTGGTTCTGAGGTTTTGGTTTGAGTTCAGCACTGGCCAGTGTGTTATTTTGACATAACCCTCTCTGTCACTCTTCTTATTGATCTCTTTGTCCTCTCTCCCAGGTCAGAGATGGCTTTGTCATCTTTGGTTCCCAGCCTGAGAATACCTGTTTCTGTAAAGAAAACATTTGTGATTCGACAGGGTCTGGTGCCCCTCATATCTAGGAATCTCGTGGTGCCATATGCATTAGCTACATTAGATTATCACTAATAAATGATGAGAAAGACAAATGCTCACTGCAAAGTCTTCATTTATTTGTGGTTATGTATGGATCTGAATGCTTTCAGAGATATATTAGGTTGGAGCAAAAGTAATCGTGGTTTAAAAGGTTAAAAATGATTGCAAAAACTGCAATTACTTTTGCACCAACCTACTACTTTAAATTCTGTGACTGTTCCCCTGTGCAATTCCAGCTTCATTCTCATTCCCTTCCGTTTCTCCTTTGATTCAGTTCTCCCACACCTGTCCTCTCCCCAAAGCCCCTTGGTCTTCTAGGACAGCTGGTGCAGGAGTGGGGTTAGGAAAGAGTTAAAATCCATTTCAGGTTGCTTTTCTTTCTTTGTTTTCCTTTCTCTGTTCGTCCCCAGTGGCTGTCCTTCAAAACTAACTATTAGAAATAGGAGTTGAAAAAGTTCTTCCTCACTGTCCTAATAAAGGGCAAGAAGTCTAAAATCTGAAACTAGTGACTGCCTGTCAGCCCAAGTGGTTCATTATATTCTTGTTTGTCTTGTTTAGATTATGCATCCCCTGGGCAAGAGGCCGGGTGGGTTTATTACAGTGCCCATTGCTCAGTCAACACCATCGAAATTAAAGCAAACACTCTCTGGAATGGCACTTTGTGATCAGGGGTCCCAGCGCTCAGCCTGCTTAGGACTGAGAGGTTTGTTTGAGTTAGCTATGGCCCCATTAAAATGGACCGAACCCAAAATGATGGGGATGCCCTTGAGAAAATTCATTTTCTCTTTCTGACATGGGCGGCAGAAGACACGTTGAAGCTGTAAGACAGCTTGAAAATGACTAATTTTAGAACCCGTTTACACAGCTGCTCCACTGAAAAGCTGACTTTCATTGTACTGCGTGCTCTGCGAGCGCTTGCCTTTATTTAATTAAAAATGATCATCAAGGCCGACTCTGATACAGCAAGGTCCATAGTAAAACTGCAAGGCGAGTGCAGTTGCTCTCTGACATTCTGCTTTATTAGATGTCAGTTTATAATTAAAAGTTTGAATGGCAGAACTCTGAGTACCCAGCAAAAATGGAGCTTAATTATTTCCAGCTATCTTCCTAGCAAATACATGAGACTGTGAGATTTCAACATGGAGGGAGACATTTGGCACTGCCCTTTGAAAAATGCAGAAATAGGAAATGCTCTAGGGTTTAGAATATGGAAGAGGGAAATTCGTATTTTGAAATGCAATTGAAATCATTCCCTGCTAAGGTGAAGGAGTTATATGTTTGTGGCAATAGATATCAGAAGCAAAACAAAGGGAGTCAAATATCCAAACATCAGTCTTGGTTATGAAGTTAATTAGTAAAATAAAAGTGCTTTTCCCTTCCAGTTAATACGTGTAATTGCTTACGCCATGATACTCATTTTACAGGAATGCGTTTTAGAAATATGCAGATTTTATTGAAAAAATATTTTGAGATTTTTTTCCATTGTGCAAACTAATACAACAATTCAGTAAACTTCGAGAATCATCAAGTGTTCTTTTATTTTTTGACAACTAGGTGCCCTGAATTGAATTAATCGCAATGATCAAATGTTTTTCTCATAAGGGCTATTTTTATATGTCTGAAACTTCACACTTTGGAAGTGAGCCAGTTAGGAATTTCTGGGGAACCAACCAACTCAATTGTTAATCTTATTAGCAAATTACATAATATATGCCACATGTACTTTATATTAATACACATGCCATGCAGGGCAGCCTGCGGGGTCTCAGCTCCCGCTCCCCACACAAGAACACAGGACACGGTGAGGCCAAAAAGGAACACCCACGGAGCCATAGATGGGGGAGTCATACCACTATATTCTCGCTGGCAGCTGGGTTTGCAGACACAGGAAGCAGGAGCCACACAATCTGCAACCTGCCGTCCACTTGTCTCTGCCAACCAACCGACTCCACTTACTAACTCTAATCCGCCATGCTAACTGCAATCCACGCTTGCTGGCTCAGCCTCCATCTTCTTGCTAGCCCCCCATTTTTCTGCTAGTGTAGCCACAGCAGTTATATTAGTGGCCAATGGCTCACTGGTTACCCCTGACGGCCAACTAGCCACAGCTGATGGCCATCCAATCACAGTTGATGGCCATTTGCTGGCTGGGCCATCACCTTTCTATGTGAGGCCGAGAGCCTGGAAACTGTTCTCTGGGGCTCTGTCCCCACAACACACAAGGCTACTTGCAATTTTCTTAAGACTGCTGCCTTCAATACTACCACATTATAAGGATCAGGTCAAGTTCAATAAAATGACTATCAACAAGGTTACTGTTGAATCTATTTCAAGTCTGTTTTAATGGATCAAAGTTGAGGTTCACGGACTTTATTACTCCTTTATTACCTAGTCTTGTTTAATATAGAGACTGATTAACTGATAAGGCAGAAACAATGTAAAGGGACATTACATGTTCCAAATTACAGTAGATTTGTTTGATGGTTTGGAGTCTTTGCATCCTTGTTCTCTAGAAGGAAATAGTAGCAAGCAAAAAGAAAACAGCCATTTTCTATTGCCAGCACATTAGCAAGTGGCTGAAATTTCTGCAAACTAAATTTGGAACCCAAGTTCAGAAAATACTAAGCCATACCAGTTTCCAGCAGCCTCAAATTTGCACATTTTTAGAACTGTGTAGTAAATTCAAACATGAGAGGTAAATTACGTTTTTAAATGAAGTACCTGTGGTGTTTGGAGATGACTTTTTTAGCATGCAAGTTCTCCACTAATTAGCTCCCAGGAGGTCAATGAGAGTTGTCGTTCTTCTGAGTTCAGCTTGAAAAAAGTAAACCAGCAGTTAGCCACCCATGAGCATTCAAAGTATTGTTTAAAACACCACCCCCCTCAAAAGAAGAGAGACTATGCTATACAGAAGATTAACTTTGGTTTACAAAATATATTTTAGAAATAGTGTATTTATTATATCATCTCCTTAGTGTTATCATCTCTTTTTTAGAGTCATAGTTAAATAATATATTCTCTTTTAAAAAAATTGTGGCGTGCCCTTTCTAAATACTTTACATTGAGAATCAGTCCAAGTTATGCCACATTTTGGGAAACAAGCTCCGTGAGTCCGAGACATGACATTATAAAGACTGAAGAGACTATTAAACATATTGATGAGAGCCTCTCTACAAGCTGCTGGAGAACAGTGTCCCTCATCAAGTTCGTATCCAAATTCTGGACCATCCTAACCAGCTTGGCTAAATCCCTCTCCTCAGGTTAATTGGCATTGTATGGAAAAATAAAGGGCCAGTGAAGAAATTACTTATCTTCTGCATCGTGTGTATGAAAGACTAGATTGGACTTAAAAATTCTTGGCACAAAGTGATAACACTCTATGCAGTCCCTCACTCTTTCTTCTTTACCATTTTTTTCTTGATGTTCAGTATATATTTTAAAATTAGGTTTCTTTCAATTCCATAAAAATGACACTCAAATCCTTTTGGGATGAGTTAAGCTTGTTTTCCTTTTTCTTCCAATTTTAATGACTACAGATGTTAGTATTTCCTCTTAAATTGGGTTATATATTGATGAGAATCATTGTAGTAGCGTTGGTCTGTTAATGAATTCCTTCAGGAAGAATGTATTAAGGTTTGGCTATGTACTATGGATTGTTCAAGGTTCTGGAAATAAGAGTGAAGAAAGCACAGTTTCTGCCTTTTAAGGGAACAGTATGGCAGGGGAAGACCTGCAGATATATAAAGACCATGTGATATACTAGTGCTACAATGACAGGCAATATAGATACGTACTATGCTGTAGGTACTCATGTGTATTAATGTTAATATAATCCCCAGAGAAACCCACTGAGATAGGCACTATTACTAGCCCTATTTTACAGCTGAAGAAACGCAAGCAAAAGAGGTTAAGCAACTTATCCAGCGTCACACAACCCACAAGCAGCGGACCCAGGCAGCCTGGCTTATGAATTACTTACTTTTTGTTCAGGAGGATAATGCCTTCATTTTGAACCCCATAATTTCCTGTGCTTCAACTCTTTCCCTACTCCCCACCCCAACATATGCAACAAGCTATTACTCTGCGAGGCCCCCAGGGGTGAGTAGTTCTTGTACTTCCATAACATTTTTTGGCTGGGCTTTTGGCAAGCTTATTCCTGTTTCCTTTCTCCTGATTTTGTACCACAAGATCGAGGCTGGACATTCAGCCACCTTCTTACACCTTCCCTGTTGGGCAAAGATAGATAAATGCATGCTAGTAATAAAATATCACTTTGAGCTACGGGTTTGAGCTTTCAAATAGTATTTAGAGTACAGGGTTTTGGAGGAACTTGAGATCTGAGACAATGATTGAAGAGATTGATCTTTGTAACATTCCCAAGGGTACATAACTATAAACAGGGAAACAATATAGTTATGCTGTCTTAGATATGGCTTTAAATCTAAGATTCTTTTTAGGTCTAGAAATATCCTTATACGCGTATGAGAGAAGCAGGAATCCATTTAGTCATTCAATATATATTAATGAGACACACATGTTGATTTTCCTGGCTGTGGGCAATTGACCATTTACTGTAGAGAAATAAGACATGTATATATTAATTCAATAATGGAACAATTTGAAGAGTTACCTCAGCAACTAAATTAAATAGTGTTTCAAAAGGTTGCCTTGATAGGGGAGGCAAGGTTTCTGATCTTTGGCTTACAGAATGTTAGAATGGGAAAGGATCCTAGAAATAATTTAATTCACCGTTTCTCAAATTTCAAGTCAATTGGGTACCTCCTCTCCAAGATTTTTTAAAGTATCTGTGTAATTAGTACCTGTATATTATTTAGTTAATATTTTCCTTTATATTAACTTCCTGTTTTCATTTAATTACATTATACCATAAATGAAATCAGTTTTACATGTAATAAATAAAAAAATAACCATAAAATTAAATACAATGAAGATGAAACAATATTTTAGTTCTAGCTAAAGACTGCTTTTGGAAGGCTCTGAACTTAAGGCCTGCCCTCTCTTTGTTACAAAAGGACATTTGCTGGTATTAGGGAGGTGTCAGAGCTATACCAGCACTAAGCTGAGACTTTTTCTTGACTTTAGAAAAGTTAAAAAGAGCATTGAAAAGGAAATAATTTTCTTACATTGAGAGTCAATATTATTTATGTTTCTACTTATGTAAATCTGAAACTGTGGGACACATTAACGTAGTTTAATGTCCTTAGTTTGCAGAGTAAAAAGCCTAAATTCACTTACTGGGCAAGTCAACACCGGACCTGGGTCTCCTGATCGCCAATCTCTTTTCTGTACCCTCTCCCTGTAATAAAAAAACACAAGAGTGAATGCTTTTTAGAGATAACCTGTTAACTTAGGGCATGGCCCATCTGAGCTCTCTTGTAACGCCTTGTAGTTATGGACAGTGCCTTTATAATGGAATGATCCGTCGTTGCTTTCCCGCCTTCGTTGAGTACATTTACTATTGCCTTTACATATCTGCTTGCTTATTTGTGCATACTTATTTGTATTTAAACATAGAATACGTGGAAGTTGAATTTTGGAGGTTCTTGAAATTAAGAGACTGAATTCAATTCAGCTCAGCAAGTCAGCAACCAGGATAAGTATAATCCCCTCCTCCCTGCTACCCCCTACACTGTGATGAAGTGATGAACAGCTGGAGTTTTGCTATTACCCTGGGAACAGTTTATTTCGACCTTGTCACAGTGTACCTGCTTGCTATTCCTAGTACAGTACCTCTTCTCATCAGAGAACTTGAAGCAAATATTATATTATGCTCTTTGAAATTAAAGCTAAAGTAGGGCTTAGGATGGCACCAAAGCAATCCACTGGGGGAGACGAGCTAAGGCACATTACCATTTTCTCTGAGACACAGTTCGTCACATTTTTCATAAGATATTTTACACCTTGCACCTCACTGTGAGAAAAAGAGCTACACAGCAGCCCAAAGAGGGCAAATTTAAGATCACATAAATGCTTTTCAGTTTTAGGTCTTTTTCCCCCCCTGGAAATAAATATTATCTTATTTGGGCTTTCTTATTATTGTTACTTTCATTATCCTTGTTTTTGGTTTACTTGTTTTATTGTGTTATAAACTAATTTTTAAAAGCATACATTTTATTTCCTTACAATATTTTTAGTGAATTTGAGATTAATGTCAAATGAATAATGGTCCGAAGGCTTTTAAAATGTTTGGTCTTTGCATTAGTTTTATATTGCTGCTGTAAAACGTTCCTATAAACTTTGTGTGTTAAAACAACACAGATCTATTATTTTACATTTCTGGAGGTCAGAAGTCTGACACTGGTTGCTAAAGTTGAGATGCTGACACTAAAATTGAGATGTTAGCAGAAGAAAAGAAAAAAGATGTCAGCAGAGCTGTGTTTCTTTCTGAGGCTGTATCCATTGCGTCCTTTTCACTACTTCCGATGATTGTCTGCATGCCTTGGCTGGTGGCCCTCCTCGCCCATCTTCAAAGCTGTTAATGGCTAGTCGAGTCTTTTTCACATCGCATCATTCTGACACTAATCTAATTCTTCATCCTCACTCTTTCCCTTTTAAGGACCCCTGTGATTACACTGGGACATCTCTCTATCTTAAGATCCAGGACAATCTCTCTATCTTAAGGACAGTTGATTAGCAAATTTAATTGCATCTGTAACCTTAATTCTCCCCTCACCATTTAATGTTAAGGTTCAAGGAGGGGCCATTATTCTGCATACTGCAGTCTTTTTTTCAAAGCTGTGTCTTTATACTTTTAAAAATATATCTTGAAACAAATATTGATTGTAAGGTGATTATCCATCAATTCATTTCACAATCAAAACATACCTTATTAAATAAATTAACATTTTCGGTATACATTTGCATTTTAAAGATTTGATTAATTATGAAATCTGGTTTTTCACAATTCAGATGGTGTCATTAAAAGTCTTTTCCGAGTGACCATTCACTCTTAATCTTTTATATGTTCTTGGTATTTGGGTGTGAAGTTTTAGAGATATTAATTAGTCAACCCTTTGGTAGGTGGATTTATGAAGTTTCGTTATGATATGCTTTTTAATCAGTTGGTCTTTTCTTCTCTTCCCCAGTCCATTCTTTCCACATAATACCTGTAGTTCCTTCTACTTAAAGCTTTTCTTGTAATTATTGATGCAAATCAACACCAGCACTTAAAATAGAGGCCTCAGATCCTCAGTTATAGAGCGAAGACTGTGTTCTACTTTGGGATTATTTTCAGTCTGGTTTGGTTTAATCTAAAAAGATTCCCAAATTCTGAATTCATTCATTACATCAATGGATATTATAATTTAGCACCTATTGTATGCAAAAGTGCTTTCAAATAAATAAAAACATGTTATGTATGGTTTCTGTTCTCAGTATTAGAGAGGCAAGATGAAGAAATTAAATCAGCATAAGAATAATGTATCAATACAGACTGACAAGACAGAAAATGTCACAGGCAGCATATGATCAATGATTAATTGACAAATCTCTGGAATAGGTAATAAGTATAATGAGTTCTGAGAAAGGAGAGTGCTCTTTGTGTTTTGTGTACCCTGTATATTACCCATTACCACTTAATTAACCCCATCAAGCTCCCAAAGCCACGACAATTCTCCACCTCATCATTAACCTGTCCTTGGAAAATGAAATGTCTTGGTACTGATGCAAGTGCCGTTATAAAGCTAATGCCCAGATTAGGAGGAATTAGAACTATTTTCAGATATTGGGGATTAATAGGACCATTTGTAGGAGATGCTCAGCATAAAGTAGTCATGGTGAGTGCTCAGCAATTATTTATTAAAATGAAATTATATTAACGCAGCTCTTATTTTTTCCAAGTTGAGAGACACTTTCCTAATTTTTAGCTATATATTATTTCAGTTTTTTTCATGATTTCCATTTATTTATTTTGGGGGGATTTTCAAGTTGTTATATATGTAACTAAATTTAAAATCAGTGGTGGGTGTAATTTACACAGTGTTTTCTGGTAATTAATGACTATTAAATAAAATACAGCCTGATATCATTTTAATAATAATTTCTGTCAAAGGAGTACTTGCACTATTTTCATTCATCCCAAACCTTGATTTATATTTATCCATGATGTTGATATTATTATTACTGTATGAGATGGGTTCGTTTTACTACATATAATTTTAGTACCATCCTAAGAAATTTAAAGCTATAGAAGACTATTTTTTTGAAAAGGCTTTTTTATTTTTGCCTTGTTAGGTCAAGATGAAAGAGTAGAGTTTGCAAACCATAGACTTTGTTCATTGGTGATTATTTACATCCAGACCTAGTCTCTGGTAATGATGTTGTTCTTAGATGTGTATTGCTTTTGAAAGTTTTAATTGGACTGCTTTTGATATTGAAAGAGACTTTCTGTAGAGGTAATCCAATCTCATGATATGGCTCTATTTTCTTGCCTCCCTAACACAGATATTTTCTTTCCACTATTTATAATTGCATTTTACAGCAGCAGTGATACCTCAGTTTTATTTTTGCATATGTAATCTCCACATGATCCTCACAACAATCTTGCTGAAATTCTGGAGTGAGAAAATTCAGAGAGCAACTGGTTGTCTACTTGCAGCTAGATCTTGTGAAACAGTGGAGGCAGATGAAGTGGGGTTATGGTACAATTTTCTGTCTATATTATCTTCCTTCCTCAGCACAACATATTTCTGTTTGATCCTTCACTCCATTGTAGGTTGCTCTCTTTCTTCATTATTCCCATCTCAGTGAGATTAAACTGCTTGACCAATAGAATGTGTTTTGACTGGCAGCAGATAACTAGCAATTCTTCTAGCTCCTGTCTCATACTATTATTAGCTCCAACTATCACTAAGATAGAGACCACTTTCTAGAAAGCATTATTTTCATAAATACATATATGTATTTCAAATACATAGAAATATGTATTGCAAAGGAAGAAAGCACAGGGTTAGGAGGAAGGTGACTTGACAAGATAAGAGACTGGTTAACTGCTCATCAAATCCCTTTTCTTTATCTTCCTGCTGGACTACATTTCCCGGTCTCTTTTGTGATAAATGGTGGCCAGATGACTAAACAATAACCAATGAGTGGGAATGGAATTGATGTGCCACTTCCAGACTTGGCCTATTATAAACTTCTTCTCAGTGATCCTCCGTAATCTCTTCCTGTCAGACACAGGAGATCGACCCCCAAAGTGAGCCTGGAAGCCTTGGGTTGCAGACGACAGAGATGCAACATGGAAGAATCCTGGGTCCTGAATCACTGCTTGTACGAGAGGCCCCCAGCAGCTCTGGAACACTGGTGGTGTAATTTGTGTAAGTGAGACATGCACTTTTCTTGCATTGGAGTATTTGTTCATTTTGTTACAACAGCTAAAATTAACTTAATTGATACACTTGGGTCTGCCAAGGTTATGTCTCTAGGTCTCAGTTTCCTCTTTTATAAACGGAAGGAATTTGCCATACTGGCCTCCTTGCTCTTCCCAAATACACGGAACACTTGGGACTTCTGCACTTTCTGTTTCCTTTGTTTGAAAGTTCTTTTCTCAGAAACGCACATGGCTGACGCCCTAAATCTCCATTCTAGCCTAAATGTGACCTTATCAGTGAGTCCTCCCTGGCTACTCTAAGTATAATAACATTATCCCTTCCCCATCACTCTTTTCCCCTCTTATTTTGCTCTTTGCTCTAGTTTTTCTTATAACAAAATCACCAAACAATTGATCTGTTTACTGTGTTTCCCTGAAAATAAGACCGAGTCTTATATTAATTTTTGCTCCAAAAGACACATTAGGGCATATTTTCAGGGGATGTCTTATTTTTTTCATGTACAACAATCTACATTTTTTCAAATACAGTCATGTCATCTTCTTCTGGAACATCGTCATAATGTACTAAATGTGTCCGTCTGGCTGACAATCTTAACTGGGGCTTATTTTTGGGGTAGGTCTTATTTTTGGGGAAACACGGTATTTTTTTTTAAATTTGGCACTCAGTAAGATATTTGTTGAGGACTTGTGTGAATGAAGTGCTTTCTAAAGGTGCCAAAAGCGATAACAGATCATGTTCCCTAAATTTGAGAATTTACAGTCTCAGGGGGAAAATAAAGTAGATTAAAAATCTTAAATACCCAAAAGGCATATATACTTTGTCAACATTATATTGCCAAGTATGAAAGTAAGATAGGGATTCTAGTAATTATTGAGAACTTACTAAGTATTATATAATAAAATTTTCAAAACACTGTTTTATTTCATGACTTTGCAAAGTCAGTATTATTTTACCCATGTTATAGATGAGGAAACAGGTTAAAATGGATGGAATAAAAGCTTCATGAGAGTAAGACCACTTGTATTTTATGTACCATTGTTTCTCTGGCATTTAGTACACCTTCTGATAGAAAGAGTTTTTAAAAAATGGTTTAAATAACTTGTCCATGGTGGGACAGTTGAGATTAGAATACACACTTGCCTGAATACAAAGTAAGTACTATCTTCATTATCTGAGGATGGCAAATATATGGTAGTCTGATTCCCTTCCTGACTCTGGGCTGTTGCTTTTGCTGTTCCCTCTGATGAAAGGCTGCTCCCTTAGAAATGACATGTGTGAGTTTCCCCTTTTCAGCCCAGCCATCACCTTAGTGGAGAGGCTTTCCCTGACCACTTAGTTGGAAGTAGCCCTCTCTCGTTAACTCTATGCACCACCTGTTTTTTGCCTTCATAGCACCTACCACTGTATAAAACTATCTTGTTTAGTTGTTTGCTTTTTAATTCTCTCTCTATCGTACTAGAATGTGAGTTCCATGAACATCGTGACTTTCTGTCCCCACTCTGTCCATAGTACCTGACACATAGTGCTCAATAAATATTTGTTGAAGAAATCAATAAACCAATGAATCATTAATAATTAGATCAATGTTCCCATTCTTTATTGCAGTGCTCATGGCAGACATTACTAATAATCAATCAAGTCATTTTCTCTTGCTAAATCCAAACTCATACTCCAGTGACCCATAGCATCAGCATCATCTGAGAGCTTTTTAGACATGCAAATTCTCAGGCCCCATGCAGATATGCTGTGTAAGAATCTGCATCCCCAGATGATTCCTGTGCTGTAGCAAAGTGTGAGAAACATGACTCTAGCAATGTCGATACTAACACAAATCAATTAGGCTTAGTGAATAAGAGGAACCCTCTTTATCATCTCTGTGTGCTTCTCCGTTGTCCTCATACAGAGCCAGAGCCCCAGCTGTGGCATTGTTATATGTTATCTAGAGTGATGAGGTCTGAGTACAGTTAATGTGGAAATATTTCATAGAAAAGATGAGCTTCAAGTGTTTAAAAACAAAAAAAGGGATTTTGGTTGCTGAAAAGGTAGAGAGAAGAGTAGTGGGTCAAAGAAAATTGAGTAAGTACACTTGGTATTAACCAACCATGGAAACAGATGGACATCTGTGCGTAGAGTTGGAAGGATCCTTGGTCCACAGCAGTACTTACCTTGACTGAATGGATGTAGGAGGAAGGGAAATGAAAGTAGTGGCAGAGGCAATGGATGAAAGTAGCATGAAAGGGGCACATGGGTGGAACAAGGCTAGATTGGGTCTAGGTAAAAAGTGATGTTAGCAGTTAAAAGCAGGAGAGAAAAAAACCTACCAGGGCAATTGAACTTGGGAAGAAGGAAATTATGAGTATTCTTAGAGAAAATAATTATACTAGGTAGTGAGGACACAGGCTGTAATGTGAGAAGTTGCAAAGTTAAAGGCTTTCACAAAGAAGAAGCTGATGAAGAAGGGCAGCATGGATATAGACCACTTACTCAAGTTTACCATTAAGGGAATCAAAGGGAGAAGAGAGTTTAGCTGGAAGGATGATAGGTCCAAGAATTACCTCCTTAGACCTGGGGAACCAGGGTCCCTGCCCCGAGCGGTGCACTTTACAGGGCCTGCTTTGTGTCCTTCTCTGGTCATGCCCTTCCCCACTGGGGGAAAGATGAAGCAGCAAAGGAGGCATGCCCACCCGGAGTCTCTCACCCCTTGTTTAGCATGGTCCCACAACCTAGACACCAGAATTCCCTCCCTAAATGACCTCAAAGGCCATTTCCAGGGCCCGTGCAGACCTCTTCCTCTGGTCCAAAATCTTGATGGCAGCACTACATGACTAGTGTGCACATATCTAAGCCCAAGGGTATACAGTAGGGGTGTTTTTGGCCGTGGGGTTGGGGTAGTCTGATCAGAGTCCACACAAATGCATATGGGGCCCCCACATTGCTGGATGGAGGTAGGGCTGTGAGGAGAGGGGGCTAGGTCTAGAGATAGGGGTGGCAGGTCCCAACTGCATTACTACTGCCTGGAGGCTGATATTGGACTTGTGATGACGTCATTCAGTTCTATACATACAAATATTTTTCACCTTAGGGGAAAAGATGTCTTCATAACTTATGAATTTAATTAATTTTATTTGAATCTTCAATTAAGGAAGTTGAATGACACACAGCTGAATGCAGTATATTTACTGATTCTTCAACGATTCAGGAGGCACCGATATGGTGTCTTCAATAAATATTTGCACTCCCATGCAGATGTGGGATTAATCAGAGTGCTATAGGGGAAAATATAGATTAGACTCAGCTTCTATTTTTAATGCACTTGCGTTTTTAGAAAAGATCTTTTATCATGAGAGGCATTCCTGCTGTACTAAAATTAACCACCATGTGAGTGTAGCGTTTACAGTAACATCACGCTTGTGTCTGGCATCTGTGTTTGTCTCCTTGTTAATTCCTCAACCTTTCCATTTACTTTTCATGTTCACAAAGGTTAATTGACATTGACTACTGTTTATATGAGGAATTCCTTGGTGAGTCTTAGTGGTGGCCACTTTGCAAGGTTTCAGTTCAGTTGAGCAAGAACTTTGACAGTCAATCTACACAGCTCTCTGGAAGCCTGGCACTTAATTGAACTGCACTACCCCCGACTGGGTCGCATTGTTAGGTATGGGGGAAGTTTGATTTTCTTGGCTCTCTCTTTCACATGGCCTAATCCTTCACACACTGACTCCCTTGTAGGGTTCTGATAGGCACTTTCCCCTTTTGCTCTGTTGATGAAGCAGTAATGATTCACTAGTGATACTGATGCTGAGGGCGGAGGGCGGGCCTAGGGCCGTAAGTATACATTTGTAAAATGCTTTTTGACTGGTATACAAATTTGTATATATGGTATTGTTCTCTGTACATCAGTGCTAGGAGGTAGGCAGGGCAGACAGAATCCCCACTACACTGATGGGAGATCTGACAGTGCTAGGAGATAGAGTGGCAACTGAGACGCTGGGTCTTCTAACTCCTGCTCCCACGCAGATGGCACATGGACCCGTTTCCTTTGGCATGAGGATGGCTTGTGACTGCTGTGAAAACGCCTCATGCTCTGTACACTTTGAAAATTGTAGATGTCACTTCTTGATTCTGAGTTGGTAATTGGCTCCTAGTCACTTACTTTCCATGCCTTGGATTTTTGTGGGTTGTGGTTGTATATTGTTCTCATTTTCTTCCACTGGCCGGCCTTTCAGGGCTCGGTAGTATTGTCACTTTGAGAATACAGTATGTTTATATTATAGCAAAATATATAATAGTACATATAGAATTGTGTGTGTTATAATATCTCCTGATTTTATATCTACTATCATGAGCTGGAATCGATGTGAAACGCTAGGTTGGGGGTGATGTAGCCTTATTGTTTGATGGTTTACCAAGGCAGGGAGAATCATATCAATTTTTCATTAGGTGAATAAATGGTCAGGGTTGAGATGTCTGTCTAGCTGTCACCTCTCATAAAATCACCTCCTTATCCTTTGCACTTTAGACCCAGAGAAATAACATTCATAATGTCAGGGAAATGGGCTACCACCACCCCAGCTTCCTGTTTCACACCCACAGGCCCAGTAAAGGTGCCCAGCCAGCACCTTGGCTAAGGCTTCACACAGACCCACAGTGGCCTGTCCCTCAGCTGTCCTTGCAGGGAACCACCTGTAGTTGCTGGCCCTGTGGCAGTGCCATAGCCTCTGGGAAGGGGAGGATACCAGGAATTTCCAAGCCCCTGGCCCTTCTACCTGAGGTGGCCGGACAGCTCCTAACAGGTCTACCACTAGTGCCTCCATTTCACAGTATCTGAGGACTCCTAGGTGGGCCTGAAATGGACACAAGTGCACCCCTGCCCATACCAGTGTGGCTGTAGGCTTCCCAGGTTGGTTGACGAAGCTGGGTGGCTTTGGAGCTCATATTCTATAGCCTCTGAGTGGTGTGGTGAGTGAGGATTATCAGGGATTTTCCAAGCAGCAAGCATGAATTTGTAAAAAACCAAAATTCATAGGTAGAATAATCTTGCCAGATTGCCAGCTATGATGTTGGGGTGTCATATATTTTAAATTTCTTTACCACTGAGTGTGAGAGGCATGGAACTGTAGGATCCCACCTGGTCCCTTTCCGGATTAGGCGTGCGGTAGACATCTGCTGACCAGCACTTACAGGAGCTGAATTCTTATCTAATGCTGTTTGCAGAAGTCTTGTAGCCAAAGCCTTTGAAATCAAAGGGAATCATCAGGGAGAACAAAAGGTAATCCCCTGCCCTTAAGAGACAGAGTCTTTTGTTGTTCCATTAACTGTCTGCCTTAAATATGTGAGTGGTTTAAGTAACTGGAGTGCCTTTGTCTCCCTGACTGTCCTCATTAGGCAGATTGAGCATTCAGCATGCACATATATGTGCACACAGGCACACGTGCACACGGATGCACACACATGCCTGCCACAGTCTGGTTCCTTGGAGGGTACAGCCATGTCGCTATTTATCATTCATCACAATATGAGATCTCTGGTATGAAATGTTCTGTCTTCAAAAACAGATATTGCTTCTCTTTTAGAAAAATATCCTTGGCTGGATCCCTGGAACTTTAATTAAAATCCTGGGTGCTCTTTAAAAAAACCTTATTGCATTTCAGACAGCTTGGATGTAAAGCAGTGAGGCCAGGAACCAGAACATTTTGCCAGTGGGATGGAAGGGACCGGAGGACAGATCAAAGGGTTGCCTGGGCTAGCTGGTCTGATGGGGCTCAGGGGACAGCTCCTGGGGACAAACCTGCCTCTTAATGAGGGCCAACCCATTAGCCCCAAGTCTCTAGGTCTGAAGGTAATTATCGGAAACTCTCACAAATTTTAGTCCATTTGTGCCCTTGACATTGTCTGAGATGTTATAAATACAAAATGAAAAAGATTATCATTAATTAGTTAATTCATTTGTATTTTGTTATGGAGTAAATGTGTTCCTTCAAACTTCATATATTGAAACCCTAGCCCTCAATATGATGGTATTTGGAGGTGAGACCTTTGGGAAGTGATAAGGTTCAGATGAAGTCGTGAGGATGGAGTCCCCATGATGGGATTCGTGCCCTTGTAAGAAGAGGGAGAGACACCAGAGGTTCCTGTGGTATCCTATGAGGATGCAGTGAGAAGGTGGCTGTATACAAGCCAGGAGGAGGTCTCTCCTCGGGAACCAAATCTGCTGGCACCGTGATCTCAGATTTCCCAGCCTCCAGAACTGAGAAAAAAATATCTGTTTAAGCCACCCAGTCTACAGTATTTTGTTATGGCAGCCTGAGATAACTAAGACATGTGAGGTCTGACAATTAAGTTCGCGAACGTGTTGCAACAATGTTCTAACCTTTTTTCATATCAGAGGAGGGATTATTCATTATGAATTTGTACCAACTGGACAAACAGTTAACCAAGTTCACTATTTATAAGTGCTGAAAAGGCTGCATGAAAAAGACGAAAACGACCTGAACTTTTCACCAACAATTCATGGTTCTTGCATCACGACAATGTACCAGCTCACCCAATGACTTCTTTACCCGAAGATAAAGGAAATATTGAAAGGAAGACATTTGGATGACATTCAGGACATCAAGGGTAATACGACGACAGCTCTGATGGCCATTCCAGAAAAAGAGTTCCAAAATTGCTTTGAAGGGTGGACTAGGCACTGGTGTCGGTGCTTAGCTTCCCAAGGGGAGTCCTTCGAAGGTGACCATAATGATATTCAGCAAGGAGGTACGTAGCACTTTTTCTAGGATGAATTCGCGAACTTAATTGTCAGACTTTGTATATTATTCATGGCACTTAACATACGTGTCGCTCACTGAACTGTGAGCCACATAACAACAGGAGCCGTTTCTATTTTGTCCGTTGCTGTGTCCCTGGTACTTAGCTGGGAATGTGGGAGTGGTAGGTACTCCATAAACACTTAGAAATGGATGGAGGTACATGGCATACGGGGTATGAGGGATGTGAAAATGACTAAGACAGCTCTGTCCTCACAGGCTAACGGTGGTATTGAAGGCATTCAGATACTTTTGATTATTATAACATGAATTCCTGGAAGAAGAGACGGTGGTGGGCATAGGTGTTTGTAAGTAATTCTGCTGTGTCCATACCTTACTGAGACCCATTGTGGTCTCTCTGACAATGGCAAACCCCTTGAGGGAGGGTCTCGTCTTAAGTGTCCTTGTGTTCTCCGCAGCATGGGGTGGAGCGTCTAATTCACTAGGTATTTGTTGAATGAATGGATGAAGCAGATGGCAGTGGAGAGATAAGAAAAATCTCTTAGAAAAGAAGCACTGGGCCCTGGAATGTGAGGGGGCCTGGAGGCTGCCCAGTCAATACGTGTTTATTGAACACACTAAAAGATGAGCCCGCCATTTTCAGCAGGCTTGCCATCGACCCTCCATCAATAAACATAAACACTGTTCTGCCCTTGACCTCAAGATTTAAAATAATAAATAGCTTAATTGGTCATTATTAATTCTACCTTGGATTTATTATAGATTAATGTGGCCTTGAAAAGAATCACTCCCACACTCAGCCCAGGCATTTTATCCTGAGCCTCCCAAAGGGGTGTGTGTAGTAAAACAAATAAAACCGGCCTCCCATCTCCACCCTCACATCGATAGCACATTTGCTATTGAGTCCAGGCAAATGGCCATTTGCGAGGTTGCATGAGGAGTTAAGTCACACGGGCACAATGGAATATGACAGCATTCGTCATGGTAATATTGTCCTTCTCATTACATTTGAATATCTATTAGCAGTGTGCGAAGCTTCCAACCTCGCTTCCCATTCGAGAGCTTAGGAGTTCTTCAGTCAAGATGAAGTCCACATGTGCTCCCCAGAAATTATTAGCCGAATTGTAAGCCTAAACAGTATCACAGCTATTGTCAGTAAGAACTTAATTTGCCAAAGCTCTTTTCTTCCCATCCTTAATTATGTATATATTTATGGACTTGAGCCACCTGCCTGCTCAGTGTTCGTGTATAACCGTATCTCTTATGTGCCACTTAATGGCTCAGGGCTCTTCCTTTATACTCTCTTTGCTGCAAACTCTACATTTAAATATCTGTACTCGGTTCAGCTTCTGAGTATTAAAACATTTTTTTCTCCACTTCCTTGAAAAGCTGTGAACAAGCCTTTTAGCATTTTATCTGGACAAAACAGTAGTGGTTTTACACAAGAAACGAGAACTCTGTAAGTAAATCTATGTATTTGTATGACTAAAGTGCGTTATAAAAAGAAGCAGTAAATCCAGTTTTCTGCATAAAAGGAATTAGATTTGCCAGTTTACCTCTGCACTGGGATTAATAAAATGTGCAACAAATAGCTGATGGAATGATCCATTTGAAGTTTGTAAAGGCATCTTGGGAAGCTGGCTGGAGTAGCCTTTTTATTTTTTCAAAAAAGGATGCCTGTTAATTTTTTGATTCAGTCTTGTGCCTGAATGACTGTTTTAAAATGATCCGAGAGACTGTTACCTGCCCATTTCTGCATGGCTGAGCAAATACACCCGCAAATCCAAGTTTCTCTTCATTTCCATCACTATACGTCTCCAAATTACCGAGAATTCATTCCTGAGCTGGAGAGGTGCCAGAAGTTTCTCATCTAGCTGTCTGTGGGCTGCCTTTTTCTTTCCCCTCGTTGAGGCTTTCTGATGCCTAGAGTGAGCTCAACTCAAAGGTTTCCAGCCTCACACTCGCCTCACATTCCCCCACAGTCACACCGAGCTCTGCGATTCTGAGGAATACCGCATGCCAGCATCCGATTCACAGTCTCCTTTTACCTGCAGGTGTTCCAGAAACTTCAAAATGCGTCTGGTAATGTATTTGCTCCTCTAAACATGCCACTCTGGCATGCATTATATGTAGCTGCTTATTATTTTTTTTTAAAATCGGTGTTCTGAATAATATGCTTGCTAAAAAATGTCAAAGGGGGCTCGTAGAGCAGAGTAAGCTTAATTATTGGTCTAGGTGTGCGTGTGTGTGTGTCCTTGTTAATGTAGTCAGATTTGCATAAATATGTATTATTTATGTACACTTATGTCTGTGCAGGCAGATCACTAAAGGAATCTCATTGAAAGCACTACTTTTTATGTACATCCAGGTTTTCTAATCAGATCTGTAAGCATCTTACACAGCAGCAAGTAGAGGAAAATTGCATTTTTCATCCTCATGTACGCGTCACGTTTTAGGCACCTATTTGAAAAACCCTCCTTTCTTCCTTGAAAAGAAGGTGATTGTGTGTGTCTGTGTCTATGGGGATGGGGTGTTGGTTTTTGAAAATTCGGAGAGAAGAGTTATCTTGCTTCTGCACGAGAGAATTTCTATCCCATGTTACCTGCCTTCTTAAAACTCCGTGGTCACTGAGGGGAAGAGATGTGGTTGTGCTTCGGAGTAACCCCAGGGGGACGTTGAGCCGCAGTGTTCAGCAGGCATTTTAGGTATTCTAAGTACTAGTGTTTGAATAATAAGTAGATGGGATAGACTTGCTATCGCCGGGTCCTGCTCTGTTTCTTGCCTTGTGGAAATCACATCCACTCTGTACATTTAGGATGTGCATGTGTTTATTGAACTCTAGTAACACAGCATGAGAGTGTGGGCTCATAAATCATACTATTTATTTGCCAGTGTTGGGTGCTACATTCTAAAATTAAGAAATTACTTAGCAATTAATAATCCATTCGGTATCTCTTGTCTCATTGGGTGAGATTTACATCCTTAGGACTTGCTCTTCTAGTTAGAGACGAATGATTTAAGGTTCAGATTTAATTGCTATTTCAAATTCTTAAGCTAGAAAGGTGCTTGCAGTACTTTAAAAGACTTATTTTGAAATATGTGTATGTATATTTCTAACTGTGGTGGTGAGCTGATTATGACTGTAATGTGCTGTATGTTTAAGATAAACAACTTGTCTTGAGTATTGCTCATTTGTTTAATAGAAATCTACTTTCTTGTCTTTATGTAACAATTCTTTCACTTTGCATTACGTTCTCGCTTTTTGAGAGATCAATAATTACTAATTATTGTGAAGATTAGAAAATAATGTAGCAACTCAGAATTCACAAAGAAAAGTAGTTTGAACTAGCAGTTTTCTGAAAAATAAAATAGATTTTTACAACTGGGTTTTCTAAATGTACAGTAAGTATTGATATTTAAAAATGGAAACATCTTAAATGTAAACTTGTTAAGTGGAACAGATTACAATAGTATTAATGCCATCTTATTGTAGTTCCTCACTATATTTAAAATGAAGTAGTAAATAGGTTAATTATTTTATATTAGCTATTAATTATTTTTGAAT
Source organism: Rhinolophus sinicus (assembly GCF_036562045.2). Lineage (NCBI taxonomy): Eukaryota > Metazoa > Chordata > Mammalia > Chiroptera > Rhinolophidae > Rhinolophus > Rhinolophus sinicus. The sequence continues at coordinate 28,637,635 of NC_133751.1, forward strand.
CATAATATTGATTATAAAACAATTGGTTTTGATTTGCTTTGGATTGGAGGAGACTGTAAACTTTGGTAAAATAGTTTACTGAATTGCAACAATAAAAATGTATACTCTTGAAAATCAGTGTGAAAACTATTTTTACTTTTTAATGTTCGAGATCTAATGTTTTATCACTTAAAGAGCAGCATACTTATGGAGGATTATGTATATTTAGAAAAATTACATAACTTTTAATGTTTATTTTATCAACCATGTTCAATTCATAATTGCTCAAAGTAGTACAGTAAAAATGCATTTCAATATGTATGAATGATTCCTTGAGAGGACATATTATATTAGGAGCCATAAAAACCTGTGTAGACTATTAATGTTATACTCATGTATTGCTCTGTGCGTAACGGAGTTTTTCAAAGGTACTATTCATTCGCAGTATTTAAATACACCTAAGATTGTGACCTCTTCGATGTAGGAATCTTTGAATGTGAATATCTTGATGAGGGTTTCAAATTGAATACGTAGGATGGCTGAAGCTTTGTAGTACTGTTTTGGTATGTTTTGCAATATGCTTTAATACATATATACAAATATTAAGCTATGTAAAAACATTCATTCAACCGCATACAAAACACTTTCATCTTACTTTTGAAGTTGGTTATTTTGTTTGAAGTCAGTTTCATAGGTGTAAAAAGAGGTTTTATTTTTCTGAGCTTATATGGCGCTGTGTGGTAACAGGAAAACATTCAGTGTCACTTTGTGGGGAATATCTTATGTATGAAATAATGAGAGGAGAGAATGCCGTGTTTGCCATCTGTCTCTAATTATGATTTCCTACTGGCTTTTAGATGTATATATTATAAACCAGGCCTTTATTTTATAAAACAGAATTATATTAATTATAAAACTTATGCAATCATTTTAGACTGTACAACACTTCCCTCATACAATAGTTTCCCCATTCTGTAGCTGAGATGGTCTTATGAAACATTTCATTTTTCAAGGCTCACATGTAGATAGAGGATATAAAAAATATAATTTGCAGACTGACCAGGTATCCACAGCCAAAAACATTCATCCTTTAAGTAAGCATTTATTGAGAGTCACTTTGCTAAGCCATCTCCTAGCCTTAGGGAAAAGGGTAGGTGGGGGAGGGGAGGTCTTGGCTAAAGAAAAGGGAGATGCTGTTCCCGCTAGTTCATTACTAGCAATTGTTTATGGAGGCACAGACACCTTCAATGTGGTATGAGAATTAGATTATATTTTGTTCTACTTTGTTTCAAACTGGTACAGTTCTTAAGGTTTGCCAATAGAGAGGAATGATCACAGTTGGGGTGGATAGGGAAGGCTGGTCAAGAAATCTCTGGAGAAGGTAAGTTCTGAACCAAGTTTTGAAGGCAGTCATTAGCAGGAATGATGGAAAAAAGAGGAATAGGCACTTTAGGTGGGTGGAAAAGAAATATGGGAAGAAGCAAATCAGGGCAGGAGACGACAAGGTGATGACAGTGTGTGGAGAAGAGGAGCCATATTGGGAATAACAGGAAGTGAAATTGAAAACAAAATCACATGGTTGGGTTTGAAGTGTTTTTAATTAAGCCTCGTTAGCCTTATTACATCCTTTGGACAGTTCTCTGAGAAAGTGAACATGTCTTCTACGTTATTATACCCAGCAACTTCTGTAAATGGCATTTCAAAGTCTATACAATAATAATGAATATTTCTTGAGCATTTACTATGGATCAGGCACTGCGCTAAATAATTTAAATGCATTATCTCACATAGTCCTCACTTGCTGTTGAAAATCCTCATTTTGCAGATGAAGAAACTGGGGTACTGAGAAGTTGCATAGCTTGTGTAGGGTTATACAAGGTCAGCAGTGGTGGAGCTGGGATTTGAACCCAAACTCTGGAACCCAGCCTTCTAACCACTACATGACAAGACCACTTCAGCCTATCACTTCATCTGTAGCTCCCGGTCCAGATGGGTATGACCGCTGTGGACTAGATGTGTCATTTATGTCCTTTGGGAGCAGAAACTAAGACAGGATTACTGAACAAGTAGTTTATTGGACTGTAAAGCTAAAAGGAAGAGGAAGCAGAACTGGGTGGGGAGAAAGTTCAGACCACAGTGTGAATCTGAAAGTCTCATCCAAGTCAGTGGCCTCCAGAGGGAAGATGGCCTTACCTTGAAGGAGCCCCACGTTGAGCAGAAAGGGCTAGGCCTAGTACTCCTGACACGCTCAGTCACTCACTGGGGGTTCCCAGGAAGGACATGGTTATGACTCAAAAGTGAAAGCAGATCCTCTGTTCTGTACCTGGAGGCTATCAGCTAACTGCACTTTTTGCCGCTGAATAACAAGTTATTTTTTGAAGGGAGATCTGAGTGGTAGACCTCCTTGGTTGCCAAGGTGATATCTCTACAAAATATCCCATGGGAATTCAGGGTGGGGCGAGCAAGGCACCTAGGGTGCAGAATTTAAGGAGGCCCTCACTCTCAAGATGATGTAAATGCAGGGTGGCGTGGGTATGTGAGAGGAAGTGTCTCCTTAATTTTACAATTTGGAAAATATATAGGAGGTTCATGGGAAACATGCCTGGAAAAGTAAATCAGAATCCATCAAAGAAATGTAGGCATGGAGTTTGTTTTCCCTTGAAGGTTTTGGAGCAGAGAAGTGACATGATCAAATGGTCTTTTGAGAAGGTGAATCGTGGTCATGATGTGGAGGATGCAATAAAGGGAGAGCAGTCAGGGTCAGGGAGACCAGTTAGAAGGCGGTTTTGCTGTTATAGGCGAGAGGAGATGAGAGTTTGAACCAGGTGTGTAAAGAATGGGAAAGATATGAGAAAATATGAAGTAAAGGTGAACAGGATTTCAAGATTGATTAAAGAAAGAAGGTAAAGGGAAGAGAATACTCAAAGGGGACTTAACGTTTGAATTGTGTGATAGGGGCTGGTATATTGGAACAGGAAATGGACAGGAAGAGACTCTCACTAAGGGAAGATAGTAAGAGTTCAAGAACTGTCTGCCGATGGACTTCTCCTTTATTTTTCCAAATGAGTGACATACAGACCTTTCGTTTTTCTCTCATCTCAGGCACTACTCAATTCCTCAAATTTTGCCTGAGTTTTACTTCACTGACCCAATCCTTTGAACAAAAGGTTAAGGCACGGAAGACAAAAGTTATATTTATAGACAACAACAATGCTGACAAAATTTAGGTTCCCTTTCTTCAGATTCAACAGTAAAAATATATTTTTTTAATTTTTATTTTTGTATCCCTGCAGTTTTTAAAAGCCACTTTGAGGTATTATTATTATTATTATTATTATTACACTTTATTTCTCAAGATGATGTCTTTGCTTCATACAGACCTGATCCTGGCCGCCAGAGCCTAGCAGGATCTGCTCTTTGTTTATGGGACAGATTGAAGAGTCAACACTGCTTTCCTGAGATGCAGATGTCTTCTCATAGAGAAAACCTTAAACAGCTGTTTCCCACTGCCCAGCTAATAAAGTGACAAGTTATTGATCTAACATAAACAGAAAAAAGATTAAATTTCTTTGCAAATAAAGATTCACATAGTTTAGGATTGTGATGTGTAACTGAAAACCCAATTTTCAGTGAAAGGGAAATCGTGGCAAAGACTTAATGCTAAATAAGCTTTAGGTACAGACATGAATAGTAAGTTTTTTATGGATTTGCAATGCAATGTGAGAAGCTCAAAGCAAATATTTAATTGCCCTTAAAACTGAACAGCATAATGGCAAAATTTGCATATTCTTCCAGGCTGACATGTTTTATTGTAGTTCAGGAAAACACTTGTAGTAATATTACATTAGCTTCCTGCTATACAAAAAAGTAAACTTTTAAGAGACGATCAAATTAACCTCCAAAGCCTACCAAGCAATCATACACAGACTTGTGCCTAACAAGCTGTGGCAACCAAAAGATAAGCTCTGGGTACATGTGGTTTTATGACAGTGATAACAGATCTGATGCCCCATTCATAACTAGGGCTGCTGACACAGAAATACAGGATTTGCACACTCTGACCTCCAGAGTGTGAAGCTATTATAAGAAGATGAGTGGCAATCTTCTTCCCAGCCACAGACTTAGATATGGGACAGCATGTTTTCCTTATTGCATTAAAACAAAAAGCAGTAAGACACTGCGACATGAAAGCAAAGGGGTCTGTCCATGTGGACTTTTGTGATTCTGTGCTTCACTCTTAACCTTCAGGGCAGTGATCTGTACTGGACAGTATTTAATCTTCATGACAGACTAATGAGTAATGAGGAAAGTGTTATTGGTTATTACTCATTTTACAGATGGGAAACTCTGGCTAGAGAGGTTCAGTAACTTGTTCAAGGTCACACAGCAGGTAAGTAGCAGACCTGAACTCTCATACACCATGCTGGGCATGGTGGGTGTGAGCAGAGCAGTGATGGGTGGGCTTTCCTCCCCAGAAACTTCTCTGAAGCGCTCCTTCCTCTTGCTGCTCTTACATCCCTGGGTCCTTTCTATCTACAGTAAAGAAATTCAGTTGTAAACTCAGGAACCAGCACCACAGCTGTTTTGGGTTTTTGTTGTTGTTGTTGTTGTTGTTTTGATGGACTGATAATGAGTTGCTTACTGACATTATAAATATGTCGCTACTGTATTCTAGTGATGTATGTCCCTGAGTGGGGGACATACGTCATTTGTGCCTTTTGTACCCAACTATGTCACTCGTTTGTACTCAACTATGTCACTTTTCTTAAAAAGGGCTCTGTTACGATTTGGAATTTAGAGACCTTAATTCTGTCTTCAGTTGTGGTCCACACTGAACAATTTGAGCTCAGACTGTATGAGAGAGAGCAGATTGCCCACATGCATGTGACTACAAATACGTGAGCATTCTAACTGCACAGAACTGTGGTAAAGGAAGAATTAGGGGTGATACGGCCCCTGGAAAAACTCTCTTTATTGACAGGGATAACTCCCATTTAGCTTCCTTACACATGAAGAAATGGCGTAGTAGAATAAATACAGGCTTCAGCATCAGACATTCTTGGGTACAAAGCCTCCTTCTGTCACTTTGGCAAGCCACTTGAATATCTCTAAGGAATAGGGATGATGCTTTGTATTGCTGTGAGGCTAAAGATGGTGCATGTATCATTCCTGGCATAGAATAAGAGTTTAATAAATGTGTTTAGCACAATAATAGGAGCACAGAGGCAGATGCATAAGTGACTAAAAGTACCTGATTCTGGATTCAAGCTTCCTAGGTTCAAATCTGAGCTCTATCATTTATCAGCTGAATGACCTTGGGAAATGTACTTAGCTTTTCTGTGCCTTAGCTTTTTTGTCTGTAAAATGGAAATGATAAAAGCATCTTCCTCATAGGATTGGTAGAAGGAATAACTACGTGACTTAATATAAGTAAAACACTTCGAACAGTACCTGACACACAGTAAGCACACCATGCGTGTTAAGCCCATTTATGAGATTCAGTTGACTTCAACCTTATTCTTTTCAGAGTAAGGAGCCTGGCAATGCACAGGACACCTAAAGGCAGCATTTCCAGGCCTTCGTAGCTAAGACCTGAAAATACTTATTTTAATTCAGGGTCCACTGAATCATTGGTATTATGTACCTCAGTCTAATAGTTTCTTATACAGTCGGGGTCTCGCACACCAGTTGTGGGGGAAGAGTAAATCAGTACAGCCACATTTAGATGGCAGCTTGCAACATCTGTCAACATTTTAAATGCACATCTTTTTTGACTTATCAATTTTACTTCTAAGACTTTTCCTAAAGATATACCCACGTCATTGAGCAAACAAATGTGGTAGAATTGGTTGCAGCATTGTTCGTGATATTAAAAATCTATAATCAACTAAATATACATCTAGAGAAAAATGCATAAATAACTTACGATATATCCATGCAATGGAATACTGCAGAAGAGGTTTACAAACTGAGAATTACACAAATGGCTATGAAAAACTGTACAAGCCCACTTTTGGAGAAGACAACCATTTTTCAGAGCAATCACTATAGTATGAATGACATTGTTTGTGTTAAAGAAATAAACAGATATATACTTACATCTATTTACTTGTTTAATAATAGAAAAATTCTCAAAACACTTACAAGAAATCATCGATAGTGTTTACCAACAGGAAGTGGAAATGTGCATTGAGTGGGTACTTTTACCGTTCACTGTACGTGTGCCATTTGAATTGTTTAACATGGGCATGCATTACTTTTACAATTTAAAAAAATGGTAAAAATCACTTTCTTTTCCCTATCCCTAGACATTAGTTTTTGAAATAATTAGTCCTTTATGCAAGGATAATCCTAACCCTTGGTATAATATTTTTAAATTAGTGAGCCAAGTATCATCCTAGGTTTTAACTTAGGATGTGTATGAGCTCACTGCCAAACTCCAGAGAACAGAAACCAAATGACTTAGGACATTTCTTAACATCAAGTCACAGGAGAGTCTTAAGTCCTGTGGCAAAAATTTCTGTTGTTCAAAAGTTCATGCACTTAGAGACGAGACATTAAATCAAAGAGCATTAGATGGGAGAAGGGAACATTGAGTAAATGACTTTTCCTCAGGACTTAATAAATTGAATGCTAAACATGGGGAAACATTCCACATGGGATTTTTTCACATTAAGGTTTCTCTGTATTTTAAAAGTTCCTCTCAGTCTTTTGCAAAATGCTATATAAGAGTTACATTGCTTTTGGGTTTTGAGGGTAAAAGTAATTTGTATGCAGGGTTAATCAAGATTCCTTGCCCTTTGGACTTTTAAAAGTGCTTACACATACATTGTCTCCTTTGGTACTCATAAATGAGGTATTTAGGACAAGTATTATAAAGCTCATTTTCTACATAAGCACCTGAGGTTTGCAGAGGTTAAGTGATAAGTTTAAGCCAGTCAGTGCGTAGCTGAAACACAAGGACCCTTGGTTATGTCTTGGCTGACCTTGCCACCAGCAGCCAAGGGCGTAGCTGTGTAGCAGAATCATTCCTATGGTCGTGATGTTGGTTTATTATTTTCTTGGAATCACTTTTATTCTGGTTTAGAAAGACCCAGGAATGACCAATTGAACTTTCTTCCCAATGTGAATTTTAAACACACTCATTTAAATGGTTAAGGGACAGCTAATAAACTCAGATAGATCTGGGTTCCCATTTCAACTCTACCCATTACTGGCTGTGTAATTAATCGTGGGCAAATTGTTTCATCTTTAAAATGGGGGTAATGGTAGTGTTAATCTTCCAAGGCTGCTGTTAAGAGTTTAAATAAAATAATGTATGAAAAGTGCTGGACAGAGTGCGTGGAGTATAGCAAAGAGTTCATACACACCCGCTTACAATAAAAATTAATAATATTAAAAATAAGTCAGAGTTCAGGTCAGTGCGGTCGGTGTGGCTCAAACAGCCACCAGAGCTTTTGTTTACTTGGAAGTGACAGCAGGAGCTGCTTCCCAGCGTGGGCACCAATCAGTTTCTTTCCTTTTGAAGGAAACTTCCTTGGAACCACAAAGAACTAAGAGCAGGGAGCAAAGTTGCCTAAAACTTCACTGAGCCTCAGTGCAGAGGCTCGAGCATCTTTGACTAAAGAACCCACCCCCAGGTTGAAACCAGTTTTCCAGTTTATGGTCAACAGTAAGATGAGGAAGGGAAAACGGGCCCAGTCACCCAGGGCTTTAACGCAAGGATAGTCATCCCCCTAACAGAGCAGTCCTAAGATCTTCTTGCTATGGGACTTTGTCTTTAGTCTCTTAAATTTCAACGTCTTAAATCAGATTTTGGGGGAAATCTGCAAAGCCAGAGCTCATAATTCACATAATTAATGATGGAGTGATTTATTTACTATTTAGCTTAAAAGTACTTTGCTGCTTCTTTTTTTGAGTTTTTAAAACTTGCTTTTCTTTGCTACATGATTAATTTATGCTTACTGCAGAAAATACAGAAATCAAAACAGAAGAAATAAAAGTCCTTAGAAGGAAGCATTGTTCATATTTATTTTGGTGCATAGTTATTCAGACTTTTATAAAGAAATATATTTATTTTTATGAAAACTGCCAAGCACTGTACGTACAGTTTATAACCTTTCAAATACTAACAATATATCACACACATCTTCCCATATCAATAAATGTTTTTCTATAACACCATTTTCAGTGGTTTCATATTATTATTTGGGGTAAACTTAAGATTTTTATTAAAATGTAGCTGACATGCATTATTATACTAGTTTCAGGTGTACACCATAGTTATTCAACACTACCCACCTGGCACTATACGTAGTAATTACCGTATTATTGATTATATTCCCCATGCTAAAGAAGTGATCACCGTGATAAGTCCAGCAGCCGTCTGACACTGTACCTGCTATCACAGTATTGTTGACTGTATTTCCTAGGCTGTGTATTACATCCCCAAGACCTGGAACTTTGAACCTCTTATTCTTCTTTATTGTTTCTCCCCTTTAAATCTTTCAATTAGAGTTGACATTCAATATTATTTTATATTAGTTTCAGGTGTATAGCATAGTGGTTAGACATTTATATAATTTACAAAGTAATATCCCTGACTAATACTCTATGCATAGGGTCCTAGTATACGTAGTTGTTACATAGTATACTAGCACTATACATAGTTATCACCATGTTATTGGTTATATTCCCTATACTTTACATCCCCATGACTATTTTGTAACTACCAACTTGTATTTCTTAATCCCTTCACCTTTTTCACCCTGCCCCCAACCCCCCTCCCATCTATCACCCTAAGAAATCTAGTACCCATCTGACAGCATTCATAGTTATTACAGTATTATTGATTATATTCCTTATGCTGTATGGTAAATTCTCATGAATACTGCATAACAATCAATTTGTACTTCTTAATCCCTTCCCCTTTTCACCTACCCCCAACCCCCTCCCATCTGGCAACCATGAAAATGTTTTCTATATCTAGGAGTTTGTTTCTATTTTGTTTGTTTATTCTTGTTCTTTAGATTCCACTTACAAGTGAAATCGTACGGCATTTGTCTTTTGTCGTCTGACTTACTACACTCAGGTGCATCCATGTTGTCACAGATGGCAAGATTTGATTCATTTTTTACAGCCAAGTAATATTCCACTGTATATATGTACCACCTCTTCTTTATCCATTCATCCATTCCGGGGCACCCAGGTTGCCTTCATATCTTGGCCATTGTAAATAATGCTACAATGAACACATGGATGAGCACATCCCCTCAAAGTAACATTTTGGGTTCTTTGTATCAATACCCAGAAGTGGGATTCCACTAGGTCCTTCTTTGTCTCTTAGTATAGCCTTCGTTTTAAAGTCCATTTTGTCTGGTATAAGTATTGCTACCTCGGATTCCATGTTCATGAAATATCTTTTCCATCCATTTACTTTCAGACCATGCGTGTTTTTCAATCTGAAGTGCATTTCTTATAGGCAGCATATGTAAGGGTCTTGTTTTCTTATCCATTAAGTCCCCCTATTTTTTTTATTGGAGCATTTAATCCATTTACATTGAAAGTAATTATTGATAGGTATGTAGTTATTTAAATTTTATTATTGATATTTTTATTTTTATTTTTTTCGTCTTGAAGTCCCTCTAAAATTCCTTGTAAAACTGGTTTAGTGATGATGAACTCCTTTAGCTTTTTCTTGTCTGGGAAGCTCTTTATCTGTCTTTCAATTCTAAGTGATACATTTGCTGGGTAGAGTAATCTTGGTTGTAGGTCCTTGCTTTTCATCACATTGAATATTCTGTGCCAATCCCTTCTCTCCTGCAAAGTCTCCTGTTGAGAAATCAACTGACAGTCTATTGGGAGCCCCCATGTAGGTAACTAACTAACTGCTTTTCTCTTGCTGCTTTTAAGATTCTTTCTTTGTTTTTAATCTTTGTCATTTGAATTATGATGTGTCTTGGTGTTGGTCTCTTTGAGTTCATCTTGTTTGGGACTCTCTGTGCTTCCTGGGCTTGTATGAGGTCTGCCAATTAAGTTCACAAACTTGTTGCAATGATGTTGCTAAACTTTTTTGATATCAGAGGGATTATTCATTATGAATTTGACCAACTGGACAAACAGTCACCAAGTTTACTATTTGGAAGTGCTGAAAAGGCTGCATGAAAAAGTTAAACAAAAGCGACCTGAACTTTTCGCCAACAATTCATGGCTGTTGCATCACGACAATGCACCAGCTCAGACGGCACTGTGTGTGAGGGAGTTTTTAGCCAGTAAACAAATAATTGTATTGGAACATCCTCCCTACTCACCTGATCTGGCCCCCAGTGCCTTCTCTCTTTACCTGAAGATAAAGGAAATAGTGAAAGGAAGACATTTTGATGGCATTCAGTACATCAGGGGTAATAAGATGAGAGCTCTGATGGCTATTCCAGAAATAGTGTTCACATTGCTTTGAAGGGTGGACTAGGCTCTTGTCAGTGCTTAGCTTCCCGAGGGTAGTACTTTGAAGGTGACTGTAGTAATATTCAGCAATGAAGTATATAGCACTTTTTCTAGGATGAGTTTGCAAACTTAAATGTCCAACCTCATAGATCTATTTCCTTCACCAGGTTAGGGAAGTTTTCTGTCATTGTTTCTTCAAATAGGTTTTCAATTCCTTGCTCTCTCTCTTCTCCTTGTACCCCTATAATGTGAATGTTGGTGCACTTGATGTTGTACCAGAGGCCCCTTCAACTGTCTTCATTTTTTTGGATTCTTTTTTCTTTTTGCTGTTCTGATTGGGTGTTTTATGCTACCTTATCTTCTAAATCACTGATTCAATCCTTTGCTTCATCTAATGTACTGTTGATTCCCTCTAATGTATTCTTCATTTCAGTGATTGTGTTCTTTATTCTGACTAGTTCTTTTTTTTATGTTTTCTATCTCTATTTGTATGCTTCGTTTCTCTTTGTTGAAGTCTCCCTGAGATCATTGATCATTCTTATAGCCAGTATTTGGAACTCTGCATCTGTTTTGGAACTTGTCTCTATTCTGTTTAGTTCATTTTCTGGAGCTTTGTTTTGTTCTTTTTTTTGAGACATGTTTATTTGTCTCTCCATTTTGCCTACTCCCCCTGTTTGTTTCTATGTATTAGGTAGAGCTGCTGTGTGTCCTGGTCTTAGTAGAGTGGTCTTATGTGGTAGGTGTGCTGTGGGGCTCAGTGGCACAGTCTTCTTAGTCACCTGAGCTGTGCACTCCAGGTGTGTGCCCCTCTCTTGTAGTTGAGCCTTGGTTGTTATTTGCATGTCAATGGGAAGATTGACCTTCAGGATCATTGGTTATGAGGACTGGCCACGACTACAGTGAAGGAATTGTGGCACAGGGAATGACCCTACAGAGCAGGATCTGCCTCAGCAGGGCTCTGGGGCCTGCCCAGGCTGCCCTGTGGGTTTGTTGTCCTTGGAGGTGGCTGGGTGATGCTCCATCTCCTTTCAAAGCTGGCCACTGGGCAGGAGTCTCAGGGCCACCTGGGAGGGGACCCGCTGCAGGTCAAGATCAGTCTCAGCCTGTGACCTGTGGAGTGGCCCCGCAGGAGCCTCAAAGCAATTTGTAGATGGCCACCACCCGTGCCTGGCTTGGAGCCTTGAAAAGCTAAGCACCAAACCAAGGCCAGCTTGGGGTAGACATTTCATAATTTTACCAATCTTCTAATGTTGAATGCTTAGGTTTTTGTTTTTTTTCTCTGTAAGAAAAATTCTTGAAAAATCATTGTAGAAATCCTTAATTCATTCTTTAAAATAAATTCTTAGAAGTGGAATTTCTAGGTCAAACTGTAAATACATTTTTTAGGCTTTTGGTGTCAAAGTGTCTTCCAGTTAAATTTTACCAATTTTATTTGTACTATTGGTACAGGAGTATAGGGTACAACTAGATCAATGACTATTTGAGTAAACATGACTTCTATTCATTTATTATGAAAGGTGAATTCCTTTAGAAAAGCCCTTATGTCAAAAATAAAGAGTACTTCTTCTTAATGTCAAGTTCTATTTTTTGTTTTTATACTCCAAGCACCATATATCCATTAGATGGTGTGTTAATTGTATTTGGGAGGTTGGTAATGATATCAGTATCATATGAGTAACTTTTGATGGAATGTAACAGAAAATGAGGGAAAGTTGCTATAAGCACACTTCCACTGGAGCCCATTAATTCCACCCACATACCCTTTTTAAGATGTGAGAATAAAACAATCAAGGGAGTATAAACCTTTCCACTGTGGTTATCATCACATCAATTTTCTGTAGGGCTGAACATAACCCTGCCCGATCCCTTCTGCATCATGCTAGGCTTCTCAGCAGAAAGGTTAAGATTGGAACCTTTTCAGTAGAGATTACTCGTGATGACACTAGCTCTGTTGTCAGAGTAATTCCTGCTGGAAAGAAGGTGTCTGAATTAATGGTCTAATAAACTGAGTTAGTGTTTCATCTTGGCAAAGGATTAATTAGGGGAAGAGAAATTAACATTTATTTGGATTTTTATTTGGCAAGCCATTTGTTATTACATTATTGAATTTAATACTCTCTATAAACCTGTGAGGTAGGTATTACTGTGGGCATTTTACAATAAAGGAAGTGAAGTTCATTCAGATAAAGTGTCTTCCCTATGGTCACACAGTTGGTGAGCTGCAAAGGTGGGATTTGTACCGAGATTCCCTGTTTCTGGAGCCTGTGCTCTTTATACTGTTTCGTCTCACCAGTTATTCAACAAGCCTGACTGTTTCTGTTCTAGATACTCATTGTAAGCATGAATACACTTTTAGTCAACTGAACTGTAGGTTTTCTCTTCAAAATCGGTGTATTAGGCAGACGTAGAGACTTGATGCACTTATCAATGCTATGCCAGTCAGGATACATTTGTAAGCCAGAAACAGAAAATCCACTATCTTGCTTAACAAGCTATCCTGAGACAGAGGGGTTCTGGGTTTTTTCAGAGGCTCAGTGATTTCATTATGGACCCAGGTTCTTTCTGTCTTGTTACTCTGCTATATTCAGTGCTGGCTTTTACGGTTGTGGGGTGACTTTAGGAGCTCTGAGACATCTTCATAAAACAATATCCAGAGACAGGACAATAGAATGGCTCTTTCTCCCACTTTATTATTTTTTTTTTTTTAGAGCAAGACAAACTGCCCAGTAGATTCTTTCTTATGCCTCACAGCCCAGAACTATGTCATAGATCTTTTCCTAACCCAAACACTGGCATGGAGAATGGCTTAGGCCAATCAAGATTCACTCCCAGGACTGGGGAGGGTGAACCCTGAAACTAGAGCCAGTATCTGTGGGAGGAAGAAGCAACCTGAAATGCTACCAACACTGCTTTTGAGAGTTTGAGATTTCTTTTCGTAAGCAATTGAATATATACTCTGAGGTTCTTCAGTGAGAGAAAAGTGTACTGTTGCTTTTCTAGAAAGTTTTACTTTTGTGTAACCAACATCTACAAATGTATGTCATTTTTTTCCGTGTGCTCCACCAAATCCTTCCTATAGCCGTCACTTTTCTCCAATAGGATTCTGTATTTTTTTTTTTTTACCAGAGTGTTCAATTATTTTAACTCTTCTGCACTAGTCCTTTTTGATGCAACTTCTTTTAAGAATGAGGGGAAAGTAAGATTTTTAATGGAAAGTGAAGAGACTCCAATAGTACCTGCCTACTAGGGCTGGCACAATTTTTTGCTTTTAAAAAAGAGTGCTGCCTTATTGGAGAACATTAAGTAGAAGAAACCTGTATTTTCTATCATGAATAAATACTGATCATCTTTTTTTTCAGTAAGTCATTTAGCCCTCATGCTTGTGTTAGTACAACAAAACAAAAATTGAAATAGACATCTATCAATTGCCAAAATAATTAGATCGATAAAATAATTTGTTGATTCAATGGGGGGAATCAGTTAATAATTTTTAAATTGAATTGGCTTATTAATTGAATTGAAACAGTTCAGTTCAACAATTGTTTATCAAGAACGTACAATTACTAACACAGAATAAATAATATATGCAGCTGGTTAGCTCAGTTGGTTAGAACGCGATGCTCGTAACACCAGGTTTGCCAGTTCAATCCCCGCATGGGCCAGTGTGAGCTGCGCCCTCCACAACTAGATTGAAACAACTGCTTGACTTGGACCTGATGGATCCTGGAAAAACACACTTAAACAAAAGTTAAAATATATATATATATATATATATATATATATGCCATAGAAAGTCTTACAACCTGGTAGATGAGTAAATAATCAATATATGAAAAACATCTGTGATAAACTATTACGTGAGATGCATCAAAGGTACATAATAATTATAACAAGAAAAATAATGCATTGAGTACTTATTATGGTCTAGAGTATGCTTTTATTATGCTCTACATGTAGGAACTCATTTAATTCTCACAACAATCTTATAAGATTTTTTTTTGATTAGCCCTATTTTACAGATAAAAAAACAGAGGTAATAGAGAGAGAGAGAGTCTCATGGGGATGCAATTAACTAACTCTTCCTGGGGACGTGGGGGAAGCACATGTTTGGGGGAAAAGATTTAGAGAAAAGGTGACTTTCCAACTAGGGTTGAGGGAAGAAACCCAGAATAGAAGGCTTAGCAGTGGGGGAAAAATGGCACCTGCAAAAGCATCTCTGAAAGACCTTTGCGTGTCTGGTGTGGCTGAAGCACTGTGAGGTAGAGAACAAGTGGAGGTGAAGACAAAGAACGCTGGCTGGGCTGTCGGGGCCGTGTGTGTCAAGCTAAGGAGCCAGGGCTCTATCACTGGTCAAAACTATTTAAGGTGTTTGGGGAGGATAGTGACATCTTCACCATAAGAAGATGATTCTGGGACAGAATGGACAAAAACAGATTGAGGTAAGAGAGGCTGGAGAGAAAGGAAATATAGAAGATTATTGCAATGATCCAGGACAGAGACAGTGAGCCCTGGACTCGGGGAGTAGGGGAGGAGAGAACAGGAAGGAGGGACACTCCTAGGGCTTGGTAACTTCTCGGTGAATAGTGATGCCATCGATCAAAAGAAAAAAATAGGATTATTTCTAAGCAAAAACGTGAACCTCGACCAGAAGCCATACCTTATATAAGATTTACCTCATAGTAGATCAAAGAATTGAATGTAAAATGTAAAACTAAAAATGTTAGGAAAACAACATAGGAGAAAATCTTTGAGACCCCAGGCTAGGTGAACACCTGTAAACTTGACACCAGAAACGTGATCCTTAAAAGAAAAAAATGAACAAGTTGGAACTAATTAACATCAAACAATCTTTTTTTAATGAAAGAAAAAACATCTTTTTTATCAAGGCAATGAAAAGACAAGCTACTGCCTGGGAGAAAATATTAGTAGACCACCTATCTGACAAAGGATTTGTGTCTAGAATAAATAAAAGACTCTTAAAATCCAAAATTTAACAACAAATAAATCAAACAATGCAATTGGAAAATGGGCAAAATAAATAAACAGCCATTTTATTGAAGAGGATATAAAGATGGTAAATAAGCACATGAAAAGATATTCAGCATCATTAGCCATTAGTGAAATGTACATTAAAATGACAATGAGAGGGGTGGCTGGTTAGCTCAATTGGTTAGAGCATGGTGCTGATGGTGCCAGGGTTGGCGGTTCAGTCCCTGCATGGGCCACTTGAGCTGTGCCCTCCTAAAAAAAAAAAATGAAAAATGGACAATGAGATATCAGTATAGCTATCAGAATAGTTAAAATAAAAGGCTGTGAAAACAGCAAATGTTGATGAAGATACTGAGAAACTGGATCACTCATACATTTCTGGTGAGAATGTAAAATGGTACAACCATTCTAGGGTAAAATATGGCAACTTCTCACAAAACTAAAAATGTGCTTACCGTACACCCCAGCAATTGCATAGTTGGGCATTTATCCCTAAAAATGAAAACTGTGTTCACATACACAAACAGAAAACTGTACACAAATGTTCATAGCAGCTTTATTAATAATAGCTAAAAACTAGAAACAATCCAATGTACTTCAATGTGTCACCACCAAACTGGTTTACCATGACATGGAATACTCTTCAGTAGTCAAAAGAAAAGAACTATTGATATACACAACAACTTGGGTGATCTCTAAAAAATTATACTGAGTGAAAAAAGCTAGCATCAAAAGGTCACATACTGCATGACTCTACTTATTTAACATTCTTGAAACGATGAAATTATAGAGATGGAGAACCGATTAGTGATGGCCAGGAGTTAGGGAGAAGGAAAGAAAAGGGAGGTGTGGCTCCAAAAAGGTAACATGAGTGATCTTTATGATTGAACTGTACTATATTTTGACTGTGATGGCAATTACTCAGACCTACACATGCAATAAAATTACATAGAACTAAACATACACACATATACACAGTGTACATAAAGCTGGTGAAATATACTTAAGGAAGGTGGTTTGTACTAATGTCAGTTTCCTGGTTGTGATATACTATACCGTGTTTCCCCGAAAATAAGACCTAACCGGAAAATAAGCCCCAGCATGATTTTTCAGGAGGACATCCCCTGAACATAAGCCCTAATGAATCTTTTGGAGCACAACTTAATATAAGACCCAGTCTTATTTTCAGGGAAACACGGTAGTTATGCAAAATGTTACCGTTGAAAGAAACTAGGTAAAGGGTATACCAGCTCTCTATTATCTCTTACAACTACATGTGGATCTACAGTTATCTAAAAATAAAAAGTAAAAGAGAATTGTGAAGGAGAAAAGTGGGTGTGCTAGGAAAGATTTGGAAATACTGAGTTTGGGAAGCTGAAGAAACCTGGTAAGATGTTCATAGGACAATGTCAGGGGTGAGGGGAGTTAATAAGCAGGAGGGTTGTTTGCATGAAAGTGGTTAGGGAAGTCTTTCGTGAGATTGCCCCGGAACTGAAAATAAAGCCATAATAATGCCATTCATGAGTTAACCAAAAGCTAAGTGCCAGACTTTGTGTAACTCCTCTAGACCTGTTGCTTATGCAGTCTTCACAAAAACCCTATGATGTAGCTATTGTTACTATATTCATTATACAGATGAGGAAGCTAAGTCCTAGAAGGGTTAAGTAACTACCAGGGTCGTACAGCTGGTAACCAGGGGAACTAGTCTGTGTGACTCCAGAGATTGCCCTGCCTCTGGCAATAGGGAAGAGCCCAGGGTAAAAACACAAGGAGCATGATCATTGCAAGTCTTGACAGGAAAAGAGAAGCTCATGAACGTGACAGAAATGGTAACTCCATTTTGCCCGAGTTTCTGTATTTTGAGCTTTAATGAGATTTTATTCTAGTCTTGTTCCTTAGCTTTCAGATGCATCCTAGTCAAGTCTTACCAGGGGAGAAATACATAGACCGTGTGCACAAAGTTGGTGAATGGGTGGGTTGGTTCTTAGAAGCATGTGGTCACAGAACTGGTGTATGGGGCTAGTAACAGGTGTTCTCATGGAGTCAGTGGACCAGGAACCAAGTGAGGGAAGTAAGGCCAGAGATCAGGAAACTTGGCCCAGGCTAAAAATTGGGAAGTACACTGTGGATGTATCATAATGGAGGAACTGGGAGGAGGGGAATGGAGGGAAACGAGGGTCAGCTGTGAGGAACACAAGGTGTGAGTGGGTGAAAAGAGATGATTCTGGAGCTGATCCAGGGCAGCAGGGAGCCTGCAGTGACCTTCCTTTCCCTGAGGCCTGGGACAGCCAGGGCCCCTCCCTTGAAGACAGAGCTAGGTCCTACATAGCCCATTTGTCTGCCTTAGTCTCAGACTTCCCACCTTTTGTTTTCATTAAATTGGCCAACTGGAAGGAATTTATCAAATTGATTAGTTGTCTGGGTTCATATGGGCATAAATTAAACAGCTCGCCAGCTTTTAGGAAAAAGGAATAAATGTACTTTTTAGTTTCTTGAGTGCTCTTATTTCCTCAGTTGATTTGTACCACAATTCCTACAAATGTAGCTTAAAAGTTAAACTAATTTCCTGAAATATAGTGAAAAACACCAATAGAGGAACTTCCAAAATTAGGTTAATAATTAATGTTGACACACAACAACCCTAATTTGAATTTTTCTTAGCGTATTTCTGAGTACTTCAGCACTCTTCATCTTTATAGTTCATCAATTCATCAGTTCTTGCTCCAACTAACTGATTAAAAAGAATGTTGCTGGGATAAATGGATGACTACAGGTGTACAGTAGGGAAAATACAAAATGAGTGTAGCATCAGAAATCAAGGCAGTTCTCTTCCTGATTTCAAACTGTATTGCAAAGCTGTAGTAATCAAAACAGTATGGTACTGGTATAAAAACAGATACATCAATCAAACATAACAGAGGCCCAGAAATAAGCCCAGGCATATAAAAGAATAGTTTTTCACACACACACAAAAAGAACTATGTGAGGTGATGGATGTGTTAATTAACTTGATTGTGGGAATCCTTTCACAATGTGTGTGTGTGTATACATATATATAAAATCACATTTTACACTTTAAATATATTATAGTTTTGTCAGTTATATCTCAGTAATGCTGGAAAAAAGAAATCAAGGCAGTTTTCAAAACCTAAATATGTCTCACACACATACACACAGACACAGACACAGACACAGACACACACACACACACACGACAGCTTGACGGTCAGGTTTGCTTTGGAAAAATTTGGGGAAATGTAAACATCAAAATAATAATACTCAAGTATTATAACTCATTAAATAAAATTTTCAAAAGTCCATGTGTTCATAATGATATTAAAAAGAGAGAGAAAGGAGGAAAGAGGAGTGAGGAAAACTATTCCTTGTAGAAGAATGCCAGCTAATGAAGAAGAAATGGAATTGGACAATCACTATTTTGAAATTTCTAATAAATTACGTAAAGATTATCAGTGGAAGCTAAAATCATTTTGGGGATTCAGGGCATTCCAACAATCTTAACGTATCACCCCTCAGATGACTTAAATTAATACAAAGGGGGAAAATGTGCCTCTGTAGTGGAGAGAGCCAGAATACAATATTACCTACATAGTACACTTGGCAAAAATGTTAAATCAGCATATAATCATAAGGAAGTAATCCTATAAGTCCAGAATCCATTTTATTAGACAAGTGGCTGGTATCTTTGTAAAAGTCAATGTCATGAAAAACAAACAAAAGGCAATGGGACTGTTCTAGTTGTAAAACAACCGAAGAGAAACACAGCATCCAAATACATGTGAACATTGATTGGGTCCTGGATTCTCCTCCCCACCCAACCGCACTTTGGGCAAAGGCTGTAGAAGACATTTTAGAGAAAACGTAAAATTTAAATATGATTTGTATGTAAGAAAATACTACTGAATTCATGTGATGTTTCTTAGCTGGGATATTGTGCTGCGGTCATGTAAGAGAATACCCTTGTTCTTAGGAGATTAATGTTGACGTATTTAGGGGTGAAATGTCATGATACCTACAATGTACTTTTAGGTAACTAAATTTTTTATGGATTTATGATCTGATACAATGGTTTAGAACTTTAATTTATTGGTCATTATTTTGGATTTGTCTCATTTCTCAAAGTTACGACAGTTCGTTTAAAATTCCTCTGTGATAGTTTGAACTCTGTCTCCCATTTCATCAGCTTTTTGGTTGCTTTTGGCCTTCATACTTTCTCAGCAATGATGAAGCAAATGCCTGGATTTGTATTAATCTCCTGTGTCCTTCAAAATCCACTACCCATATCTAGGTCATCAGATAGAGATTAGCATATGAGTCTGCATGATCCTTACCATTTTATTAGATTCTTGCAACAATTTTGCAAGGTCTTTTCCTTGTTTCCAGCTACCTTTTGTTTGAAAATGAATTTAGCTCATTAGTTTCCTAGAGAACAATCATTTAGAAAAGAGAAAAGTCAGGGACTTTTATATCACCACTTCCAACCCCTTTTGCTAGTTAATTCTTTGATAATAGGAGATATATTATGAAGGTTTTGCATATATATTTTTTTTTCTTCTTTTTTTTTTTTAATCAAGATTTGGCTCCTCTGTTTTCCATAAAACACCTCACCTTTATATGGCAGCCAAAGTCAGTGGCATTGAGTACTGCCTTCCAAATGTGTCTTCACCCAAACCTGGTAAGGCTGGCAGGACAGGGGCCACCCTCCTTTCTGTCATGCTGGGGAGATGGAGGCTGGAGAGGACTGGTGTCACACAGCATTTAGTGAGTGTGTGATGGGAATAGAGTCTGGGCCTCCTGGGTCTTTGGGATTTTTTCTCCTTTACATTCTTCTTCCTGGCACTGTCCCAACCCTGTGCTCCTAGCCATTCCTACAGTGACATTTCCTTTAATTGCAGTGGTTGACTGAGCATCTGCCATATGTCCAGGTCATTAGAGACAAAGACAAACACTTCATGGTCTCTGGCCTCAGAGTGCTATTGTACGGCGAGCTAGACATTAGGTATAACATTATGGAAATTATATATTATATTAGATGTAGGAGATTAGATCTAGAAAAGGAGGATAGAGAAGTTGTTCAGAGGTATCTCTGTCATTTTCAGGAACTTATTTTTGTGATTCTCTGGACTTCTCTGGAGAGAATCTGCTGTTTCTGTAGATGGGGGAGAGGGGAGTTCTACTTACTATTGGAAATTGTGGATACACTTGCATCCCTGATGATTTCTGTGATTCTGGAATTCAGCACAGGTCATTAGAAGTGTGAGAAGAACAGAAATACCATACCTCACACTATCTCCTCTCTTGTCTTTTTTTGAACGTCTACAATATAAAGAGAGCCAAATGTGTCACCAGTGGATGGGTTCACTGAGGAGCAGAGAGTGACAGAGAGCCTCTTGTGAACCCTTAGAATAGGAGGAAGAGATTAAAGCTGCTAAAAGATGTCTGATCACTATCAGGTTGTAAGTTCAGGGAATTGTGTTTTGGGAGCTAGGATTTGATCTTGGGTAGGGCAAATCATGAATGGCACTTTAAGGGCATCTTCTTTATTATCAACTGTTGGTTGACGTAAATTCATTTTCATTACAACTGGGTTAATATTTACGTAGTTTGCACAGCACGATCAGATATTATAGCATCGAAATACTACCATATCACGGGGTAATACCCATTACTCTGTGAGATCCCATACCTCCACTCTTAGCATCTTCTCCAGGACTGGCTTCACCATTCCCACCTTCAAAATCTAGCAACCAAAGAATGAATGCTTGGCACAGCAAGAAAACTGGTTGTTACATATTTTCAATATCTTCCCCTTCCTAGTTATTATTATAGTTCCTAATTTCATGCCATTAATTACACAATTCTTCCTCTAAAATATTCTCATGCCTTAGAACTTAGCGAACTGACTATTAAAACTATTTAATATCATGACATCAAGTGAAAACTCAGTCTTAGTAGTTTTCTAGTTAAAATAATAAAAGTATTAATTAATGTGTATAGTGTTCATGTTCCTGAATGCCTAGTAGAGAAGCTGCCTCTTTTTGGAGTATGGAGACTGTCAGTCAAGAGGAAAATGCGGAGGGAATCAAGCACAATGAAACCTTGCGCACTGGAGGTGCCCCACACATGTTGTCCTGTAGGGAAGGAGGTGGTTCCACGTGGAGGAAAGAGCCAATCAGCGGGCATCAGCTATTATGCCAATGCGTATTTTTATAATGGCAGCCTCCCCAGTTGTTGACTTCTCTTGGTCCACAAAGCTCCTTGTAGCGACCTCCCAGGTGTCGTCTTTAGCTATTTTCTCTGATGCTCTCCCTTGGACTGTGGCCTCAAACCCATTTAATGTCTTCCAGATTTAGACTCTCTTTGTCTTCTGGCGTCACTAGGTACAGCCCTAAGTCTTCCTGGGATCAACATTTTTGTAATGCCTATACCTCTTGTCCCTGGCTCATGTTCAGTTAAACATGTTTCTTATGTGAAAGGCTAAACTCATTGTTTCATAATTCAAGTGAAACTATTTCTATCCAAGTCTTCATGAGAGGATGTTTCTATATACAATTTCATTTATCTACTATTTACACACAGCAGCTACACATTTTTAGCTACTGGGGTGTTCAACTGTCTTTTGGATTCAGAAAAAAAGTAATCACGGCTGGCACGTGCAGAATGGCTGTCTTTGACTGTATTTTCTCTTGCTCCTTCACCACGATGAATGTCATACTAGTAGCCGTCAAAAGCATGTTCACCTGAAATGGTTCTTTTTACAAATAAGAAACATGACTTTGAGTGCTGTACATCAGTTGCCAAGCTAATAAGATAATCCTCTTTTCGTTTCAAAGTCTGTACTCTAATCTTAAAACAGAAGTCTCCTTTTCTCTCTCTCTCTCACTTTTTTTTTTTTGCAACAGCCACTGGATAAAGATTCTGTTATCGTAATCCTATTAAAATGTATTCACTTTTGCAGTACACTTTGATAGTAATATTTATCCTCTAAGCACCTAGGGAGAAGAGTGATAAAAGACAAATCTATTCAAAATTTGGGGAAAAAATATTGCAGAGAATGAGACAGGAACTATATTAAAAGCTTAGAAATGAATAGCAACTAATATCCATAGCAGAAAACAACAATCAGTAATTCATGAATTAGGCTTCTATTTAGCCTCTGAATGGTAATTTTCCAACTGAAATGTCCTGTACTGATGACGTGTGTCCATATAGGCAAATGTTGGCTTAACTGAATTTCCTGAGCACTGAACTAGTTAGTAACCGATTCTCACCTGTGCATTTCTAATACAGCCCCTTTTATTGGCACTAATGGCTTTGAAGTTAACACCATTTTAAAAATAAACAAATAATTAGCTTTGACAGATGTGTGAACAGAGCCATAATTAATGAATTGATTCTGGTGAGAACAGTTGCTTGCGCACAGTCTGTTATTGAGTACAGATGTTGGGCTTTCTTCTCTTCATTTTGTATGGGGCAATGAAAATTCCTGGTGACTTCTGATATTTTAGCTAGGAGTGAGTGCCTTTCTCTCTCTCGCTCTTCCCCCTGCACCAGTAGTAGTAAAGTTCTCTATTCCTGATATGTTCACCCTGTATTCCTGTGTTGGTCCAACTTCATTTATGTAAAAGCTAGATGAAATGATTTGCCATTTCCACAAGCTTTCCTCAAACTTTTTGTTTCAAATCAAAGTGCATTTTCAGATGTCTATGTATCTTTTAGTACTAAGCTGTCCATTTATTTTCATTCCAGGGTTAAGGCTATCCTTTATTAATGGTTTATTTCAGGTATGTCTGTGGTTCATCTTATTGAGAAAATATCCACTTTGGTCACAAAGATTCCATCTGAAAGTTACTTACAAGATAGCAGCAACTTAATGCTTAATATTATTAAATGTGCTCACAATTGCAAAATGTATATATAATTATATATTTGCAGAAACTCTATATAGTGTCCACTTAAATTTTTCAAACCTGGAGAACTTTTTTTTGAAAGTAAATTGACTTGACTTATGCTTTCCACTCTTAGGCATTGCAAATGATTTGATAGACGTTTATAAAAGTTTCCTAAAATGTGTCATATTCTACTCTCGAGGTATTTGGTGACTAAATTAAACACAAAATGGAGTTTAATAGCTTGTAGCTTGATTTAAGGGTATTTTAGGATCTACATTCTCCTTGACTAAAGCGCAAATATGTTTCATAGGTCAATTTAGGGCCAAAACTAAAGCTCACTGTTTTGAAATAAAATATTTATGAAACAAGTGTTATATTTTCCTTTTCTGGGCTAAGTCTAAAATTCCATAATGTTGATATTTCTTGTAGAAGTTTGCGAGGAATGTTCCCAGAGCTGACATTTAATCACTCACTTATCTTCAGTGTTTTACATCTAAGTTGTTGGTATGCTGGGACAGATGCATCCCTCATTTCTCTTTATATCAGACAAGGATACTATAAATTTCTAGCAACTGCTGAGGCTTAAATGTGGCATATAATTTTTTTTTTTTTTGAGAAGTAATAATGCTGGGTAGTTTTACTTTCTCATTTTTAAGTGGAAACCCTGCAGTGATTTAGTTTAATGTATATTAGTATTGCACACACCATGTGGTTTTGTTTCATTTGAAGACCAAGCTGGTGAGACAGAGAGAGCCTCCATCCAATCTCCGTGCTTCTTGGCCGAGAAGCCTCAGTAGGACTGGTTGGTGAGGAGTTGATAGTTCAGCAATCAGCGAGCAAAACAAATGGGGCCTGTGACCTCAGGAGGATATCAAGCCACACAGGACCATGTGCTCTTCCGTAAGGATGCCTTACGGATGCTCTCCTTGGCCTCCTGGCCATCTGGTCTCGCCCTCTCTCAGCCCATCCCTCCTTTTGTTCTTCTCTTTGGACTTGGAATCAGAATGGGGTGAATTCCACTCCTCAGTTCATTGGACACTCTCATCAAGGGTCCATGCAAGGTCCTCTTTTTGTTTTATAAATTTATTTTCCTTTTAATGCCTGATCACGAAACTCATTCTCCCTTCCCAACACATCCACTCACATGTGTTTGATGTGAGTACGATGATGTGTGATTCCTTATAAAATATGCAGTCTTTGTGTGTGTTTCAATTTGTGTAAGTGTTGTTATATATGTTATATGTCATATAAAGTGTCTTTCTTACATTTTCCTCTCAATACATTTTAAATGTCTATCTATGTGTGTATACTAGAAGCTAATTCAGTTCTTCTAATTCTGCATAGTTTTTTATGGAATAAAGCCACTGTATTTACTTATCCGTTCGCCTAGAGTCCTGCTCAATTAAGTGGCCTCCACCATGTCTCCACACCCTGAATTCTAGTGCATTGACAGCTTTACATTCCTCTACAGTAGCAGAAGTCTTCTCATCTCCTGTTTGGCCCCATGCTCACCGCTTAGATAGCACCTATGATTATACATCTTTTACATTTCTCCTTAAGTGTAATTTAATTCAAGAAGCCATTTCCGATCTCCTCTTCGGAGTGTGCTTCGGAGGTTCCCATTCTGTGCGTGTTATACTCAGTACTTCCCTTAGCCAAGGTAAGTACTTTATTATAATGCCCTACTAGCCAAAGAGCTCCCAAGGGCCTGGATCATTTCTGCTTTGCTCACTATTGAACGGTTAACCTCTCAGCAACTAGCCCAATGTCTAGAACATGATAGGTAGTCTATCAAAATGTTGTTGACCGAATGAATAAATGTGTAAAGGAAATCAAGACATGACTACTGAATCCAAGAAGCTATTAGTGTTGCCAGTGACACCCCCGTTTTATTGGAAACTGAAGCTCAGAAAGATGAAATAAATTGTTAAAGTTACGTGCAGATGAGTCATGGAGGTGGGATTCAAACACACATATCTTTGTGTACAGTGGTGGTGACAAGTAAAAGCTATTGCAGTGGAGCTCAGATTCTCACAGAGATACAATGAACAAGTAAACATGTAATTTCAGGTGATGTGAAGAGACTTGAGAGAGCCCTGGTGGTGGTAGTGGATAATTTAAATTGGTTGGTCAGGATGTTTGGATAGACCAGAATGAGAAGGAGCCAGTCATGGAAAAACCCAGAACAAGAATGTTCCAGGCAGAAGGAAGAGTAAGTGTGAAGGCTGGGAGAGGAGAACAAGTGTGGTGGTTTAAGAACAAGTAGGAGGCTCCTGAGGTTGAAGATTGGTGAACAACTCGGGGAATAGAGATGAAGTAGATGGTCTCTTCGTCCATTCGAGTTGCTATAACAATGCACCATAAACTGGGTGGCTTATAAACAGCAGACATTTATTGCTCACAGTTCTGGAGGCTGGGAAGTCCAAGATCAGGGTGCCAGCACGGTCAGGTTCTGGTGAGGATCTCTTCCAGGTTGCCGACTGCCACCTTCTCATTGTAGCCTCACTGACAGGAGGGGGAGAGTGTTTGTAGGCCTCTTTTATAGGGCACGAAAACCATTCATGAGGGCAGAGCCCTCATGACCGAATCACCTCCCAAAGGCCTCACTTTCTTATACCATCACTTTGGGGTTAGGATTTCAACATATGAATTTGGAGGAGGGGAGGCACAAACAAACTACAGCAGATGAATACTTAGGTGACATCACATAGAGCCTTATAGGCCACGGCGAGGACACTGTGTCAGGAAGCCATTGAGAGGTTTTAAACCAGGGAGTTATCTGACCTGACTTACGTCTTAATAAGATCGCTTTGGCTGATTATACGGACACAAAGAGTGGAAGGAGCGAGACCAGTTAGGAGACTGTTGCTGTAACTCAAGATGGTAGCTGTGGGAATGGTGAGAAGTGGTCCGATCTGAAATGTATTTCAAAGTAGAGCAAGTAAAGAGTTGCAAATTCATTGAATTTGTGTTTGGAGGAAGAGATTGGGGTGGGGGAGGTGAGAGAAAGAAAGGGACCACATTGAGTTGACTAAAGGGAATGACAGAGCCATTCATTGAGATGGGAAAGGCTGAGGGTGGAGCAGAATTCAAGTAGAGAGCCAGAAAAGGAGAACTGTCTGGGACATGCTAGACATCCAGGGGTCTTGTCATGGAGGGACACGACCCAGGGCATGGAGGAAAGGTTAGGCCTTGAGATATAAACGTGAGAGCTATCAGCATGTAGATAGTTGTAAAGTGAGGCCCCCTGGAGTGAGGGGAGCTGGAGAAGAAAGAGAAGGGGGCGAAGGATGTAGGTCCAGACTCTAGAGCATCTCAACACTTCACAGTTAGGATGAGGAGGAGCAGCCAGCAGGAGACTGAGCAGGAGTGGCCAGCGAGGGACAAGAGAGTGAGAAAGGGAGGGAGGGAGGGAGGGAGAGAGGGAGAGAGATAAAGCAAATGTTCTGGAAGAAGAGTCAGCTGTGCCATGTGCTGCTGAAAGGTTTCATTAAATGAGGGCAGTATTCACTAGATTTGGCAAAAGCTGTGCTCATCAGTGACTTTCCCGAGACCCGCTCCACACACTGTGGCTGAAAAGCTAATGTACATGCTTTTGGTTTGTTGTTTGTATTTTTATAAATCAAGTTCTGCTTTATAGACACCGGAGGATCTTATTACTAAAAGTAACTTTCCAGAAGGGAATCCTTTTGTGAAGTCTAATACTCTGTTTTATTGTGAATTAAGGCCCCTAATTTTTCTAAGAGTTGTAATTCTAGCAGGTATTCTTTTTTTTCTTTTTTTCTTTCTGAAGTAAAACTCTCATTCCTTTACCTGACCTACCTAACTGCTTGGAGTGCTTAAAGTCTTTACATTTATTTTTGGAAAAATGGCTATCTACCAGTTAATGATACTTCTGTCCAATTTGTTTAAGGACGGTGCTCTTGAGTCTGACAGCAATATTAATAAGCTGATCAGTAATATCAATAAATCTGATAGTAATAACGATAATTTGTTAAGCATTTACCATGTGCCAGACATTGTTCTGAATGCTTTACATTTATTTACTCATTTAATCCTCATAACAACCTATCAGCTAAGTACTGTTATTACTCCGTTTCATGGATGAGGAAACTGAGGCACAGAAAGGGTAAGCACATCGTCAAGGTCAGGCATAGTTAAGTGGAAGACCTGCTAAGTGGTGGCTGAGCATTCTAACCACCAAGATAGATGGTCTTCATTCGTTCCTTCTTTCGTTGGGTGCTCTCAAGGTGTTGGGCAGGGGTGACAAGTCGGGTTAACAGGCTTCTGCACCCTAAGAACTTACTCTCATTCCCAGCACATGCTTACCAGGGTTTTCCTGAGTAGCTGTGTGAACTGAGAAGGTACATGTTGCATCTATGATTTTCCAAAAAAATTTCTAGAAAACAACTTGAAGGGCAGGAAAAAGAACTTCAGTGGTGGGATGGCAAAGATGACACCAGTTCACGTGAGTGAAATGAGAACTTGCACAATGTCAGTGCCTGTCAGCCGCCCTGAGAAGCTGCCATTGTAATTGCTGTTTTATTTAAAGGTTGTAAATATTGACAAATTGAGATTGAATTTCCCAGCTCCTCTTTTCTGGCAGCAATAAGGACATGGAAGATCTGGTTAAAATTAATTACTTCATTTGCATGCATTTTAATCACTCATTCCCTACAAACCTGAATATTTTCTCATCTTGTAGAATAAACGTTTTTTTAAAGATGGCAATGAGACTAGAAGAGATAAAGACTTAAATTTATATTAATGTTTGCTTATTCAAAAGGAAAAGCAACTCTTTGCCTGTTAGGTGTTTAATTTTTTGGGTTGAAGAGGAGTGTCTTCAACGCTACATAAAAGGGTGATATGGAAAGAAAACAAAAAAGAGGGTTTTTTTTGGTTTATGTGTAAAAATACCTTATATTGTATTTGGTTATTTACATTGAATCTTATTTTTTTAAAAAAGGAAGAAGACTCTCAAACAGTAATTTACATAGCTGTATTAGCTGTGAACCTCAACTGCAGTAATTTATTGGTGAATTTCATGCCCCAAGATGGAGCTCAGCAGTAAATCCCCATCATAATACCCTCACACAGCTACCACTTAGTCACAGAAGCAACTATTTGAACTTACAAAAATACCGAACGATTTGATTATGCTGTAATTTTTTTTGTTTTTTGTTTTTTGTCTTCAGATTTCTAAGAAACTACTGTAATGAAAAATGTTGTTTGGCAGTCTCCACCAGGTGGTGGGGAAGCAGTGGGGTGTGTGTGGGAGAGGGAGACCGGTATCCTATTGGATGTCTCCAGGCTCCCAGGACGGTGCTAGAGGCTTCATTATCTACATGAATCCTCCCAACAATCCCGGGAGGTGAGTCTAATCACTCACGATTTCCCAATGGCAGCACTGAGCTCAACCAGAAAGCTTTAGACATGGGCATTTCTGAGGGTCTCCAATCTTACAGCAGCAGCCTTGAGCTGAGTGGAACCCAGGTAGAATGAATCTTGCACCTGGCACTTACTGAGTAAGTTGATGGAAAGTTGTTTCCCTGCCTGCTGTTTTTGTTACGATTTTTCCCCCTTTTGTAGGATAGAAGGGATTAGCTTCCCTACAGGGCCTTTCTCCAACTGTGGTGATTTGAATATGTAAATCCATCCTTTCTGTCAAGCTCACTGGAGAGCAGGACATTTACAAGGAAATGATCATATGACCCACAAGAGTTAACTCTTGGTTTACTAAGGAGACTTACATTAATGATGTTTACATCATTCTCAACTAGGTAGACATCTGCACTTTAACTCTCAAACAGCCAAATTTAAACAACAGCAAATAAAATTTCTCAAAGGCTAAGAAAGCACATAATGCCATAGACTATTTTTAATTGTATTAACTGAAAAGCATGGTCATTCTTGTTGTCATTTTGTGTTGGTTGCCAGTTAAAAGCTCTATCTTTCTAGCAAGAAAACGTGTGTGCGCACGTGTGTGTGTGTGTGTGTGTGTGTGTGTATTTCTGAACATAGAAATTTCTGAACATGGAATTGGAGCACATGGACTAAGAAAGGTTTTGTCTAATTGGTGATTTATTTACCTACGAACATCTTATGAACATGTTCATTATATCCATTTCAGTATTTAAAATACTAAACAAAACCCCACCTTTTCTGAGAAGAATGAATTCAGAGCTTGATATGATAAAGATCTCTAATACAGGGAAACATTAATAATAATGTGGTTTGTGTGTGAAGCATCACTCTTTTGCAACAACATCCAAGAGGGTTTTATTGTATTTCATAGTCATACATATAAATGTTGATGGAATTGTAGTATTCTAGCAATCAGATACATTTTTTCTGTCTTCCTTGTGTTTCATGCTTTAGCAGTATCAGACTTTTTATAGCTTTCTGAGTAGTAGAGCAGAGGTGGAAAATGTAGGCTGCAAATACCTTGTTCCTGGTTTGATGTGGACTTGAGCAGATGAATCTCTCTCTGGCTCAAATTTCTCATCAATAAAATGGGGATAAATCTGTCGTGAAGATTAAATGAACCGATGCATTTAAACTGTTTAGCACAGTGCCTGGCAAACAGAAGTACTCAGTGAAGGTTAGCTACTAGGATTATCAGCATTGCCATCCCATTATACTGTTTTATCCCTATGTACCTTCGCAGCTATCTGTGTTTCCTTTGCATCTTCTCCCACTTGTGCTTCTTTCTAGTGAACTCCTTTTCATTTTTTCCAAAGCCTGGTGAGAATGTCATTTCCTCTAGGAAGGCTTTTCTTACCTCCAGCCCAGGCACAATGATTTGTTCCTCTTGGGGCTCCTGCCTTACCTTGTGCTCGATGCTGCTGTTACCTTAGCGGCCCTGCCATCATGGTGCTTTCCTGAGTCCATGCCCTCTCCTTGTCCGGACTGCGACCGTTATGAGGACCTGTTCTCTCATGCTCATGGTCAGATCACCAGCACCCAGCGCAGTACCTGTCAGGCAATGGGCACTCCAGGGAGGATTACTCAGTTGAATTTCTAACAGACACAGGCTGTGCTGAATCTGGTGTAAAGGAATCTAAGGACTGTGAATCTGAGAATTGGGGGCATCAAACAATAAACATTCTTTTTTCCACCTGCTGCATCAAGTTGAGACCTATTTCCATACTCAATCAATCAATCAATCAATCAATCAATCAATCAAATATACAATCTGAAATTGTAGTTAAAGGGATTTCAGGGAGCCATTGTACACAATGTAGCTTAAAAGAAAAATGCCCTGCCTAAAAAAATGATTAGATCTGTTACGATCATAGAAGAAGTTTACAGCAAACCTTGTTGGTGTGGTTTTGCAAAACAGTTTCAAACATTTGTGCTGGGTGTCACCGCTCTCGCTGTGGGCCTCCACACCGCCGTTCTTCCCGCCTCAGGGGTTAGCCCTTACTGGGGACTTTGTGTGACTGCCACACAGTTTTGATTTCCATTTATGATTTTCCCATTCCCAGTAAGCTCTAGGGCAAGCCCTTATGAATACAGAGAGTGTCCTCTAATCTCTTACCAGCGAATTGATGGAGTACATTCATGGTAAGAGTTCATGTATTAAAATGATGCTGTAACTTGAAATGATATAAAACTGTCCAGTAAAACTCTTTTGTCTTAATCATATTACACTGAAAATATTTCTGTTTTAGCCAGCTTTCTACTCTGATGATATGATTTTAAATAGAAACCAATGACAAAAAAAGAACATAATAAATTAAACAGTATCTCTTAAAGAGGTCTCGGCTATATTCTTGAGGCTACAATGCATGTTCTATGAGAATCTCTAAAATTAGGGCTTTTGTTTTGATGATAGTCTAAAAATTAACCTAAGCATCTTCTGAACCATTCTCTAACTGAACACTGGATTTGGGTTCCTATTTGTGTTGTTGCCAAGTGACCCCAACTTCCTAGTTTGGGCTGAGGAGGATGACCAGAAGCTGGTAAAATGACATCCCCTGCGCATGCTGGAGTGAGCACGCTCAGCTCAAGGCGCCTGCGTCTTAGCACTCAGCGCACGGACACTCCCCAGAGGGATTTGTTTTCAGCAACAACACGTACGTTTGTCACATGAACGTAATGCTATTAATTGGATTGTATTGGTTTTGTAGTTTTATTTGCATTTAATTTGAAAATTTGTTCTGGTTTGATAGTTGCTTAAAAGAGCAATAAACATAAGAAGTTTAGTTGTACATTTATACATATTTAAATAACAATTTTTAATGTCATGCAATATTATGTCTTGAGTTTCTTTTGTTTTTTCCCTTCTCATTCTTTGAAAGCAAACCATATAATTAGTTGATTTTGAGAAATGCTGTAATGGGTTCTGCTCACGCGACTACCTGTTGGGGGCAGGGTTTGTCAGAGACCGAAAGCCCCTTGTTGTATGCCTACTGTGTGCACAGGTGCTCCGCAGACCTTACTAGCCTGACTGCAGCCCTGCCTTCCTCCCCTCATCCTGCCACCTGCTTGTTGGTCAAATGTGAGCAAGTTGTAGATACGTTTCCTTGTCTAACCTACTTGGTGTTTGGATTTATGGATCTCTTTAGCGCCTTCTGGCTCTAAAATTTGAGCCTACGAACCCTTCAGATTCCTGCCATTTGTTTATTTTTCCACTCCGTCACCCCACCTGACACATAAAATTGGATTTATTTTTTCCAGCGTCTTAGACATCACTGACGACACTGCCATGTTTGAGTTCATTCAATCAGTTTTCTTGAAACATAAACTCACTTCTCTTATTGGAAGTTGTACAGTCTTTTATTTTTTTATTTTTTTCCTTGAAAGAAAAGAAATATAAAAGGAAAGCACTTAACCCAGACCTTTGGGTATATAGAACTGATATATCCCCTTTGAATGGACGTTAAGATCTCCAACAAAGGCTGCTGGACAGAAGGCTGGGCCATGTTCACTGTCCTCTCCTTCCCTCTGATCCTGGGGCCATTAGTTCTCTTCATTGGTGTAAAATCTCCCCAGCACTGTGACAGACCTGGGGCGTGCGTGATCCACCGCAGCCTTGCATATCCTTGCTTGCCATGGGGCTCTGGAGGAGCTGGAAGAACTCAGCTGTGGGCAACACAGTTTGGGCGCCTCAGGGCACATCTTGTGCTTAATGAGCAGGCGAGCTTGTTTGAGGCTTTGTAATGCGCTCCCCGATTATTAGCTTCCTTGGTTTCTCTGGGCTGGGAGCTCTAGAGGTGGAGGGAAAATCAGAAAGAAAGAGGGAGTGCTCTCCTGATGGACTACAGTGGGCTTGCCTCCCAAGGGGTCAACTAGGCCCAACAAAAGACCTAAAATCAATCGTCAGAAGTTTCCAAATAAATGGCCCATTTAAGAAAATTCCTCTCTAATGAGTGATTAATCCCAGCTATAGTATGCTGGGTGGCAGATTGGAAAAAGTGAATGTAATCTTCTAATAACTTTTTGGTTGATGGGGTGTAGGTGAACTCAGGTTTGATTTGAAGCAAAAAACCATGCCATGAAGAAAAATGTTTATAGTTGCCATTTGGTTTAAAGAGCCCTGGGACTCCCATCTATATTATGAAATATAGTCTTAGGACAAAAATATTTAGCTGCGCCTGTGTAAATTAAAATCTAGTTTCTCCTTAGGCTTATGATTTGAAGTCAAATTTCTAACTGAAGTGAGATAATTAAAGGAAAACAGAAGCAAGAGGATGATAGCTATAGCCCACATCCTTGGCATACAGAAAAGCCCCAGCTCTTTTTCTTCTGCTCAGCATAGACTGCAGATTTATCATCAGGACAGCAAACATATTCAAGGGGAGGAAAAGAAAGAGAAGTTACGTATAAGCCGCATGACAGCATCTGTCACAGAGAAGCAAATGAATATTCTTATAGAGACATTCCATTTAAAGGATTGCTTTTTATTGTCCTTTGAGTTGCTTTATGTTCATTTAATAAGCAACACTGAGTTCAAAGATAGCTCGGCCCTTACAACACTCACATTACAAAGTGATATTCTTGGCACCGCGATGCAGTGGGCTGAGAAAGTAATTACATCACCGGTACCTGTCAGAAGCTGGGGCAGCCAGTGGAGGGGCTGGGTGGGAAAGCACTTAGAGATGGAAGACTCACAACTCTAATTAACTACTGCTTACTCAATGATCTCTGACGAGATAAATTGTACTGGCTCCATGGAGCCTGAAGTAGTGTGTAAGATGGATGGTGTCATAATAGGGGGAACAGTGGAAAAACATTTATTTTTATACACTGAAAAATTAACAGGCAGTGATAGTTTAAGGATAGATATAAATATTTGACAGCATGAGCTTGCTAGGAACAATAGAAAGTCAACTAACAGTTCTAGGTGATTATTCCTTTCAGCTCGGTACTTGGCTGCCAGGGGTAATTTTGTTATTATTTCCCTCTCCTTCTCTCCACCCACAAGAAAAATAAGAAATTCATCAGTAGTTTGTGTACTTAAAATTGTGAACTTGCTGACCTCATTTTTATGAGCTGAAGAAGGATTGAAGCAGGGCCTGCGTTCCCTGAATGCACTGGGTTTCGGGTCGTCTTTCATTAGAAACAGGACCCTGTATTTTCTGGGGTTCTTTGGTGTGTGAGTGATTCTTTTGTACTTTGCACTGATCAGTAACATAGGTTTAATTTCACGCAAGACTTCTTGTTTCTAAGTGGTTTTAAGCAGTTTCTTTGGGCTAAATTCTGAACTCCTTTGCACCCTCCATCTAATGACATGAAGGAGGAGCTGGGATATCGGTGAGGAAACCACAGTGGCAGCCTGAGACCTTAAAAGCTGCCCCTGGTTCTCAAACTGCGCAAACACAGTAATTTTTCTCTTGGCTTTGCCATTTCTTCTTTTTTTCCCCTCCTCTTATTCCTGAAACTTAGATGAAGATGAAGAAGAAATTTGGCAGTAGAATCAGGCAAAGCTAAGTGGTCCGGTCTCCTAGCCCCCTTCACCCTGAAGAAAGAGCCAGCGTAAAAGTGACCAAGAAGAAGGAGGCTGGAGCTATGTGAACTGTAAGGATCTGTAGAATGTTTCAACATCCCTCTTTGTTCCATAGATTCCATAGAGCATTTGATTTAAAAAAACAACAACTTAAGCAATATGATCCTCTTTCTAATTCCAGTTTTATGCAAAACCTCAATACTGAGCCTCCTCCTACCTTCCCTCCGTAGCCTCATTTTTTGGGGGTAGGGCAGACAGAGGTTTGGTTTCAGGCCCCCACTCATTCACCACAGCAGCGGTGTCATCACCTGCTTTCTGTATTGGCGTCCCATGGAAGTTTTCATTTAAAGAACAAGTTCTATGGCTTTAAAATATTTAAAAAACATGCTAGAACAATGATTTTTTTTGAATTGTGCATCCCATTCGTAAAATATGCTTTTGAACATACTTTCAATGTAAGTATATGTAATTGTTTTATACATGGAGCACTTTACCAATGTATTATATGTATTTCAAAATAGTTTGAATTAATTAAAAATGTGGTTAAGTAGAAACTGTACTATTTTCATACTGTATCCCAGTGGATCACCTTGTGTATCACCCCCCCACCCCCCAACAGTGCTTGCCCTCCACTTTGGAGACCATTCCTAGAGTCATGTGCATAGTAGGCTGACTACTAGAACAGCAACCTCAAAATCTTGGTGACTTAACATAATAAACATTTCTTCTGGTGTGTCCGCTTCAGCAGGTACGGATGGAGCTTCCCCCTGGGGCAGCGACCTGTACCTCTTCCTTTGTGTGACTCTTTCGTTTTCTGGGAGCCTGTCCTTCCCATTCCACTGGAGGCTGGGAAGAAAGCACTACAAATAGAGAGGGAGGGTTTTATGCACTGAATCTGCAAATGATATACATAATTGCCTCCCCCATTTCATTGGCCAGACTCAGCCACATGGCCACATCTAGAAAAGCAGCAGAAGATACTCAGACCAGGAGGAAAAAAGGGTTTGGCGAACGTCCACAGCGTTTCTGTCACCAGAATGAATGCTACCCTGAAGGGGAGATTCTCTTCTGCCCATCTCCCTGGATGTGAAGTCTCACTTTTACTTTTAGTTCGTTGAATGAGGCATTTAGAGAGGCGGGTATGAACCTGTTTTTCCCTTAGGGTGTAGGTTCTGCTGATTGTAACAAAAACTCATCTAGAATAGCTAACGAAAAAGGGTTTTATTTTTCTCATGTCATGAGAAGCGTGGTGGTAGGGAGCCCAGAGCTGGTGGAGCTAGTTGCTTGAGACAGTGGGCAAGCACCCAGTCTCTTTACAGCTCCCTTTTCAGTGTTCTTATCTCTGGTGTTTATACTCATTGTCTCCAGATGGCTGGTCATTGTCCAGACAGCTCATTTGTTTTTTAAAAAGGTGAAGGATGGATAACAAAAAACAAAATGCCGGTGACAGTTGAGTCTGTCCCATTTAGCAAGTCTCCCAGAGACCCCTTCTGGTAGACTTCACTCATATCTTCTTGGCCGTAACTGTGTCTCAAGACCACCATACCCAAGCATTGCTGCAAGGGAGTCTGGGAAATGATTACTTTAAGCTGGGCATATTGCCAACCTGAATAAATTAGGGGCTCCATTACTTAGAAAAAGAGAAAAATTATCTGCAGCCATTTTGTAACTCAAAAATCCAAACTGGTGAAAGGAGGATGGTATGCTACCAAGCTGAGTATATACCAAGGCATAAATTATGCTTTTCTAATTTTTTACCTGAGATCAAGTAGACTGCTAAGATCTCTTATAGCTGGCATTATAAATTAAGCCCTAGTTTCTTTGAGGGTGAAATTGTTTACATGTACCTTTCCTCTTAGTTAGCTATAATATAGATCTTTTGATACACATTTTCTAGGTAAACAGGAGCATAAGCTTTTAAAGCTCAGTCTTGTATTGGTTACCAAATGCTCCTGGGACAACTGACACGTGACAGAGAGCATTAGGGACACACCAGCTATCCACATTCCACGTTCCCTAATATTGATCTCGGCAGCGATCCAGTTCTTCAGAAAGCAAGTGCATAGCATTAGCTTGTTCTCCACAAACATGTCTTCTTGTTACATGTTTATGTTTAGCTATCTATCATTTATATATATATGTGTATATATATATATATAATTACATACAATATATAATATATTATATATAAAATATACAATAATATATAATATATTATTATGTAATTATTATATAATATATATGTATAAAATTATTGCGACCCTTCATAAGTAGGCTTTGAAAGATATATTACCCTCCTCTCAGTTTCTTTTTTTTTTGTTTGCTTTGGCTGCTAGGAAACTCAGAGCCAATTTAGTGCTCATATGATAATGTCATATTTCAGATTCCTAATACAGTTATTTCTTTTTTTTCTAAATAGCTTCTGATGTTTTTTTAATAATTATTTTTTTTATTTTTCAATTACATTTGACATACAATATTATATTAGTTTCAGGTGTACAACATAGTGATGAGACATTTATATAATTTATGAAGTGATCACCCTGAGAAATCTAGTACCTATCTGACAACATACATAGTTATTACAGTATTGGCTATATTGTTTATGCTATACTTTATAGCTCTGTGACTATTTTGTAACTACCAATTTGTGCTTCTTAACCCCTTCCCCTTTATCACCCATCCCCCCAACCCCCCTCCCATCTAGTGACCCTCAAAATGTTCTCTGTATCTGTGAATTTGTTTGTTCATTTATCTTATTTTTTAGATTCCACATATAAGTGAAATCATTTGGCATTTGTCTTTGTCTGACTTGTTTTACTCAGCATACTACCTTCTAGGTCATTACATGTTGCATTTGCAGATGGCAAAAGTTCATTCTTTTTTATGGCTGAGTATTATTCCATTTTCTACATGTACTACCTCTCGCTCAGCAAGAGGGGTGGAACACACCAAGTCCATATGCTGCTTGTTTGGGGTTTGTGAACCTGTGAGAGATTTTAGGAAAGTCCGCAGCAGCAGCCAACACAGGCTATTTGTATGGAAAAGCCACTGGAAGTGGCTTAGGTGGGCCCACATTTGGGTGCTGGGTGGGCCCACATTTGGGTGCGGGGTGGGGGGTGGGGGGGCTCAGGGAATTACCAGTGCAGGATGAATGGTGTGAACCAGATTGATGGAGATTCAGATATCTTGGCCACCTGAGTCTGCACACTGGTAGCAGGGAGGGCTCAACAAAGGGACAGTGGCCTTCTGCCAGCACTTGTGTCTGGAAGGAAGCAGCCCCTCCAGCCCTTGCCTTGAAGCCAGACAAGTCAGTTCTTCCCCGTACGTCCCTGGTGCCTTTTGAGCTGCTGCCCCAGCGCTGAAGCTCAGAGCAAGTGAGTCTGTCAGCGAGTACGTTCATGCATGGGCCCTTTAAGAGGAATGTCTGGGACTCCAGCCACCCTCTGTCTCAGTCAGCCACAATTTCCTCTGGTTTTCCCAGCCAGAAGTAATGGGGACTTCTCTCCCTGGTACTGGAAGCCTGCACTGGGGAGCCTGGTGTGGGGCTAGGACCCCTCGCTCCTCCAGGGGAATCTCCACAGCTGGGATATTCCTCCCAATTTTTAACTGCCACGTGGGTGTGGGACAGCATGTTCCGCATCTCTGCCCCTCTTACGAATCTCGAGGTGGCTCCTTCTGCACGTCCTTAGTTATAGGGCTCTGTTCAGTTAGACTTCAGGCGATTCTCAATGATGGTTTTTCAGTAATTTAGTTGTAATTTTTATGTGGTCATGAGAGAACGTGAGCACAGAGTTTACCTACTCTGCCATCTTGACTGGAAATCCTAATATCATTTTCTTAACTTCACTTTTAACTATCTGCTGTTGTATATGGATTTTTGTTATAAACTTCCTTTTGAAATATAGATAGAATAGGAATGACAAAAAAGTAAAAATAAATGAGGAAAATTTATATTGTTTATTAGTGTCTTATTCTATCTGAAACATATCCTTTGGTAGGGAGCAATTTAAGCTGTCAGATTTATCTTGAAGTCTTTGGATTCTAGAATGACGCTTTTACTTTGCAAATAAATAAATTAGCTACATTTTCAATCTATTCATCTTTATGCATTTTAACTAGAGTTTACATCTTGAGGGGGGTTGGCATGAATGAGTAATTATCACCAAGATGAACAGTGATGTTTATTAAGATGGTATTTTGTTTTGTTTTTAATTTATTTTTTATTTAAACTTTCAGAGGGAAGAAGCAATTATCTCAGTCAGTCATCAACTTTGGAAAGATAGGGCCATTAAATTTTCCCCTTCTTTCAAAATAGTAAATTTTAAATGTGACAGGTAGTAAGTTATGCTCAAAGTAATACAATAGTAGTGTTAATGGGGAATGTAATTGAAACAAAATAAGCACCAGTGGGGGAGGCATTCACACCACTCACCTGAAACAGGTATCCCTTTCACAGACCTCACTGCAGATGCCCAGGACCCTGGGCACTCCTGCCCATTTGGCTTCTAGGAGCTGGGTGGGGTAGCCAAGAGACAGCTGCTTTTCCTGGGGGTACTAAATGGGGGTGGTGTGGTTTGGAGCTTGAATGAGTGGACTGGGTCGTCCATAGACTTGCAGTTGAGGTCCTTCATGGTATGTGGAGGTGTGGAGGTAGGAACAGAAGGGACAGGCAGGCCAGGGGCTGGGGACCAGGAGCTAGGGTCTGACTCTCCCCACCTCTCTACTATTTAAGTACTCAAGACTCCAGGGAGTCTGAGAAGCCTAAATTTTAAACTCCAGCTTTAGACTTTTTTTTTTTTTTTTTAAGAAATCTAAAGGTCAATACTGATGGGTGAGGAGCTGGAGACCTCTTGTGGGTAGATGTTTCCTGTTTTTGAGTCGGCGGAGTGAAAAGAAGCTTTAAGACATATGGAATTAGGAACTCCGTCTAGGCTTTTCCCCCTGGGCCATGAGAATGTAGGACTGCCTACAATGTTCCTTTCCTTCCTAGGCTCTACTGTGTAAAGTCCAAACTCCTTCAGATACTCTTCAGGGTCCTACACTACCAGCCCCCCAATCTCTTTTATACTCTTGCATCATTCTTTCATGCACTCTGTGTCTCATACCTGTCTGCTTTCAGTGTCCCACTTTCCCTAAATACCATCGCCTGCCCTCTCATTCCCCAAGACAAAGGTTGTCATGCTTCATCGTTCTGGCGCCCTCACCTCTCATATCCAGTCTGTGAGTAGGTGCTCTGGAGTCATTCCTCTTCTCATTTCTTCATGGCCACCTGTCTGGTGCAAGTTACCATCATGTCCACATGGATCACTGCAGTAGCTTGGCTTCCCCACATCTACTCGGATCCTATCCAATCCCAATTCCAGTGTGTGGCCAGAATGATCTCTTTGAAACTGAGATATTTAATCAGGTCACTCCTTGCTTGAAAGTCTGTGGTGGCTACTGTGGTTAAATACCAACACATGGCCCACAAGTTCCGTCTGGTCCGGTCCTACCTACCTGTCCAGGCCTCTCATCATACAACTCTCCTCCTCACTCTCTGCACCCCAGTCATACTGCTCTTCTCTCAGTTTCTTCCTTCGTCATGTGTCCCCAGAACTCCTTCCTTCAGTTGTCTGCTCAACTCACGTCTTCAGAGAAGAAATAAGTAGATTCCTCTGTAACATACCCTCATAGCACCACATAACTTTCAATCATTGCACTTCTTTCTATTTGGAAGTATATGTTCATTTGTGTGGTTGCTTCGTTAATCTCTCTCTCTTTTGCTAGACTGTACTATATTCTATAGGTGCAGGACTGTATTTGTTTTTGCTCACCATTGTAACCCCAGGGTCTAACACTGCGCCTAGCGAAGAGTAGATACTCAAAACATGTTTGTTGAATGGATGAATCAATACATGTATGAATGACAATCTCAATGTGCTTTTCCACAAGGAAGTTGTTACAAAAGGAAAAGAACAATAAGTTATTAATACTTATTGTTTATTCTGTGCCAGACTCTGTTCTAAATGCTTTACATGTATTAACTCAATATGCACAACATATCTACAAAGTACGTTATATTGTTGCCCCCAGTTTTACAAATGAGCACAAAAAGGCAAAGCACCCACTCTTTTAGTGTAGGCTGCCTTCCAAAGAATACAGTATAAAGAGAGGGGGAAAAAGAGTACTTGTACAGTGGAGAAACCTGACAAATACTACCTCAGCTAGGTTATCAAGGTCAACATCAACGGTCATCAGCATCAGTAAGTTATATTGATAGTATGTTCCCTTGATATGATGTGACGAAAATGGTGTTTTCCCTCTAATGGTGATCTTTCTCTAAAACACAAGAATAATCATAAGGAAAACGTCAGCCAAATCCCAACTGTGGGACAGTCTACAAAATACCTGATTTTCCTTCCTCATAACTGCCAAGGTCACTAAAAACAAGGAGAGTCTGAGGAACTGTCACAGCTAAGAGGAGCTTAAGGAGGCATAAAGACTAAATGTAGTATAGCATCCTGGATGGGATTCTGGAACATAAACAGACATTAGGTAAAAACTAAGGCAATCTGAATAAAGTATGGGCTTTCATTAATAAGAATGAATCAATATCAGTTTATTAATTGCAACAAATGAGCAATACTAATGATATAAGG
The DNA here is from genome assembly GCF_036562045.2 of Rhinolophus sinicus. NCBI lineage: Eukaryota > Metazoa > Chordata > Mammalia > Chiroptera > Rhinolophidae > Rhinolophus > Rhinolophus sinicus. The sequence goes on from NC_133751.1 coordinate 28,678,548, forward strand.
TGTTAAAAACAGGGGAAACTGAATGTGGGGTGTATGGGAACTCTCTGTTCTATCTTTGTGTTTTTTTAGTTTTTTTAGTTTTGTGTTTTTTTTGATAGACATCCAACTGTTCTAAAAACTAGTTTATTTTTTTTAAAAAAGCAAGGTCGCAGAGCTGGTAATGGATATAGCCAAGACTCGGTCCTCTGTTATCTGACCATATTCCCTGCACTTAACCTCTGCACTACCAGGTGAGGTGTTCTCTAAGGCTGTTCTTGGAAGACGTGACAACATTCCAAATTCCAGCGTACAAATTTATCATGGTCAGTCCAAATCTGGACCTGATTCGCAGCAGTCTTGACACCCACAGAGGACCAATTCGGGGAACCTCCAGGAGCAGAGCCACCAGTGTGCTGTAGGAACAATATTCTAATGAGCTTGGAACATGCAGTGACTAATGGAAAGTGGGGACAGTCCTTATACTCAGACCTGTGCCGGTCTGGGGCTGCAAGTACGACAACTTCTCCAACAGCTTACGCTGAGAGAAGGGGTGGGCTCCTTGCTGATACCTGAGTGATCCTTTCCTCAGTTTCTTTCTGTTGAAATCCCACCTATGAACTCTAATACCCCTGTCATCATCCTTGAAGCTATTCTGATCCGCCAAGAAAAACTTAACCCTGGTGGTGTGAAGTCAGCAGTGGAAGAGCATGGGCTCTAGGATGGATGGGTGGGTATCCTGGCTCTGCCCGTCATGGTCATGTGACCGTCAGTCAAGTTTTCAACCTCTTAGAGGCTCGATTTACTCCTCTAAAAAAATAGGGATAGAAATTCTTACCTCTTAGGGTTGCTGTGAAAAATGAAAGAGAAAGGTGTATAAGGAGGCACCTAGCTCAGTGCCTTTCATGTAATAAATGCCAAGAGAGCTCCTTTGTCTCCTTCCCATTTTCCTCTTTATGGGGGTATCACACATTATTACTAAGCACTGGTTTCAATCTCTCTTATCAGTTATAAACATTAATGTGTCCCCACAAGACCATACACTCTTTAAAGGGGAGAATCATGTTTAATTCATCTTTGTATTTCCAGTGCCTAAAACAACAGGGTAAGTTCTGAACAAATGATCAGTTTAACTGAACTGAATTGTACTGAATTGCAGAGGGTGCATGTTTTTCAAGTGATGCTTACTCTTAGGGAATAAGATGAAAGGAGATAAGCCCACCTAATGACCCCTGGGAGCTACTTTTCGGGCTTTCTTTCAACCTAGGTAGAGATTTTCTTGACTGACACGGTGGCATTTGTTTTCATTAGTTGACAAAGGACTTTAGTCATCACCTGTTAATAAAATGCTTCCAAGTTAACAGAGATCAGCTCACCAGTACCCTAACGCGTTTATTTCAGCCTGGGTTGATGCTGCTCAGAGGGCAGAACTCTAGGGCAAGCCCAATACTGGTGATTAACACAGGTGAGGCAGCCAGTGGTGGTGACCCAAAGCTGGAAGACCTGGGCAGATTCCCTTGGCCCCTGAGCACACTGGGCACTGGTGCTGCGTTTTTGGTCCCTGTGTGCCACAGAGTAGAGGGCACAGAGGGGAGGCCAATGGGCACGATGCTGACATCCTCTGTTAATTTGCTAACAAGGAATTCCATGAAGTTAACAGCCATGTTTTGAGTGCCTGTTTTGGCAAAGCAGCATCATAGACAAGTGGATGTGATGTTATCCAAGCCATGGCTCATCCGAAGTGAAGTACTGCCTTCTTCATTGGTCCAGTGAGTGAACAAAGTTTCCACCCTGCAGAGGGAAGTGATGGGCTGGGGGAAAGGCACACATTTTGAGATTCTGGCTCCACTAACCAGCTGTGGGACACTGGACCAGGGAGCTAACCTCTCTCGTCCCAGGTTACACCTCTGTATAATGTCCTGACTCTTAGCTGCAGTGAGCACTCACGACAATGAACATACAGGCTCCTAGCACGGGGCCTGGGATGAAATAGCGCTCAGGAAACCCATTTTAAATCTTGGCAGTACTTACTCCTTTAGCCATGAAGCAATCTATTCATGTTTCAAGATTGAATTTCCTAGTTGTATGTTATTCTCAGGGTGAACATCAATTTCACATGATTTGTTTTTTATTAAAGCTCTAGCAATGGAGAGACCGATTGTTCTTGGACACCGAAGGCATAAAACATTTAGTTGTGTTCGTCGAAGAGAGGGTGGCGATTAGAGAATTTTATCGAATCTATTATCAGTAATTACAAAATATAGCCTGAACTATTATTATCGAAACTTTAAAGGAAAGTCACGTTATTGATAGTATGCTTATTAACTCGGTGGGTATGACACTTAATTAAAAACTAGTGGCGGGGGTCGGGCTGCCTTTGGCTTTTCTGTGTAATGTGTACCAAAGATTTTGCTGCAATGCAGAAGTGTAATAAATGCTTCTCATTTAATCTGGGAGTTCTGTAATTCCACAGTGCATATTTATGTGATGAATGGTTATCGTTGATCTCTTTTAAGTAATTACTTCTATCTATTTAAAAAAGAGACCTTGGTCACTTTGATTATAATGCGTGTGAAAGGCTGTAGCGGATAATATTGAAAATCATTGCTTCCTGTTTACCATTTTCATAAACCTGTAGAGCAATTCAGAAATTTTTAAAATTTCATTTTGGTTGAATAAAGCATAGTCTAGTGAGAACATTCTGTTTTATTATCAGTCAAAGGTACCTGTTAAAATTCATGGGACAATAAACTGAGATTACCAGAGAATACATTCAGAAGAGAAATTGTGGACGCTGAAAATCTGAAGTACATTCTAGGACTGAAAATTAATAATAACTGAGATTAGAATTGGTGGCAGATATGTCTGTATATGAGCCAGAGGAATGGATAGAAATCTAGACATCAAGAATTAATTTCAGACTGTTTATGTCATTTCATCTAGTGCAGACAAAAATATTCTTATGCGTCTGATAATGAAATGAAAGTTACAAATATGTTTTTTCCTCTTGTTATCTGGGAATATACAAGTAGAGTTCACAAATATTTTTCTAGTAATACCTGTTGGAATTGTCCTTCTCAAGTGTGAGTGTCATCCGCACATTCCACACTCTTCACAGTGTTGGCACGTTGGTCCCTCATTTCTAGATTTACCTCCATCCTTGTAATGTCTTCCTGGACTCTGGTGAGAGAGGCCTCTCACTGCCATTCTTATGTTCCAGTCCACAAAATTCCAGTCCTTCGTGTCCCCCCATGTAGCCAGATCAGCTCCCCAAAGCTCTGCTCCAAATGTATCACTCCCCTTCCTCTCTGGAAACACACAGAACTATACTCTTCCCACAGTGCTCCCCTTTTTCTAATACCTGCCTCATGTATACCCCTCCGTGTTCTATCCAATCGGGGTTCCCCTTGTTTCCTGAACACACATGCCCTTTGCTCTCCTGCCTCTGTGCCTTCATTCCTCCTGCTCCTTCAGCAGGAAACACCTTCTTTATTATCTCCATCTCCATCTGCCAGCGTGCTATCCTTTGGTAAAAACAGCTGCAGATACCAACCCATCACCGCTTCAACAATAACGACACATTTTTTTTTTTTTTACTTTAATTAGAAAATCTCTATACCAACCTTACCGATAATTTGGAAACTAGAGAAGAAAAAAATTATGGCAGAGTCTGATGTAATTATTGATTTTCCCATTTTAAATTTTAAGATAATTGTGGATTCTTATGTGGTTCTAAGAAATTAACACACGTAATAATGCCATGTACTCTTCACCCAGTTTCCCCCAATGGTAACATCTTGCATAACTATAGTTTAATATCACAACCAGGAAATGGACGTTGCTACAATCCTCTGACCTTATTTGCATTTCAGCAGTATGACACACACACATTCGTATGTGTGTATTTGTGTGTGTGCGTGTATGGGCACATGTGCATTTAGTTCAATGCAATGTTATTACATGTGTAGACCGGCATGACCGCTGCCCCAGGCAGTACTAAGAACAGTTGCAACATAATGATTCCTAGCGTTGCCTTTCTGTAGCCAGGGCCGCCTCCCACCAGTCCCTCCCTAAGCCCTGGGAACTGCTAATCTGTTTTCCAGCTCTGTAATTTTCTCGTTTCAAGAATGTTATATAAATGGAATCGTACAGTAAACAAAAGTCTTGGATAGGAATTTTCAGTTATTTGTTGGGAAGCACTGTGATGTAAGCACCTCCTCCATCTTCCTTATGTCATCTTCAAGACAGGCTGTGCTGGTACTGTCGCCTTTACAACGGGGGCTCTACAGAGACCCTGTGTGATGGAATGCAAGTCCCTGGGAATTAGCAGACGTGTGAGGGAGAGGTTTAACTATCAAAAATACAGATTGGAGCCCATCAGACCTGGAGCTCTGAGGGGCAAGAGGGGTGCAAGTGACTTTGCATTAGACGGTACTGGCATGGCTGCACCACTTGCCAGCTATGTAAGCTCAGTTTTCTCAGCTGTAAAGTGGAGCCGATGACAGTGTGAACCTCATAGGGTTGAGGTGAGGATGAGATAAATATATACTTTGTGTACCTTTTCTGACACATAGAATTTGAAACATCGTATCTCTTCAGGTGTAGATTTATTTAACAAACATTTATAGAGCAGCTCCTTTATGCCAGGAAGTGCCAGGGTCAGATCAATGGTGAGCAAGGCTAGAGGACCTTATGAGGTGATACTTTCAGTTAAGTGTTTTCAGATAACACACAGAAGCAGAACTAGAGCATAATGGAGTCTGATCACTTTTCTACAGAAGTAGAGATTTTTAGTAAAATCATACTTCTTCTGCTTGAGGTCTTTTTAAAAATGTACATTAAAAGTATCCCTCCTTTGTTATCATTTAGTAATCCTCTCCATGTTGTTAATTCACAAAGATTGCAATCCCTTGCTGCTAAACTCCTAGAGAGTAGGAAATAGTTTTGCATCACACCTTAAGAGTCACGTAGTCTGCAGCTTTACTGGTGGCCTTTTTTTAGAACGCAGGGCATTCAAATAGCAGTACTCAGCTAGATGTTAATTCTTATCTTTGTCTATAAATTCTTAGCGAAAAATGAAATTTAGACAACAATGAAAGACATATGCAAACTTAACAAAGATTATTATAATAAATACCTATTAGTTCCTTTCTCGGCTTAAATTTCGAATATTATCAATGAATGCTTATAATCTTTTCTATTTTGCTAATTTATGTATCCGGCAGCCCCCACCTCTATTGCCTGTTTCCTTCTCCTCTTTGATCAAAACCATTAATTATCGCCTACCTTTTAGAAGAAAAGTGTTAGTTGCTTCTTTGATCTTGAGCTCCTTCATTTGTAAAATAGAACTAAAATCTAACTTACTCCAAAGGGTTATTCTAGGGAACAGATAAGGTATAGTACTGAAAGAACTAGTAAAACTGGCAACTTGCAAATATGAGGTATCCTGAGAGTAGCATAGAGGATTGAGCACATACTTGGAGCCAGTCCTGGGTTGAAATCCCAGCTAAGCCACCTACCTTGTGCTGGTTGTGTGACCAGGAACAAGAACTTGACTCAGTGTCCTGACACATCAAACAGGAATGCCATTACATACATATGTCTGTGCCTCTGAGGGTGTGTTTTGGTTCATCTCCATGCCTCCTCCATCCCTGCTCCAATCCCTTCTCTGCTTTTCTCTGTGCTCTGGGTGTCTGCTCCCTAAGAATACATCATCCAGGCTCCCTTGCTGGTCGGCTTTGAGTCGGCCCGTGGGAGGTACTGGCAGATGAGACAGTGGTAGGAAAGAGAGGCGGGCCATTTCTTTGCTCTCTCCAGCTTCAGTACCGAGACTCTGGCAAGGAATGTGTCTCTCCTTGAACTCAGTGTCCTGCATAGCCCAGCCACCTGCCCTCCTCCGCCCTCCCAAGTTCCAGTTCTAGCTGGACTCTGGGAACACTGTCCTTTCCTGGGGAGTGGTGACAGCTTCCTACTGCTGCTAGCCTCTGGGTGCCTAGCCAGCCCTTATTTGTTCCCTTAGTCCTATCTGTACCTCTGTGCTCTTCACTAAGGTGTGTTCCTTTGAACCAGCTGCACTGATCATTATTTCTGCTGGTACAGGTGGTAAGGGATTACATTTAAACATAAATGGACACTATTTAACCTTGGGTCCGGAACATAATAATAAACAAAGTGTTCTTAGGCTCTCATTCGTCTACATTGTTCTGCTTCATTTTTGTACAGAGAGTACCTGCTTTTTATTCCTCATGGCTTAAGTCAAATCCACTTTTTTACACTAAATGTTAAAACTAGAGTGAGCCTGATTCCTCGCACAGAGATTATGCTTTCACGGGTTCTCCGCTGCCAGCCCTTCCAGCCAACCTGAGACCCTCATCCCCTCCCTGGTTTGTAAACTGCAACTTTTTTGTAGTAAGTGCTACAGATCACATGCTAGTGAGCCTAGCTTCTCCTGGAGTTTTTACAGTCTGCTTTGAGGTTGAGAACATTTTGTTGTTTTTAGGATTCCGGCTTTGAGCTGGAAGCTGCCTGGGGAGGTCATCTCCTTCAGCTTCCCTTTTACATACAATCTCAACATCACTCATAGCAGATGGGTACCTTCTGCTAGTCCTTTCAAGCTCTAGGTAATTAAGAAGTATTATTTGGAGAAAAATGAAAAGAAACCTATCCCCTTCTCCATGGTATCCAGGCATAGATTAAGATGCTGCCATTTAAAAACCTTTCTGGTTAGATGTTTCTTCTTCCCCGAAGGATTGAGTTAATGCAGTTAATTTTACAAATATCTTTTGGTAATTAGAAATTACTTTTTTATTATAGAATTTCCAAGAGGGAACGATTTGTAAATAAAGTTGGGTGACCAGAGACAAATAATGTGATTGCCAGTATTCAGGGTCTAATTCAAGTCTGTTTCCTGCCTTTGAACGCTTAGACTCCTGGGATTTTAGAGATGGAAGGCGCCTTACTGACCACCAGTTGATTCCTACTTACAGAAAGGCGACTGAGGCTCCAAGTCAGGAACTGACTTGCTCGTTGGAAAGATGTTGTTTCTAGTTTTCAGGGACAGTGAATTCAAAAGCATAATCTAAGTATTGCTACAGACCTCAAGACCTTGAGTATAGAGAAGGGTTCCCGTTTTCACTGACTCTTTTGGAAAGAAAAACAGAAGCTTGAGAACGCTGATTCACATGACTCTTGATTTAAAATTAAAATGACAATCCCAGTGTGTGTGTGTGTGTGTGAGTGTGTGTGCGCCTCTGATGGTTTGCTTTGTTTTTGCAAACAATCTTTGAGAACTATAATCTTCGGTTTCAGTTTTCTGAACATTTGTATATCAGCATTCCTTTGTTCTTTTCTTTTTCTTTAATAGCATTATCTTTGACTTATTCATGGCAGATACTTGTGTGAAAAATTATGAATTCGTTAAAAAAAGAAGAGACATTTGAGAAAAGCAGGGCCTTTTATTTATCAGCTGTTACTGGTACAAGGTCCCGGTCACATGAGGTTCTCAGGGGGAAACAAAGAAGACTGAGACCTGAAAAAGAAATAATTGGCTCCAAAATGCTTAGAGAACTTTTTGATGTGAAATTAATAAATACTTAATTAAACAACACCTAAAAATAACATTATGTCAACTTCATTAAGTGCTCAATTTAGTATGTAAGAGAATTTCATTATGTTGTAAAACATTTGAAAGTGAGATGTTCTCCTTTCACAAGTTCCCAAGGAGGCGTAATAATTGTCAAGAAGTCATTGATATGCTAAATTAAATGAGTTTTTGAGCCAAACAATTTTCAAGGTAAAATTGTAAATGAAAAGTTTGATGTTCATTTTTATTTTCCTGCAGAGAAAATTACATTGAATGTGTAACGAGGGTGCATTATGATATTATTTATGTGATGTGGGCTGAGGCCTCCTGAAGTATCAAAATACATGGGACCTTTGAGGGACTTAAAGCGTGTCCAGGGGTGACAGGAGAAGTAGGAGGAACATTTTGTAGTTTGCTAGAATAGGCTTCTCTAGCAGGAGTTGTGGTCACTATTTCTGTTAATACAGTGCGTCAGTTGTCTAGTGCTGTATAACAAAGTACCACACACTTAACAGCTTAAAACAACACATTTATTATCTTATGATTTTTGTGACTCAAGATTCAAGGCATCATTTAAATGGGGTCTCTGCTTAGGGTCTCTCAGGCTGCAAAGTGTCTACCAGGCTGTATTTTTATCAGGATCCTCTACATACGAAAAGTCTGCTTCTGAGCTCCTGCAGGTTGTGGGTAGAATTCTTATTCTTGTGGGTGTGGGACAAGGCAGACCTTCCCGCCAGCTGTCAGCTGGAGGTGACCCTTGGCTGTTAGAGGTTTTCCTTCCGCTATTCCTAGAGGTTGCCCGCAGCTTCTTGCCATCCTGGCCTGCCCAGTACATCTGCTACTTTATCAAGCCAGCAAGGAGAATCTCTAGAGTAAGCCTGATGGCAAGACAGTGTTGCATATCGTAATGCAGTTATGAGAAGGAAATTTTATGACCTTTGCCACATTCCATACATTCCAAGCAAGTCTGAAGTCCCTTCCGCACTCAAAGGGAGATGATTACACAAAAAATGTGAACACTAGGAGTTAGGGATCAGGGGGGAACCAACTTAGAGTCCATCCAATACATAGAGAATCTATTCTAAAAATCTATTCATTTGCTTAATTGATTCAGCTGTTTTTTGATTAGAATAGTTCTATTTGTGGAGAGAGTCATGGAACAAATCTGAGAATGACCAGAACCACACAAAAAGTTTATCTATCCTCCTTTCAGTGCCCTTTTCTGGCCTACTTGGGACCCTCAGTAAAAGCTTGCTAGCACCCAAATAATTAGCATTTCCCTAAAAACTGGCTTACCCAAACTTGTCCTTCTTAGTAGCAGTCCATGCAGAGGACTGCCCCCCTCCCATCAGCAAAAATTGCCCCACCTCTTCCATTCCCTCACGTTACTATAGGCAATTCGGAAACTGTTTTTATAAAGCAGCAAAACTCAGGAATTTGGAGTTGGTAATGATCTTAAGACTTTATTGCTTATCCAACACAGATTCTATTTCCATGATGATAGAGGGCAGCGCTGTGTCAGCCCAGGGTTGTAAGAATTATAAGGATTTTAGTCACTGAGGCAAGAGCACTTGGCAAGATGTTTGGGTACATTATGCCACTTCTAGGACACTTGGCTTGTTTTCATGAGTACTGGGACTCTGGCCAAAACAAACAAACCAAAAAAACAGAAAAACAAACAACCCCTCCCCCCACACACACACACATACAAAACCCCTGTGTTCTAGGAATTATCTGAGCCAGTTGGATCCGTGCTTGTTCTTATGCCTTTGGCAGCTTTGCTAACTGCAGCCATCTTTCAAGTCATGCTTTCTCCTAGATTTTTGTGCTTATCCTTTGGATTTGACATTTCTTGTGAAGTTTACTTGGTACCTGTCTCTGGTCTTCCCATAACTCTGCCTTCCTTTCTGGATACGGTTTTTCTGTGCCACTCATGCTTTCCTGGCATGTGATCTTAGCCCCACCCCAATTTTGACCCAGCCCTTCCCTTTAAGCATTGACGGATACCGTGATTTACTTCAATATGCAGCCCCACGCAGGAAATATTGGATTGTGTGGTTAAGAAAGGATTGATAGCTACTGAAACAAAATCTCAGGAATTTAGCACACTAAGAATTTATTTTTTATCGACCCAACAGGATAGCACAGACAATTCTGGTCAGACAGTGGTCCCATAGATGCGGTGATACTGAAACCCAGACCTCTTCCATCTTGTGGCTCTGACATCTTTAACACACAGCTTTCTCCATCACTATGTTTATCTGCATAAAGTCATGGAAAGATTATGGCAGGTTGTATAGAAGGTTTTATGGGCTAAGCTTGGAGTAGTGTCCATCGATTCTCATTTCAAGTGGCCATACTCAGATACAAGGGAGTCTGGGAAATGTGATGGACGTGGCTAGGAAGAAGGGGGAAATTTAGCTAGCAGTTTCTGCCAAATGGAACGTTTTGGCAGCTGTGAACTTGTGTCCACATGCATGCTGGGAAATTTTAGTAGGCAGCATCTTTGAGGCAAAGGACAGTAACCAAATTTTTTGTTTATTTATTGAACATTTATGCAGAACTTAATGTTTCATGTACTGCTCTAGGTGCTTTTCAAATAATAACTCATTTAATTCTTATACAACCCTATGGAGATTCTGTTATTATTACCCTTATTTACAGATGGGAAAACTAAGGCACAGAGTAGTTAAGTAGACTGCTCAAGGGAATGGCACCAGCAAGTGGCAGGACTGGGAATTTAAACCCAGGCTTCCTGACTTTCACCACCAGGCTCCTCGTGAGAAACTTCACCCTCATAACACTTTGGAGTCATGGCGACTTATTCTTTTTATAGGTGGAAACCCCAAAATGTAAAAAGATTACATGACTTACCCAGGGTTCGTGGTTATTAACAGTAAAATCAGAATTCAAGTCCTTGTTCAATCTATCAACATTTTGTGCTTTTCCTGTATTTCTTCCAAAATAAAACTGTTGTTCTAAATGCTCTGTGTGTGCTTCCACCTATACTGCGTTTCCCCAAAAATAAGACATAGCCAGACAATCAGCTCTAATGCGTCTTTTGGAGCAAAAATTAATATAAGACCTGGCTTTATATTATATTATGTTAGATAAGACCTGGTCTTATATTATAGTAAAATAAGACCAGGTCTTATATTAATTTTTGCTCCAAAAGACGCATTAGAGCTGATGGGCCAGCTAGGTCTTATTTTCAGGAAAACAGGGTACCTACCTATATTGAGTGAAATGGCAAATCTTAGGTAATTAGGCTCTGGGACTGGCTGGGGGCTTAACCAATATTTGAATGAGGAGAAATTGGCCATTAGCAGGGCGCTGTGTTGAAGCTGTACGTGTGCGTTCTTTAACTGAGCGAGTGTTTATGTTCCTGTATATCCTTTCCCAGCGAGCCTCCGAGCTTACCGGTGGGTGTGTTCCAGGGCTTTCAGATGAGACCATCCCCTTTATGTTTTTGATTGATATTTTTGACCTGATAGTTCATACTTGATTTTGTATACATATTTATTTGCAGTGCTCTTTCATGAGAAGTAATTTGGGGATTTCTTTATAAAATAGTGATTGATTTTTATATGGAAAGCCATTATTTGCTTCTAACAGTGAGATCCTGAAAACAAGATCTGGGACTTCTCTGTCACTCAGCCTAGAATTGAACAATGAATGATCTTTTCTCTGGTGCCTTGAAACAATGCCTTATTTCCTCAAGAAGCCAAACTAACATTTAAGTAAATCTATACATTTGCATTCAAATCTTTATAAAATGAATTTTCCTAAGTGAGGAAAAGATATGACATTAAGGGACATTTTTTTCTTCCTGGTGTTCTGCTTAGTAAAGATGTTGGATTTTTATTTAACAGATGTATGGATGAAAAAGTGAGTTCTAAGTTAGTTCTGTCAACACTTTGGCCCCGAAGTGACAAAATTAAAAAAAAATGAACTTTTGTGTTTGTTTCCTTTTTACTAGAACTATAGTTGAAAACAGCTTTACTTGGGAAAATGTGTTTTGTGTGATGGCATAGTATCAGCTCTTTTACTGTGAGACTATGTGACTTGGATGGGTCCCAACTTCTCACTTCTGTGTCATGGACAATTTCTTTTTTCTTGTATTATTTACACATATATTTACTGTCAAGCTGCTAAACGATCCCCTTTCATAAGGTCTGGCTCACTGCTCTTCCCCTCAGGCTGGTCTGCTTGCTCAAGTCCTGCTGGGCTGGCTGACCCTGCTCAGCAGCCCGGGAATAGCAGGTTGCCAACTGTTGGGGCAACTGCTGTAAAGACCAGCAGGAGAAATGTCCTGTGGGCTTGCGAAGGAGCCCAGGCACCCAGCCGCAGTGGCCAGGGACACCCACTGTGGGACAGCTCAACAGAAAGATCTGCTTCATACACTTATCTCCACTTGAAGCAACTGGCAATGAGACAGGCCTCCAATATTTACTGAGAACTTACTAGTCTCTAGTAGGCCCTGCTCTCAATGGTGTCCTCTATCTGTGTCACAGATCATGTGAATGTTAAATATAGAAGGTGGTATTATGCTCATTTTCAAATAAAAAATTATCATATTGTATCATATATCATATCATATCATATATCATATCATATATATCCTATCCTGTCCTATCCTATCATATCATATATCATACATGTTCTCTAAAGTTCCACATCCAGTGATGACCACGGCTAGGATCAAAACCCAGGTCTTCTGAGTGAGCATCCTAAAGTCACTTTTTAGGATATAAATTAAACATTTAAAAAAAATACACTTCATGTTTTAAAAAATTTATTTATTTTTTCAGTCACAGTTGACATTCAATATTTTTTTATTATTAAATTTATTGGGATGACAATTGTTAGTAAAATCACATAGATTTCAGGTGTACAATTCTGTATTACATCATCTATAAATCCCATTGTGTGTTCATCACCCAGAGTCAGTTCTCCTTCCATCACCATATACTTGATCCCCCTTACCTTCATCTCCCACCCCCCACCCCCCTTACCCTCTGGTAACCACTAAACTATTATTTTATATTTGTTTCAAGTGTACAGCATAGTGGTTAGACATTTACATGATTTATGCAGTGATTTCCCTCCGATTATTACCCACATGGCACTATGTGTGGTTGTTGCAACATTGTTGACTGTATTCTTTATGCTGTGCTTTACATGCGTGTGACTATTTTGTAGTTACCAATTTGTATTTCTTAATCCCTGCACCTTTTTCACCCAGCTCCCTAACTCCCCTCCCCTCTGGCAACCATCAGTTTGTTCTCTGTATCTATGAGTCTGTTTCTGTTTTGATTTCTGTTTACTTTGTTCTTTAGATTCCACATATAAGTGAGATCATATGGTATTCGTCTTTCTCAGTCTGACTTCTTTCACTTAGCATAATACCCTCTAGGTCTATCCATGTTGTCGCAAATGGTAAGATTTCATTCTTTTTTATGGCCAAGTAATATTCCATTGTATATATGTACCACTTCTTCTTTATCCAATCGTCTATTGATAGGCATTTCAGTTGCTTCCATACCTTGGCTGTTGTAAATAGTGCTGCAGTGAACACAGGAGTGCGTATATCTTTTCAAATTAGTGTTTTGGATTTCTTTGTATAAATACCCAGAAGTGGAATTGCTGGGTCATAAGGTACTTCCATTTTTAATTTTTTGAGGAACCTCCAAACTGTTTTCCATAGTGGCTGCACCAAAGGGAACAAGGGTTCCCTTTTCTCCACAGGCTCACCAACACTTGTTGTTTTTTGATTTATTGATGATAGCCATTCTGACAGGTATGAGGTGATATCTCATTGTGGCTTTTATTTGCATTTCTCTGATGATTAGTGACATTGAGCCTCTTTATATACTTTATCTTTTAGAGCAGTTTTAGGTTCACAGCAAAACAGAATGGAAGGTACATTTTCCTCTGGACCGGCTGGCACACACATTGCCTCCCTCAGTTTCAACAGCTCACCAGAATGGTACATTTGTTACACTTGATGAACCTACATTGACATATCATTATCACCCGCCGTCCGTAGATTACATTAGACTTCATGCTTGGTGTTTGTTGTACATTCTATGGGTTTTCACAAATGTATAATGAGTAGTATCCACCATTTATAGTATCACACAGAATAGTTTCACTATAAATCTTTTTAAGAGGAACAACAAAGGTCTTCTGACTCCAAGTCTAGTGACTCTTCCATTGCCTAGCAACCTCAGAAGTAGGAAAAGAAGGCCCAGTGTTGAACAGTTGTGGATGGATGACAATTGAGAGGCTGTGTGCAAAGGTCTGTGGGTCATACACTGGGCTCGTTACAAACCTCTAGCATCTTCAGTTTTTGAATAGTACTGTGTGTAAGATATGATCACCCTTTTTAAATTTTGTCACATGTCCATTAGACAGTTTCTAAATCATTAGATAGTTTCCATAGAGACACCTAACAGCAAAGCATGGGATGTGAAAGAAAGAGTTCACCAGAGCGGCAGGATTTTCTAGGGGTTTCGAGTGCAGGCTGTCGAATGACAGTGCTTGAGTTTCTCTCTTGACTCTGCCACACACTAACTGAAACATCAGGCATGTTTTACAGCCCTGTACCTCAGTTTTTTATCTGGAAAATGAGAATGATGGTACCTACCTGTATCAGTTTCCTAGGGCTGCCATAACAAAGTACCACACACTCGGTGGCTTAAAACAATGGAAATTGATTATGTCACACTTCTGGAGGCTAGACATGTGAAATCAAAATGTCGGCATGGCCATGTTTCCTCTGAAACCTGTAGGGAACCATCCTTCCTTTCCTCTTCTTAGCGTCTGGTGGTTTGCTTAAAATCTTTGGCATTTTTTTGGTTTGCCATTATAGCGCTTCAAACTTTGCCTTTATCATCACATAGTGTTCTACCTTTATGTAGTTATGTGTCTTTGTCTTCTCTTTCTATAAAAACACAAGTCAATACTGGATTAGGGCCCACCTTAATTCAGTATAACTTTACTTAAACTTGATTACATCTTCAAAGACCCCATTTCCAAAAAAGGTTACATTCATGGGTCCAAGGGTTAGGACTTCAACATATTTTGGGGAAGTACTTAATTCAACCCATAACACTACTCATAGATTTGATGTGATGAAATAATATGCATGAAACACATGCCCACACAGACACTCAGTAAGTGTTTTCCATCATCATCATCAGATCCATCCATTCAATTAGCAAATATATATTGCATGCCCATGAAGTGCCAGATACTGTACCAGAGGTTGAAGATAAAATGCCAATTAAAACAGAGTCCCTGACCTCATCTTAGAGTCTGCTTAAGAATGTCGATATCAATCAAATAACCATTTTAGTACATGTGAAGACGAGACACCTGGCGCCATGGGAGGGAATAATAGAGGAATTATTCCTCTAGGAATAACCCAACCTCATAGACAACGGCAAGGAGTAAACCTGTTATCACACCATAGCTGCCCAGAGTAGACCCTGAGACTTAAAGGATCAGAGCAAAACAGCTTACTGCTCATGGTGCATTAAGCAGCACGAGCATCAGCAGAGTTCCATTGCCACCAAGTCCCAGGAGGTCACCGGGTAGGCCCAGATGTATGCTATGTACCCAGTGGATTTCTTCTGCAGCTGAGACACCCAAGGTCAAAGACACAGCACTTTTTATAGCAAGCAGTAAGCAAGCTTGCTTTCTGTCTGGAGGGACATACTGTCTTTACCTTTAAAGACTGCCAGCTGCATAAACAATCCTGAGAAATGGTATGGATGAAAGAGCGGTGGTCAGCACTGTGCCATCTAAGGGCTCATAGAAGCACAAGACGTCCAGGAAGGACTGCTTCCGACAGGGACCAGATCTCATCTGGGGGTTCTAGGAAGGCTTCTGTAAGGAAATTGTATTTAAGACAGGATCCAAAAAAGTATACATACCAGGGATAAACCAGACAAAAGGGAATGTGGGAGAGAAGATCCCGTGCAGACAAGAGAGGATGAGCAATGTCAGGTTCAGTTACCTGGAAGTCCGGGGAGGCTGAGGGGTATCAAATGAGGAGCTGGGGCGGCCCTGATATTGGAGAGAGAGGTGGGCAGGGACAGACACAACAGAACCAGGTGGGCCACATTAAGGATGTTGACCTGTATCCTAAGATCGATGGGGAATCATTGAAGGGCTTTAAACAGTAAAGATGGAACTGCCTATTAGAATAATAAAATTACCCTTTAGAATTTTGACAGTCAAGAATTTTCCATCTGTAATTATCACCCCAAATAAAGCAATGCTGTTGCTTTCATCATTTGCAATAGATCCCATATTTGCTTTCAGACATTTCTGATTAGCCAAGAAAGTAGAAGCAACCCTCTTCACGCATTATTAAAACACAGTAAATCTTTTGAGGTAATTAAAATAGAAAATTAGTATTTAAATCAATTCCCTTTACAAGTTAGGCATGTGATTTTGATAAATAAATTACTCACCAAAGCCATATTTTTCTTCCAAATCAGCTGAGCGCCTTCCTATACGTAAAGCACTGTGATAG
This sequence comes from Rhinolophus sinicus, assembly GCF_036562045.2. NCBI lineage: Eukaryota > Metazoa > Chordata > Mammalia > Chiroptera > Rhinolophidae > Rhinolophus > Rhinolophus sinicus. The sequence continues at coordinate 28,694,651 of NC_133751.1, forward strand.
ATCATGCTAAGGTTACTGAGACATTCTATACACTCAGGTTTTAATTATATATTAAGTTATGAATTTATCTGCTCTTATGGAGCAAATTGTTTATGATGACATATTAGAATGAGTCCCATTGCCCTTTGATTACTTGGAGTGCATATAATTTAATCAGCTCCAGTTGTATCTCTTTGTTGTTGCTCAATGAAATAAAAATAAAGGATTCGTGTCCTCCTTTAGTCTGTCTGTTTTTCAGTTGGTTTGAGTAATTCGAGGCATGGAGTAATCAGTTACCTTGCAATTTGCAGAGCCCTCACCAGCCATGCCTCTGTAGAGTCTAACTATGTTATTATTCTGTTTCCTCCATTTCAGCAGCTGGTTGGCACAGTTCTTTGAAATGGAGGATAAATATTTAACTCAGTTTTTTTAGTTTGTGGTCTTAGTCAAAAACCTTTGACTGTCAATTGACTGATCATGGTTCAATCTATTTCTTTTTTTTTTTTTTTTAAGTTTCCCTTTTTTACTTTTTGGGGAGTAATATTGGGGAACAGTGTGTTTCTCCAGGACCTATCAGCTCCAAGTCATCGTCCTTCAATCTAGTTGTGGAGGGCGCAGCTCAGGTCCAAGTCCAGGCGCTGTTTTCAATCTTTAGTTGCAGGGGGCGCAGCCCACCATCCCACGTGGGAATTGAACCAGCAACTTTGTTGTTGAGAGCTCGTGCTCTAACCAACTGACCCATCCAGCCACCCCTCTGGCAGCTCAGTGGCAGCTCGTTGTCTTCCATCAAGTTGTGGAGGGTGCAGCTCACTGGCCTATGTGGGAATCGATCCGGCAACCCTGTTGTTCAGAGCTCGCGCACTAACCAACTGAGCCTTCGGGAGACCCCTCAATCTGTTTCTTGAAGGTTCCAAAGGATTGTTCAGTGGTGAAAACCTCTTGTTGGTACTTGCAAGAGAACATGAGATCTTGTGTTCTTCACAGCAGGCATCCATGGCCCCAAGAGCAACCAGTGAGAAGGCTGTATTATTTAGATATTGATGATGATAAATGCTAGAGGAGCAGGTTGTCACCTAGAGGCCAGGCACTGAGGGGACAGCCCTTTTGTTTTATTTTTGGACTGCATTGCCAAATGATGGCCAAAAATCTGTAATATTGACTTTCACGTATCCCACTGAGTCTTTTTATAGTCTTAATAGTTTGATCATCACAACAGATATTTTTAAGTTATATACATACAGCCTGAGAGGGTCCTATAGTATATGATCAGATAACAACATAGTTATCTGAAGAGTTTTCAGTTATGTGCAGTCACGCTAGACTTGAAAGTTTTTGTGTATGCAAGTATAGAATAGCGAGCAAACTTTTGGCATGATTTAGGAATCACAAGCATCTCTGATATTGACCACAGATGGAGCAGGGTCATGCTGGACAAATCCTTTCATGAACTTTTTCTCATGAATCCTCACAATAACTCTGTGAGGTAAACTTACATCATTAGCCTTATTTCGCTGATGAAAAATTTGAGGATCGGAGATGCTACATGACCTGTTCCTGGTCATATTGCTGAGTAAAGGATTGAGTCACAAATAATTCCCTGATCTCTTGACTTCTGATCTATTTTTCACGCTTTCTGCCATATTCTACACACACACATACACTTCCTATTGTATCTAGAATCATAGTGTACAATGGGTAAAACTTTTCAAGATCTTGGTATCTTTGGGTAGAAAAAGCACTACCTATAGGAGGAAATAAATCAATGACTTATCATTAAAGGAAATCTCTTTATCCTTAAAGAATTGGGTATGAAGAAATGAGTGGCCTCATTTCAAATAAGGAAAATGTTCAACCTCTTTTAATTTGCTTAAGTTGTTTCCACCTTTTTTCTCCTGGCACTGCTCCTCATAGATCATTAAAAGTCTCTGCAAAAGGAAATCTGAGTGATCATATTGTTCTTTCCTTTTTTTTTTTTTTTTTTTTTTTTTTTTTTTGGGGTAGCTGTCTCACTCTGAACTTGAAGTGATGAGATCACCTTTTGGTTCCTTTCATTGGTGTTATTCAGGTTAGCAGAAAATTCTGCCTCCTTCATCTGTCAGGAGCTTTAGTCTTTTGCTGTCTTTGAAATCTGACCTAAGAACAAGGCTCTAACATCCAGAAAATGGTAGCTGAATTGATTTTATTTCAGATTGTTGCTATGGTGATTTTCTGCCGATCTAGACAGAAATGAAAAAGGGAAAAGAGTGTGTTGAAGAGAATGGTGGAGAAGCTGGTCAGACTGAGGAAAAGGCATACAGGGCTGTAGGGGACATTTATAGGTCATCTATACTCACAGCGTAGTCATGTCTTCTTCTCAATTTACTATTAATTCATCTGTAGTGGTCAAAATAATCCATTTACATTTGAGAAGCAACAATGAAGGTTTTTTGTTACATATGTATCATACATAGCCTTACAAGTTTGCAAAGATTTTTTTCTCTAGCAACAGGAATAGTAAATATGAATTGTAAAAGAAATTTTTGTGACAGGAAACATTTTGATTCCTGAAATAGTTCTCAAGGTTATGCTTTATTAAATATGTTTTTCAAAACCATGGGAGAAAGACTTATCTGGGGGAAAAGTGGATGAATAAATCCATTTTTATGTGTTTGTTCACTTATTTATTCATTTCTCCAAGTTTCCATCTATTCTTTCATTCAACAAATATTTTTTTCTCCTTTATACCAGATTCCATATATATATAAAATACATACGTATTCAGTAGATATTAATAAGTTTAAGAGATATTTATTGGGCATTAATTACCTGCAAGACAACATAGAGATCAATGTAAGATGCACAGCTGAGTAGAGCCTGTCCTCAAAGTGATTGTAACTTTGGGGATAGGGTGGAGAGTTTAGACCCACATCACCATAATGCAGAAAAATATTAATCATCAGAGCCATTGAGTAGCTATTTCTATCTCAAGGAAGGTTACATGAAGGAGCTATTTGGGAGAGAATTAAGGGCAAGTAGGCTCCTGATAGGTGTGTGGAGATTGCATGGAGGGAAGAAGCACATGAGGGAAATGTACACAATAGTGATTTGAAAGGGTCAGTTACATTGGCCTTGGAGATTGTTGATGTTTATAGAAACCCTCTTCACTCTTCTCTTACCTTACTGGCCTTTGAAAAGCAGGAGCTCAACTTGACGTGGTACATATTAGCTCTAGGTTGAAGATATCGACAAATTGATGCCATTGCTTTGGGTAGAGGTCAGGTTTGGAAGGCTTTGCAAATAAACATTTGGAGCTGCTCAAAATCAGAGTTTGATATATAAAAAAAAAAAAGAGGAGGCAGTGTGCTTGAAATAGAATAGAATACCAAGTGGGGGTACAATCCCTCCTTTTACATCCCCAGGCACTATTTTCTGTGTCTTCATTCCCAGTTGTGGCCCTTGAGGCTTTAGATTTCAGCCATATGAAAGAATTTAGGGAAGTGAGTTCTACTTCTTAACTTCATAATATAGCCTATGCTTAACCCTGCCCCCACATGGGATTGGAGTCGTAGACAGTGAGGGGCAAGAATCAATAGTACAGTCATGTTTTGAGCCTGGCTCTGATGCTTACTCTGTGTTTAACCTTGGACAAGTCATTCAGCTTCTCAGGACTTGAGATTTCTGATCTGTCAGGACAAAACAACCTCTAAGCCAAAACATATTATGAGAGCATGATATTAGAATTGCAAAGGACGTGATGGTTTAAAATGTATTTTCAGATGTGTAAATAAAAGCGTCAGACATAAAGGAAATATGTTAATTTTCACTTCATTAATTCCTAAGCTGTATAATTCTCTCTAAGAATTTTTTGATTCCATCACATTTTTCAGCCAAGATTAAAGTCAAGGGCCGTCAGGTGGGCTCAGCTTCCTAAGGCTTCATTACTATTAAAAATACACTTTGAAGAATTATCATAAATAATTAAAATCAATGTCAATTATTAAAATAAATGAACAAAGTCTGTATCCCTGTTTTTCACACAGTTTTCTCAGCATTTATGAATTAAGAAATACTCCTCATTCAATGCTAGGATTTAGCCTTGAGAAAATTCTATTCATTTTTCCAGTTTGTAATTTTCCTTTAATATGTCAATGTAGAATTTATGCTAATGTTTACTGGCGTCAAGCATTCATAGCAAAATGAGGTTCTCTCTGAGCTCCTTTAATTCAGGGATGGGAGAATTACAGAAGCGCTTGTTTAGTGGAAAGGGATGTGATTTATTTATTTGCTCCTGGAATTTGGACTGAGTTTAAAATATTTGTTAAGACAAAAAGACTACCATTTGTAGAAGGTTGTAAAGCATGTGACCAGCTGAAGCCGAGCCCTTTACTTTTCCATCACCACCTTTGCTCTTTCCCTTCCTCGTGGTATCTTGAGACATAATAATAGGTTATGGCTTCACTGTAGGACATAAAATACAAGACCTCCAAAGAGCAGATATTAATTTGCTGATATATTCGTCCTCTTTCTCAGAACGTTATACTCTTCTTAGGGGACTGACCTGGACCTAGATCCTGAAACAGCCTGCAAACTAACTCGGTGACTTCAGACAAATCTCTGTCAAACCTTCAGCAACTTTTCTTTCTTTTTGGTGAAAGTTAGATTGAAGGGTGGAGGGCGTGTTAAGGAGAGGGAAGTAACATAATAATGTTACAAAATAATTGCTGTTATTGATTTTTTTTTTTTATAAACCCTCTTGGCTTATTCCAAGATAGCCAATGTATGAATTCTGTGTGTGTCTTCTCTACGTAATTTTCATATCTGAATCTCTCTTTGAAACTTACTAAAAATGGAATGACATAAAGTTTCTAAGGATGCCAACCGTAGTGAAAGAACTGTAAAATTGTGAAATCTGTTTACTCCTATACCAGTGGCCCTCAAAGTATGGCCCCAGCCAGCAGCTTCAGCAGCACCTGGGAAGTAGCTCAAAATGCAAATTGTTGGGCCCCACTCCAAACCTACAGAGTCAGGACTCTGGGGGTGGGACCCCATGAGCTCGGCTTATCCAAACCTTCCAGGTGCTTCAGATACATGCATGGTACAGCTTGAGAACCACCAGTTCACAGCATCCAGTACTTTCTGGCGCGCTCATTTGTTGAATTAAAATTGAATGGCATTTGACTTTAGGAAAGTTAGATTCCCTGGCTATATTGTTATACTTCATTCTTCACTTGCTATTCTTATTTCCGATGGATTCTGGTGCATCTTATGACTAACTAGTCTTCAAATTGTTTTCCTATTTATGTGTGGCTGCTAGGAATCTCACAGTCACGTTCCAGGCCTTGGACAAGGTCTTATGATCTCTTTATATTTTCCCTGTGCCCCAAACTCCCCTCACAATGACGTTATCATGTGGAATATTTTGAACGATCAGGTATTAAATAACAAACTTGTTCACTGGCATGAGTAATAAACAGGTATTCCTGGTACAATTTCCTGGTGTCAGTTCTCAATTTGTTTCCTTTATGCACAACGTGAAAACTTCATTTGCGATATTCTCAAGAAAACCTGTAGGCCGTGTGCCTAAATAGCCAGGCTCATTTTATCAGACAGCTCCCACATACTGACGTCTGTCTAGTACGGTGATCCATTAACTTAAATGCTTTGAAACTGAGAGGTCCTGTTTACCTCTCACATGCACTGTGTTTTTCCTAATGGTGGTGAAATTTTTCGTCAAGGGCTCCCTTGCCATCCAAGCCATTGTTTTTGACATTGCAAAATCACCTCTACCTAATGGCTTTACTAGCACATGGAGGACCAGATGTGATTATAAGAGAGGGGTTTTTCTTACAAGTGCTTTTATTTAAGGCAGATAATTCCAAAGGTTAATTAACGTAAAATTTCAGCTTTCAGGGAAATTCACACGCACAGCACCCACTTCTTCAGGTGGCTCTGACACATTTTGTCAGCAATGCCGTGATGAAAAAAGTCAGCTATATAATTGGGGCCACCAAAGCCCTGTTTGATTTAATTTATGGATGACATCTCTAACAGTTAATTGCGTCAGATCTGTGCAGCAAACACAAATATTTAGGTGAAGGAAGGTTCATCCTCCTGTATGGTTTATAATGAAGCTTGTAAGCCCACTAAATAATTAAAATAAACAAATGAAGACTAATGTGCTTAGTTTTCATTTTTACCCAATCCACATTAGTTAATAATTTACAAGATAAAAATGAATAGACAATCAAAATTACTTCTCTTCTGGCTCCCACGTCGCCACGATCGTGGAGAGATTCTGCCTTATTGACTGCTCATTTGTAGTAGAAATAACCCCAGAGAAAACAATGTTCAGTGTGAACCAGGCTTTAATAAAAGGAGCGGCAGACTCCGGAGGTTTTTTTTTCTATTTCCATATAATCCCAGGATCATTTGTCTGGAGCTGTTTTTGAATTATTCATACCAACGGTAGCGCTTTCAGATATTGGATGTGAGCAGCTTCTATCATACAGTTTCACAGGCAGCAATTTTTTTTTATTTTTTATTTTTGCTGGCGTTTTAAAAATAGAGCTTTTTTTCTTTTTTCTTTTTTCTTTTTTTCTATTCCTGATTGCTCTTGGGTGCTACTGGGTGGGGTTGTGTTTGCAAAACATTAAGCATTAAGAGGCTGTTTAGGGGCTAATTCTAAGACTTCTCCAGGTGAAAGAGAAAATGGAGAACTGTAATGGGACTGTAATATTCTTGAGAAAGCGTTCTTCCTTTTGGCTCTGCTTTTGAAAATCTCAGCGTAGTCTCTTGGTGGAAGCATTGTTCAGGAGACTAGAGTTAACATTTATTTTCATTCACTGCAATCTTAACTTGGATCGAAGGGATTGACTCTGCTGATCCTGTTGTTCTCATGCCCCACTGGACACCAAGCGTTGAGTCTTTGTTTGCAACTTCCGGGAGAAAAACATGGCTCTTGAGGAAGGCCTCACGGGTCAGGAAGATGTGCCCTTCTGTACTTCTACTAAGTCGTCTCTCCCCTGCCACCTCTCCGCTCCCTTTAGTCCCAGACATTCCAAAGTCCTGTAAGTTCTTTATCCACCAGAAAGAGTCTCTGTCTCTTTTCTTTGCACTTGTCACATTTGCTTAGAATGACAGCATGTCCCACCCCCTGACACCCCATTCTCCCTGCTATTCCCTACTTCTTCAGCCTTTACACTTAGGTTGGTGCCCATCTCCTCTTCCCCAGAACTGGTTATTGGTGGCCCATGTTGGAGAGTGTCCCCAGAAACAAACCCAGAGCCAAGGATTTGAGTGCAAGTAGTTTTTTGGGAAACGATTCCAAGAAGTACTGGGAGGAAAGTGGGCAAGTGAGAGAGGAACGTGCAGGAAGCCAAGGCAAAGTGTATTCCAAGCAGTTAGTTCACTGTGAGCCCCGGAGGCTGGAACCTGCTGGGGACACTGAGCCAGGGCAGTTAGGCCACGTGGGGAGAGGCAAGGATTCCTTCCAGTTCCCACCTGCCACCTACCGAGGGATGCTCCTGGAGGCACTGCAGCCCCGTGGGTTCTGGCCTGCGCACAGCTGTGACAAGAAGACTGATGGAGAATTGCAGGAGCATTGAGTAGGACACACAGGCAGGCACTGGAGCGCTGAGAGCCAAGGGTCACGCGTCAGGCACCACAGCATATTTTGCATTGTCCTTGCTGCCCCCTCCTCCAGTGCTGTGCTTCTGTATGTTTAGCGTAAGAATCTGCTTCTTACGAGTATTCACCTCTGTGCCCTCTGTACCCTGGTGTAGTGCCTTGTACACAGTAACTAACTCGCATGCAGTGAACATTTATTGTAACGCCAAGTGTGGAATGATTGACTGTTAGGCAGACCCACCCTGAGTTTTGATTTCTGATGCCTCCTCATAAGCACATTCTATCATTAAGGCACCTTCCCCTCCTTCCTTCCTAGTCAGCTTTTATGCTTCAGAGAGAATCACACCCAGTGTCCCAGTGACTACCCTGGTGTTTTTATATTTCCATTTGTAAAGGAATACTGCAGCCGGTTCCACCCCTACTCTCCCATGGGCCCATTCCCCTATGTACCAGAGGGCTTTGCACCCGTCGGAGGTAACCAAAGCGATCCCAAACCTAGAAATGATGCACCTGGGCTAGGAGGGGTGGTGGGAGCAACCTCGGGTCACAGGATTTTAATCTGATATGGAAGTAGTTTTAAAAATTATCTAGTCTGCCTTCCCTGTTTTTTATTTTTTATTTTTTGTAAGTGACTTGAGTAAGTTCACTCTGGGCCACGGCCACAGGAAAGTCCACTCCACACAGGATGGACTGGGGAGGGAGAAGGCGGGTGGGAGAGCAGCCAGCACAGCAGATGGAAAGTGGGGAGACAAACACAGGCTGGACATCACCGTGGGGGGACGAGCTCTGAGAGCACACAGGCGGGTGGCTACAGTAATGATTCCCGCCTCCAAGGGCCACCATCTGATTAGGGAAGTGATCCCCCTGGTCCTGCCGGCAGAAGAGGGTGAAGAACTCTTCCTGGAGGCTGTTCAGTCACGATGTCTGTGAAATCCGACCACGTTGGCTTTTGTGGGAGGTTTTGTTCTTCTGGGAAGTGACTGCTAAGCTGAAAGAGGCTGCTGATTTTGACTCCTTGAGTCCATGGTCTCTCTTCCCTGAGGATCCCGATCCCCACCATCAGGTTCTCTCAGGGTCCTGCTGTGGTGGGAAGGAGGTCACGGGCCGGCCTTCAGGACCTTCTAATAGGGGTTACCATGTGTGTGGACTAGGGGAGACCACAGGTTGTTAAAGGCAAGCCAGACTAAAGACCTGGGGTTAAATCCTGCCTCAGCCAGCCACTAAATGTGTGATTTTCACCTCTGAACCTTGATTTCCTCACCTGTAACATGCTTCTCAGTATTACATGAGGAATAACTGGAAACAATTATTGAGTCCTTATGAAGGCCCAGGTTATTGTGTTAAGCTTGGGGGGAGAAGCACAAAGGAAAATGAGGCATAATCTTTGCCCCCTCCCATAATTCACATTCTTGTAAGGAAGGTAGAAATAGAAACAAGTAATGACACCATAGTCTGATAAATGCAACGGTAGATTAAATGAAGGAATAATTTGCTTGCAAACAATATGTGGAATATTCAATGAGATTTCTTTTTCTCGCAGTATGCTGCATATTGCCCACCTCTAGAGAGCTGTCAGGGCCATTTTGTACAAAGGCAAGTGGAACTCATACCTCATACCTGAAGGATTTATTTGAAATCCTTTAATAGTAAGTCATATTAATAACCTTGAGTCACTACGAAAAGGTTCAATGATGTTTAAGAATCAGGGAACTATAGAGTATATTTAAGAAAGTTTTCTATCTCAAAACATCAAAAAAAATGTTTTTTAAAGTTTTACTTTTGTTAAAGAGAATATTTTGGCATATCTTCCTTGCTCCAGCCCCCAAGTTTCAGAATGTGAATTGCTTTTTTTAGTTCTGTATCCCCAGAGCCTGGCACAGTTCCAGACACAAGCCAGGTGCTTAAGAAACACTAGTTGAATGAGTGACTGAAGCAAAGAGTGAATGAAGAAAGACTTCAGGGTAGAATTGAAAAGGTAAATTTGGGTAACCTAGATAATGAGATAGTGAGACTACCTAACCAGGAGTGCACAGGTCTGGGAGCTAGTTTTGGTTTTGCCAATTTTCAGCTGTATAAATATTGCAACTCGTTTACTTGCAGTAATCCACATGGTTTAATCAGATGTAAAATAGGATTCTTGCTTTTTCACAGACTGTTGTGTAGGTCAGATACAATAATGGAATTATGAACATTATTAGAATTAGATATAATCTTTAAGTAGAATTAAAATCAAAATCTTACAGTGCATCCTCACCTGCATTCCTTATCAAAAATCTTACCACGAATCCCTGAATAGCAGATTAAGAAAATTTTCTGTGGAAGATCTCTACCAACTTTCCCTTAATTAACTCCCCAAATGACTAAAACTCTCCATTCCCTCTCTAAAATATTCTGATGGATGCCCACAGCACAGTGAAGATGTAGGGTTACTGTAGATATGCGTGTCTGCTACAACCAGGTGAATTGTGTGCTTGTCAAGAGTGCTGATTACTCGATCTCTTTATTCCAGTTCATTCTGTTATTCAACCAATATTTGTTGCTCGTTTACTCGGTGCTCGATATTGGTTTAGGTATTGGAGATACGGCGGTGACCAATGTTCATTGTATTCTTGTTGTATTTACTTTTATAATTATGTAATTTAGTTAAATTCCATCAACAAGTGTGGAAGAATTGCTGACTTTTATAAAATTAAATTAAAACTTATAGTGGGCATCTGCCTTTGATGACTATATAAGATCTTTTAAATTTCTTCTCTGCGTCGAACATTTCCATTTCCCTGTGACATAGTATCTACTAGGCAGATGCACCTGTAACCGGTGGACATGGGACTGGATGTGGAGTATCTGTCCTGTGGTGTGGTTCTTGGGTTGGCTGTGGTGGCAGTTATGTCAGGAGATCCGTTCCGTGATGTAATTCCTGAAAGTTGGGTCTGAGTGGACTTCTACTCCTCCTCCCTCCCCAAGTTCCGTAAGTCTTCAAATATGTATTGATCAATTCCTTTTCTTTATGAACCAGCCCTAAGGAACTTGATTGTTTGCAACTAAGAACCTCAACCACCACAAGGGAAAAAAAAAGCACGCAAAAATTGTCAAGCTGGTTGTGGGCAAAACAATTGTGCAACTTTGAAGGGACAATATAAATGATTAGAAAGATTTCATACTCAGATAGCTTCACAATTTTTTCTTACTTGTGTTGGCTTCATTGTAAAGAAACTTATACGGGAACTCCATGCTGTGGCATTGTGGGTGTGGTGTACGTAGCACAGAGACTCCCATCAGGGGACTCCTGCTCAGAGAAAGGCCTTGTCCCATCATCAAGAGATGGAAGATGAATACACATGGATATGTTTTTCTTTAAAATGAAATATTTAAATTATTCATGAATCATTTTTTGTGATTTTCAACTTGGAACACTTTCGTTAACCAACCTTGTATGGACCCCTGCCTTTTGTCAGGTGCAGAGGCTGCTGTACTATTTGAGGCACCTGGCATATCCCAGGGGGAGCCTCCTCCTCAGGCCCCACCATCGGCTTCTCGGGGCCTCCTTCTCTCAGGCAGGTCTAGGGGCTCGGTTCACCCATCTCTTTGAGCAAGGCCTTTTAAAATGTGGAAAGCCCTTTCAGGTCTGATGTCTCCGGTAGCTCCAGGCAAAGCCTCTTTGGTTGAAAATCTCTCTCTGAAGTTATTGTGAATTCAGGTCATATCTACTCAGGGTGTCATTTAGCATTGTAGTCACAGCGGTGTAGGGTCATAACTAGCCAGTGGCCATGTTCAACACTCACTGTCCTCTGATACATACATAGGTTTCTTATTTCCTCATATCTCTTCCTGCTATTTTTCTTTCCTCTCCTCTCTCTCCCTTCTCTCCTTTCCCCCTTTCTCCCTCTCTTCCGTTTTACTTTCTCCTTCCTATTTGTCTCCTCCACCCCCTTTCAGCCTCTCTGGCACCCCCTCCCTTTCTTCTCCCCATTTCCACACTTCCCTCTTCTGGACCAGTGAGACTGAGATCTTGGTAAGAAATGAAGCAGAAATTCCCTTCGTTGAGCACAAGGCAGTATTTTCTGGCTGGTCTTCAATGAAGGGCAGGACCAACCTGTCATTTCTTCTTGCCAAACACTTCATGTAGATCCCACCTGTATAACCCGAGAACTTTACAGAAGGCTACGTGTACTATTTTTAAAATATTAACACTGTCTTCATGTAGTCTTTTCATGGTATTATAGAAGATTTGAACACGAGAAATTTTTTAAACAAGACAGTTTTTATCTCAACTTGTGACACGAGAAATAACTACTGATGATGAATGTTTAGTCACTCAGGTTAATTTTAATATGCCAGTTATAATTTGCCTTTGTAAAGGACTATTGTAGAAACAATGTCATACGGCTTTAAAAATATAAAATCATTTGAAATTCTAGAAAAGAGCTAATATTATAGGCAAAATACAATGATCATTAACTTGTAACTATTTAAAATAATATTTATTACTCATTTCACCAAATTCACAACAGTCCAGGCACCAGACTGAACATTGACTAAGTGACTGGAGATCATCTGTGAGGTAGTGACATTTGGCTTTTCTGGCTAGTGATAAAATTACCCAACCTATTTTGAAAATTGAAGTGTATCTGTAACATATACCTGAGAGGAATGCCCGACACACTAAACACCATCTCATCTCATTTCTAAATATACACACATATTTAGCACTCTTTATGCCTTTGAACAGCCTCCTGGTTTTATCTAATTCCCCACATGTTGTTATCAAATATTTCGTAAATCCTGCTATGTGTTAGATCTTGGCAATGAGAGAAAGCTAAGACAAAACTGGATTCTGTTCTGGAGGAGCTTCTGATTTTATTGAGAAGATCGCATTGTGTTCCTAAGCGATGAATAAAATGGCCGTTTCAAGTGAATGCTGCAGAGGTGTGAAGCAGCAAGATTTCCTGAAGGAAGTGGGCATTGATGGGGGCCCTGAGCTGGGCTTAGAAGGCCGTGAAGGGGTTTAGTACTATTAATAAAATAAAATTACAAAAACCAGTGTCACAGTCAACAAAAGAAACACGAAAGGTTTTTGAGTCCATCCAGGAATTAGTAACATACAAAGACTTACCTCCCAGCTTGGCTACCAGGAGGCCAGCCCAGTGGCTGCTTTTCCATTCTCTTAAGTCTTTACAGCCTACACTTGACTATTTTTACCAATGGACTCAGTGTTTCAAAGCAGCAGATAATCCAAACGTCAGTTATATTTGGTTTTGTACTGTATCGCTTAATCTTTTCAGTGGCAGATTTTCCTTCCTAATTGTGTTTTGCTTAGTCTAATGTTGAACTTAATTTGCATTCCTTGAGCACACAGTGGTTGGAAAGTTGGAGAGAAGGGGTGGAAACTGAGGATAAGAAATGAAGAAGCAGGGCTGTTGTCCAGGGAAACTGGCTCAGAATTTGGAATTTGTCACACATCATTTGCACTGGACGATCCCCTCACATGTAATTACAATCAACCGTGGTATGGTTAACTGAGCAGAGTCGTTTTACAAGTGGTGGTAGTCTGCTCGAAATAAATGTGTTTGTAAGTAGCTCCCTTTAAAATTCATGAGTATAAGGTTTCTATCTTTTGCCTCTGTCCTGCATGTGCTTATTTCTGGTGATTGTCTTTATCTTCTTCAGTAAAAACAAACATTTAATAAGGTCTCTGGTCAGAAGAAGCTTGAAGCAATGTTGCTATGTAAGCAAACATTCATCTTTATATAGTGTGAGTAATGAACTCATTCTAGCCTGTGAGGACATGTGAGGTAAAACCATGGAGGTGTTCTCTGAAAGATGTTTTTGAATAAGTGTTATGTTTATATGGCCTTAGTTCAAATATATGTCTATAGGTATATAGATGTAGATATGACTAAGGCATAGATATAGATACAGATACAGATATAGATACAGATACAGATACAGAGATAAGTGTGTATAAAGGTAAAAGGGAACAATTTCCTTCTCACCATTGCCTACCATCTACACAATTCATGTGACCCTACATACAAATAACCACTATTATTAGGTTCTTGTGTATCCGGAGTATAAACAATTATTCAAAAGAAGTATTGTGTGTTTGGGGTAGTGAAGTTTCTCAGTGATGTCATTAGCCTTCCTTCTTTGGTGGTTGTCTAGAAAGAAGTTTCAGGAACTCTCAGAACCCAAATCTGACCTGAGTTTTGGAGAGCCACTGGCTTCATTGTCAGGACAAAAGTTACATGTGTTTATAGGGGTTCTTACCTTAAGATCTACAGATCATAGAATTGAGGGATTTGTGAACTTAGATGAGAAGAAATACATTTTTAGTTTTACTAGCCTCTGTCTGAAATTAGACACTTTCTTCAATTATGAATGTAGGCCAAATTATAGTAGAATTGGCAGAACCTGTGACTATGTCACTAAAGCACTCACAGTTGTATCCATATCACATTATAGCCATTGCAAATATTCCAAAACATCATTTACACTCATTATGTTGAAATGATGATGTTATTAGACCCACAGCTAGTGTTCTAAAATTTGTACCCGAGATTTAAAGAAAAATTAGTTATGTATGGAAGGACACACCAACACAGAGATGGTTATCTTAAAGGAAATTTATACTCACAGATCTGTAGAAATGGAAAGCATGCCACATCATACAGGACCACATGGGGAAACACCAGGTCAGTTAGGAGGCAGAGGGAGAGAGGGGAGAGCGTGGCTCAGAGCCTTTACTGGGGTTCTCAAGGGGAGGAATGGGTGAGACAGAGTAAGTATACGGAGCAAATTTAGGATTGGGTAGTTTGAATAATTCCACCAAGTTCTGAGCTATGGAGGTGGTCCCTAGTTGTTCTGTACCTCGTCCTGGGGTGATTTTGAGTATGGAGAACATTGGCTTGGTGTGTGAAAATTTTATAAAGCAGATGGTTGGGGTGTGGGGCTCTGGACTAGTTGGTTTGTAAATCACAGGTCTGCTTGCAGGGGAGTCATTTATCTCTAGGAACTAGCTAGCCCTGGTAGGGACAAGCCCCTTCAGGATAAAGGCCCCAAATGCTAGAGCATCAAAAATACGGAAAATTGGGGGCTGGCCCGGTGACTCAGGCAGTTGGAGCTCCGTGCTCCTGACTCCAAGGGCTGCTGGTTCAATTACCACATGGGCTGGTGGGCTCTCAACCACAAGGTTGCCAGTTCAATTCCTGGAGTCCTGCAAGGGATGGTGGGCAGCTCCCCCTGCAACTGGGATTGAACATGGCACCTTGAGCTGAGCTGCCGCTGAGCTCCCAGATGGCTCAGTTGGTTGGAGCACGTCCTCTCAACCACAAGGTTGCTGGTTCGACTCTGGCAAGGGATGTGGACTGCACCCCATGCAACTAGAAAACGGCAACTGGACCTGGAGCTGAGCTGCGCCCTCCACAACTAAGATTGAAAGGACAACAACTTGACTTGGAAAAAAGTCCTGGAAGTACACACTGTTCCCCAATAAAAAGTCCTGTTCCCCTTCCCCAATAAAAAAAAATATATATTTAAAAAAAATACAGAAAATAAATGTACTCCATAAAGCTAGATAGTTATTATTTAATATATTAATAATGAAGCACAGGTACTACATAGTCACAGTTGTGCTTTTAAAAATATGTTAATTACTATATTTCAATGTCATCAGCTTCCTTTGTAACCCCGTGTACTTTATTTTCTGTATTCATGAACACTTCTGAGAAGGAGACCATGGTCTTCACCGGACTGCAAAGTGGTCCATGGCTCACAGGTGTTAAGCTCTGAAGAGAGAGTCAGCTTCTTGCCTCACTAACCCTCCTGTAGTTTCTGTTTTTCTTTCTTGTGGACTTAAGTTTAGCCAAACTTAGCACCAGAACATGTTACTGCGAGAGATACTCCCCTGCCGCCCACCACTAGTGCCCACATCTTCACCAGTTCTTAAGCCTCCCACACCTACCTTGTGCTAAATGGAGGATATATTCATTATGGCTGTGACTTATTGAGCGCTTACCACGTTTTTTATACATTTTCTATGTATGATCTCATTTGATCCTCGTAACAATTCTATGAAGTACATGCGGTTACCGCCTTTATTTTACGGGTGAGGACACTGAGGCGTGGAGGGCTTATAACCTGCCCAAGGTCACACCCTGGTGGCAGAGCCATAGTGAAGTCGGGCCGAGTGGCTTCAATCCCCACAGCATGGACACTGCAGGCGCTATGCTTGCCATGCAAGCGTGATGGGGGTCCCTGCTCTGAGCATGGGCACCAGGAACAGGGCATTCTCGCTCCCCAAAACTTCATAGTGATTAGCTGTCTGAACTTACAAAAGCTTGGAAGCAAATCTGAGTGCAGATCGGGGAGTACTTAATCCTTGGGTTCAGAAAAGGCTAGGCCTATGATAAATATCCAAGGTGATTTAAAAAAAAAAAAAAACACTCTGAAAATGAATTCAAGACGTGGTTAAGCTATTTTGTCAATGCATTAATTGGCCAGTTAAATTACCCAGTGGTAGCCTCTTTTTTATATAACTTATAAGGGGCCATGAAACCCCAAAGTAACTGATTCGTATCCAAAGCTTATCCCTGATTGCTCTGCCAGAGCCGTGATCACTGCTGGTGTTTTTGCTACCATAAGAAAGAAAGCTAGGACTCAGGTTAGATGTCTTGTTTCCCCACTGACCTTACTTTTACAGTACTGGATATGTATAAATTCATAAAGTAGGGAGTAGTCGTATCTTCTTTGCTACTGAAGTTCAGTTATATTGCTTTGGATTGTTTTAGCAAATATAAGGGAAATATATGCTTAGACCCTCTCAGTCAAGCTTTTCCTTATTGTATAAGCCTGCTATAATTAGGCTGAAGTTCAGGTGAATGAGACAGAAAACCCAAAATAACAGTGCATTAAATACAAGAGAGGCTTACTTTTTCTGTTGTCATTCCAGAGAGGTTTTGGAAGTTATCCCATGGTTAGGTAAAACTTCCCGATCTTGTTTCTACTATCCTTACATTTGGTACTTGACCTCATGGTCTAACATAGCTGCTAGAGCTCCAGCAATAACATCTTTATTCCAGGGAGCTGGATGGAGGAAGAAAAAGAGAAGAGCAAAGAGCATCTTCCAGCAGTGTTTTAAAGGAAGCCTGCTACTACACTTGTGCCTACATCTTATTTTGCAAAATGAGGCACAAGGTCACATGTAGGTAGGGAACACTAAGAAATCTAGCAAACTAAAAACTAGGGGTTCTGTAGCTGTGGAAGAAGAAGAAAATGGATGTAGGCATGCAGTTAGCAGCCTTTGTCACACATACTATTTGGACACCTTAATTACGAGTGAAACACCACTAGGGCAGCATACGCTCTGCTCAATTGCATTATGAGGCAAATGAATCTCTTGGACATTATATCTGCAAGCCCAAATATATTGCGTGATGATGGCATATATCACAAGGTGTTAAAGTGTTAGCTCTCCTAGATGGCACATCGGGTTAACAGCGTCTTCTGAATACAAGCTCTTAACTCAGAGACTGCCTCCAAGAGTGGTAGCTTCAGGTGCTGTGTGTCAGTGGGAGGCTTGGGGGAGTGACAGGACTTTGTGGGTTATCTCTCAGATTACATCACACATGCAACTGCATATTCTGTCTGAATGTAAAGCTGTTTCTGTGTTTTCAGTTATAACAGAAAGTACACTGGACCATACAGTATGCTATACTGAAACAAGCCTTGTTTTGGGACTCCTGGGCTATTGTTAAATTTTGTAACAGTACATTTTGTAAAAACATAACATTTATTTTTTTAAAAAAATAAGTGCGTAAGTGTCTTTGGAAGTCTTTGGAATCTTGCAAGTGTATCATGCATTCATTTGAGACACTGACTCATTTTCCCACTTTTCTGATTTGCAAAGAAGTAATTTTATTGATGTTTTTCTCCAGCAGGTGGAAATCATAACAGCATCATGCAGTGCAGGGAGCAGTTGCTAAGCAACCAATTTCAGTGTTAAAAAAATCTAAACAAAACTTTTTAAATGTCTGCAGTATGTGAAAAATTAGATAAATTCTTCATACAACTTTAAACAAACTCACACTGCTTACAAAAATTACATCATCTTTTTTTTTTTTTCTTATTCCTACTCTTGTTACTTTCATCAGCAATATCACAATCTTCAAAGTTGCAGTTTTAGACCTGGGTCAAGCTAACCATGGAACATAGCAAATATAGTTAGAATTCCTGCTCCACTCTCAACTATGGCTTTGTCAATCTGACATCATCTACATAAGGATTCTTGTCATCTGTTTTTGATGTCCTTTGAGTTAAAATTATGTTGGCCCAAGTCTTGGGTGTTTTGGAAAAGTGGGTTCTTTGTAGGCACTGAATTATAATTAAACTTGAAAACTAACTCCCTCACTTCCCCAAATAAGTCCAGTGATCCGCTGTGAGAGAATTAGTTCAGGAATTTGGAAATACTACCCTTCCCAACACCATGTACAACAGCATAATTGGGGGCATTCATATATATGAGGTCTGACAATTAAGTTTGTGAACTCATCCTAGAAACAGTGCTACATACCTCATTGCTGAATATCACTATGGTCACCTTCAAAGTACCTCCCTTGGGAAGCTGTGCACCGATGCCAGCACGTAGTCCACCCTTCAAAGCAATTTTGGAACTCTTTTTCTGGATTGACCATCAGAGCTGCTGTCGTATTACCCTTGATGTCCTGAATGTCATCAAAATGTCCTCCTTTCAGTATTTGCTTTATCTCCAGGTAAAGAAAAAAGTTATTGGGGGCCAGATTAGGTGAGTACAGAGGGTGTTCCAATACAGTTATTTGTTTGCTGGTTAAAAAACTCCCTCACAGACAGTGCCATGTGAGCTGGTGCATTGTCGTGATGCAAGAGCCATGAATTGTTGGTGAAAAGTTCAGGTCGTCTAACTTTTTCACACAGCCTTTTCAGCACTTCCAAATAGTAAGCTTGGTTAACTGTTTGTCCAATTGGTACAAATTCATAATGAATAATCGCTCTGATATCACAAAAGGTTAGCAACATTGTTGCAACAAGTTCACAAACTTAAACGTCAGACCTCACATTTATCAGAACTGCTGCTGTGTAAAGACTGGAGGATGGTTTCCTAGCGTCCTAGGGGTACTTTATGCAAATGAAGAGTTAAATGACCCCAGCTAACCAGTCTATAGTAAATTTTAAGAAACACAGAGGCTCAGAAGCCTTCCTGGAGGAAAGATGGATCAATATTTTGATATTCAAGGTGTGTTTCCCTGGCATGGCTTCTCCAAGGTCATTGGGAGTGACCCCTGGCAAGCTGGGGCCGATCCTGGTGCTAAAGGGTATGTGTCTAGTACATGTGGAAATGCTAGGGATAATGGAAACGTATTCTTAACCATACCATATAATTCAATTCCATACGAAACCCCAGTATTTCCTAGTCTGGATGGTGGCCTAAAGCCTGCCTTTGGCCAACCTGGGAAGTGGCAGAGTTTGTCTTTGACCCGTATTTGTTTTCTCTGCTGTGTCTTCTCAAGTGTCTGCACGTGATGTTCTATTTGCCTACAACACTAGCACAGGTATTTCTTGCCATCTAAACATAGGAATCCACTAGATTCAGCTAGCGACTAATTTTGGGTCTTTCTATAGCTCTTTATAAAGTGAGTTTTCACATTTCCAGTCTTATTTTCTTCCCACAGCAACCACATCAACAAGGCCAGGCAGAATACTTAATTTACATTTTCCAGCAAGGTAAACAGGCTACCTACTTGTAGATCTGAAATTGGAACCCAGAACTTCCGACTTTCAGTGTAGGGCTCTTGCCACAAACTTGGAATTCACAATTTGTCTTGTGTCTCTTTCAATCATCTCTGTTAAGTGCTTGCTTAATTCATACATTAAAATAAATTGAATTAAGTTCTCATTGGGTCATCTTAGCTTAAAGTGTTATCCTTTACAGATAACATTTGAATCTCAATCCTGGAATATAATGCATACTTAAAAAAAAAAAAAAAGCCAATAATGTCAGAATTTCAGGTGTCATGAATTGTTTAGAAAATGGAAGATAGCATGTTCAGGAAGAATTCTTGAATTAATTAATGAATAAGTTAATTGAGTTTCTACCATGTAACAGGCCCTGGCGTTACCACAGGAAGCAAAACAAACATGGTCTGTAAGATGGGTCTTGCAACCAGCTCATTGGTGTTCACAAAAATATAATAGACATAGTTTGTGTGTATCTAAAGCTACCTGTGATGTGAAGGCCCCGGGCGGACAAGCTTATTGGATCCTGGCCATGACAGAGGAAGAAGAGGGGAAAAGACAAGAGATGAAACTTTACTGCCAGTGTTCCAAACTATTTTGGGGTTATTCTTTTGAGAGAAATTTTGTATCACCTGGATGGGCTAGAGAGGGCAGGAAGGGAAAGCAAGACTAGTGGATACTGGCAGTAAAATCCTTGTGCAGAGGAAGAGAGCAGGCCTTCCATTTATTTTTTTCATTCTGGATGCCGTGCACAGCTAGAGGGTGTCAATGCTGTTGAGAGGACTGGCTGTGCAACCAGTCCTACTATGCAGCCCACCTGGAAAGGTCCTACTATGCAGCCCATCTGGAAAGGTCCTACTATGCAGCCCATCTGGAAAGGTCCTACTATGCAGCCCATCTGGAAAGGTGATCTACTGTTTGGATCCCCAAAACAGTGCTCTCCTGTTTTGAATCCCTGCTTTACCTACCTCCGTTCATTATGTTTCATTATCTCCTTTCATTATGAGCTTGAGTGGGGAGGCCACAGAGAGAAGGACTAGAATGAGAGCGCACTTGAAGGAGCTTCTTGAAGGAAGTCCTTCTGAAACAGGAATCCTCGAAGAGCAGAGATTCCTAGAGTGTAGTTCTCCTATAGTATGCATACTATGTAAATCTTGCAAGTGATTTGCAAAATTACTAGTGATCAATGGTTTTGAAACCTTTTTTCATTTATACTTGTAATGTAAATTTTTATATTAAAAACTTGGTGAAATGTAAGTGTGGTTCCCTCTCTATCATAACCACCACTGTGAAGTGGTCTTAGAAATAGTTTCATTGGTCATAACTGATTAGCCGCTGGCTTTAGAAAATCACCATATTTTGAGCCAGCATGTAAGTGACTGCCTTTACCCTGCCTCTCAGTATATGTGTTATTTCATCCATGAGATTAGTAATAGAATACTCTGTATGTCTGCCTCTCCTTGTTACATGGAACAGTTTATTTCTCACACTGAAGATGGGTACTGGTCTAACTAATTGTTTGTTTTCATGGAACACTCCATAATATTTATTCCCATTGGTTTCTACTCTTTAAACAAAATATTTTCAAGCCATATGTGAAAAACAAACAAACAAACAAACAAACACCACCAACAGTTTCACAGAGCCAATGGATCCAAATAGCTGAAGTTACTCTTGCACGGGAATTGTTCTCGTGTGCCAGGCCCACCAAGCTCTCGCAACAATCGCCGTGATGATAATGGTGATAACAGTATAACGTCTGCCATTTATTTTAGGACATACTCCTGTCACATATCTCAAGGACAAAATGGCAGTGTACTGGCCTCTTTTCATTGCATTACCTCATTGAATCCTCGTTTTTTGACTCTGTAAGGGAGATACTTTGGTATCCTTTTCTTCTAGTTGAGGAAACCAAGGCTCAAATGGCTGAACAACTTGTCAAAGACATATAATGTGGAAATAAATGTTGGAGGTGAGCCCTAATGGAAGGTTATGTGCTTCTAGAAATTCATCCATTTTGTCTAGATTGTGGAATTTGTTGGCATACAATTGTTTATGGTATTCTTTAATGATTCTTTGTATTTCCTTGGTGTTGGTTACATCTTCTCCTCCTTCATTGATGACTTCTAGAGCCCATGTTCTTTGTCATACCACAGCTCTAGTTAGTTGCCAGAATAAACATAGGGAATAAAGAGGGGCATTTGGGAGCTTTGGCTTGTTACCCCTTCCCCCCTCCGTGTTCATGACTCCAGCTTAGATCACTTGGGTCCAATAGTGCTCCTTGAACTTGAGGGTTATTTGGGGGTCAGGTTCTGG
This sequence comes from Rhinolophus sinicus, assembly GCF_036562045.2. Lineage (NCBI taxonomy): Eukaryota > Metazoa > Chordata > Mammalia > Chiroptera > Rhinolophidae > Rhinolophus > Rhinolophus sinicus. The sequence goes on from NC_133751.1 coordinate 28,716,317, forward strand.
GAGTGCACAGAGGCAGTACAGAGAGAGGGAAGGAATAGCCCCAAAGAGTTTAGTCATCTTCAAATGTCCTTCCTTGGTGGTTAAGGAGGGAGGAGGTGTGAAAACCCCAACCTGTGTGTGGCCATCCAATGTCAGGCCACACACCTCAGCAACTCACCATTCCAGTTCAATACTTACAAGTAGATTGTTTCCCACCTATTTCTAAAACGGACCTCCTGAATGTATTCTGAAGACTCAACCCTAGAAAGAAGGTTACGTTCCCTCAACGAGTGGTTCGTAACTTTTCTTGATACCCAAATGTCTTTGATCTTTTGATATACTGATATACACTGTAATCTCCCTCCTCAGAAAAGGATGCACAACACACCTGCACACAGCTCAGTATTTACAATGGTGACACATTCAGAGATGTCTTACAGCTCCTTCATGCTCCTACTGAGGGGTCAAGGCACCCAAGTTAGGAAGAAAGCTTCAGGTATGTTCAGTGTCATAGATGAATGTTTCTTTTCTTTCTTCGGTATTTTTTTCAAGATTACAAAGTAAATTAGAAAGGAAAATGGAAGGGAGGGAGTGAGGAAGGAAGGAAGGAAGAAAAGTAATGAGAAATCAAACAATATGGTCGCTCTCCTTTTTTCACAGCTAAAATTGTCACATAATGTAAATAACTTTTGAGGACTTGTCTAATTAGGACAGTTCTAACAGCTAGGAGGGACAAACATTCAATTTCGGCCAGTTTGCGATTTTGAAATGAGAGTACAGCCAATGAGTCCCTAATGAGCATTTATTTTATGCTTTTTAATGGATTAAACAAAAATTTAGTAAGTAACAAGATCTTTAGAACATGAAAAGCAGGCATCCCTCCTGACTCTCAGCCTAATGGTTCTTTCACTTCCCCCAATCCTTGCTCTTTCCTTTCCTTTTTCAGTTTGGCTGTGATGGTCCAAGTCAGATGGGGTAAGGTGCTGTGATGGTTTGAAACAGCGACTGCCGCAGCGTGGGTAAAATGCTGTGACCGTGCTTGTCACCATGGGTGAGGGAAGCAGTAAACCTCAGCTCCTGAGAGGTCCTTTGTCTGTGGCAGCCTGGCCCCAAAGCCTCAGCTGTGGATTCCTCGCCAGCTTTCTCTCAAAGCCCAAGTTGAAAAAAAGAGCAGTGGAAGTGAAGTCATCTGTCATTTTAGAATCATCTTACATTAGCTTTCCATTCTCCGTTAGTCATTCTCCTAGGCATGATGGTATTTAAATAACTTTTTTGGTCTCTCCTTATGCTTCTGCTCTCTCCTTATACTTAGACAAAAGTTTTGCCTCCTTTTTCTTTATAAGTTAGTCATTTAGTGATCAGCCAGTTCTTTTTTAAAAAAGATTATACAGATCAAAACATCCAGACTTCATGTTTAAAGTTTCTAGGAAATCAATAGGTAAAAAAAAATGGACTGATAACAAAAGATGAATACAAGTCACGTATGACTTCTGCAATTTCAAGAGATGCTCAAAGTGGTTACCATCAGCGTCCAGACACTTCTGATTATGGCGAACTACTGCTTGAGCAGCATTGACCAAAGTGTTACCATCTCTTAAAATATGTATACATTTTTTGGCACCCCCACTATACACATGCCTAAGAGTAGGTGTTAAGTTCTACATATCATAGTATATCCTCATCATGGAATAGTCATTAAAAATGATAGCTGTGAAAATTGGCATCATTGGAAAGAGGATGATTTAAATCCAAATAAAAAATTTATAAATGCTATGATTCCAGCCATGAATATATGGAATATGTATTATAGGCTGTATATAAATATATGTATGTATATTACATATAATATATAGGCATTGGTGCCCCACAGACACTGGGCATTGTTCTTAGCAAACAAACATTAGACAAGTGGTTCTCAAACGTCAGCTCTGTCAGCACCTTCTCGGTGGCTTGTTAAACATGGACTCTGGGACCCCATCCCAGGGATTCTGGGATGGCTCGTAAGGATAGGTCCATCTAAAAGCTCCCGGGTGATGGCAATGCTGCAGATTCAAGAATCACTGGTCAGTCAGCACTGCCTGAGGCTAGTGGTTCTCAGCCCTGGCTGCACATTCGATCATTTGATGGGAACTTTTAAAAAATACTGATGCCTTTGTCCCAACCACTCCGGACAATTAAATCAGAACTTCTGAGACTGTGTCCCAGGCCTCAGGTTTTAAAAGCTCACCAGGTGGTTCTTATGTTCAGCCATTGCTTTCAGACCAGTGGTTCTCAGACTTGGGTGTGTGCCTCACAGTTGTCTGACGGCTTGTTCAAACAGACTGTGGGACCCCTCCTTCAGAGTTTCTGACTCAGTTGGTGTGTGGCCAGCCGGAAAACTTGCATTTCTCACAAGTTCCCAAGTGATGTTAATACTGCTGGTCCATTGTGAGACATTGCTTTAAAGTTTAGACTTTCATGATCTGGGCCAGCAGACTGAATCATAATACTTCCACTGGTGTCACTGCAAATTGCAACATTTTTGGAAAATATTGTAGCAATATATGTATTAAAAATCATAAACACTTTCATGCCTGTTGATCTGGTAATTCCGCTTTGGGGAAATCTATCCTAAGGAAATAGACTAGATATGGAAAACAGCTATAAGCTTGATGTTCACAGAACTGAGTTTTATAATGGTCAAATATTATCTAGCTAAAATATCTAAGAGTAGGTGACTGGTTTAATAAATCATGGTACATCCCCATAATGGAACAGTCATTAAAAATGATAGCTGTGAAAGTTGACAACATGGATAAGTGTTGTGATTTAAATCCTCATAAAAACATATATAAATGCTATGATTACAACTATGAAAAAGTACACATAGGAAGAAAATACCAGGAGGAAATAAACCAAAACAATAAATGTCATCTCAAGATGATGGGATTTTTTTCATTTTTCATTTCCAAATTTCTATGACTGCATTTATCAATTTTATAACTATAATTATATAATAGCTATATTTATATATTTTATATATTACACACACACACACACACATATATATATATATATATATATATGGCATCAAATTACTCATTACTACGTCTCTTCATGAGAATGTGGTTTTCTCTTGGTTTGAAGTGAAATTTCTAAGAATTCCGTATTTGCCTGTAGATCCTAATTGCAACTTTCCCGAATGAGTGACAGCACATGCCCTCTTTCCTGCAGCTCCTGTTCACGTATTTTCTGAGTGATGTTAATTACCTCAGAGGTGACATAGAAAGTGCTTAAAGGTTCCTATTAGGCAGAGAGCAGCCGAAGAGAGAGGTGAGCACATGTTGATGTTTCCTTTTTTATGATGAATAAGGCATTCAAATGAAACTCATCTCTATTCACTGTGCCTACAATATCTAAAGAATTTGTAAGACCTCCGGCCTGCCCCCAGTTATACTGTTTCTTTCTGTGCTGGTTCACCAGAGGAGTTGGGAGTTATTTTTCTAAGTCACCATGTTAAAAAAAAAAAAAAATATATATATATATATATATATATATATATATATATATATATATATCAGATCAAATCCCATGAGCAATCAGGAGATTGCTCACTATAATAAAATAGACCTAAGACGTAGATGGCTTGGGGTAATCTTACTTTGCAGACTTTATTACAACCAAATTACCTGCCATAAATACCCGTACCATCCTTAGGACCAGACTGTGGTCAGCTCTTAGGATGGCACACAGAACTTAAATTGTCAAAAATGAGTGTATTCTTTATTAGTTTTTTAAGCATCCCTAATGTTATTATTACAGTTTTTAATTGTATGAGACATTTCTAAGCCACTGACATTAGCACAGTGTTAGGAAATGAGATGTCCTTGGAACCGGGATGATTTTTATATCTTCAACTGAAGTATTTTCTATATTTTTGGAGAGTGTATGTTCTATTATTATTACTATTTGTAATGGAAACATATTTAGATTTATAAAAAAATTTCACCAAAGTCTTTGTGGATTGCTGTTCCTTTTATTCCACTCTTCTAGGATAATTTCTCTCCTTGCCGAAGTACATCTATCTCTTCTTTCAGAGATACGTGGGTAATAACTCTCTCTTATACACCTGAAAACATTGTTATTCCCACTCTCTCTAATTAATTAGGATAAAGAATTTAGATCTTCCCACTATACTTTGGATATATTCTCCATTATTTTGCATCTCTTGTTGCTGATGAGTTTGCTGACAATTGATTGTCATTCCTTCTGGGTAATTTTTGTTTTCCTTCCTTAGCTCTCTTTCTTTGATATTCTGCAATTTTATTACAGTATAAATGGATGTAAATTTAGTTTTATTTATTCTGCTTTTGTTTCATGTGTCCTTTTCAATCTGACAACTCATGTTTTTCTCCCATTCTGAAATTTCTTAGCAATTATCTCCTGAAAGTTCTATTAGATGTTCTTGAAACTGCTCAATAAATCCTCCATATATCTTAATTCTTTTACATAATTTTCATCCCTTTATACTTTTCTGCTGTATTATCTGAAATTTCCTCAGTTCTAACTTCTAATTCACTAATTCTTTCATTGCATTTCTTTTTAAATCTACTCATATGAGTTTCTGTTATTTCAATGACCAGATTTTTCATTTATAAAATTTTTAATTGATTCTTTTTTTAATCTTCCAGTTCTAATTTTATAGGTTTTTTTTGTTTTGGTATCGTAAGCTCCTATTCTTGTTTGATGGCTGCTATCTTGTCCTTGATTTTTTTTGAGCATTTTAAACAACAAAATAATTGTCTGATTGTTCTAATACTTCCCTTTCCTTGAGTATAAAATCTTCTTTGCTTATAATTTTTACCTATGTTTAGGGTTAAAGATATTTTCAAATTATTTTTCACTTAAAAAAGGAAATATTTCTAATGTACACAAAACCACAGAAACAGTACAAACACCCATATTTCCACCCCAGAAAAGAAACGGTAAAATTTTATCATAAATATTTCAGATTATTTTAGAATAATAAGCATCATTATTACTCTAATCGTTATTATTTTTAAGAGAAAAATAACTTATTATTATTAAAATTTATGATTAATATATGCTTAAAATATATGTTTTATTCTCAATTTCCTTATGCCTTATAAAGGCTGACCTCTCTCCTACAGTTACGGGTTATACTTATCCATACTTATCCAGATTTGTGCACTTATATTACACAATAATGTATCCATCATAATATTTAATATTTTTGATATTTCTGAAAATTTACAAAAATAGTATATTGTGCTATTTTGCAATGTCCCTTTTTAATCTTAATCATGTGTTTGAGATCTATGTTGATGGATAGAGGGCGCACATTCCTGTACATATTTCACCACGTACATATTTTGGAATCTCTCAAGAAAATGTACCCAAAGTAGAATAGCCGAATCCTCAGCTGGATCCACCATCAGCTTTGTGAGGTAGTGCCAAGTTGCGATCCCTGTCACTGTACCAACACATACTCCCTTCCACCAGCAGTGGATGAGAATTCACATTTCTTCACATTGCCATTGATGTTTTATTGCTGATTTTACTTTTTTAATCGGCTCTATTGAAATATAATTTACGTACAATAAAATTTGCTAATTTTAATGTACAATTCAGTGAGTTTTAACAAATGTATACAATCCACCACAATTAGGATAGAATTTCCATCATCCTGAAAAGTTCTTTCTTGCCCTTTTTGGTCAATTCTCTTTTCACTCCTGGCCCCTAACAACCAGTAGTCTACTTTCATTAGTTTTCCTTTTTCTAGAATTTTGCTTAGCATAGTGTTTTTGACATTCATCCACCATATTCATGTATTAGTGCTTTGTTTCTTTTTATTCCATATAAATAGTCTATAAGTTGATGGCACAAGATGGAAATTTGGGTTCCAGTTTGGGGCTATAATGAATAGAGCTATTATTACTGACCTACAAGTCTTTGTGTGGACTTGATAAATACCCAGGATTAGAATTTCTGAGTTCTATGGTAAGTATATATTTAATTGTATAAGGAACTGCCAAACTGTTTTTCCAAAGTGGCTGTACCATTTTCCATTCCCACCATCAATGTGTAGAGTTCCAGTTGCCTACGTCTTCATCAACAACAGAAATTGTCAGTCTTTCTAATTTTAGCCATTTAAGTGGGTGCGTGCATTTCTCTAATGATGAATGATGTTGAGAATTTCTTCATATGTTCATTTCCATTCATGTAAGCTCTTTGGTGAAGTTTCTGTTCAAATATTTTGCCCATTTTTAACCAAATTGCTTGACTTCTTAATATTCCATTGTAGAAATTCTTTATGTAGTCTGAATAGAAGTCTTCAATAAGATATATATTTTGCAAATATTTTCTCCCAGTTTTTGATTGCCTTTTTTATTTTTTGAATGCTTTTTAAAGAGCTAAAGTTGTCTTTAATATTTTTATTTTTCTATATTTAATTTTTTATTATTTTTACTGCTTTGATTTTTGTCTACTTTATTTTTAAAATATATTTTCCTTTAAAATTGATATATCCATTTTAGAAGACTACTGATATAAAATTAATGAGTTTTTAAAAATCCAGTATTTAATTAGTAAATATGTAACTTACTACACTTAACGGTGGTGTATTTAAAAGGAAGAGTGGATAATGAAATGTCCCATACATCTTGGAGATGTAACTAAAATAGTTACATCTTTAGCAATAGTCCTATATATTCTAGAGCATTGTTGCCTAATAGAAATGTAATGCAAGCCACCTACGTAATTACATATGTAATTTAAAATATTCTCGTAACTACATTAAAAATTAAGATAAACAGGTGAAATTAATTTTAGTAATGTATTTTAGTTAACCTAAATGTATCCAAAATGATATCATTTTAACATATAATTAATATAAAAATTTATGTGATATTTTACATTCTTTCTTTTATACACTGCTTCAGTTTAAAGTGCTGAATATCCACATGTGGCTAGGGGTGTATCATATTGGTCAGAGCAGTTCCAGAGGAAAGGCAAAATTTATTTCAATTGAATAATCTCCTACAGTGTGTGTAATACTGTACAAGGTGTTGATAAAATATGAGATTCAGCTGTGTAGCCAGGAGAATATCAAAGAGCAATGTCGTCTTTGAAGGTTTCCTAGAAATACTAGTGGGTAGTTCATTAAGCTCTATTTGTTACATGTTAGAAAGGGAATGTAGGTCTCAAAAATCCTGGTAGTGACAGGAATTCTTTTACCATTAAACAGAAAGCAGTTGGTGGGGTGGGGGAAGAGGGGAACACCTTTGGTTAGAAAATGTACACTCGAGTTTCTTCTTCCAGGCAAGGGAGTTAATAGTTTAGTAATATTATTGTTCAGTGACCCATATCAGTGGGGTTCCTTCTGAATGGTCTTCATTGGTTTTAATTATTACAAAATTCCTACCTATACAAGAATCTCGGTGTGTCCTCTTTTCCCTCCCACCCATGTGCAACAATAGACATACAGCAATTCCACTGCTGGGTATTTACTGAAGTGAATGAAAACTCTCCTTTGCATAGATCAGGGATTGCCAGGAAGTGGAGGTGTGGGAGGCAATGATTGAAGAAGCACAGGAGAACTTTTAAGGTAGCAAAACTCTTCTTTATCTTGATTACATTGGTGGTTACACAATTGTAGGCATTTGCCAAACTCCTAGAGCCTAACACACACAAAAAGACTGACTTTTGTTACAGATGTTACTAAGAAAAAAATGTTTTGTGTAGCTTATTAATATTAAGTGCTAGGACCAAAAATGGGGCAAAAGTAAGAAAATGTAAAGATGATTCAACACCAGTTTTTACGGGTGCTGAGATTTGACCTGGAAACCAATATTGCTTCAACTTAATTCAATCCACTGAATGCCTTCCTGTTTGGGGCCCTGGGCCTGCTTCAGGGATAGATAGTGAGTAAGACCTAGCTGCTGACTTCAGGACGCAATGTTCTTTTTTGTGAGACACATGCAGGCATATGATGAACATTTTTATAGTTTGCTCGCCTCCAAAGCACAGCAAATTATGTTCTAAGCATGCCTGTTACTTTGAAGCAAATCCAAGGAAGCTGTTTGGAAGGGACACCAGGCAGTAGCAGCATTTGAAGCATTTCTTCATTTCTATCCCTTTCATATTTGGGACGTCTGTGCCCTCATAGTGAATTCATTGGGAGGTGGGTGGCATGAAATAACTTTCTTGCTGCAGCTGGTATTAGTCAGGAAGGACCGATCGTGGGGCAAGGGTATGCTAAGACATGTCACACATCTCCAGGGCTGATGGCTCCCTACAAGCTTCCATTTGACTGAAAACCACTTAATCTTGGGTGGGTGACTTGTTACCTACTAATGAAACCACTCACTCTGCTGACTGTAGCCCTTGCAGTCCTGTAATCAGCCCAGAAAAATCATTCCTGTTGGGAATGCAGCAGGAGTCCTGGCACAAGGGAATATTCAGAGAGCGACAAAACCTTTGTCTCATAACACCTCCTGTGTGGGTTAAGGTTAGACCCATATGTGCTTGATACCAATACCATTTTTCCTTACCTGCTTCTCGTGTTTTACCCCTGCGTGGTATGCTGTCTCACCTTTTCACTGTGTTCTCCTCTGCTGGAAGGGAACATCCAGGTAGATTATAGTCCGTACGTTTGCATAGCACTTAATAGCTGTAGAACACTTTAGTCCTCAAAACAGCTCTGCACAGTAGCGAACGGCAGCGTTATTATCTCAGCTGTACAGTGAAACAAGAGTCCAGAGGGGTTGTAAGTTATCCAAGTTGCCCAACAAGAAAGGGATGGAGTCAGCTCTCAAGTTGGAGTCTTCTGATCCCTACCCCAGCGTCCTTTTCTCTCTTACACGATGCCTCATCATGGTTTTTGTTGGCTTTTGGGTTAAGAGGTGGTGAGTGGTGAAATAGGTTTGTTTTGTTTTATTTTAAGTAGTATTCTGGAGGAGACGAGACAGATCCCACCATGTCCACAGTGTCACTAGCACAATATCCATGAATACGAATTATGCAAAATTGGTGTTAAATGGAGGAATTATGTCACTTTCCTTCTTTGATGTAAATACTACAGAACAATTGCCTTCGTGTCACTTGGTTTGTTACTACACAGTTGGGATGGAATGAGACATGGAATCGGGCAACAAGGTGCAGCTGCCTGGTCTTCACGTCAGAGGCTGTTCTGGAGCCTTGGTTTTGAACTGTTTCCACATGGTTGGAGGTTCCCACAGAGGCATCTACTTCCAACAGCAGTGACCTTGCCTGGAAGTTTTACACCCACCATGATTCTTCCTATTTTTAAAACCTTTCAAGGGTTTTAAACAAACTAGTTAACTGCTTGTAGCAATACTGATCTTACCGATGTAATACTTACCATGATGCAGTTATTTGAGGGAAAATGAAAAAGCCCTTACAAGCTTGAACTATCATCTCACTGGAATCTATTCTTAAAATATGTTCTTAAAATCTGTTTTCTCTTCTTGGATTAAAATATCTACTATAGGTGTGGGGGAAAAAAGATGTGACATATTTGGCCAGTATCAGCTACTAATGATTAGTGTTAATTAAGCAAGTATTTATTATACACATCTATGAAGAGAGACTGTGATAATAGCTATAAAAATATGTAACTGCCATGTGATAAGTGTTTAGTAAAGATCAATCTCTTACCCATTATTTCCTTTACTCCCAGAACAACCTAATGAGAAAGTTTTGAAAGAGGGACTGAGACTTAGAGGTTCAATAACACGTTCAACTAAAAAGTGGAAGAGCCGGGATTCCAATCTGGATCTGCCTTTAGCCATGACTGTGTGAGCAAGACACAGCTCTTTTACTCAAGTAAATTAGAGTGTACAAGGGATCCTGAGAAAGGACTAAGCATGTGGGAAAATAACAATTCATGGAAGATGTGATGGGAACTGTCAGAGGAGGATGAGCAAATGTGCTTTGAGATTTGAGAAGCAAAACTCTCACCTGGTTGAAAGGGCTAACGGCAGAGGAGGCTTCATGGAGGACATGGCACCTGAGGTGGGCCTGAGGGGAAGGGAGGGCTATTGTGGCAGACAGGGACGTTTATCTGTAGCCTGTAAATGTGCTTAAATATAAATGTTGATTGCGCATTATCAGCAGAGAACAACACATGCAAATTCTGGCTCTTGAAGTTTTATTTGAAATCCTTTCTTGATCTTTAGGTCAAAACTCAGAGCTCTCTCTGTCTCTCTCTAATAATACACTCACGTAAATAACCCTAGTGATTGTGTGTACACATATACACACAGCGTAATTAGTATGATTTTAAACATTATTCTCCTCAGAATGTCTTTGTTCTTAGGAGAAGTACTTAAAGACAAAGTGACATGATGTCTACCACATAGAAATGATTCAACAGAAAAGAATATATATGACGTATGACAGTTAAGTTCACGAACTTGCCACCGTGCGCTTACACTGAAGAAAAAATTACAAAAATTCATCGAATTGTGCGTCAAAATTGTTGGCTGACTGTGAGAAGCATAGCAGACCAAGTAAACATCGATAGAGAATCAGTTAGGAAAATCTTAACTGAAAATCTTGGCATGAGAAAGGTGTATGCAAAAATGGTCCCGAAGGAGCTCTTGCATCACGACAATGCACGAGCTCACATGGCACTGTCTGTGAGGGAGTTTTTTGCCAGTAAACAAATAACTGTATTGGAACACCCTCCTTACTCACCTGACCTGGCCCCCAATAACTTCTTTCTTTACCTGATGATAAAGGAAATAGTGAAAGAAAGACATTCTGATGACATTCAGGACATCAAGGGTAATACGACAACAGCTCTGATGGCCATTTCAGAAAAAGAGTTCCAAAATTGCTTTGAAGGGTGGACTAGGTGCTGGTATCAGTGCATAGCTTCCGAAGGGGAGTAATTCGAAGGTGACCGCAGTGATATTCAGCATTGAGTTGTGTAGCACTTTTTCTAGGAATAGTTCACGAATTTAATTGTCAGACCTTGTATGCTTACGAGTGCATGCACGCATGAGTGTGTGTGTGTGTGTGTGTGTGTGTGTCACATTATATGTATTAATAGATCACTCTTAAAGAAGAGTAGACTAGATGGATGAATAGATAGATAGACAGATAGTAGATATATGGATAAATGGATGGAGGGAGAGACAGAGACAAAGAGGGAAGCAGAGAAAAGAGAACTGTGAAGCATGTTAATAATTAGTAAATATAGGTTCTAAGTGAAGAGTACATGAGTGTTCATTATGCTATACATTAACTTTTCTTTGTTTAAAATTTCCCACCAAAAGTTGGGAGAAAACATGGAAGATAAAGAAATGGCAAAAGAAGTCAATAAAAACCGCCCACAAACCCCAGCCTGATATAGCCACATTAACACACTATATACATTTCCTTCCAGTCTTTTTTCTAGATATGTTTTTTATTCACATCACTTTGTCATTGAGTTGCATATACAGCTCTGTAACCTTCTGTTTTTCACTTAGCACTGAGTCCCAAGCATTTTCTCACCAATAGAATCCCTGGAAGGAAAAAAAAAAGTTCTCCAGGATTAGGACCTACTTAACTATCAGTACTGTCCTCTCCTGTTCCCTTCATAGCTAAGCTTCTTCAAAAGTCGTCTCCACTTCCTCAACCTCCATTTACTTTTCCACCCACTTAAAATCCAGCATCATCCCCACTTCCCCATGGAACCTGCTTGGGCAATGGAAGCTCCCACTAAGTCCAGTGAACACGTTTTGGTCCTCTTCTTACTGTCTTCTCATCTTTCCTTCTTGAGATTTCCTGTTTCCTTGGCCTTCATACAACCACTCTCTCCTGCTGCCTTTCCTGCTTTAGTTGGATCCTGCTCGGCAATTTCACAGGCCTCTCTTCCTCCCTGTTTCTTAAATGCTGGTGTTGCTGAGGAGCCTCTCTGTAACATTGTCCCCGGGCAGGAGGTCTTACTGGCTCAGCTGGTTTTCACTTCCACCTATATTCTGATGACTTCTGAATCTACCCATTTATCTCTTAACTCTCGCTTGAATTTCAGTCTCAGTATCCCATGGCCCACCTGGGATTTCCATAGTCATCTCAAATGCAACATGCCTAAACTGAACTCATTGTCCTCTGCTTCTCAGCTTCCCCACCCCACCTAGAGACATTTGCTCCCCTAAGTCATCTTTCACAGGGAAGGATACCATCTTCTACCCAGCTTTCTGAGCTGGAAGCATAGAGTCCTTCTAGAATCCTCCCATATCTGATGAAAACCAAGTCCTATTAATTTTCTCTTCTACCTCTTGAATATGTCCATTGTTCATTGTCACTGCCATGGTTCAGGCCCTCATCAGCTCTGTCCTGGATTCTTGTACAATTTCCAAACTGAACTCTCATACTTATTCCTGTCTTGTCCATCCTTAATGCAACTACTAGAGTTACCATGTTATTTTCCTCTTAAGATCCCTTAAAGGGTCCTTTTTTATAGCTCTTCATACATTATATAGCTTTTTATTTCACTAAGAATCCTTTCTTGACTGACTTCCCTTCCTTCTACCACTATGCTCAGTGATGGCTCCCTACTTGGTACCTCGTCCAGTCCTTGTACAGAGGTCTGCCATAGCACTCTCTCCCTGGATGCTCTCACTCAGGCCCAAGTTTTAAACACCAAATATTTCCCAATGACTTCCATGTTTGTCTCTCCAGATCAGACCTCGCTCCTGAGCTGCAGATTCTTAGAGCTAACGTTGGGGTTAGTAAATACATGATTTCTCTTGCTATTCTCACTGTTCATTTTAGAGCTCCACTTCAGTGTCTAATTGGCTTCTTAGCCTTGACATGCAAAACCAGACATTTTTATTCTGATCCTCTCAGTCTGTACCTCCCCTAGTTACCCATCTTTGTGAATGACACCACTGTTCATCCAGTTGCTTGATCAAAATATCTAACAGTAATCCTTGATTTCTCCTCCTCTCCAAATTTACTATCACATGCCGTTAGTCCTACCTCCAACATATTTCACGAATCCATTTTCTTGTGCCCAGCCCTCCTCCTGTACAATTCAAGCCTCTACCGTTTCCTGCCAGATGATCTCAGTAGTTTCCTGCTTTCTCTCTTGCTTTTCTACCATCCTGTTGCACATCTAACAGCCAGAAGGGCCTTTATAAATGAAAAACAGAGTATGTCCCACCCTTGCTTAAAATGTTTCAGTGGTTTTCCATCAAACTTTGAGTAAACTAGGAACTCTTCACCATGCTCGACAAAACTTCATGTGATTCACTCCTGCCTACTTCTCAAGTCCATCTCACATCGTTCTGCCCCTAACCCACTGTACTCACGCTACTCTTTCCTTCTTCATATTACTCAAACAAGACACACTTGTTACTACCTTGGGTCTTTTCAACCTGCTCGTCACTGCCCTGAAACACTCTGTCTCCAGATCTTCCTGTGGTTGGTTCCTTCATATTACTTGAGTTTCAGCTTAAATGTCACCTCCTCACAGAAGCCTTCCTGATTACTCATTCTAAAGTAGCTCTCAGGTCATTTTCTTACCCTGATACTTTATTACAGCTCTTGTCAATGTCTGAAGTTTTCTCATTGGGTATTTATTTGCTTTCTGTTTATTGTCTCTCCCTTTCTCCATTAGAATGTGAGGTATAGAAGAACAGTGATTTTGTTTGTTTGTTTCTTTATTTACTTTTTAACTGCTACGTTCCCAAAACCTTAAATAGTTTAAGACACATAGGAGACTCGGTAAATATCCATGAGTGAATTAATAATACCTGTAATTATTTTTGCACACTTTTATTTACATGTCTACTTTTATTATATCCCATGGTTCTTGGGGGCTTAGCCTGTCCTTTTATTTACTTTTAAATTCAGGTATACATATTTTGAATAAATTTAAAGACTGATCTGGTATATTGATCCAAGTTCTGATGCAAAGAACAGAATCTACTCTAGCTAATATAAATAGAATGGAACTTGTTATAGGGCAATAAAAGTTCACTGAATTCAAGGGGACTGAAAAAACAGACTGCATTGAGTTTGCAAGAACATCTCCAAAAGTCCTACTGTGGAATTTTGCCCCCAAAAGAAACACTACTTTTTCTGTGACAACAAGTTCCTTGTCAAATTTTGAAGCTTCCACTTCCGCTGCTGGCTTCAAAATCATGGGCCCATCGTAGGAGGCAGCCAAGATCAGTAAACTTTCATGATGTCAAACTGTCTACCCCTATTACTGTCAGCTACTGACTCACATCGGGCCCATTACAATCCACAAGAGAAAAATGGATGTTCGGAATGATGACTTGGTACTCACAAGAGTTGTTATGGGGTACTGGGACCTCTGCTACAGCTGCTACAAAAAAAACAACAACACAAACCTTTTCACAACTGTACTTGCTAGTGGAAGCAATAGAAATAAGCTTTTTCTTACCTGCCCTTTTGTATCTCACAGAAGTGCATTCTGACTGGTGGAATTGAAATCACATTTGGAACCCTAGCTGCAGGGAAGTTTCAGAAGTACAGTTTTCAGCTTTCCAGTGTCTGTGTTCAGGGGGGCACTCTAGAAGAAGGTTGGAAAGGATCTTGTGTGTCAGTTTACTAATTCACATAACTGTTGGACAGTTATCATAATTGGTTATCTATTGTTACATAACAAATTGTCCCAAAACTTAGCAGCTCAAAACAACCAATATTTATTCTCCCATAGGTTTAGGGTTAGGAATTCAGCAGGGGCTTAGCTGGATGGTTCCTGGTTCAGCATCTGACACGGTGGAGGTCAAGATGTGAGTTGGGGCTGCAGTCATCCAAAGGCTTGACTTGGTCTGGAGAATACACTTCGAAGATGGCGCATTCACATGGCAGTTTGCAGGAGCCCCAGTTTCTTGTTGACTTTTAGCAGGAGGCCTCTGTTCCTCGCTGTGTGGGCTTCTCCCTCGAGCTGCTTGGTTGTCCTGACAACATGGTAGCTAGCTTCCCCCAGAACAAGTGTTCCAAGAGAAAATCAGGAGGAGGCCCAAACATTTTCAGACCTAGCCTTAGAAGGCAACACTGTCACTTCTGTCATATTCTGTTTGTTAGAAGCAAGTCATTACATCCAGTCCGTTCTTAAGGGAAAGGGAATTAGGCTCCACTCTTTGAAGAGAATATCATAGAATTTGTGGACATATTTAAAATGACCACAGTTACCTTTAGCCATCACGAGTTGACAAGGCAAGGGTATAGTCAGGATAGAAATAATGCTCCGGGGAAGGTTGATTCTGTGAGGGCTGAGCTTTTGGGGTCTGAGATTGATCTGATGGATCTAGGTCAGCCTAAGCAATTGTGTATCCCCAGCACCTAGCACCATGTGAAAACTGCGATACAAGTGGACACTGGGTGTTCAATGAATAAAGGAAGAAAGGAAGAAAAGAAGGAAGGGAGGGAGGGAAGAAGGGATGGATTGAATAAGTAGATAATGGCTGGATGAATGAATCCCACCTCTTAGGGTCCCAAACCATAATTAAACAAATCCTTCAAATGCTGTGATTCAGTAGCCAACCTGGTTGCATTTGGCTCTGAGTTGCTTCTTTAAAGGTAAGACAGCTCATTTCAAAACAGTGCACAAAATCCAAACCTCGAGGAAAGCCACGATGAAGCCCTCCTGTGTCTGCTGTTCAGGATTTGTAATCAGCAAATAGAAGCTAGTCAAGTTCAGGTCAATAGCCCCACATGCTCTAGATCAGGGGTGTCCAAAGTTTTTTCAACGGTTTTCACCAAGGGCCATATGCGGTAAAATACACAAACAGCCAGGCCACTCACTCCAGGTGAAGTACATATTGCCTCACCTGGTTTATTTAAGTAAACTAAACATATTTTTGGAATTTGCTGCAGGCCAATTAACAATGGATTGTGGGCCTCAGTTGGCCCGCGGGCCGCAGTTTGGACACCGTTGCTCTAGATGTTACGGAGACAGCCATTGCTTTTGAGCAGCAGAAAATGTGCTCACTGGCTCGGCTCAGCAAATTCAGAGGGGAGAAAGGTGACTGTTCCTGTTCTACCTTACTTTTTTTTTTTTTTTCACCAGCCTGAATCGCTTGCTATTTTTGAAAAGTTGCTTCCTGTCTAGCAAGATGCAGCTAATGACAGAGCAGCAAATTTCTCACTCATCAATCTGAACTAGCAGCTCTAAACTAGCACAGCACTTTTGAACGTGCTATTGGTGAAAAAAAATGGAATGTCAGATTGGTCACCTTTGAAAGGGTTTCTTGAATCATGTGACTAGTTTTCTGAAGAGTGAAAAACAAGCCTCAGGGCGACAGCATCCCGTTGTTTAGGCAAAGAGTTCTGAGAGGTCCATTGAGCTTCCCTTTAAAATGTTGGTTTTAAGTGTCCAGTCCTGTGACTTGCCTCAACATTTCTGTTTTGAAGACACTGGATCAGACATGCTGTTATAACATAATATTTTTTTCATCTAGAAAACTTAGTCTACTGTTAAATAAAGGCCATTTGCAGCCATTTATTCAGCACACATTTACTGAGCTCTTACTAGACACTTGTTGGTGTGCTAGTCCCTGGGGATACAGGGCAAACAAGAGAGAAATGGCCCCTGCCTGGCTGTTGAGGTTCAGCTTTTTATGCTTGCCTTGATATCAAATTCAATAAAACCTGCCTTTTGACCTCTACTTAGTTTTGCCTGAAACTGGAAGGTCACTTGGGTGTGACAGACCTTTGGGAAAGAAAACAGAGGGGCCTATTGTCTCACATGACCCCACTCTTCTTGTTGCTCTGTCTTTAAATTTGTAACAAGCACTGTAGTTGTGATAAGTGTGCCCCTTTCAATGAACTTGACTGCCACAAGGCCCAGTGACTTCCGCATGGCAGGAGTATCTCTTGGGGCATGCCATCCCCACTCAGTCAGCTGGCCACAACGGGCAACTCTGAACTGTGTACATCCAGAAGATGAGTGAGCATTTTTCATGTTGCAAGTGGCAGAAACCCACACGCAGTGCTGGCCTCGGGAGCCGTCATAGTCTGGGAAGCTCAAACCATGGCACCAGGCTCTGTTTCTCAGCTGTTCTTCCTTTGGGATTTGAGCTGTCTCATACTGTCCGTGTAATTCTTTTTCTTCTTGGTGACATTATAGCTACAGCCTCAGAAGCCTCATAGTCTCACACCCTGGTCCAGAGGAAAAGGAAAAGCTTTTCTTTCATAAGGCCTCAGCTAACAGCTCCTAGATTCCGACTGCTCTGATTGGTTACAGGCCCATTTTTGAACCAATCATGGTGGCCAGGGTGGGTGGGATATGCTGATTGGCTTAAATCAAGCAAAATGAAATCAGTCGGTTTGGAATGGAATCAGTCCCATCCAAGCTGCTGACTGAAGTTAAGGGAACGATGATTTAAAGGAAATTTGGGCACGGTTAGGAAAAGGAGAGGTTATGGATGCCTCTACCACTTTCTTCGGTGTTCTCAGCCTTCCTTTTCTTTTTTAAAATAGTTGTTTTTTAGAACAATTTTAGCTTTTCAGAAAAATTGGTAGGATAGCACAGAGGGTTCCCATATATTCCACACCCAGTTTTCCCTATTATTAATAGCTTACAGTATATGGTACATTTGTCATAATGAACTAATATCGATACATTATTATTAAGTAAGGTTCATACTTTATTCAGATTTTTTTTATTTTTACCTAATATCCTTCTTTTGTTTTTGGATCCTATTCAAGATACTACAGGACAATTAGTTGTCTTATCTTCTTACGCTCTTCTTGGCTGTGGCAATTTCTCACTTTCCTTAATTAGTATCCCCATCCTTCGCCTTGCCTCTTAAAACCAGATGTTGCTTTTATCAAATCAGTGTGTCCAGCTCATAGTAGGAGTTGAAGAAATTACTTGTTGCATGGTTCAATTAATGAAAGCTGACTTTTATACTCTCAGTTCATTTAATGGTTTTAGGAATTCTCCCTTTAGGGGGATTTACACCTTAAACTGAAATTTTATTTAAGCCAGAGGGGATGATGTTCTAAGCATGAAATTATAAGTTCAGTTGGAGAATGTGGTGGTGATGGAATTCTGGGAAAAGGAATTTAGCCATGGGGGACTCGTGGCACATCTGAATTCATATTATAGAGTCAGGTTTATGGAAACTCCCGTGTCATGAGGAGAACTTTGATATAATAGAGGGTAGGATTCAGAAGATAGCAACGGTGGTGGAATGGTTTTTTGGGAGAAATTACTAGTCAAAGAAATAACAGCTACTACATGTAACTTGCTTCATTCTGTCAAAGGAAACTTGGAAAAGGAGGCTAGGGCTACAACAGATAATAGGACGTGCTTTTTATTTCATTCTTCTTTTACAGTCTTCATAGCCTCTAGACTGGGGAGAAGGGTTGGTAATTTTTTTTTTTTTTAGCTTGGTTTAGCTATCTATAATTAACAAATCAATGTTTAGCCCTTCACAGTTTGCTAACAGCCAGCTGTAACCTTTAGCCCTGGAACATCTAGGCAGGAGTGTTCTAGCAACTTCTGGCTCTTTATTGTTTCATGCTGCTCATGCTTCATACTGGTACTAGGGGGAGATAGTAACAGGCAGTTCCTGAGACTGACAGAGCTACCGTGTTTCCCCGAAAATAAGACTGGGTCTTATATTAACTTTTGCTCCATTAGGGTTTATTTTCAGGGGATGTCTTAATTTTTTTATGTACAACAATCTACATTTATTCAAATACAGTCATGTCATTTTCTTCTGGAACATGGTCATAACGTACTAAATGCGTCCGTCTGGCTGATGAACTTAACTTGGGACTTGTTTTCAGGGAAGCACAGTAATGAGTGTAGCTCTAGAAACTGTAAGGAGTTTGCTGCTCTAGAGCAGTCAATGGTTAGTCTTGGCCAAGGGTAGGAATTTTTTGAGTCCTCTTTCCAGGAGACTCAGGTTGGAATAAGACAGGAAGACTGTCCATGACTTCCTTCTTCTACAGATCGGCATCTGATCCTGTGAGGGGCCAATCTCGGGCTCAGACCAACCTTGAGCACACCTACAGAACAGGCAAACCTGGTGTCCCATGTCCCAGTTGTTCTTTTCCTATCTCTGCTGTCATTGCTGATTGTCATCCCTCACTCCTCAGGCTGTAGGGCCCTTATGTTGCGGTCTCATAATCTCGTTACTTTCCTTTCATAGCCCACTCTTAGGAAAGGGCCTAACAAACCCATTTGCATCAGGATGTGAATATCTGGAAATGTTCAATCCTTGTCAAGGAATGAACCTTTAATAGTAGAATTTCAGGCATCAGACATCTATGACTAGTACTCAGAGGGTAGATACAGTTTTACGGAGGATCCCTTCCAATCCAGTGCCCCTGAAATGTGGCTGTAGGTACCCAGCTCCCACACTGTGTGTGACCACAGTTGGGAAATGGGGTCAGGATTAGCACCCTGCTCAGCTGCCATGAATTGGAGGAAGCCTCTCCTTCCCCAAACCAGACTCTTCTGGGTTTGACACCCAGGGGTCTTGCCGTTCTCTTGGCATATTGTTGAGGAAAGCTACCACTCGTCTCCTTCTCTGTATTTCATGTGCATGTGTTCAATTCAGTAAAGATTTCCTGAGCACCTCCTTCTACCAGGTGATGTGTGAAGCTTCAGGCCACGTAAGTTAGCTCTGACTACCCAGGCTGGAAGTCTCGTGTGGGCTCCTACACACAGGAAAGTCATTCTGCCAGGAAGCCATCAGGGAGTTCTTTCTTCTCTGGTGTCAGAAGGGCAGAGGGAGGCTGGAGAGAAGAAGGGTGAATCCTGCCTGGGAAGGGCTGTTTCAGAAGCATCTGGAAGTACAGCAGTGCCTTTTTGGATTTGACAGGAAAAGATGGAGGAAAGGAAAGTCATTCGATCAGTAAGACTAGTCATAAGGTACATGACCTGCTGAGGCTGTAGTCTGAAGAACACAGGTAACTGGAGGTGGCATCTTGGGCTGGTAAGGGTTCAGCACTGAACTCAGTACTGTTTACCAGCAGTGTGACCTTGGACATATTGCTTTACTGTCCTGTGCCTCATTTTCTCATCTGTAAATGGGGATAATAGTAGCTAACCTGTAGGATTGATGTCAGGATCAAAAGAGTTATCTAGGACACATGCTTGAAAAAGTTGTGAGACACGGCAATGGCTCAAAAACTGTTCTTGTACAGTTAAGGAACCATTAGACATTGTACCAAATAAACCCAAATGTCAGTGCTCAACACAATAAAGATCTATTTTGTCACTCATCTCACAGTTCTATGGGGTTGTTCCTGTTCTCAGGGGTTCTTCTATTCAGGGACTTCACCATCCCCTGGGATGTCAGAGCCCTTGGCAGTTTGTCGGCAGGTGGAGGTGGGAAAAACACGACTGCTTTTAACCTTTACCCAGGCTTGAAAGCGACATATATGATTTGGTGAGAACAGATCCCACGGCCTCACCTGGCCGGCAGCTGCTACCCAGACAACTCTATGCTCAAGATGGGGAGTGTGGCTTTTGGTTCAGTCAGCTGCCCTGCCTCTGTCAGTTAGGAGGAGGATGGGGAACAAGAGGAGAGGAGGAAGAGGAAGAGGAGGAGGAAGAAGAGGAAGAGGAGGAGGAGGAGGAGGAGGAGGAGGATGCAGCATTGGCTGGGTCTGATCTGGAGCATCTTGGTTCTAGATTGAGGATCTAGATTTTGCCCAAACATATAATGGTTGGGGAGGGGAGCAATGGTACCCCCCCCACACACACACACACCCATTAGGCATATATGAAATCATTGCTCAGTTTCTCTTGTTCCCAGGCTGGGAGTCTGGCACTTTCCGAGGCCCTAGGAACAAGTGGTCATCTTGTTTTCCCTGTCATTGCTGAAATGAAGTGGACAGTGGGATGTATAGCTTATATAAGGTGTTTGAGTTGGTTTATTAGAGGGAGTTCACGCAGAGGGTTAGCCAAATAGCCCTCCAAGTTGAAAAATAATAACACTGCAGCTTTATCTCTGTTTTTATCTGAAGAGCTACCAAGCACTTTACAATGCCTGACAGCATCCCCCCGAGGTGACTAATATTATAGCAATTTTAACAGGGAGATTTTATCTGTTACAAGTTAGAATAAAGCCCTTCTGAAAACACCCTGGCCAAGGTTAAAAAATTCTATTCAGGAAACTGAGGTGGTTGAATACAAGCCCTGTTTTGTGATCTCCCCATTAGGGACTATATAAAGGTCTATATTTTATCATTATGGTGATTTTCTTGTCGGTATCTTGGGTACATTTCTCTGTACAGGAGACAAGTGGAGCCATTGAAACCCTTTCAGACATTTTAGCTGAGAATTATTTCCCCAGGGGAGTGACGTTGTCCTGTAAGTAAGTCCAGAGGGGTGAGAGCAAACTCTTTCCTCTTAACTAAGCTCACACATGAATTTACGCTGAAAAGTATTAGGGGGAGTTTGCTGTCCGCCATATCTTGGTAAATGATCTTGTTTGGGAAAATCAGAATTGGGGCTCCTTTAGGTCTCTCTCTCTCTCTCTCTCTCTCTCTCTCTCTCTCTCTCTTATTAATAATTACATTCTTTGGAGACAGACAAACCTCCTGTAGAATCCAGGCATTACCACTCTCATCAAGGACAAATTTGGAGTGTGTGCGTTCAGGGGGTAGTTTCTATTTTATCCATTAGGTACAAAACCTTTATTCTGGTGCTGTGGATCTACTCCTTCAGACTCTGAGATGACTATTTGCATAGGGGACATTGATGGGAGAGTGTTCTCATGACTCACCTGTATGGAGGAGCAAAGGAAGTAGGATTGGGCAGAAGGAGAAGTTGAACTGTGAAGCAATTGTAATAAAGGCCTCAGCTGAGAACTCTGTAACTAGAATGGCCCAGTAGAGAAGACGGGAGTTGAGATAAGAGGGCCTCGTTTTTGTATCCCTGCATTACCAGCCATTGGATGTGGACTGCCTCTGGGAGGTGGTGTGGCTTTGAGCAGGGCAGCCCTTTTCAGTCAAGAGCAACTCCTGGGAGGGGTTCTGCTGTGTACCACCAGTGGCCAACTCTCCTGGCATCTGGGTGTCTTGGTCCTGAAAAGCAAGCTGGGCATCACAGCATCTTCAGTGAACGCCCCTTGCATACTCAGATCCGCTGTCTTCAAGTATTGAGTTCACTCCATTTGGAAACAGGTCCTCAAGACTTCTGATTAGCCTTTGGCAGGAGAAACTAAGAGGAAGGTTAGAAGACGAATCTCAGCCCCTGTGTTGCAGACTGTCTCAGGACCACCCATCCCTTTCTACTACCCATCCCTCCTCACCCTCACTCTGCACTTCTGCAGGTCCAAGTGGCTTATCTTGTGAGGCAACCCAGACCCTCATCCTTGACCACCTTGGTCACCATGTCTATCTTGGTCTGTGATGGCTACATTTGACCTTGAAAATTGGATAGAAATGTACCAAGAGACACCCTAGTAGACATCTGGTCAGAGGAAAATATTTTCTGTCTGCAAACCAGGACCTGTAGACCTGATAAGCCTGCAGTTGTAAAGATGGGAGACGTAATGTCCTCAAGTAGGTCACAAGAGTAATGATAGTGGGGCCACTTCCACTTCCACCCCTTGGTTCCAGACCCATGTATTTTATCAGTGGCAGACAGTCCTTGAAGGGTGTCATCTCCAAGCTGACACCTCAGTAAGCCTTCCAAAGGTCAGCAGCTTCTGGATTGTGCAGTAAGTCATAGGAATACTAGATCCCATGCTCATATGCCCACTGCTATATACTTTTTTGCTCTAAACTGCGTTCCTTGGTTCAATATGATGCTATGTGTGATACCATATCGGTGGACCAAACATTCTGTAAGCTTTTGGATTATAGTGCAGGCTGAGACTTTAGGGATAGAGAAAGCAAATCTGTACCCAGAATACATGTCAATTCCAGTCAAGATCAATCACAATCCCTGTTAAGTGGTAATCAGATTTCCGCTAAGTGGACGCTTGGTCTTCTCAACAGATGGTGCCATTGGTCTTCTTTACTGGCTAATGGGACATTTATCAGCAACAAGAGCTAGATAAGGCTTGGTGCTAGGAACCCCATACTGTTGAGCCTGTGTGTACCCTCCATTCCTGCCACCACGGCTACTTTGTACATATGGCCATTGTGCCCAAACTGGTGTGACCAATGACAGAGGCTGGCTTTCTTCAAGTGCCTGAGTCATTCTACTTGGTTGTTAAGGGATATCAGTGTCCAGAATCCTCAAAAGTTCTCAATATTTCTCTTTCCTCAGTGGATGATTTCCCGAGTAAATAGTCATATCCCTTTAGGGAAAGTGAGTAAATATTACCACATACACTTGCTGTGGTGTTTCAGGATCTCTTCTGGTAAATCAGCCTCTCAATGGGCTGTAGGTCAGAAAACTTGCTCAGATGTGAAAACTGTGCAAGGTATATTCATTTTATTTCCACTTTTTATTGAAGAATTTCCCTGGACCGCCTAATAATCCATCCTTAAAGTATTTTGATTGTGTAAATTATGCAATACCCTGGTGGGCTGCCTATCTACCTTGCCCCTGGAGACGTTGTGTTCTCATTTCTATAGTTCTCTGTAGGCTAAGTGCCCCTGGCAGTGGACTTTTCATTTACTATGATAACTGTACCCACCTTGTTTAAGTGCCACCACTTGGCCTCTATTATTTCAGGGTCCTGCCAGGTTTGCTTGGAGCCCAGTTCTATAAAAACTACTCCTACCATTAGCCCTGGACTACAAAAGAGCTTCTCAGTGATGTTGGTATCCTTACCAGCAGCACGTTCCTTATCATTTTGGACATTCAGAGTATCCTCTGAGCCCTACTGAGCATAGTTACATAATGGGTTTTCCAGCCTTCTATGGTGCAGTCCTTTAGCATGCCACTTCCCTCAGCCCTTTGATCTTTCCTTCCATCTGCTGCCATGACACTTAGGGCATGACTTAGCATGAACCCCGCAAGCTTCCAAAAACAGTCCTTACCAGCATGTTAGCATCAGCTCCCCCCAAATCCTGTATCACTGGAATGTGTTCCCATATCTATAAATTCTCCCTGATCCAATGGTTTTCTGCTTCTTGAGCCAGCATCTCAAGGTCCAGGCCTGCGTATCCTCCCCTGACTCCTGCTGGTGCACGTCGCTAGGTCCTGCATCTCCTCCATCATGCCTTTTAGAGCTTAGGAGGCCTAGCACTTCATCAGCTTGTTAGATTATTGATGCAAGTTACTGGTCTGGTGGCCAAGAGGGAAGATAGGAGTGGACCCTGGGGAAGCGCATGGTGCCTTTCAAGTCAAAGTTCTCTGTCGTGTTTTCGTCAAGCAATGAGGGACTGGTAGCTTTCAACAGGGAGGAGTGGGCCTCTTCTGTAAGCCCAGATGGTTCCGTGGGATCAGGGACTTCAAGGTTTTCAAGGATGTCAAATAAGATGTCCTGATCCCAAGTCTCAGGGACTTTCTTCCCACACGGGGCCTTAGTCTTTCGTAGCAGACTCGAGAGGGTGGTGAATTCAGCCTTCCCCTGAACCCCACCCCACCATGATTAAGTCTGCTGCTTGGTCCTCAGGTTGTTCTGACTTCCCCCATTCTAACCCCATCCCAACCACCGCCTCCCGCCTCCCCCATCCCCACCACCTCAGAGAGGAGAGCCTTTTTTGTATTCTGTCGAGGAGGCCCTCTGAATTTCATACTTCTTAAATTAATAGTCAGTCACCCTCAGCCTTTCATTATACTTTTCTAATTGATCACACTCAAGAAGACCCATTCAATTCAATTATTCTTATTAATTTATGCTTATTTTCTCAGAATCTCTCAAACACCTGATACATTGCATCTGCCAGTACATACCCTTCCTCTGATATCTCTTTGTATTTCACCACTGGTAAAATTTTAAAAGTTGCACTGCTAAAACTTGCAAGGGACTATCCATTCTTTCCCTACTCTCAGTGATGGAATTATCATTGCAGCTGGCTAGCATACCTGTTTCCCATGGCCCATCTTAGAGCCTTGTTGGTGGGTCACTCCTGCACCAACTGTCTTTGCTCAGATGCCCTGGGAAACTCTTAAGATGAAGGTCCTTTTGCAGAAAACTTATCTGGGTATCTTTCCAGAGCAATGTTCCTGAAGGAATTATGGCAGCAGGATTGGGCAGAAGGGAGAGGGGGCAGTGAAATAGTTGGAACAATGGCTTCAGCCAATCCCACTGAGAACTCCCAAGTGCTGATGTCCCATCAGAGATGTCTTAAATTGATTCAAAAGAATCAGGCCTTTGTACCTCTATGCTGACCAGTCATTGGATGTATATGGCCCCAGAGAAGGTGTGTGATCTTGGGGAAAGCAGTTCCTTTTGCCCAAGGTCAATTCCCACCTGTGAGCCATCATCAGCCAACACACCTGGCATCAGGGGAAAGGCTGCCTTGGTCCTGAAAGAGCATCCTGGGAATGAATGTACTGCAGCAGCCACCACACTTGTTGTAGACCAGCTTAGGCCTCCTGGTCGGCCCTGAAACACTGCCACAGAGACACTGCCACGTGAGCACAAGACTCATAGCTCAAAGGTCTATTGGATCATCTCTTGAGAGAAAAAGATAAATTTAATGTTTATTTTTGCTGATGGGTCCTCAGTAGCAGAAAGACAAGACGTGAACAATTATCTCAGTAATTCACTCCATGGCTTATAAAGTGCACAGTAAAATACCTGGCAGAGAACAAACAGTCAATAATGGCAATAAGGATAATAACAGCAAACCTTTATTAAGTGCTTTCTCTGTGCCAGGCACTGTTTCAAGTTCTTTTCATATATTGAAGTAATTACCCCACAAAACAACCCTGTGTAATAGAAGTAATATAATCCTAAAGCACAGAAAGATAACTTTCTCAAATTACCACAGCTAAAGACATGGTAGAGCTATGATTTGAACCCAGGCCTCACTTCAGAGCCATGCTCATAGTCGATACTTCATTTCACTCCAATTGCTAGTAAATGGGAGCTATTATTTTTATTATGTCTTCTAACAAGTCCTTGACATACAGTAATGTTTTGGAGTTTACATTTAGATGTGCATTTTGATGGATGCAGCCCATTTTACAATGAGAAATCCTAGATATTTTGTATCTTTCTTTAGGGATGTGCTTCTCAAAATTGGCTGTATATTGTAATCACCTGGGTAACTCTTAAAACTCCCAATACTCAGGCCACGTGCCAGAACAATTCAGTCAGCATCTCTGGAGGTGAGACCAGACATCAGTATTTTTGGAAGATCTCCAGGGATTACAATATGCAATGACATTTGCCAACTTCTGTAGGACTCCATCTGCCTCTGCCTCCCAGCCGGGCTCTGCACTTGGCTTTCTTCCCTCTCCAGTGTCTTCCCAAGGGAGCACATTCATTGTCCATACCTGAGATGGCTCATGTTTCTTTCTAAGGTCTCAGTTTCATCCCTCAACTACCTTTATGAGGTAAGCACAATTATTAATCCCAATTTTTCAGAGGAAAGCAAGGCTCTGAGAGGTTATGTAACGTACCCAATGTCGCACAGCTGGGAAGTAGTAGAGCCAGACCAGCTTCAGCCTCCCAGTTTGGCCTGACATACCTGGTACATTCTGGTTCTAGAGTCCATGCGACTGACCATTATACTGTACTATTACTTACTAGACATCTCCATTCATTGCTTGACTCTTAGATGCCAAACTAAACCTTGTCACTTCCTCCACCTTTAGCCTTCTCCATGCCCCACCCTCTGAAAAAGAAAATAAATGCTGCCCACTCTCCTGCATCCTTCGTCGTCATTAAAAGTTCCTAAAATTTATGATTCATTTTTAATGGCTCCAGGTCCTTTGGCACTTGTATGTAAGCGACCATATTAGAATGTGGAGCAGAGATTAGAAGCTGAGCAGTAGAGTCTGACTGAAGTGGGGAGTGTGGGTGTGGAAAGTCCAGTGAGATCCGTGGAGTTGGTGAAGGTCGGTAAATATTAAAATCCAGTCAGTTGTTAGCTCCTGTTGATTCTGCCGCCTCAAAATGTCCCACATCTGGCATTTCTCCACCGCTGCTACCATTGCCCTGGTTCAAACCACTATTCCATTCCCTCTGTGCTAAACTATTGCCCTTGTTTTCTAACTGTTCTCTCCCCCCTGTAATCTACTTTTCATCCAGGTAAAGCTGGATGAAACACAGGTGTGGTCATGGCTTCTGAGCCCACACTAAATCAGCTGGTGAGAGGTACATTCTCAAATGTGAGAATGATTTTCATAGACTATTAGAAAACTTAGAAAATAAGGTGCTTGATCCAACAGATTTTCTCCTGAAGGAATGTGAACTAAGCAAGTGAAAAAAAAAAAAAAGAAAAAATCTAGTTATAACTCATAGGCCATAGGATCCAGAACAACAGGCACCAAGTCAGTTGCCACAGAGGCCAGGCAGATTAATATACTCGTAGATAAGGATGGGAAGGGGAGGCAGGGAGCTGAGGCAAACTGGAGGGGTTTTTGCCCTGTGCAAAGGAAGTAGCTACTCTCAAGTAAGCATAGCATTACCTCGTGGTACTGTGGACCTGTTGTGGCCAGCTTTTCCCATTGCTCCAGAAGCCAGAAATTTAAATTTTGCATGATATCTCCTGGCTTTTAAGTGTTGGAAACCAAATCAAATTTTTCACTAGCACAGCATAGACGATGCCCAAGGGCTGATGTGTTCTGCAGCCTGTGGTCTAGGGAAGGTTGTTTTCTCCTATTCGTACTCCACATCTCTGATTGAATTGTAAATACCCTAAGGCCTTGAATTTTGAAAGTAGGTCCTGCAAATCCTAATGAAAAGTGCTCTCCAGCAATCTCTGAAATGAGCTTTATCCTATTAAACAAAGAACGTGTGGCAGAAATGGAGACATTTCCTCAGTGGTTGTAGGTTAACTTGATGGACTGTGAAATTTTAATCAGGTAGAAAACATGTGTATTTCACTACTCCAATGTTACCTCACAGAGGCAAGTTTCTCTGGTTCTAAACAACTGGAAAGGGAAAGGAGAAAATAATGGGATCTAATATGATGGAGCATGTAGTATATACAAAGCATGCTGCAAGGTGTAATAAATATGGTATTAATTCTCCCTACAACCTTAGAAATGTAGCTGGGTAAGCACCTACTTCCCCTGCGCACGTTCTCCATAAAAATAATAGGCTGACAAGATGATGTTAAGACAATGATGAAAAGCTGTTAGCTTTGCCATTAAGATACCAGTGGTTAGACTGAGATACATGGAACAGGTAATCATGGATAAAATTATTGTTTCTTGAAAAAATTGGAATTTAAAGAAATAAAGTAACTCATCAGAGATTAAATAGCTAATAAGGGGATAAACTCAGGATTCAGATACAATTCTCGTTAATGATAACATTTGTGTCCTTTCCAATGCACTCCACCATTTCTTCACTTTTAATGAAAGGAGCTTGAAAGTTAGGTGATGCTCTTCTGAAACCAGTGATCTGAAGACTGTTATAAACGGAAAGTCATGGGATCTTAGAGATGTACCTCCAAGTACCTTCTATTACCTTCTAACACAGAGTACAGCAAATGGGGCAGTCACCCCAGCACTGTCACTTTGGTGAGCAGATAAACCACCCAAAATGTACATTCTCCTCTTCTTGCTGGGAAGAGCAGTAGACTACATTCCCTAGTTTATCTTGCAGGTTGGTATGGCAATATGACTGGGTATCAACCAATGGAATTGTACCATTTCTGGACCAAAAACAAACAAACAAACAAAAACCTAAAGGTGTGACTGTGGTCCCTACCTGTTATTTTTCCTCTTCATATGAGCTAGATGTAAATGTGACAACTAGGACCTGGGAACTGATGGCAGAGCCACAAGATAGAAAGAACCCAGGCCACAGAATTGCCTTATGAAAGAAAGCCATTCACTAACTTGTAACACTCATCTTGGCCTATGTAAGCAAGAAACAAACTTCGGTTGTGTAGGGCACCTCATTCCCTTTGAGATCTATTTGCTATAATAATTACTATTACTTTAATATAGGAATTGGTACCATGGAGTGAGTATTGCCATATAAAAACCTAAAATAAGTGGTTCTAAATTTGTATTCGAGCAGTAGGAAATAGGTATTTCATGTTGGGAAGTGGGAAACTCAGTGGCAGAACATTTGGTAATAGTTTTTCTTGCTTCATTAGATAAGATATTCAAGCAAAAATTGATAATTTGAGATTAAAGATGAAAGGGAATACAGAGAATCCAGGAATTTGGGGCTTCACTGAGCTTGAAAAGTCAACTGCCTCTGAATTTAAACAATAAAAGATAGACTAAAGAAAGCATTGAACAATAAAATCTCACATAATTTTTACAGTTAATGAGAGGGAATCCCGACTTGTGCTTTTCCCTTCTTAGTGTCTGCATCCATTTCTCTGGCAGTGTCAGGGGAAGGGATTAGACCTTATAAGAAGTATTCATTTAGAATAGTCCAAGAAGTATGGAATTCCTATCGTTATTTCTGGATTTACATGTCCAAAGTACTTTCCATTGTTGTAGAAGGTTTACCTGTTGTGTATTTACAAAGTGTGGCAGGCAGATTAATGGCTCCCAGGGTTTCCACATCCGAATCCCTAGAGCCTGTGAGTATGTTATCTTACATGGCAAGCAGGACTTTGCACATGTGATTAAATGAAGGACCTTGGGATCAGGAGACTATCTAGGTGGGCCTTAAACATAATAATAAGGGTCCAGTAAAGAGTCATCGAAGATGTGATGACTAAAACAGAGTCAGAGTCAGAGACAGACTTGAAAATGCTATACTGTGGGCTTTGATGTTGGAAGAAGGAGCCATGAGCCAAGGAATGTCGGCAGCCGCTACACACTAGAAAATGCAAGGAAACGGGTTCTCCCCTAGAGCTGTCAGAAGGAGCGCAGCTCTGCAACACTTGGGCATTAGCCTGGGGAGACCCATTTCATACTTCTGATCTTTATAACTGTAAAATAACAAGTATGTGTGTTTTCAAGCCACTACATTTGAAGTAATTAGTTATGGCAGCCATAGGAGCAGACAGTTAAGGGGAAGATTATTGGTGTGGCAAGAAGAGAGCTTTTCTCTGTCTTGATTGAATAAGATGAAAGGGCATTACTCAAGACATTCCTGGGAGCTTAAGAGAGGGACCAAGGTCTTTCAGAGAGGGCTAAAGCTTCACACAGTCACTGTGGAGCTGTCCTGGACCCATCACACTGGCTCACAATGGTGTACAATCAGAGTATAAATCTCTTCCAGACAGACTTAGTACGAGTATCCTCCAAGTAGTCCAATTACAGTCAGGCCTTCATATCCATGGGTTCCACATCCAGGGATTTGGTCAACCACAGGTTGAAAATATTCAAAAAACAATCACATTGCTGTGTGCTCGCTATGTAGTTAGGCCTAGGATGGTTATGTCTATAGTGAACATGTACAGATTTTTTTCTTGTCATGATTCCCTAAACAATACAGTATAACGACTATTTACATAGCATTTACGTTGTATTAGGTATTGTAAGTAATCTAGAGATAACTTAAAGTATACAGCAGTATGTGCATAGGTTATATGCACATACTGCACCATTTTGTATAAGGGACTTGAGCATCTGCAGATTTTGGTATCCAAAGGGGTTTGAGGGTAAGTGAGGTTCTGTAATCAATCCCCTGTGGATACTGAGGGACAACTATACATTTGAGAGAAAAGAGCACTAAGACCCAGAATGGAAGCATAATACAGTGGGTAAGAGCATACGTCCTTCAGATTTTCTGGGTTCAAGCTACTTCCTAACCATGTGACTTTGAGCAGAATGCTTAACCTTGCCATGTCTCAGTTTTCCATCTGAAAAAGGGGAATAACTGTATCTTTGTAAGATTGTTGTGAGAGATAAATGACTGTATATGTAAAGTACTTAGAACAATGCCTGGCACATAGTTAGTGTTCAAGGAGTGTAAGCCGGCACTACCACTTACAACTTAGAGGGTGAATGACTAGCACTGAGACTCATAAATGGTTATTGGCACAGCCAGGCCCAGTATCCAGATGTCTTGTCTCCTGGTTCAGGGATTTTCTTTTTTCCCAGTAAAAAGAGTGACCTCCTGAAATAGCTGGGAGAGAAGAAGCAGTTAACCACTGTCCAGTAGTGTGATGGGGCGATGGCATTAGGAAGTGAAATTGTCTGGTTTAGCCTGTTCCCTGAATTTCTCCATGAATCGGTTGGGGTTCTTTAGTTGCAATCACAGAAGCTTCGTGGGCTGAGTTAAGTGAAAGGGAGCTGATTGGTGGTGGGGGACTTTCAGGCTGGAGATCTGGGAAGCAGGAATCCCAGCCTTGGTTCTCCGGCAGGAAGGGCCAGGTTAGGGGGTGTGACCTCTAAGCAAATCTGATTCTTTGTACTTGTGTCCCTTGCTCAAGATTCAAAGTCCTGGCAAAGAACATCTGGTAATTCATTGCACTCTAGCCACATGTCCTTTCCCTGGCTCTGGGGCAGAGAGGAAAAGGATCTGGCTCTGATCTCCTCATCATATCAAGACTGTATTCAAGACTCCACCATGTCTTTACGGACTTCTCAAAAGCCTCATGGACAGAGGAAGGGAGGAAACAGAGGTGGGGATCCTCCCTAGGCTGATTGCGCTGAGATAGCAGTGTGCCGGTGAGGGAGGAGGTTAAGAAGGAAGGTCAGGGAGTTCTGTGTTCTGATGAAGAGCTGCCATGGTTTAATGCAAATTGTAGCATCTGAGAGTGGAGAGAAAGATAAGTATAAGAAAGAGGTGAGGAAGGAAGTGAAGTAAAAGCTAAGAGAAATTCATCAGGAACCACAAAGAGACGTTGATACTGACCTAGTTGTGGTATGAAATGAGAGAGGCAGGGAACATACATTTTTGCAAGAAGAAAAGGCACTAGTGTAGAAACTGAAGAGTAATAGGCTGATTATACTTAATAATTATATGAGGACCTGTGCTTATTATGTGTATATACACACACAAGTTAAAATTAATTGTAACCTGATTTAGTTCTTCTATATCCAACAGAGATCACTCTGCAATTCTTTTGAAAAGTGAAGATTTGGGTTTTATACTGTAGTATTTAGAAAAATCTAAAAGATATTTTGTGAATAATTAAACATGCTAGTGCGGAAAAATGGGATTTAGAAAAAAGTCATCATTGATATATGAGCTATGATATACTTAATGCCAGTTGCATTTATGTAAGCATGCCTGGGTGATTCTTTATGGATGTATATGTGTGCAGAAAAAACATTTGTTTTGGAACAAGTTAAACATAAGACCAAGTTTGCTGAGAGTTGCAAGTATAAAATGTCATTACTAAAAGCAAACCCATTGACAATGGTTCTTAATCTGGGTTTTTCCCCCCTTTTCTCCATTAGTGAGTGAATGAGACAATTACGGAATTATGGTCTAGGTTGGAATGCAAAGCCACCGTGGTTCCTGCTTTCATGGGGCTTACAGTTTGGTTGACTTATCTTGGGAAGTCTGTTTTTCCAATGCATAGAATGCAAGAGCGTGTAATACACAATACTGGGAGCTGGGAGGTGTGGGTTCTATCCCAGTTCCTTCTAATTTGTGTGTGACTTTGGGCAAGTCACTTCACTTCCAAGATCCTATTGACTTACAGGTTACCTGAAAATGTATGTAAAATTTGTGTTTAAGTTCATGTTTATATTGTCTAGAAGAGAATGTCCGTAGCTTCATTAGTGTCTCAAAGAGTCCTTTGCAACTTGAAAGACTCTTTAAGTTTCTAGTGGTTAAAACTTATCTATAACCCCTAGTTTTCCTTTTGGAATGTTCCAAAACAAGAATAGTTGCCAGTCTGCCAGCTATAAGGTAAAATCATTTGATGTATCAACATTATTTTCTAAACATGAAAACTAAGAGCCAGATGGTGTATCACAACAGAAGCAAATCGAAATATGAAGACATGATTTAATAGCAAGCTTCTCAATTTCTGTTCCCTGAGGGAGTTTCTATCCATTTGTCTCTGTTTCCCAGATGCTTCCTAGAGATCCCCTCACAATCTTTCTGACAGAGTCCAACTTGGTTCTCTCTTGAAATAGATAAGAATAAAATGGTGGCCGTCCCTTCATGGTTCCTCTAGATCCTGTTGGCTCTCCCTGATACACAGCCCAACTACCAAGGCACAGGGATGCTCTGTGATGGCGAGCTAAGCAATCCGTAAATGCTCAATCACCACTCTTGTTCTGGGGCTGTGCGAGCGGCAGTACAGCATAATCGTGCAGATTACTGTGTGAGCCATTTGGAAAAAGAAGGAGCCGCCTCAGTCAGCTTTCTTTTTAGTTCGATGATCACAGCTGAGCCCACAGACAAGTAACACAGATTCTTTTTGATAAGGTACAATGGGTTTTTAATTGACTGTTACGTTTCTAACTGCTTTTTGACCCGTACCTGATAGCTAGCTGTTAGTGGATCTAGCATTCTAGGAAATGTGTCATTAACTAAATCCTTTTCTTTTGGCTGTTTATTTTTACCCAGAAATTAAATAAGTTCTGATAGTTTATGAAGACTTTTCTTCGTTTGTTCAAGATATAAACTCCCAGCATCACTGAGTAAGTTGAGGAGATTCTGCTTTTTTCACTGGTCATGTAGTGTAGGTTTGTTTACTGAAGGAACTCAGGATACTGGTTTGAAGCAGATCAACAGTAGTAATGGCAGGTGTGGACTATGGAGTGATTGGATTGTGCTCGCTTTGGTGACAAGGGAACTGTGTCTCTGTGAGGTAAGCCCACTTGTTCACAGTGGTACTGACGATTGGACATTCTGGGTCTTGAGTTTTCTGGTTAGTGTGTGCTCCTTTTATTAAAACATCACTCAAACATCACTGTCAGCTTTCACTCATTTGCCCAGCCGTCTACCCCATCACTACCCTCCCCTCCTAAGAGGTCTGAAATGTCTGTCATCAGAAGTAACTTATACATCAGACTCAAAAAGGCCACTGTTGAGAGAGAAAGAGAGAGAAGAGAGAGGCTAAATCCTGTTTGAGAGAGAGAGGGGCATCTGTGAGTATAGGAAGGAAGGCCATCAAAATGAGCGCCACTCTCCAAGTGGGCATAAGACGATGTTATTCCAGGTGTGTGAGCGCTCAGTGCCCAGAAGGCGGAAGATTCAGTTCTTGCATGTATGTTAAGGGTAGTTTTCCATGGATGTAAGAAGGCTGTGTCCCTGTGTGTGAAAGGGCTTTGTTTCCATTTGGTGAGAGTACAGGGTCACCAGGAGGGACAGAATTGAATTCTTGTGTGTATAACAGGGTTGTATCTCTGTGGCTGTCTTAGGGTCATGACTCTGTGTGAGAGAGAGAACTAGGCACCAATAGACATGAGAAGGCAGAGAGACGCATGTATGAAAGATTGAGCCCCGTTGATGAGAGAGTATTACAGTTACCTAATGTTACATAACAAACTTTTTAAAATTTAGTGTCATTAAACAATGACCCTCTTATTATATCTCACGGCTTTGGGGGTCGGAAATCTGTACAGGACATAGCTGGATGGTTCATCTCTATTCCCGCATGACTGCAGCCTCAGCTGGGATGGTTCAAATGACTATAGATTATCGAATGGCTCAACTGGACTTTCTCAGTTCTGGCCACCTTGCTTCTCCAGATCACATTTTCCGAGGCTGGAATATTTAAGAGGGTTTTTCACTCTCACATTTGGCACCTGGCCTCAGATGGCTGGAACAGTTGAGGCTGGCGAGTCATCTCTCCAAGTGGCTAGCTTGAACTTCTTATGGGGTGGCTGGCTTCCCACGGAGCTAGTGTTCCAAAAACTGGAAGAAAAGCTGTGTTTCCCAAGGCCTGAGCCCAGAAAATGACACAGCATCATTTCTGCCATATTCTATTGGCTAAACCAGTTACAGAGCTTGCCCAGATTTAGGGGAGGGAATATCCATCTTTCAATGGGAGGAATGCCAGAAAATTTGTGGCCGTCATCAATCTGCTATAATGAAAGATGAGTCTCTGTGTGCATAAAGGGCTGGGTCCTCAGGGGTGTGTGTGTGTGTGTGTGTGTGTGTGTGTGTGTGTGTGTGTGGTGTGTGTGTAGAGGAGGGGTTTCTGTGGGTTAACTCCAGAGATAGGTGACTAAAGTGGGTGTATGCTGGAGGTAGGAGAATCTGACAGGAGAAGAGGTTCCTGAGGGGCCTGAGTGAATGCCATGCCTCTGCTTTCTGCACGTTACTGGCTGTCCCTGCCACCTCTGCTGTTCTTGGATGGCAAGCTGATGCTCTGAGGTGCGGCAAGCCAGGCAGCTCGTGCTATAAATCTCAGACCGAGAATTGCCAGGTGGCAGGTCTTTAGCTTCCACTATGGGCCAACATCCCTGGGCTCACATGTACCTTTCTAGGTTGACAAGCAGCAAACGTTTCTACTTGAGAGTTTCCCCACACCACCGTTTCATTAATTTGCTAGGAGAACTCACAGAACTCATTGAAAGCTGTTATACTCCTGGTTATGGTTTATTACAGCCAGAGCATAAGGGTTAAAATCATCCCAGGGAGGAAGCACAGAGAAGTACCAAATAAAGAGCCTCTGCTGTTCTCTCCCTGTGGAGTCAGGCCATGGTACTTTCCTGGCACCCCTGCAGAGATTTGGCAGCCAGGAAAGCTCATCCAAGCCTTGGTATTTATTGAGTTTTCATTGGGGCTCCATTCCATTGGAATGTTTAATTTTCCCTGTGATTGATCTCAGTCTCCAGGTCAACTATTACTGTGTGACCCAACGCCCCCACCTTAAATCACATTGATGGTCTTTCTGGAGTGGCCAGCCCCTACCCTTATTCATGTTGTTAATAATTTGGCTACCTCAGAGACCACAACCAAACTAAGGTTTTACCGTGCAGGAGCCGAGGGCAGAAGCAGACGTGTTTTCCGTACGGTTAAATTCTTTGCTACACAATCTCCTGTAGAGAAGGCAGCCAGTAGTGTAGATGGGTTTCCCTCGCGGGAGTACCCTGAGTGGCATCCAAGAATGCGGATGACATATTTCTTTGCAGTATGCAAATTCTGGCAACTTTAATGTTTCTGCTTCCAAATTGTAAAAATTGTTCAGGTTTTCTTCTTTGTCAGTGTTCTCTGTAGGACTCCATCCCCAACCCTGGGCACTACCTTTCATTTGGTAGAAACATTAAAAACCATTAAGGAAGTACCTTAATGTCTGTCTGCCACAAGATTTCCCCTTTTCCCTTTATCTTCTCTATTCCCTCCTTCCTGACTCTGAGATGGGAGAGTTGGCCTGGGCCAGTCCCTCTACCCTTGAAATTCCATCCCCTCCTCCTTTTGCTGGATCCTCTATCCTTAATTCCTGTTTTCAGTTTCAATTTCCCCCACTTCAGTGGAACATGCTAAAACCCACTAACTCTCCTTCTAGTCACCATTGTCTATATTTTGGTACCTTCCATTTTTAAACTAAGCCATTTCCTACTTCTTCTTTTTTCCCAATCTCTCCACTGATAGAGTCATAATGATTGCCATGGGCATTTATGTGGTGCTGTTTAGTTTACCAAACACTATTGCATACCATGGTGAGATCCCTTGTTTTTGTGTACCTAGTAGTTGTTTCTGGCTTTTTTTGTTTGTTTGTTTGTTTGTTTGTTTGTTTGTTTGTTTAGGGAAAAACTCCCTAATTCCGCAGAACAATGTCTTCCCCATTTGAGGCTGACAATCCTCCTGGGATTGTCAATCAAGATGCCCACCCTGTCCTTGCCAAGGGGTCGTGGTGTGATCCTGGCCAGTCCCAGGCTTCCTCCCTGGAACGAGAATCTTAGCTGGGTAGCCCAAGATTGAATGTGGTTAGCATATGGAACAGGCAGATCACTAGATTCTGCTGCCGAATCCTCTAACTCTGCCCCGGTTCATGTCCTTTCCCAATACCTAGTTCTTCAGCTTTTCTTTTAATTCGATGAGCTACCCCATATCCTTTTATTAATTCTTCCTGGTCCCCAAGTTAGCCTGTCAGTTTCTACTGCTGGCAACCAAAGAACCCCAATGACACCTTTTATTTGACTCTCTATTAGTCTTGTAAAGTACAGGGAGGAGGGAAACTAATATTTACTGAATAAATTTTCTAGTTTAGTTAAAGTAAATTTAAATTCACAAATGTTACGCACCTTGTCAAAGTCCCATATAGTTTTATCACTTGAAGATTTCTTGAGACATCTGTATTTGCTGATTTCCATTAGCTACTCCCCTCTCAATTCTTGAACCCTAATAATTTGGTTTCTCTATCTTGCTGTCCTTTATGATCCCAAGATACCATTATTCAATGTCCAACATCATAATAGACACCTGCTGTGGGGGCAGAGCCCCAGAAAGTAGTTTCCAGGCTCTCAGCCTCACATAGACAAGTGCTGGCTCAGGTAGTAAATGGCCATCAACTGTGATTGGATGGCTATCAGCTTTGGCTAGTTGGCCGTCAGCTGTAACCAGTGAGCCATTGGCCACTAATATAACTGCTGTGGCTACACCAGCTGAAAGATAAAAAATGGGGGCCTAGCAAGAAGATGGTGGCTGAGCCTGCAAGCGGAGCAATGAGGGTTGAGAATTATGTGGCTCCTGTTTCCTGTTTCTCCACCCCAGCCACCAGTGAGAATATAGTGGTATATATGACTCCCCTATCTATGGCTCCGTGAGTGTTCCCTTTTGGCCTCACCATATCCTGCGTTCGTATGTGGGGAGCGGGAGCAGAGACCCTGCCAGACGCCCTGCACGACAAATGGCACAGTGAGCAGGGTCTCCTCCACGACACCTACTAAACTCCAGAATTACTGTATAAGGCCGCTGAACCCAGCAGCCTGTGTTACAACAGCCCAGTACTAGAAACAAAGCATATTTAGAGTCTTTACACGCTCTGTTTTGAAACTCCTTTCTGCTTTCATGCTTCAGACCTAAACAGTTAATTTCATAGTTAATATTCTATGATTTTCTTCATTTTTCAGAACTTTGCTTCAAAACCCAAGTGGTTACAGCATTCAACTGTGTAGTCATGAAAAACTGGAGATAAAGGCTTCATTATTTTATTTTCCGTCAGCTTCTTATTAATAAAATATGAAAGTTAAAAGCTATAGCATTTCAAAATGAAGAGCTATGGGGAAATTCAAGATACCGTAAAATGATCAAAGAGAAAAATGAATGTCCAGTGTACTATTTTGAACCAAAAAAATAAAGAGATAACTTTGGAAATTACTTGACTATTATTGCATTGACGGGTTTCAGGCTATCACCGCTCTGGTGCCATGGGGGTAAGCAGGCCTAAAGGAGTCGTATTCTCACAGTTGTAAATAAGATTTCTGATCATTCATCAAAAGCTGATAAGCAGGGAAGTTCAGCGCTTGGGGAATAGAGCAAACAAGGCTAGGAAGTTGTTTTTGAAAAGATCTATCTTTTTGGGGAAATTTGTGGTAGTTATTAGAAATCTAGCTCCATCTGGTTGGTGTCGGGAGGGGTAATAACTAACATCGTCCTGAACCTTTGCAGCACTTGGAAATTGCCCCGATTTTTCCAGTGTGCATCCCCGGCTGAACAAGCTGGAAAAACAAATGCAGCCAGATCTTCTGACTTCATTTGTACACATGCTAAGAAAGCAAACGTACACTAGTGTGGAGGCAATTAGGGCTGTGGTGCAGAGCACCATTATTTTAAAATTGACCCGTTAGCACAGTTGTGACAAGATAATGAATGTGCATTTGCTTCTGTGGGCGTGGAGCCGCTTAGAAGGGAGGCAAAATGAGCTCACTGAGTCTTCATGGACCATCAAGTCCAGAGACCTTTCAGTGTGAAAAGGCCCTTTGGTAGTACTTCTGGGGGAACTCCTGACAGATGATAGAAAAGGGCCCAGATTATTCCTCAAGGTAAAGCCATCCCCACGACAACCATGCCATGCTCAGGCTTTGCTTCCAACCTCACCGTCCACCTAGTTCTACTGAATGCCTTGCAGTCTCCATGCTGCTCTATCCTCTTCCCTCTGTCACCTGCCACAGTTCACGAGTCTTCAGGGTACACAAATTGTCCTGTCCACACTCTGCCCACCCACAGCATTCTCCGTAATACTTTTGGCTCCCATTGCTCTCCTCTGTGGGGAGCAGGCGAGGCAGAAACATAAGCCTCTTTTTCTTGGCCTCTGGGGTTCCTGACGTTTTTCAGCCTCCTTCCAAGACACTTTTTCCCAGGACAGAATTCTTGGCCAGTGGTCTGGAATCTACTCAATCCTAACAAGTCTCGCTTTCGAAAGGAAAATTCTCTTTCCTCCAACTTCTTATTTATGGGGCGTTCTTGGATTAACCCAACACTGTCCCTGCCTGTAGTGGGTTGCATAGGTCTGTCTGTTGCCTAACCCTGGAAATCTGTGAATGTGATTGTATTTGGAAAGAATCTTTACAGATGTAATTAAGGATTTGGGGATCTCTGGAGATGAGACCATCCTGGATTAGGGAGGGCCCTAAATGCAGTGACAGGGGTCCTTACAAGACAGAGACATGAGCAGGAGAATCACAGAGAGAGGGCCATGCGCAGACAGAGGAAGAGCTGGGGTTACACAGACACAAGCTACAGAATCCCGAGGGCCATCAGAAGGCGGAAGCTCTCCCCCAGAGCCTTCGGAGGGGCTGTGACCCTTCTGACACCTTGATTTCGACCTTCTGGTCTCCAGAACTATAAGAAAATAAATTTCTGTTATTTTAAGCCTCCAAGTTGGTGGTAATTCATTATGGCAGCCCTAGGAAACTCATCAACTGTCTTTTCTTTAGCTGGGGATGGGCCTGGGTTAAACTGCTCAGTACTGACCTGGCTTTGTACCATGATGGCTGGGGCTGGTGGCTGGCAGGGGGCTTGGTGGTGACCATAAAACATCACGTAAGTGAAGACCAGTGAATGCCTACTCTGAGGCTGAGAGGGATGAATCTGCCTCCCTCTTGGGGAGTTTATATTCTAGTTGTCAGCACAAGGCCTACACACATTTAAAAAAATATCCTGTTTTTATGTCATGAGTCCTTTTAACTGTAAAGACAGGCACAGAACAAACCAAAATAGACAGACAAAGCTAAGGAAAAGTGAGGCCAGAGCTCGGAGGAAGGAACAGTTGGGTGGACTGGAGGGGCTGCCAGGGCCTTGTGGAAGCAGAGCTCGCAGGAGTGGGCAAAGGGTGAGTCTGCCCTGTGGGCGACAGTAGGGGGTACATGGTGTGTGCAGAATATTAAAAAGTAATAACACTAACCAGAAATCAGTCTACTTTTTATTATCACAATTAGAAATGATGTCAGTGATAAATGCTCCTCCCCTCCAATCTTTCATTGGTATAAGCTTTAAACAATTGTGGAATACTGATGAGTCTTAATATTATATACGTAAGTTTCGCATGAGCACATTTTGTTACTTAACCATTTATAAGCATTGTATTCTGCATATTAGTTAATTCAAGTTATGTAGTTGACCCCTGATGTGCAGAGTCAGCTACACGTGCTTGTTTTGAGAGTCAGTGTATAAGGTTAAGAATTGTTTTATGTTATGTTTAGCACAGTGCAGGTCTCCAAAACCTGGCACTCTATATTCCTGTGTGTTAAGAAACAATAATAGCACATGGATTCTAAAGGCAAAGAAACAACTTCTGTTACTTTAATTCTAACACTCTGTGAAACCCCTTTGAATTTTTGTTTGTGACTGGGTTTTAATACAGTTACACAGAGTGTGAATTGCAAGGTGTACTATTTTTGTCTAGCAAGTATAAATTTTATTTCATACATGAAATATTTTACTGAATTTGATTATCATTAAAATTGAAACAAATTATTTTAAAATTATTGTTTAAAAGCTAAATAACAGATCGAGAAAATATTACTGATTAACAAATAACCATTTGTTACTGCTTAACTAGTTATTACTGATTAACTAGTTATATTGATTAAATAGTTATTTGTTAATCAGTAATAAAATGTTTGTTATATTTTAATACGGTAAAATACTTTTGTTGTATTGGGTGAGGTATTAATAAAATGATCCGCTCTGGGTTTCAGATAGGTGAGGTATGCCATTGTGTGGGTTAGGAAGGACAGATGTAGAATTGGAGGAATGGTGAGTTTTAAGTTCATTTCTCCAAGTTTAAATCTGTTGCTTACAATTATCCTGGTCATTTTGAACATTGTTTTATTAAA
The DNA here is from genome assembly GCF_036562045.2 of Rhinolophus sinicus. Classification (NCBI taxonomy): domain Eukaryota; kingdom Metazoa; phylum Chordata; class Mammalia; order Chiroptera; family Rhinolophidae; genus Rhinolophus; species Rhinolophus sinicus. The sequence continues at coordinate 28,757,436 of NC_133751.1, forward strand.
AGTTTTACAACACAGATGGAGGTTATGTAGATTATTAGGAAGTTATTAGGATGACCATAGGTCCTGGTTTGCCTAGGACACTTCCAGTTGAAGTCTGTTGCCCAACATCGTGCTTAATGGAACGCCCTTCTACTCTCCAAAGTGTCCCCATTTGTTATCCTTTAGATGAGGGGCAAGTTGTGCCCACACAGAACAATAAAGTTTGAAATCTAAAATATTGTTTATAGTCTTAAATAAGTGGACATTAAGGATTACGTATTAAGAAGAATGGCAATTGTCAACTTTACTGTCAACTGTGAGTTATAAATATTGAATAATAACGGGAGATGATGAGTCCATTTAGATAGTAACGAATTGCAACTCTTCATTGGTCGAACTTACAGATGAGTAGTTTAGAAGAAAAGCACTGGTGTGGACCAGCAAGTTTCCATTTCTTTGTTTAACAGTTTTAGAAGGAATGCCAGAGTGATGACACACCATCCAGATGGAAGAGAGGTTTTAGAATAAAATTTGGAAATTGTCAGAGCTGGAGTCGAATTAAGCAGAATGGAAGACAACAGAAGGTGTTGGCAGAGGGAAAGAAGTCCTTGTGGTGGGTTGGGTGCATAAGGGTGGCTGGAGTTCCGTAGAAGAGAGTCTGATTGTTGAGAGAATAAATCTGTAAACTGAATTTAAAATAAAAAGCATAGTCTGAAATTAGATCGAAGAAGATAAGCCATGAGAGAATTTTCCCTGTGGGTCGTTGCGAGCGAAACCAAGCATAACTGTGCATGTTCCTCCATGTTTCTTTTTCTTAATGTGTTTCCTTTTTTGGATAAAGAACCCTTCCCATCTCATTCACCAAACAAATTTTGAGCTGCCTTTTAAAAGACACTGGTTTTGGAAGCAGAGTACCTGGGTTTAAATCCCAGTATTATCACTTTCGAGCTGTGGGCTCTTAAGCAGGTCAACCCCTGTACCACCTTCTCGTCTGTGAAGTGTGGATCATGATAATGCTTACCCTGTGGGGTTGTTGTGAAGATGAAATGAGTTACATGTTTAGTACTTAGAATAGAACCTGGTTCCTAATAAGCACTACATAAATGTTAGCTATTTTTATTTAAAACTCACTCCATGAAATCAGTTTCTCTTAGGAGCATTTTCTGACTCCTCTTCCAGGCTATCACGGGGCATCCCCCCATAAGGCCTTGTGCACAGGCTGCCCTGTGCCATAACCATTGATTTTATGTTCCCACTTAGTTTAAACTCCTTCCCCTAAGTATTAGGTCTTACAGGTTCTTACATCCCATTGCCTAGCATACTTCTTCATAATAACAGGTGCTTGATAAATATTTATTGAATGGATGAAAGAAGGAATGCTGACAATTCACCTCTCCAAGTTTCAGTCTTTGAGAGGGATTTCTTAGAGAGTTAGAAACTTCTTAGGGAGCAATTTTTTAGGGAGTCTTAGTTTCTTAGGGAGATATAAGTCAAGTGTAGTGGCAGAGGGCTCTGGAAAGAGGAATTTACTCCTCACCCACTGAAATCTGGCTTTGGCCCTCAGCACATGTATAGACCAGAAGAGTGAACCGTGCTGTCACCACTACCTCCCACTTTTCAATACTAGTAGATGGGTTTCAATTCTAATCTTCTTGATCATTTTTTGTCTTTTATTGAAAACTCCTAACTTGGCTTCTATGACTCCATTTTCAAATCCAGCTTCACTGGCTGTGGTCTCTCAATTTGCTCTGTGAGCTTCCCTGCCTCAACTTATCCCTTCAATGTTTACGTTCCTCAGAGCTATCTTTGTTCCTCTTTAATTCTCACTTGACACTTTCCCTGGGAAATCTCATCCTTCCTATTATTACCTGCTGATTTCCAAATTTCTGTCTCTATCCTGGATCATCCCTTGAGGCGCAGACCTGCTTTCTGGACATATCCACCTAAGCCTTAAACTTAACATGACCAAAACACAGAACTGGACCTAGCATCACCTCTATCCCTACCCCAAGGTGTTTTTTCACTCTTTCTCTCTGTTCATTCTTATTAATTACACTTGTTCACGGAGTCAAAAATTTGGGAATTATTATACACAACTCTCTCTCTTTCCCTGATTTGATCTGGGGTTAGTCTTAGCTGTAACCTCCTAAAAATCTCTTGACTTCATTCCACCTTTTCTAGACCCTTACTGCCATTGTTCTAGTTCAACCCTCAGCATATCTTGCTTGAACTATTCTAAAATCATCTATTAGGGTCATCAAAGGACTTACTGGTTCTGCAGGGTTTTTAAATGTTTCTTGGTTTGAAGTTTCTAATCAAGTGACTGTTTCAAAATCAGGCCTCTTACCTACATTGCACAGCTTTAGATCCCTGTCTGTCAATGATGACTCAGTTTCTCCGTGTGGCCACACGCAGGCTGCTGGCAATACTTTCCTCCCACGCATTCACAAGTATTATGACTTCTTTCTGGCTCCCAGCCCTACGGATCAGACCCTTTCCACCTTCCCACCACGTACTGGGAGTGCACAAACACAAAACCCACCTGTGAAGTTTGCACTCACCCTGTTTCTCTGTAAGCTGCAGGATTTCAACTCTGGCTTATAGCTATGGCTTTGTGTTCCTTCTTTGTTTCTGGAAACTAGAAGTTTTCCTTTCTTAGTTTTGAGTTTGACTATGTATCCACATTTTTTTTTTTCAATTTACCCAACAAGTCTAATGTGTTTGGAGCCAGGCACATTAGGGTCTACCCCTTCTCCATCTGCCACATTGAAGAGGAGTCTGCTTTTAAAAGTTAATTTCAAAGTAGGACAAAATAATTCTCATATCAGTCTAAAATAAACACGTTAAAGATTCTATTTGACTCATTATTGAGAAAGCCAGCAAAGATGTTATTCCCACTCAAGAAAGTTAAAAAACACATATTTGTAGGAATATTGAAATGAATGTGAAAATGGAGGTAAAAATAACTTCTCCCATAGTGGAGCAAGAAGTCAATTAAACCTCTACTGGAAGGACAGAGTTTGCTTGTCTGTAGGATTGTTTTGTATTGTTATCAGTTATCTACCATTTACAGAGTTGTAAAATAGCTCAAAGGCAAGGAACAGCTAGACCAGGTAACCCAGAAGTTGTGCTGGATTTAGACAATTTGTAGTTTTCCACTGAAGCTCAATTTTCCCTACACTGTGTGGTCATTATTTGCTTCATGTTTGTTTTAAGTTTCTCTCAGGAACACAGATGTGTTCAAATCACCGATACACACTCAGAGCCTAGAAAGACTTGAGTTACCAGGAAACAACTCACTAACTACAGATGGAATAAATGAATGTTAAGTGTTCCTTATAGAAACTGGAGCATTTTCTCCCCTCTCTTAATGAGGGAGAAATTTTGAGAGAGAAAAATGAAAAAAAAAAAAATATATATATATATATATATATGTATATGTGCCATATATACACGCCGTGTGTGTGTGTGTGTGTGTGTGTGTGTGTATAAAGAGCATGCCAAAAACATATATACACATTTTAAGAAAGGGAAAAACTGTATTAATTGTAATACTCAATATATACTGATAACAAAAGATGAATACAGGTCACATTTGACTTCTGCAGTTACAAGAGGTACTCAAAGTGGTTACCATCAGCATCCAGACACTTCTGATTACAGCGAACTACTGCTTGAGCAGAAATAACATCTCTCAAAACGTGTATACATTTATTTGGCACCCCTGGTATATGACACAGAAAAGGAACTGAGGAGCTTCTGTCTTCCACTGCCCTCTCGCTAACTCCTAGCAGCCAGCGGGCTTACTACTGATTACAGGTGTCCCTAGGTCACTATGCATTACACTGTTGTAGGTGAACACTAAATAAAAGATCCTTTCTAAATTGTCTGTCAACCAGGTCTAATTTCTTAAGGCATATTTGCCAAAGTATTTTTTTTTTTTAATAAATAATGGCTAGTTCTCCTCCTGGAATTCATGTAAAGAAAATTCGTAATTACTTTCTTTTCAGCTGCTTCTGCATCTGAATTGCTTAATGGCTGCTGCCCTTTAGGTCCTGCCTTATCAGGGGGATCTTAGTGGTCTTGCCAGCAACACAGTCAGTCAGGTAATTTGCATGAGTAGTTCTTTAATAAACATCCAGCCCCCTTATCACTGTTCCCTGCAGGATTCTCATTAGTCAGTAACCTAATTCAAGCTTGAAAGATTTCCATTATGGTACCCTTTGTTTCTTGCCCATTGCCTAATTTTCTGTTCAGCAGGACATTTTTCTGCAGCCTGTGACTTGTTTCTTGACTGACATACGTGTATTTTTTGTTTGTTTGTTTTCAAAATAAGTGAGTACATAAATGCATACAGTCTATCTCCCATTAATGGTGCATTCAGGTTGACAATACAATAAAATGTCAGAGTGGTATTATCAAAACAACCCCTAAAGTTATCTTTAAAAACAAAATAAAGTGACTTAAAAAAATAGAATTCAATAACTTGACTGTGAGTATACAGGAGGGGAAAAGACAATCCAAACCTCAAAATCAATGTAATCATTGAAATGATAGCTCCCATTTTACCAGTTTAAGAGCTCGATTATTTCTGCACTTTTTGCCAACAAGTTTGGGTTGAAACAGTAATCTAAATTGGAATAGATCACTTAATAGAAAAGTTGGGAGTATTTCAAAATGCTTTAAAATCTTGCAGATTTTAAAATCTTTACAATCTTTAAATGCTTTAAATCTTTACAATGCTTTAAAATCTTTGCAGATAGTGCTAAATCAGTAATTTTCATCCCTGGCTGCACCTGGTAAAGTTTGAAAGCATGCCCATGAACTGAACCCCTCTATAGATATTCTGTTTTAATTGGTTTGAGATGATGCCTGGGAATAGGTAATTGTCAAAAGTTCCCTAAGTCATTCTAATATCCAACCAGGGTTGAAACCTAGAAATGTTGCTCTGTAGAACTCATTTATAAATAACATTAAATTGTGATTTTCTTATTATTACATGACTGAGTGTTCATCTAGATTTCAAGGTGGTCCTTCAAGACATTTTTCTTTCAAAAAATGAAATGATATGTTTTGTGTTTGTTGAGCATGTCTGACATGCTTGGCTGTATTTAATCACGGTGGCCTAAGTGTTTGTGAGATACGTAATTTCCGTCATGTAAGAATCAGGAGCGTGGATTCCCAGAGTCTCTATTACTTAGGAATGATGATCTTGAATTTGAATATTGTACTGAAAACTGGGTTCCAGTAAATCACGAGAGAGTTGCTTCTAACCCGAGATGTGGCCCTTCCTGTGCGCGTCCTATCCATCCTGCAGGGAACATCCTTCAAATTAATTTCTACAGCCCAAAGCACTGTTTCTGTTTTATGCCGGCTCCACATCAGAGCCTCTTTCCTCAGTTCCTCCAGGTACCTGGCCAACTCCTCTCATCTTCCAAGTCTCCGCGGAGGGATTGATTACTTTAATAAGTAGCCTTATTAACCGTCCCTCCCCCACCCCACCCAAGTTCTGCACCCTCTTGTGTGCTCCCAGAGCCTGTCCATTGAGTCACACGGGCGTGTTTTGCTTACCTGAATCTCTTTCTAGTAAATAATCCTTGACAGCATGGGCCATGTTCTCTTCACTTTTGTAGGATTGTTGGCAGTTGCTATTCTTAGTACGTTTTATAATCTGTCCGTGTAAGTCTCATAAACAACCCTGTGTGGTGGGTATTCCTATTGTTCCCATTTTAAACATGATGAGATGAGACAAAATAATAATAATAAATAATAATTAGTACGGCTATTCAAGGTCACACAGCTAGCAAGAGAAATTGCTGGGATTTGAACCCAGACAGTCTGGCTCCAGAGTTCTTAATAAATAAGCTGAATGAGCAAGTCTATTGTGGGTCAGTACAGAGTCACAAGTGCTTAGGTCACAGTGAGTGTGGCCTCTACTTAGTTGTGCCCCAAGTGATTATGCTGAAATATTGGGACAGTGATGAACACATTTTCCCCAAAGATGTGTGTGTGTCAAACAGAGAAGAGAGAGAGAGAGAGAGAGAGAGAGAGAGAGAGAGAGAGAGAGAAAGAATGAACAGATTGTTAGAAGTTCAAACACACAAGAAAGATACAAGATTATAACAGGCCAGTCAATACATCTTTGGGATGAGCCCAAAGGTCAGGTCAGAAACATGAAAATGCGATACTGTGTCATAGCTGATTGAACCATGTTGTCTTTGTCTTTTATAAAACAAGAGAGGGCAAGAAGTAGTGTCAGAATCTTCCTGTGGCTTATTTGGGCCATTTGAAGCGCCCTGCATGACCTGGGATGGGAAAAAGGATTTGCGAATTAATACATCGCAGAATCATTTATATTGTAAGTGGAGTAAATATAAAGCAGACAGAATTTTCTATTTCAGTCCCCATTTGGGGGCTACATGGATTTAACATTTTTATTAGTTTTCTACTGCTACCGTAACAAATTATTATAAACTTAGTGGCTTAAAACACCACCAATTTATCTTACAAAGCTGATAATCAGAAGTCTGCAATGTGTTTCACTGGCCTAAAATGAAGAGTATGGGAGCGTGTATTGCTTTGGGGGACAAGGAAGGAGACTCTGTTTCCGTCGTCTAGAGGCCGCCCGCGTTCTTTGGCTCATGGACCCTTCCTCCATCTTCAAAGCCCCAGCATAGCATCATCAAGTCTCTCTCGTGCTCTGACTCTCCTGCCTCCCTCTTATAAGGACCCTTGTGATTACATTAGGCCTATGGGGCTAATCTAAAATAATCTCCCCATCTCAAGATCCTTAATTTACTTATTTACCTCTGCAGTGTCCCTTTTGCCACGTAAGGGAACGTATTCACAGGTTCCAGGGACATCGCTGAGGGTGGGTGACGTTATTCTGTCTACTACAACCATTAATAATCTCTAAGAAAAAAACATGTCCAGCCAATGGACACCCTCATATGTTGTGTCTGGTTGAACATACTATAGAAAATAAAATCAAAGACTCAGAATATTTTTTCAAAGTGAAAATGTTAAAGGAAACTGCTCTTTCATCAGAATTGTGTTGCAGGAAGGCTGGAGGGACATCTTCCTCAGCAGGGAGCTTGGGACTACTACTTCTCTATTCCATGCACATCACAATTGCTGGCTTCTTCCTATGTGGGACTAGCATAGGACCCCCGCCACCCCCACCCCGAGCAATGACCTGTGGTCAGAAAGGAGAACAACCTCTTGACACTCAGGACAGACAAGACCATTTGATGTTCTGCGGAGACAGTGAAGGTAAATTTTGTAGTCATAAATGAGCAAGCTTCCAAAAGATTATTTGAAAAGAGAGCCAATTTCAGATCTTTCAAGTATCACAGTGTTTTTCCAATAAAACATTTCAGATCTCTCCTTTGCTAGAGATTTAATGTTTTCCTTCTAACTGTATCGACTTGTAGCCCTGTCTTAATAATATGGAGAAGCTAGTTTCATGAGGAGATATATGTAAGCTGGTTCATATTTCTATGTTTGAGAAATGACATCTGGTCTAGTCTAAAAAGACATCTTCATAACTTTCACATCACGTTCAAGTCTGAAATATCCTCCTTTTATGGATCCCACCGGACAAGGCCCTGAGTGAGTGAAGGAGAAAGCCTAGTTAAAGGGGATGTTTTTCACTGCACTCAGCTGTGTCTCTGGAGAAGTTTAACAAGTTCCTCTTTGCCCTTTATGTTTTTGAAATTTTTCTCCGTTGAGGCATGAACAAAACTTAATGGAAAAGGGGTGAGTTTACCATGGATGTGTTTCCATTTTTTTCTGTATCTCAGGTTTCTGTAACGTGTGCTTTTGGATACTTCATTTTTCATTCTCACATTGTCAGACTTTAAAAGGCAGCCTCTGCAGCAGGTTAAAAATGGGAGTAAGGTTATGGGATTGAAACAAACGCACACTCTGCTTAGGGGCTGAATTTTGCTACCCACCCCCAACAACAACAACAAATTCATATGTTGAAGCCCCAACCCCTCAATATGACTATATTTGGAGATGGGACATTTAAAGAGGTGATTTAGTTAAATGAGGTTATTAGGGTGCGACTCTAGTCCAATAGAACCGGTGTCCTTATAAGAAGAGGAGGAGCCACAGGGAAGTGCGCACACAGAGAAAAGGCCAGGTGAATCACAGCAAGGCAGCGACCATCTTTAAGCCAAGGGGCGAAGCCTCAGGAGAAACCAACCCTGCTGGCAACAGCCTCCAGAGCTGTGAGAAAATCATTCTTTTCTTGGTTAAGCCACCCAATAGGGGTATTTTGTTATAGCAGCTCTAAAAAACTAATAGAATCTCTTTTTTCTAGTCCTGGGGACTGGAAACACTCCGCTGACCTGGGTCCCGATGTCAGCACAACTAAGATCCAGCACCCCAGCAGTGGTTCTGCGATGAACATGGCACATGAGCGAACATTCACTTTGTGGCTTTAAAACACTAAGATTTGGGGGCCGCATATCTTGGCTGCTGACTATGGTTATTGTTGTTATTTTCACCTTAAATATTAAGAAACAAAGCTAATAGTTCAGGTGACTTGCATAAGGTCTTCTGTCCCCTGAACTAAACCTTCCGTTACTATACCACACCGGTGGTCATTTACATGTTTGCTTTGCAGGGGAGGGAAAAAAATATTTTCCCTCTACTCATCTTAGGTTCTCAGTCTGGGGCCCGGTGTATTAGACCGACAAGAGAAAGCGTAACGAGAAAAACAAACAGAAGTTGATTAATATGCACATTGCATACATACAGGGGAATACTCAGTTATGAGTAACTCAAATGGGGGTTTAGAACTTGGGCTTATATAGCAGCTTAATAAAAGAACAATACATTTTTAGAGAAGTGACAAGATAAAGGAAAAGAACTTGGAGTTTCTAGGGCAGCAAATTGTGGGAAGACAAATATATGAAGGAACAACATGATGGTAGATAAGGGCTGGTGTTAGCAAGACGTGTTATGTAGATTTCTCTGGTGGTCTCTGGGCTGATAAGGGTCTAAAATTGTCTCTGGATATTAACTGCTGTCCTTCCTGGTAGAGAGGGGAGGGGAGGGACCGTTACAATTTTATATCTTGCTTTTAGGCAAATAGGGGAAGGGCAGAGAGCTTTTCTTATATCTGCTTCATCTCAAATGCCTCCAGCACAAAATAATCAATATGCCAAAGTGGCATATTTTGGGATGGTATATTCTACGACCCTTCAAGTTTTTACAGAATTTGAAAGACCTAATTATAGAAAGGAAAAATCTGTGATGGAGAGAATAACAGCCAGATTGCCAGCATTTGAAAAGAAACCAGGTAAATTAAGAGATCAGAAAAAACAAACAAAAAACACAAAATACCTGTTCGTTCGTTTTTTCAAATTTCAAACAGAAGGTAACATTGTTTATGTTCTTGGAGTTAGAACAGCCCTGGATTCAAATGCCCACTGTTCTGTCCTAGACAAGTATTTGACCTCTCAGAGTTTTAATTTCTTCCTCTTTAAAATGGTGATGATTAAAATGGTCTTATGGGATGGTGGGGGGAAATTTCGTTGGATAGTAAATGTAAGGTGCCTGATGGTGGAGAAATCGCTACGTAATATCCAGGCCCCTTTCCCCAACACCACAGATGCTTAACAAGACGTCTTCAAGAGTTAAGTGATGCTTTTCTGAAAACTTGTTCTTAAAATCGCCTCTGTTGCAGTCCTAGAATTCTGAAGGAAAGAGCCTGAAGGTGATTGTCCCTGAATGTTTTCCTACAGAGAATGAAGTCATTATAAATTACAACACGTTTCTCGAAGTAGAGGCAAGTAGAGGCCCTTTAAAAGGTGCATAGAGCCCTGTCCTACATCTTAAAGACTTCACGGAGATTTGAATATAGAACACTGTCAAGCTTTCTACTTGGTCCAAATTCTTCCAAGTCGCGAAAGCCCCTGTTGTTTCAGTCCCTTAAGCCAGACCAAACTAGTTTTTAAAAGAAGTTTCAACTCCATTCACGTTTCCAATCTGGTGGGCTTAGCCTAGAGCCAGGCTTTCTGCTAGGCAGGTGACAGAAACCAAGAAAAAATTCAGCATGAAAGAAAGGAAGAACTTTAGAATTGAACACTAAACTAAAAGACGTGCAAGAGTGAATTTACTGGCGAATAAGCTTTGGACAATCAAACTGAGCGGAGAGACATGAGCTGATGTACTGGTGGTATGCATTAAATACATACGTAGTGAAAAATTAAGATGAAATGAAAGTCAAAGAAGAGAGAACCAATGGTCATATGCTACCATGTAGATATAATAAAACTATTAAAAGAAGTGAGGCATAAAAAATGAGGGCAGCCTGTGTGAAAAATTTAACTGTTTTTAGTAATCTTAATGGGTGGTAGTAGTATTAGTAATGTTTTGTGTGTAAGTTCTTATGTGTATGTATAATATAATTATGGAATGAGTAATTATGCACTATTCTAATTCTATTACCTCCTGTGTTCTGGAGAACTAGGACGTTAGTGTGGAAGATGGAGATACGGACATATTATCAGTTAAAAGTGGTTAAGTTAAAACTCTGCAGCCCTGAAATTGAATTGGAAATCTTAGTTTTAGCCCATGAGGTATTTTATGATATATCCTAGCTCTGTCTACTGAAAAGCCATAGAAATAATGACCAGTGATAATGAACAGATTATGCCCAGATTATGATATTAAAGTACCATTTCCCATATTTAAAAACAAAAAAACAAAAAAACAGGGCTTTTTGGAGAAATGGCTGATTCCTGGTTTCTGGCAGGAAATGTACAGGTCTCAAGTCTGGATCATTTTGTCAGAGCAAATAACCAGAAAGTTATCAGACTACAAGGGTTATATCAGAAGGACTCGGGAGCCAACTTGAAGAGGCTCCCACTGCCCCACAATGGAACAATTTGAGTTTTACTAAGAAGAAAAACAATAACAAAATAAAGATACCTAATATTTAATAATAAGGGGAAAAAAATCCATCAAATTTTTTTACATCCATGAATTCCTAATGATGTTAAAAAAATAATTGGCCGCTTTTTCAAGATGCATATCAAATTTTTTAAAAACGGAAAACACAAAAAATCCTGCCAAGCATGCAGAAAAACGGGCTCGCTCACGTACTGCTGGTGGGGATGGAAAATAGTATAGTGACTCTGGAAAACAGTGTAACGATATCTTCTAAAATTAAAAATGTACTAACCATATGTGGGGACAGAGCCAGGAGAGCAGTTTCCAGGCTCTCAGCCTCATGTGGAAAGGTGCTGGCTCAGGTAGTAAATGGCCATCAACTGTGATTGGATGGCCATCAGCTTTGGCTAGTTGGCCGTCAGCTGTAACCAGTGAGCCATTGGCCACTAATATAACTGCCATGGCTACGCTAGCAGAAAATGCGGGCTAGCAAGAAGGTGATGGCTGGCAAACGGCAGATTGCAGTTAGCACGGCGGAGTGCGGGTTGCGGACTGCAGAGAAGTGGACAGCAGGTTACAGACAGTGTGGCTCCTGCTTCCTGTGTCTCCAACCCAGCCACCAGTGAGACTATAGGGGTATGACTCCCCTATCTATGGCTCCGTGGATATTCATTTTTGTCCTCACCATGTCCTGCGTTCTTAGGTGGGGAGTGGGACCAGAGACCCCGCAGGCCGCCCTGCATGACATATGGCGCAGCAAGCAGGGTCCTCTGCATGACACCATATGATCCAGAAATTGCATTCTTTGGCATTTATTCCAGCAAAATAAAATGTTACATTTACTAAAACATCTGTATGTAAATGTTCATAGCAGCTTTATTCATAATAGCCAGAAATTGTGAAAAACCTGAATATTCTTCAGTGGGTGACTGGTAAAACAAACTGATACATCCCTACTGTAGAATATTACTCAACAATTAAAAGGAATGATACTATTAATACACACAATAATGTGAATGGACCACAAGGAAATTATATTATACAGAAAATAGATACTCTCAAAAGGTTATGTGATGTGTCAATCTATTCCGTAATATTCTTGGAAGAAATCATAGCATGAGAAACAAATGATAGTTTCCAGGAGTGAGGATTTGAGAGATGAGGACGTGATGGTGGCTATACAGGGGGAGTATAAGGAAGCCTCGTGGTGATGGAACAGTTCTGTGTCCTGATGGTGGTGGTGGCGGTTACCATGGTTACACAAAGCTAACCAAAGCTGTGATAAAAATCGCATAGCACTATAAACACACACACAAATGAGTGATTATATAATTGATGAACTTCTAATAAACTGCAAATTGTATCAATGTCAGTTCCATGGTGCTTATAGTGTACAATAGTTAAGCGAGATGTAAATATTGGGGGAGAAAGAATAAAGGGTGCCTGGGACCACCATTTTTTTGCAACTGTTTGTGAATCCATAATTATTTCCAAAAAAAAAGTCCTAAAATTGGGAAAGGCTACACAATAGTATTTAAGGATGTACAATTGGGTGAGAAAACTATAGCAAAACGTAAGGAAGTGGTTACTGTATGAGTTGTAGCAATAGAGGTTAGTAGTTCTAGAGGGAGGAGGGAGAGAGGGAGTGGTAATCAGGATGGGGCATGTGAAGGCGCTTCTGACATGTTTGGTGAAGTTCTATTTCTTGACTTGGAAGGAGGTGGTTATAGAAGTTTACCTTATAATAATTCACCAAACCAGGCATTTTTTTTGGCAGTGTTGTGTGTGTGGCATGCACGTACATGTATGTGTACATTCTCTGCATTTGCTTTTGTTTGTGCAGCAGAGGACAAGGTGAGCAGGGGCCATTTAAGCATCCACAGTAGATTGCTTTCAGCTAATACTAGACAGCTGCTGAAATCGGGAGGCTTAATGAGCTGGTGCAATGCTCTTAGGTTTATGTCTTTGCATTAACAGGGAAAACCTCCAAATGATCCTGGTTTAAGTAATGCGATGCATCCTAAATTGTTAAAATTAGGCTATTTTGGTAGCAATGAGCATAGACAATGCCATGCGTCACCTTGAGAATGCATGTTTTTAAAGATATCGGAAAATCCATAGGCTTGGCTGTGGTGAATTATAATCTAATGAATTTGCAATTATCATAAATTATTAATCCACCACAAAATTGTAGCTAATTGGATTCCAAGGGCTATTAAAACTTATAACCACTTATATTTATATTGTCAAGACCCTCTCAGGAGAGTGAGCATCTTCATTCCTTTGTGTGCAGGATGGGGGGATGAAATATCAGGACTCCTTTCTTAAGGGATGTACCAGAATGCATTTGGCCTCGCTCACCTTGCATGTGGGTACATGCTGGGATATGTTATAATGGCGCTTAAAAGTAGTGTTGTGGATGCTATGGCTGTCCCTTCACCTTAGCACTTCAAAGCTGCTGATTGCAGAAAATGGCCAGGCCCGGAGTGGTCTCTAAACACGTGCTAACTAGATGGAACCTCTTGTGTGCATCAAGTTTCTCTAGAAGATTCTGGCTGAAAGCATTCCGCAAAGAGGATTCTGCCAGATTTCCACATGGCAAAGAAGAAACATTTACCCAAAAAGTGTGGTATAAATGTGTTATCAAAGAAGAAATGCATTTTCAGAACTTTTCACAGGTGAGGACATAAATGTTACAAAGCATGTGTATAAGTCTAAGAACATAGTCATTGGAGAATTCAGGGTGAAAGCCTCAATTTGAAGATTTTACAGATACTGAAAGTGACAATTTCATAGTGAATGGAGAGGGGTAAGTGATAATAGGTGAGGTAATTTACCGTGAAGAGGGAGAGGAGACAAGAGTAGCCTTGTTACCAGCCTGGAGCTGGGAGCTTCTGTGAGCTGTGCTGGGGAGTTAGTACCGCTCATGAATTGGCATCCTGAGTAGTAGAGGTGCTAATCCACGTTTTGTTCCAATAAGTTCTTATTCTCTCCCCTCTCTCCTTCCTCATCCTCTGTGGTTAGAAGACCACCCATTTCTCCCCTGCATATTTCCACTTGGTTTAAATAACAGCTGTCCTTACATCTTGAGTACTTACAGATTACATATCTAAAAGATGTAATTTTAATAACAGAGAGCTTTACTGAGGTTGAATTTCCTCTTTGGGGCTTCAACATTCTTTTCTGAACATTCTGCTATTTGAAGGAAAAATGTCAATTCCAGCATACCTCAGTTTAGAATAAAGTACTTCTTTTCAAGGTTGTTCATCTACTTGTTATGAAGCAACCTGAGCAATTACTAAAATCATGAAATGTAATAGTACACTAATGGGAATTTCATATGTAAACAGAATAAAGTCATCTCGGCAATTTCTCGTTGGTTTTGAAAAGTGATGCTCTATTTATATAAACCTAATATTTTCCCTTCCCTGTGGGTTTCTCTCTTCAAGAAAATTAACACTTGGTTTTGAACAGATAAATCTATAGAAGACAGATTTATTCTAGACACATATGGTACTCACATGTTAATCGATTATAATATGCAGGGGATCAATATGCATTTGTATGTGTAATGGTGTCATGCCCATCACATGCCACAGCAGATGTGGACAGACTGTCTTCTGTCCTCCTGTCTGTCTGCCTGCCTGGCTCCGTCTCCCTCAGTTAATGTCACGTTTATTGAATAAGCGTCTAATCCATACCTTGGCATTTTATATGTCAGCTTTGATGACATGTCTATCACCCTTTCCCCATTCTGCACTCAGGCACTCCATTCTAGTCACAGGAGGAGCAGGTGCCCCACCAGGAACACGGGGTCCCCTCCCCTCCTTTTCTGAGCTCTCTCGAGAATATCGTCTTTCAAGCTCTATTGTCATGTACACAAGAGTCAGGCCTATATGACTGATGTGCATTCTGTCCTATATGTCAAAATGTTTGAGAGAGTTTTTGATAAAGAACAGTCTTGAACAACTTCTTGACTATTTAGAACATCTTTTTTCCCTCTGGCTACATTGGGCTTTTCAGTGTCTACTTGTTTTCTTCCCTTTTCCAGCCCCGCCTACCCCCATCCTCATGCCTAGCACAGTATCTAACACCTATGGGTATATTTTTGTTAAATAATGAACAGAATAATTGATTAATAGTGAAAGGGAAGTTTGCTGAGTAGCGACACCCTTTTTTCTCAAGTTCTGTTTTCAATTTCATGGTTTCTGTGTTGTGGCCTCCATTGTCTCTCTCTTCTTTTAATGAATATTTATTGACTATTCCCCTTAACACCGAAGTTATTTCTGTGTGCCCAGGATTATGTTGGATGCTAAAATTTATCTTACTTGATGTACCCATGAGGTTATAATTCAATCCCAGAAAGCTCAGCATCCACTGGGCCCGGTGGGTAATTAGGTGGAGAAGTGAGTGTTCCCGTCCCTACGTACAGCGATGCCTATTTCATCGATCTCATAGGGCGAGAAGGCATCAGACATACATGGATCCTGCGTCCCCCTCCACAACCAATGAGAGAAATGTAAATAAAGTCCTGGGGCGTCAAAAAGAAGAATGTTACACCCTGACAAGTACAAAATGTTTTTTACTTTATCCAGTGTTGATAGAAACCATACTATTACACACTTCCCAACCAGCTCAATTAAAAACTACATGCTATTCACTTCCTATCCTGACTAGGGTTAGTGCTTATCAAATCCTCCACCGAGAAATCGTGAAGGCAGAAAATAGTGGGCATGTATACTACTGTGGGGTGGGGGGCATGAATAAATAGCCGTACACAAACCTAAACTATATTTGCGGCCTTCTGTTTTTGCTTTAAAACTAATGCAAACCCTGGAGTACATTTTAAAATCATGCTTTTACGATCCATGGCGTAACGATGGCGTCTTGGAAAGATGTGCCCTGATCTCAGGCTCCATGTCCCCTGGCCTGTTGCTGGCACACCCCTGTTTGTGAAGTCCAGAAGTAGGGTTTGCAAGTTTGAAGGATACTTAGGCTTCATGAAAAATATTCTGGCCCTGAACCCTTCTGCTATGTTAAGGGAACTAAAGTACAACTTACAGAGACAACATAGGGTCTGTACTCAGCACAGACACACACAGCTGTAAGATTTCAGAGAGGCAAAATTTACTTCAGATGGGGGAGAATCTTCCAGGAAGGCTTTCGGAGGAGGCAGCATTCTAGGTAGAAAGAATCTTCCTTTCCGTGGTCAGTGAAAATATATAGATTAGGGTCTACTTTTTAGTTTCGCTGTTTCTTCCTCCCACATCTAGTCTGTGATCACCTCACCTCACATCTTCTGACAATAGCATCCTTATGAATTCTTTTATTTGCTGGAAGTTAGGAAACAATAAAATTAAGTGTGTGTAAGAATTGTTTTCTAAAGAAGCCTCTAAATAAAGAATTTCGAGGTAAAATGGATCGGTTTAGGCTCAGGGTTGTGTGACAGGTATTTTGAGACTTAATCTCCAAGAGACATGTTCCAATGTATAAAGTTTTCTGAAACTGCCTTCCAGATAATTGAGGTGATGCTGTAC
The DNA here is from genome assembly GCF_036562045.2 of Rhinolophus sinicus. Taxonomy (NCBI): domain Eukaryota; kingdom Metazoa; phylum Chordata; class Mammalia; order Chiroptera; family Rhinolophidae; genus Rhinolophus; species Rhinolophus sinicus. The sequence goes on from NC_133751.1 coordinate 28,773,857, forward strand.
TGTTTGATGATAATATACACATTGTTTCTTATTTAAAAGGTTCTTCATCATTGTTTTATTTCAACTCATGCACGGACTGACTCATTCCAAGTTTTTAAGTGCCTTATTCTTATCTTAACTCAGCGTTTGAGTGACATGATGTTGCAAGAGGATTAAGTGGAAAGGGGGTCTGCAAGGACATATCCAGCCAATCACACAGCACCTCACATGAGGTTCTGCCAGGCCTGGGAGCTTAGGCTCTAATTACAAGGCAGGGAGAATCAAGCAGGGTTTCAAGCCTAATGAAGAGGTTGGAATATTAGGTTGCTCATTCTGGCAGGTGATAAATCCTCTACTAAGGACAATAGAAATAGGGCATACTGTGGAGACAATTAAGAAATAGAATTGATAGAACTAGGTGACTAATGGGAAATGGTTTAGGGTGAACCAGGAGAAGGTGTTTAGGTGCGTGTCCATGTTTTGGAGCATCTAGAGAGATAGAATAATAAAAATTGAATAATGATGAAAATAAGTAACATTACTGAACACCTACTAAGTGCCTGGTGCAAGACTGAATAATTTACATAAATGTTTAATCATCAAGCCTCTTGGCCATCCTTGGAATTTAGTACAAATAGTGTCCCCATGTTACAGATGATGAAACTGGGGCTCAGAGGGGTTACCTAGCCCAAGATCACACAGCTTAGAATGGAACAGAGCTGGGCACCACAGGAATGACAAGACAAGTGAGAAATAATTGCTGTCCTCAGGAAGACAGGCACTTACGGAGTCTCCTTGTGGGTGGCCAGCACTTTAGAATGCACAAAACACTTTTAAATATGTTGATCTTCAATAACACCGTGTAATAGGCGGTCCCATCATCATTTTACAAATGATGACACTGAGACCTAGAGGGAGTGAGTAGTTGTCTAAGGTCACACAGCAGGTAGGTGACATGTCCGGTTCAGATAATAAATTTGAGTATTCTGCAGACCACTGCGATTTCTTCTTTACATGCACCATTGGTGAGACACCAGCCCTGTTGGAAAAGAGTGGAGAAGATAAAGTTCATATTCTGGAATCAGACTTCTTAGGTTGGCATCCCATTTCTCCTATAAGACCTTGGTCAAGATACTTAAAATCTCTGAGTCTGTTTTCTTATCCAGGTAATGGGAATAATAATTGCATATTTTGCTATTTTTATGGGGCTACAGTCATCATTTTAAAGAGACAATTTATGCAAAGTGCCTGGCACCTAGTAAAATTCAATAAACGTTAGTAGTAATAACAGTAGTTCAAAGAAATGGCATCCAATTAGCTATGGAGGGAAATATTGAAATACATAAAATCACATTTGAGATGAACTTTAAAGGATTTCAGAAGGCATAGAAGGTGCAGTACTGGGATCAGGGGATTAAGAGTATTTTTAGTTCTGATGATTGTTTTTATTTAGGCTGGCAGTCAGTTTTGTGAGTAGGAGAGTTAAATTGCTGGAGATGTTCTTAAAGAAAAGCAATGAGGCAACCCAGTGTAATAGCCTTAGTAAAAGTCAACAAGGTAATGAACACAGTTGGCAGTGGAGGGAACGTAAAGGAAGAGATGGACAGGTCTGAGGTGCTACAGAGCATCTTAGGAAACTTCTTCCCAGCATGCACTGGGCTGCTTCCCCACAGTATCACTGAGTGACGACGTACGAGTAAGAACTGTTACTCTGCCATTAGGAAAGATGAAATACTGCCATTTCCAACAACATGGATGGATCTTGCGATTATTATGCTAAGTGAAATATGTCAGACAGAAGCAGTCGAGCACCATATGATGTCACTCATATGGGGGATATAAAACTGAAAGTAAAAAAGGAACAGGACAAACAAAAACACAAAAAGTCATAGACACAGACAACAGTTTAGTGGTTACCAGTGGGTAAGGGGGGAGGGGCGATGGTAGACGAGGGAAAAAGGGATCCAATATATGGTGATGGAAAGAGAACTGACTCTGGGTGGTGAGCACACAATGTGATATATAGATGATGTATTTACAGAATTGCACACTTGAAACTTACGTAATTTTACTAACCATTGTCACCCCAATAAATTTAATTTAAAAAAAGAAATGCAAACTCATTTTCCAATTTGACTGAGCAAAAAAAAAAATCTCATTTGGACAGCACTGTCACACTACAATGAAATGCATTCCAGAATTAGGCATAAACAGTTTGGGAATTACGTGTTGTTCTGATTGCCTGCGTTTGTTCTTATTCTTTTGCACAGGAAACCTGGACTGAGTGTGTGGACTCACTTATCCACCTTTGCTGTTCTGTTTGCATTCTAAGTGGTGTTTATTTGTTGGCTTGTGTGCTTATTTGCACTTGACTTCTCAGCTTGAAGCTCTAGGATTTATTTTTTTTTTCCCAGAAGGCGTAAATATATAAGATGCAAAAATATCTACACCCTAGTGGTTGTATCTAGTATTTCAGTCTCAGCTGACTTTTCATAGTTATTCTGCTGTTAAGCTGAATTAACTTTGAGTAGAGTGAGCACTTTAAAATTATAATTAATAGTATTTTAATTTCTCATATCCTAGATTCAATGGAAATGGTTAGACTTTTTGTAATGAGCTGGATCTTCGTTCTATAATAACTTCAGAATGTCTGTGATCTTGAACTAGCAAAAGATCTTGAGAACATGCACAATTTTAGGGAAAGGAAAGGAGGGGCATTTAAGCCTAAAGGGTATTTTTCAATGTAACACTGAGCTGGCTCATCCTGCCTGACAGTCCTGGGTCCACTACAATCGATCGTCCAGTACAGCTGGATGGAGTGTGCATGTGTTATGCAGATTAGGACAAGGGGTTGGCTTGGGTGATCTGGTTGTAGGTGTGCCCTTCCAGATGGGTACCACTGCACCCATCTACTCTAGGAGAATCTCAGGGACTGAAATCAGCTCAGATCCAAGGTGCCTAATGACTTAAACAGTCATAACTGGGTTTTTACTTAATATGTTTCTATTTGGCATCTGTTAAAATGAGCTCAGGTGTTTGGCTTTCTCAGAATTGGCAGTCAAAGCCTTTTTGTCCTAACGTCTGTGAACATAACCTGGTTGGTCAAACAAGAATAAAGAATGAGCTATCACAGCGATACTCATGATCACATCTTATGTTTATAAGTTTATAAGTTTCACTATGTATGAGACAGCAAATAATAATGCCATGGAGAATTCCCCTAGTGAGGCCAGAATTACCTCACTCCGTGATTGTCACCATAAAAATCACAGCCCCTCTGGATCTTGTCAAACATTTAAAATGTCCTGAAAGTGCTGGAAACAGGCAAATCTCTTTTTAAGTCTACTACCTCATCTGAGTGTATGCCTCATGTGCCTATAAGTTACCTGAATGAATTCTTTAAATGAGCTGTTGATGTCCTGTTCGTCACTTTTTTTCCTCCCAAAGAAATTCATGTTTAGCTGCAAGGTAACTTCCCTGTGTGAAATTTACAGGTCTGTCAACCATAAAAAAAACATTAATGCATAACACATAAACACAACGTACACTCTTTTTGCAAGACATGGCAAAAGAAAAAAGAATTTAGTTTCTGCTTTCCAAAGGGAGAAAACATGAATCTTGCATTTTTACTTTTGATGCCTCTTTGCCTTTAAATATATGAGATGACTATTAATGCCCACATTCGCAGCAGGGGCAGAGGGAAATGGCAGTAAATTGTAAAGCACATTTACATTATAACAAGGCCTGTGGAAGCATTGTAATTCACACAGTTATTTCAACAGAGGTTTGGACTCCCTCCAATTTAATTTTCTGAAGTTAGGCTGTGCAGCTGGGTCATTCCTGGTCTAATCTGGGAAATGTATCTCTTAAGGCTGTGGATGAGAATGCCAGCCTCCCAGCTGTCACCAAGGAGCATCATTTACAGTCACTGAGGTCCGAGGGCAGAGCATCAGAATCTCTTTATGTGGACACAGCAGCCTAGCTAGCTTCATAAACTCTGTTGCAAAGAGCAATAATCAATATTTCATGTTTAATGATGCAGAGCTAAAATTAGTATAGATTTTATGTCTTCTACTTTTCCAAATTATGCAAACATTAGTAACCCCCTTTTTAGTGTGGTTACTACACTTTCATTAAAAAACAAGGGTGATGGGGGTGGGGTGGGGACAATGAGGAAACCTGGTGATATTTAATTGAGTGATTGAATAGTCCAAAGTGTCAAAAGTAATGTTGGCATTTAACTTTTGTTCAATAGCTACCCTTAGGTTAATATGAAATCATTCCCAATACAAAAAATGATGTATGTAAGTGCACAGGCTTTGTCACCCATAGCTACACAATGAGGTAAATTGTAGATTATTTCCACATTTTTCGTTACTCAAATGCTCTGGAATATCCTGAGAATAAAATGGCCAGGGCATAAGTCAGAAAAGTTAAAAGGCTGACATTTAGACAGAAGTACAGTTTAGAGAAAAAGCAGTTTTGTGTAGATTTCTGATTTTAAACTCGTCCAAAGAACATAGCCTGCTTCTTTCAACAGTAGAAGTGGAAGAGGACAGAAAAAAATCAGAAGAGTGTTTATAATTGGGTAGGTTAAGGGGCTGACGAAGTGGCCACAGTGACAAGCGTATCGTACCTTTCAGCTGTATTCTCCTGTTTGTGACAGAAGCGAAACCTGCAGGATTAAGGTGTGGAGGGGAAGCCAGACACAAAGTAACAAACCCAGCATCCACCATCCAGTCTGACAGTTCACACCCACGTCACTTCCAAATCAACACTCGTGATGTGGGAAGCATGGCTTTGGCAAGTAGTTAATCAGTGATCCCCCCTCACGGTACAGCCTACATTTTGCAGTCACTCATAACACAGATTTCATGTGGATAATGGGATTACAGAATATGGAATGCTACATGTCTAGGTTGTGCTTGAATAATTCAACTTGTAATTTGCAGAGGGACTTAGCCCAAATGTCAAAAAAGAGGGAAGTTAAACAGAGCATGGTAGAAATTGTCCCCTCTTCTGGTAAGTCAAACTGAGCCAAAAACTTGGGGTTAGGCCCTTGAGTTGACAACTCCTCCTATAGGGATCAAACAGGCATGTTCTATTCATTAATGTGATTGATTAATATTATTAATTGAATTTGTTGGACTATAGAAAAAGAATTGCAAGGGTAGGGCAAACAAAAGCAAATTTAGGATTTTTGAGGCATGTCAACCAGAGTCCAGGGAGAGAAGACAGATGACTTACTTAGAAGAGTGATTGAAAGAGTTAATGAAGTGACTACATAGATATGGGCAGAATTTGGGAAAATCACAAGTGATGGTGAAACATCTGGGGCTATCAATAGCTGGAAGGGGAAAGAAGAGGGAAGGGAGGGGAAGAAAGGCCTTGGAGAGGTGAGAAAGAGGAGCGGTTATGGGAATATGGCAAGAGCCACCGTGTAGCAGAGGCCACCCCCTGGGAGCTGTGTCCTTCGGTTATGCCAACCTGTGCTCCAGTCAGGGAGGGGCAGCAGGGAGAATAAATAGTTCATCTTCTCTCTTCTGCTCCCCGCTGATTTCCTGCCAGTTCCTCCCACTGCTCAAACTCTATCCAAAGCCCCAGAACAAAGGGGCCGGGTTGATAAAGTACAAAGAGAGCACAGAGGAGAGTGGCGAAAAGTGAAGAGTATAAATGGGGAGATGTTGGTCAAGGGGTACAAAGTTTCAGTTATACAAGAGGAATAAATTCTGGAGATCTAATGTATAGCAATGTATTACAGTTAACAGTACTGTAGTATATACTTGAAATTTGCTGAGAGGGTAGATCTTGAATGTTCTCACCACACACACACACACACACACACACACACACACACACACACACGAGAAAATGGTAACTGTGAGGTGACGGATATGTTAATTAGCTTGACTGGGATTGTTTCAGAATGTATACATATATCAAATGTACACCTTAAATATATACAATTTTTAATTGTCAATTATACCTCAGTAAAGCTAGAAATATGTTAAATAAAAAAGAAAGCTACAGAATGATTTAAAAAAGTATATCTAGAGAGGCAGAGAAGACTCAGCAGAGGACATACGATTTCTTGGGATTTGGGGGGCATTAAGCTACTAATATTTCTTTTCATCCCAGTCTGATCGATGCATTCAATTCATTTATTCAACAGGTATTTATTAAGTACCTCTTAATTGTCTCATTTGGGAAATAGACACCTCAAGGTGAATAAGTCAGCATCCCTGACCTTGAGGAGCTTAGTGTGGGTAGGGGGAGGCGTCAGGTAAAGAGGTAATGCTAAAATAGGGATCGCCACAGGTTGTTGAGGAAGCAGGGCTGGGTACCCCACCCTCCTGTTGAGTTTGGAAAGCCTGTGTGGAGGAGGGAAAAACTGGAAGCTTTGTGAAGGAAGAATGGGAGTTGGCCAATAGAAAAGATGGAGACACACTGTCCTCAAATGTCTATGAAAAGAGCATGTGGGTCCCGGGATTGTGTGAAGTTTCATATGACCAGATGTGAAGAGGGAGTGTGTGTGGCAGGGCATGGCAGGTAGAGCCGGGAGAGACCACCTGGCCTAGTGCACCAGACCTGAGACCCTGGAATCCATCTGAAAGCACCGGGGCTGTGTTGGTTTCTAGTAGGGAAATGGCATTGCTAGATGTGAAACCAGAGGCAAAGAGGACTAGTGGGAGAAACCAGCGATGGGATAGACCAATTTGTATGGTTTTAATGGTAAATTAAAACAAAACTTTCAAAGAGTAAAACTCCGAGTGAAGATCTCTTGAGCAAGCCATCTACCTTATCCATCTCTGAGAAATGAGGACATGCTTTGGAACTTCCAGGCCAATTGAATAGAAGTGTTTTTGTATAGTTAGCTTAAATAACCAAATGATGAAATCAATCCTCCAAATTGTCAGCAGAGCAGCTGTTCAGAAAGCTCTAGTTAGTCATTGACCTTATGTTTAATATGATTTCCTAGAACGTGGATAGTCAGATTGAATAAAGTACTGCTTCAAAGCCCTCCCCACTCAGCAAGCTCCCTGCGATGAAAGAACCAAGGAAGAGAGTGGTGGACAGAGTGCAAAAGCCCTTTCCTTCCTGCTCCCAAAATCCCCAGGAAAAAAGAAAAGAAGAAAGCATGCCACAGACACATCTTAGAGAACAAAATGCTGGGACTACCAACAACTCAGTCTCTTTCCTAATCATAACGCAGGGGGTAAAAGAGAAAACATTTATGACCTAAATATCATCCCCTGGTTTTCAACAATAACTAAGGATTCTTATCCAACTTACTTCATTTTTGGACAGTGGCTTCAAACTTGACCTTTTGCATGACCTGGATTTGTTGCTTATGTCACTGGAGGTGGGATAGGCTATGATGAACAATAAGGTAAGAGGGATGGAGGGTTGGGGGAAAATAGATAGAGATGGAGACTTATTCTTAGAAAAAGGATCCAGTGTCTGTGGTGCTGAAAAGTTTTACCTTGAAAATAGAATGCCATGTATACAATTGGAAGGATGCTCTATCATCTATCTATCTATCTATCTATCTATCTATCTATCTATCTATCTATCTATCTACCTACCTATCATCTCTATATTCCTACCCATTTATCATATATTCTGTCTGTATAGCACTTGCTTCTACTTACTGTGAAAAGCACACATGTAAGAGAGTTAAAATAAAAATGAAGTTCGCACATCAAGTAGTGTTGTGGGGGGTGGATAATTGTAATAACTTCCTGGAAAGAATAGTTCTGGCAATTGAATATTTAATTTAGCTTAAACTTCTGGCAGCCAAGACAAAATAAACAACATCTGTAAAACTTGTAAGTGGTTATTATTGATGAAAAGAAGTGCACTATTATATCCAAAGGAAAAAATATCCCCTAGTACGAAATCCTAAACTTTTATTCTTTTTATAAGAGAAAACCTGTAGCAAAATGTACAGTGTCTTATACAGCAATTTTGCAGAAGATGCAGAAATGTTCTTCATATGAACTTTGTTATACCAATGTTGGATATAAAAGCAGCAGCCTTCAATAAAATGGAACTGAAGCGTATAACCTGTTTCATCCATGAGTCTTCTGAATATGAATTTTTTTAAGACACTGCCAAAGTAAAATAAAAATAAAATCAAACAAAAAGACCAGAACAACACCTATTCCGTTCTGCACTTTTATAGTTCTATGGCTCATCTAGTTAGGATTTTGAATTTAGTAGCCCTAGGCTATGGCTCACACTGTCACTTCTGAGTTAGGATTCCTTCTGTTGTAAAAAGAAGAAGAAAAAAAAAGAAAAAAAAAAGAAAAGAAACAAAACAGAAATCTCAACCAAAAGTGCCTTAAACAAATGAGAGTCTCTTGGCTCCTGAAACCGAAAAGTCTCTCACAAGCCTGGTTTCCGGCTCCTGTCTGACCCGGAACGCCACAGCATCGCTAGGGCCCGGGTCCTCGGCTGTTTTCCTTGGCCTCCATCCGCTTTGCTGTGTTCTCTTTTTCCTCCAGTTAGCATTTCTCCCAACAGCACACACTTCTGGTACAGTTCCAGGGTCCCTCACATTTTAAGATTCTATGCTCTAAAATTCAGAGGAAGAAAACAAAATTTGTCTCCAATTACTGAAGTGCTGTTTAAACAATGAACATTGACCAAGTAAGTCAAAATATCATGTCGAGTAAATTAAGCCAGACCCAGAAGCATAGAAAATATGTTATATGAAATTCTTAAACAGGCAGAATGAATCTACAGTGACAGAAATCAGAACTGGGGTGCCTATAGGAGAGTGCAGTTGACCTACAAGGGTAGAAAGGAACTTTCTAGAGCAAGAGAAATGTTCTATATTTTGTGTCGGGTGGTGGTTCTACCATAGTATTCATTTATCAAAACTTATTTTACTGCACACTTATGATACGTGCATTTCACACACTTAAACAAGCCCAGGTACTAAAAGTACATGCTGGCTGATGTAGGGACAAGTGAGTGAAGTGGGATAATGGGAAATGGGGACACAGGAGTCTCCCACTGTTGCCTTAGACCAGACTGAGAAGTGGTGGTCAAGTTCCAGATGTATTTCTAAGCTGGGGCCAAGGTTAGCTGACTGATTGGCTGTGTATCATGAGAGAAAGAAGGGAATACAGGCTGACTCCTGGGTTTTGACTCTGCATGTAGGTGAAGAGTGATGCCATTTACTAAAATGAGGCAGAAGAGGGACGTTTGGGTGAGAGGATATGGACAGGGAAATCAAGACTTGGGGGTTGAACTTGTAATGCCTGTCAGACATGCACATGAGCTGTCAAGTAGGTGTATAAGATGGAGTGTAAGGACAGGTCAGGTGCAGATATAAATGTAGGGTTGTGGGACTGGAGAAGACCTGAGGGGTGAGGATAGATAGGGAGAGAGGAGGACAGACCGCTAGCCTGCTCCCAGAGGAGCTAAGGGTTTGTAGGATGAGGAGGAACTGGAAGCAGCCATGAGGAGCAAGAGAGGTGCCCCCCCTCCTTCAGACCGTGTAGTGGATCACACGTGGGGAAGAAATGGCTGCCTCGTAAGAGGACTGCAGGGGAGAAGGGTGGTCAGGGACTCAGCCAAGTTTGTCATCAGCACAATCCTCTATATCCTTAAAACTCTTTTCTAAACAGTGCTTTGATCTCCTTGTTCTAACAAAAACCTAGCTGTCCTTAGAACATTGAGGCAGGGTTCAGTAAAACAAAATAATTAAGGGACTGTTGAAATAAATTGACGAGATAGAGGATTTTGCTGATCACAGACCGTGCATTCCAAAGGGCTCAGTGGAAAGGTCGGAGGGATTGGGAAGAAGTGGGTGATTGGCCTGAATTCTGGGATGTAAAGTTAAAGAGATTGAGCAATGGGGGTTGCCCTAGGAGACTCGGCTGTCTGGTGGCTTAGAAGCAGGTCGAGACTAGTTTTGATGGTCTTCTAGGGGAACAGAGGAGTCGTTAGTTCTAACTGGGCTTCCTCTTGGCACTTCAGCAGTTTGTGGTGATGAAGCAAGTAGTGTGACCTCAAAGAACGGTGCTCTGCCCAGGGCCAGAGTCCTGTGGGCCTTCCTCAAATCCCCTGGGACAGACAATGAGACTGGGGACAGGTGGTCTCTCTAGGAACCTGGGCCGTCTTCCCTCACACCCCTGAACCAATCACTATGGCCGGGGGAATGGGGTTGCAGAGACTATGGATGCTTGGAATTCGGGGAAGGGATGTGTGCATGTGTGAGTCTGAGCTCTAGGGCTACAGGAAGAGGTTCCTGAGAGTTACCAAGACAAGAGAGGATGGTTACCGAATGGCTATCCATTCATTAGGCACCCTCACCCAGCAACCAGCAAACGTAATACAGTTGACAGAGTAAACTTGGGAGAGTGGGTGGATTGATAGAAACACATCCCCATTCTAGAAAAATAACAGGAAGCATTATCTTTACTGATGAAAAAAAATCTCATAATTTGACTAGCAGTATTGTATTCTAATTTGATCAAGGATGAAATTGTTTTCTATGTTTAAGTACTTATCCATGGCAAAGCCCAGAACGTTTAATGGTGTGTTATCTCAATTTTGCTAATAATTGTATTCAAATACATATTATTGTACATGGGGTCGATTTGTAACACACTTCTTTTTCCCCCCCACAGGAAGAAATGAAAACATTGCAGAATCCTTTAGAAGAAGTTAATGATGGAAAATATTTACTTGGAAAGTAAGTAAAAAATACTAAAGGAAATTAAATTATTTGTGAGGTTGAAAAGATTGAATGAAAAATAAAAAACTACCTGGCAAGACAAAAATGCATAAGTAAATTTGACAGTTTCGTATGGTTATCATTGTGGTCAGAACCCAGAGAGGTGTCTCATTTGAGATGTAGTTAGATTCATGACTAGTTGAGCTACGATACACAAGCTATACTGATTCACAGAGTAATACGATGCCTGGACATGTCTTTGGTGGTGTGTTTAAGGACTGGAAACTTAACCCTGTCCTGTCATTGGCTTTTAATCAGTGATTACTGAAAGCAATCAGAAATTTACAAAAAGCACAGGGTTACACTAAAACTAATAGACAGAACATGCAAAATAATACTGTTGTATGGAACAAAACTGAGCTGGAAATAAAAAAGCAAGCAAGAAAGAGATGAAATTGAACAGAGATAAAAGTAAAGTCTTCCATTTAGGTTTTTTAAAAAAATTGTACAATTAGAGCATGTGAGATATATTCTGATTTCAATTTGTGGGTAAATGCTTAGAGGTTTTATCTGATGTTAACATGAGACCATGATTTTATATGGCTGAAACTATTACCACAAATTAGACTGATTAGTAGTCATGCATTGTAAAGATAAAAGGAGAAAAAATTAACTATCATTTATTGAGCATTTACAATGTACTTTGTATTAGTGAATGCTTCCAGATGTTTCCTCATGGAACTCTGATTAGAGCCTTTTGATACAGGCGTTGTTATTTCCATTTGACAGACGAGGAAAGGCTCAGAGACCTTTCAGCACTTGTGCAAGTAGCCTCAGCCATGAGGGATAAGGAAGGATGAGAATCAAACCCAGGTTCCAATGCCACCAGCGCCCCTGCTCTCAACCACTCACTGAATTCAAATGTCAAGGCCATGGGGTGTCACGCTTGGCTCTGGGCACCACATTTTAAAGGCATATTGACATCCCTAAGACACCAGAGGAGATCGGTTAAAATTGTGAGGGTTCTGGAACCATGTGAAAGTACCACAAAGAGCTGAGGGTGTATTCCTTGCAGAAAAGAAATCTCAGAGGGAGCATAATGGCGATCCTTAAACATTTGAAGGAGAGCTCCTGTAAAAGAGGGGTTAAGTTGCTGTTCTTGCTCTACAAAGTAGAATAAGGATCAGGGAGCAGGATTTATGGAGAAACAAGTTTGTGACTCTGAAAAAGGATCTGTTTTATAAAAATTTAACCTGCCCAACAGAATGGACTTCTTTGTTAAGGAGTGAGCCGATAAATACTGGAAGTGCCCGGCAAGAGTGTAAATGACCGTCCAGCCGAGATGCTATTGAAAACATTCCTGAAAATGGAAAACCTTGGACTTCATTCCTCTTTCTGCTTTTTCCTAGCTTTGTGAGTCTGGAAAATGTATTTAACCATCCTGAGCCCCAGTTTCCCCATCTTTAAAACTAAAGATAATAATACTGGCTTGACAATCTTATTGAGAGCGTTAAATGAGACACCTATGGTAACATAGTGTCAGCTCCTTCCTTTTCCATCTAAGTGGGTGCTTGGACCAGATACCTTTTCAGGTTCTCCCAGCTCCACAATTCTAAGAATTTTCTACGTTACCACTTAAAGGACAGCTTCAGCCCTTTGCTCAAACCAAGTTTCTGGGTTATCTATGGAGTGAATTTACCCTTGTTATGTCTATATTCATTAATATGAATAAATAAGAATAAAATGGTTCAATTTCCCTACCCCCTCTCACTACCACCATCATTAAGTACATCTAAACAGTAATAACTAGAGTTTTTGGCTGAATTGGAAAGATTTTCCTTCCATGGAGATTAGTGTTGTAATGACATTAGATCAGTGGTTCTTCGCCCTGGCGGCGCTTAGAATCACGCAGGGAGTTAAATAAAAATGCCCCAGCGTAAGCTCCACCCCAGACAAATTGAATCTGAATCTCAGGAGGGTGAGGTCCCAGGATCAGTATTTGTTAAAAGCTTCCTTCATGTGATTCTATTATACTAAGGAGCTGGGGTTGAGAACCAGTGGTCTAGATGCATTTTTGAGTCCTTTTGGTCATTCAATAAGCTCATGTAGCTTAATTCTCTGCAGACACACTTTCTCTGTGGTGTTTAGCCCATTTATCTGCTAAATCTGGCTATGCTGGTTTTTCATTATTGATTTTAATGGAAGAAGTGAACTCCAAAAGTTTTTTTCCTTCTAATTGACCACAACTCTATATTAAACCTCTCGCTAACACCAGCATGTATCTTTCCCATCTCTCTGCTCTTAGGAAGATATGTGAAGATTAATGGTATATATGTGGGCTTCTGCCTCCTCCCCCTCCCCATGTTCTTTTCCTCTCATTATCTAGAGGCCCTTGACAGCTAAAAGCTTCTGGAAATGGCCAGTCTCCTTTGTATGCTTATTTTTCCCAGTCAGGATTGAGGAATTCCAGGGATGGGAATTCAAGTTCCCCTCAAGGCACGCAGTCCTAAGGGGTAAGCGTCCCTTTCATACTTGTCTATGACAGAGAAAACAACGGCTGCCAGCCCTAAAAACTATACCCATTTGCCTGGAATTCTGGAGATTTTCCTGGTCTGCTACAGGGCAGGGCTATGTCCTTGAAAGCTGTCAAATTTGATTGAAAAATTGGTGTACTTTAAGTGAGCAGATGAAGCATTTCATTATAGCTGTAGCTGACTTAGGTACCAATGTAAATCATCTCAGCTACTTGAAATGACCATAAGTTAAATGATAGTGGTGTCATGGCAGTTGATCAGTGATTCCCCTTGGAACATTACGTTTATTCTGAATGCTCAACAGGGTTTTGTGGTGGGCAGTTGATGTGAAGGGAGGGGAAGCTGAAACTCCGTTGCTCTACTTGAGACCACATCCACATGCAGGGCCAGTCGAGTACATTTGTGTACACACACACACACACACACACACACACACACACACACACACCACAGTCAACTGAAGCCAGTAAACAAAGAAGAACAGTTAGTGAGGCCATTAATTAGGAGACTGTTTATGACTCTATTGTTGTTGATGATAGTATTAACTTTGGAAGACCTTAGGCTGACAGCTATTTTTTGTAAATATTAGATCAGGCTGGGTCTTTGTTAGGAAATGTGTGGTAGGTATTTGTAGTTTATAGTTTGTTGAGGATATATAAATTGTGAACCCAAATTAGAAAATTTGTTAATGCAAAAAAAAGTTTCTCTTTATGAAAACTTGAGCTTTTGTCTTTGGTTGCTGCATATCTGCTGGTCTCCAAACACCTCACCTGTATATCTATTGCTGAGTTTGCTAATTTGTTATTTAGAGGTTTTATTGACAATATGTTGAAGTATCTTTGTTATAAGGCTGTTGTCCCTACAAGAACATAGTGTTATAAGAATGAGACTTTACATGCCCACCGACCCTGGATTAGGTCCTTCTGTGTTTCCCCTTTAATAATATCCATCACATTTATAATTAGTTAATATCCATCTTCCTCTAGATTGTAAGACCGTAAGAACAGGGACCGCGTCTAGTGCTTTCACCATTGTATCCCCACTTTGCATCATTCCTGGCCCATAGAAGATATTCAATATATCTGTAAGTGAATGAATAAGGATAAATTAATAATGGACCCTGAATACCGACCGCAGAGAGCAGTGTTTTTCCCCCCTGCCCCTCAACAACCCAGAGGGACAATCAGAAAGCGATCTTGGGCTGATGGCACCACCTAGCGGCCATATACGAATTTATCTGATCTACAATGTTTTCCCCACCTTGGTTATTCCTTTCTACAGAGAAGATAAGTTCGTTATCCTAATAATGCCTCCAGCACAATGTTGTTTCTTGTCTTTTTCTTTTGTTTACTATCACCGTAATCCTGGTCCTCATTAGGTGGCCAATTTGAACATGCTCCTAAGTATTTTCCATATTTTCACTCCCACTGCAGACCATCCTTAAATATCCCGTCCATCACATTTTCCTGCTTCAAAAGTTTTGTTTCCCTGAGGCAATGTTTTTCACACTGTAGATCACAATCTATTGATGATTTGCTAAATCAATTTGATGGGTAACTTCTGACCTTTAAAAAATTTTGAAATATAATAAAAAATGTCAGAGAATATTACATGTAGTGGGGGAAATGATGTTTCTTGAAACTTTTGTTTCCATTTTAAACACACACACGCACACACATCCACCTTTACCACATGCATGTGTATGGGATTGGGATGTCCAATATTTTATTTTTGAAAACCACAGGCAGTAGAACTAAGTTTAATAAGTCTGATATTAAATTCCTCCAAGCAGTACTTTGTGATGGTGAGACTTGCGTTTCAGTGTGGTTTCCTCTTAGTTTAACATAATCTCTCTGAGCTTCAAATGTCTCAACTGTGTATTAAGGAATACTTAAATGATAGAGGCTACTGTGAGAATTAAATAAGATATTACTTGTAAAATGTCTATGACAGTGATTTGTATACATTACATGGCCAGTGACTTAGTTTTCTGCTTATGCAAACTTATTTCCTTTTATACTCCTACTTTTATCATCTACTTCCACCAAATTTCTCTTTATTGTCTTAAAATTGTCTGAATATTTCCACCTCTAATAGCTTCCTCATATGTTTTATCTTTCATATCCTAACTTACTTAATTCCTGTCTGTTCTTCAAAACCCAACTCAGGTGCCACTGTCTCCATGAAGCCTTTCTTGACTATTGTAGCCCCAGTGAACTTCTTGTAAGCTTACAGACTGAAAGGAGGAAAGATTCAATGGCACTGGCACCACTGGGGACGAATTAGATCCTCTTTATAACTTACTAGTTGGACATTGCCATAGGATATATAACATTCTCCTTATGTTTTTTTCTCCCCCCAAAATGGTTCAATATCTGCTTTCCTTTCCATTTAAAAGAAAATGATGTTCATGTCTTAGATATGAATGCTGAGCTGAGTGGTAGAAATCAAAAGAACAGGAAGGTAAAGGCAAAACAACATTTTCTTTCTATGGTATGGTTATTTATCCGTCATCCATCAGTAGGAATTAGGACCCCGTTAATAAATTAAAACGAACAAAATTGAATATATATCTGCTTTTTCAAATAAATATAAATTGGTAATATTATTGCTATAAATTGCATTAACTTTCTGGATTAAGCTATATTGAGGCATTACTTCTGTTTGCAGTCACCAGCTGGCCACGGATGTGGAGAATAATATTGAAAAATATCACCTCAATCTACAGCCCTTGGAGTCAAAGGTGAAAATGTAAGTTATTTCAAAGTTTATATTAAAGCATTAGTTTTAAAGTTCTTGTTTTATTAACCTCTGAACTAGTTTGGAGTTTGGGGGGTATAAAAATTACACATTTATTTATTTCACGTTTATGTGTTACACATTATTTCCTCTCTGTCTGAGCAGCAACAAAGTTGTTTTGGGCACACAGCACCATTGCTAGATAGTGTAGGGAATTATTTGATTGTCATCACTTCATTTCTCAGCTCTCCCCTTTTGGGCTGAATACTGTCCTTCAACTTCCACTAGCATTTCCCACTGTCTCTTATCTTAGTGGCTTGGTTAATTTCGTCTTGGAACAATGTGGTTAATTCCACCTCTCCACCTCAGGCTACTTCTTCATTACACATCCAAATATTGTGGAAAAATATATCTTGTCTTTCGTTCCCACTTCCTATTCTTTTATTTTTTATTCTCTCTTCCTAAGGCCAAATGTGGGTTCCCTTCCCTCACTATCAATGACTATTGCATAAAAATCATGCTAAAACCACCCCATTATTAACAAAAATGAAACTAATAAAATACAAAGTGAGACAGGCATATTATAGAACAAAATGGCAATCTTTTAAAACCATTTTTAAGTAGAGAAGGGGCTATCATAATTACTTTAGAAGCAATTTTAAACTATTCATGCCTGCTCTCTGTCATCTTTTCCCTTTCTGATTTTCCTTTAGGGGGCATATAAAAATTGCCACTAAGGGTGTATATAACACACATACACACACACACACACACATGCACACACACACTCAGCTTAACACTCTGAGAATTAAATGTGTCTGAGAATTTAAATATGTCTGAGCTTGGCCAGGATCACCGATAATTTTCAAAAAGGCCAAACAGGAATCTTTAGAGAAGCCACCCAGAAGAAGGGAGCCTGCAGGTGTACACCTTTGAAGAACAAGAAGCCATTGCTGGATTTAAGAAGTGAAACAGAAATGATGCAACTATAACATACCCTGCTGGATAAAAATAAATATTAATACACTGTAAATCTATTTTAACCTTAGTAATCAGTAAAAAGCTTGCCTCAGAGTGAGCACACAGGGCTACATCTCAAGGTAAAGTTCAAACATGGCTTCTGAACCAGTTGGGTCCCCGCCCGCCCCCACCAGGAAGCTCTGCATCACACTTCCTAAATGAATAGTAATCAGGCTACCAAATAGTTTTATGTACGCAGTGTGTCAGCCTCACTACACAAGATGTTTCCAACCCTAAGTTGCTTTATCCTTAGGAATTTTTCTCATAACGATAATGTCCTCTTAAATGAAAAAGTGCTAAAAAGGAAAGTGTGAAAAATTAGAGTGTTTAGTTTGAATGCTGAAATGAAGTTAGGGAACCTCCCTGTTCTCTCTTAGTTTTCATCCACTCCAATATGTAGAGGCAGTGGGGCAGGAGCCACGAGAAGGAACAGGGAAAGAAAAAAATCTCTGTGCCCAAGATTCTAGCCAGCTCAAGAGTCGGGGATTTTATGTGCAACTGGTTTGATGGAGGAGTCTCAGCTCAGTGAGGTGCAAACTGAATGGTTTTATTTCTTCTAATAACTCTGGACCCCATTTCCACTCACTGGAGGGGGATGAGGGAGAGAAAACTTAATCTTGTCCAATAATGGAATTTGAGTCCCATTGGAAAGTTTAGTGCAGTTCAGTGACTCTCATCTAATCTGGTTATTGAATTCTTAACTCTCATGATGGGTTAAACATCTCCCCTCCACCCACATGAGACCTTTCCTACAGCTCTGCAGCCTCCTCCCCTCTTCCCTCTCCTTTATTTATTTATACTCCCTCCATCTCCCGCTTCCTTCCTCCTCTCTTGTTGTCACTTCTCCTAACATTCATGTGCTAAACACCAAGGTTGCTCCAGTTTTCTCATTAATGGTGAACATTCAAGCTCCCAGATAGTTGTTTCCTTTAAAATAACCTGAAGGGGCTATTTTATTCCTTGTAGGAAGGGTCATTGGGTCTCCCTTAGTTTCTCCACCAATGGTATCGGCTGCCCTCCTCATTGGGTCTCTTGCTCTGCTGGGTCTGGCTTCCCCAGGATGAGCTTGGCATCCTCACAGGGAGAACCCTGGCACACCCCATCCCTGCTTCCCGAGAGACGTTCTTTAGACCTGCAGAGCATTGGGTATGAAAGATGAACCTTGTCCCACGTTCCTGAGTCACTGTCAAAGGCTTTCTCTTAGGGTCTTCTGACTTCTGTTGGTGGGAACCCGCTGAACATCTACCTTCCTCCAGGGGTTAGAGAGAAGTGAGGTTACTACACCATAAAATCTGCTTTTCGGGAAACTCTCCTCTCCCCTCCCTGATGAGGAGGAGACAGTAGTAGGTTCCAATGAAGGTTTTCTTGGCAGTCCAGGCCCTGCAAGCCCTGAGGTAGGATGTGCCTTGTCAGGTCAATCACTGAACGTAAAAGATAAAGCGAGATGAGAACCGTTCTCAGGTGTGGCTACTCTTACTGTATACCTACACTAGTGGGAACCCCACGGTGGAGGTGGGTGGGTCAGGAAAGGGTCTCAGTGTTTTCTTCACACTCAGGACGACATAAAAAAGAAAGAATTTGATAAGGAAGCCTAAATCTGTATGTAGAAGTACAAAGTATCTGGAAGGAAGCAGAGGACTGTGGGGAAAGAAAATGTGTGGGGTGGTGCGGGGTGGAATTTAGAAGAAAAGTCAGGAAGGGCACATTACCTGGTTCATGAATGTTAAGAGTAATTTTGACTTTTAGACTTGGAGGATCAAAGGACTGCATCAAAAGGGCAAAAGCAATCAAAATTGCACAGCTATTAATAAAAAGTAATTTTGGGGAGGTAAAAGGCAAGTTTCTGAAGACCAAGCAAATGCAAGCCTCTCAAGTCAGAAAATTCAGTGAAAGCAAAAGAAATACTGAAAGCTCGCACAATGAAGGCTCTCAGCGCAACTCTGGGACTAAAGATTAATGTATCCTTAAGAGCCTAGGCTGGAACAAGTGTGAGGGTATGAGGCACGTCAAAGGAGCATGGGTTTTAGCATGGCGCCTGACCGCGGAGGGAGGAACTGGACTCACCGGCTCCCATCAAACCGCTGCCCTTCACGTCGGGAACACGCCTTGCGTGCGGTAGTAAGATCTAAGACACATCTTCCGAGTACAAGCCATCATTTAAAAGTTCATGAACTGTGTGCGATCCTTCTCCTTATGTTTCAACAACACATTTATTTTGTGATGGATCAACATAGAGAAACTCCAAGAGAAGCATTTAGCCTAATGTATCTTTTCCATGCAGTTGTACCTTCTCCAAACATATTTGAATGTCAAATTGGGCTAATAGAATAACGCCAGTAAAGATCGTCAGGAATACAACATATCACATCCATGAATATGATTTGCACATGTTACTTAAAACCATTTGAAAGTGTTTGATTTTTTTAAAGAAATTATAATATTTATCGAGGACCTCTATTAGTCAAATTTGGGGCTAAGTGACCTAGATACCTTATCCTTGACTCCTTGCAAGAATTACAAAGAAGTTGTTATTCCCATTTTGTGGGTAAGCAAAATGTAGGCCAGTGAGTTTAGTATTTTGCCCAAGGCCACAGCTAATGAGACATAAAACTGAGCAAGAACCTACTGGTATATCTTGTAAACACACTTAGTTTCTGGTGTGTGGGGGGGACTCATGAACTGTTTTCCTCCAGTGAACACAGTGGAATCTGCAGACACATAGGGAACTATTTCCCCAGAAAACTGGCAGAGCAGCACCTTCACCTTGATCAAACAAGGGAAATCACCTGGAAGAGGCTAGGAAAGGCTGAGACTCCGCCTGGCCCTCAACCCCATCCCCCAGCGCAGTGATTCACAATTGGAAGGAAACTCAAAACCCAGAGCTTCTCCCTGAAGAGAAAAAGATTCATACCCCATCTTGGGCACCCTAACTTTTAAAACTGGCACTGGAGAAACAAGCCCCAGCATATCTGGCTTTGAAGACCAACTGGCTTTGTGCCCGGGAGACCCGAGATCCGTGGGGCTGTGGCAAACTGAGAAACTGCTCTTTAAAGGGCCTGTGCACAGACTCACCCGCCCAGGACCGAGCACAGAAGCAGCCCTTTGAAAAGCACCCAGACTTTTAAGTGAAAGAGATCATTTGCTAATTTTAAAGTGTTCATCTGAGGAGCAGGGGCCTGCTGGGATATTCCCCGGGATGGAGCCTGGCGGGTGCTGCCTTCCTCCGCCTTGCTAAAGCGGGTAGGTGCCATCTGTTTGTTCTTGGTTCCCCACCCCCTTTGCTCAGCAAGTGCCATCCTTGCACTTCTCTGCCCCACTCCAGCCAGTGGGCACCATCTTCACGCTCTTTTCCTGCCACACTCCCGAGCACCAGAATCTCCCAGAGGGGAGCTTCTACACATGTCTGGTGCCCTGGTTTTTACACCGGGTGACCCAAGTTTTGTGGCTGCCACCCAGGGGACTCCCCTTGATTGTCTGGCCCTGGAGGCCAGGGGAGCTTGCCTTCTTGGGTTCCACAAGACAGTAACAGTCAGAGACAGTTCTTGTCCGACTCCAGGGCTCTGTACAGACAGCAGACTGAAACACATGCCCAGTGTTTCTGAGAAAGAGGCCTAGTTGCTTGTTCAGGAGCTTTGGCCTGAAGGGCAGGCTTCTTGTTTGGCACACTGACAGGGGTGCTCTCAGGAAATGAAGGCCGGTGCACGCAATCTTTGTGTTGTCCCTCTGCCTCACTTCAGTTCACCAGTACCTTCCAGAAAACAGCTATACTCTTGTCTGGTGCCCTGGTTTTAGTGGCTGCCACCAGGGGACACCTCTACACCACTGGCTCTGGTGGCCAGTGAGCTGTGTGCTTGCCGGTTGGACAGAGCCACACCGTAAACCAATGGAGAAAGAGTTCTTAACCAGCTACCTCCTCAGGGCACAGCAGGAGGCCGCAGACCCAGGAGTTCAGTCTTCCTGTGAAGGAGGCCTATTAGCTTATCATCCCAGCTGCAGCCTGAGGGGCAGGCTTCTAATTAAACTCACAACTACGGGCTGACAGTAAACCTCTCCTGAGACTTCCTCAAAGGGCTGGCACTGTCTTCGAGTTCTCCCTCTGAGGAGCACCAGCATCTCAGAGGGAGCTGTTATGTGTCTGGTACCCCAGTTCATACATCCAGTGCCCTGTTTTTTTTTGTGGCAGCCACCCAGGGGATACCTCTTGATTTCCTGGCTCTGGTGGTGAGGCAGGGTTAAGTTCTTGGACCCACCAGAAATAGCTCTTGACAGGCTACCACCCCAGGGCACTGCACAGACTGTGAACCGAGGCACTGCCCAGTCTTCCTGTGAAGGACGTCTACTTGCTTGTCCTGGAGCTTTGGCCTTCGGGGCTAGGGCAGGCTTCAGGTTTGGCACAGAGCTAGAGGCTAGGAAGTTGCTCTCAGGGAACATAGGCTGGGGGACTCCATCTTTGTGCTTTCCATTTGCTACAGCTCACCAATATCTCCCAGAAAGGAGCTTACACGCTTGTCTAGAACCCCAGTTTTTACAGCTGTCACCCAGGGCACATCTCCAGATTGCCTGGCTCTGGTAGACAGCAGGGCTTATGCTTGTGGTCCCACAGAACATACTAGGGGTGCCAAAAAATGTATACAAGAGGACACTTTGGTCAGCGTTGCTCAAGCAGTAGTTCGCCGTGATCAGAAGTGTCTGGACACTGATGGCAACCACTTTGAGCACCTCTGGTAATTGCAGAACTCAAATCTGACTTGTATTCATCTTTGTTATTGGTATATATTGAGTATTACAATTTTAATACAGTTTTCCTTTCTTAAAATGTGTATACATTTTTTGGCACCCTCTGTAGATATATATTCTTTAAAAGCTGCTGCCTGAGTGTCTGACTTCCCATCAGCTGAAATCTAGGTACTGACTGAGAGCCTCTTCTTTGAGACACGCCAGGTCTTGGCACCTCTTTAACTATTAGGAGTTATTAAAAGTAAAATAGGCTGCTTGGACAATCACAAAGGTTTGAGAGACAACCAAGAGCTAGGGTAGGGTTGAATGATAAAGTTCATCTCCTGCACAGGCCAACCCTTCGAGCCTGGGAGAGGTGGCTGTTTCATCTCATGCAGAAAAACCACCACAGAGAATCAGTCAGGCATAATGAAGTAACAAAGGCATATGTTCCAAACATAAGAATAAGATAAAACCTCAGGAAAAAACCTCCACGGAATGGAGATAAGTAATTTACCTGAAAGTATTCAAAGTAATGGTTATAAAGATGCTCACCACATTCAGCTGAAGAAAGGATGAATACAGTGAGAACTTCAACAAAGGGACAGAAAACATAAGAAAGTGCCAAACTTGAAGGCACAGAGCTGAAGAATACAATAAACACAGTTAGTTTCTGAACACATGTCCCCTTTTCCCTTTGAGCATTTGTTGAGCTATTTCTTGGACATAGTCTTAGGAGAATATATTTGTTGATCAAATACTTACCATATTTGTATACTATGGAGATAGGATGGATACGAGTGGTCACTGCCCTCAAGGGCTTCAGAATCTACTGGAGGAAGAGGATTCCTTGGGAAAGAAGTGTTGACCTGGCCTAATGTGATACTCTTCTCTTTGAGTGGTTAATCTCTCCCAGAGCTACTATTGTCTTTCACAGACTCAGTAGCCTCTGTGTGCCTTGTTTCTGAAGTGCCTTCTTAGTCTTCATAAAGAACCAAGTGTTGTAGAGCCTAGACCCCATTTGCCCAAATTCCCATCTGTGAGGGAGTTGGGGGTTTTTGACAGTAAAAGTAGTCATAAATGTTGGTGAAGAAACTTGCAGAAAAATCCAGAAGAGTGTAAGTCCATGATGCGTTAGGAAGTACCGATAATCAAAGTAAGGAGCTGAAATCAGGAGTTACAGACTGGGCAGAAACGAGTGGAGGGGCAGCAGGCTAGAGACATGGTGGGCAAATGCTGTGGAAAACCTGCCTTTTGCATGCAGTGGCCCTTTACTGGCATTTGGGCAGGTTTATACCAGGACACAGGGTTGGAGCAGACACCAAAGAATAGAAACATGACATAGCTGTTAGGGTAACTTTTTATTGCACCCAGAAGATTTAGCTAACAGAGGGTTAAACAAACATGGGTTCTACTTACCCGCTAAAAGTCAGTATGTACCAAACCAGGTCAACCATGTTGCTCCCTTCTCTCTTTCTGTCTTGCTGAACCATGAGGAGGGGGCACAATGAAATGGGGAGATAGGGGATCTAGTCCAAGTGTTGGGTCTGTCAGTTAGTTCCCATCTCATTGCCTGAAACTTGGCCAGGGCTCTTGGTTGCAAGTAACAGAACTCAACTCAGACTTACATATATACAAAAAGAGATTATATTGGAACATCTAACAGAAACACCCAAGGGCTAATGTGCTTTAAGCACAGCTAGTCCCAGGTGGTCACGCAAGGTCATCAGCCATCTCTGTCTTTCTTCTTTTGTGAGCTCTGCTCTTCACCTTATTGCTTCAGTCTCACAGGGGTTCTGCCAACATGGTGATAAAGTGGCCACGGACAGCTCTAGGCTTACATCCTACGAGCCGAAAAAGGAGGCTTTTTTCTTGCTAGTCTTTCACTGGCCCGGCTTGACCCATGTGTACGTTCCTGAATCCGTCACTGTTTTGGGTTGGGCAACCCCAGCAGGTGGGCTGCCCTCTACAGTGGAGGGGTAAGATCTGTCCCATCCAAAGCTCGTGGCTTGAGGATTAGTGGGTCCCCTAAGGAAAATGAGTGCTGGAACAAAAAGAAGGAGAAATTAATGTTGAACAGGCAAAACCTACCACTATAATATAATTGTGCCTTCCTGACAGCCCACTTGTGGTTAAGATTGAGTGGCAGAAAACACACAAAAAGAGCTCTGTGTAATTAGCTATTATCTCTTAAGATACTCAGATTTGTGTCTTCTTTGATGGCATTCTCTTTCCCATCCCCAGATTCAGCCTACCTGGGTAATAAAGTATTTTGAAATTAAAAAAAAAAAAAAATTTAGTGACATTTAAGAACTAGTAACTTTCATATAAGAATCCAGATTTCTGACTGTTCCTGAAAAGTTGAAAGGTCTGGCAACAATCAACTGTGCTGTTATGAGGCTCTCCCGTACGAGAAGCAGGTACTGCCCAGTCTGCCCGCAGCCTGGCCCCATTGACGTCTTGGATTCGCTCCCTGTCTCCACAGCCTCATGTCCTACCACACTTTTCTGAGATCGCACCTGCCGCCTACTTGGTTCCCTCACTTCCAGGCCTTTGCCCAGAGGTCTTTCCTCTTCCTCCCTATCAATCTAAATCCCATCACTCCTTCAAGGCTAATTAAAGTACCAGGACTCCCTCACACCTTTTCTGAGCATCCCAGCTCTCAGCTCTCTCTTCTCCTTTTCTATGTAAGGACAACCAGGACTTCACAGGCTGTGAGTCTCCAACTGGCTGTAAGTGCAGGAGGGAGCCACCTGTGCCGTAAAACAGGCATATATAGAGAGAGGGCAGAGGCAGGTGAGTATGGCATCCCTGAGATGGGAAAAGATAAATAGGAATTGACTTAGCAAAAAAACTTACTGATCAAGTATTTATCTGTTTTGAAGTAAACCTCTATACTCTTATCTATAATTCAAAATATAGGAACACACAAAGTGTGCTCCCTTGCTGCAGCGAGCCTTTAAAAACTTACATTGATCATATTGCTTAGTTTCAGAAGTGAAAATGTCAAGATAGTTGGTGCTCAGGGTTTTACTCTGCAGGCGTAAAGGAGACTTGTGAGTAGGAATTGCAGTGAAACTAGGATGAGAAGGCTGAAAAGTGATTCCCCAAGCCCAGGGACGAGGTGCTTCTACGTTTTGTTTTAATTCCCTCTTACAGTGAAATACCATTTGGAGATGGTATTCAGAGAGCTAATATTAGAACAATTTAATCTACGAAGGTAATGTCAGTGTGTTCAGAGGAGAGAAATAGAGTGTGATGTAAACATTTTTTTATGATGCAGAGAATAATAACAGCTCCACCATTTAAAAAACATAGCAATTTATGGTAATAGTCTTATATGACATGACTAGCTTGTCATTTTTAACCTCTGATGCAAGTTTGAAGACATTGTCCAGTCTGTCACGCAGTTGTTAAAACTGTAATTATGAAGGACAAGTAAAACAGTGGAAATATGTATATCGTATTAAGTTTTTTTAAAAGAATAAAATATAGTGTAATATGTTTTCAACTAAGTAAAGTTGTTTCTACACATGTGAACAAGATTAGTAAGGTAAATACTCAAAAATCAAAATAGTTTTTGTGTTAAGGAAGTGAGTGAAATATGGGTGATTTTAATACACATTTTAAAGGTAATTAATATTGTCATAAGGATATCCATCCACTTGAAGAAAAAATATTGACTTCTTAATCTCTGACTTAGGGAAAACTAATATGTCACTTTGCAGATTCCACAGAACTAGGAGGGGGAAAGAGGACGCTTAAGTGCAAATTCACCTGTGCAGACGTCACCTCAGTTTTGACCAGCATTGTTTGTTTGGTTCTGTAAAGGTGTCACACTGCCCCCTGGTGTTCAATAAGCTAAAATGTAGTATCTTAAGTGGCCGCTATATTTTTTTTCTATAATTTATGAATAATCAAGGTGAGAGAGCGAGAGAGAAATCTTTTTAAATCATTTTTAAAATGTCACATGTTTTTAAGCCCTTGATGGGAAGTTTTACAGACTTTAGGTGCCCTCCAGTGGCAGAGCTTGTCAGCGGGGTCCTGGGAGACACCCAGCCCTTCAAGTGCTTCAGATGATGTGAAAAATCACTCACAGCTTCCAACAGGTCTATACTTCTTAGTAAAATGGGTCCCAGAAGAAACAGTGGGCCTCCCAGACTCAGGCCTGTCATCTTATGGGAGATTGCAGTGTCCTAACTAAAGTTACTGACTCGGTCTTATCTGCACAGTTTTTGTGTCATGTTTGCTTCTTGAATCTGATTAACTAGAATATTTCTCTTATCTCCTTTTTACTATGTGCGGTCACTTGACCGAATTTCAGTGTAGGAACCTACACCGTCGGTCTCCAGCACCTGACATGTAAGATACACACTTGCGTACAGAAAGAATCTCCCTTCAGGCATGCAATACCCTTCACATGGAAGATCAATGAGGGAAATCTTTACATTCTATATAAAAACAAAATCAAATTTATATACTAAAATCATTTATCCAAAAATTTAAGTTGTTTTCAAATAAAAATGCATTTCTGATATGCAAAAAAATCTTTAAACCAAAGAAAAATAAATAAGGATGCATTTTGAGCAAACGTTACATAACAAAAGAGTGACCACATATAACCCAAAACCAGGGTCAGATCTTGCTTTAATACAGCCTGAAGTGTATATACAATTTGGAGGGCCCTTAAAAAAAACACCTAAAGCATATCTACTTTTGCAATTTTATACAAACCATGAAGAGCCCTTCTCAGGGTCTTGGAAGAAGCTTCTGATCTGAGTCAAGGCCACTGAAGCTTAAGTTTCATAGTTTCAGGGAAATTGGCCTCTGATCCCAAGATACTGTTTTACTGCAGTTTCTGGAGTTTTCCTTGAGTATTAGAACTCACAGAGACTTCATAAATTAGGGACCACGTATACATTAAATAATGTGGTAGCATTTTTGTGTTTTTATATCTCCTTACTGTTGAAAATTGATGGTCTTCGAACCATTCTAGCCAAATGAAAATAAATCAGTTTATTTACACAAAAACAACTTTAGTAACTTTAGTTGTATGTGGAAGAATTTTAGCTCAAATGCTTCCAGGAGTCTAGAAAAGATAGTGAAGAATTAGTGCGATTATTTTAAAAGGCTGACTCCTGACAATGGGTCTTCATGTCTGGCTAAATACCAGGATAGGATAGATTACGTTCACTGATCGCTTGTGAAAACCTTGATGTTAATCTCAAACATTAGAAGAAAGTCCAAAAAAATCAGTTAGCTTTTGCAAAGAAGAGGTTTCTGTTACCAGTGCAGAAGATGAGGTGTTTTTTAGATATGAATCACAAGAAATAGAAAACTTCCTTGGGTGAAATCTCAAACAGTCGTGTGTTGGTTTAATTTTCCACGCAGTGCATAACACTTTCAGATATTTTGTCTTCTCGGTCCATTTCTTTTTTTATTGAACGTTCCCTGTTTCCTTCCACAGTATGTAAAATCCATGCCCACAGGTCTCTTGCCTGTGTTGGGCCATGCAGACTATACTGGATAACATTGTGGGTGCCCTTCACCTTGAGGCCTACGCGAATGGCGCCCCCTAGAGCCTCACTGCTCTGTCTGTCCAGACGCAGCTGACCCTGGCACAGAATAATCCCTCAGCCATGCTGTATTGAATGAGTAAATGATATGTCTGTCACTTTATTATTTTATATATACATACACACATATTATTCTCATTTGAAATACAGGATGAGAAATTGAAAGTTTGTGTCCCATAAATCAAAGTACATTTACATGTGCAAACTAATTTCACTTTGACTGATGACTTTTTCTGATGAAGTTGACACTTGTAGACTGAGTGAGCTTAGTCTGTGAAAGTCAAACCAGTAAAACAGAGACAAGTCCAGGTCTTCTGATTTCTCGTGTCACATTCTCTGTGTTACAGTTTCCCTGACTCCAAAGCCAGTTTCTTCAGAGTACTTTTCTGAGTCTGTGGGCTGTGACGGGGGAGTGACAGTGCATGTGCTGATTTTTTATTTTGATTTATTCATTTATTTTT
Source organism: Rhinolophus sinicus (assembly GCF_036562045.2). Lineage (NCBI taxonomy): Eukaryota > Metazoa > Chordata > Mammalia > Chiroptera > Rhinolophidae > Rhinolophus > Rhinolophus sinicus. The sequence continues at coordinate 28,801,572 of NC_133751.1, forward strand.
GTAGCATTCAGCGAGCGTGGCGTGAGTACCTGCAGCGGCAGGACCCGCTGGAGAAGAGGAGCCCTTCCCCGCCCTCCGTGTCCTCCGACAAGCTGAGCAGCTCCGTCAGCATGAACACCTTCTCGGACAGCAGCACACCGGTAAGTGCCATGTTTCCTTCTCGTAGTGTGACGGGCCGTCACCTGGTCACCGGGCCTTGGCTCCAGCAGCGCAGTCTTGGGATGTGAGCAGGTGGGTTGTGAGAAGAGTGTCTACATCGCTTCTTTGCTGCATGTGAACCCATGATGAGGGCTTGTTATCTCTAAACAAAGACAGGGTTCGTAAACAGAAAGTGAACTTTATCAAATCTGAGGAAATCAGCTGCATTTGACATCAGCCTAAACTCTCATTTGTGTGTTTGCGTTCCTCTGTTACTAAGTATATCTTCTTTTCTTTATAACAGCATGTTCTTTTTAGTCTGCGCCTCGGGTAGCATTTTGTGGTGCTAATAGGATCAAGATTTACTTGGTTATAAAGATTATAAAGAGAACATTTCCAGGAAGTGTTGAAAGGATCGGGGTGCGACTCAAATGCCTATGGGGGCCAGTGAAGTAACCCATGTGACTGATGTGGGCCGACTTGTGGCAGCCCCGGGAGGCTCCTGGAAGTGTGTGGCCATGTGGGGATGCAGGACAGACATTGTCAAAAGTCATTTTCTTTCTTCTGGAGATGCCAGAAATCTGGATTTTTCAATGTGGGCAGCCAGTAAGAAAACTTAAAACAGAACTAGACCCTGACTACAGGACACAGTTGTCCCAGGGGATAGCAGTTTAAGGACACTGGTACAAGGGTACAGAATGAAAGGCTGGCTGAAGGGCCTTATTAAAAAAAAATGCCAAGTGTGGCAGGAAATAAATGCTCAGGCAATTGTAATGCAGAGTTTTGTGGATTTAGCCATTGTGATCATTTATGATAGTCACTGGAGTACGGAAAGAAGTTAGCAAGAGAAATGGAGTAACTATACGAGGATATTATTTTTTTAAAAAAATCTTCCTTGACTATTTTGTAATCCTGTTTGTTTATTTGTAACAAGGCTTCCCAACAGCCAAAATAATGTATTCACATTGGGATCGAGCAAAGGTTATTTTGAAATGTTTTCAAATGATTGAACTGTATGTTCTTTAATAAGTGGTTTTCTCTAGTCATGGATTCTAAAGAGAGAGCAATAAGTTGAGTTTACAGCTGTGCAAATAACAATGGCAGAAGATCTATTTTTAGCTGACAGAGGAAATTGAATACTTAGTGAATCTGCACCTTCACAGTTTTGGGGGGAATGAGTTTTCGTAACTGGCCTTACTATCACTGGGGGGCGCTCATGAACCACATTGGAAAATGGCTGAGTTTAGTCTCATTTGTATTTAACTCATAATTTGCAAGTGAATAATAGTGTGACAATTGAGTGTTTGGGGCGCCTTGTCTATGAATGTCAATTCAAATTGAAAGACTTTGAAGGTTCTAGTTGAGTGACGGACACTGACTATCAGAAATCACTCTGCCTTCGAGTGAAAGGTTTGGGTTTCCCGCCTTTGCACTTTCTCACAGCCCCATCTGGGAACAATGTAAACTGTTCCTGAGTCCAGTGATATTTAACGGTGGTAGTGTTGCTGTAGGGGGGGTTAACCTTTTGGTTTTATTGAAATTCTGGAATGATCTCTTTGCTTCATGTTTATGCTGCCACACCACTTTGATTCTAGCACCTCAGGTGTTTTGTGCGCACATGTATGTTCTTCCCCCTCATGGGTCATGTTTATTTGTATCTTTGCAGTTTCACTAACAGTCTTACCTTATTTGATTTAGCCTAGCCTCCTGATGTTTCTTAGTAGAGGATTTCCTCCCTCAAAAACCGCCAGCGATTCGGTTTCCCGTAGGTGTGTCAGACTGAATGGGGAGGGGCGTCCTGCACCCCCACCATATCGTGTCCTGCCTTAGCGCTGAGCTCATGGGACAAGGATGATTCTCTTCGGTGTGTGAAAGTCGGGCTGACTCCTGCTTGCCTGTAAATAGTGGCAATCAAACAGATTTTCAAAAATCACTATTGGAATTAGCTTCAGAAAGTAAGCAGACCCTGCCCAGAATTCTAATAGAGGCTATTGATTATATTATAACAACTGTGGTATTGATGGCAGTGGTGTGACACTAAATGTACAAACTAAAATATGAAAATGTATGATGTTGGGACATTTCCAAGTCTCTAGTTGGTCAGGCAGGTAAAATATGCAAGTCATAATTTTTTAGAAACTTTATGCTTAGTTGTCTGGGGCGGATATAACTGGCTAAATGGTTTTATCTCCCACGATCATTACTTGACTGGGGCCTCCCTCAGGAAGGCTCATTTTTACCCCGTTTGGTGGTTGTAGCCCCAGGAAAGGAAAGTGACTCTGCTCCCCTTTGACCAGTCTGCCAGACTCCAGGGCTCCCTCTGATGAGTAGACCTCAAGTTTATGGAGGGAATAGGGATGAACACTGGTCCACCTTGGCTATGCCTGTGATAAAGAGATGAGCTTCCTTTAACAGCCAGCGATTCCATTTGGAACTTCAGGGTTAAAAGCCTTCAGTCCATCAGATGCTCTCAGTGAGGTGTCTCCCTGGGGGATTCTCTGGAACCCTGACTCCTACTATTGTATTTCCCTGAAAATAAGACCTCGCTGGACAATCAGCTCAAATGCGTTTTTTGGAGCAAAAATTAACATAAGACCTGGTATTATATTATATTATATTATATTATATTATATTATATTATATTATATTATACCCGGTCTTATATTATAGTAAAATAAGACTGGGTCTTATATTAATTTTTTTTTAAGATTTTATTGGGGAAGAGGAACAGGACTTTATTGGGGAACAGTGTGTACTTCCAGGCCTCTTTTCCAAGTCAAGTTGTTGTCCTTTCAGTCTTAGTTGTGGAGGGCGCAGCTCAGCTCCAGGTCCAGTTGCCGTTGCTAGTTGCAGGGCCATCCCTTGTGGGAGTCGAACCGGCAACCTTGTGGTTGAGAGGATGTGGTCCAACCAACTGAGCCATCTGGGAGCTCAGCGGCAGGTCCGCTAAGGTGCCGTGTTCAATCTTAGTTGCAGGGGCGCTGCCCACCATCCCTTGCGGGACTCAAGGAGTTGAACTGGCAGCCTTGTGGTTGAGAGCCCACTGGCCCATGTGGGAAGCGAACCAGCAGCCTTCAGAGTTAGGAGCATGGAGCTACAACTGCCTGCGCCACCAGGCCAGCCCCTTATATTAATTTTTGCTCCAAAAGACACATTAGAGCTGATTGTCTGTCTAGGTCTTATTTTTGGGGAAACACGGTAGATCCCTTCCAGCCTTTTGAATTTCAACCCCCTCTCTCTGGGCTTGATCTGTTGCAGTTGCTGCCTAAACCATTGTCTGTCTTCTGGAATCTCATCATTTACCTGCCTTATGTTGGGTCCCGGCCTTCCCTCTACTACACAGCCAGTCTGGCCTTGCCTAACCCCTGGGCCTTGCCAGCTGCTCTGCCCACCCCCACGCCTATAGTAACCCCATACTAGTCCTCTGCCCCGAGCACACGCCGCGTGGGAAGCCAGCAAGCTGTTTTGCGTGAGTCCCTGTGCTGAGCTGAGAGGGATGCTTTTGCAAGCTTCTGCTCTGATTGTCTGGGCTAAGCAGAAAGGTTAAGGTCATTTTCAGAATATTTCTGCTCTAAAATATATAACAACAGTCATGTTTCAGTATGAGCTCTGAAATTTGTCATCTTGGTAAGAGCTGAGCACTTGCTAAGTGCCAACTAACTACTTTGTTAATGCTTCCCATGGATTATTGTATTTAATCCTCTCAATGACCATTTGAAGGAGGTCCCATTATTATCTTCGTTTTACAGATGATGAAAATGAGACTCACAGAACTAGCTTGCTCTGGGTTACACCTCCAGCTGGAGCCCGCATGCTTCACTAGTCTACCGCACTCTGCCACTTGAGAATAAGGCTGCAGTTAGACATGGCCAAGCAGTGCGAGAGACAGTCAGGGCATGGGCTTCTAAGACTGTTTTACAATTTAATAGTTATAAACAGTGAACGAAATAATTGAAAAGGGAATCTTCACTTGATTTTATAAATTGCCTAATTCAGTGCTCTCTGATTAAAACCTCAAACCTCAGCTGCTTAATGCCAAATTAAAGAGCAATAGGAGGGAAGATAATATTAAGTTATGTTAGCAATTTGCATATTAAATACCCTTATACCACCATGTATCATATGGTAACAGAAAAATTTGTTTTAGAAGTAGCAATTTTGAATAGCAGCTGTTATTAGGAAATGGAGCTTATGGGTATCAAAGTATCAAAGTGAGAAAAAGGAATAACTTTTTTAACTGTAAAAATATTAGTTATTGCATGGAGGACAACAGTGAAAAATGCTTTGAATATTTTTTATTAATTAATTGCATATGACCAAATATTTATTCTTTTAGTCCCTAGTTCTGAGAAATCTGTACTTTGTCTCATAGGATATCATAGAAAGAAATTATAGAGTGGTACATTCTAAACAAGATTGATAAACTTTTCACAAATCACTAGCATACTCCTGTGGATAAATCCAGAAAAATCTTTGAATCATTTGGAGACATTCTCAGTCCCATTTGGTTCCCCATATTATAATGGTTTGGTCTGTAGAGAGCAGTGTGGCTCACAGAATAAGACCCTGGCTTGGTAAGATTATCTGACCTAACATAGCATCTCTGCTACTAGTTTTCTGAGTCTAAGACATAACACTTGAGAAGTCACTCTCTCTCTGCAAACTGGAAATAACACCCACCTCAGAGATGGATTAGTATCGCTGTGAAGATTAAATGGCAGGACATATGTAAAACACAGCATCGAGCCTGCGACCCTGAAGCTTCTCAATATGTTAGTCTATTCTGAATCTGCTCTTGAAAACACTCCACATGTTCAAAATATTGTGGAAAACTAGTGAAGAGCAGAGGTGGAACTTTTAACTTGATTCCCATTGGGGACCTGGGGGTGGGGGAGAGAGGTGCACAGGGCCTATTTCTGATTCACCAAATGAATTCATGAGAATCAAATTGTGTCCTATTATAGCATCTATTCATGTAATGTATATTCAGAATGTGTGTGTGTGTGTGTATGTGTGTGTGTAGTCAGATTGAAGCTGTCCATCACAGAAATAATACATTCAACATTTATTTTAGTGTTGCTCCTTTTGAAACTAATTTTCAAGATCCAAAGGTAAAACTAGGTCCTTTTTCCTCTAAATGAGTAGGCCTCTTCTGAGAGACCACACCCACATACATAGTAAAAGTGAGCCTAGTTCATTCTCCTCCCTTCAGACCTGAGGAAAAAGAAATGGGAGCATCTGTAGCACACTGAGGAGAACAGAGTTACTTGGCCTCACCTCTCAGGCAAGTCAGTGCAGAAAGCACCATTCCAGTAGCAGCAGAGCCATTCTAGGCCGGCGTCACTCCTGGTCTGGAAGAATTACAGTTCTGAGCAGGTTCGAGAGCAGTGGTCTGGGCCAGCTGAAGACCCCGTTACCTTGGTTGTCCTGGGGAGAAGGCTGCGGAGCTTTCGTATTCATGTGGTTGCTTGAGTGGTCCTGGCTTTTAGCAAGAGTAGATGGGTACCCAGCAAGGGGGTCCAGACCAAACCTTCGCGCGTGTACTACCAAAAACCAGTACTGCTCCTGTCTGCCAAACGTGGCTTGTGCACCTACATTCAAACAGCATTACCTTCAAGTTTGATTGCCCTTTGTGAGATTTACAACCTCCAGGCTTTGAATACATCAGGAAAAAATCTAGTGACTAAAGGGAGAAAGTCTTCTTACAAAGTTGCACGTGTTTTTTTTTGGAGACGGGGAACTCAGACTCTAAAACAGGATTTCCTGGAACCCCTTCCAATACATTCTTGAGAGCCATAAAATTATAGAGAAGGTAAGCCTCGTGCTACTTAATAATTTAATAGCCTCGGTTTTCCAGGTCAGAGACAAGATGTAGTGTGATGCTCAGCTATTGTTATAAATTTAGGTCCCATGCATTCTAATGGTTCAGCATCCAAACTCTCAGACCCCCAAATAGCGCAAATTCTTTGTCTGTCTGTCTTAAATTTCGGTTCAGAGAAGTAGTACAGAATCATATGCAAAAAGAGAAGACTTCTAGATATTTACATAGACGTAGATATATTTCTGTTTTCTTCAAACCAGGGTCTTACAGAACAAATGTTTTCTTTTCAAAAGTTTTAAAAATTATGTCACATAACATATAATCATATATTACAATTTGAATGAATATGTTTTTGTATAACAATGTCTTTATGTCACAAACATTCTCATTTTCATGTCTTTGAATATGAATGATAGTACAGATTCCTTTTCCCAAGTTATCCTTTTAACTTAATGATTGGAGGACATTTTCCTTGATAGGTTTAAAAATGAGCATGTTGTTTTGGTTTGAGGATTTAAAAAAAAAAAGGATTGCTAACATTGAACGTTTCCTGGGTTCAGAATAATACACAAAATTGACAATTTGCTATTTGATAACTGACTCATTCATCCACAGTAATATAATAAATCCTCCTTAGCGGACTCAACATTATTAACCTACGAGTTTAGATGCAAAAACCTAGGCATTAAGTGCCTCACTTTTGATAAAGAGAACTGAGACAGAACTTGTTCTCTTTGCAGTTTATCTCAAGTCCAGTCTCAGCATTTGTCCTCACATAACTCCTGTGTTTATTCTACAGCTTAGAGGAGACAAAGTATCGAATCCTTCATTTAGATCCAGAGTGCACCCTCTGTTACAAAATCCAGTTTCATTATTACAAATCAGCATTTCACTCATTAGATGAATATAAAAGATGCTTTAAGGTCCAGGGAGAAATTGGATGTGGTAGAACTGAAGGGAAGTCTACTATCATATTTCCTTTTTCTGGAAAACTCATTGGCCTAAGGTTGTTTTGGACTTTCTTTTTTAAATAAGACGTCTTAGGTGGGAGGTGTTTATTCACAACCCTGGATTAGGTCTATATCTTTTGTTCACTCATCCAACAAGTGTCTGAGTGCCTACTGTGTGCCGAGCCTTTGCCAAGCACTAGAGATATAATGACCATCCAAATGCACACAACTTCTGCCCTTGCAGAATTTACACAATTCCTCAGTTATGGTTGGAAATTCTTGTAACAAATGCACTAATAACTTATAAAAGATACACAATAACATTTCACTAATTAGTTTTATAGAAGGTTAGGTATTAACAAAAATCTCACTGCTGAAACATCTTCTAGAGCAGAATTTCCCAGAATGTGATAGTTGAAATATTAGTCTCACAGGATATTGATAGGTGGTGATTGGGGGACGGGGGACATCAACCAACTTCTTTACTTCAGGACTTCTTAGAGCCTTTTAAGCTAATACACATTTCAATTTGCAGGAGGGGTGTTACTTTTTCATGTTTTTCAAATTTCTTTGGCCATGAAACCCATTAAGAGTCATATTTTATTGAACCATTGATCCATGGAACACTTTGGGAAATATTCTAGAGCTAGTAGCTGTTGAAGAAAAATTCCAAGAGCTTGTGTTTCTAAGTGGTTCAATAATAAAATGAGTTTGAGTTGAACAGTGCGTTTTGAAAACTTCCAGTGAAATTTTACACGTGACATCTCCATTGTATAGGTCTCTGTCAGAGAGCTGTATTATACAGACGCAAATTTTAGTAAGTTGGTTCACATATAAAACTTGTTCCATTAACTGGTTACAGGGTTTAAATAAAAAGACCAAGTCTAGTCCACAATATAACAGTGTTGGAAGATGGGGTTTTAGGGAGTCAATAAATAACTTCTTTCTCTCCTCTGATTTAGGAACTTATTTTCAAAGGCAAGAAGTTTAGGCAGAGGGATGTTGTTGTCAAAGCTGGATTTGAAGGTATAACTCTTACTGGTGACACCACTTGGCTTCCTGCTACTGAACTTTGGATTTAGGGAAACCTACCAACCACAGGAAGCGCTGGAAACTGCCATCCTTACCCACAAACCTTGTGCAGGGAGGTGGGTCCCATAGAAAAATCGAGGTAGAATGATCCGGGGCTACCCAGTTTCTTTGCCTAATCCTCCAATCAGGGTAACTTCTTCCACCTTCGTGGGGAGGATTAAAGGATGGAAATCAGAAACTGGGAGTATTTAGGAAAGTGCTTTCTCATGAAAATTGAAGGAGATGGGAAGAAGGGAGTTCCCTTATTACGTGCTTCATGTAGCAACAACTGGCCTTTTATCATGACAAATATCATAAACATTTTTTACTTATTTCGATTTTTATATGATTGTATACATTGTAATATGTTAATTTTCAGTGTTTTCCAAATAAGAATTATTTTTGGAACTTAAAAAAAATACTGATTCCAGAACCACAGTGGATCTATTGAATCAGAATTATCTAGAAAGAGGCCTGGGGTTCTGCATTTTTAAAATGCCCTAGGTAATCCTTATCATCATTAAAGTGTAAAAAAACTGAGTTATAGAAATTGGAAAAAAAAAAAAAAAAGATCAGTTTTATTTAGGAAACTTCCATGATCAGAATATCCGGGTGATCAATATTTTTTCCAATTTTCATTTTGATGTTTTAGCATTGCATTCATATACATTTAGGATGGACTGAAGCCAATTTATCATGATCTAATTCCAAAACAATCACCATTGTTTTAACAGAATTTGCCCAGTAGCACTGGTTGTGTTGAAATTCTGTTTTCTCTTCTTTCGATTTATGATTCTTTCTCAAAAATATTAGAGTACTATGCTCCTCAAGGGAGGGTTCTATTGTTTGATCCATTTCAGTTTTTATTAAAAAAGGGCTACATTCAATGAGCACTGATTAGTTTCAAGTTATTCTTTACTTTGTGAGGATTGTTTAATTGGCATGAAAGGGGATTAGATAAGTTAACTATTAGCTGACAAGAGTGTCAGCTATGACTGAAAATCCTAAATTATGATGTATGATACATAGTTGAGAAGGATAAAAGAAATATGTTATATAGAATGAAAATGGGCATTTCTCCTTAGTGCATTCTTTAAAATGCTATTTGTTACCAGTTATATGTACAGATTAGTTACATTATAGTTAACATTTTAATTGTTACTTTATTCAGAGCTGGAAACATCTAAAAATAATGAGTTAAAGAAAGTTTCCTACCAACATTTGAAAACATACTCAATTTTTTTCAGAGATCGTGTTAGTAAGATGCTTTTATGTCTATAAAACACTTTAAAAATTCCATTAAATAAAATGTTGTTAGGAGTTGAAGACAGTTGCCTTTATTTTGTTTTTCAATCTTCATGGATTGATTGATTTTTCAAAGAATAATTTTTTTTTAACTTACTAAAATTCTGACAGATATTTTAGAAGTAGGTTCTATGTCTCTACATTTCCTCTAGCTCCTGTAACAGCTCCATGAGGGGAAACCTTGTCTTCATTATGTTCACCATGAGTTAATTATAATTATTCCTTTTCTAAAGCAGCACCAGAAGCTGATCTTAAGTTTGAGACAGAGACTCTGCTTCACATGTGAGCAGTACATTGATTTTCTCTTCATTGCATCGATAGGGTTAAGTATATAATAGAAGGCCACACTATTTAATGCAAGTAGATTTTCAAGAAAATCATTATGCCAAACAGTTACTCGAAGGACTTTATCTACATACAGCAGCACCTGTGACCTGCTTTAGAGATGACATCATTGGATGTCATGTGGCTCTTTCTACGTTTCAGCCTCAGAAAGAGGTAATCTGTGAAAGCTACACGAGCCTGATTTGTGCTGTGATAATCTTCAGCAGACAGAGCTGGGGCTGGCGTGAGACATTCCTAGTGTGTGCGGTGCCTTGCAGAATTCTGAGCTTTATTTCATTTCATTTTTTTGTTTTTATCAAAAAGTAGATGTAATGATAGAATGAAGTGAATTGGCTGTTTTGGACTCATGGGAGCTTGTTTTCTGCCATAAGATCAAGAACTTTTCTGGAATCCTCTGTCTTCTGAATAGACTTGTATTCTATGTGTGTGTTTTCAGTTTGAAGAACAGTGACAAAAGTCAGCAAACTTCATCTCCCAAAGAGCTCTCTCTCTTTTTTGTCAATACTTGATGATTTCTGCTCCAAAATCTTATTTGAGCTGCCTGGGCATCGTGGTTGGAAACTGAACGTCAAAGCATCTCCTTTGTAATACGTGTTACAGAAATTCTTTACTTGCTAACGCAGGCAGCCTTTTATGGATTTCTTTCAAAGCCAGTTCAAATAAACAACTCTTTTCGCTCAAATGGGCAAAAGTAACTCTTCAGCACCATGGAGAGGTCTGGACAGCTTGAGAGGACGCGGGACTGTGACCAGGGCAAGCAATCTGACAGAGTAAGTTTTACAAACTACCGTCATCTATTTTAGGTGTATCATGTTTTCACATATGGAGAAAGGAAACTCCAAAGTCTCTCTAAGTGAGCTAGGCTAAATTTAAGTTATAAAAAGTGATGGCCTTCATTACATTTTAAATTAAGGATTAGCTATTTAAAATATATTAGGAAGTGTTAATATATTAATTTGAAAAATCACTTTCTCATTGTATAACTTGGTATGTGAATGTTTGGTGCTTTGAATTTTGAGAATGTGACTATTTCTTTTAATTCACCACAAAGTAATTGCATTGTAGTTGGACAAAACAATTACTTTGGAAATAGCATTTTTATATACACATTATATAGTTCCAAATGTACAGGTTGTTTGTTGCCCTTTGTAAACAGAAGGCTCGCTTTGGAAAGTAGTTTCTGATTTGTGCTCATTTGGAAGGATAGTTTTAAACTTTTTAGTTGCAGATCATACTTTCAGTTACCAAAGGAGCAAATGTCTAGGTATTCTAATGTAGGAACACATAGGGACTATTTAATGACTTATTAAAATTTAAATTTACTGGTATAAAATATATAAAAAGCCTATAGTAAATGGGAAGGACAGATGCTTTTATAAAATAATTAGACATGAGCTACTGAAGGAGCACTTTTAGGCATCACTGGAAATATTTAGTTAATTTCAAAGTAGTCCAATTTAACTGTTCAAACCAGAAATTTAAAAAATGGTTTATTCAGAAGCCTAACGCTCTCCTTAAAACTGGAAAAGGTGTAATTCTGTAATACTATGATAGACAGTACTTTGAATTGCTATCAAGAATGACCCTAATAAATATTTTGATTAACTATTCAAATTTGTCTAAGAGAATATAGTGTCATAAAAAAGTAATTTAACAAATAATTACGTTTTCTCGGGCCAGTTGTGAGGTTTGGAACATTTATTTATGTTGAACCATTTATTTTAAAGTCTAATACAACTATCTTTTTATATTATTGCAATATGGAATTTATGTCCCTCAATAGCTCTCCTCATATGTTAAAATCAGTAGTAAATGCAATTTACTCAGCTAAACCCCTAATTCACATATAATTCTTTCTATTATAGATTATTTCCAAGCAAATTTAATGTTGCCTTTTAACTCTTCAGTAACTTGTCATTTGATTTGGGGGTAAATTTTGACAGTGTATGAAGTGCAAAATTTTGGAGGATGTGACTTAATTTTATATTAAGGAGATCTTGACATACATTTTTGTCAGCTTTGTTTAGTAGATCCACTAAGATTTCTTTAATTGATGTCAGTATTTAAAAGAACTCAGGTGTTGTTTGTTTGTTTGTTTTTTAAAGTGAAAGGTAGATTCGTGATACCAGTTCTTTTAGTTTCATTTTCCCAAATTTTATAATTATGCTTATATTTTTACAGATAAATAATGCTTTTCATATAGTGTTGAGTGCACTTCTGTGATTTTAAAACGTTGTTTCTTTATGATAAACTGTATCCCTTCCCTGCTGGTGGTGGACTTTGGATAAATCATTCTTGTTGGGTAGCCTGTAACATTCTAATTCAGAGGATGTGAAGCTCATGTCATGCGATGCATCTGCTTTATGTTCTGAAATCGGGGCAAATATACCTGATTCAGAAATTTATTCTCTAGCAATCTTTATCTCTGTCACTGTCTCTCAAAGACATGATTCACTTATGATGTTGTCAGAAGTGTAACATTTTATATTTCTTGCTGTTTTACACACATTTTAGTGATGTATTTATAACAGCAATCTAACATAACATTTTGTAGTGGAGATATGATTGTCTATGTATTTATTTAACCAAAAATTATTGCTTATGACAAACCACCAACATGTTTTGGCTTCTGCTTTGATAGCCTTTTAATCATCGTTGAAATAGCATAAGTCATCTGAACAATAGAAAAATGTCCAGAGCTATTTAGACTGTGAACCTTTCACATTTCTTTCTTTCTTTCTTTCTTTCTTTTTTCTCTATAACATTCTGTTGGTAGCAGATGTTTGTGAACAATCTTAAATTTAGTTGAGTGACATTTTGCTTTTCTTGCCAATGTAAAAATATGCTCATGGATCTCTTTCTATCACTCTCTTTTTTTTTTTTTTTTTTTTTTTTTTGTAGTCCACACACTGTAGCAAAGGCTTTATAACCTTTGGTTGTAAAGGATTTAAGGGCATATTTTCTCAGTGAAAACCGCCCTACTTTGCATGGTAGCTGAACATAGAGGTTGCTGATTGGCAAGTGTTATTCTTGCTGATTCCACCTTTCTGGGCACTAAGAAAGATACATTTGTTTTGGGAGTTTTTCTAAGGTACTCACAGACTCATTTCTGTTGCATTGGCCTCCATCACAGCTTCCTACCACAAGCAGCTCTTGTAGCTCCAGTCCCAACAGGACCAGTTTCAGCAGAGGAGAGACTGAAAGTGGAATGTGCTGCAGGAAGGTCCCAAAGGGTAGCTTCTTACGGGGAAGTGGGGATTCTTGAGATCATTTCAATGAAGCAGGGCCCCGATTGATGTGGATTCTAGGCTTGTTTCAGTGTTTCTAGCATTATGGGCAGGGCTCAGATGACCTCAGGTGCCTGAGGCAAGTTCTGTAGTTTCTTAGAGAATCCCCCTGCATCTATACATCTACATAAAGATTTCCATCAAGTGATTTTTGTCTTCAGTTATCATGTTTCGTTGTTAGTGTTTCTTTCCTATCCCAAGTTATACTTACAAGGGACATTCCTACTTCATAGTACATGTTGGGCCTACGTAGATAGGACCTAATTGATTTGAGATTTATGTTAAATATTGCTAGAATCTTTGGAGTAATCCAGATTGTTTCAGAGAACTGCAAAGCGCTTCGAGACTTCCCCAGGAAGATCTCCAGATAGCTGGAAGACCAGAAATACTCTCCAAAGAAAAATAAGTCTGGATACCATGCTTTTCTCATTTTAACTAGTCTTTCAAATGCCAGTTCCTCTGAATGGGTCTGGCTCCCTCCCATAAGTCAGCTCAAGCTGGAGCATATAAAATGCAAGCAACACACCCAGGCAAGCAGTCATGGGGATGAATTCAAGCCATTTCCATTTTGCCTCAGTTACCCTGTGCTCCTCATCCTCATCTTACTTGGCTCTTTGACACCATCTCATCTGCACTTCTGCACTTGACACACTACGTTATACAGCACCAGACTCCATTAATAAGACCCGTTTTGATGAAAACACATTTTGAATTTAACATTCTGCAGTGATCTCGGTAGCACGTTTCTCCAGGATACTGTTCTCTTGCTTGCTCTCTGACTCTGTGCACCACAATGGTAGGAAAGAAGCAGCTCTCCACCTGGGGTTCCATTTGGGGTGCATTGGAACCGATGGGCAAATCTGTGTGGGGCAGATCATGGTGTTGGCATAGAAAGCAGGTCCTCTGACTGTCCATGAGTTAGTAGGTGTCACTATCTTTTAAGAACTGGTCAAAAGCAGACTTAGCCTAATGAGAATAGATAGAAAAGAATGTCGATCTTCAATGCCTTGGAGCAAGCCATACAAATTTACCCATATTTAACTTTTGTTGGGATTACTAGGAAGGAAATACAGGCATTGTATCTGGACTTGATGATTAGGAAGAGTTTTTCTGATATCTCTGTGGGAAAGATAAAGAACTGTGGATGGAATAATCATACAAATTGGTACATTTTCGACTGGTAAACTAGCCTTACCAAATTCGTGTTAACTAATGAATCAGAGCTAGGTAGGTCTCTGTGGTGTGTAATAGGTGTCTGGTATAAGCATTATTTTTATCAATGATCTTAACTATAATCTTTTTCCTACCTCTCATGGAATAGTTGAGGAAATTTCATTCAGGAGAGGAGAAACAACTTGCCTAAGGTCAGCTAGCTAGCTGGTCAGCTGCAAAGGTGGAGTTGGAAACCAGATTTTTCTGACTCTTGGACAAGGGAATTTCTATTGGGATATGTGATCACCAAGGGATCTCAACGCTGAGCAATCAGTGGAAGTTTTATGGAGAACTTTTCAAGTTTAAAATAAGAACAACTTTTTATACTTTGGAGCTGTCATTCAATGGTGTAGGTGTTTTCATAAAGCAGTGAGCTTGTCGTCACCAGAGGTATGCATGCAGACTGAACAGGTCATGTCAGAGACGCTGTAGAAGGGGAGTGTATATTGAGCGAGTGTGTATGTGTGTGTGTGTTTACTGGTTGGACCAGATGATCTCTAAGGTCTCTTGCAACTTGAACATGAGAGGAAACATTAGTACAATGTTGTCTCATTAAAAAGGAAAAAAAGAATAATTTCTTTATCCAACAAACATTTATTAGGTACATACTCAAGGCACTGTGTGATTCTAAGAACTGATATGATTACCCAAGTCTGACTAACCCCTCTGAAAAACTACCCATTTGAGAAGGAGTAAGAAAAGGGGAGATTGGGAGGGGGGGACCCAGGAGGGAGAGTAAAATGCATCACTTGGATCTATTTGAGAAGGAAAACTAGGTTAAAGGGGGAAAAAGCAGAACCACAGTTATAATTTATCTTTTCATTATCTCTAGCATGGAGATACCTCAACGCATGAAACAGAAACGAAAATTTGTTACTCTCTAATAAATTCTCAGTTCTGTTCAGGATTGTCAGATAGCTAAAGGGCTTTTATGCCTGCATCCTTTCAACCTGTGTAGCTGTAGCTGCATAATCTACCCTCAGAGATTCTATTCCAACTCTCATCTGTCCTTTTCATAACTGGGAAAAATTCTGAGGCTGTAGGACATCAATTGAAGGGTTCAACATCCAGTCAGCCTTACTTCTGGCCCTGCTCTGACTTTGAATCTTTCCTTGATTAACTAGGTTTGTATTACACGGTATATGTAGGCTTTGCTGTAAGAAATAGATCCCCAAAAGTAGAATAGCTCAAACAAAACGAGTTTATTTCTTGGTTAGGTGTCAGCACTAGACCAGTGAGCAGATCGGGGGCAGGGGGGAGGTGACCCTCCTTCATACAGTCATTCGGAGAACCCAGGATGGTTTGGGCTTTGCCATCTTCCACGTATGCCTTCCAACGCCACCCTAGAGTGAAAACCTAAAGGAAACCAGAAAGGGAAAAAGAAACATAGCAGCACACATAGGTTTTGATGGGCCAAACACATCACTTAGTTCACATTCTTACTAAACACAGTCACATGCCACACTGAACTGCAAGGGAGATTGGGAAATAGAATCCTACAGGATACATAAAAATAAGACAAGAAAATGAATTTTGGATCACTTAGGACATTCTGCCATACCTGGACTTCTGTTCCACTGGGAGGAATTCTTCCACCAAGCCTACAGTTCCTGCTGTTACAAACATGGCATACACTGCCAGATCTGCTTGATGTGAACTTCTCTGCAGCCTTGGCCATTGCCTGTTTCAGTCTTCCAGGTTGCAAACTATAGAACCTGACCCTAGTTCATTTCAGCTAAAAATGAATTTATTAGAAAGATAGGAACTCTCTCATTGAAATGACAGGAAGGCTGGAGAATCAGGCTCAGAAAGCAAGGAGGTGCTAAGGGAAACTGGTTGGCCTGAACTCCGGTCAAAGGCACATGTAAGGGACATTGTTGGAGTGCTGCTGACGTCATGGGTCTTTGAATGCAATGGTGGGAAGGAGTTCTGAAATGTGCCGTGTAGCTCTCAGCCACTTCCCTCCAGATTCAGAGCCTTGAGCCAGGGCCATCCCATTGACTGGTTTGGATCATGTGTTCAGAGCCAGATGGCTAGGGTCCAGGGATGGGAAGTTACTTCTATAATGGGGGTAGAATACTGTATCTTGCAGTAACTCCTGTAACAGTGGAATCTATAAATATGGACTAGGGGCTTAGATGTAATTTAGAAAGGGAGGGAGGGAGGGAGGGAGGGAGGGAGGGAGGGAGGGAGGGAGGAAAGAAGGGAGGGAGGAAGAAAGGGAAGAAAGATCCACTGCGCCTGCTGTTGTAAGATGCCCCTTTTGCCACATTAGACCTACCAGTGACCCATGCTGACATGCCAGTTCTCAGATTCCGATTGGCCACACCCCTAGACTGTGCCTTACCGCTATGCTTAAGCTATGCCTTGTTGTCCTTCCTGGTATATGTTTTGATCACTTACACCAGGTTATTCCTGCAACGCACCCAGCATCCTGTGTGAGACTTGCTCTGACCCTTTTTGAAAGCTCCTTTTGGAGTTTTACAGGTCCTTTCCTACAACATTGTTTTGAGAACAAAATTCAGACCTGGGATCTGATGTGATAAGTCTGCACGGCCATTGCCCAGACAGTTAACCCACCTCCTGTGGGGTTTTCTCATCTATAAAATGTGTAAGTCAGTTCAATTTTGCTTAGTCTCAAGGGATGCCAAGAGGCTTAACAAGATGGTGCTTCGAGATATTTGGAACACAGGGTGGCATTATCACATTATTATTTTAACAAACTGTTCACCTGAAGGGAGAAAATAAAGAGTCGAAATTTAATGCCAGAGAGGTTTTTGGCACTTTGTCAATTCGACCTTAGCTTCGAGGGCTTTTGGAAATTTGCCTGAAAATTTTCAGTACCAAGCAGAGAAGAGCTGTGTTTTTCTGGGCTTGTGATATTTCTGTCCCCAGGGATGGCATTAAGCATTTGTGAGGGATGAACTGTGCCAGGCCCATTTTCCAGTGTCCCACCAACAAGACACAAAAAACGCAATGCACACTCTGTAAATTGCTGCCTGTACCCACATTTCACACTTGGAGCAGCACCTTTGACTAGACCAGCAGAAAAGGGGTGGGAGAGGAGTGATCCATGTATGCACGTGTGAAGGAAGCTCCCTGCCACGTGGGCACTGGGGCTGAAGCTTCTATTTGAGAGGTTGCATGGATCTTATTGAAGGTCACAGAATCTTTTTTAGACCTTTCAAAGTCATCCATAATCACAGCCCTCTTTGAAAGAGAGCTATTATGCAAATGTCACATTTGCCAACTAAACAAAGTGGGCTAATTAGAAGTAGGAAGGACAAGTATATACTTTGGAACTTCATTTTAATGATTTTGGAAGGACGAGAAAGGCAGGAAAACATGTTGGGGTCCAGGGAAGCATTTATTCATGTAATTGAAGTTTAAATCGTGTGATCCTAATTACGGTTCACACGTTCGGAAACGGTTCTAAATGGTTGAACAGAATCATTTTCAAATGCATAGGCTTCCACATATGTGCCTAAATACGTACATATGTATGTTTAAAAATAATAATATACCGTTCCTATATCAGAATAAAAGATGTTAATAAGAGCTAAAAAGTACAACTTTGAATGTGCTTACTCTTAGTAAATATGTTTTGCATCTTTGTAAAGACCGACAAATCTGAGCTTTGTCAGTGGAAGAAAGGAACTATGTGCACTTTAAAACAAATTTATCTAAAACTGTTAGGAAATGAGGCTTCTACATAAATGAAATCTACCAAAATTAGCAGGTTACCTTTGTTTTGAATCAACATATTTTGAAAGACAGTGTTTCTAAATTACATTGTAAAATGCTCATTTTATAGCAAAGCTTATTTATTTCTAATTATAATATGTATCTATGCTCATTTTAGAAAATATAGAAAAAGTTTAAAGAGTATTTCTCACCGTTAACCTAATAGGCAGAGACCACCGTTGTTAATCTTTTGGTGAATTTCCCTGGAATTATGCACAAACACTAGAGATGATATATACAGAGGGTGCCAAAAAATGTATACACATTTTAGGAAAGGAAAACTGTATTAAAATTGTAATACACAATATATACTAATAACAAAAGATGAATACAAGTCACATTTGACTTCGGCAATTACAAGAGGTGCTCAAAGCGGTTGCCATCAGCGTCCAGACACTCCTGATTATGGCGATCTACTGCTTGAGCAACGTTGACCAAATTGTCCACGTTGTTGACAAAGATGCCTCCTTTTTAGCACCCCTGGTGTGTGTGTGTGTGTGTGTGTGTGTGTGTGTATGTATGTATGTGTGTATACACATATATCATATATCATAAGTGTATATCTATATATATATCCCTTAAGAAATATTTTGAATTTTGCTTTTTAAGCTCAATGTTTTAATTTATGTCATTAAAATTCCTCATAGTCTGATAGATATATGAGCTATAATTCACTGAACATGCCACTATTGATAGCAACAGCATCAACATTGAGGGGGTTTATATAGTTTTACATTTCTCTCTCCTTACAAGAGATTACCATAAGAAGAATAAAAATTTTATAAAATTTTTTAAGAATCTCCATACATATCATCACATTTCTGGAACTGTTCTGCCAATACCATTAACTTGATAGACTGAAAGTAGCATGTGTTCTAAATCAAAAAAATTTTATTTACTGTGGTTTAACATTTTCACATGTTTTGTGGCCATTTTAATTTATTTTGTGAATTGTCTAGCTATGTATTTGCCTATTGTTTTATTGAGGTTTCATTGCTTTTTCTCAATTATTTGGATAAGCTCCTTAAAATTTTTGTATACCAGGGGTGCCAAAAATACATATGTACGTGACTTGTATTCATCTTTTGTTATTGGTGTATATTGAGTATTACAATTTTAATAGTTTTTTTCTTTCTTAAAATATGTATACATTTTTTGGCACCCTCTGTATTAATATTTTGCCTTCATATGTGTTAAAAATAGTGTCTCAATTGTATGTTTTATTAGATTTATGATATTTCAGTTTATAGAATTTTAAAGTTATTTTTATAAAATAAAATCTATTTAGTATCTCTTTTTACCTATATAATTTTCTATTTTTATGGTTCAGTTTTTAATATTTGTGTTAAGTTCATTTCAAATTTTGGCATATGGTAGGAAGAGAAGCAATAGTCTTGTTCCAAGCAGTTAACCCTTTCCCTGAGCACCATTCACCTACTAATTCTTTTTTCTCCACTGGTTTGTGACATGATGTTGATAGATGTTGTAAAAATCTATCTATTAGCATCTCTTTTTGAACTACTTTCCTGTTACATCTGTCATTTCTAGCACCTGTATTAGACCGCTTTAATTCTTACATTTTTATTATAGATTTTAATATCTGGTAGAGAAATTCTGCATTTCTTTTCATGTTTTTGGTTAGTCATACTCATTCCACGTAGACTTTAAAATTGTGTAGTCAAATTCCAAAATAATCCTTTGGTGACTTTAATTAGAATTGTACCCAAAAAGCTGATATGGTAAGAATTGACATACTTACAAATTTGTTTTTTCTATCTAGGAATATAAGGTGCTCAGGTAGGCATGGTTATAGGTATAGATATAGATATCAGGAAAGAGTTGGAATTTCATTATTTACGTTTCCTACTTTTCTTCTAAGATTATTTCTATTACAAATTGGTCTCTTCCTTTTGTCACTTCTAAGTGGTTATCACTAGACTATAGAAGGCGTTGACTTTTTGTAGGTTGATTTGTATCTCTTCATCTTTTGGAAATGACTAGTTAGTATTTCAGAGATTTTCAGTTGATTCTTTTGGAGTTTCTAAATATATAATTTTCTCATCTGCAAATACTCGTACTAATAAATGTGCCTCCTCATTTCCAATAGTCTTATTGACTAGAAAATCCAGCCCAAACACAGTAGTTGTCTTATTACCCTTACTTGATGTGATGAGTTACATTCTGGAAATTAAATATTCTTGCATTTTGATGTAATCGCTGTTTGATTTTAATGGATAATTTCTTGATGAGCTGCTTTTTATTTCTATTTTATGGCATTTTACGTTTTTACACCTCTGCTTATAAAATAAAATTCTTCTGTAGTTTGTGATGTTTTTCTCAAGTTTTGATTCCTTTCCTTATCACCACTCCATCTTTCCCATCCACATCTCATTCATCACTAAGTCTTTGTAAGTCTACCTTCAAAAATGTCTTAAATATGTAAATTTGTTTTATCATCCTTGCCAATACCCTGGCAGTCACCTCTCACTGGGTCACTACCATAACCTCCTGCATGGAGCTTCCTGCCTGCTGTTACCCAAACTCCTCACACGAAACAGCCAGTACAAACTTGCTGAAACCTAAATTACATCCCACCATCCCATCAGTGCAGTGGTACCCAACTGCACCTGAAGTGAAGTCCAAACTCTTTACCGTGAGCTATGAAGTCCTGTATGGCCTGGTCATTGTCTCTTCATATTGCGTTAGCCATATAGCCTTCTGTCCGTTCCCTGAACACACAAAGCTTTTCTCTGTGTTTGTTTTTGCCTTCGGGCCTTCAGATAGCCTATCAGTCTGTCTACAGTGTTTGTCTTCTTCCTCTTCACCGTGGCAGGCCCCCCCCCATCATGTGAGTATCGCTTAGATGGCAGCTCTGCACAGAAGTGCTCCTCAGCTACCAACAGTCTCTCGTACTACATCCTATTCTTTTTCCTGCATCTGCTTTATCACTATTCGTTATTATTTAATTAGTTTTACTTGTTTATTGTTTGTTTCCCCATTAAAGTCCTATGAGGGCAGGGACCATGTTTAATTTCATTTCATTATTTCGAATGGCTTCAGGACATAGTAATTGGACTGTCTTAAAGGACTATTATCTGAGGACATATAGACCCGCAAAGAAATCTTAAACTTCACTCATTAGAGATGTTGGTATTATTATATCAGAACTATTTATTGTTGTTAAAGGTATAGTTATTTACATAATGCAAGTAAGTCATTATTTAACTATTGGAAGGAATCAAGATTTCCAGATATGAAAAAAGAAATTCAGTAAAAAGCCAAATAAATTAAGTAAAATCCTCCATTATTAAATATAAATTGGAAATGACAATATAAACTTAAAATTTTTATTCGTTGGGGCGGCCGGATGGCTCAGTTGGTTAGAGCGTGAGCTCTGAACAACAGGGTTGCCAGTTCGATTCCCACATGGGCCAGCCGAGTAATAGTCTGTCTGGAAGAATTATAAATGAGGCAACGAGCGGGTGGTTAATGCAAAAGTATCTCAGATAAAGAGGAGGCATGTGTCTTTTCTCCCTCCTTCCTCCTTTCCTCTGTTTGTTGTCCTGGATGTCAGATTAGCTGCTGAGCTTTCTTGAAAGCCTGTTATTCTCAGGATGTCATTCAAACAATTTTGACTCAATAGTTATTGAATGACAAATAATTTTTTCTCTCTCTCTTTCTGAGGGAGGGAAATAGAATCTTCTTTCAGATAATTACTTTTTTAGAGGGAAATTAAAGTAACACAGGGGACTGCCAAAAATCAAGGGGCACAAAGATTAGAGTTAGATACATGTGTAGAAATCACGGTCAGAATCCCAGCAAGATGACCTTGGGTCCATGCTGAGTCCAAAGAGTACTCTGCAGGTGCTCTGTCTTTGGGGCTGTGTGACCATCCTTCTGGAATGGGTCACCTGGTGTTGGACAACATGGACAAGTTCTTCACCGCTCTAGGACTCAGTTTCCACATTTATACAGTGAGCAGGTTGGATTAGGTGCTCGTTAGAACCTTAGGGAAATGATGGCTACTCTGATGGCTTCATATACTAGGGAAAGTAGCCTGCTTCCCAGACCCACAAACAGTTGTTTTAGTGGCATCTGATAAATGTGGATTTGTTTATCTTACTACTAAGCAGCAGAATGTCTATTTGGTTCCAGCGCTACGTCAACAGTAAAGGACAAATACTGGTATCATCAATTTAATTTGGGGTTTTCAAGGAGCTCTCACGAGCTGGAACTGCTGAGATGCTTTAAAATATCTGCCTTTGTATGGTGAAACAACTTTGGAAATTGTAGTTTGGGAATATATAGGTATTTATTTATAGCCTACCTTTTGGCTGAGATTTGAGATGACATTTCTTTCAACAAAACTCTCAAGTGGCACACCATGATTTATAATTTTATTTGGTTATTGTCTGCATATGTTGCAGAAAGTTGAAAACTTATTCAACTCCTGCCAAAAATCTATTTACAGTTACTTTTCTGCTGCTGAGATTTCCACCTTCAATACATTTTAAAGTCTTCATACAGAAACAAGGTTGCATGTTTCAGAGAAAAAGGAAAGAAGAGAGACACCAAGTTTTTGTCTTTACGCAGAGAAGCCTGAAGTAGATTTTAAAGCCTTAAATTATAACCAAAAGTCTAGGGTGGCACTAAATCTGTTTAGTAACTGTAACTGCCCAGTCTCTATAGTTCCTGCCTGTGTCCTGCTGGTCCCTAAAAATACTCTTCCGAAGCGTCTTAGAATGGATCAGAGCCAGCCGATTCCCAGAGGGAGAAAGGTAGTTTTCTCCTCCTTATCCTACCTTATCAGAGTGTCCTTTTGCCAGCTCACCCGGATTCCGGCTTTGGAGACAGAAATGGCTTATACACTACAGCATACTTCTGTTACCCTAAATGATTCAACGTGGAAGTCACAGCCCCACATAAAAGACGTGTCCAATCAGGAAGTTTACAGCTGCCCCCAAATTGTTCTTCTCATTCAATTTAATTCCTCATTTCAAAATAACTAAGAAGATTTGCACATTTAAAAATGTCCTGAGCCCCCCTCTGCTCTCCTGCCCCCTTCTCATCCCCTTTTGGTTCCTTCTGCCTCCAGCAGGGATGCCTCCAGGTCCTGCTGACGTGGCCACTTGGAGATTCCTTCCTCGCATCAGGCAACGCCTCCTTCCAGTTCTCATCTCTCAGCCTCTGAGAAATAGCACTGCCCCCACCCCCACACGTGGCATTGACCTTGTTGACCTCTACTGCCATGTTGCCACTGTCCTGTGTTAGAACTATACCCCTTATGTTTTTCTTTCTGGATGGCAGATGGGATTGGTTTTGACCTGTGTTTCTCTTAAGATATTTACACATAAAGGTATCCCATAAAATTTTTGAGTTGAATTTACTAGAATTTAGTCTTTCTTAGATAATTCATATTGTTCCTGTACATGTCCATGATGGGGGAAAAACAGTAAAATGAGGGTTCAATGTGACAAGGGTAGAAACTTCAGGGATTATCGATGTTTGTTTTTTGTACCAGGTTGTACAGTTATGTTTCATTGCCCCAAACCTCAATTTCCAATAATAAATACTGTCATTCCTGAGACAGGAGGGAGAGGGGGGCAGGGACGGTGCTTGGCGCTATAAGACAGGCATTACCATTCTCATTTTTAAGGGAGGTTACGTCGTTTGCTCAGCCATCCAGTCAGTAAGGGCTGGAACCAGAGTGTGAAATCAGGGCTATCAGAAGTCAAAGGCCCGCCTCTCCCATCATACTGTGCTCACTTCCTACACAGTGATGACTTTAAAATGTCAAAAAAAAAAAGAAAAGAAAAGAAAAAAATGTGTGGATACAATGCCATCAAAGAAAGTCCGTCTTTCCTTTATAAGTTTGCTTCCATATTCGAGAGACCACAAATTCACTATAAATTCAAAAAGGGTAGGGCTTGTCATTTCCAGTCCACTTATTCTCACGCTAACGTCCTTCAGCTTGTCAGAAAGAACTTTCTGACTGCTCTTTGTAAATCACCAAACCCAAGCACACTTTATCTGCACGGTGTGGTGTATTTTCCCTCAGAGCATTCCTCCCTAGCTGACACATTATGGTACATTTGTTTTCTTATTTAGTGCCTGTCTTCTGCTCACTGGAGTGTAAGCTGCATGAGGACAGGGACTTTTTTTCTGATGTGTTCACTGATGTGTTCCCAGCTTCCAGAAGAGGGCCTGGCACATGCACGTGGCAGACTCTTAGTACTTATTTCGTGAACGGATGGAGAAGCAGAAGACAATTCTGCAGCGCACTTAACTGATTCAGAACTAGTGCTACTGACAGTTCTTCAATGACTGGAAAATTTGGGGTCATTTTTTTCTCCAATCTACTTTCCTACCGTCCAGAAGGTTCCTGCCGCTGATCACCCTCCTACTCCCCAAACTACTTCCTACAACTCCTTTACCCTTGTTTTAGCCGCAGTCGACTTTTATCATAAATCAACCACGTAGACCTAGAGGTGTTAATACTTGTTGCAAAATTTATTGCACAAAATCATGGTAGACGGGCTCCCCAGTATCTTAACGATACTACTGCATACAATTTAACACACAAGTCAGAGATTAAAAAATATTAAATGCCAAGATTTCTCCTTATTGCATAACTTTACTCCTCCAATAGCTTATGCTGGGAGCATTTATTAAGGGCCCTTTAAGTTAGATGCAGATAGAATAATAAACAAAACAGGTTCTCCTTCATTGTTTGCAGAGCTCCCAGTGCTAGGCTGGGGCCAGTCTGTACCGGAAGCCACACTTGACGCTCAAAGCCAAGAGTGTAGACGTCTTCGTGGAGAATGTTGACATAAGAAACGTCCAAACCTGTAGAGAATTTTTATGAGTTTATTTGAGTCAAACTGATGATAATTGCCAGGAAGCAAAATCTCAATGGACTGAGAAAATGCTCTGGAGAAGGGCAGTTTTGCAGCTTATTTTATACATTAGAACCGAAAGAGGAGACATAAGGAAGGTTACATGCCATCCACTGGTGGTAGGTTAAGGGGCTGGGAGAAAACAAAGTGGTGAAATCTCTGGGATTGGATTAAAAGTAAAACAGAGAGACACGTACTTGTTTTACACTGGTGGGTATAGGATAGTTAACAATTAACAGTCACGGCACAAAGAGATGCCGTGCAGGAAACAAGATAACAATGAGGGGTTCTGTGCTCTGGTGTGGTGGTTTTGCCCTGAGGGGTCTGGAAAAGAAGATTCCTCTGACATTTCGAAGGTATGTTATCTTAGATGCAAAAAGACAACAGACAGGCTCACATAAGGTAAAGACTGACCTTTGTCAAGGAAGCTGCAGGCCTGGGACATGACTACCTGCCATGATTCTCTTTCAGTTAGGAATTTTTATGTTTAGACCATCTTCTGTGGTTACGTTTGGTCTTGGAGTTTGTAAGGCCTGGCGTGCTGGCCTCCCCTGGGCTTGTCAGGTTTAGTATGTAGCCCCTTTTTTGTCCACAGCTACAGCATAGAAGTGTCTGTAATGGACTTAGAACATTAAAAGGCAAGCGTCAGAAATACTGACACTTCGTGCTATACATGTGATTATTTTATTTAGTCCTTATATCAGCCCTGCTATCATCTTCATTTCACAGATAGGAAACTAAGGCACAGGAGGCTGAGTAACTCGCCTGGGGTCACATGGTTGTGAGGTGAGCTGGTATTATTCACAGCCACAACCTGTGGCTCCAGAGCCCAGTGTGCTCAAACACAGCCGCTTTGCTTACCTCCCCCAAGCGTGGTGCTCACCCCAAGCCCCAGGAAGGAACTGCTGTTAGCTTTCGTGCGTAAGGTGCTGCATTCATATGTATGTATGTGCACGTGAATATACCATGTTTCCCCGAAAATAAGACCTAGCTGGGCCATCAGCTCTAATGAGCCTTTTGGAGCAGAAATTAATATAAGACCCGGTCTTAATTTACTATAATATAAGACCAGGTCTTTATAATATAATATAATATAATATAATATAATATAATATAATATAATATAATATAATATAATATAATACCAGGTCTTACATTAATTTTTACTCCCACAGACGCATTAGAGCCAATGGTCTGGCTAGGTCTTATTTTCAAGGAAACGTGGTATCTGTGTCTATATAAAAAGTACACAGTCTTAAAAATGCCTGAAAGGATCACACATATCTTGCTTTTTTTTCCACTTAATTTATCTTATACATTTACCCATTTTAACTTTCTGCTTAGTAGTCCAATGTATGAAGTATGTTGTTTTATATTATGAGTGTTTAAATTTGTGTGTTTAAGTTTGGGGGTAACAGCTTTCCATGTCCTTGGAATACCTTCCAAACAATGGATAGGGGTAGGAAGACACACATTCATGTCTGTGATGTGGGGGTTCGGGGGATTAAATTGGGTGTTCCCCAGACCCAATCCCAATGTGGGGGAATTCCCCTGACACCAGCAAACTCAATTCTGACAGATCTACCTGGAAATAGCATCAGATTTCACAGGTTAAGGGTTCTGTCCTGCAAGACTGCCCCTCCTTCCTCTGTCACACACACACACACATACACACTTCAGACACAGCCAGAAGCAAAGGCTTGGAGGTTCCCACAACTCCCTCCAACAGAAACCAACTGCAAGTCCAGGTTGTTACCTGTACTTTTGACCAACTGGCTGTAAATCAGAAGTTCCCACACCTCCCTCCTTGGGTTCGATTAATTTGCTACAGCCGCTCACAGAACCTAGAAAAACATGTTATTTTCTAGATTACTGTTTTATTGTGAAAAGATATAACTCCGTAACAGCCAGGTGGAAGAGAGGCATAGGGTAGGGTAGGGGGAGGAAGGGGAGCTTTGTGCCTTCTCTGGGTGTGCCACTTTCCCAGCACCCCCCGTGTTCACCAACCTGAAAGCTCTCTGAGCCCTGCCCTTTGGGGGTTTTATGGAGGCTGCATTACCTAATCAGGATTCATTAAATCACTGGTCACTGGCATTTGATCCAACCTCCAGCCCCTCTCCCCTCCCTAGAGGTCAGGGGGTTGGCAGTGGTGGGGGTGGGGCAGGGAGGGACTGACCGTTTTAACCCATTAATTACATGATTGGCTCCATTGGCAATTCCCACCCAAACTGCAGTGCTTTCTAAAAGTCGCCTCGTTAACATAACAAAAGACAACTTTATCGCTCTCAACACAAAGGAAATTCTAAAGTTTTAGGAGCTGTGAGTCAGAAATTGTGGAGAAAGACCAAATGTATACCAGAAATATATTTTGGTATTTGACCAAATATATATGTCTTATAAATCCCATTATCACAGGATGGAGGATGAGGACACGGTGGGAGGTGGCTCCAGACCCAGCTTGGGTGGCTGCAGGTTCATTCACCATCAGTTAATGTTAAGAAAAGACTTGGGGAAGAAGAACATGGGCCCGGAAATCTCAATATTTGGCATTCACATTCAAGTGTGTTTCAGTGGTTTAGTCCATTAACTTCTCTGAGCTTTTTAAAAATTGTATTTAGGAAAACAGAAATAATAGTTCTTGTCCTTCCTTGTCACAAGATTTCTGTGAAGAAAGAATTAATGAAATATAAAAATGGTTTGCAGACACAACTTTTGTTATAGTTATTATTACCTTCACACTGTTTCCAGGTACTAGATATCAGAAATGTTGTTTTGTAGAATCTTGGGAATACAAACCACTATATGGTAGGATTTTGATTGCCTTTGTGAGAATGTTATAAAGATTAAATGAGGTGATGCATGTGAAAAGACCTCAGAATGGTGGCCCATGGGTATTTGTGAAATCTAAATTTCTTCTCTCTCTCTCTCTCTCTCTCTCTCTCTCTCTCTCTTAATCTTCAGTGTCATTGCCACCTAACACTTTGTTGAAAGGTCTTGTTGGATCTACCTTCTCATGATACAAAGTCTAACAGATTTATAATGACTCAGAAACTTTTCAAGCTTTCTGATAGAGCATTAAATCATTGTTTAATTTTGAAACTCATGGTTTGGTAAATTCTTGACTGATTTTACAAACAAGATTCTTTGGCTGCCTGCGCACATGTGTGCGTGTGTGTGTGTGTGTGTGTGTGTGTGTGTGTACTTTGCGCTCTCAAAACTCTCAAATTGATTTGCACAGGAAGACACACCCCCTATGTTAGAGTCGTTCAGAGCTCCTTTACCTCTGATAGTCTGAGCTTCAACTAGAACTGGTTTTTTTGTTTTGTTTTGTTTTCCCCTTTTACCCACATGAACATGAATAGGGAGACTGTACCAGGGGTGCTTTTGAGTAACGGACTTTGCAACAGACCCAGCCTCTGTCTATCAAATTAAGAAAAGGATGCAGATGGCTCTTTGAGTACACCACCAACAAAATGAAAGCGAAAGAGTAGGATTTGAAAAGACACCCATCACACCATGGCAATGGCCTTGCATAGTCATTTACTGCACCGAGAAGATTGGTTGTTTAGATTGATTACCAGAGCTTAAGAAAAGAAAAATGTTAGCTTTAGAAATGTTTCCATTTTTAGAACCGGTAGCTCATTTTCCTAGCTCTGTAGCTTCGAACCCTGATGTTTGTGTCAGGGTTCCTGTTGCCACGGCCCTGTTTCTCATACCACCTGGTGTGGCCTGTGCCACAGGCCCCTTCTGGCTCTCTGAGTGGTCACGTCCACTGAGGGGTGAGGGCCCCTCACAAGGATCCCTGATTGTCTGCGGGCCACTCCTGACCTCCCACAGTGTATTCTGATGCCCACCAATGACCAGAGGATGGTGTCTTCTCTGATGTGACCTCAACTACTATTTGCGCAAAGAGCTCCCATGCCTTGGGCCTCAAAGAAGATTTAACATACATTCAGTGGTTCAGGTGATAATTTCAAGCCCATGGGGTAGGAGAGCTATAAATTGCCTGATCTAGCTACCTCATCTGCTGGTACCTTACCGTGAAGGAAGATCTTGGGAAGTCAGAAGCAGGAACTTCAGAAGATGACTCTGGGGCTATTCTCTCCTTCCCCAGACACTTTCCTGCCTCCTTTTTCTGCAACTTAATCTCAATATCCTTTGCCCCTCCTAAGAAATCTGCATTTTTAACCAGCATCATAATGGATTCTAAGGGAAAGACTTTGATGAGATCACATACACTTTGAGAAATGCCGGATTACGAGGTCTGACAATTAAGTTCGCAAACTTATTGCAATGGTGTTTCTAACTTTTTTTGATGTCACGGAGATTGTTCATTATGAATTTGTACCAACTGGACAAACAGTTAACCAAGTTTACTATTTGGAAGTGCTGAAAAGGCTGCGTGGAAAAGTTAGATGACCTGACCTTTTCACCAACAATTCATGCCTCTTGTGTCACAACAATACAATAGCTCACAGGGCACTGTCTGTGAGGGAGTTTTTAGCCAGTAAACAAATAACTGCACCGGAATACTTTCCCTACTCACCTGATCTGGCCCCCAATGACTTCTTTCTTTACCCGCAGATAAAGGAAATATTGAAAGGGGACATTTTGATGACATTCAGGACATCAAGGGTAGTATGACAACAGCTCTGATGCCCATTCGGGAAAAAGAGTTCCAAAATTGCTTTGAAGGGTAGACTAGGTGCTAGCTTTGGTTCATAGCTTCCCAAGGGGAGTAGTTCGAAGGTGACTGTAGTGATACTCAGCAGTGAGGTATGTACCGTGTTTCCCCGAGAATAAGACCTAGCTGGACCATCAGCTCTAATGCATCTTTTGGAGCAAAAATTAATATAAGACCCAGTATTATACTATATTATATTATATTATATTATATTATATTATATTATATTATATTATACTATATTAAAGATCTGGGTCTTATAGTAAAATAAGACCAGGTCTTATATTAATTTTTGCTCCAAAAGACACATTAGAGCTGATGGTCCAGCTAGGTCTTATTTTCGGGGTAGCACTTTTTCTAGGCTGAGTTCGCGAACTTAATTGTCCAACCTCGTACGTAATGAAGTCCTGTTCCTCAGCGGGTGTCGGCGGGCTTCCCGGCCTTTTCTAGCCTCCAAGTCTTCTCTTCTTCAGCTTCCGCTTCTGTTCTGCTCCTGCGTCCCTTCACCTCACCCTCAACTAAGTGCAATTACCATTTGGCCAAAACTGAACTCTTAACATTTTCTGAACTCGTGGAGTTAACATCAAAATGCAAAGCTTTTGACTACAATGGCCTGTTCTCACCTTGAGCCCTTACAAAGTCGTACTCACCTGAGAGAGCAGTGAGCAGCCATTTTGTCAGACGATGCCCCCCAGGACCCTCCCTGCCCCCTGTGTTCCTCTGCCTTCCCCAAGTCGAAATGCCTCATCTCTCTCTCTGCTAGGTGTCATCTGTGCTTTACTATACTTCTCTTATTGTCCTTGTCACACCACTGAAAAGCCAACTCACGTCCTCCTTGAAGTTTGTCCTGCTCTCCTGAGACACGCTCTTTTCCTTAAATGTCCATTGTGTATCTTATTAACCTATCTTATGTGTCAGCTGTCACATTCTATCTTAAAATTAATAATAGTACACATGTGTATAGCACTTGCTATGTGTCGAGCCCTATTCTAAGCACTTTATGGAAATTAACTCACTTAAGCCTCGCATGAGCCTTTGGAGTAAGTGCTAAAATTACCCATCGTTTTATGGATGAAAAAAAGCACACAAAGACTAAGTGACTTATGAAGTCACACCACTACTAAGTGGCTAAGCCTTAGTTCAAACCCAGTCAGTCTGGCTCAGAGACCATGCTCCAAACCATTACTTAGTGTAGCCTCTATACACTTTATGTATTTTTGTAGTTATATGTGTATTTGTCTTATGACATTTTTTCTTCCATCTTTGTCTTTCTGTGTCTCCTAACACGTGGTAGACAATCTCCAAACACTTGAAAAATAGAATTATATGGGGAGACTTTTTTAGGAGGTCCTTGAATTCTAAGTTTTGGGAACCCTTAGGAAAAAAAGCTTCCCATGTATCTGAGAGTGGAACTTCCAGTGGTGATAAAGGGCAAAGCATAAATCCCTTTTGGCAGTTAGCATTTGCTCATGATTTTTCTTCTCCTGCATACCTTTCCAAGCAGTTTTCACTTTCATTTGTTTTACATTTTCTTAAGATATGTTCACAGTTATATTTTAAATGATGGCAAGAAAAAGCTCACTTGCAAATGCCAACTGGGGAAGAGTATTTATTTTAAACAGTGCTGTTCCAGGGCACCAGCTGCTGTTGCTATGCCGGCATATTGGTTCTTAGGGGTAGCGAGGAGAATTAAGCATGTGATGTCACACTGCTTCAACCCCACATTCTATTGGCTAGGACTTTTCTGGGACGAGGAATCCTCAACCCCAAGCAATTAGAAAGGTTCTTGGTTTCAACTTGCGGAAATAACTGAAACTACAGAGATAATTAATTATAATTTAGTTGTTTGCTAGGGGTGGGAGGAAATCTGGCAGCTTATACAGATTCAGAATTTGGACAAGCATTTTTAAAAGCTTACATCTTCCCAAGCAATGACATAAACCATTATAGAAGCCTAGCATCAGTGTTGTAATATGAGAAAAGGAAATGCTCCCTTTAATACCAGGATATGTCATCTGTCCAAAAAAGGGATTTTTAAAATATATCAGTTGCCATATCAACACAGGAAAAGAGACCTCACTGTTTTAGAAATTGTTTCACTGTGAATGCAGATTTGTGGATTTATGTGTATACAGAAAATATGTGTGTGTGCACGTCATGATCTTATCTGTATTTTACACACAATACATTTAATAAGAATTCCTTAAGCACCTACTACATTTAAAACAATGTCTTAGGCAAGAAGGCAGGGTGACCAACCATCCCAATTTTCCTGGGACTTTCCCAGTTTTAGCACTGAAATTCTCATATCTTGGGAAACCCCTAAGTCCTGGGAAAACAGAGACAGTTGGTCAC
This sequence comes from Rhinolophus sinicus, assembly GCF_036562045.2. Taxonomy (NCBI): domain Eukaryota; kingdom Metazoa; phylum Chordata; class Mammalia; order Chiroptera; family Rhinolophidae; genus Rhinolophus; species Rhinolophus sinicus. The sequence continues at coordinate 28,833,380 of NC_133751.1, forward strand.
CATTCAAGGGGAAAACAAAAATAAGACTAAAACAGTCTCCAAAAACTTTCATCTGGCTAAAAAAACAAGTCGAACACCCAAAGAATCAAGGAACTGAATAATTAAAGCTTGCATTTATTGAGTGTTCTATTATTAGTAAGTTCTGTTATTTATCTCTATTTTAAAGATGAGTACATTGAGACACAGCAAGGGTAAATAACCTAGTTAGTGGAAGAGCCAGAATTCATACACAGGAGTTTGGCTTTAGAGCACAAATTCTAATAAACACGATATGGGAAAGTTCTCCAGGGCGGGGGGTCGGGGGTGGAGTGGGGGTGGTTGGTAGAGGCAGGAGTTTTGGGGACAGCATTACAAAGGAACTGGATGACTACACCTTGGCCCTAAAAGTTGAGCAGGATTAAGAGAGTTAGGAAGAAGAGAGGACAGTGTCACAAAAAAGAGGATCACGCAAGCAATGATCTGGAGTGAAGAACAAGCTGAACCTTTTCTCTCCAGAGAAGGGAAGAGGACAGAGCCCTTTCTCCAATATTGCAGACAATTGAATACAAAGGCAGAGAGAGAAGACAGGGTGAAAGAAGGAAAGTAGCTCTCCTTGGAGACATTTAGCCTCTCTGGTCAAAAACAAGGTCACCTACTAGGCGAGGAGGTGGGATTGAAGCTGGAAAAAGGGAGGGAAAGTTTGCAATCTCTTTTCTTGAGCTGTTTTAGGAAATTCACAGGTGTCCAACAAGGGGATTTTTGAGCAGTAGGAAGGCATTGAAAGTGGATAGTATCAATTTGAGTTTTAACATGGCCATATTATAAAAAATTCTGGAAAATGGAAAAATGAAGAGAAATCCTTCATAAAATCCACTACAATTTTAGATCTTCATCTTCTGTTTGTTTCTCACACACTTAGAATCCTGGTGTACCTACGTATTAGAATCCTGCATTTGATTTTTACTCAATTTATTTCCATAAGTATTTCCTATGTTATTGCATAGTCTTTATTGCCATTATTTTAACAACCAGATAATATTCTATCATGGTTATATTTCACAATTCCCTTAGCCATTATGTTTTGTTGGTTATTAAGTTTCCAATGTTTTCTTTTCATAAATGAAACTAGATGACATTTTCATGCTTGCACTTTTTTCCCACAGTCTAGTTCTCATGTGAGTTTTATATCTTGTCTTTCTTTAGCTGCCATGTGGTAGTGAAGCGACAAGATTCGTTTTTTACACAAACATACACATGCTAAGGTATCCAAGTACATGTTATCTCTTAAAGGAGTAAAAAATATTGCCTTGGAGAAGTATTTACTTATTTCACTGGCATTTCCAATTCCTTTGAAATTTTTGGCTTTGTTTCCTTTTTTGTAACTCCTTCGTCTATAGCTGGAGTCCCCTAGAAAAATTAGTCTTGTAGCTTGTCTGTATCCTCAAATCTTATTCTTCTGCTGACTCCCACCCTGCTTTAGAGGACTTGGCTTTGAATAACACTGCACTTGACCCAAACGCTTGTTAGTACCCAGAACAATTCACCTCTGAAATCCTGGCCTTTTCTGACAACAGCCCGTCCCTCTGTATTGTTTTCCTACCCTTATCCGTCCATGGACTTTGATATTTGAGCTCGTTGAGATCTCTGGTTCCTTGACTTAGCCTCTTATTACACATCTGTAAACCAGCGCTTGACTTCAGCGTTTCCCTCTCACGCCCGTCACCTCATCCTCGCTCGCAGCGCCCTCCACGCCCGCGTCATCATTCTGCTGCCCTGCCCTTCTACTTCTGATTCCTGGTTCTACCCCGCTGGGTGCCTCCGCCACTCCCGCGGATCTGGCCCAGGGCCCTGCTGGGGTTGGGTAGCGAAGGGACACCTTACAAATGTGGTCCCCACTGAGCTGTGTTCTCAGGGTTGCTCAGTAATCCTGCCCTCCCAGTCCTCCCCTCCTCCAGCTCCTGGCTCTTGAACAAAAGCTTTTTGTTTAACATCACAGAGAAAACAGGCTGTCAAGTGTGAACTCCTTGACCTTCCCACCCAACACCTGCAAATTTGTCTTTATTTAAATCCTGCCTTCCTTCCTTCTTTCATCAGAGGCAACAATCCTTTATTGTTCCTCTGCCTGTCCAAAGCTAATCCTTCCACCTTCCACTGATGCCATCCACTCCAGACTTCTCTCAGATCATATGCCATCAGTAGTAAGTTGTCTTTCATGTCCACTGGCTCCTTCTTACAACAGGGGGATGCACTTACACCTTCTCCATCTTAAGGGTGAAAGGAAAACATATTTGTATTAAGTGCCTACCATCTGTTGGGCACTTGAGAACCTATTATCTCATTTATTCCTCCTAACAATTTTATGAATTATGTTATCCCCATTTTTCAGATAAGAAAACCAAGACTCAGAGAGGTTAAGTTAACTAATATTTTGCGTTAGTAGACTGGCTTGGCCTAATGGCAAAACCATCAATGCTACCTCCGTTAAGCCCACTCCAAGATTCCTTCTCTTTTCCTTCATAACCATATGTACTAATCAAATAACAAATCGCTTATTCCAACATGGCTTACCAATGAGTTGTCTGTGGGCATTATTTAAAATGTATCTACGCACTGAATATGTGATCAGTACCTTCTTAACCAACCTAGAGCACACTCTAGTTAGCAATACAGAAAGAAATCCCATTTCTTTAACTACTTGGTCATTTTATGGGTATTACTCACTGCCTGCAACAGCCTTTTTCAGAGGAAGGGTGGTACGTGTATGAATAATAATAGTCAGTAGTATGCTGGTCAATGTTTAACAACTTCTCTTTAAGTAACAGTTCTTGATTAGTAGTGTTTGCCAATTTCTATGGTGTAAATATTCCCACCATGAGGAATATTTAATAATGGCTGTGGTTAACGTCATCTTGCAAAATTCCTAAACATTTAGCAACCACAAGCCTATCCTAGCTGGCTCCAGCACACCGCTGAAATGGCTGTCAGTTCCTGAGCGCTTACTAAGTGCTAGGTGCCATTTAAGTGCTCAGCGGTATTATCTCAGTTCTTTCTATAACTCATTATGTCCACTCTACATGTGCGGAAACTGCAAGTTTAAGTACATTGCCCAAGAACATGCTGTAAATGTGGGAGCTAAGATTGTACCAGGCACCTAAAAATGCTGTCTTCCTTTGTGAAAAAATACAGAAATATCTTAACTATTTTAGTCTTCTTTATTTCTAATAATTTAGAAGGATCTGATTTGAATTTTATCATATAACTTATGAAGAAAATATATACTGAAAATAAATATGTAATTTTCTACCTTAGTAGAATGAAGTACCAGGAAGGCAAGAGTTTGATCTTCTGGTGGTTTTGTATACCTAATGTTTAGCTCAATACCCAGCAAGTAGCAAACTCATAAGGAACGTTAAAAGAATGTAATATACGTAATATATTGTTATCCCTTCATTAAAAGTTTTCTAAAACCTCTGAAAGTTGTGTAAATGTGTTTAAGATAAATATGTTACATATTTATCCCTTGAAAAATAATACCAGTCCTGGGAATTTATCCTAAAGAACTAATTCAAAAGGAGGAAGAAAAAAGCATTAGGCAAAAAAATGTTCATTGTAGGGCCAGCTACATAGGCAGAGAAATGAGACATACGTTAATATCCAAGCATAACGAACCAGTTAAATTATAACACATTTCTTCAAATAAATGTTGTGCAGCCAGTAAAAAAGATAAGAAATTCATTTAGCAAGTTAGAGAAAAATAAAGCAGGATACAAAAGTCTATCCATAACCTGATCGCGTAACACAGGGGCCGTATTACAGAGTGGCTAAGTACAGGTTCTAGATTTAGACCCACCAGAACTCAATTCTAGGATCTTTTAACTTGCCACAAAACGTGGGCAAGTTGCTTAACTTTCCTAATTCTCAGTGTCCCCTATGCAATGAGGGCGATCCTTTTAGAGTCATTGTGGGTATTAAATGAGCCATTTGCACAGTGCCCAGGATAGCACCTGGCACACTGATCTATTACATATACATATGGATAAGGGTGGAGAGGGACCATGGACAAGGGAAAATAATTGATGCTTTGGCGTGGGGAGATTGTGGATTAATTTAAGTTTTAAAAAAGTTTTATGACATGCAAGCCATAAATAACAACTACTGGTCGAAGAAAATCCCTTTTAAAATATCCTATGAATTAGCTTTACCTCTAATTTAAACTCCCTTCAGTTCAGACAAGTGAGCTCACGAGTTAGTGAACTATGCTTCCTCTCAGGGACCTCATGAGCAGCACTGATGCTTCTGTGTTTCCCGCTGCACATCAACTGTTGAGACTCAGCCACCATTCACTGGTTCACCCAATTTGCACCAAGCAAATGTGGAATTAGACTCATTTTCATGATGCAAAGATACACGTAGAATCTTGCTCATCTGATCATGGTGATGCAATTGCCTCATCCTTTGGATTTCCCCTCGTGTGGGAAAGGTATCCGTATCCTTGCAGGTTATCAGATCGCACAGTACTGTTTCTCTTCTCCCATCAGTGCTCATCTTCCTCTTAGCAGACTGCAATTGCTAAAGACGAACCAAATGTGCATTCCTCCTTGACCTGCATATAGCTTGAAATGTTTCAACACCTAAACCTTTGTTCTAATAAATCTCATTTAGGTGAACATCTTGCTGGAGCCACAGTGTGATGTGTGGATCACAGTTTTACCCAAAGCAAAATTGTTGGGTGCATAATATGTCTGAAGTCATTGTGGGAGAGTTTTATGTAGCAAGAATCAATAATAATTATCTTGGTATAAATTATTTTCATTCTTCAAAGCCTCAAGACTCAGAGAAATTTTTAGAAAGAAAAGTCTTCTTTCTGAGTCTTCAACTCCAGCAGAAATAAAATCCAGTTCAATGTGAGCTCCAGGCTTGTCACCACCTGCTCAAATGTGAGAGTGGTGCTTCAGGCATGCCCAAGTCTGCGTAGCTTCCTCTTATTAGAAGAGGCATTTAATTAAACCAAGGCAGTCTTTCGGCCTGACCAGGGCAACTACTGATGAGAATAAAATTGATAGGAGATGAACAGGTAACAGCAGGAGATACATGGGAACAAGAAATAAAAGAGCCATAGTCAAACTGAAGAATATTGCCACAGTATATTATATTTGACATTTACTGCTGTGTCTAATAATGCATCTCTTACTTCTTTCCAGCAACCACGTTACTTCATTATTTTAAATTTTGGATGCTTTTGTTTTCAAAAAAAGACAGAAATCTCAGTTCTCCATTCCTCATTAGAGTGCATATTAGAGTGCATATTTAATTGTGTTCCTCTGTTCATTGTATTTGAATGTTGCCATTCACAGAGGAAAGCTGGCAAAAATCATGTAAATGGCTATGCCTGGCTTTTCCAAGGTATTTAAAATTCTGTCGTTGTTTCCATAAGCTACAGACAGTGGGTTATTTTTCATGGATAGACAATGCATTCTTCTCTTGGGGTTTTTATGGACAGACTGTATAAAATGATAGCACAATGAATGGGGTACCAGCTCTACTATATCAAGGGCCTAAATCAGCTATTTCAGACAGGAACTCAATGGGTAGAATACGTTTCACATAGGTTTGCAGGTACAGGCTATAACACAAAATTTCAGCATCTTTTGTGATTAATTTTCATGAAAGGTTAATGACATTTTTTACAATAAATTAGAGCTAAGGTGAAGGAAATTTCAGTAATGTAGGTTCAGGTGGCAACCTGAATAAAATTGATAAGATTTGCATGCCAGAATTAAAATAGAGATGTAATCCATCTTCAAAATGGCAAGGGTTTGGATTATTATGGAAGGTATAGCAAAGGTGAATCTTCTACTTGCCTATTCATAGTTCCTTTCATATCACATGATAGTTTTCACAATTTTATAATGAGGTACCATAGTCACTAAAGTTCATTTCCACACTCTCCTGAAAGGGAAGTTGCTTCACTGTAATGGTTTAAAAAGAAGCTATTTTAAGGTTAATTTGTAATTAACCCTAACTTACTCATAGTCATTTGAGCTTCCATTTTGTTGTTTCTTTTTTATACCTGTTGTGGAAAAATGATCTAAAGAGATTTCTTAAAATTGTCTCTAAGGAGTGTGAAGAAATGTCTATTTGTAGTTAATGATCCAGAAAATCAAGTATTACCCCCAGTTTGCCAATGGAGAATATTTTTTATCAGTTTCAAATTCTTTTTAATGGAAAATGAAATTCCTTTTAATGGAAAAAATTCACATGGAATTAATTTTTATGCATAACCTTTAATGCAAACTTAAATTCCTAGCTACCCAGGTGTGACATGCGATCCAGATCTCTTTTCTACAGTAGTTACAATTCTTCTGAGAGTCCTAAGTTTGTACATAGAATCTCTTTATCTAAAACTGTTATGGTCACACTTTTATAATGATTAGTATTTAATAACCAGATTCATCACTCAATAAATTATAATGTTATATAACATACACCAAAATAGTTTGCTTTAAATCATTGAAAGAATTTCAGTATTATATTCTACAGTTTTCCCATTTGATCTTTTTCTAATCATTGTGATTAAAAAACTTGTAAAGAAATGATATTGTACAATACAATGAGAGAAAGTACCATATTTTTGGCTGTCTGAAAAACAATAGGGGAAAAATGCAACTGCACACACTCATAAGGTATAATTCTCTTCGTGATAAATCTATTTTGTTGACTCTTATTTATATCTCAAGAAAGAGATAAGGCAGCTTATCACTAGGGCTACCATATAATAAATCATCCAAACATTTGAGAGAATGAGAGGGTTAATATTAATCATCATTCTGAGCAACAGGCATAAACCAGTACTATCCCAGGAAAGCTGGAGCATATAGTCACCACGCTTACCAAAAAATACAATAAAACCATAGCCTAGGCAACATAAAAGGAAAAATAGAAGGAGAGAGAGTGAAAAACCATTCATGAATGCCCATCTAGACACAACATATATCCTTTGGCAGGCTATCAGTTGGGACTCTCCTTTATCACCATTTCCTCAATTAGGAATACTCTATTAGTCAGGGTAGGATAACTGCTGTAATAAAAAGAAATCCAAAATTTCAGTGGCATAAAACAATAAATGTTTACTTTTCACTCACATCACAATTCAGTGTAGATTGATGAGAAACTGGTGATTGGTGAGCCATGGCTAAGGAACCTAGGGAGACAGAGGGTCCTTTCTCTTGAACTTGGGACAAGCAAAGTAGCCTTGGGTGTAAACATCCAGACAAAAGATGGGAGAAGAAAGAAAGAGGGTGTGGAGAATCGCATGGAACTTTTGTCATAAGAGAATTCTGAAAACAACATGCATCACTTTCTCCCGCATTTCATGGCCAAAACTCCATCGCATAACCCCATGTAACTTCCAGAGAATCTGGGAAACATGGTCTCGCTTGTCTACCAAGAGAAAGTAGAAATGAAGTTTGGTGGCCACATGGCAATCTCTGTTACTCTCCTCAATTTTGGTTGCCAAGTACTCATTTCATTCTTTCTCCTATACATAGAGGAAGGAAATCTCATATAGTTTGTGCATGGAGCTCAAACTCTAGAATCTCTGGGAGGTACCAGTCCTCTTTATCAGCTTCAAGATGGGACTCCTTGTGCTCTGCTGACCTGTGAATTAGAGATGCAAATTATCAACTTCTCACCCTCTTTCTGTACATTCAGTAAAACATGGTGGAGCAGGGATAGACACTGGTTGTCATTTTCTGTTGGGAAAATAATCAGTAGGCAGCTAGAAAGCATCTTTCTTACCTTTGTTTTTGCAGAACGTTTCATTATTCTTTAACTTCAATCACAAATGTTATCTCCTTTCCTTTTTGCTGTTATTCCTCTTGAGAAATCGCCAAAGTACTTGTGTTATATTAAGAAGACATATTTGTTTGCTCTCTTGTAGCTCAGATTAGCAACTATGTAGCTACTTACTATGACTCTCGACATTCATTATTTAAAGCATACAATGGAGTTAACATGAAATAGAGCTTCTTTATCAGTGATTATAAGGCTTATGGAAGGAGATTTATGAGCTCTAAAAGAGTTGTGAAAATTACTTCTGAACCAAGATATACGGGAGGGAAAGAAAAAATAGTATAAGAGCAAAGTTATTTGGTTTTCTGACATTCAGATTATTGTTAACTGGCTTATATCTTTCTACGTCTTCCTAAACTTGGGTACTTTCTATTTGTTTGTTTTATGTTTAGTGCCTAGGGACCATAATGATAACATTTCATTTTGTTGACACAAACTCCATTGCTGTAGAGAACTGGGAAAATGTGTGAAAGTCTGATAATATTTATTGAATATTTTAAATCCTGATTTAAATATAGAAGAATAGCAAATAAACAGTTTTAAACAATTTTTTATTTCAAAATATTTTTAGACTTAGCAGAAGAATTGCAACTATAGTCTGGAGAATTCCTGTATACCCTTCACCCAGTTTCTTCTAACATTAACATCTAACAAACCACGGTTCAATTTTCAAAAATAAGAAATTGATTTGGTATGTTATCAACCAATCCACAGACTTTTTGGATCTCATTATTTTTTGTCTACTAGTGTCTGTTTATTGTACCAGCATCTGATTCGGGAGCCCATGTTGCATTTTGTTGTCATGTCTCCCTAGTCTCCTCCAATCTGTGTCTATTACTCATGATTTCCTTCTCTTTCATCACCTTAACTCTATTGAAAAATAATTTCATATATTTTGTAGACTGTGTCACAGTTTTGGTTTGTATGAGTTTTTCTCAGAGTTAGACTAAGGCTATGGAATTTGTGGAAGAATACCACAGAGGTAAAGGGCCTGCCTCATTGTATGATATAGGAAGACACATGATATCAGCATTACTATCACTAGTGATGTTGTCTTTGATCACTTGGGTAAGTGCTACCTGTCAGTTTCTCCATGATAAAGGTACTATTTTTCTCTTTATCATTAATAAATATTTTGGGGGAGATACGTTGGGTCAGTGTTTGCATCTCATCTCTCACTGCAGGCACTGCTTTCTTCCAGATTCTGGGTAGTTAGTTGCCCTACAGCCTCAGCAGTCTGGTGGATAAGAGAAAATCCATGGACTTGCTGTTAGTTCAGCATGTGTATTATATGTTTTGCTGTTTTCACCTTTCCATAGAAACCAGCAATCCAATATTTGAGGTTTCAATAAATACTGTTAATATTAACCGTTAGTTGTCATGGTGGTCAATACTCTAACATCGTTCCATTTCAGAAGATCGATCTTAGTCAAACCTAATCATCCAATTTCTCCTGCCAATTACCCCTACCTTTCTCCTCCTATTAGAATAGAATGACTCACTTTTGTCCAATGAGATAGGAGGGACAGTATGCTATGGTCCTCCTAAGGAAAGGTTATTTTCTACTAAGAAAAGATAGTCCACCTTCTTCCACCTCTGGAAGCAGCTATTTCTGGATATATTGCCCAAAACTTTGATCATTGTTTCCAGTATGAAAATGAAGCCAACACAGAGAACAACAGAACAAAAAGTGGAAAGAACTTGGATCCTTACTGGCACTTCTCATCTGCTATTCCAGCCAAGTGCAGAACTGAGCCTATCTGTGGATTTCTCCCTATGTGTTAGCCTTATTGTTTAAACCCAGTTTGAGCCTAGTATTTCAGTTAGTTGGATCCAGTGGCTTGTGACTGTTATCACCACTTTAAGTGAAGTATGATTTTTTTTGAAAATATACTACAGTCTATCCATGCTGCTGTTCATAGGTAATCAGGTTGTTTCCAGTTTTTAGCTTTTGGGAACAGTGCTGCTGTGAATAGTCTAGTACATATCTTTTGGTGAATATGTCCACATTGCTCTTATGTGTAAACCAAAGAATTAAATTGCTCAGTTACAAGCTATCTTCATGTTCAACTTTAATAGATACTACAAAATACTTTTCTAAAGGGTTTATATCAATTAACCCTTTCACCAGAAAGGTATGAGTTACAGTTGCTCCATGTTCTTGCCAACATTTGGTAATATCAGTCTTTTCATTTAGGTATTCTGATGTATGTGTATGTGTAGTAGTATTGCATTGTGATATTTATATGTGATATTTATATATGTGTTAATATTTGTATCCATATCCATTCTTTATCAACTTCTATATATTTCATCATTTTAGAATATAGCCTGAGTGTAAGTTGTTGGGAAACCACCAAAAGACAATTAATATTCATGCAAACGAAAGGCCTGTATGCTGTATTTGAAAATAAAGTGGTGAAAAGGGAGAGATATTAAGCTTAAGTGTATGTTGTCCAATGAATAAGCTCTAGTCCATTTTTAAGGGTAGAGTTGTTTTATGAGGTAGAATAGCAAGATAATGCAAAAGACAGAAACTGCTTCAGCTGAGAACATGAGAGATGAGACATACTCACCAACGGGAGAGACATAAAAAAACACAATGGAAAAGAGGGTCTTCATCGCATCATTTACTCTTTTTGGACTCATCTGTAATATGAAGAACAGAATTAGATGAGTTCCATGTCCCCCATTTATAATGTTCTATGATTATTTATATTTTTCTCAAGAATTTTCTTTGTATCATTTTAATCCAAACATTGGTTGTCATCCACACAAAACCCTGAGATCAAGTGTGGGGTCAGGAGGGCACCCTAAGGTTCAAATCATTGCCTGTGACCCTCAGAGAACAGGTACCTTAAAGGAAGGATCTCTTTGGTTCTCCTCTGAATATGGGCAGTGGTGATACGGACACTTCTGTGGAGAAAAAGTTTCATTTTTTCTTTATGCTGAAACTCATATTGGTGAGCAGTAGTAAAGGTCAATGTTCCAAAAGTGAGAGTATTAAAAATCCTAGTTGTAGGTTTTGAGGGAGAAAAGCTAATTGTAAAACAGACAAATAGCTATTTAGGCCTCAAACCCCCCCTGACAAATGCATATATGCATGTAGGTAACCTCAATACCTGTTCTGAATGTCTATGCAAGCCAGTCTGTGTGGTTTTCTGGGGGACATGCTTTTAAAGTCATGGATTGTGGTTGAGAATGGAGCCAGATCACTTGTCCAGTGAATATGTTCAAGTTCTATTAAAGTGTCAATGGAGACACTTTTTTCTTGGGCAATGATGTTAATATTTAAAGTCTTGTCTAAGCAGTGCCTCATTTTCCATTTACTTTGAAATCTGTTGCTCTTTTTTTTTTTAACATCCATTCATGTGTTGGTTTCTAGTTTTCAAGTGTAATTAATGACCAGAGCCTTTCCTCCTCTTATAGTCATGGTTTACCCTTCATTCAATCTGTGAGGCAACACTTAATGTTGACCAATTAAGTGTTTGAGCATGTCACAGGTTTACTCCATTGATCCTCTAATAGCATCCTCTTGTGGCACCGATAATAAGACATGGGTTTGCTTGGCAACTTGGTTCTGGTGGTTCACCTCTCACCATCAGTCTAACGCAGGCTCAGAGCCTCTTGGCATTTTGTACTTAAGGGCCATTTATTTCGGACATATGGCGATGAGTCCTGATTTATCTTTAAAAATAGTATGATCTTGGCTTGTTGAGTCATGGCCATTCCTATTTGTGAAATGCATTTCTGTTGATGCGATACTTCATTAAGTTCTAGAATTTTCAAAAATGTGCAGAGGGCAGCATGGAATGATTATACACCATGGAGTATTATGGGTGCACTTCCAATGCCAGCTTCCTTATTCACCAACCAGGTAGCCTTTGGAAATTCATTTCACCTCTCTGTCTGCCATTAGTAAGAATAATGTCAATATCATGTCACTGTAAATCAAAAGAATAATTAAAAGAAATTCTAAAATAAAGAGTATGACATCTACTGGGTAGGGTTTTTGCAGATTTAAATATAACAAATTTAAAGTATTTGGCACAAAGTGAGCACCCACTATCAGTGGTTATTTTAATTATAAGAGACACCCCTTTTCCTCATGCATGCATTGTTTCCTTAGTGACGTGATCCTCCATTTTTCTGTAGTGACATGAAGATCATTTCACTTCTATAAGTAACTGGGAATCTGAGAAATAAGGACTAATGACATTCCAGAGATGGCTGAACATAAAGATATGTTTTACTTCTTTTAAGAAGCAGATTCTGTTAAGATAAATATAGCTCTTAAATATAAAGAAATTATGCCAATTTTTTAGTCAAGAATTTAGGTATAAAAAAGTGGATTTGTATTTTTAAAAATTATACTTTTATTAACTCTTAATTTCCTTTTTAAAGAAAAAAAAAGCTGTCCTTTTTTTTTTGCATGTGTTGAGAGACTGAATATACAAACAATGGTTGAATCATATGTAAACTTAGAACTTTGACCCACAGGCTGTACCAACCTGTCCAGGAAACCAATCCCTTACCCACAATAAACAGCCCCGAAGCCAGCTTGCCATAAGTCAGACTTGCAGGAAGCCAGACACCTATCTTTAGTGACAGGGAGATAACGTTATCGTCTACTCCAATAAAAGAAAAAGGACATCTTTAAGGTTTCTAGACCATGTCACACATCCTAAACATTGTTATCTAATAATGAAGATTCTTGAATTTCTTTTAATTATTCTTTTGACTTACAGTGACTTGATATTGACATTATTCTTACTAATTCTTTTCGACACCAGGGAAATATATTATTTAGTGAGCTACTTTTTCTAAGTAGTATTTTAGTCAGAATCGTTTGCTGTAAATCCATTTTACCTGTGTGGAAAGCATTATTCAGGGCTGCGTCTTTGCCAACAGTTCCTATCGCTTTGCGCAGGCAGAAGACACCAACGTTGTATAACATTTAGGGCAGCGTTAGAGGACTAGATCAGAGTGATTAATGAATGGAGCTTACGTCTGCTTCTTCACCTTGAGTGTGCGACACTAGGGCTCCTGAATTGCCTAATTTGTACTGAGTACCTATATGTGGCAGACACCATCCAGGTGCTTCAGAAATATCAGTCAACAAACTAGACAAAAGCCTGCAAGCCTGTATTCTGGTGTGGGGGCTGTCTATTATACTTGTAGCAAACACTCAAAGTTATTGGGTAGGAGTAGGCGCCAACACCTTACCATGGTGTCTCTGTCTCTGACTTCTTGTACTGTATTGGAAGCTGTGGGATCCCAAGTCCATTTTGCTGCCTCTGTCTTATTATAACCTAATGCTATTATCAAAGTCCAAGAGAGCAGTCGCCCACCCTACCTCCCATCCAGAGTGCCGAATGTCACTGACAGCCCCAAGTTCACCAGGGGTGAGACTGAGCCTATGTCCAAGTGAGAAAAACATTTAGCGTGAGGTCAGGCCAGGTCCCAGCTGAGCTCATTTCTCAGTAAGGGCCCCACTGGCTAATTCAGTCCTGGTGGATGGGAGTCAGTCCTCTTTGCAAAGCATAGTAATTGTCAGGGGTGCTTGTTAAACATGCGGAGTCAGAGTAGGAATCTGTACTTTTAACAACATCTTCCCTCAGTGCTCCGCCTGCCCCTGTAATTGTGATATAGGGCATTTAACTGACCTTTGAGAAAGACTTTGGGCTCTGCTCTTTCCTGAGGTGGAAAAAAAGAGGCTAGCAGAGTGGCTACTGAAGTTCTCAGTAGTTATTAGTGAACAGACATGAGGCTATGGAACTCTGTTGCGAATGTAAAATTTAGGAACACCAGGAACTTCTCTGTGACTTCTGGCACCTCAGTGGTCACCACAGTTCATTTGGCAGGCGTCCCCTCTGTCACCAAACTGCTCCAGCCGTAACTATGTGGAAAGGGCAACATTCCCAGGGAAGGCCTGGGAAGCATTCTGTATGTGATTAGCTTGGGTCCCCACTCAAAGGATCAGCATTCAAATTATTTTTGTAATACATTGCCATGTTTTTAAGGCTGGAAATTATATATCAATTCTAGAGTCTGTAAGAAACTGGCCACTCTCCTGTTACTCCAGGTGTTGCAAAAGTTAGATTTAAAAAAAAAATCAATCTAATTGAATAAATAATTCATAAAACTAATGAAAAATTTAAAAGGAACAAAAGGATATATACTTGCATAGTAATTTTGCTCCTCATCCTTATTTCTCAGTCTTTTAATTCATCTCCCCATAGCAGTTTCTTGTGCATAGATTTGGATATATGATTATATACGATACATTGTTTATATTTTGTGTTTTCATTTATTTGATTTTTTCCTTAAGGATGTACCTTGGTGGTTGGTCCATGTACAAACATATATATCTACCTCTCTCTTGTTAATAGCTGTGCAGTATTCCATCTATGGATGGACCATAATTTGTTTTATCAGTCTCCTCTTGGTGGACATTTAAATGTCTTCAGTCTTTGCTACTTAAAGAATGCTAGAATGAATACCCTTTTATACACATCTTTGCATACTGTGGAAATAAACAAAGACTAACCAAATGAGAAAAACAAAGGCTATTTATTCAGGGCTATTCAAAGGCTATTTTGGCAGACTCGAATGCAGGCAAAGGAGCGCGAACAGTGGAAAAAAAAAAGGAAGGCTTCAGGTATGTCCTGACTGGAGATACTGTTGGCATGAGGAAGCTGGGGTCGGACATCTCATGTGATTGGTTAGAGGAATGTATTTGGCTTTTTGTGATTGAGCCTAAGTTGGAGGTGGGGACAGAACTTAGGGAAGCTGTCAGTTATTAATCAAGTCCTGAATATTTTGAGCTGATTGTTAACAGAAGTTATTGTTTAACTTCCTGGATTGTTACTAGAGCTAGGTGTCTGGTTTCCTGCCAGTCTGACTTATAGCAGGCTAGCTTCCGGGCTGTGTATTATAAGTAAGGGATTGATTTCCTGGACAGGTTGGTACAGTTTATGGGTCAAAGTTCTAATTTTACACATGATTCAACGATTGTTCGTTTGTATATTTAGTCTCTCAACACATACACAATTGTATCTATAAGACAAATTCCTGAAAATAAAGTTACCGAGTCAAAGGTATATGCCATTTAATTTATATCAATTTTGTTAGATTGCTTTCCATAAATTTTGGTTAATTTGTAGTCTTCACACCCTTATGGAAGGGATACAACAGGGTGTATATATTACCAAACTTTTCATCTTTGCCAGTCTGATAGGTAAAAACTAGTTTCTCAGCATAGCTTAATTTGTACCTGAGGTTAAGGGCTTTTATCATGTATAAAATCATGTTCTTTCCTTTTCTGTGAATTGTCTGTTCATGTCCGCGGTATTAGCACATTTTTAAGTGCTCCCAAGCAAGGAAGGTATTGATAAGAGAGTAAGTCTTTGGAATTTGGAATTATAAACTTGAAAATTCAACCTAGGACACAACAAGAGACCTACTCTTTTAGCAAATGTCAGCTACATAATACGGTATGTTAACCATCGTCACTATGCTGTACATTGGATCCCCAGACCTCATTCATCTTAGAACTGAGAGTTTCTACCATTGGATCGACATCTTCCTACTTTCCCCATCCCTAGCCCCTGGCCACCATCAATCTACTGTCTGTTTCTATGAGTTTGACTTTTTTTTTTTACTTGTAAAGATTAGTATTTATAAATCATTTAAAATGTTAGATATAGAAATATTCTTCAGTGCCCTGTGTTACTTTATTTTTAAAATGTATATTTTGTATTAGTTTCAGGTGTGCAAAGCAATATAATAGTTAGATATTTACACCCCTCACAAAGGGATAACCCCCGAAGTCTACTACCCCTCTGACATTGCCCACAGCTGTTACAATTCCATTGCCTATGTTCCCTATGCTGTACTTTACATCCCGTGACTATACACACACACACACACACACACACAGACATGCACACATATATACACATAGACACATATTTATTTATAGTTGACATTCAGTATTATTCTACTTCAGCTTCAGTTGTACAGTACAGTGGTCAGGCATCTATGCCTTCTGTGAGGTGATCCCTCTGATAAGTCCAGTGCCCATCTGGCACCCCACATAATCTTTACAGCATTATTGATTATATTCCCCATACTGTATTTCATATCCCAGTGACCCCTATGTTTATTGCAGTGCTATTCACAATAGCTAAGATATGGAAACAACTGAAATGCCCATCAATAGGTGATTGGATAAAGAAATTGTGTGGTACATTTATACAATGAAGTATTACTTGGCTATAAAAAAAGAATGAAATCTTACCATTTGCAACAACATGGATGGACCTAGAGAATATTATGCTAAGTGAAATAAGTCAGACGGAGAAAGACAAATACCATATGATCTCGCTTATATGTGGAATCTAAAGAACAGAATAAATGAGCAAACAAAACAGAAATAGACTCAGAGACATAGAGAAAAACTGAGGGTTGCTAGATGGGAGGGGGGTGGGGATGGGAGAGAAGGTGAAGGGATTAGAGAATACAAATTGGTAGTCACAATATGAGTTTGACTTTTTAAAATTCCACGTATGAGTGAGATTATACAGTATTTGTCTTTTTCTATTTGACTTAGCACAATGCCCTCAAGTTTCATCCATGTTGTCACAAATGGTAGATTTTTTTTTTTTAAGGCTGAAAAATATTCCATTGTGTATATTGGATATCTATCTATCTATCTATCTATCTATCTATCTATCTATCTAATCTTGAGAAATACTGACCTTTGAGAAATACTTTGAGAAATATCTGGTCTAGCTATCTAATAAACTCTACTTTTTTTTTTTTAGTCCATTCATCCATCAACAGACACTTAGGTTGTGTCCAAGTACATGGGTTTTGGAGTTGGGCAACCAAGGCTGTATTCCCAGCTCAGCCACTCATGAACTTGTGAAAGTAGTAACCTTTCTCATCCTATTCTTCCTCATTGGTTCAATGGAATTATTAATATCTATTCAGAAGTTCTTAGGGGAGGATTTTTAGCACAGTACAGGGAATGTTCTAAGTGCTAGGTAACTGTGGGCTCAGGTTCTCCTATTGGGCTTCTAGAAGACTTTCTACCCTCCTGGAAATCTAGGCAATCCTGAGATTATTAGCGAGATTTCAAGTCAAGCCCCATGAACACAAGTAACAGACCTTAAGGCTTTCTAAGTTGGTAGGATTTCTTTAATTAAATAATCCTAGTAATATTGTTGGGGGGTGGGAGCAGGGGCGTATGTGCAGAGGGTAATTTTGTTGAAAATGCAAATTAGTTTTCATGTCATTTGCTAGCAAACACACTGTTTATAATAACTGTTCATAATGAATCAGGCTGATATTTTGTTCAACATTTTCCCTTGAGGCTTTAATAGCTCTACTTCTGTGTTTTACGGTTACTTGTGAAATGAGACTCTCGTGGAAATACAATCCTATTTTATAGTCTCTGTAGAAATGAAAGGCAGAGAAAAAAAAAAAAAACAGTAAAGGAGGCAAATTAGTGGTGAGAAGAGTTCCAAGAAAGAGAGGAATGCTGCTCCAGTCGGTCCTGGAAAGTGTGTGGGGAAGATGAGGGATCGTTTAGAAAGTTTCCGTCAATGAAGTGGTTGAGCAGAATGAAAAATATAACAAAGGCTTGTGTGCTTGGTTAGGTGGAACTCTTGGGTGACCTGAACTGAATAGCCGTACGATGCAGCAAATACTTACTGACACCCGCTGTGTTCCAGACTCTTTATAAGCTCTTAACTGCACTATCCAATATGATATCCATTAGTCACATGGGCCTATTTGGTTTTAAAATACTTTAAATAAAATGTAAAAGTTTGTTTTCTCATTTGCACTAACCACATCTCAACTCCTCAAGCCACAAAACACGTGGCGAGTGGTTACTGTAGTGGACAGCAGAGAGGAGCAGCTCATTCATTACGGAAAGTTCTATCGGGCAGTGGTACGTAGAGGTATAATAACATCAGGTGTTGACCAAGACATGACTCCTGCCCTGGAAAAATTTATAATCTCGAAAGGCAGATGAACATGCCAAGAAATTCGTTAACTCCTGAGGCTGCGACGTCGCTGCGGCGGTTGGGGCTCAGGCGAGGAGGCTTAAAAGAGATGGGTGACGGGAGACGTAGGAGGATGAAGGAAGAGCAGCTGTTCAGAAGAGGCTTCATAGAGGCGGAAGAAATGACGTGATTCTGAAGGGTCAGCTTCCCCAGGTGGACATGGGTGAGGAGAGCATTAGGAGCGGAAGGAGGAGAAGAGCAAGTGAAGGCTGAAGCCGTGGAGCGTGCTCAGGAAAATGACCCTGTGTGGGGACAGAGCCAGGAGTGCCGTTTCCAGGCTCTCGGCCTCACATGGAAAGGTGCTGGCTCAGCTAGTAAATGGCCATCAGCTGTGGCTAGTTGGCCGTCAGCTGTAACCAGTGAGCCATTGGCCACTAATATAACTGCCGTGGCTATGCTAGCAGCAAATGGGGGCTAGCAAGAAGATGGTGGCTGAGCTAGCAAGTATGGATTGTAGTTTGCATGGCAGAGTGCAGTTAGCGGGGAGTCGGTCGGTTGGCAGAAAAGCGGACAGCAGGTCGCACATCGTGTGAATCCAGCCTCCAGTGAAACTATAGTGGTATGACTCCCCTACCTATGGTTCCATGGGTGTTTCTTTTTGGCCTCACCATGTCCTGTGTTCTTATGTGGGGAGCGGGAGCTGAGACCCCGCATGACACCCTGCATGACACCCCGGTTTAGTATGGCCTGGAGTACTGAGCCCAGGTTGGTGAGTGGGGCCAGGGCTGGTAGGGCTGGGGCACCATACCGAGGGGGCAGGACTTCGTCTTGTGGGAAATAGTGAAGGGTTTGGAACAGCAGAGTAAGTTATCTGATCAGATTTATGTGAACTGGAATGAGAAAAGCTTGGAGTCTGTTGTAAGCGGTCTATGTCTTGAATGTTGCACATTGCACTGTATTTGGTCGTTATTTAATTCTTCTGAGTCTCGGTTTTCTCATGTGAGAACTGAGACTTAGCTCCACCTCAGGGATGATAAGAGGATGAAATAATATAGTGTAGGTGAAGCAGCCCACATGGCCCTGGTACACAGTAAGTGTCCAATCTTAGATCCTTTTCTTTTGTCTTTATTGTTACAAAGGAAACAAAGTGAGTGAGGCCTGCCTGGGCCCTCAGAGACACAGGGATGTCTTCATTAACTAATTCACTGATGTGCCTTCATGTTGAGTGGGAGTGAGAATGTGTGGAGGAGTCAGACAAGGGCACAAGTAACTATTGTGCACATGCCTGCGTGTGCGCGGGCAGACACACACACACACACACACACACACACACACACACAATCTCCTGCACGAGGAAATAGTCTCAACTACAAGGGGGTACTGGCATCAGGTGTGTGTGTCATGCGGGGAAGCCTGCGGGGTCTCTGCTCCCGCTCCCCATACAAGAACGCAGGACATGGTGAGGCCAAAAAGGAACACCCACGGAGCCATAGGTAGGGGAGTCATACCACTATATTCTCTCTGGCGGCACTATACTCTCACTGGAGGCTGCATCCACACTGTCCGCAAACCGCCATCCACGCTTGCCAGCCCAGCCGCCATCTTGCTAGCCCCCATCCTTCCTCCTTTTTCTCCTCCGTAGCCGCAGCAGTTATATTGGCGGCTAATTGGCTAACTGGCTACAGCTGACGGCCAATCAGCCACAGCTGACGGCCATCTACTACCCGAGCCAGCACTCCTCCACGTGAGGCCGAGAGCCTGTAAACTACTTTCTGGGGCTCTGCCCCCACAGTGTGTTAGGGAGTGTTTGTCGGGAATTATTTCTCAATGAGGGAATGGGCATGCTTAAAAGCAGAGACTTGATTGAACCAAGGAGAAGGTAATGTTGCTACGCTATAGAGAGAGAAAATAAAGGTGGTCCCCAGTGCAGTCGAAGAGGTGAAGCCTACAGCAAAACACCTGTCAACCTTCCTCCTCTCCCAGAGCCTGTCCTGGGCGCGCCTAAGCTGGGAGGGAGCGTGAAGAAAGGGGCTGGTGGGTCCTTCCTGAGGATTACAAGGGTGGGATACGGAGCGCTGGCTGTGCCGTCAGTTGGGTTTCCTGTTTATTTATATGAAAACCTTCTGTACTTTGATTTTACACCAAATCCTACCTTTCTCTGGCCATCATCTCATTTCTAGTCCCCCCCCCCAACATTTCTTGTTTTTTCTTAATAGTTGAAAATTGCATTCATATAGTGCATTAAAACTCTAGTTCTGGTTGTAAATCTATAGCAGTGTTTCCTAGTTGAACACCCTCAACTCCCACTGCGAGTGAAAATAAAAGTGAGGGCACAAACACCCTTAAATTATATATAGATTAATTTATATATAGATAATTCGATATAGATATATATTTAAAAAACCCACCTTTGGCTGGGGTTCTGTCAAATCAAGTGTGATGGCAATGGTTATGTCCTACTGATTGGAGCGCTGAGTAGATTTATTTATCTTTGATAAATAAAACATTGGAAACTTAATTGTCAACATGTGAGTTTGATGTACAAAATCTTCCAAAATACATGGCCCATGGAGATGGGACCGGGGTGTCAGAAGGGACATTAGGAGGTGAGCAGACTGTGAGTCACTGGCCTGTAGCAGCACTGTTCTGATATATGGGAGGATAAAACCAGCCACATCGTCTTTTCTTTAAACTGTTGAAAGATAATCCCATTTTTTTTACATTTTCTCCTGATAATCCCATTTTTTTACATTTTCTCCTGATTTTTACATACATAATCAAAGTATGCATAGATTAGGAATGCCTTTTTATTTCTATGTTTTGTTTAGAAATATAATTGGAGAGATGGCATCTCCTAAGATTGCATACTAGCCTGGAAATCATTTGTCATGAGAAATGTAATGAGGACAGATAACTCTAAGATCCATAAACATATGAGAACTACGTAGTCCTAGAATTCCAGAGCTAGATTTTCTTCAAGTCAAGTTAGTAATTTGTTTCTGTTTCTTCTTTTGGTGCAGTGAGGTATTTTAATAAATATTCAACTTAGAACATTCCACTTAAAAATTTTAATCTTTGTAGATTTATAGTATTGCAATTCTACTGTCAAAATGACAGATACCGATACGTATTTTAAGGTAATCTGATATGATTATTTTTCAGTGCACTGTATCAATCAGTGCCCTGACAAGCCATAAAATGTTACAGCTCATGAAGAACCAGTAAATACTCAATTTTTAGTGTACAGCAGAGGAACTATAAATTAAAATGATTACATAACTATAAAATAATTAGTTCCGTATTCTCAGACAACTTTGAGAACTTCTCTGTCACAGATCACTATTGGAAAAGGTACTGGTGCTTATTAAGTCTATCCAGTGTCACACCCTGTGCTTGAGTTTTTTCTTTTTTCTTTTATGTCCCAAATATCTCCCCTCTTCTCCCTTCCTCAAGGTGGGCTCATTTCCTCCTCTAGCATCAACTACCTTGTATATGCTGATGGTCTCTAAATTGGTATCTCCTCCCAGACGTCTCTTTCACTGCACAGATCCATGTGCCCCAGTGCCCACTGGGCATGGCTTGGATGGGATTTCCCCTCATCAGCAGACCCCAAGGCAATGGTTTGAGTATTTAACTTGGAAGGGTATCCCAGAAAGCTCCAGTAGGGAAGTGAAGAAGTGATACAGGAGTCAAGGGTTTGGCGTGAAGCAGAATATCACTGCATACATCGGGAGTCCAGTCCTGATGGGAAACTCGGGGAGACAATATAAAAGACGCGTTAGATGTGTTTTCCTCCACAGAGGTCAGGGAGCTGGGGCTCTGAACTCCCTCTGTCATTGCCTGCGAGCTGCTTCAGAGAGTATCTCCTTTTGTGTTGTTTGGATGCCCCTGAATATGGGGGAGAGGAAGCTCTCAGGTGGAAAGTCACAGGTGCGTGCCCAAGAGGGTGTGGGCAGTGCACCGTAGCGTCTGGGGCTGCCATTTCCACAGAAGCGCTGCTCAGGTTCATCGTGCTCTGTGGATCCACACTTGTTTTTCCACCACACCCCGAGGAATGTGCTACAATTTACTACTTGATCCAGGCAGATACCACACCTCACCCCCAATCACCCACTTCCTCTCGGACCAAATCTTACCTCCTCAATAGATCCTGCTCTGTCCACTTTTTTCTCTCGACCCTGGTGCTACATTGCCTTGGTCCCTCATTATTCTCTCCATACTTTCCTGCCTCCTGTCTGGTTTGCTGTCAGTCATGCCTGTCTACCAGCATTTCTCCTTCCGGAGCTGAGAGTTCCAACGTTGATCTGACGATGTCCCTTCTCTGCTTAAGTCATAAATGACTGCCAGGGTAAAGTTTAAACTCCCCGGTGGTACATGTGAGACCCTTTATGGTGTCACTCTTCTCATCCCATGTCGTATCCCCATCTGGACACACTGCATGGCTGAAGCCTTAGGGTGTTTGCACAGACCCTACCCAGTCCAGCTCATCCATGAGGTATCCCCTCCTGGGGGTGCCTCGTCCTGACTCGTGACCTGGCTGCCGCTGTGCTTGCTCATATCACTTAACAGCTTACTTGTCCATCTCTTCAACTCTGAGTACCCTGAAGGCAGCAGCTCTCTCTGAGTCTCAGTCTCTAGCATCTAGCACCGTACCTGCTCATAGTAGGTGCTCAATAAATAGTTATTGAATTAATTTGCCAAAATTATCTTCTTTAATCCTCCAAGCAGTCCTATAAGATTGTATTATTTTCTTTACAGATAAAAATGTTGATGCCAGTTCAGCTAAACACTGTTCTCAAGATCAGAGCTAATAAGTGACCAAATCAGGATTTGAACTCAAATCTGTTTCCGAAAGTCCATATTCTTTCCATTAAATCACAGTAATTTTGTCATTGTAAAGCACTAAACATTTGCTCTATTTCTCCTTTTATGAATCTGAAGGAAATAACCTGAGTTTTTTAATTGGTCTACAAATGAATGTGTTCACAGGTAGCTTTCTTTTAGAAAGGAAATAAGGAGCACCCAGGAATATGAGAAATGTTTTAGGTAGAGCTTGCTGAGAGTAGCCTGTGACTTTCTAGTGGAACTTTTATGAGTGGGGGTTAGACCATGGAAATGAATATCCATGGTTAGATTGTGATGCCTCTAAGCCTGTGGAATTTAAATAAGCATCAGTCAGTTTGATAGTCAAGAGGATTTATGGGAGGGCCTGGGGGCTGGGCAGGATGAGGAGATTTGGAAATCTAAGCAGTAAATTTTCATACATCACTGATTGTGGAAGTGAAATGATTATCCATCAATTACAAGGCAGTTAAATGGATATGTTTCTGGGTTTTTACTGCACTATTTATGTATCCTAACCTCCTGCAAGAGTGACTTACGTGCCATAGTCCAGGCTTGACAGTCAGCGCCCGTTTCAGTGTATGTTGGAAATAGAGTGGTCGCTGGACTTAGAAATAAACAGCAAAAAAGAAGGGGTGGCACTGAAAGACTGTTCTTTTGAAATAAAGCATGTACCTTGGAAATGATAAGGAAAAATTTCCCCAGATTAAATTAGGTCAGCCTCACAGGAGTATTTTTCTGTTGTGGAATTTAAAATACAAACGTATTTACAAAAGTTATTAAATTATCTATAAATCCAAAGTTACAAAAATATGTTTTCTTAACATCCATTTAAATTCTGGGTCACTTGGATCCCTGATATAAGGACTTGGAAAATATAAGGTTTGTAAAATTTAGGGGAGGAAATAAATGAGAAAATGAATGTAAGACACTCATCCAATATATAGAACATAGTAAACAATCAATAAATGGTTGTTTATCATTAATTATCATCAACACTATTATAAGAAAAGACAATTACTGAAGGAGGTCTTGTTCTTCTGTGTTACAGGTATTAGTTAACATCTAACTATTCGCACTAATACCACATATGAGCTCACACACACGTGCACACACTGACTCTTTCTATCAGATTGAAATTAAATTCATGGTTTAACAAGTGCTCACAATTCTACCCTCAAAGAATACAGCAGACGTGAAAGACAAATTGAGGATATCAAAGACTATTCATAAGAACAGACATATGGGCCTTCTTAACAATACCTGCTTTAGAGTTGTTTACTCGAATTAAACCTTTGGGTTGAATTTTTGTATTACTCTGATATCACCAAAATGCAATAGAATCCCTTTTCCATCAACACTGTCTTAAAAAATATTTTACATTAAATTAGAAAGAGAAAGTACTAATATGCATGGGATTTTCAAGTAAACATTGAAAATTTAGGAGGGGATTAATGGGTCTTGAGTCCTGATAGGCAGGACCTATGGCCCAAATGTTTAATTCTGAATTCCCAATGAATGAATGATAGTTGAGCCAAAAAAGATAATTAATAGAAAAGAAAGCAAGCATTAGAAAGATACCTACCAGTTTTGAAACATTCACTCTATAGCTTACTCAAACATATTGCCCAAGATCACGTTCTGTGGAGAAAAAGAAAACAGTATTACACACCCCTAAACTTGTAAAGCTGTGTGAGATTGTATCGTTCAAGAATCCACTTTATCATGTGGAAATATTGCTTGATAATATCTGCTCATTCTAAATTGGCCTTCCAGCTCATCTGAAAGCATGTGAAGAAGTTGTGGGTGAGACTGTCTCACTAGTTGACTTTGTATGTGGTGTAGGAGAGGGCAAATGAAGGTGATCTAGAAAGATCATTGATCTGAGAGAGACAACTATATATTGGGTTTGACACAGCACCCCTAGTACTTCCGCTTTGCCCCAGGACGAGGGCTGGCAAATCCTACCCTGTCTTTTTTAATTTTTTTATACCTGAATGTTGTTGTTTTTGTTTTTTTTTCCAATTGGGTATAGTATTTTTTTTCTTTTTTTGTATACACTTCTATGAGTTTTAACGCATGCATAGATTCAGATAACCACTACCACAGTGAGGAGGATACAGAACAGTCCCATCTCCCCTCCCCCCGCAAAATTCCCTCATGCTGCCTCTTTGTGCTTTTTCACAACCCCTAACCCGTGGTAACCACCGATCTGTTCTCTACCCTGCTGCAGTCTCTGGAATGTTCTACACATGGAATTATTCAATATGTAACCTTATGAGACTGGCTTATTTAGTGTAACGCTTTTGAGAGCCAGTCATGTCGTTACATGTACCAATAGTTTGGCCCCTTATATTGTGTGTAGTATTCCAATGTGTGGCTGTACCTCTATTTGTTTATACGTTCTCCCATTGAAGACATTTGGGTTGTTCCCAGTTTTTCACTACTATGTATAATGCTGCTATAAACATTCATGTACAGGTGTTTTTTTAATTAATGAATGTAAGTTTTTATTTCCCTTGGGTAAATAACTAAGGGTGGGATTGCTGAGCCAAATGTTGTATGTTCAGGTTTGTAGGAATGTGCCAAACCATTTTTCAGAGGTGCTATACCATTTTGCATTCCACCAGTATGAGAGATCCACTGTATGAGAGATCCACTTCTCTGTGTCCTTTTCAGTACTCGGTATGGTTAGTCTTTTTTATTTTACCCATTCTAAATATTCTCTGTCTTCTAATAATCACGTCTGTATTTTCTCTGCCATCAGTGACCACCAGTGGCATCCTGACTTGTCTGTCAAGAACTCTTGGGGCACATTCTTAATTTAAAATATTGACCTCATTTTAATACAACAAGCATATGGTGGCACAATATACTTCTAAATACCGTCATGCGTTGTAAAATCACCATCTCCATCCTATGCCATGAGAATGCTTTCTCATTGTTAGTAATTAAACATGCCCTGTCATTATGTAGATGAGCATTGCTTTTTGTTTACATTGGGCCTACCTTCAGTGCTTAAATTGGAAAATGTCAAAGACAACTCAGTAAAACTTTACATATCCTTTGGTCTTATCTTCATTATCATTTGTGATGAAGCCCCACTGCTTTCTCTCCAGCAGCTTGCTTTCAACAAATTGTTGAGCTCCCTCTTTGTGTCAGAAACATTTTCAGGTGCAGGGGATACAGTAGTAAACAAAGCAGACCCAAATGCTTGCCCTCACAATGCTACAGTTTTTAGAGTGGGTCAAGTAATAGAGATTAAATAATTTAAATAGGTAATTTTTAAAAGGGAAAGTGCCATAAAAAAGAAAGCAGGCAGAGAGTTTGGAATCTTAGGATAAGAAAAGCTTCAGTGAGCAGATAATGTTTGCTTACAAACTTGAGTGAGGTGAGGGTAGACTCTGCAGATGCCTCCATAACCATATTGCGTGGCATAGGCTATGAGACAGGAGCATATAAGGCATGATCAAAGGGCAGCAAAAAGCCAGGGTGGCTGGTGGAGAGTGTGAGCAAGAAGATGGCACGAGATGAGATCAGAGAGGTAACTGTGCATCATATTGTGTAGGACCTTATAAGCCACTATAGTAATTTTGGCTTTTTCTCAAGATGGGAAACCATTAGAAGGTTTTGAGCAGAGATGTGATGTGATCAAACATTTCCATGTACAATGGAAATTTGGGACCAAGGATGGAAGCAGGAAGACCAGGTTGGAGGCTTTCACAGTAATCCAGGTAAGAGATGATGATGGTTTGAACCAGGATGGCACCAATGGCCACATGAATCTAGCCAAGCCGGAGGAACGTTTTTCTCTGAACATCCTGATAATATATTGGATGCTATTGCTATTTTTAAGGTAAAGAAGACCCATTTTTAACATGCTGGCACATTACCTACGTTTGTATTTCATCAAATATGGAAGGCTGTGCTTGAATAATCTACATAGTGCATATTGTAATTCCAAGCACACGAAGCTACACTAATCATAGAACCTTGAATCCATGTACTTTGGGAAATGTTACACTTATGGGTTATAGCTGAAGTGTAGGGCCTCAATCGGATGACACAATTATCACCAGTACTGAGGCTATTTCTAACATTTTGTAGCCAATTATGGAAGTATCGGCAGGTTCCATGGCCATTTCACAGGCAGCCGGATGAAACAATCAAAGGAAGCTTGCTGGAGGTTTGCACCTCTTCTGTGCATGCCTTGTACAGTGAAGAATTATTATATTATGAGGGCCTTTTAGAAACTACAAAGGCTTCTGACATATTCAAAATGATAGAAATTGTCTTTACCAAGCAACACGTGATTAGAAAAAAAATCTTGGTGTTCTTGACTCTGATGGCAGCACTGTGAGGTAGGTTATACATCATGTTTTGATATTTTGATAAAGAAAGGAACTCCTGTTTTTTCTATATCAGCAAGCGCTGGTGTTAGTCGCTGCCATCAGGCTTGAAAGAAATCTTATCCAAGATCACAAGCATCACTTCCTTCTTCAGAGCCACTTTTTCAAGAAGTTTCATCAAGAAGTAGAAACCAAATATGAAGTCTTTCTCCACACATAGAAGTTCTCTAACTTTCTACTAAACATCTTGAAACGTGAAACTACATTTCTTTTTTTTTTTTAAACTACATTTCAGAAAGCAGTTTCATTTATTTGAGGTAAGAACAAAGTCCCCTTTGGTAACAGTTTGATAGACAGGCCTACATTCAGATGTGAACTTATTTAATGGACTGGGTATGAGGGCATGGATGGATCGTCATAGACAAAACCTTCCAGAATTTCAGCTCCCTATTAAATTTTTCTCTGTGACTGATCTGCCTGAGATCATACCTTAGGTTATTCTCCTTCCCCACTTTTTTTTTGTCCCCATAACTGCCCTTCTTCCACTTAAAAAGAAAAAGTATATCTTTCATCCACCCAAAATTTAATATACCGCATTGTCTAGGGTGTAAAATTATCCAAAATAAAAAATGTTTGGGGGGTGGGAGATGAGGGTAAGGGGGATCAAATATATGGTGATGGAAGGAGAATTGACTCTGGGTGGTGAACACACAATGGGATTTATAGATGATGTAATTCAGAATTGTACACCTGGAATCTATGTAATTTTACTAACCGTTGTCAACCCAATAAATAAATAAAAAAAATAAATAAAAATTGGCACTGATTTTGAGAAAGGGACTCATTCTACTGACTAGGTTATAAATCATTTTGTAAATCAGATAATTTCCAATTCTTTGTTTTCAATGAAATTGAAGAAGGACCTAATCTAGTTGTCAAGAGATAGATCATTAAATATAATATTTGATGACAGACACTGATTTTAAGAATATAGTGTGAAAGGGATTTTTAGGTATTTGGGCAACATTGCTAGAACTGAATTCTTATCTCTTCTCACCTATTTATGTAAATAAGATTTCTCATGCTTACATCTATAAAAATAATAGGTAGGAATAGAATTGATGCAGAATAGTCTTTCATTCTACTAAGTGGTAATACTCATGCAGAGATAGATGAACTAATAGAAAAATGGCTTGATTCCTCTCATTAAGTGATGTAATTCCAATAAAAATAATTTTTACCTTTAATAATTATGACCAAAATTTGTAATATATTTACGTTGTCTTAATAAGTTATGTACTGCTAATAATTACAATGATAGTTAAAACTAAAATGAATTTTCAATACTTGAAGCCTTGCCATAGGAAATACATTTTTAAAATGCATTCACATTTTATGCAGAGAAATAAGATTGAGTAACCAATAAAAAGATTTGCAAGCAAAAAATTTACATTAAATTCAGATAAAAGCCTGTAGGTGGAAAAAAATGTCAAATTCCTCATCTGTTCACTAATATGTCCAACTTTTTCACTAGATCTCTTAGCATTTTATCATAGTTATTTTCTTCTCTGTCTCTGAAAATCTGAACTTCTGGGCTGTCTCTGAATCTGTTTTTGTTGATATTGTTTCTTCTCTTGACCATGAGTTACTTTTTCTTGCTTTTTTTGTGTACAGTATAATTTTTGTTAGGAAGAACATTTTGTGTAAGATATTAATAGAGACTGAAGAAAACATGTATCTCTCAAAAGGGAAACACCCCTTTTCTATCAGGCTGCTGGAGTGGGAACTCAGTCAATCTGAATGGATTTGATCAGAGTTGGAGCTTTTTTTGCACCTGTGGTTTGATCTGGTTCACCACCACTGGCTTCAAATATTTAGAGGTCATTATCCAGACTTTCCTTCCAACAGGACCCGGTATCAGAGTATTGTAGATTCCATGAACCTTCTTGTGCTGTGGAGTTCAACTCCCAAATTTTGGAACTATGAGTGATCACAGATACAGCCCAGGTGGCATGGTTTTGAGTCACTGAGGAGTTTTCTTTGGTATCTAGTTCTGCTCATGCTTCCTGCACCTGAGGAAATATCTTTCAGCCGGGTTGTCCCTTCCCTGGCTTTTGGAGTGCTGCTGCTCTGTGCCCTGAAAGAGTTTCTCTTAGCTCTTCTGTGCAGCTATTAATCTTTGTAGTTAAAAGTTTGGAGTGCCTAATTCCTTTTTCTCAGCTGTCCATCTGTGTCCCCATCATTCGCCATCTTTTGAAAGAGTTTAGCACTTGGGAGAGTCTCTGTGTACATCAAAGGAAAATCTCTCTCAGCTTTCCTTCTCTGGTCCCTAGCTTTGGGCATTTTACCCTCCATATTCATTTACCCGTGAGTAAACATTGGTAGGTAGGTGCATATTCACCGAGTTAGATGGGGTTCCTAGGGTTATAGCCCATCACGTCATCTCACACACAGCTGCTCCATGTTTGTTTAATGTTTAGCTGGCTGCTTCTTACCCGTCTATGGGGTAAAAAGATCTCTCTAACAAAGGGTTTGTATCTTTCTGGAATTTGCTTTATTTAGGCATCTTTATAGCCTGTCAGGCTTTCTTTGTAGCTTATGTTATTATTTATTTATTTAAAATTTTTGCTTGTCGGGGTGGGAACAATGGTTTGTTGTGACTTCCTACATCCAAACCAGAAGTCCTGTTTAAATATAGGTTAAAACTGGTGATCGTCAGTATCAAATCATTTGTTTTTCAGATTCCATTAATTCCACTTAAATGTGGCGTGTCAACTTGATTTCAAGAGATTAATACATACAATACGCCAAGAATCATGTCCTTTAGAACTATTTAAACTTATGATGAAAAATTTTAGATGTCAGCTGAAAAAATTTAAGGGAATATGTGGTTTTAAATACATGACTGATCTCAGCCATAATAATAAAGGTGGTCTTTTCTTTCTTGATCATGGGAGTTAGGGTGACTGGCCTAGCTTTGCTTCAGGCTGCGGGCGCTCTCAACTTGGTTTCACTCCTCTTTCTGCAGGCGGTCGTGGAATGGGGTCAAAGCCTGTCACCTTTTCTTTAGCTGGGAATTGAAGACATTTGGAACAACCTAGAACTCTTCTGTAAAAATACATCTTAAAAGCTACCACTTATTTATTTTGTAATTGTCATCTCAGATATATAATTTTTAAATATCTCTGATTTGTATAAAGCTAAGTTTTAATTTCCAACCCAAATGTAATGCATTTTAGAATTCAGAATTGTTCCTGGATAAAAAGAATTGTTACAGCAAATTTTACTTTATCAAGTCAGCAATTCAAAATAATCTATTCCAAAATAAATGCTGTTCAATGTATAATGTAGGAAATACATTTACTTTTTTAGTATATCACTTATAATAAATTATCTATTCAATTTTCCTTCTTTTAAACCTAAGTTTTCATTATATAACAGTCACTTTGGCATTGCATCCAACCAGAGTTAAAAGATTATAAAAGTGCTTTATATTACTCAAATTAAAACAAAAAAAGGCAATCAGTTTTGGATACGTTGCTGACTTTACCAATTGATAACTAAGAGTAATTTAGCAGAATTATTTGGATGGGAAATTGGCTACATTATTTCTTTTTTGGGATGTTTCTTATGGTGTCAAGTAACTAGATAGTCCACGTACAAATGATTTTTTTTTTCAGTCTCTATCAATTCAAGACATAATTGTTTGGACAGAAAAGAAAATGAAGTTTGTCTTTGTTTAATATCAGTTCCTTCTAATGTAAGTTAACTATGTAATCATAATTATCAGAGGACTGAAAACTAATTTAAATGAAAGTTTTAAATCCTCAAACACTTCAGAGGTAACCTGACAATTAAAATGCTTACTATAAATCAGTCTTATGTTTTCACTAAAGCAAGTTCCCAAGAAGCCGAAGGACCCTAGTTTTCCTGATTACTTTATGAATATAAAAACAGCCCAAAACTTCACACTTCTCGCTAAGTTAGTCTGTCCTTCCTCCATAATTAAAAATATTTTATGTAGTTCGTAAAGTTCTGAATATGGTAAATCTTACTTTGCAACTTTCACTTGACAACTAATAAAAACAACCAGCATTTAGTGAGCAGTTATTGTATGCAAAGCCCTTTACAAGAGTGATCTCATTTGATCCTTATAACATCCTATGAAATAGGCATTATTATTATTATCTCCATTCTGGAAATGAGGAGGCTAAGCTTAGTGAAGTCAGACAACTTGTCTACAACATCACCGTAAGTGGCGTAGCAAGGATTTGAACCCAGGTCTGTCTAATTCCAATCTACCTAACCACTCTATTTCCCCAGTCTATTTCATGTGTTGAGTGGTCATATTCTAAGACACCAAGTATCAAATGTTGCTCTTGACATACACACGTTTTGTTTTATTTAGCTATTTCTACAATAATGCCATGTAACAAAATACTCCAGAAACAATGCGTCCAACAGTTAACATGCTTTTCCTGATCCTGGGCATATGGGGCAGGCAGGAAGACCCTGTTTGGAGCTGCTGGTCAGCTGGGCGTGGCTTCAGGCTGAGAGCTGGGTCCGCGTATGCTCCACACGTTACCATGTTCTTCTTGGACCGGCAGCTCCCTAAGGCCAGTTTGTCTTATGGCAAATCCCAGGAGTGTAAGGGTATAATTTAAACCATGCAAGCATGTTTTGAACTTCTCCTTGCCTCACATGTGCTCTTCATCATTGGCCAAAGGAAATCACAGGACCAAGTCCAAAGTCAGTGAGGCAGGAACAGAGACTCTACTCCATGGGAATATATCTGTATATATACCGTTCCCAAAGCAGAGACTATTTCTAATACTAATTCAGTCGATCACATGTGGCTTGTGCAGTGCTATGGACAGCATGCTTCCCTTTGTTATGGTAAACATCGTCCATGGTAAATCTATGTAGTGAAGGTGTGTGTGTAAGGCAGATCCGACATAGAAGAGAAACAGAAGCGTATTACAAATGATTACATGGTGTTTCTCTTTTGATGAGTCAAGTTTAAATGTTTATACTAATTCTTGAATTTGTTTTAAAGTAAAAGATCTGCTATTTGGAAAAATAACTCTAATAAGGCTTAAAGTTATTTTAAAACAAGGTAGATTATTTTAAAATACATATATACATTAATAAAAATTAAATTACACCTTGGTTTCGAATGCCATTCTCCTAAAAAAGGGAAAAGTATGAAAAAGGGGGAAAAAAGAGTAACTTGACAGTAGAGAAACCTGACAAACTACTTCAACCAGGTCTCCAGGTTACTATCAGCAGCAATGTCGTGCTGAGAGTATGTACTCCTGCCATGAGGTGGTGAGATGGCACAGGTCTGTCACCTTCTACCCAAAACACAACCCAAGATAAACATCAGAAAAGTTCCAATTGAGGGACACATGACAAAATATCTGACGAAAACTTCTCAAAATTGTCAAGGTCATTGAAAACAAGGAACATCTGAGAAACTATCACAACTAAGAGGCCCCTAAAGAGACATGACAATTAAATGTCAAGTGGTGTCCTGAGACAGCCAAGTACATTAGGTAAAAACTAAGAAAATCTGAATAAAGTATGGACTTTAGCTAATGATGAAGTATCCATATTGGTTATTAATTGTGACAAATTAACCATACTCATGGAAGATAATAGGAGGGGAAATTGCGTGGCATATGTTGAAACTCCGTACTGTCTATAATTTTTCTATCAATGTGAAACTATTCTAAAATTTTTAAAAGTTTACTTTAAAAATATTAAATTGTAGTGATGTAAAATAAAAAGAAATAATAAAAACAAATTAAAAAATAAAAGCAAATACTGGAAAAAAATGTTTAAAGAAAAAAAACCACAGTGCTACTAAATAATTGTGGCAGTTGGGAAAACCAAAGCTAAAAACAATTTGACTATTGCTAAATATGTCTCATTGTAATTATTAATATTTGACCTTTAAACATTTTGAGCTGGTGTCCTGAAGGAATTGTCTTGTAACTTCCTATGACAGCGCTAGGAAGGTTCAAATGCCAGTCTTATGGAACCAAAGTCCATTTATTTGGTAGCCTCTCTCTCTCTCTCTCTCTCTCTCTCTGTCTCTCTCTCTCTCTCTCTCTCTCTCTCTCTCTCTCTCTCACACACACACACACCCATGCAGATTGTGTGTGAAGTACCATCCGTCCTCACTGTAGTTTCTTGTTCTCCTTTTGTTTCTGGACTCCCCCCACCCACCCACCGTCACCGTCACCATCATCCTTGGCACTTCTGGCCACACAAAACAAATCCACTGTTACTACTCTGTGTTTCTCAGAAAAGGAGCATGGACAGGAAAGCGCTAGAAGGAGGACCTGGGCAGTGAGGGATGGGTCTGGAAACATTGCAGCATCAGTAAGAGGAAGCTGGTCGAGAACATTTCAGAACTTTTCCAAAACCAGTGATAGTATAGAATGATTGAAAAACTCCATTAGTCATTATCAAAAAAGGAGGAGTAAACACCCTGTCAGTGTTTTTTTGAGTCAATAAAACATTCATGGAAGACTTGGTTGGATTTTGCTAAAGCTGAAATGGCTTCAGGTATCAGTGCTCTGTGTGTGTGTGTGTGTTCTGTATTTTACTGTTTCTCTTGAAATGAACCATGACATCCCATTTCTGGTTCATATGTTTTAGAAAAAAAAAATGAAAGCATATTGTCAGTCATGTAATATACAGTGCTTCTTGACATGTCTATTTTTAATTAAAACACATTTTAATTAAAAAAGGAGAGAGCAATTTTAAGAAGAGAAGCTCTCTGCCAGATGGTGATTTCCTAATTTACCTCAAATGTGTTGGGAGCCACATGACTCATTTTTGATTGGCTTGTGTTTGTGCATTGTAGAGAATAGTAATTTTATTATGAAAAATAACCAGCCACAGCATCTCTTCTAAGTGAGGTAATTAGGTGTGTGTGGGTCATTGGCATTAGTGAATGTGTCTTACCGATATTCACCCAGAAATGCTAATGGCATCAGTAAGATTTTGGGTAAAACTTTAATGTGTGCACTAGTAGATAAAACCCCTACAATATCAGATTCAGGTTTGCAAATCTGGATCACATTTGAGTGCCAGGCCTGAGAGCCAAGAAATACTGATGGGTGGGGGCCCACTCATAGTGGTGGCCAGGACTCCCAAGGAAGCAGGGAGGGAGGGATAATATTGTCCTTCCCTTGCTTTTTTCCATAGCTTCGTGTCTCACTGGATTCATGACCAAATTGGATTTCTTCACAAGCTCTGTCCTCCACAAACATACGCACCTCTCACATTCCACATGTATAGACTGTAGGAAAGATACATAGTACTATGCAGTCATACCGCACATAGCACACTGTGTACTAGACTACAGTGAATGTAGTTCTGTGTCTGTAGACGACAGGGAGAGAAAACAGGTGGACCAGAAGGTAGTCGTTGCTCTAAAGAAGTCCTTCCCGGTTAGAGGGAGCAGAGTGAAACTAACACGGAAGCAATTCTAAGTCACAATTACAGGCTGTGGTTAAGCTACACCTAAATTATCAAAGTTTAACTATCCTAGAAGGAACCAGCAGTGACATTCTCTGGATGTGTGACTTGGGCATGCCAATGAACATCTGAGTCTATTTCCCCACCATGAAAATAAGTAAAACCTGCCTATTATAGTAATTGCAAGAAATGAATACAATAATGACTATTAAAACATTTTGTAATAGTCAAATAGTGTAAATATACTTTATTAATACTGAGTTCAGAAATATTGTTTTTCTTAGATTTGAATATTCTGTTGTCTGCAAAAAAGTCCAGTGGCATTGATGTTGTTTGTGGGTTTTTTTGTTTTTTGGTTTTTTTAATATCTTCTCTGAGGCTAAGGAGAAATGAAGTAAAAAAAAATGTTCTAGGTATTTTTGAACTTTAAATGAACCAAAAATCATTATTTTTAATCAAGCTTTGAGTTTATAATTTTAATCATTCGTGAGAAGCTCACAGTTTCCTTTTTCTTGCCCAAACTTAATCCCTGAATCATGATTGGTATTAAAATAGCTCTAAAAATGAGAATATCAGTTGAAGGCATTGTCAAAAACAACCATGTCTTTCAAAACAAGGTGCCATTTTATTCAAACTCCTGGGATGAAATATATTCAAATTTGAAAAGAAGAAACTGTTCAGTGGACTCAGTGAGAAGATTGTGCTTTCTAGTATCTCTAAAAGAATGTTTTAGCATTTAAACACTGAGTTCCTAACCACAATTTTAAGAAATGACAGAATTAGGATATTATATTGATTCTTACAAGTTACGATGTAACGAGATAAAATTCATCAACAAGTTGTAGAAACTTAAATTTTAGACTTGATGATCTTCACTAGTAATAAAATCTGAGTCCTCTTGTAACTCAAACTCACTTGTGGTACATGCCTCAGGTTTTCCATTCAGTTTTGGGCACAGCAAAGGTACCACATCATAGAATTCATCAATAATTAAAATTAGTGTGAGAAATGGGAGTAAGAAAGTGAAGTATCCTTGAGTGTAACTCTTAGACGTCAGATATTTGACAGATGTCACATATATCTTGAGGTTAGTTAACATTAATCTTGCCAAAACACAGTTTTACTTCTAAATATTAAAGTGTGTTTACACAAAGGCTATAAAGACATGGCTCATTACTTTTACCAAAATGCCGTTGATATGACAGTGCTGTAATTTATCTATCTAACTCCTACTTTTTATATTAGTTTACTTTGCATTGGCATGATTTCTAAAGTGTTCAGATCTTTTAAATTTGCATTTCAAAGTAGCTATAAAATATGTATTCCATTGCAAAACATTAGCATAAAGCGGTTCAGTATTATATATTCTGTCGGAAATGCCAGGAAGAATTCCACAACTATTGCATTTCCATCTGGCAGCATCTTCCTACACTGAAATTTTGCATAAATATTTCAGCAATAAAGTAAAGTTATGACACATAAACTCTTTAGGTTATATTCCAAATTGATAACCTCTTCAAAATTTAATAAGCAAAGGAACTATGCAATAGCAAGGAAATTACTATAGTGCTTTCCACCTATTTTGAACTGTCCTGGGGAAATAGTTCCTTCCTCAACACATATTTCACTCATATCTTACCTTTTCTGTCCATAAGGAATAACTGTTCAGTGGTTGAAAAAATGAATTCCTACCCAACATAGGTATGAATGTTTAAGTAGTCTAGCTGCCTTTTCCAGAACATTATTCAGCCTGAATGAAAGAGTTACGTGCCGAGTTAATGACAGGTGACTGTTGTAGAATTGGGATATTATAGACCAAGAACCTTCTATTTTATTTAAATGAATGTCATCTGTTTTAGTGCAAAGATAACATTCATCCTCAGAGCTACATTTTCCAAGATTGGTGATGATTGATGTGCTAACCAAGTTTCCAGAACCTCATTTATTTTTCACCAGTGATAACAGATAGCACCTCTGTTTTCACCCATGTTGTGCAGAGAATGTTCATATTTTCAAGTGTAAGTGATGATAGAGGTAGGAGAGGTGCCACTTCATATGCTACTTTACTTAATAATCTAACTCTGCAAATATTAAGAGGTGGCTAAGAGTCCCTCAGTGGAGTCAGGTAGAACTGGATATTAATTTGGCTCTGCCTCTTGTTGATTCTGCGACCTTGGGCAAGTTCCTTAAAACCTTTTATTCTTTTGCTCATCTTGAAAACAGCAGTAATGGTAATGTCCATCAGTGGGATTGTTCCATGAATTAAGAGAGAGAAAGTATGTAAGTGCTCGTCCAGTGCTTGGCATGAGAAAGTGGAAAAAATGTGAGGTTATTACTATTAAAACTGTTCTTGCTTTTATTATCATTGTTGTTATTACCCATCTGCCCAAACTTGACTAAATGACTTCTCTTGCATATAGTTATATGTGTGATTTACTAGCGAAAGAAGCCGGGTAGTCAGGGCACCTGGTCTGTAGCCCCAGCTCCATTACCTGCAGGGGTCTTCGGCTCAGTAATTTACATCTCTGACCCTCATTTCACCTATGCTTAAACAGTGTTAGGTTTGAAGATGATAGGCGAGGTCCCTTCTAATTCTGGCTTCTAGAAGACTAATGCTTATAGAACTAAGCAGTAGTGTTGGCCGCTTGACTTGTTACGCTTTACCCAAACATCCCAGCTGCCTTTCCTCTTCACCTCTGTGAGCCTGGTCCTATGCCTGTCAGAATGGACATGAGCCCATGGAATCGTGCTTAGCCCTTGTCAAAGTAAGGAGGTTTTCAGACTGTCAACTAAATAAATAAATAAGAATGCTGGCTGAGGCTGTCTCTACATACAGCACCAGTTTTACTAAACTGTCTTTGTTTTCTAATGTAAATTAGCAAAACAGTAGAATCTGTAGGTAGAGCCAGTTTGCTTGAATATTTCTTTTTTTATATGTATGATTTTGGCATCACATAGACTCCAAGAGAGAACTATTTCCTAGAGAATGCTTTTGACACCCACCTTTATGTAATGGAAACATGTACCTGGATGTAATACTGGTCACTGTTTGCGAGGGGCCCAATGGAGTCTAAATCTCCCATGTTCTCCCAAAAGGACACTTAAGTAGTGGACTAGAGCCCTATACTATGTATTTACATATTTACTTACTTGATTACTTACTAGTTTGTTTGTTATTTTCGATTGGCCACAGAGTAAACTTTAGGACTGTAATGTCACATACACGATGTATGACATTGTCATCCTCTTGCGCCACTAATTTTTATCATTTTTTTGTCAAGCATTTTTGCCATTTTGTCAACCATGGGGAGCTGAACACCACCATCAAATTATATTCCTAGCTATTGTTTAGTTATCACCTACTATGCGCTATACATACCCTGTGACCCAGCAGTTCTACTCCTAGGTATATGCTTAACAGAAATGCATACATATATGCAGCAAAAGACATATATAGGAAGGTTTGTAGCAGCAATTTTTATAATAATCTCAAAATGTTAACAACCCTAATGCCCATCAACAGTAGGTGGATGAATTGTAGTACAGTCACACTGTACGTAAAGCTTAGAGGAGATGTGCTTTATGTGCTTTATTCATAATCTTTAAAACTCTGCAAGTACTGTTATTCCATTTTACAACAAAGCAAGTGGAAGTTCTGAAAGCTAAACTGGCTGATCTAAAAGTGTTCACCTAGTAAGTATTGCATCCAAATAAAGCTCCGTTGGATTCTAAAGTCCAGACTTTCAGTTACACCTCGTGACTACTTAGTAATTGCCACTTATTAAACACTTTGTGCTGGGCCCCTACATGCTTTACATATATCATTGCATTTAACCTCGTCCCATTTTAATCTCACAAGAACTGCAAAGTTAGGAAACAAGTGGAAAAGTTGAGATTAAATCCCAGCTCCTTTGACCTCAAAACCCACATCCGTCTGTCATTACAGCATCTTAGATGGTATAAGCTAAATTCATTTTTCTTTAAATGAATTTATGCAGCATTTGGTGAAATTTTTGTGTGTGTAAAAATCAGAGATTGTATAGTAAAAAGGATTTGATTGTGTTGTAATTATCCTAAAATGCAAACTTGGGGTTATTAAATGTGATAGTTTG
The DNA here is from genome assembly GCF_036562045.2 of Rhinolophus sinicus. Lineage (NCBI taxonomy): Eukaryota > Metazoa > Chordata > Mammalia > Chiroptera > Rhinolophidae > Rhinolophus > Rhinolophus sinicus. The sequence continues at coordinate 28,872,020 of NC_133751.1, forward strand.
TTTTTTATTTTTTTCTCACTTTTAATTAAAATCAGTGTTGGTAAAAAAGGAATTGGGGGAAATTGATGTTTTCCTTATAATTAACTTGATATTTTTAAGGTTTATTTTCAAAGAGTAATAGTAGGACTGCCTCATACTTTTATCTGAAGATTGTTTGAAAGAAATTGATGCATACCTTCAAGGTTATTTTCATTTCTTAAAAAACAAAACCCACAAATTGTACTACTCTTAATATAGATTAAGAGAAAGTACCTAACATAACAATATAAAATTTTTTTAAATATATCTACCATATTTCAAAATTAGGTCTCTAGGTAAGAAAAGTATCCGTCAGCTCTTAGAGACCCAACAAGGATTCTCAGAAAACCTTTGGAGGAATTGATGTATCATTTTTTGCCTTGGACAATTCCTGAGACCTTCCTGCACCTATGGCTCTGTAAAGCTGCGGATATACAGATTTGTGATAAGCATGCCTCCCATTTGTGTATGGTTTCCCGGGCAGCACTGCAGTTTCCCACGGAGTCAGCTGTGCAGGTGTGAAGATGCCAGTGTTTGGAGAGGTAAAGGGACTTAACCCAAATCCTCGGTGCTGGTGCATGACAGAGCCAGGAATCAAACCCAGATTTCTGAACCCAACTCCAGTCTTTCCCTGACACAGATCACTTATTCTTGTAATAATCCAACACATAATTGCTGATGTGTTTTCAAAGAGTTGGGATTTTCAACATTCTGTGTCCTTGATAACATAATTACCACAGAGTAACTATAAGACTTAAATTATTTTTAATGCTATTGCTGTAGGAATGGATGCATTTCATGATATACATTACTGAGTAAGAGATGAAATTGAAAGATAATTTCTTGCATCAATTGTATTCTAATATCTCCTACTACTTTATGGTACATTTGAGTACACAGCAAGATGGGTAGAGAAATCACAGATCATAGCATCTGGTAGGAACCTTAGAGTTTGTAAGACCCCTTGTTTTACAAAGAGGGGAGACTGACATGAAGAGAGGGGCCCCCTATTATATAACATTTCTGGGGCAGAATGAGGGAAGAAATCATCCACTGTCTCCAATAGCATGGAGGATGCAGACCATTACCAATACTAGATAAGTTTGGGAGCTCCTGAGATGAGATTTTTTTTTTTTTAATTCACTGATATATTTATTTGTTTTTCATTCTCACTGTTGAAAAAGACATAGAATAATAAAAGATATTTTCCCACTGGTTGGCCAAGCCTTGCTTCTTCTGGGTCTCAGTCGCTCCTTTGTTGTTTGGGATCATAAGGGACTTTGGAGCTACTGTAGACATGACAGTGATCACATCCATTGTCTATTTTGGGGCACATCACAGGAGCCCCAGATTCCTACAATCATCTTGTTCTGTTTCCTACTGTGTTCACAAGGTGACATTCAGTTGCGTAAGTATACCAAGTGCTCTCTTGCCTCTGGTCCTTTGCACATGCGATTCCTTTGGCCTATAATGCTCTTTTGCCTTATGTCTACACAGCTAGAGTCTTCTCCCACTTTAGGTCTTAGGTTAAATGTAGAGTTGCCAGATCAGGTATAGGATTCTCAGCCAAAGCAAACTTGAATCTCAGTTAAACAACAATTAAACTAAATTCTTCAGCGTAAATATTTCCCAGATATTGCATGGGACATACTTATACTAAAAAAATTACCCATTGCTTATCTGAAACTCAAATTTAACTCGGTGCCCTGTATTTTTTTCATTTAGACATGCCAGATTTACATACAATTAAATTTTTAAGATTTACATGCAATAGTGAGAAACTTACATGCGTTGTAAGAAATCATAGAGAGAGTTCTTGTGTACCCTTCATCCAGTTTCCCCCATAGTGATATCTGGCATAACTATACTGCAGTATCACAACCAGGAAACTGACAATAATACAATCTACTGACTTCATTCAGATTTCACCAATTTTATAAATGGTGTGTGTGTGTGTGTGTGTGTGTGTGTGTATGTGTGTGGTCTGTGCAGTTTTGCATGTAGATTTCTGCAACCACAACAAGCAACCCACATAGCAGTTCTATCATGAGGCTCCCTCACGTGACCCTTTATAGCCAAAGCTTCCTTTCTCCCTCTTTTCCTCCCTAAGCCCTGGCAACCGCTAACCTGTTCCCTATCTTTATAATTTGGTTAAGAGATGAACATTTCTAATAGCTATGTTCTTACTTTAACATGTACTGGGGAAAAATGAGCACATCAAAACCATGATTTTAGAGATATTGCTTAGGATAAAAGTAACTTGGGTATTTAAGTTTTGTAAAGGAGTCAACGTAAAGAAACATAATGAGTAAACACTTATGATTCAGGTGGTACACAGCTATGATAACAATTGTGGAGGCCATAGATGGTGTGTTTGGGAAACAGCACGTTTGAGCAGGGCAGAAGTGTGTTTAAGGGGAGACATCTGTTCACTCCTTTTTAATTCTGAAAGGAATATAATCAATAATGTTGTAAAGAGTTTGTAGGGTATCTGATGGGCACTTGTCTTATTAGGGAGACCACTTCATGGGCAGTTTAGGTTCCTGACCACTGCACTGTACACCTGAAGCTGACGCTGAATAACACTGAATGTCAACTGTAATTATATATATATATATATGGTCACAGGATGTGGAGTACAGATAGGGAATAAAGTCAGTGGAAATGTAATGGCTGCATGCGATGTCAGAGGGGTAGTAGATTGGGGGAGGGGGTTATCACTTTGTGAGGTGTATAAATGATAAATGTCTATTACATTGTTTTGTACACCTGAAACTAATAATAAAAGATTAACTGAAAAGAGGAAAAGAAAAAATAGGGCAGATTAAAAATGAAATTCTTTGAGGTTATTATATGACCTGAAATCCTGAAAAAAATTAAAGTAATAGTTGCTTTTAAATGTGAGCTGGGCATTCCAAGCCAATACTCCTAGTCCAGTTTTCAGGACTCAGTTACAAATTCAGCTGGTTACCTCCATACATTTGAGCAGCGTGAGTGATTAAGTAAATATTATACCCTGGCTGATTCTCTGCTAATAGAATAGAAATTATCATGTGACAGGCAGAGTCGAAACTTTTAAAGTTTTCATTAAACATAGCTTTGTTTTTCCACATGTAATTCTTAATTACTTAGTTCTTAATGCATCAAAGGGAAAAAATAAGGTAGGGATGGGAATATCTGGGCAGATTTCATAAAAACTAAGGAGAGGAGTTTGCATAAGTCTCCAAAACTTGCTTATATTTTCATGTTCAAAAATAGAGGATGAAGAAGCAGGGATAAAAATATATCACTCTTTGGATCGAAGATATTATTATTGTTACTTGCTTCATTCTTCCTGCAGGTGTGATAAAAAAAAATGCATTTTTAAAAGAGAGAGCCTTAAGTACCAATATCTAGAGAGTGCCAAAAAAATGTATACATATTTTAAGATAACAACTCTTAAAATGTATATACATTTTTCGCACCCCTGGTATTAACTTTTTCTTCATCAAGTCACCCTTTGTAGTAATAAGAATAGATTCTCCACCCTAAATGTATTTATGTATCTTCTCCCTGGTAAACTAGAACCATATGGGGAATCCAAAATAAATTCTGAATCAGAAGAAATGCAATATCGCTTCCATTAAACACCGTCTCCCATCCTGCTGTACACAAAGTAGGCATTGAATAAATATTTGTTGGCTGCTTCATTGATTTAATTTAGGATAACGTTGACTAGTTTAACAATGACTCTAAAAGTTACACATTGTGTCATTTCCTAGTGAATTGCATTTTATGAAAGTGTTAGCACTAGAGTTATTTTAAATTTTCATTTGCTTTCATTTCCCATGAACTTCTAAATAACAACAAAATTGAATGAAAAATTCTGTTACTCACTGACTTACAATTCTGAAAACAAACCAAATCTGTTATTTCAACTAGATTCACTCCATAATTTCATTACACTCTAAAAAAAAATAAATTTAGTCAGCTTTTACTGAAAATATACAATGGAAATGGGTTGGTGCTACAGTTAGTGTAATCTTTAACACAAGTTATTCTAATTCTGGCTCTTAATATAAAATAATTTTGTGTTGGAGAATCTTGCCACATCTTAATTAGAAATATCATGTTACTATATATCTAGAGGCTATATCTGTAATATTTATCACTGCATTAATTCATAGGAATTTTCCCCTGGATGTTATGAAGAGAGGCAAGCAGTGAATATTCTCTTTCAGAAAAAAAATGCGTCTGGAGTTTCTCAATGGCTGTTTCAGATAGAAGAAAGCTTCATTTCATGCTCTAAATTGTATGAAGCAGACTCCTATAACATTCTTCCTATTGGAATTTTGAAGAATGTAAAGTGAAGAAAGAGGATGGGTGAAAATGGCTTAATGCTTATTTAAAATTAATTGATAAAAAGGACTATTGATGCCAGGGTTACGCTTACTTTCAAATCTGGTGGAGTTAGAGGGGCAAACAATACTAAGAGAACTAGTAGGGTTAGCATTTTTTTAAAACTTTATGCATGGAAATACAATAGCTGTTTATAAGAAGCAAACTTGTAGCATTTATTCCACATCTAGTACTAGAACTGTGTTAGGAAGAAAACTGCAAATAAGACTCTATTTTTATTCTTCATGGCAATATTAAAAGAAAGAAACTACAGAAAGAAATGGATTCTTCTTGTGTTTTCTGTCCTGTTAATATGCTAAATGTAAATGGATTGGCAAAGCTAAATCCATTGCGTCGCAAGGATGGATGGAGCTTTTGGCTGTTTATTGACAGAGCATTTGCCAAGTCCACTAGTTGCGCCACAGTTGTGCCCAGCTTACAGAAAAAAGGAGTCTTTGGGTCACATCGGTAGCTCTCTGGAGTTGTCCCACCTGCAGACATTACAACAATCCAGGCTGGGCAGTGTGGACTAGATGCTTTTATAAACACACATAGAAACACATGCACACACACGTGCATGCCCATGTTTATTGGGGAAGAGTTTAAAGTCCTCTAAAAGGAGGAAAAGGCACCTAATAATTTAGTCCCTGGAAGTCCATCAGAGGGCATAAATCAATGATACTCATCCCAATGCAGAGTATCCCTTGTGTTGAACCCTCCCTCCCCACCCCTACCCCCACACCATTACTGTGTCAGAGTAAAAACAAGGAAATGACTAGATCAAAACAGCTGGGGCCGCGGACATTTGTTTTAGTCATTAGTGCACAGGAAGGTGACATTATATAAGATCAGATAAAATCTGAAAATCAGTTTCCTCAGATGCATGAAATAGAAACTTGATAAGCATCTATTACATTTCTGGTACTTACTATTTATCCTGGACTAAAAATGCTATTCAATTTCTTGAAGAAAGAGTTTCTCCATTCCTTACTCTTAATAACCCTGATTCTCCTGGTCCCCTCCTCTCTGCAACCCTCTAACCGACCCATCAGCATCCTCATCTCTCCCCCACCCCCACCCATCCCTGTCACCAAATCTCTGCCATTTCCCATCTTACTGTATTGTTCCTGGTGAGGATAAATTTGACCTGAACAATTTAAAGTTGAATTTCTTTGGGGAGATTACAAACCCTGGGGAGATAGGATCCTACTCTTTTTCCTACAGCTTCATGAAATCATTTTTTTCCCCACTGCTTTATTTTAGAAATTAAGAGGAGTGGTTTAATTCAAAATGTTGGGGGGAAGACCAGTTCTGTTCATCAACAAAATTCCTTTTAGGATTGACTTTTTATTTTCAGTTTTATGCTGCCCCTGGAATGTTCTTGTGGGCAATAAAGAATCTCAACACACCTACAGTAGCATGTGTGCTTGGCCACGCCAGTGCCTTCTCTCTGTGATCAAACCAGAGTTAATTCCCTCAGAATGGCAGGTCCACGTTCAGGCTTTGGTGGAATTTTTCGTTTTGTTTTGGAGGTGGTCTACCACTTAGCAAGACCCTGTTGCTATTTCTATCTTAAGCATAGTAGACAGAGCAACCTGATAAAACTTTTGATTTTGGTGCTGAGTTTAAATGAGGCATTTTATGGAGGAAAAAAAAAGTCTGAGGCAATCCTGAGCTTAACTACTATTCATTAGCTAATTAGACAACTTTGTCAGTAGAATCAAGTTTCTTGGCTTTTTTTTTTTTTTTAATGTGTCTAGGATCTGAAAGAGTTAAGCATCCAAAGATGCCTAATTTACTCCCTAAGAGTAGTTTAAGCCCTGGGAGAATTTTGACTCATTACGGTTTTTAACTTTCTGTCTGAAGGAGCAATTCACATGGAGGCAGACAGAACAGAGCCTTCATTATAGTAGAAACATGCATTGTGAGCCCCCTTTATGTCTTGCAGAGGCCATGCAGAAGAGAGAGCAGTTGTAAATTATACTTTTCACAGTGCTTCCCAAAGAGCACATGGCAAATGAATTCAATTCTTTTAAACCAAATTGAATATCTAAAGGAAAATAAACCCGAACAACCAACTTAGTTTTATGTGTTCCTTTCCCATAATTTCACTGCTTTATTTGAATTGGATTAGATCAAATTTAAGATAAAACACCTTTACACAAATTTGTAGAATGAGCTTTAGAAAGAGAGAGAGAGACTTGTTTCAGTTATGGAGAGATAGCTTTCCCATAATTGACTATCACTTGTATTCATAATGTTGCACTGTCTAGCAATGGTGGCTTTTGTTATTAAAATAAAGCTAAGAAAAACCTAAATTCAGGAGAGAGACCCCACAGAACCAACGAAGATCCTCACGTGTAAAAATGCAGAGCAGACTAAGGATAAAACTCTCTTCTCGTATATATTTCAAAATTATTGATAATAACTGAAATTCTAGGGAGATGTATATTTTTCAGATAATGGATTTGGTACAAAATCTGCACATACCACACACACACACACACACAGGACTCCTGTATAGGACAGGAGTTACTGGCATAGGGAGCAGATTGTTTCAGGGAAAAGACTTGCTGTGTAGAGTTGGATGACTCAAGTACTAACCAAAGGTTAGGAATGAGTTCTGCTAGAGCATTTCAGAAAGCGTTTCATTTGTCCTGTTTTTGGAGTTAACATATTTACTTTATTGAAGGGGTTCCCCCCCATTATATCAATATGCATAAAATCCTCATAAGAAGGAGTAAATAGTATTTATTTATTTACTGAAGCGAGAAACAGTTACTGAGAATTTACTAAGCACCAGGTACTCTCCCGGATATGTAATGAGAACACGGTAAATATAACACAGGCTCTACCCCTGTAATCTCACCTTCCAGAAGGGCTACCAAATATAATGAACAGAGGGATAATGTGACAGTGCCACGAGCGCTGACATGCAATCAATCGGTCATGGGAAATCAGGTTAAGAATAACTGACTCTCCCCCCCATGAGTAGGCAGAGGGGAACGCTTCTGCTGGAGTGGGAGGGTGGGAGTGATGATATGTGAGCCAAACTTTGAAGGATGAGACTTTGTACCTGGGGAATGTTGGTGCATGAATAGCAGCAAAAAGACAGAATTAGAAGGGGCTTGATTTAATACAAAACCAGAATCCAGCAATGGCTGTCATGGAGGCAGCTACAGTGGGTATGTCATGTAGGCTTAAAATGATGCAATCAGTGAAAAATCCACCAGGCAGCCTAGAAAATAGGTGAGCTGTAGATGACTGGGAGATAATAATGTGCACTTACGAGAGGCTCTCTTGGTAGAGGAAATAAAAATGCAAGCACAGTATTGTGAGTTGAAGTGCATGTGGAATTTCATATGATATTTGAGTCAAATGTCTATATAACTTAGTCCTCATCAATCTTTTAAAGGACAGGGAGAAAAAAATCATGACTATATGGTGATAGGTTTCAGAGTTACATAAAATGGTGTGAGAATTCATTTTGCATAAAAGAAATGAGGATTACGGATCCCTTATGTGTAACAGGAATCAAGTCTTTGCCCGGCCTCTGATGGGTCATGTGACCTTGAGAAAAGAAATTAACCACTTTGAATCTGTGTCTTGATTTTTAAAATGGAAATGATGCTACCTGCTTGACAAGTTAATTGATTAATAATTAAAAGATGCCACATAGATAAAAGTGTATGGTAAACTGTGATATACATATTAAAGATAAGGTAGTATCAAAATAATTAATATAACTTTAAAATTTGCAAGACGGAGTTGACTTGAAAATGAATAATATGCCGTAAACTGGGAATTGGAGTAGAACAAAAAAAATGCAAGGTGGGGCTGGGGTAGGGATAGTAAAGAAACCTAGTCTTTAAATCCGTAATCAAAGGATTGAATGTTACTCTAAGAAAATATGTCCTCCTATAAAAGAACCATGAGTCATCCAATTCATGAGTAGGTAAATCTTAGACAAGGAAAGCAGCTCTAGTCTCCTGCAGTTACTGTGAAAAGCAGGCCTGTTGTGAAAACAGACCCATAGATGTGACTTTTGTGTCCCTCTCTTGCTTGGGAGCTGACAGCACAAAAGCTGAGGTGACAGGCCAAGATGAGTTTAATAAATGGCACCTTAGAGCAAACACGTACCCAGAACTTTTCACTGCCAAATAGTGCATGACTGGACAAATGTAAAGATCTGGACCCAGAGGAGCCCTCTCTGGTTGTCTGAAGATGCTCTGTGCAAACATCCTAAGGAGCCCAGGGACCATTACGCTTCCACTTTCTTTCTAATTTACGATCATGTAGCCTTACAACTTAGACTTTAGCAGAGCATCAGCAGTTTCTTGGAAATGGGGACTGTCATTTAAAAGAATTTACATATACTGGTATTCACTTTTTTGGTGTATAATACTATCAGATTTAACAAATGCAGAGATCTGTGACCACCACACAAACAGAAAACAGACCAATTCTAAGATCCTTTGTAGTCAGATTCTTCCTTTATCTCTAACCCCTGTTCTTACTCCTATAGTATTGCCTTTTTCAGGATGTCATATACATGGAAATTTTCAGTATGCAGTGTTTTGCTGGTTTAGGTTGTGAGCAAGTTATTATAAAAGTACGTCTAGACCACGCCATCAAAAGAAAGCAAAGCTCAGATTCAGCGGGAGATAGGATTAGTTTTAGTGAAGCATGTGCTGTCTCTTCATTCTTTGTTACGTGAGGTTGACAGGATTATGCTCTCGTAAATGCTGGGTGCATGGGGCCTTTCTTCTCAGTAGCTTTCTATCACCGACAGAGCCAGACTTTCTTCCACAGTCATTTACTGACCACTTGTTTTTGTTTTGGTTTTTAAGTTTATTGAAAAATGCGGTACAAGGAGCAAGACCAAGCACATATCTAAACACTATAGCCACTTCTCTGACTACAGAAGGCCAAAACAGCAGACCTAATTATTGCCTATTTAATCTAAGGATTTTGCCAATTTGAATCTGCTGCCGTAATTCCTGTTACCATGTTTCCCCGAAAATAAGACCTAGCCAGACCATCAGCTCTAATGCGTCTGATGGAGCAAAAACTAGTATAAGACCTGGTATTATATTAATTAATATAATATAACATAATTATATTATATAACATAATTATATTAATTAATAATTATATTAGTTATAATAAGACCGGGTTTTATATTAATTTTTGCTCCAAAAGATGCGTTAGAGCTGATGGTTCGGCTAGGCCTTATTTCCAGGGAAACACAGTAATATGTTATCAAGAAATGTAAACAACTACTGTATATGATTAATAATTTTTTAAAAATTTTACAAAGCGCCTTCATTTTTGTCACCAAAATAATCTACTCGAGAGAGATTTGTAAAACCACCAGCCTGGGGCTGAGCTCCTGGGCAGGTGTTTACTCTGAGCATTTCTTGGTGTTGGTGGCTTGTTTTTAAATCAAGATGTGGTGCCCAATGCTGGTGATTTGGAGGCGAGTGGCCTTTGTCTCTGTTTTGATCAAGAAGCAAGAAGTTCTCCATCATGTGCTCCCTGGTGCCAGGTGTCTGCTGGGAATTTCTCAGTTCTCCTCAGACAACGTCTGGCTTATCCTCACTTTTATTCAATGTTTGAGTGTGTTCTATGTGCCAGGCTCCGTTCTTGACACTTGGAGTAAAACAGCAGACAAAACAAAATTCCTAATAGAGGGCTTGGATATAACAGATTTGGAGAGAGACGATTAGCGCATGTTGAATGTAAGAGAAATATTAGATATCCATGGAAATTTGGGTTATATCTGGAGTTTGGTAGAGAAGTATAGGACAGAGATAATACATTTGAGAATTCTTGGCATATATGTGGCGTTTAACGTCAGATGGCTAGGTTACATGCAGAAGGTACCAGGTCATCTTCTTGTTTCAGGTTTCTTAGCTAAAGTGAACTAGAAACCTGAAACAAGATGAGTAAGTCTCATTCTCTCAGATATTAAAGGCCTTTTGCAGTTCGGCCAGAGTTTTCTGGATAACGGTCTCCCTCCCTCCTTCCTCCTTTCTCTCCCTCCTTCTTTTCTTTCTTCCTTCCACTGAAAATTTCTCCTATTTATATAATGAAATATTTGTCAGTCATTAAATATATATGAGAAGTAGTTAATAATGAAGTTGATTTTTAATTATTCACATGTCTAAAGAGCCAAGGAGATAAAATGGACCATTTTGTTCATTCTTAAGTGTGTTTCCCCACTTCCAAATTTTATTAAAGAGGATGGTGAAGAATTTTGTAGTCTTTGCTGTAAAAGAGAATGCAGCCCATGAGTTTTCCTGAAGAACTTTTGTACAGCGTGAGGAAACATTTATTTTCACTGCACTTCTCAACTCTCGAGTGTTTGGATTGTTAAAGTTGCCCAATACGGCCAAGATTCAGGAATAACACAGATCTTTCATAATGTGGTATATGATTAGTTACGTTTTACCAAGAACTGCTCTTTCTCTTCCTGAAACTAAAACCAGCCACACAGATGGGCTGCGAATTATGTGGAAAGTGTCCCTGTGTTCACCATTCTGAAGTGACTCTTCCCTTTCTACTTCATCTCAGCCACCCACAGGAACACTGGGAAGCCCAGGAAAAGCTTCCTTTCGTAGACAGAAGCCCATGATATGTACATCTGACCATGAACCTGTCATTCCTAACACTGACCACGTTCCTCAGTCAAGGGGATTTTGACCCTTCTGTTTTTGCCCTGTCCATTGCCTGTCTCCAGACTGCTGTCTCTACACTGCTGGGCCCTGAGCTGAGCCCTCTAACAGAACTCTCCCCCAGGCTTTTTCTGCAGCCCCACCATCCATGATGTTGATCACCTTCTCCTGTATCAGGGTGACTTGTCCCTTCCAGAGAAAATTGCACCATAATTCAAAGAGCCTCAGTAACACTCACTACTTACCTCCTTTCCCTCTCTCTCATCTCAATGTCCAACTTTCGAAGATTTCCAGTTACAATCCTTTTCAAAATAAACTTACATTTGTTCTCCTTACCCTCCCTTGAGTGTTGATAGTTGATGATAACCAAGGCCTGGTTTAGGAAAAGTTCACAAGGAAAAATAAGTAACCACAATACAATTATGTTCCTTAAAAAGTGAAAGGAGCAGCAAAAAGAGGTTTAAAAAAATTGGCCTAATAAATAAATCTCTTTAATAAATAATAGTTGTGTTTTATGTTGTATGTAAGAAAATTAAAAATAATGCAGTACCTCTTATTTAAATAGTAAGCAAATTCTCCTCTTTCATAAAGAGCTGAATGAAATACGAGTAGAAAGATGATAAATGAGCACAGCAGCTGCTACATTGATTTGAAAGCTGGTAATGTGATAGCAATGAACCCAAAGGATGACGGGACCTCACGGGTTGTCCAACAGTGAAATATTGAATAAATACAACAGCAATTGCTCCTCTCTGCCAGACAGATACACATCTGTGCAAGTAGCCTTCTGGCAGGCTTTGGTAGATAAAATTGTCGTGCCTCATTAGCTGGGAATCTGGGAGACCCCCAACAAAACACCCACCAGCCCAATCATCCCCCAAATAACTATTTTATCCAAATGCAGGATGATTACCTGGCATCTCTGTTCCGTACACCCTAACATTTGCTCAGGCGATAGCAGCTCATTCTGAGGGTGGTGTTTGGGATTGCAAATTGACGTTGTCTTGTTGAAGGTCATTTGGTTGGTATTATTTAGCCCTATTCCGCCAGAAAAATAGAAGTATAGTTTTTGATATTGATAATGAGTTCTATTTTTACTAGGTGCCTGGGGGAGAATAAAAAAAGGGAAATCAGAGCATACCTACATCAAAATAAGAAAATAAATAGAAATCTTTCAAGTTTTATTTGATGAAAACTATGAATTTCTTTGGACAAGCTAATTCTAAACTAGCCAGCATTGCCTCTTTATTTTTCTCACAACACTGCATACCTATTTTGAATGTTGCTGATTCCAAAAATAGGTTAATACAGAATTTGGGGATTTTCAAAAGGAAGAATACTTTTGGCTGTTTTTTTGTTTGTTTGTTTGCTTGCTGTCATCACTCTGACTACTGTCCATTGATCTCAAGATAAAAACTACATGTTAGCAAAGCTGGGAAATGGATTCAGAGTTTGAGGCAGGCTGCTAAATGACCCACAAAACACAATCTATGTTACTTCTAGAAGTTGAGCACGTAGTAGACACTCAATAAAAATACTTCTTGATTTGCTCCAAAGGACTCTATGGCCTTAAAGATATGAATTTCCTAGAACTATTGGTATAGGCATTAAATCATGTAAATGACCAGTGTCAATAAAAATAGCACTCACAGAGAAAGGAATCTTTGCTTCTGTTCCTTGCGCTGCAAAGGAGCAGGTTGTGTCTTTGGGACTTTGTGTCTAGCAAGTAGTAGGTGTCCCATGAACATTTCTTGAATGAACCTATAGCAGAAAATGTTCATAATATTCTCCCTGTGGCTTTCCTAGAGGCAATATTTCCTCCATTCTACTGTCAGAGATTTTAAAGTGCTTTGTGGTTAGGGATGGAAAGAAATTGAATGTCACCCCTGCAATATGGGCAGCAGAAATGAGGGATATAGCTAATGCAGAGGGATGTGGAAGTGACTGATTAGTTCAAAGTTTACCATAAATTCTCCACTCGACTAATTAATCCCTACATCATGCAAGAGTTTATGGGGCCCTTTCCTTCCAAGGTGGAATAGAATTGAGATAGTGTTTATCAAATTCCTGGTCATCAGATACTTTTATAGTTCATACACATGTATGCGCAGGATTGGGGGGGGCATCCATTCATTCCCTTAGATGTTTCTGGTTTGTTGATATTGTTTCAAAACTGTTTCAGTGCAAAATAAAGCACTTCACAGGCTTAGAATTAAGGCATCCTCTCCACACTGACTCTGAAATCTGGTATTTAGTCTCATGACAAGAATGGAGCCTGACAGTGATGCTGTGGAGTGATGCCTGTATCGGCTGAATTCATTACCGTCTTTACGCCTGAAAGAGAGAAGGATTTGGGGCGGGTACTGGAGAGATGGCAGGCTTGACAGGACTGTCTTCTGATATAAAGCATCATCATATTGGTCTGTCTCTACTGATGCTGCTCTGTAGACAGATATTCTACTTTTAGAATATTCTGTAACAGAAACTGTGTGTCACAGGTTATCACATGATGTTTCTCTATTAGGGGGTGGTATGTTGAGTCATATTAAATTTCTTGAGCGTGGGAGTTAAGTGCTGCAGTGTAAAGTGTGTATCACCACTAAGTGTCTAAAACGGTACCCACTCTAGTACTCTATCCCTTTGTCTTGATTACTTTCCCATTATATATATATATATATATATATATATATATATATATATATATACACACACACACACACATATTCCCTCCCTTGCACTAGAAAGTAAGGTCCACGAGGGCAGGGAGTTTGCCTGTTCCCCGTCGTACCTTGGTGTCTAAAACACTGCCTGGCATATGACAAGCATTTAAAACCTGTGTTGAATTGATAAACAGTATATTCTGTGATAGTCCTAAGTCTGAGCATAGGTCCCTTTGCTTTAATTTATTCTCTATGCAGTGCTTCAGATCATTTAACAGGTTTCTCTGATCTATCACCATCCATTGGAATCCAGTCTGGTTGAATCAGTAGCCCTTTCTTCTTTCCAGGATGGCTTCTGGCCAAGCAACTCCATGAAGAGTTCATCCCTGCTCACCTCTAGTGACCTCAGCTTGGCCAAAAGCAACAGCTCTTGTGCTTTAGCTGCCTCTCACATCAGAGACAGTGAATTATCATTGTGACTTGCTATCACCCCACTCTTGATGAAGGACCCCCTTCTTGGTTTTTAACTTATCCCTCCACATTGGTCCTCTTGGCAGTCTTTTCTGTACTCAGAGTTTTTAACAACCACTTAAACATTAATGAACACCAGAATAGCACAGTGAGTGAGTAAAAATGCAGGCCTTGAGTTCATGCAAACATTTGTTCAAATCCTAGTGTCAGCATTTGCCAGTTTGTGCCCTTGGGCAAGTTACTTAATCTTCCTACCACTCAGGTCCCTCACCTGTAAAAATGAGTTAATAATAATATCCACCTCACATAGTGGCATAGAGTAAGCATTCGATAGCCATTGCCTGTGATTATTACTAATAATTTGTGTCTAGACATGCAGCTTCAGGTTTATGTATTTGCTGACTCTGTAGACCCGTCTCTCATAGGCCCACTGGATTTAAAGTTAAGAATCATTGAGTAAAAGCTGAGCACCTGTCTCCCTGCCCACATCTCCCACCATGCCCCCTAACCTAGGGATTGCCTAGCTGTAGATTGCATGGGACAGCAACATTTAAAAAGACTTTTTTTTTTTTTTTACAGGGAAAAAAGTTTATGTCATAGGAATGTTAATTTTTATTAAACAAGTAAATGACATTAAAAATACCAACTTCTATTATCAGGACTCATTAAACAAATATTTTAACTCCCCCAAAATCTAGAATGGAAAAATCTTGGAATACAGAATGAAAAGTCCTTTTCAAAAAGAATATCTACTAACTGTAGCTGTACTGTGCCATCTATGAATCCATATCTTTATTTATTATACTGCCTTTGTTTTTCTCATTTCACTGGAGACCTGTGAAAATTTACCATAAACCAGCACTGGTCCACAGTCCGGCATTTGAAAACCCTTCTCTACCATGTCAAAACTATCTCAAGCTATCCCTTTAAAAATCTTACAGGGAAGGTTCTATAGCCTCCTTTGAACATTCTTCTAATGGTCAGTCCTGCTCTCTGCCAGAAATATTAATCTCATATGAAAACTTATGACCCATATGTTGTAGCTTGTGACTTATTTTAATTCACTTTAATATCTCCTCACTGCAGGTCAAATAATAAGTGCATTATCTACATGCTAGACATTTTGTCTGTATAATCTGCATAAAATTGGGACATACAGACTATCTTAGATATTCCAGATAAAATGTGTTCACAAACCAGAAAATCTTTTTTTCTTTCACACAGAATTGTGAACTTTTCTCCCACCAGCTGGCTTCACCCATAATGCCCTTACCCCAGCGCATCCTGAAGAAAGAGATAAGACATAATCAGTTAAAAAGTTAAATAATACCAGAGATAATAATTGTTCAAACGACAATATAAAGAATGTCACAAGACAGCATATGATTAATTGCTAAATTAATGGCACTGAAAATCTGTGCTTTAGTAGCCCAGAATTAGTGAGCATGTGTTGGCTCTTTGAATGTCTGTGTGAACTTGTTTATAAGATAGTACATAACTGCCTTCACTACATTTTTCAGATATCTCTCTTTGTTTCTATTCTAACTTTCTGATTCTTGTCTAATTCCCGATCTTAGCAGGAGTCTTTCTAACCACTGTCTTCAGCATCTTCCCATTTTTCCTATCTTGAGTCCTTCCAACTCCTTTGATCAGCCTCTGTACTTCTTAAGTGCATCTGATACAATGGTTTTCATCAAGCACCACCTTATGTTTTTCATATCCTCTAACATTTTTCACAGACTCCCAATTATTGACTTACCAAATGGCCCCTTTCCAGCTGGTTTTGGGCTAATGTAAGGATGTCACCTCTCTCTTCTTTGTTGACTAACACCTCTCACCCTTCACATTTATTCTCTTATTTCAGATATCTATTCATGGTGATTTTGGGTTATCAGTCTATGGTTTTTTCAGAACTAAACTTAACACTGGCTTCATTCTTAACACTAGCTTAAGAGTCACAAGACCAAGGCGTACGTCCTGAAGGGCCTCATACTATAATAGCTGACTTTGAACAAGTCACTGACCCAGTGAAAACCTCAGCGTAAAATGGTGATTCTAGAAATTGGTACTTTTAAGTTTCATTACTGGTCAAATAAAAAATTGGCAACCCTATGAAGTAGGCTTTTCCCCTAACAACAACAATGAGAACAACAAAACCTGTCGTCTGAAATGCTGCTGCTCCATGCAAACCTTTAAGTTAGCAGGCATGGTGGGAGATGTGGGTGGGAAGTGATGTAGCTCAGTTCTTATCAGATAATGCTTAACTTTAAATCTGGTGGGCTTGCAAGAGGGATGGTCTTGAGAGTCAGCAAAGTGATGAAGACTTGGGAGGTACATTTAAACACAAACTACTAATGATAATAATAGGTAAATTATTGAGTGTAACCACCTTGATACATCAACAAATGAGATGATGAGGTGACTGTACTTTGTAACCTCTGAACTTTATATAAATAAGTCAGTTCTACTACTATTTTGCAGCTGATTATATCACACTAATATTTCAATTGAGTGCCTGGTGCTTTTGGATAAGCAATGGAAGAGGAATAACAGCACCTGGGTCTAGGTCATTGCCTGACCCTAACCCACTGGAGGGATTCCTTCTGGGATTTTGTATTTATCTGAAAAACTTGGGGCCCTTTTTTCTGGTTTCAAAAATGTAATGATATCTATTGTAAAAAGAGAATGTGACGAAAAATTGGACAACCTAGAAGAAATGGATAAATTCCTAGAAATATACAATGTACCAAAACTGAATCATGAAAAAAATAGAAAATCTGAACAGATCAATGACTAATAAGAAGAGTGAATCAGTTATCTAAAGCTTCTCAACCAACAAAAATCCAGGACAAGATGGCTTCACTGGTGAGCTCCACCAGACATTTAAAGAAGAATTAATACCAATTCTTTTCAAACTCTTCGAAAAAGTAAAAGTGGAAGGAATACTTCCAAACCCATTTTATGAGGCCAGCATTACCCTGATACCAAACTAAACAAAGACACTACAAAAAAAGAAAATTACAGACCAATATCCCTGATGAACATAGATGCAAAAATCCTCAAAAAATATTAGCAAGCCAAATTCAATAATGCATTAAAAGGGTCATACACCATAACCAAGTGGGATTTATTCCAGGGATGCCAGGATGATTCAACAAGTGCAAATCAACCAAATGTGGTAAATCACATTAACAAAATAAAGGATAAAAATCACATGATCATTTCAATAGTTGCAGGAAAAAAACATTTGACAGAAACCAACATTCATTCATGATAAAAAAGTCTCAACAAACAGTATAGAGGGAATATAGCTCAACATTATAAAGACCACATATGACAAGCCCAAAACAAACATCATACTCAATGGTGAAAAGTGGAAAACTTTCCTTCTAAAATCAGGAGCAAGACAAGGATGCTCACTCTTGGCACCTTTATTCAACATAGCACTGCAAATCCCAGCCAGAGCAATTAGGCAAGAAAAAGAAATAAAAGGAATCCAAATCAGAAAGAAAGTAAAACTCTTGCAGAGCACATAGTATTATGTATAGAAAACCCTACAGACGCCACCGAAAACCTGTTAGAACTGGTAAGAAAATTCAGTAAATTTGCAGGATATAAAATCAACATACAAAAATCTGTTGTGTTTCTATATATTAACAATGAACTATCAGATAGAGAAATTAAGAAAACAGTTCCATTTAAAATTGCATCAAAATGATAGTACCTAGGAATAAATCTAACCAAAGAGGTGAAAAATCTGTAGACTGAAAATTATAAGACATCAAAAGAAATTGAAAAAGATACAAATAAATTAAAAGATATTCCATGCTCATGCATTGGAAGAATTAATATTTTAAGATGTCCGTACTACCTAAAGCAATCTACAGATTCAGTACAATCCCTATCAAAATTCCAATGGCATTTTTCACAGAACTAGAAAAAAGTAAAATTTGTGTGGAACCACAAAAGATTCCTAATAGCCAAAGCAATCTTGAGAAAGAAAAACAAAAAGCTGGAAGCATCAGACTTCTCGTTTTCAAAAGTGTATTACAAAGCTCTAGTAATCAACATAGTATCACATTGGTTTAAAAACAGACATATACATCAGTGGAACAGAATAGAAAGCCAAGAAGTAAACTCATGCATATATGGTTGATTAATTTATGACAAAGGTGCCAAGAACACAGGATGGGGAAAGGATGGAAAGGACAGTCCTTAACAAATGGTGCTGGGAAAACTGGACAGCCACTTACAAAGAATGAAACTGGATCACTATCTTACACTGTACATGAAAATCAACTCAAAATGGATTAAAAGCTTGAATGTAAGACCTGAAACCATAAAACTCCTAGAGGAAAATGTAGGGGGTAAATTCCTTGACATGGGTCTTGGGGATGATTGTATTTTAACTTGACACCAAAAGCAAAGGCAACAAAAGCAAAAATAAACCAGTGGGACTACATCAAACTAAAAAGCTTGTACACAGCAAAGGAAGCTGTCAACACAAGGAAAAAGTAATCTATGGAATAGAGAAAATATTTGCAAATCATATATCTGATAAGGGGTTAATGTCCAAGATACATAAAGAACTCATTGTAACTCAATAGCAGAAAGACAAAGAATCCAGTTAAAAAACTTGCAGAAGAACTGAATAGCCATTTTCCCAGAGAAGACATACAAATGGCCAACAGGTCCATGAAAAGGTGACCAACATCATCAATCATCAGGGAAATGCAAATCAGAATCAAAACGAGCTATTGCATCATACCTGTCAGAATGGCTATCTTCAAAAAGACAAGAGATAAGTGTTGGTGAAAGGGTGGAGAAAAGGGAACCCTTGTGCACTATTGATGGGAATTGTAAATTGTAAGTTGATACAGTCACTATGGAAAGCAGTATGGAATTTCCTCCAAAAATTAAAATTAGACCTATCATATGATGCAGCAATTCCACTACAGGGTGTATATCCAAAAGAAATGAAAATAGGATATTGAAGAGGTATCAATACTCCCTTGTTCACTGCAGCAGTATTCACAATAGCCAAGATATGACAACAACCTCAGTATCCATTAATGGATGAATGGATAAAGAAAATGTTATATATATATATATATATATATATATATATACACACACACACACACACACACACACACACACACACACACACACATATGAAATTATTCAGCCATGAGAGAGAAGGGATTCTTGCTATTTGCTTGAGGGCACTATGCTAAGTGAAATAAGCCACAAAGAGAAAGAAAAATACTGTGTAGTATCACTTTTATGTGTAATCTGAAAAAAAAAAAATTAAAAGAAACAGTAGAGAAGTGGTTGCCAGAGGCTGGCGGGTGGGGGAAATCGGGAGAGGCTGGTAATAGGATACAGACTTTCAGCTCTAAGATGAATAGGTCTGAGGCTCTAGGGTAAAAGACGGTGACTATAGTTGATAATACTGTTTTGTATAATTGAAATTGGCTAAGAGGATAGAATTTCAATGTTCTCACACACAAAAAAGATAATTCTGTGAAGTGATAGATGTGTTAATTAACTAAATGGGGAGAATCCTTTCACAATGTGTGTGATTGTGTGTGTGTGTGTGTGTGTGTGTGATATATATATAAAAGCACAATGATGTATACTTTAAAGATCTTACTATTTCATGGCAATTATACCTCAATAAAGCTGAAATTTTTAAAAAACTTAATGATATCAATGACAATGAATTTTCTGGTGTTTTAGTCCATTGTCTTCAGTGACAATCTATTAAATATTTGCACCTCTTCCTCTGGTAAAATCCCTAGGCTGACATCACTTTTATTTATTTCAATAATTTATTTAACCATCACCCATAATACCCTTTTGCCAATGAAATGATAAATAATATAAATGTATTATTCAGGAATTTTATTCAATAATGGCAATTTAGCAATATTGTAACCCTGGTAAGAATATTTTGTGTTTGTATCATTTGTCAGCTGGAAAAGTGGATATTGTTTCTCATTTCAAGGATAGAGATTTGAAATTACGGGGCGATGAGTATAAGTAATCGGTGTTATGGATGTAAAACCTATAAATCAGGTTGATCATCTATAGCTAAGGATCCAAATGTTGAGGGAAAAACAAATTTTTTTATAGTGTTTATGTACAAATATATGTAGATTTTTTTAAAGAAAGGAATGCCATATAGCTTTCCAATTCATGAATAACTGCCCCCAAGTGATATTTCTCATGAATATAAATAAAATTGAAGAGACAAATTTGGTATATAAATAACCCACGGGCATCCAAATGAAAAGTGATTCTTACGTCCAAATGTGTTGTCTGGACAATGACAAACAAATGCACATTTTAAATATTCCACATATGTGGAGTTGGAATTATCCAGTTAAAATATCAGGATTGATTTATTTCATTTTATTTTTCTTACAAGTAATCAACTGACCTTAAACATAATCAATGAGCAATTTACAGGTAAACAAGATAATTCTTTTCAACCATGTTCACACTCCTGAGAACTATCTCTGGATGAACAATGTTGGCAAAAGATTCAGATTGAGGCTTGGAAGCCTTAGTTCTGGTCCCATATTTTCCAAGTATTAGCTGTATAACTTTAGGTAAAATGTATAACTTTCTTCTTTATACATCAGTTTCTTCATGTGTACATACTTTTCATGAATATGCTTGTGCTAAAACCTAAATCAAATGCTGTATCACTGCTCTGCTCAGAACCCCCAGTGGGTTTCAACTAGAGTAAAGACCACAGCTTTTCAATAGCCTTTGAGGCTGTAGATCTGGCTTCCATCTTTCCTCTGACCTTCACTCTTACTGAGTCTCACTTGCTCACGCCATTCCAGCTACACTGATCTCCAGGAGACCAAGCACACTCTCTCCTTCCTTTCCTTAGTTCTCCGTGTGGTTCGCTTCCTTTCTTCCTTACATCTCTCCTCACATGTCACATTCTCAATGAAGCAATCGTATCTCAACACTACTTATGCCCTTCTCTGCTTGATTTTTCTCCATTGCACTTGTCATTATCAAATATACTGTATGGCTTGTCTGGTTTATTGTCTGTCTCTCTCATAGAATGAACGCTCCACAAGAGCAGGGATTTTTGTCTATTTTGTTCAGCGTTGCATCTCCAGCACCTAGAACCATACCTGGAACATAAGAAGCACTTCACAAATATCTGTTGAATAAATCGATAAATTGATCCTATATTTCCCGAGCACATGTAGCTTACCTTATATCATGTGGGTTGCTAAGCATCCCAAGGCGAATAGAATTGCAGTTTTAACCCTTAGGGAAGTTATAGTCTGCAGATGTGAGCCAGCTCTTGCCAAACAGCTGGGGAGCTTTAATGAGATAAGTAACTACAAGGAATATTGGCTACATGGAGGTGAGAACATCAGATTCTTGAAGACACAGGAAGGTTTCATGGCGGAAAGGATATTCAAGCTGAGATATGCAGCATTCTATCAGTTGGATAAAGCCAGAAGTATTAAGGGGAGAAAAGATTGAGTATAAGGGCATTTCCTACACCACAGAATTTGAAAGTTAAAAGAAACTGTATACGGAAGTGTTTTGCAAAAAAGAAACTGTATACGGAAGTGTAATGCGATAATAGAGTATATGTATTATAATCATTTTTTACCTGTGTTATTTTTTTCTTTTCCCGTTGGCATTATCTCACATATTATTCCATGATATAACTTTATGGCAAAAGACAGTCATGCATATTTGAATTTTACTGGAATAGATCATTAAAATTGAGATAGTCATATTGGTCAAAGAATATATGTCAAAGAATACATGAAATATTTAGCATGCCTAAGCACTTTTTAAACTTGTTTTTTAGTAATTAAAAGCTGTTATCTCCAACTACTCAGGCTGAGTACAAATTAAATAGGACAGCCTGAAAAAAATTAGTCTTAAAATAAGCCATGCTGTATTTCTCAGGTGTACAAATTGTTAATTAGAATCGGGAAGTGAACACAAGGGGCTTAAAATAAAGACCTTCAATTTCAAATTAAAACTGAAAATGGACCATGCTTGGCACTGGCATTAAGAAAGAGCTAAGAATTATGGGGGCTGAAATGGAAATTGGAAATTTTTGAGATATTTAAATAATTTTTATTTACAATTTTTTATTGATTAATTGAAATGTGTATTTTGCCTTTTTATGTTAGTAGGCAATTTTGAATATTTTAGAATAAAATAACTTTTTAGAAGATGTATGAGAAATGATTTATTTTTGAATTTTTCCATTTACTTTAATTTGCATTTTTATAATATACTCAAACTTTGTCCACTTTGAAATTGCATTTTGTTTTTTAGTCATTTAGATCAGGGGTCAGCAGATTATACACTACAGACCAAATCTGTGCCTGTTCTGTACAGTCCATCTGCTAAGATGGTTTTTACATTTTTAAATAATTGGAAAAAATCGAAGTAACAATAATATTTGTGGCATATAAAATTTTATGAAATTTTTACTTTAATGTCCACAAATAAAGCTTTATTGGAACATAGCCCCCCTCATTTGTTTATGTGTTACTTATAGCTGCTTTGCATTACAACAGCAAAGTTAAGTAGTAGCTACAGAGATGCTATAACCCACAACAATATTACTATTTGTCTTTTATGGAAAAAGTTTGCTGACTCCTGCTTTTAATCATTATTGTCAATAAGACACAAATTATGTGAAAACTTTGATTATAACAATATATCTGCAAGAAAAATAACTTATTTATATTTAAAACAAATAATTTTTCAATCATACATATTTTATGTTTTATGACTCTTCTAAATATTTATGGTCATTAACAGAACATACAAACCATAGCTTTACACATATCTGTTGAATTTTGGTATTTTCAATATGTGTTTGTCAATGAGGGAGGAATGAACATATTCAACAGTTTGTTGACTTGATTTATAACTTTAAGTTTTTAGACATACACTAGGTGGGTGGGGCTCCATTTGAACTCTTGCCCCCAACTCTGCAAAGTTGGAGGAACTGAGAAACAGAGCAAACACAGAGAAACAGAAAAGGTGGAGAAGGTGAGCAGAGGGATAGCCTAGCAACTGATTTGACAGAAGACACTCCAAAAAACAAATGAGCAAACTTGAGTCAAAAAGCAGGCATATCTCTATGCCTTGTAGGAATCTGTGGGCCCTAAGAAATAGATTAGCTCTAGGAACTCTACACATCGCAAAGGAACCAACTGAAGCACAATAAGATTATTAGTCTCACTGTTACTTGACGATGACACCAGACTAACGGAATCAATCCATGCACGTAGGAATTATTGAGAATCCAAAAGTAATAGAAACATTTAATTTCAAAATTATCTACCATAATGATGTTACAAGGAACTTTTAATCTTATGGAGTTTAAGATGAAATACTTAATGCTGCTTGTGCCTGGGACTCATTTGTCAGCAACATTGAACCTTTTGGGTTCCAGACGCTGCGCAAGGAGCAGTGGTATAGAATTACGTAGTGATTATAGTCTAGCCACATATTGGCCATTGAGCACTTCAGTTGCGGCTGGTCCAAACGGATGTGTGCTCAAAGTGTGAACTACAGTGAATTTTAAAAACTTACTATGAGAAACAAAAGTACAAGTTTTCATTCATACCTTCTGATATTGGTTATGTGTCGAAAAATAGTGTTTCCAATACATTGGGCTATATAATATGTTATTAAAATTAATTTTACCCGTTTCTTTTTACTTTTATAATGTCACCTCTGGACAATTTTAAATTATATACAGAGCTCCCATTATAGTTCCTTTTGACAGCACTGGCATAGAAGAAAGACAGAACGAGTGTGCTCAGGTAACTCTTTAGGCCAAGGGATAAGTAGACCAGCAATGGCAGATGACAGCTGTAAATGGGCTGCTTTGCAACATCAAAGCAAGATGCCGGATCGTGTAGGGTCAGAAGAGCCTGCAGCAGGGGGCGATGCCGCGGATGAATCTTCAAGGATGAGCAGGAGACAACCTTCAGTCAGGGGAGAACATTCCAGGTAGAGAATACAGCATGGGCAAAGGCATAGCCTTTTGAAATAGCTTATCATGTTTGGGAAACTATTAATAGTTTCGTATATTTAAACTAGGGTGGGTTTGTGGGAATAGGGGAAGCAAAGCTAGAATGATAGGCAGGGACCAAGGTGAAAGTCAGGCATTAAGGAAAAGGTTGGAAGAAATTTGGACCTGGTCTCATGTCTAAAAATATGCCATCTTCCAATAATGTTGAAAAAACACCTATATTCTTTAGAGTCAACCTTCTTGAAAACAGCCTACTGTGGATTCTAGAAATGACACTGTTCCTTTCCATTTGATCCATGAATCAACTAACCTACAGCTAGTCAACCAGAAGCAGCATGCCCATAGTACTGTTGTATGCTGTACAAAATACAAATTGTGCTGAGAAAGGTCCTGGAAGGCCAGAAGGTCCTGGTAGGTAACAAATAAAATGGTGTTCTGGAGGATGCAAAAATTACTGTATTTAAACAGAGGCTATTTCCTTCACTAATTATTTGTGCAATTCACTTATTTACTAATTATGCAAAAAACAAGCGATAATCCCACTGTGTAGGAGACATTGACACTTTACATATTTTATGCAATCTTCATGAGGAAGAGACAAATGACTGTCACATGAAGGACTTTGTAAAAAAGTCATGTTTCAGGGCCCGTTCTGCAGGGGGAACCGGTCATCCTGAGATCAGCATTGCATGGCCCCTGCCAAAAGAGTCCTCTTCTGCCAACACCGGAGCCACCTGACTGCCCAACAAAAGCTGCAGCTCTACCCCTCATCCTGGAACCAGTTGATTCCTAAGTAAAAAGCACATTAGGGATGTCTAACTTAGCACATTATTTGACTAAATATCAGCTCATATGTGTTCTGATCTTGGATCCCAGATCTAGTAACTAGGTTTAAAACACATTTTGAATCTCAGCAACTCCCAGACGGGCACTTGCCATTCTCTTTGCTCTTACTCAAGTGCTATGCTTTATATTCCTGGCTGGACCTCCTCCCTCTCGGTGCCTTTCCTACCCCCCTGAGTGTGTCGTGATTCCTGGTCTTCTTCCACCTCTGGGCCAGTGCACTGCAGCTGATGGACCCAGACACCTGTCTCACATCAGTAACCCCAGTGTGGACTCCACATTGAAAATGCTCACTGAGAAGAGCACAGCACTTAAGGAGTCAGGAAAGCATGGGCTTCCATTGAAAAGTCTGTACTTGACCCTCACTGTTGTAGTTTTCAGATGTGGTGTTTGTATGACCTTGGACTTGCGCTCCACAGACCAACCACTCCGTTGTAATAGCGAAGCTGAACCTTCAAAGGTGGCTGAACTCTTCAATTTTCACTTTATTCTTTCTCAATTCCTTAATTCTTTTGAAGCAAAAGTAGTTTTGATTGCTAGGGGTTGGAGTTAAATTAACTGTTGAGCTGGATTGTGGCGAATGCATTCTGCTTTCTGAAAGCCAAGCACTCCCACTGACACAAATAGCTCATTTTCTATCCACTCCTGTTAATTTGCCTGGTTTCCATGCAAGACTAGCTGGGCGACTTTGCCCTGTCACCAAAGGGCCCAGTGTCCGGTCTGAGCCTGGCCCTCATTTCCTACAGAACAGCATGGCCGAAGTACTTACTTCCCAGTGCTTTCTCATGGTTACACCTTGGGTTTTCAGGTTTACCTCAATCAAAGACTGGATCTGCTGACCTTGTGCAGGTGATTTGCTGGAGCCTACAGACCCGCATCCTATAAGCATGGGGGAAATAAAAGTTAAGTAGAAAGAACAGGCAATCACAAACCTAGTACTTCGTTTAGACGGGCTGTCAGCGGCTGTCTCAGTCATCTAAGTTTTGGTAGTCATTTGAGATGCTGAGTAACTCAAGGAATTGACTAGTTTTTAAGTAATTGAAGCTCTTCTGGGGATAAGGCGTCATTTACATTGGAGAAATTTTTATTTTTTTATCTGGAGCTGTATAATGCAAGATTAATTTTGGGTTTTTAGCCTCTCATCATCCTGTGGTATTTAAACATATAAAAGTGTGTTATTAACAACTCTGCTTCCTACGATGAATCTTACTGATTTCGAATTTATGAACCCAAGGAAGGGCTGTATGAACAACAAAGACAGTAGAAAGGAATGATGGGAGTAATTGTGCCGTCCACACTCAAGGAAGATAAACATGTTTGCATCTTCTGTCCTCTGAACGGGCAGTGCCTTTGGTCAGTTTGCTTCAAGGCTCTATCGGGTGGGGTGGTGTGTGGAGCCAGAGAGTAGGGATAGATTTTAAGAATGATTAATAAGAGTTTAAGAAGGCAGAATCAATGACCAGCATTCTCCCTTTGAGAACAGGATCTATCTGTAACAATGAAAACACTTCAAAGGCAAAAGTATTGTCTTAGGTGACTTTGAACTGAAAACACTGCCTTCAGCAGCCCCACAGGTCTGCATTCTTATTGCCGAATTTGTCGTGTGGAGGGGAGCAGCCCAGGCAGAAATGAAAATTAATCTCAGTATTTGTGTGTCATCAGTAATTTACTCTGCAGAGCTGGGGTTTGCTGAGGTTTGCTATACCAGCCAATCCGTTTCTACTACAATAGGAGGCAAGTAGAGACATCTGGACAAAAAAGAATGATTCTTCCTGGGGTGATATGGTGATATTGTAGATTATCAGAAAACCCTTCCTGGAGGTATAGTATCAAACAGATCATTGACTCCTGGGGTGGTTGTTTTTATTGTTTGCTTTTAATTTTCAAAATACTTGCGAGTTGTTACATCCCTGACCTCCTCTCCCCCCACCCCCCACCCCCACATATACAAATGCTCTCTAAAGAAGAGGTAGTGAATTTGCATCTTTCTGTTGTGTGATTGCTCTGATTGGTGTCAGGTCACTGGGCTTGTGAGCACACCCTTGTTTTTATGTGGCGCTTACACTGCACTCTTTGAACTCCTGATACAGCCCTCCCTGGAAGCCTCTGATCTCTCCCAGGCAGGAAAGCAGGGCGTTGAAAGCAGCTCTGGAAGCTGGATCTGCCCACCATCATCAGTTATTATCACCTAGACACAGCCTCCTGTGAAGGCTTAGTGTCTGAGAAGTCTGCCTCTAAAGTCTCAGTGGCAATTAATAATGTCCACACCTAAATCTAAATTCCTACTGCTGCTCTTGCTGGTAATATAAGATTCTTCCTGTTTCTTTCATACTTTAGTTGATAACTGTCTCTGCTTCTCTTTTGAGTGAAAGGATTTTAATTACACAATGCTCAGGAGCACAAAGCTGCATCTCCTGGCTAGCAGACAATGGAGGCTTGGGATAAAAGCACATTAAACCTTCATTGAGGTTGTTTACACATTTATAATGGTGGCTGTGGCCATCTCTGATAGCAGGGACAATAAATCAAAACCTTAGGATGTTCTTTTCGTTAACTAATGATACTATAGCCTGTGGTGGCTTTTTAACTATCCAGTGATATAATTTGTAATTACTGGAAATCAGTAGTTTTAATTCCCCCAATGGATATTTAGGGCTTGCCTGTGATTTGGAAGATTCAAGTTGGCTTTGAAATAGTGCAGTGACAGTCTCCTATTAGTTGGCACAAACCACGGTGCATGCTGGGAATATCTGTAGGCGTCTTCCTCAGCCCTTATGGGTGTTAACATTACTCCAGTGATTCAGAGTATGCCCACCATGGTGGTGGTGGTGTTGGTCCCAAACAGATGACAAAAAGAAAAATCATCTGGTCTCCTGGGGAAAAAATGAGAAGCAGAAATGAAATGTGGAGAGAGAACTCTCTGGGAAAGTGGCAAAGACCTATGTTCTTATCCAAGCTGTACCATGTACCAGGTATGTGGATTTAGCCTTGTTACTTGGTCTTTCCAACCACAGTTTCCTCATCTGGAAAATGGAAGTCATAGCATCTGCCTTGTTCAGAGCACTGATGACACGATGTCTGTCACAGTGCTGTGCATAGTTGCTGGTTCAGTAAAAGAAGCTCAGTAAATCTGGAGTCCTTCATTTGTTCATTCAGCTGCAGCTTGTGGCAGAGGATGGTCTGATATTTTCTTATCTATTCCAAGAGACCTGCATGAAAAATCAAGAATGCTATGGCCCATCTGAAGTCCCCAGATACCATCTTTTTTTTGTTTTCTAGCAGGGAATCACAAATGAAATTTTGCCTTCAGAACCCTAGTTTTGATGCCTAGGATGTGGATTTAATTTATAATTTGAACTCAAATCCCAATCTAACCAGTTAATGTAAGAGAAAATACGGCAGAAATTTTAGAAACAGGCATATCATGTTTGAAATGCTGAGTGAAGTTTCCTTGAGTTTCAGAAGGGTTCTGGAAATATTTGCAAAGTTGTTTCATTGTGACTGTTGGAGATAGGCAAACCTAAAATCCCAAGGGGTGATTGACAGCACAAATCCCATTTGCAAGCTGGCCTAGGATAGTACAATCTCCCTCTCTTTCAGCTCTTGCGTCTCACCATCACCTCAGGAAACAGCTGTTGGTGTCTTCTTTACCATCAGTTGTTGATGTATTTAAAGCTGACATTTTCAATTTGTATTTTTCCTTTTCATCCAAGCAACTAGCAACACGAGGTCTGACAATTAAGTTCGTGAACTTCGTTGCAACACTGTTGCTAACCTTTTTTTATATCAGGGGGATTATTAATTATGAATTTGTACCAGCTGGACAAACAGTTCACCAAGTTTACTATTTGGAAGTGCTGCAAGGCTGCATGAAAAAGTTAGATGACCTGAACTTTTCACCAACAATTCATGGCTCTTGCATCATGACAGTGCACCAGCTCACATGGCACTGTCTGTGAGGGAGTTTTTAGCCAGTAAATTAATAACTGTATTGGAACACCCTCCCTACTCATGTGATCTGGCGCCCAATGACGTCTTTCTTTACCAGAAGATAAAGGAGATACTGAAAAGAAGACATTTTGATGAAATTCAGGACATGAAATGTAATAAGACAACAGCTGTAATGGCCATTCCAGAAAAAGAGTTCCAAAATTGCTTTGAAGGGTGGACTAGGTGCTGGCATTGGTTCATAGCTTCCCAAGGGGAGTGCTTCGAAGGTGGCCACAGTTATATTCAGCAATGAGGTGTGTAGCACTTTTTCTAGGATGAGTTCACGAACTTAATTGTCAGACCACGTATATAAGCCTCTAGACATGACATGGTCAGATAGAATTTTTTTAGTTCTTCTAATAAAATGTTTTAGGATTAATTCTGTTTTGAATCTGCCTCAGATGCCACTGTCATGTTGTTACTATTGTTATATTAATAGTTAGGACTTATTACTACATTAATATCAATATTAAAATATAAAAACTTTATATAACAGTATATAATAGTAGTCACTAATACTTGTATTTTATGATACCTGTATCTGCTTATCACCTGCCAGGTGCCAGACCTTATGTACATTGTTTTAAATCCTCACAATATCCAATCAAGATGGATATTGTGCCAAGTTTACAGATAAAGTGAGTGTGGCTGAGAAGTTTAGCAAGTTTTTAAGCCACACAGTTAGGAATTATCAAAGCTAGGATTTAAATACAGTCTGGTCAGACACCAAAACCAAAGCACTTGTTCCCATATCCTGCTGCATCTCTTTTCTGGAATGTGGACCACACTCTAGTAAAAGATGTTGTTGCCGGAAAACAGGTTCTTGGTATCATCACAGGAAAGAATTCAATGACGCACCGAACAAGCCAAGCAAGTAGTGGATTTATTAAAAGAAATAGGATATTACACTTCCAAGATGGAGGGAGTGGGCAGGCCAGGAGAAGAGTGACTTCTCCGACGAACAAAGGGGCGTAGGAATTTATTACCCTCAAAATTAGGGTACGAAATATTTGAAATTTAGGGGTGGCGTTATAGGCATTCCCAAACAGGCTCTCACTGACCACGCCTTCACACTGAGAGGTGGGATTCTCTTATCCTTATTAGGCCCTTATTGGAACTCTCATGGTGGTACAGGGGGTGGAGATTTTTCCTGAATTAGTAATGCTAATACTATTGTCATCCATTACAGCTAGCTAAAGTTCTCCGTGAGGTGCAAGATGGCGTCCTGGGTCTGCTCGTGGCCACCGAAATCTCATTCTGGCTGGTCCAGTAGCTATACTTCTTCTTAAGAATGATCTCATCTCCTCCTTCCTTTGTCTCCCCTCACCTCCTCTTCCTTTCCTTCCCCTCTCTCCCCGCAGCACTATTCTTTCTGCCTGCAGTAGCAACTGTTATACATGGGATAATAGTCTATAGCAGTTCATAACAGAGCTCTTTAGCTGTTGCTGTTTGAGTCTCTGTTAATGCTGTAAATGTGCCAAATAAGTGTCACTCTTCATGTGGGCAAATTTTAACTACCTCATGAACCACATTACAAGGAGATGCTTAATTTACTACAGGTTGTTTATGAGTGCTCTGGAGCAAGGTGAATCATTTAGGGCAGTTTATTTTCACAGTTACACGGGGTGGGTTAATAAAATACAGAATTTCAAGCAAACTCAGCTGGCACTAGATGGACATAAATTATGAGCGATAGGAGAGCTGACCTTTGAGCTTAAAGAGCCCCAATTCCTGTTTGTACCCTAATGCAGCTATCGCTGACTTGTATTTCACAAGACCAACATTTGAGTAAATAATAAAGATTTTTCTTTTAGAAAATCTGAATTGAACATTATTTACTATAGGTTTGTTTTCTTCCTATTTTTTTTCTATACTAGTTTAGGCCGAAAAACTTGGAGTCATCTTTGACACGTTTGTCTTACATCTCACATCCAATCCATTCAGAAACCCTGATGGCTCACCTTAAAGATACACGGAGAATATGAAGACTTAGCACCTCCACAGTTACACCCTGGTCTGAGCCACCATCTTTTCTTGCCTGGGTTTCTGTAATAACTTCCTAACTGGTCTCCTTGCCTCACTCCTGGCCCCATGGTTTGTTCTCAACACAACAGCCAGAATGATCTTTTTAGAACCTTAATTAGTTCTTTTTAAAACCCCCTCTCCTCATAACCTCCGTTGGCTCCCCATCTCTCTCAAGGCAAAAGCCTATGCACCATAGAGGATCTTTCTTCTCAGCGCCTCTCTGACCTCTTTTCTATCGTATTTCCTACTCCCCCACTTTTAGTCACTTGGACCAATTGGTGTCCTTTGAGTACCCTAGTGTTTTCTACCTTCAGGTCTTTGTTTGGTTGTTCCATCTGCCTGAAAGACTTCCCCAAATATCCGTCTGGTCAATGACCTCACCTTTTTCAAGTTTTTGCTCAGATGATGCTAATCTCCCATCTTATTTAATATTGCAAACTGCCCCTTTATCCTGTTACTACTTTTTACCCAGCACTTACCAACTTATTTATTATGCCCATTGTCTGACTCTGAGTGCTAGAATTCAGGCCACATGAGTGCTTCAACCCTTGTTTTACTCACTGACCTAGCTCAAGGGTCTAGAAAAGTGCCTGGCACATAGTAGGCATTCAGTAAATGTTTGCAGTATTGAATAAATGAAGGTGGGGTGCCAGCAAAGGGAAGGAAAAATAATAGTTCTACCTTATGTTTCAGCATTTGGCAGATATTTTGTAAACATAATGTATATTTATGCAAGTGGATAATTTCATATTAGACAAAGCTGGTATTTGACTGATATTTTGGACTAAAGTGGCACTAGAATCATTGCCTGGTCTCTGACACAAGTGGCCACTCAAGGAATATAATAGACCTTTGGCTCTTTCTAGGATGTAGAGGACTTACCTGGCTTTGCACCTGGAGGGCTTCCTGCTCTCTGAAGGTTAAATGATGTTCAAGAGAAACAGTGACTCATGTTTGCTCCCACTTCTACTCTTCATTGCCTGTGGAGGCAGCAGCTCTTCAAAGCAACTGTGGCATGAAATAACCAATACCAATATCAGCAGATATTATAAATACTCCTTAACAAAGAAATAGTCATATGGGGCAAACAAAAGAGGTAAAGAAACTCAACAACAACAAAAAAATTAGTCACAGATATATACTAAGAGGCCATTAATAAAAACATAATAAAACGGTCACCATCTATAGTTATAAAAGATAAAAACAAGCAGCAACAGCAGCAAATCCTAGTACAGACTTTATAGTATATGTCGACAGTCAGAATTGTTTTTATCTTTCCATAGTATTGTTGAGCCAATCAGTTTGACCAAATTGATCCAATATTCAGAATTTTATGCCCACATTGCTTATACTCTACCTGCTTCCAAAAGCAATAATAATAATAATAAAGATTACTTTCAAAAGTCCTGGTTCAATAAATAAAAAAATATAAAAAAAGATAACCAAAGGAAAAAAGCAAAAACCAAGAAATAACAGAGGCTGGAGGGCTATAATTAAGAAAAAATTAAGTAAACTATAACTAATTGAACTTTTAAAATAATGAAAATGAAGTAACAGAGGGTATATGTAGGAATATACTTCTTAAAACAGTACTTCAAGCAATTTTACATAACATCTAGATATCAATTAGAAAAATAAACTATTATACATTATGTTTCAGTAACAAATAATCTCAAAGTCTCCATGGCATAATAAAATGTAATTTTTTTTCTTGCTCATCTTATGCATTCAATATGGTTTGAGTGTTGCCTCTGCCTCTGATTGATCAGATTTAGGCCCAGGCTGATAAGCTCCACCATCTTTTGAACCTTATCATAGCTTTCTTGGTTGCTACAACCAGGGACAAAGAGAGCTGGAGAGTTGACATCTAGCCATTAAATGCTTTGGCCTAGAAGTGACTCATGTTACATCTAATCACTTTTTTTTTTTACCAGAATAAGTTACGTGGCCATGCTACCTCCACAGCAACAGGGCACTGTAATCTGTGTATAGAAACAGAGAACTGGATATAGGTGAACATTAATAATAATATCACATCACAACTTAGATCTAAGCTATTTGGCACTGAAGGCAAAAAACAAAAGTGTTTAAATAGCTCTATTTCCCTAAAAAAAGATAATACCAGTTCATTAAGAGGAAAAAAAAAAAAGCTTTTACTCACATCACTTCTTACTGTGTTGGACTTTGGCTTTTATACTGAAAAAATGCTCTTATGTTTTATTTATGAGCATCTCTTATTCCAATCTCTGGCAGTGTGCCAAGGGGTTGGGATAATTTGTAGTTTTGTAAAGACCATTTTATTGAGGAGACAGATAATCCAGATGTAGAGAACCTTGGTATTCTGTTCCAAAGAGTAATCAAGCAGAGAAAATTTAGAATGACTAATATTTGGCATATCCTTCAGACTCTCTAAAATGTTAAGTATTTACCTAGAATTTTGGTAAGAAATTATTTCAGTCCATTCAAATTAAAGTCAGCCAGCAGTATTTAATGATCAAGAAGGGATCTTCCAAATTGGTAGAAAATCCCTGTAATTCTAGATGCATGTAGCTTTGTTTTGAAAGTTAAAGAGTTTTTTTTATATCTTTGTACATCCATATATCTGTTCACTGATCAGAAAAGGCCTGAAGGCAAAATGCC
This sequence comes from Rhinolophus sinicus, assembly GCF_036562045.2. Taxonomy (NCBI): domain Eukaryota; kingdom Metazoa; phylum Chordata; class Mammalia; order Chiroptera; family Rhinolophidae; genus Rhinolophus; species Rhinolophus sinicus. The sequence goes on from NC_133751.1 coordinate 28,905,775, forward strand.
AAAGTACAAAAGCAGTTTGAATGTGCTAGGCTCTATTTAAGACTATTTAAGACTCCAGCATCCAGTAGCATGGAGGATCGAAAAAGTGACTAACAACAAAAGATTTTTGAGTGTAAGAGTAAATCACCATCTACCTCTATCATAAAAATCCCTAAAATAATGCATTTTGAGCAGGACTGCTTCCACCAAGATAAATCAGTTGTAAAATATAACTCCACATACTACTATTAATAATAAAAAAGTTAAAGTAGATATATTGAGCATTATCTATCTGACCAACAAACATTTGCCAAGAATGAAAAATCTGATTTTTGCTTTTTTAATGAAGGGTATCTTTAGAGCATTCTTGATCAACAAACTCAGATGTTTCTTAAGGGTACTATCGAATGATTCAATACATCAGGGTTGGCAAACTTTTCTGGAAAGGCCAGATATAAATATTTTCAGCTTTGCGGGCCATATGGTCTTGGTTATGACTATTCAGCTCTGCCACGGGTGCAAAACAAACACAATATATAAATAAACACGTGCGTGTTCTCGTACAATTATATTTACAAAACAAGAACTGGCCCATGGGCTGAGCTATGGTTTGCTGATCCCTGCAACACACCTTCATCACAATTAGTGCTTATGCTAAATAATAGCAAGTGACACAGGTATAACTAACTATTAAAGGGAGTTGACAGCAAAGTCAGTTATCTCAGTAGTTGCCATTCCCCCCCCAATAGATCCGTTCCTGAAAAAGAAGAGCTATTAAAAATATGTAAGAAATAATTGAGTGAATGGCAAAGTTTTGAATCATTTCCACTACCACTGAAGTAAAGAACATGATAAGAATGCCTAGCGTCACCTCCAATATTCAGTGGTGTTTTGAGAAGCCTAGCCAATGGAATAAGGAAGCAAAAGAAATGTGGTACAGATACCGGAAAGAAGGAGAACAAACTATCATGATTTCTAAGTGATATGATCTTTTACCTGGAATATTTAAGACAATCAACTAAAAAACTTGTAGAATTAGAAGACGAACCATAAGATAAATATATATGATATCTTTTATATATAATATATATGATTGTATACCATATATATATATATATATATATATATATATATATATATATATATATATATATCTTGCTGGTATATAGCAAAGCAACTGATATATATATACATATATCAGCTGCTTTGCTATATACCAGCAATAGCAATTCAAAAATGTAATGGTATTATATTTCACTCACAATAAGTTAGAAACAAAAAATTTCCAGGAGTAAACTTAACAATAAATGTGTAAAGCCTAAATAATGGGACTATAACACTTTATAAAAAGACATAAAATAATACCCAGATAAATGAAGTAGTGGTTGAGCTTCTGGATAAAAGACTCAGTAACTTAAATTTTTCAATTTTCCCCAAGTATGTTTGTAAATTCGATATAAACCCCCTCAGAATCCCTTTTGTGGAACTGGACAAGGTGGTTTTAAAATTCAGTGAGAAGTTTAAATATGAAAGTGGAAGAACTAAGCAAAATGTGAAAAAAAAAAGAACATAGGGGGAATTGCCTCTCTAAATATCAACTCCTATAAAAGTTACAATAATTAAAACAATGTTGTGTAATTTAAAAAAATAAACAATAGATCAGTGATACAGAATATAGGCTTCAAACGTAGACTTATACCAAAAGAAATTTGTGATAAAGGTGGTAGTTCAAATTGGTGGGCAACATATAAACTGTTAGATAAATTATCTTGAGACAACTAGTTTATCCATCTAAAAACAAGCATATTCCTTCTTACCATGTTTGAAATAAATTCCAGATAGACTAAAAATATAAGTATATAAAACTTTATAAAAGCATTAGGAAAATACTTTGATAAGTTTGGTTGGAAAAGAACTTTCATAGGAAATCATAAGACCCTGGACCCAAAAAGGAAAATACTGAGTTGTCTGACTTAAAAGGATATGTGAGTGTGTCTCGGGATATTTGTCAAATATCTCAGTATATATGAGTATATTGGACAAAGGTTTAATATCTCCAATATAGACAGAGCACCTAAAATAAGTTAAAATTACAATATTTTCAAAGAAAATGAGCAAAGCCTACATATATCGAGTGTTTCATTAAATGTCAGGGACTGGTTTGTGTGCTTTATTTATTTAAATCTCACAACAATTTTATGATATATATTTTTCCCAACATTACTAATCATCATGGAAAGGTGTGTTGAAACAAAAATTTTCCTCTACCAAACTGAAAATTTTTTCAAAGATGTGTAATGTTAAGTGTTAGCAAGGTTTGGGGATGTGGTCACATCCTATACATTTTATTGGGAATAAAACTGGCTCACCATTTTTGGAGGGCAATTTTGCTTGTTTGGTCACTCTTTAAAACAGTCATGCCTTTTGACATAGTAATTCCACTTATAGATAACTCTCCTGCACAAATACTAGCAAATATGTATTAAAATATAGTATAAGGATGATCAGTGAAGTATTGTTTCTAACAGAAAAAAAAAGTTGGAACAATCTAAATGTGATCGTGCATTGCTCTGACGAACCATAAGTAAGAAATGTGATCTCTTACCTTAAATTGTCTGCAAACATTGTTCAAGTATTAGAAATGGACAAAAGAGATTACTAGGTCTTCTTTCAGTGGAGTGTAGATATTGTCTAGTGGACTCTCCGTGGATTATATGATTCAATTTTATGCTTCTATTGACTAGGCTATTTTATAACTGAAAGTGTTGAAGTTGTAGAAAATGGATATTAATACAAATGATTCTTGTCCATAGAATGCAAATGAATTATGTTCCATAGAAATACAATTGATTTCCACCCTATAGGAAAAGATAACCTCAAACATTACATTTAATTTCCCCAAGGAATATTAACCATTTTTGTATCTATTGGCACATTTATTTCACCATTCCTGATTGTGTGTGTGTATACACACACGCGTGTGCGATGCCAAAAACGTATACACATTTTAAGAAAGGAAAAAACTATTAAAATTGTAATACTCAGTATATATGTATACAGATAACAAAAGATGAATACAAGTCACGTTTGACTTCTGCAGTTACAAGAGGTGCTCAAAGTGGTTACCACCAGTGTCCAGAGACTTCTGATTGCGGCAAGCTACTGCTTAAGCAATGTTGTTGACCAAAGTGTGTCCACTTGTATACATTTTTTTGGAACCCCCCAGTATATGTACAAGTGTATATATATATATATATATATATACACACACATACACACACACATACATGTGTGTATATATATATATATATATATGTTTGTTCCTAAGTTCTCCTTTGAACTGGTCTTAACATGTTATTGATTGCCTTATTAACTTGCGAGTTGAAAACAATCTTTAGCATGTGGTCATTTTATATTTGCATGAGCATCAGGATTGTACCTTTTTCAAAATTATACATCAGCATAATACAATAATTGCTGTTATGAGACAAGAAGTTCCGTATTGCATGGTATTTGCTGTGGATTTAGCTATTTGTTCTCATTCAGAATAAAACTACATTTTACTATATGCTGTGGACAAGATTCAGATTGTCTTTGGTGATAGTGTTGAATTCTCTGTTGGGACAAGGACGAGGCTTCTCTGATGTGCACGAAAGCGAGGTGAGCCAAAGAACATTTCCTAGAGGTTCTAAATTGTTTTAGCCCACGGTTCCACCATACAGACTTCACATGAAATGTGCTAAAGGAGAAGGGGATGGTGAACACCAAAACATTGAGGCATCGTTGTGAGCTCAAAAAAACAAAAACAAATACAAAAGAAAAAAAAAAGAAAAAACCCTACCTAGCTCCCATGATAATTAAAATATTAAGAGTGGTCCTTGAAAGATTTAAAAATACCTTTTTTTTTTCATCCTTAACCCTTTGCCCTTTGGCAAGGTGAACTACATCATGGGTGTTAAATGTCAACAAAGTAGCGTTGTGCCCTATTCGCCTCCATTTTGCCACACGTGGGCTGCCAGCGCTGATATTTGTTGAGGTAGAGGTGACGGCACAATAGCATAGACGTTGTCATTTAGCAACTCATTCTTCTTGCCAGGTATGCACTGCCTCAGGGAGGGGGACGTCAGGGTGCTTAAGAAAGGAAAAAAATCAAACAGAAGAGAGAACTCAATCTGGAGAGCTCTGTGAAGTACCACTTGCTTCTTCCCTTCATACAATCAGTTAATCACCTTATAAAATGCCGAAATCATCAGAGCCTGAGCTGAAACAGCGAATTCAATTTTTTTTTCTCTCCTCTAAATGTCTCCTTTTCAGTTATAGAGTATTTTATGAAAAATTGATGTCTTGCTAGTCAACATGATGAATGTTGGGACATGTGGGGAATAGTTTAAAGAGTTTGTTTTAACAGTTATGCATTTAAATTGTCCCATTATAGTGGACATGTTTCCTCTGCTAACAAAAAATCAGTTCTTAAAGGTCCAGTTCTCCTAGAATATTTTTTGCTGTTTTCAATCATTTTGATGGCAATCCTGATGAATTCATGAATTAAAATTATTTCATCTAAATGTTAGATTTCAAGGTGGCAGTTCGGGGCCACTTTTTCTTTTATTGCAGGACTTTAATATATAATATGGAAGACATTTAGAGTTTAAAAATGTAATACATTATCTAAGGACAACCTTTAGATAGCTGGGCTCAGTGGGGCATTTGTCTGAAAGCAATTAAGTTGTGCAATGCAAATCGGTATAAAAGCCATTTCTGCAACTCGATGTAGTTTTGTTTAAGTCCAGTTCTAAGTCAAGTTCCTAGCCTCAGATGTTGATCATAGTAGATACATGATAAATATTTATTGAACAAATGCGCACATAGAAAGCATCATCCATTACTCTATTCCATCCATGGGAGAACAAAGGTAAATTGTCTTTTTCTTTCCCTTTGTCCTATTTTTTACTTATCCCCAAATCATGCATTTATAAAATAACACAGCTGGACCTTAAGAGCCATTAAAGCCAATTTCTACGTTTTATACATGGAGCAACTGAGGCTTAAAGTTTTGAAGTGGCTTTCCCATAGCTGCACAGCAAGTTCATAGCAAATCCAAAGGTTGTTTGGCCCTGTGTTAACATTCTGAAAGTTTGAGGCATAGGACATGCCAGGCAGTTCCTCTGGCATGGCAGCTCTGGCTGCATTGTAAAGGGGCTCCATTTATTTATGTATTTATTTATTTGTCTGTCTGTTTGACGCACAGGTGCAGGGAGAACAATTAGGAGGCAGCTGCTGTGATCCTGGTGGTGTCCACAGGTGGCACAAGCTCCGAGGTAGTAGAAATGCAGAAAAGTGAAGGATCTGGGAAGAGACGTAGCAAATAGTACCCATCTCTTGGGAATGGATGAGAGCAGACTTTACTTCCAGGTTTTGCCCATCCTGTTATCTCTGTGATTCTGGGCCAGTTACTTAATTTTTCCAAAGCTTGGAAGCCTCACTTATTAAATGAACGTAAGAGTAGTACTTGCCTGCTAGAGCTGTTAGGAGGGTCAGAAGCGGTTATGCATGCAAACCTCCTAACCCTGTGCCTGACACAGAGGAGGGCTCAGTAAATGCTAGTGACCACAGCCCTTGTCCTATGGCATTTTATGCACCCTTTGTCTGCGCCCCCACTGACAGCAAGCAACTTGAAGGCTTGGCTGGTTAGATATTCATTCTTGTATCTCCATACTTAATAACACCACATAAATAGGTGAACAGAACATAATTCTACTCAATTCAATAAATATCCAGAATACTGGTAGATGCTGAGCTCTGCATTTGGCGGTGAGAGGTTGTGGAAAAAATGTGAGCCTACCTTTTGAGTGACCTAGAATAAGTGCAACGTAGTTCCACGTAAATAATGTTGAAAGACATCTATTTGTTGAATTAAATAATTTTAGATAATAAAAATAGGTACAATTTTTTACTCTCTTGTTATATGCCTGGTACATGCCTAATTTCATGTAATCCTCACACACACCAACCCCTAGGTGATGGGTACTATTTTTATCCCTACCTAAAACAAAACGTATGTAGTGCTGAACACGACACATTCCCTGACCTCATTCTTGAGTATGTCTAAATAATTTTATGGAAAATGGTACTTTGAAAAAAGGTTTTTATATAAACAATCTTTTCCCAAGTCATGAAAATCATATTCCCTCGCTAGCCTTCTGTTCCCTCAAGTGCAAAACGAGGGCATTGATCTGGCTACCTCCCCAGGCCTCTCTAGCTCTAAAATCCTATGACCCTGCTGTCACTTTCATCCGGTTGGTATGAAAGGCAATACCTTTCTTTATTCAACTTTTCCATTCTTAATATTAAAAATCTAATTCCATCTCAAAGCAACACATTTGACATTTTTCTATACGCTGAATACGAATCAAAAAGTTAAACACATAAATCAACTGAGGAGCTAATCAGGAAGTATGGTTATGCACCCAACATATAACAAACCTTTCCGCTCACCTCCTCTGGAAGCTACGCCAGAAACGACTTCCTCTGTTCTTTTCAGGCCTTATGTAAACCAGCACCCCAGAGAAACCATGCCGTGGCATGGCACCATGGTTCAAGGAGAAATTTTATTTTCCTTTTTATTATTCTTGGATCAGAAATGGAGAAACAGACTGCAAAGGTGACCCTCCTATGCCCTTTTCCAGAATAAGAACATTTTCCCATTTCAAGGTCAGGACGGGTAGCCATTGGCAAGCTAATATAGGGAGGGGTGAGAGCAAAAGAACATCGGCACTCCCATTCTCCGTGTCACTACGGCGCAGTGACATGTGTATATGACATCTAAGCCTCACAAGAAGGCTTTCTGCTAAGCACTAGTATCTTCCATTTTAAGATGAGGAAACTAGGGATGAGAGAGGCGAAGTGAACTATTCATGATTCAGTAGCTGGGAGGTAGCAGAGTTGAGATGCTTGGAGTTGATGTGAGTCGAGAACCATACTCTTTCCAGGTGCTCCCTTTTCTGGGCCACCCCAAAATGTTTAATCCAATTTAAAGACTCCAAATTTAATTGTATAGAAGTACTCCTGATAAGAGGGTTTCTTTAGTCTGTGTCAGATAATTCCTCCATCTGTGTTATGTTGTGCTTGATATCTACTGATTGTCTTTTCCCATGTGAGTTGTGATTTTCCTGGTGTGTGTGTGTGTGTGTGTGTGTGTGTGTGTGTGTGTTTTGAATAATTTTGGATCATGTTGTGGATATTTCGACGGTTATGTTTTAGGACTCTGGGTCTTGTTTAAATCCTGTGGAGAATGTTGGTAGTTTCACCTTAGCAGGGAACTGGCCCAGCTGGTTCAGGCCGCAGGTTCCTACCAGCCTGCTGCGTGTTACAGTTTCAGAGTCAGTTCTGTTCTTCCCAGCCCACCCACATGTGCACTAGCCAGTTGTGAAGACACTTGTATATGCATACCACAGTGCAATGCACAAAAGTGCTCCGATATTGCCAGCTGTTCTTAAATGGGCGTAGCCTATGTCTACCTAACTGGGCCAAGTCGTATGACTGAGGACTGACTGGTTTTGAGATCAGACTAGGAATTAGGCCAAATGAATGAGGAAACTGTTGGTTTAGCACCAGCACGGTAAAGACGAATGAACAGTCTGTGGATTCACAGGCGAAATTTGGATACCAGTTTGGGCACATTAATTAATAGCAACATACTTTGGGTGAGTTACTCCAACTAAGTTTCTGTTTCATTGTAAAACAAGATAAATAATATACTGCAGGATATTTTCAAGGATTAAATAAAAATACACAAATTGAATATTAAAATTAAAACATATAAAATCCTAGTGTAGTACCTGGCACATAGTAAGTACTCAATAAATATTTTTGTTAATCAAAAAAAAAACATACTTCAGTAATAAAGCTATTAAAAAGAAAGACAAACAGTGATATTTTCAGTACATATGCCAAAGGGTTTACTTTTTGTTTTGTTTTGTTTTGCTCTGCTTTAATTCTCAGGTATATTCTCATTAGTAAAAGGTGCTGATGGGGTTATAGGGCCAAAATCTTTCTGACGGCAAATGCTAGCTGCTGGCTTCCCAGATTTCACATGATCTTGCCCCTCCTATCTCTCTGAGCTTATTTCATACCACTGCCCCTTCATTTACTATTCTCAGGCCTCTTACTATCTTCCCCAATTCTCCAACCCCTGGACCTTTGCATCACCTATTCCGCCTTTTCACATAGCTGGTGCTTTCTCATCATTTGGGTCTCAGAGCAAATGGGATCTGTCCAGAGAGGCCTCCTCTAACCATCCCATCTCAGATCATGGCCTCACCCTTGCCTATGACTGTCCATCCTATTCCTATTCCCCTGACTCATTTTATTCACAACATTTATTTCTATCTGGAATTATTTTAGCTATTTATTGATTTAGTTTCTTGTTTATGGTCTATTTTCACCCAGGAAAATATCAGCTCTATGAGGCAGGCACCTTTTTATTCTGACCATGGTATTTCCAGGGTCTGCAACAGTGTCTGGCACACAACAGACTTTTCAATAGTTATCAAATGATTGAATAATTGAACTTCCATTTCGTTGTTCATAATTTCTCAAATTGTTTTATGCTACTAGAAGCAAATCTATAAATAGTATTTTTTCATTTAATGGGACTTTTTTCAATTTCTGGTCTTCCCAAACATTATTGAATTCATCAACATACCTGAATAAACTTTACATTTGGATTGATTTCCACATTTAAAATCTTGAGTTACTATTTTTATTGTAGGACAAGCCAATGAAAAGAGGAAACCATTGATTGTGCAACTTCTTGGCATGTGACACATGCATATCGTGTGGATCCATGGGCTCCTGTGTAGGGCATTACAGTATGTAACAGTCATAGAATACCAGTAATACGCCTGAGGTGGATGGATGATCTGTTCACGTGTAGTTAGTGCCATTGCTCCCTCAAGGTCACTCCACCCAAATCAGCGAAGGCCTCTAGTTACCTCCCCCAAACCCCCGTGTGACCCCAGATGCTTGGGGAATGAACATTTGTTATATGGCCACTAAGGTTGGTCATTATTTGTTAAGCAATTTTATTGTGACAGTAGGTAATTGATAACATAAGTCTTGTAGCTCTTTCCATATTGACACATAAAGATCTACCGCCTTTGTTTTAACTTCTGCAAAATATTCCATTGTATGTAAATATCCTATTTAATACACTTTCTATCAAGAGGCATTTATGTTGTTCCTAGGTTTTTGTTAGCCAGACAACACTGCATAGCTTAATACAGACACAGATGTCTCTGTGTACTTCACACTCTCGTCCAAAGAATTCATTCCTAGAGATATAATTGCTAGGTCAAAAGACAAGTGCATTTAAGTTTTGCTAGCTATTGTCACAAAGACTTGTTTCTAAAGGTGTCTGTGCCAGGTCTTGATTTTATTTTAATCATGAGAAAGCCTCTAGCCTCTTCTAGAGTAATGAATCTTTTTGAAAGTATTATAGTACTTTGATATTTATTAACTTCTAAATTTCATTAACTTTAGCTTATAAGTTGTACTTTCAAATTATACAAAATATTGACTATTACCATTATTACCATTATTTATGTTTTGATATATAGAGCTTTCTCTTTCATTTTTTCTTTCATTTTTTTTTTTTTTTTACTTACAAGAATTTATATCCTCAGGGTCAGACTTCATTTGCTCAGCGTGTCTGGCTGGGCAAATGCACATAAAGGTCTGGGAGCCCAAGGCTGCAGTTCCAAGATGGCGGCAGCATGGAGACACAGGGGAAGTTGATGGTGGAACTCAGTGGCCGCAACACTGCGTCACTCTCCATCAGCGTCTCATCTGTTTGCTGTTAGGCAATGTAAACAAGGAGGCCTTTGGAGCTTACCCAAATTTGGTTTGACTCAAGGTTTCACCCTTATGTACTATGTGCATTTGGGCATTTTGTACAAATCCATGGGCCTCAGTTTCCTCACCAACAAGAAGCTGGTGATACATAGAAGCTGGTGAAACATGGTGACATGAATGAACAACTACAGCCGCTCAGTGTCTCATTTCAGAGACCATTTAAGGACCATTTGAAGGACTAGAGTCATTATTTTGTGATATCTAGTCCACTTCTCATATAGCATATTGTGGCCTGGGAAAAAGCAAAAACACAAGGCAGCCACTGGGGCAATTCACACGATGGGGATGAGGAAGCAAAGTGAAGTGGAGGACACAGCACGCACCCGAACGGCAAAGCTCCACATGCCTCTTGCTGGCTGAGGGACCCGGAGTGTGGCCAGTGAATCTCTCTGCACTTGTTCCTTCTGTTATAAATGGAAACATGGGTTCGACCTTGCAGGGCAGGGGTAAGGATTAGAGACACTGTACAGGAAGCACCCAGCACAGGGCCTGGCACACAGTAGGCACGCAGTAGTGGGACTTAGGACTTTTATTTGTGTGCCTTTCATGACCATAAATGAGTGGTTGTTACTTTCCCTCACTGTTTTCTCCTACAGTACAGTATTTTATCTACTTTAGGGAGCACATTCTCCACAAGTTCACCTCTCTGAAAATGCTCTGTGGCTTTATATCAATGCCATTTTGTAAGCGCTGCCAGCCGGGCTGTGGTCATAGTGTAATTGACTTGCCTGTGCGTGGAGGAACATGGTGACATGAATGAACAACTACGGCCTCTCAGTGTCTCATTTCAGAGACCATTTAAGGACCATTTGAAGGCCTAGGAGTCCCACTTATTGTCTGAAAACTGGTTATTTCCACAAGTGCCATGATTATTACCATCAGTTACACCCAGCATTTATTAAGCACCCAGCAGATGAAGGAATCTGGGCTAAGACCCAGAAATGCAAACCCCTTGAGGGTCTTACAATATCACTAGGGAAATAGGGCACAGACATAAAACATAATTAACTATACAAAGCAATCTGTGGCTGGTGCCAGGAAACAGTGCAGGCACTATATAAATGCTTCAGGGGGCAAAGAAAAGAGAGATGGCTGGGAGGGTGAGGATTCAGAGACAGCCTCACAAAGAAGAAACTCGTGAAGCTTTAAAATGAGAATAGGGTTTAGGGGAGAAGGGGGTGGGTCTCTCGCCACCGTTGGGAATGACTGGAACAATGAGCAGTGGGAAAACCCCAAAGGGTCTGAAAAATAATGTAAGTTGTGTCATTAGATTAAAGCATCAGATGAAAGGAAGGAGGAAATAGGGTGGTAAATAAGTAAGGTGAGAGAGTTAGATGCAGGCTAGATTGTGACCTTAAAGTCTCATTGAACGTCCCTCCTTATTTTAATTCATAAGTTAATGATGTGGATGCTCTTGGATGATTGCCATTGAGGCCATTGAGAATAGGAGGGAAATGTCTTCTTCATGGATGATTTGATCTGATTGTTCAGAACTAGAAGAAGTCTCAAAAGACAATTTGTCCTGCTATCTGACTATTACGGGAAACAATGGCATAATTATCAACCACTCAGAAAAGGAGATCATTATTCTTGGCAGATGTCCTTTAAATGTAATTGGTTCAATTTGATAACCCCAGGAAGTAAGACAATTCACTTGGTTACGAGAAGCTTTATTGAGATATTTGTGTGGCCATGGTGGGCAGTTGGCCACACCTGCTTTGAAGATCACACGAGCCTGTGTCATCCTGGCCACATGGTGTATAACTTTTCAGATGTAAGCTATTATTTGTTTGTGCAGTAGATCCAGGTCATTTCTTAAGACAAGCCTGCCTGATGTTGCAAAAGGGGGACCCATCAATCCAAGCAAGAGTCTCACCTCATTTAAGGTCCCACAATATCCATCATCAAGGAACCTCACCTTTTCAGTGAGACCTGAGATCTGGACCAATCTATTGAAAATTGCAACCTGCCCCTCTTCCCACCGTGACCTCTAGTATCCTTCTTCTGTTTCTTCTTATAGAATTTGTCACCTTCTAACATGTTTACTAAACGTATTGTTCATTGTATGCCTTACCTGGCTGGAATGTATGATTCAAAAGGGTAGGGATTTTAGTCGGCTCTGTTTGTTACAGAGTCTAGAACAGTGCCTGAAGTCTGAAAACGTCAAATACTGGAACAACTGTTACTTGGATGAATGAGCTCAGCAACAGCAAGCCTGGGGTGTGTAGAGAAGCCTGTCACGCACTCCGGGGATAAGTTCCACATCTGATCCTGTGGCTTCCTTGTTGTTGTTTTTATTCTTGGTGTCTGTGACTTTATGCTACAGAAAGCAGGACCATTAAAGTTAAAAAAATTTAAGTGTTGGTTGAGATGTGACACACACATAGCAATGTGTCATCAGATGTGTCTGATGATACTAGGGCAGGTCTTTTCACTTGCTAAATATCCACAGTGGAGTTTTGATTTATAAAAGCCAACAGGGAAGGACCTAAGTATATTCTTATACCTCTCATTTATGAAAACTGACTCTGTCTTTGCTCTTAACCAATGGAATTTGAGATAAAGATTGTATATATAGTCGGCTCTTCATATCCATGGGGTCAACATACTGCAGATTGGAAATATTCGGGGGGAAAATGTTATTAATACTTTGTTGCTAGCATGTACTATGTAGCTAGACCTACAATGGTTGTATCTGTACTGAGATATCTTTTCTTGTCCTTATTCCCTAAACAATACAGTATAACAACTACATAGCATTTACATTGTATTAGGTAGTATAAGTAATCTAGAGATGCTTTAAAGTATACGAGAGGATTGTGTCGGTTATATGCAAATACTATACATTTTATATAATTCCTAACCCACCACCACTAATTAAATTCACATTAAGCCCACTGCATGGCCCTCTCAAGTCCTTCAAGGGTCCTAGTAAATCGTGTTGCAACTTGATCAGCACGACGACACGTCACAGAGAGGCTTATGATGAAAAGTAAGTACAATGAAGAAAAAAGTTTCTAATGTTAGTTGTCTTCTGAACATGAATGCCCTATATGTAAGTGAGAGTTGCAGTGTATTTTGTTTTTAGTTGCTGAATTTAAATGCTAACGGTCATTTTCAGCGTCTGCTACAAGTGGGACAAACATTCTGTAGACCTCTTATCTGGTGTGGCTGTCAGTCTAGCACGTGTGGACAGTACTATATGCCGCGCAGAAATCTGAGGACCCTCGTTCTGGTTCATTGTCGGATTGCTAGGTAGGGAATTGAAAGAGTGGGAGCATCTCTCATACTTAACCTCCGACTGAAAGTTTGGGAAAACTCCAATTTCACAAAAAAATATTCCAGTTTACATCATTTTTGCCAGCTACATGTAGCAAATGCTTTGGTGTGCTAAGCAAGTTGTAGGCCAGACATAAGGGGCCCCTGGCACCTTGAAATCCAACTAACCTAATACTAGTGGGTTAGTTTGTATTATTCTTTTTTAAATCTCATCTCAAAAATTGTTCTTTAAAGAGCTTACAGCTCAATGAGTTTTCACGACCTGAACACACCTGTGCGACAGCACCAGCTCCAGCTCCAGAACATTGTCAGAAACTCAGAAACGTCCCCTTGTCATCCCTCCCAGTCACGATCCATCCCTCAAGGGTCATCACTCTCCTGACTAGTGACAGCATGGATTAGTTCTCCTTGCTTAGTGTTCTTTATAAAAAAAGAATCGTACAGTATGTGTGCTTTGGTGTTGGCGTCTTTCAATTTTTTTATATTGGTAATATATATTTTTTCTTTGGATTTAGTTATAGATCATTCATTCTCATTGCTGGATAGTAGGCCACTGTGTGACTGTTACCACAATTTATTGATCATATCAACTCTTGATGGGAATTTGAAGTTTCCCGTGTAAGGCTATATTGCAGTTAATGCTGCCATGAACCTTCTAGGGCATGGACTTATGGTGGAAATAGACATGTAGGCATTTCTGTTAGTTGTATACCTAAGAGTAGAATTTCAGGTTCTAATACTCTTCTGTAAGTGAACTGTTTGCTCTCCAGAAAAGAAAACATACAGATGCATCAAGGAGAAAAGAACATGTGATGGCAGTAGAATCCAGTGAGAGCCATAAACTCTTGATGATTTAATAAGAGGACTACAAAACAGCTTCCATGGGGCCCTCCCCTTTGGTGCCATGAAGAAGGCAATTACATGTCCTCAACACCTTTCCTGCCATATCTCTCTCATAGAGGGGTGGTGTGCGGTATAAATGTTCCCATCACCACAAAAATCCACAGAGAATTTCACTCTTCAAAATCAAAGCATCTAAGTGATAAGTTAGACCGCTGTTTCTCATTCCAAGAAATTATCCTATTTGTATCTGCCAAGGCGAGCAGGGAACCATAATTAAAATTCACACTTGCATATCACCCTCCATCTGCAAAGTACTTCATAGATATTAACTAATTAATCCTCCACCTCTCTCCTCCTGCTCTCCCAGCCTTCCTCCCCACCAGGAAGCAGGTGGCACCTCCATATTATGTCACTCATTTGCAAAAAAGATAAATATAAGAACAGGTTATGCCATTTCCTTGATGAGGTCCAGGAGTGTAAAATAAATACTTCGCTGCCTGGGGCATTTGTGAAATAAAATTACCACATACTTTAAGCCTGGAGATTTAAATTGCATTAATAAAGCCTCTGAAGAATTTTTGTCACATATGACAGGAAAGATGGATTTATCATCGTGTTTGTTTACTAAACTGTCACAGTAGTGGCTCATGAATATCAATGATACGATAGCTCCTGGGAAAGCTGTGTGAGAACCCTAAGTAGGAAAAATCACTAAATGTTTTCAAACATGAGACCTAGGAAGACTATTAAGGTGTTTACTATGGATTTTTTTTTCCCTCCCAATCCAAAGAGAAAACTTTTTTAATTGGTTGAAAAAGAGAACGTGGGTTAAATAACAAATTTGTAAATACAGAGAAAACAAAGTGTTGTCTATTCCTCTACATGTTTGTGATGAGAAATGTGCATTTCATTGTGATTTTTTTCTGTCTTTTTAAAAAATAACAATATTCCATGTAAGTTCTAGTTGTCTATATCCAGATATTAACCACTAATGGTTTATTATTTTCTATGTGGAAAAAGCCTAGGCTTATGAGAATTTTCTGTCATTTTATATTTGTGATGTATAAAAATGGAGAAATCTACATTAATTTTAGATACAACCTACATATGTAAAACCAGGAGCCAGGAAAGTAATTAGAACTAGTGATTATGCCAGAAAAAAGAATTCTTCCTGAGGCTACATTCTGCTCTGGTTCTATGCATGCAGTTTACTCTGGTTTCCCAGAATTTTATGCATATTGAGGACACGGTGGGCTCCTTAGGGCATAAAATAGAAAAAAATAATAAGGAGAGGAAGTAAATGGTTATTAGGCATGATTAGTTTTGTTCAAAAGAGAAAGTATGATGCTTAAAATTTGATTTTTTTTTCTTTCTATCCATCTAAGTACTGCTAGGGTGAAAGCCCCATATCAGAAGCTATCAAAAAAGAATAAAACCGTATTGCCCTCGGGGAATTCCTATGCAATGGCAGGGATAAATCAAGTAAGCATATGTCTAAATCAAGAGTTAGGCCAAGTGAATAGTCTTCTGCAATAGAGTGGACAGAATTGCTCAGGAAGGCCCCACACCATCCCCCTACAATATGCAGAAATATCCCCAAATAATAACACATTTAACAGACGTGCAGAGCAGTTCTCCAAGCAACCAAAGGATATCTTAAGATTTCAGAAATGAATGAAGAGGGAACTCAGAGACGGAATGATAAGGGGGAGTTGAAGCCAAAGTCCCAAGGAGGGGCATCTATCTCAGGGCCAGGACTTGTGCCACTAGAGGAGACATGAGAGGATTGGTAGTGCAATGGGCAGAGCACACAAGGCTCAGCCGTGAGCGTGGCACATGCAGGGGCAAAGCGGCTGTGGCACAAGGAGCTGTTGTCCAATTTTGGCTGCCACCGAAGGTCGCGAAGGTGCTGAAGCCTGAGGCGTTTGACAGTTGGGAAGTCTTGGGTGATGCTTGGGAGAGTGGTCTCAGTGTGTGGTGTGGCCTGAGGCAGAAGAGGCAGGCGAGGTGTAGAGGGGGAGCAGGTGGGGAAACGGGCAGAAAAATGAAGGGGAAGCCAGACCCATGAAGAGTTGTCTTTGTTGTTTTGTTGTTTTAGGAGGAAAGAGATCTTTATATGTTTGTAGGCAAGAAGTCTGTAGAGAGAAAAAGGCATTGAAATACAAATGGCGGTAATAGATAGAACAAAAACCAGGAGGAGGCAGGAAAGATTGCCCCCAAAAGTAGGTGGAGGAGTTGACATTGGGGAAGAGTAGGTAAAAGCAATGCCTTTTTCTTTAGCACTTCAAGATATTTTATTATCTTTGGGCATTCTAATTGCTGATGAGAAGTCTGCTGTCAGTCTGATGTCTTCCCTTTGGAGGCCACCTCCTTTTTTTTCTGGAAGTATGCTAATTATTTGTTTTTTACTATAAAAATTATTCTAAAAGGTAGTAGCTTAAAACAATAAACATTTGCTATCTCACCACTTCTATGGATCAGGAACCTCTGAGTAGCTTAGCTGAGTGGTTCCGATGCAGGGTCTCCATGAGGTAGCAGTCAGGGTGTTGGCTGGAACTGAAAGCTTGCCTGGGGCTGGAGGACCCCCTCCAACATGGTTCACTCCCATACCTGATAAGTTCGTGCTGGTTGTTGGCAAGAGGTTTAGGAACCTCATGTGGACCTCTTCAGAGGGCTACTTGAGTGCCCTCACAACATGGCAGCTGGCTCCCCCAGAGGGGGTGATCCAGGAGGCTGGAGGGGGGAGGGAGGGAAGGAGAGAGAGAGAGAGAGAGAGAGAGAGAGAGAGAGAGAGAGAGACCTTGAACAAGGAGAAAGTCACACATCTTTTAACGACCAAGACTTGGAAGTCACACACTTTCCCATTTACCACATTCTGTTCATTAGAAGTGAGTCCCTAAATAGAGCCCATGTAAAAGGAAAGGCATTGCACTCTACCTTTGAGGAGAGGAGTGTCAAAAAATTTGTGGACATCTTTTTAAACTACCACTGGCAGCGTGGATCCAGGTAAGAAGTTCAGGGCATCTCACATTGGAGATGATTGATATGCTTAGATGATCTGAGATTCATTAGGTGTGAAATAATGAAGTGTATACATACCATACCATGTTATTCTGCTCTGCATGCTTGAGAAGGCCTGTGTAATTCTGAGAATATTATCACTAAATTGTATCTGCTATGCCATCTGAGATAGTACAGTGCTTACACTGACAACAGAATGGATGACAGGGGAGAGGGGTTGACGCATTCATGGCTCCATTTGTTTCTTCATTTCCTTGCAGATCTCAGTGAGTGATTGTTTTTTTCCTTCTTCTTTTTTTCTTTTGTAGTTCACAGGAGAAACAACACTGTGAGTCACAGAGTTTCTGTAAGTTCTGACCTCGCTTGTCTAGCTGGTCAGAGCAGGGCAGCCCTGTATGAATGGAAAGAGAGAGATGTGAGGTGATGCTTCTAACACAGACACATTAAAAAGAGAATAATTTGCCCCATTTTGTTTCCCTTTTCCTTCAGTGAGCTTGGAAGGAAGAAGGAATTAATGAGGCTCATTGTGTATGCAAGGGTAAGCACAGTTTGTGTTGAGCTAAGTCTAGCAGAAGCTGAAAAAGCATATCTGGCACCGCTAAGTAATTGGACTTCACATGTCTCAAATTTTGTAGAGAAAAAAATGTCTTTAGTGGAAAAGTGTCTTTAAACTCATATTCCACAGACAGAGAAAACTCTCTTGGCCAATCCAGGCTTGGTCCCTTGTGGGCCACATTTAAAATGAAGGTGGAAAAAATAAATAAAATAAAGATAGAAATTACTGAAGTCATGATTGAGGTTATTTGCATGCTCTGCAAGAAGTGGCTGCTGGAGGAAAAACATGGCTGAAGCCTTGTTCTTGCCTAGAATTAAAATGTAGCAAAATATGTGTCCAGATCAAACGCAGGAGCCAGGGTGATAATGAAATCATCCATTTCCATTCTTTTCAAATGTCTGGAAATACCCTAGAAAACAGTAAGCACATCTTCAATATACTGGCTAATACCTGGCCTCTGGAGTCAGAAAGCATGAGGGGTTTCCATGTGCCTCTCTTCTTTTACAGGGAGACAGTATCTCCAATAGATCTTCCCTTACATACTGTTATCCACGATGGGGGTCACATGGTGTCCCTACCTTCAAGGGAGCCTGGAGCATTGAGTTTCTGGTTTGCGTAGCTTCTGTAAGGAAAGGTAGCAAAGGAAGAGGAAGTTGGAAACGGCTTCTCAGTGGTCAACCAACACTATCTGCTGCTCTTTGACTGTCCCTGCTTTTCTTCCCCTTGACCTTGAGCACAACAAAGTGTGAGCAAATATTGTTTGATACTCTGTGCCCCACCCCATTCTGTCCTGCGGCTGTAAAATAAGAAGGTAGAGTACGTGGTCCTTAAGGGTTCATCCAGCTTTGCTTGTCAGTTAATCTGTGACCATAGGTGGCAAGGCCTGTTCACAATCAGCTTGCATTTCTCTATGTTATTCTGAGGTGCCAGGTACCGTGTGCATTTTGGTGCATTAGAACAGAATATTAGGAATCAAAAGGTCTGGGTTCTACTCATAGTCTTCGATTTTTGACAAGTTAACATGTTTTCTCCAAGCTTCAGTGTTTTCATCATTTAAATAGAGATAAGTACCCCTAGTGAGTTGCTTTGAGGATTAAATGAGATATTCAGTGTAATTCGCATTTTGCTGATTTACTGTTTGTTAAGTTTCAGGGACGGTTTGAGATGAATGTTCTTTGTAAGCTGTTGTTATTATTACCCCCTTAAAAACAAAACAGCCTTATTAATGTATAATTGATATACAAAGAACTGTACACATTTAGTGTGTACAATTTGACACCCATGATACCATCACCACAATCAAGATAATACACAAATCCAACACCTTCCAGTTTCCTTATGTTCCTTTCCCCTCCTGTGGTAAAAACACTTAATACAAGACCTACCCTCTTAACAAATTTTGAAGTATTTAGTACAGTACTGTTACCTACAGACACTATGCTGTACAGCAGCTTTCTAGAACTTACTCATCCAGCATAACTAAAACTTCATATCTGTTGAATAACAACTCCCCATTTCCCCCTGCCCTTGACAATTGCCAATCTACTGTCTGTTTCTATGAGTTTGACCATTTTAGATACCTCATGGAGGTGGAATCATGCAGTATTTGTCTTTCTGTGATTAGCTTACTTCATTTATCCATGTCCTCTGAGTTCATCCATGTTGTCGCAAATGGTAAGATTTAATTCTTTTTTAAGTCTGAATAATATTCCATTGTATGCATATACCACATTTTCTGTATCCGTTCATCTTATAATGGGACTCCTAAAACTCAATAGCAAAAATACAAACAATCTGATTAAAAACTGAGCAAAGGATCTGAACCCGCATTTCTCTAAAGAAGGCACACAAGTGGTCAATAGCTATATGACAAGGTGCTCATCAGGAAATGGAAATCAAAACTACATGATAGCACCTTATACCTATTAGGATGGCTACTATTAAAAAAACAAAACGTTAAGTGTTGGCAAGGCTGTGGAGAAAAGGGAACCCCTGTGCACTGTTCATGAGACTGCTGATTGGTTCAGCCACTATGGAAAACAATATGAAGATTCCTCAAAAAATTAAAAACAGAATTACCAGATGACCCAGCAATCCCATTTCTAAGTATATACCCAAAAGAACTGAAATCGAAATCTTGAAGAAATATCTGTATTCCCATGTTCATTGCAGCACTATTCACAATAGCCAAGATATTTAAATAACCCAGTGTCTATCAACAGATGAGTGGATATTATTACCTCTTTACACAACTCTGCTGTCAAAGCAATCATATCAAAGGAACAGAAGATTCAAAACTAGCCCCAAATACTTCCCCTGCACCTACAGTGACAAATGCTAATCCTCTGGAGATTGTTGCCATTGTAGTTGTCCATTTTCTGACTCTAGGTGCGATAGTAGCACGTGAGCTCTTGTTTTGCTGTCCCCTTGTGCTTCCGGGATCTTCAACATGATTAAATTCGACCTGAGAAAGGCAGGTGAAGAACTGTGCCTTAGGCACTCACAATTTCAAGTTTCGTTCATCATGGAAGGTACATTATTTCAGAAATTATGCATGTAAATGTAGTCTTGATCTTGCTAAATATTTAAAACATGCTAATAAGAAGGCCATGTTCGCATTCAGTTATGCTCATGGAAATGCCACACTTTGCATGATGTCATCACCCCAGAATGCGTGTGTGCTGCTCCTCACACTAAAACAGGTGAATTTCTCTCACACAAGGCTGAAATCCTTGGAGATACTGGAGAAGAAGTGGGGGTGTAATAGTTTCCTAAAATCACCTAACTCAATTTCCTGAGAGCCACGCTTATTGAATCTTATCACCCAGCAGGAGATACAGCCAGACAGGCCAAAAGGACCAAGAGCAGATCAGTTCTGTTTGCATGATAAGAACCTCCCAAGTGTGTGTCTTCACTGATGGGGTCGGACAGCCCAGCCCGAAAGCTTCAGCTGGGAAATGATAGTGAACCAGCAGCTGCTAAAAATGCTCTACAGGTGTGGTCACCTAAAGTAACCCCTCAGTATTCTAAGTGAGTTGATCAGCACTGGTATCCAAACAGCAGTGCTGGAATTTTCCACACGTGCATGCACATTCTCATACGTAATTTCTTTAACCTTTTCAAACTTGTAAGATAAGCTGTGCACAGAGATTACTAGCCTAGGCTTTGCAGTCAAGCAGACCTGGGCTTGGATCCCTTTAGGTATTTACTTCCTTGTGCTGCAGTTTTCTCGTCTGGAGGATAAGAAGAATACCTGCCTCCCCAGTGTACCTTGAGGATTAAGGGAAAGAATCCCTCGAGTGAGCCAAGCAGAGACTCTGCCTTTGTAATAACTGATCAGTAATAGTTTCCTTCCTTTCACCCGGAGTGGAGGAGCTTTGTACCTTTTCTTGGCTGTGCTCACTTTGCTTTTTCCAAATATTAATGGCGAAAATAATTAATTTGGGGAAAAGCTAATGAACACTCCAGTTATTTTATTGGGCCTTACACTTGGAGGATAGAGTCTGTTTCAACCAACATTATGGAAGATAAAGAATGGTTGGGACCCAAGGTTACCAGGAAGGTATTTGCAAAGGAAATTAAATGCTGCGAGGGCAAGTGACACATTCATTATGTAAGCACTAAGGGCTTATGTGCCAGGTACAGTGGAATGAGGTTTTCTCAGCCTAGATGTCAGTTTGCCTCCTGGTCAGTGCATGTGACATGTGGCTGGAGTTGGTCTTTCATTGGGCCATCCATTTCAGGGTGCTTTATCTGTCTTCCAGTCCATTCTAAGGAGCTATCATGTAAAATGAGCCATGGTGAGCATGACCAACTCCTGTTAGTTCTTAACCTTGAGTTATAGAGGCCCAGTTACTGTTGATTGATTGGTAATGGAAATACTGTTTATCCTTTCTGTTTCTATCTCTAGCAGCCCTTTGCTAAGTTCCTACTATAATTTATGAGACCTCCTATTGCCTTATGAACAAAATTCAGGCTCCCTCGTGTATGAGGTTTTCCCTTACCCGATCTTTGCTCTTCTCGTGAAACCACCTTCACTGATACCCCAGATAGCGACTATTTGAAGGGCCCTAAGGATGCTGCATTACCTCTCACCTGCATGTTTTCGAGTATGTTCTACCTTACTCTAACCCCAGTTGGCCTTTCCTGCTTTGTTTATTTGGCTAAATCTTTCTGTGGTTATCCTCAAATATGTAAAGGTTCTGCTCTAGGATTCTTTCCTGTCTTCTTTATTGACATGTCACCCTGGCCTGTGGCTGCCTCAGGACTTGCTCTGTGAATTATAGATTTTCATTTCACTCTAGACGCTGAGGTCTTTATTGTAGGGACTGTGACTTCAGTTCCCTGTCTCCACTGCTTAGTTTGGTTCCTGGCCTATGGCAGATTGTCAGTAAATGTGAAAGGAAAGAGTAGAGAAGGAACATCAATCCTCATTTGTCTGGAAAAAGTCTACATTCTGCTATGGGAATCCAAAGTCAGTTTCTGGCCCACCTTTAGCTCAAGGGCAATAAGCCTAAATTCGTGCTCAAGAAAAGCCCTCTAGTAGAGAACAGTTTGGATCTCAAAGTTGGTTTTATGAGACAAGGTTTATGTTTAAAGATGAGACCAAGTTCCTGATGTTGGAATCATGGAATCTTTGAGAAAGAAAAGTACGAGTGAGAAGTAATATAGCACAAGCGTTAAGAACACCAGTCATAGAGCCAGACTGGCTTGGTTCAGATCCCAGCCCTGCCACTTGCAAGATTTAGGAACTTGGGAAAGTTGCTGAATAGCTTAGTTTCTCCAGCTCTAAAATGGGGATGATAATAGTCCTTCATAGGAGTTGTGACGATCAAATGGTTTATGTAAAGTGCTTAGAAAAGAGCCTGGCATTTGGTGAGTACTATGTAAGTGTCTCATTCACAATTGCCTAGACTATAATCTTCCTACATATTTAGCTGCAGTCCTTTGTTTCACACAATCTTACATGGAAACCCATGTACAAAACACAAATGTGGAACTGCTTACTGAGATGGGCGTGGGGTTTGGGGTGAAGCTCCTCCCTGCCTACTCCTGGAGGGGTTCTTTGGAACTCTAAGGCTATAGGAGCCTAGTTGAGAAACTCGCATTAAGTCCCCAAACTCCTCATTTTCTAGAGGAAGAATTGAAACCTAGCCTTGGCCTGAAATGCCCACGACCCCCCAGCAGCACTCATTCCACTGCACTGCAGGGAACCTCTTGGCACCCAGGTCACTGGGTTCTCAACTCAGAGGACTGTCCCTCCATCTCAGTGCCCACAGAGGACTCAGAATTAGGGCAGAAGAAGCTGGGTTCCACTTTCCATCCTGTAGTCATTTCCGAGTGGCCCCTCAAAATTCTGTTCAATGATAGTATTGCCCTGCTTTGTCTTCTGCCCAGTGAAAGAGTGGAGTCTGAAGAAAGGAGGGCAACAAATGAAGATATGATTTTACTTTGCAATTTGCCCTGCACTGCTTGGTAAAATTAGAACTGGAATTCAGTCTGTCTCCCCCCCCCCCCCCCAAAATATCTTAAGAATTTCTCTTAACTCATCACCAGGCATATTTTTTCACTCCTAATTTGCTATCATTTCAGCACTAAGTTGTCCCCAAACAGACAGGCTGTGGTCATACTGCACACAGCTACACCACGTAATTAAATCAGAGATGTTATCTTATGTAAATAGGCACATGTGCAAACCAACCCAGCCTTCCCTGTAGTCACGGTTGCTCACGTGGCTGACTCAGCAGAGATGCCTGGAGCAGGGTAGTCTGCTCACCCCACTTAACAGCTCCTCACTACAGTCCACTTTGATGGAGAAAACAATCTGTCTTCGTTTCCTAGAGCATAGCCCTCTGATTGGGCAGCACATTGTGGACCTATATAGGCTATTTTCTCAAGAGACAAGACAACTAATTATCTTTGTATGGCTGGGACTAGGGAACCATAATCATTCTGGTTGTAGGTTAGGCACGCCCAGCTTTCTTGTTACATATGAGATCACATGGCGTGGTCACAGAAAACCAGTCTTTCCCATTAGTTTGTTTTGCTAGACTCTGACTAAAAGAGAGGCCTTGAAACAGTTCTCTCTCTCTCTCGCACACACACACACACACACATACACACACACACTCCTTGCAATATGTGCTTCTCATTCCCCTTAAATGACTCTACATGTTTCCTTTGTGGATTGTGTGTTTTTATCCGGGTCCTAGAGAAAACTTAAATCTGTTCAGTTATTTTTTCAATACACATTTATTGACTACCTAGTGGTGATGACTTCTGTCTTCAGGCTGTATTCTACCTTTACAACCATCCTCTAAAGTCAGCACTGTTATCCCCATTTCGTATGTGAGTCAACTTGGAAAGCTCAAGTCACTTGCCCAAAGCCCAGCACCTAGTCTTGGCCTGAACTGGTATTTGAGTCCAGGTGTGTGAGACGCCAAGCCTGTGTGCTAGACCACCACATGGCATGCCTACCCTGACAGGACTGAACCAGGGTGATGAAGATTAAACACACTAAGTGACAGACCACGCCTTCAGGAACCTCACACACACCAATACATGTATCTGATAAAGAGTGTTGAGTGCTTTGTGGAGCAATGAACTATAGGGCCTGAGGCTATGGAAGAAAGGCGTCTGCCTGGAGGGAAAGGAGCAGAAGCAGAGATCAGGGAGCGCCGTGGATGCTGGCCCTGAGCTGTAGGCAAGGATCCTCAAGGGAGAGAAGGGTGGTCCACCAAGAAACAGCATGAACAACTGCGTGGCTGTGCTATGTCCAGAGAGTAGTGATTAAGCTGGTGTGGCCAAAGAGCAGTGTGAAAATGGGAAACCTGGCAAGAGCTGAGATTGAGTCTTTATCCTGAAGGCAGTGGGGAGCAGCCAGGGTTCCCTGCTTATAAGCTACGGAAACAGACTCTATGTTATGCTCAAATACACTCGCGGGAAATACACTGGAGGCTTACAAAGTTTACAGGGAGGCTGGAGAGCCAGCCTTGGAGACTGACAGGATTGCGTGGAGACCAACAGCTCCAGGGGGCCAAGAAAGAGTTATCAGCAGTGCTGTCCCAACAGGAAGACTCTGGTCAGGATATGAGAGTTTCAGCCATGTTTCCATACTCTCATCGCATGTCAATGATCCAGAGTCTGGAAGGATAAAACCCAACTGGCCAGCTGAGGTCCCCTGTCCTTCCCGGGCCTGAGTGGAAAGGGCTGTGGGAAGAGCATCCAGAAGCCCTTTCAGATTTTCACACAAAAGGGAAGAGAAGAACAATTGCCCAAAAAGAAAAAAGAGGACTCTGCTCGGAGGGGAGAGTAGATGTGGGGTAGATTTTAAAAAAGGAAAAGAAAAGAATCCTCTATAGAAACCCTCAGTGTTTTCAGAGCAGGGTAATCACATGGTCAGATCTGTGAGCTGGGTGCCGCGTGACAACATGGAGGGTGTTTTAGAGAAGTTTGGGCAAGGGCCAGTGGTCTGACTAAGTGGCCGCTGCATTAGTCCAGGGCAGCACTGGTCAGCCTTCCGAGTGAATGTGGGGGTGGAGGTGAGAAGACAAACTCAGGCTAATAGGAGCAGCGCTCCAGTGCCACTGTTACCTGTTACGTCCCTCACAGGGCAGCGTTACATTCTTCTGAGGAGAATAGTATTGATCTAATGAGGTATTATCCCAAGGCTTGTGATTTTATAAATGAGAAAATAACACACACTCCAGGGAGACTTAGCTGTTACATTAACAATTAATAGGAAAATCTGACAAAGCCAAGGCTTGGAAATCATGCTTATCACGAATATAATGCAGAGCTGGGAGAGTTGGTCTGAACCCAAATACATTCAGAGTAATTTTCCATAAACCTGCCACCTCCAGTTTGAAAATATTTCATGTGTGAGACTGTGATTTTCTCTGACAGGCTAGGATAGTAAGAAGAGGAAGTTGGAAAAGTAAATTGCTCTTTTTGTAATGGTAAAAATGTCATTACTGGGAAGAACATTAATCTTTCTTATCAGGTATTAGATTTTGAGATTCTGGTTCTGTAATACTCAGCGTTATAAGCAGGCATGTTTGAGAACTCCTAAATATATGATAACTGGTTTTATTTTATTACCCAAACAGTAATAGCTACATTTTTTTCAAGTTATTCAGTGCAGCCAATTACTTTTCCCAACACTGAAAACAGCAGTAATTTCAAGGTGAAATCTCGCTGGCCCCAGGCCCAGCTGGCTCTGATGGGTCCAGTGCACTCATTCTACCAGCCCTGCTGCATCTCTTGCAGCCCCTGGATAAGTCTTACCTGGGAGGATCTGCTGGAGGTAAGGAGGCGAGTTCCTGTGTCGGTCAGTCAGGTTCACTGTGTTCCATATTCTAATTCCAGAGCTGATTACCAGAAAACTGTAGGAAGAGGGGAGAAATTGTCTTCGTTGGGTCCCCCAACTGCAGGCCCTAACGACAAGAATTTGGGAACAGTTTATTTAGGAAGCACTGAGAGAGGGTGGTGAAATGAGAGTAGGGGGAAAGGAAAGACAAGGAAGGAAGGGTGCATTTGTGTACCGTCCAGCTGTGGACAGGGGAGCTCAGTCCCAAGAGCCCTCAGCGAGACTACATGGGTCACACTTCAGAATTGTCCTGCCAGGGGAGAGGATGACAGAGACACATAGAAGTATAAAATTTGTTTAAGTATCTTACAGTCAATATGGAAAGACAAACTGTATACGTGTGCATGGATAGACATACAAAATATTACTCCTATATAACATTACTTATAAAATACACATGTAAATTATGCCAAACAGTTAAGTCATGCTACAGACAGTATGGATTAGGCACAAAGGTGAACTGTGTGCTCAGAAATATTGTACTTGTTTAGAAGTGGAAATGATCAGTCTCGGTTTAAATGGTTAAGAGAGTTTCATGGAGGACATAGGGCTTAACTTGACCTTGAAGAATGGCTGAGATATCATCATTCAGGGAGGAACAGGAGCCTGGCTACTAGTATGAAACGGGACAGTGAGGAAGTCAAAATAGAGAAGGTTGTTAGGGATAATGGAAAAGAAGGCTATAAAGTCGCAGGATTAAGGCTGCAGAAGGATTTCAGTGCCAGACCACGTAGTCTGGCCCACAGATCAAGATCATAAACCAAAATGCCTTCAAGAACCAGTAAAAGTTGGCGGTAAAGAGTTAGAAATAGGGGGTGGTGGAGACGGGGGGAGATCTGGAGAGTATAAAGGCCTTCAAATTTAAAAATATTTAAAACATTGGTTTCTCCAAACAAAATATGTCTACAGTCCAAATTCTGTTAACCAGACCCTGGTTTTCACCCACTGTACCATTATCTGGGCTACCCATTGCCATGACATACGATTGGCAAACATTACCAATCAAACAAATCACTATTTCTTGCTAAGCCTAGAGGAGCCCTCGGAATCTTTCTTAATATGATTAAGTCATGAGCATGAGTTCCGTGTTGATTCTTCTCCCCTCTCTCTCTTGTCTCAACATGACCATTACCACAAGTTTGCATTAAACATATTTGCAAAAATCCATTAACTTGTGAGTGAGGGGGTCTATATTTATTGTATAAATTTACAGTTTCTTGGTTTCCCCTTCCTCTAACCCACAACTGCACATGTTTAGACTTTCTTCTCTTGCATTTATTTTCAAAGATGCATTAATTCTGCACTACTAGGGCCTTGGTGCTATAGGGCTACCTACCCTTCCCCTTCCCTTAAAGAAATCAGTGTTTCACGGTATCCTGTGGATCAGGGGATCCAGGCAGGGGTAGACAGGCAAATAGGATTATTCAGGGAATTAAGAAACCGTTCCTGGCTCCCTCGGTGACTGTGGCGTGAGTAACTTAACCTCTGAGTTTCAGTTTCCTCAGAGCCCAGTGAAGGTAGTCAATTCTTCCTTGACCACCTGATGATGTTATTATGAGGCTCAAATGAGATCAAGAGTGGTGTAAGGGTCTGGCAAACTAAAAGCCTTTTAACATTATTTTTCTGTCTATTCCTTTTACACTTCGATCGCCTGGGAGTGTGGGGGTGGGTGGGCAAGGTGGGCACACATGTCTGATGAGACTGCTGTGTGCTGATTAAGTTGTATATTTTAAGATTTATCACAGAACATGCTGTTTGAAAGGCTCTCCAGGAAACTAGGAAAGATTTCTTCACAGGGAACCATGTTTGGTGCTAATAAGCACAAAGAACAGATGTAAAACAAAGAAATAAAACCACTTTGCAGATTGAGTGTGTCATCCCGTGCAACAGACAATGAAACTTTCTCCTTTCCAGCCTCAACCATCCTAACAAATCCTTTCACGAACTCATGTGGTCCTCACAGTAGCATCGTGAGATTGCCTAGGAGGTATGATTACCCACATTGAGAGCTGAGGAAACTGAGATTCAGAGAAGGGAAGTTACTCATTCTTGGTCAGTCATAGACCCAGGAATTAAATCTGGGTTTTCTGACTCCCTGTATAACCTTGTCAATTTCCCTGTCTATCCCTATCTAAAAATACTGTTCACCTCAGTTTCCTAAAGGATGATGGGAAAGAAAAAGAAATCAAAACATGGCCATTCCTCCCTGTGTCTTCAGCTGAGGGTCTGAGATTGCACTCCCAGATCTTAGCCACCCTTAGCCTACAGAAGCCTGCCCTGTGGTAAGCATTTGTGTAGAGGTGGCCTTACCTACAGCTGGCCTGATGCCCTTCTGCTCTGCCCAAATGCTAGAAAGGATGGATTTACACTTAAATCAGTGTTTCATCTAATGTACCTCTCCCAGCTTTATTTGTAAAATGGTGTGCGGATCTTGGAAAAGAACACAAGCCTGTGAACTGAATCAGAGTCATTAGTGAGACAATAAACTCAAAAAGGAAACATAGGGATATATACAGCAAAGGAGAGGCTTCCTGGGCAAGGACCAGTGTATTTCCTTACCGTCCCGCCTTTTTATCAGAGATATGGAAAAGGGAGTCAATAGTGATTTAATTGTGCTCGGTTGCAGAGGAAGCTCAGGATTCCAACAGGCCCAAAGACATTCACCATAATGAAGAAAAATACCATAACAGCATGAGTAGGAATTCTTTTCAGTCATATATCATAATACTTCACACAGTATTTTCATTATTTGGAGGAGAAAAGGCCCAAGGTATATCCTTTTTTCATATCATAAAATAAATAAACATATGGAAATTACATAAAACTGAAAACCAAATATTTTATTTATTATATAGAACCTGAAATCTATGAGTGCCTTTCAGAGTGATTCAAATGATTTGTCCAGGGCCATTTAGATGGTTAATTCCAAACTAGACATGGAATTCTCAGCCCAGTCTTTCTGAAACTTGAGCTTCAGTTTCCCAGACGGGGAAGAAAATTGGTGTCTGTGGAATGGAGATGGTGAAGTAAGTGAGCTTTGAAGAATGAAGGAAGAGTGAAAGGATGAAAGAAGGGAGGATTAAAAAAAAGAGAGAACAGAAAGGAAGGGAAGGGAAGCGAAGAAGGAAGGAGAGGGGGACAGTGAAGAGGGAAGAGTACGTATACCTCTAGTGACCTGACGGAATCCAAGTCTCTTAAAGTAAGCTTTCACATCTTTCTTATTGACAAGATCAGACTCATTTTCAATTAACAGATTTCAAGGTTTCAAGTTGAATGCATTGGTCTACTTAATTTAAAAGTGCTTCCACCCTCCTTATGCAAAAATATTGTCCCACATTTGGTAATGTTCTACTTGACCATGCTTTTGATTGACAGTAAACTCACAGTAAGGGATTCATACCATAAATTCACAATTAAATAACTCTATGAGGCGTATGAAATGAACAGCATTTCATTAGTGAATTCTATTGCCCGCATCTAAGCATGATCAACAAAGTGCTTCTAACTCCAGAATGCCTTCAGAATCGCTTATGTCGATAGGAAACTTCAGTTACATACTTCTAAATGCACCATTCATAACTAGTATTTTTAAGTTACTCATAGTAACTAGGGCTTTTGGAAGTCAAATCGAGTTTGGGAAAATGAGCATGTTTTGTTACCACATCTGTTCCAAAGCAGGAGTGTTGTGTTTCTATGGTAGTAAAATGCCCTCTCCTTCAGCCTCTGTCCCCAAAGCCTCCTCAAGTAGACATAAAATCAAAGCAGAAGCATGGTGCTTGCTATACAAATGTAGCTTCAAGCCAAGTGCTTTTCATCCCTTCAATCCAATGACCTCTCCTAAGCCCATCCTATATCAAAATTTTGGAGCCTTTACTGGAACAAAATAATTACATTTGAAAATGTACAAAATTCCTAATTTTGCACAATTAGTATATTTATAATGTCTGTGAGGTTTTTAACTACTTCCATTAATTCATTGTAATAAGCTGAGATTTTGATATAAACATACAAATAGGAACACCATTCTCTATCTGGAGGGCAAATGTTACAGTGCACAGGGTGGTCGTTTGTAAGTTATTGCTTACACACCCCTCTAAACCCTGATGACACTTGTCTGATTATGTTAATGGGCAAGAGAGTGTTAGACAAAGCCACTGTGGTCAAAATAACAGGGAGAGCAGATGGATAAACCACATGAAAATCACAGCCATTCATCGACATCCTCTTTAAGAGCACACATTTCCACTGTGAACATATGATAATGACATTCACGTTATCATTTTAGGTTTAACTACACAAACAGTCAGTTGCAAAGGCATGAACTATACTTTAACTGACCATAAGTAGAAATTAGATTATATCACTTCTGTCATGTTCATCTAAAAGATTCATCATTTAAAATTCACGTCCCAGAATTTTGAGTTGACCTCTGAATCCATTCACAACTGTTCAAGCACTTAGCCAACATGTTTATGGATTGAGTAATGTGTCTGGTACTCTGGGAGACGCAAAAATAAAAAAAAAGACTGTTTACCCTTTGGGAGTTTATATTCTAGAAGGGAAAATAAGATGGCACATAGAGACCTATGGTGTATAACGGCACAAAAGCCAAGTGCTGTGAGAGCTGAGAAGAGGGTTGGACTGGAGCTGGAGATCAGAGAACGCTTGACGAACAGGTAGGATTAGGGTGGATACTGAAAGAGGGTTGGATTCTGACCTCCAACCCTGCAATTTTGACCAATTGCAAACTTAAATCAAATAAATTTACTTTTTTCCCTTTCCAGAAAGGGAATCCCAGCTTCCCCCTGTGAAGATGGTTACACAAAAAATGCTCAAGAAAGTGAGTCACACGGCCCAAGAGGTGTGTGCGGTGTGCAGTTATTTCACCCAAATGCCCTAACTTCATTTAGTCATGATAAAAAAGCCCGAAAAATCAATGTTGAAACATGTGTTATAAACACATTTGCTCCACTGCCAGTGCAAGAGAGAATACAAAAATGCAAGAAAAAAAAAAATGAAGTTAGTGAAATATTAGATGACAGATGTTAATTTTCTAGAATTTGGCTCAGGGTTCTTAGAAAACCAAACTTTCCTCTGTTTAACTTCGTAAACCTTGCCACATGGAGCTTGCTTCTGACTCAAATTAGTAACAAAAATTACACTGGCCCTACACAAATGCTTCCCGCAGGGCAGGATTCTGTAGGCTAAGGGCAGCTAAGATCTGGGAGTGCAATCTCGGTCGGTAGCTGCTTTGCTTCATCTTTTGCTGTGCATTCCAGTTAGGAACGCCCAGCCAATTCGGCTTGCACACCCCAGGGCAACCATAAGTGGAGATAGCATGGGCCCAAGAAGGGATCACTCACCTCGACCTGGAGTCAGGGCTCTGCTTGTCCAGCAGCTCTGTGACTCTGGACAAGCAGCATCTCATCTCTGAGCCTCGGTTTTCTCACCTGCACAATGTGATGCCTATATCACAGGGTCGTTGTGAGTTTCTGAGGTAAGCCTTGTGACAGTACTCTGTAAACTGTAAAGTTCTACCTAATTATCAGTGTCAGCACCATCACCATTCACAGTTGGTTTTTGCCCTAAACAGGACACCGCCCTTACTGAGGCAAAGCTCTTTTATTTTGTCACCAAGGTTATTCTCTTGCTGCTGCTTCTTAGCTGGGTGACCTCAAAGAAGCCATTAGACCTTTTATTACAGAACCTCATTTTTCTCACCTACAAAGTGGGCCTTGTAATGAGGCCTGCCCTGCCTGTCTTACAGTTTCACTATAACAATTAACTAAGGTAAAGGGATATGAAAGCAATTGCACACTTAAATCATCTCATAAATATTTATTGTTATGCCCGTACAGAGGCTCCAAGCCGACATTCCTGGTCCAGATTCCTGATTGAGTTCCTGATCCTTGCTCCTCAGGCCACCTCCCTGGACATAGTTTGTCCCCTGCTTTGACCTTCAAGCTTCTGCTCACTCTTCAAGCCTTTCTTGCCACTCGTTCTAGCCCACTGAGGGCTGTGCAGCACACGCCCCTACTCTGCAGTGCCCCGCTCTACCCTGCAAATCGTTGCAGGAATCCTGCTTCAGAACCAAGCTATTGAGACTTCACTCCATTGCTCTGACCCTGAGCTCGGGACACAGTACTGTCAGGTCTTGGCAATTCCAGGCCACTTTGCCCTAGGCCTGTATCTCTCTGTTGCTTAGACTTGCAGACTTTCCTGGCTGTTTTCATTTGGCTTCATGCTTGGAATGTTCACAGAGGGCAGTGATTCTCAGCAGTGGCTGTACATTGGAACCATGTGGGCAACTTGGAAAAATAACACTGCATGAGCCCTACCTGCAAAGATTCTGATGTAATGGGTCTGGAGTATAGCTTGAGTGTTAGGGTTTTTCACAGCTACCCGTGTGATTCTAATATGTAGCTAAGTTTAAGAACCACTGAGTTAGGGGGTTGTTTCCAGCCAAGTTATAACCTGGGATCGGAGTGAGAGCCATTGACAATCCACCTTTCACCTGCATTGGGTGTAGAGGCCAAAATCTACAACAAAGGTGAGTCCTAAGAAACCACATGTTCAACACGCACAATACTAGTCCTGAATCCAAACCCTCAGGAGACTGATTCAAAATGGCAGCCCTGTCCACCTGGATCACCAGGTCTTGGGTAGCAGAACTCGGGAAAGAGAGGAATGCAGTGGCAAGACTCAATCTGGGCCTCCAGTTAACATTGTTTATATTCCATCATGGGTTAAGGAAAAGGGCAGGGTCCTCGTAGCTAAAGATAACAGACTTGATATTCCGTGTAGTAGACAAGAAGAGAATTTTTATGGACCCAAAAGTCAGCTTTTAGCTTATTCTTATATGTGCACGCCTGTAAGTCTGGACCCACTTTGGGCCCAGGAAGTCTTGATCTTTCTATATTCAAAGTCTTTGATAAAGAATCAGACATGAAAGTGGTAAGAGCCTCAAAGGCCAACATTTTCATTTTACACACGAGAAAACTGGTGCTCAGAGAGGACAATGGCGTGTCCCAGGTCAGACAGCAAGTTGGGCACAGAGTTAAGCGCAGAGCGCAGGTCTCCTCTCACCATCCAACAACGGGTATGGGACTGCCTTGAGTAGCACGTATTTAAACTGTGAAGTTAAGAACTATGTAAAAAATTCCCTTAAAATAGATTATGTAGTTCATAAAATTTCTGACTGATGCAGATATATTTCAAACTCTTCCTCCATTTTGAGACTGTGGAGCAAGATATTTTATTAAGAGTGGGGGTCCAGCAGGGGAAAGCCAGATGCTTGCCACTTATTTTAAAGGGAAAAAAGAAAAGAAAATGAACCTGAGTTTTTCCTTGGATTTTTTTTCCCCATTTAGCTGGAAAGGAATTTGTAGTTTCTAATATCTTTTCTCTGTGGTTTCTGGGAGAGTGCAATTAGCAGGCTGGGATTCATTTTTCACCTAAAGCCAGGGTATTGATCTAAGGATTCACACTGTAGTTGGATGCTGAGCAACAGATGTAAAATATTTCCATGTAGGTGACTGTCAGACCAGGGCTGGCCACCAGAAGACCCTTCTCTCTGGAGGACTTTGGCTAAACAGGAAGACAGACAAAGCAATCACAATAATACATGGCATTGCCCTTAATGGTTTATAAAACAGTTTAAGGCATTGGTATAGCCACATCTTAGAAAAGTATATAAGTCAAGCAAGAATCAAAAAATAGGTAGAAACAACTCAAGCTATTTTAAGAGGGGGGAAAAGACACTTTATGAACACCCTGTGATTTTGGAGATACCCATTTTTTAGGTGTCAAAACTAAGTTCAGCAAGATCATGTGATTTGTCAGGGTGACACTAGAGCAATGATAACGATAATGACCGAGATTCTTATCTCATGTCTAGAGTCTATTTTGCTATCATACCACAGATGTCTCAAGCAAAGAAAGGGGAGCAGGGCTGAGAGTCCAGGATGGCCAGAGTTGGTGATAACAGCACTGAGAAGATGGTTTGGCAAACCCCTGCTGCAGGGCTAGGCCTGAGACATCCAGGGGTCCTGGGTGAGTGGTGGTAGGGTAGGTGCTGGGGGCCGCCCTTGGCCCTGATGAAGGCAGAGTTGCCCTTATTAATGAGTGTTTCTGGCTGTCTGTGTGCCCAGGTTGTACCTGCACTGAGGGACATCTAGTCAACTGAGCAGCTCAGCCAGCTGAGCTGAGTCTGTGCATGAAATGACCACTCAAATATAGCCTCGACCTAATAAAATAACTGAGTGGAATTTTTTTTTTCACTCTGATCACATGGTTTCCGGCCCTGTTTAGGATGACTAAGCACACTGCCCTGCTGGTCGCCCCTCCTCCCGTCCCTAGAGCTTGTTGGATTGGCTACTGGCAGTGTGTGAATGATGCTGCCATATGGTGTACATCTCTGTTTAACTCGTATGAATATTACGGGACTTGCCTAAATTGTTTAACATAAAGAAGGAAAGTATTTCTGTACCTTTTCTCTATGTTGAGTGAATGGTAAGTTAGAATAATGGACTTCATTTTAGAGAAAATCAGATAAATGGATCTTTTCATTTGTATGGATACTGGGAGCTTTCATACTTTGGAAAGATGAGCAAAACTCATAACCAACTAAATGCCCTAGGTCCCAGAGAATTCTCCTCTGTGGAAAGGTGATCTTATAAGATATCTGAACCCCACTCTCCCTATGCTGTGAATATTGTGATCTTTCCTCACATTTAAAGTGATACAGGTATGTTTACACACCAGTTAATACAAAGAAAACTACATAGAAAATATAGAAAACTAAACCCTGTGTTTGTGGAAAGAGGACAGTTACTTAGTGCAGACTCTGGTGCCCAACTGTCTGGATTCAAATTCAGCTGTACCACTTACCATCTCTGTGTCTGTGGGCAGTTACTTAACCTTCCTTTGCCTGAGCTTCCTCATCTATAAAATGAGACTATCCTCATAGGGTCATTGAAAATATTAATTTATTATGTCAGCTGTTAGAGGCCCTAGGATACAGTAAATACTCAACAAGAGCTGTCTTTATTACTACTGTTACATATAATTCTCTCATCCTGCATTATTTTAGTGGTTTCCTCACTTTCATTTCTGTTTAGTCTCCGTTTTTCCAGTTCCTTGCTTATCCAGCCATTCCATATCTGGTTACTAACATAATCTTTCAAATGAGCAGCATACGTAATTTCCCCATCCAGGAATTCACATTGAGAAGGTCCTGTTACAAAAGAAAGTGTTATATTTTTCACTTATAATAGGTACCTGAAACAACATGCGTATGTTTGTGTAAAAGTGTAAATCACTGGGAGGTAGGGGCCAAGAAAACAGAAAAGCACATGGAATTTTAGTGAGGTTATTAATAGGTATTTAGAATAAGATTAGAGTTTAACAGGGTACAGGTTTCATACAATAATTCATTAAGAACTTAATGGACATTTTCTACTCCAAACCTGTGAGTCATCTTGACCCGGCCTTGAAAATATCAAACAGTGAGAAAGTCACATATAGTCATTTTGAGTAAGTGTATCTACTCTTAGAAATAAGTATAAAACTTTAAAGATCATAATTTTTAATAAAAGGTTTTATAGAAGCACACAACAAACCAGGAAGGGTTGTTAAAAACAAAATAGCATTGTCTTCACGTAATATGTATTTACTGACCTGGATTTATACAATTAATGTGGCAAAATAAAACCCTCAATATAATTATGATTTGGACTGTTTTCAAAGTAAGAATTTCTGCCAAATATTAAATAAGCTTGTAGACACTATTTCCTTGGGCTCTAGTATTAAAATTTACATATATATATACATATATATATATATATATATGCACACACACACATATACATATATATGTGTATATATATATGAATAAATATATATATACACATATATATACATTCAGTGGTACATGATATTTTTAGAATAAGAGATGAGAAATTCTGAACATGAATACTAACAACCATATCTGTAATTAGCTCAACATTCTCGTTAGGGAATGCTGCTTTTAGAAAGTAGAAGATTACCAAGAATAATAGCTTATCTAATTGAAGATCATTATAAACAAATTAGAATGTATTTGTGAGTTGTGCTAATGATGCATGTTAAATGTATGAAGTGATATCCTGATGTAGAAATATGGTGAATATCTGTCTTTCATATTCTTAGTAATTGTTCTTTTCTTTTATGTATATGTTGTTTCCATTTTTTTATGTGTATATGTAATTTGGGGAATAGGAAAGTTGTAAAACTGGTGCTGTGCTTTGGGAAAATTAATCTAGTAAGCAAATATGAGTTGATTGGATAAGCAAAGGAAGATCTTGATGAAAGATCCTTTGATGAAGAGAAGGGGAGAGACTATAAAGAGAATGTTTAGTTTTATTAATATCTGATTTAAAATATAATGAATCAGGTGTTGCTTTAGCACAATTATATCACTACCAAAAAAGATAAAATGTCAAATGTAAATATTTTTAAAGAATGCTAATAAAAATATATTAAACCTCAAAATTGGCTTAGCAATTAATAAAATTCTTGAAGATGTCTCCTATATAGGGAATTTAAAACACTTTATCATGTATATATTTGCAAAGTGATGGAGGAGAGTTCTGAAGAAATAATCCAGAAGAAACTTAAAAGAAAAAATAATATAAAATTATCACGAGTTATGTCATGCTAATGTGTCCGTCTGTGTGGCTGTGGCACTGATCCAGGGACACCCCTCCTGTGCTTTCCAATGGTTGTCCCTTCTCAGGAACAGATGGCCCTGCCTGCC
This sequence comes from Rhinolophus sinicus, assembly GCF_036562045.2. Lineage (NCBI taxonomy): Eukaryota > Metazoa > Chordata > Mammalia > Chiroptera > Rhinolophidae > Rhinolophus > Rhinolophus sinicus. Next base: position 28,942,528 of record NC_133751.1, read on the forward strand.
ACATACATTCCTCTGCTGGAAAGATCCACCGTTTTCCCAGGCCTCCTTCTGGACCCAAGTGCACTCCCACGAGGACATGTTTAGTTACATCCTCCCAAAGCCAAAAGCAAACTGTGGCCCAGGAGTGCAATCCCCTGAGGCATGACCGTGTCAGAAGACATTCAAGGCACAAGAGTGGCCTCTGGGCTCCTTTTCTTCTCTGGCTCCTGGAAACAAAGAATAAAGGAGTGACTGAACTCAGCCTGAGTGATTGTCAAAAGTTATACATTTAGTTCAGCCTCCTAACAAATGAACTGACTTAAAAAAAAAAAAAGTTAATGGTTTGGGATGATTGTAATAGCTCCTTGTAATAGGTAGTAAAAGAGTTTTGTGGATTGAAGCCAAACTTACCTTCAGTGGAAAAGCACATGATGGTAATTGCTCGGAGAACTTTTACACTGAAGACAAGTTCACGACATTTTAACACAATAAATGATGGTGAAATGCCATTCGGGAATTAATCTTTAATCCATCTGAGCTAGAAAGTTGAGAGAGAAGTAAAACTATTCTTTTATCTGGCTTTGAGATGAAAAAACAAAATCCTGGCGCAGCTCTATGTTCCCTGGAAAGTACAGGCGCTTCCCCAAGATTGTGCTCTGATGAAAAAAGAGCTTTTTTAAAAATGCACTTTAACATGTATCTTCATGTGTACTTCTGCGTTTCTACTGAATAGCCTTAGGCTATTTCTATAAGCATATTATTTGTCATTGTTCTAAACTTTAGCACCAAAAATTACACATATACTTGACAATTCAAGGAGGATAATTGTAAGTTTCTCCTCTCCTTTTTTATTAATCAAAATGTAGTGAAGACAGATTTACTGTTTTTGCAAACATGTCCATCATGTTTGCTGTTCCTGCACATTTTACTATGTTAAAAGTCCCGCACTTCTGGTTGCCACTCCCCAGGTGCTTTCTCTCCAGGGCCCAATGGTGGCTTTAAAATGCTGGGCTCAAAGCTCAATAATTTCACTTCGGCCATTTTAGGGTTATGGCCCAGAAAATACTAATCAAAAAAGTTAGTAAAATGAATAAAATGAAGGTTGAGAGGAGCACTTCTTACTCTTGCGCTTTCATCCTTCTTGATCAAAACGCTATTCACTGTTTATTCACTTGAAAAACATCATCAATTACCTACTACATGCAGAGTCTGAATAAGGGGCTGGAGATACAGAGATATGAATAACATAGTCCTTGCTCGAAGAAGTCTACACACAACCAAGGACAATAGGTCGACATCTGAATAAGTTATTACAGTCCTGTGTGAAAAGTGCTATGTAACAAAAAATTGTGAAGAGCTGTATCAAATAGGAATATTCCAATGCAAATGACACAAAGTAAAACTAAAACTCAGGTGGCCCGAACAGCAAAGCTAATTTATCAGCTTTGGTAACTAAAACAGATTTTTCTGATCCAAGGTGAGAATGGATCCAACAACCCAAAGTATGACAAGTGTCCTAATTTCTCTTTATGTTTCTTCTCTGCCTTTCACAATATGGGTATGTTATGGGCTTAATTGTGTCAAATCCCCTCCAAAAAGAAATTCGTATGAAATCCGAACCCCCAATACCTAAAATGTGACTGTATTCAGAGATAGCAACTTTAAAGATGTGATTAAGTTAAAATGAGGTCTATGATGTAACACAATCTCAGTGGTGTCCTTATAAGAGGAGATGAGGACACAGACACACAGAGAGAAGACCATGTGAAGACACAGGGCGAAGGTGGCCGTCTGTAGACCAAGGAGAGAAGCATCAGGCGAAACCAGCCCTGCTGGCACCTTGCTCTCAGACTTCTGACCTCCACTTTGTGAGAAAGTCAATTTCTATTGCCTGTGCCACCCTGTATGTGATACTTTGTCATGGCACCCTTAGCAAACTAACACAAGGTACCATTTCAGTCTCCATGGTTGCTCCCCGTCAACTCTCAGCACCATCTTCAGGGCTACAAAATATCAGCAGCTTCAGACTTCACAGATTCTCACTATTATCGTCCAAGTGCCGTAAGTGGAAGCTTCTGGTAGGTCTCCGAACGCTTTAGGATTCTCCCTCTCTCCTATGCCTTTGCCTAAACAGTTGCTGTGCTTGGGGACTGGGATCCATGGATTTGCTTATACCAATCCCTGGATTGGTGGGTGGGGTCAGTTCTCTCCAAACTACATCAGGTGAAATCCCCAAGGAGAGTCAAGGTATGTTGGTGAGATGTAGCTATGGAGATAACCAGAGAGATCCAAAGAAAAGGAACAAATAAGTCCACCTTGGAAAGCTGAGCAAAAGTAACCCGAGGGGGGTTGGTGTGTGTCTTGGAGAATGACTAGGTGTTCGGCTGGTAGAGAAGGACCCAAAGGACAGTCCAGACAAAAGAAACAACATGTGTGAGAGCACAAAAGGCACAAAAGGGCCTGTTGTATTTGGCAGGTGCTCAGCTTGTCCGAGTTGGCTCCAGACTTTCAACTTTTAACACTGAAAGTCTCACATTCTAGGGACCCCCTTAGTCCCAGGCAAACAACTACAGGAAGTGTCACATTCCAGGACCCCCTCAGTCCTGGACAAATTGGGATGATCACTCTATGTTTGGGGAGTTTTGAGCAAAGTTTATGGGGCCAAATGGCTAGAGATAAGATTGGAAAGGTTGGTTGAGACTAACCAGGTTTTCCCTGCACCCTAGTTTGGACTAGAGAGAAAATCTGTAGTTTGCTCCGCCATGTTGGAAAAGTAAGTTGTAACACAGTATTCCCTGGAGGGTAAAGGGACTCTGTGTTAATACCATGAATTCCGTGGACATTTTGCAATTTGACCCATTTCAGGAAGTTCATGAAATTTGAGGGCTGTATAGCATTTGGGAGCAGCAGAAAGTTCCAGGCCAACTCTGACTCAGAGGCATTGACGCCTGGGGTCAAAGGTCAGCACTGGGCTGGTCACATCATGAAGCTCCATAAATATTACGTGATTCTTGGTTAACCGGTTCCCTTCGCAACTGGAATTCCCTCTTCTCTTTCTGCTGCTTTCTCTCTATGTACCTGTCTCTTAAAACTATCTCTTATTTTAACTTCTTCATGTCTTCAGTTTCAACAGCCCACATGGGCTTCAAACTCACTGTAACTACCACTAACTGCTTCCCTTTCCTCCAATATTGCCTCTTTTGCCTGCCGCCTTACGTCTTGTTGAGAATGCTACCTTTCTCCCAGTCACCCAAACCCATGTTATGGAATGCATTGCGGCCATTGAAAAAAAAAGGGGTGGGGGGGCTGAGACAACAAAATTACAAGTAGTAAATATTTAGAATGATCCCGTATTTATCAAAATGCTATATATGTATTTCCACATATATAAAAATGTGTATGTAAAGTGTTTAGAAATATATATACCAAACTCTTAAATGTTATTGTCTTAATGTCTAACTGGAAATAACGGAGGGCATCCTTTTACTTTTTACTTTACATACATCTCTATTGTTGAAATGTTTATAGAGTAAGCATTTAGCTATTTTCCAAATAAAGATAATACGTGTTCATTGTAGGACATTTCAATTGATGATAAACATAAAGAGCAATATGAAAGCTATCTGAAATATCACTACCAGAGACACCACGGTTAGCAGTCTGGGAAACAGCCTGCCAGACCTCCCCCGGGGCCCCTGTGCTGATGTAGATATAGAGGCCGCGCTAGGGGCTCATCCCAGCCTCCCTCACCACTCCCCCCATGCCCCAGACACAGTAAGTTGCAAAGCTTTCCTATCACTTCTGCATATTCAGGATCCCTGGAACCTATCAGTTTCCATTTCCCTGGCCTTCACCTTTGTTGAGGCTCTTATAACTCACCCCTGCTCTGCATGCAGGAATAGCCTCCTAAATTGCTCTCAGATTATTCTTCTCTCCTTCTTGTGTCCTATCTTCCCACAGCTCCAGATTAATCGTTCTAAACCCTAGGTCTGATCACGTTACAGGCCTTGTTCAAAAATCTTCAGTGACTCCCCATCACCTGTAAAAGAAATGCCAAACTTTGTGATCTGGATTGAAACTAAATTCTTCATCATTCCCTTAGGAACTTTTCTTCCCCTTAGCTCTAGTTCATATTGATTTTTCTAATGGGAATACCATCTCATCCAGGCATTCCCCTCCTCTAGATACTTGCCCAAGTGTGAGAAAAGGTTTGCACAAGGATGGTCATTGTAGTCAAGTCTACAAGGGAAAAATTAAAGCCAACTCTAATGTCCACCAATAAGGGACTGATTAAGTAAATTATGGTCCATGCAGCTGTCACAAATACAGAGTATAGTTCAGCTGTTAAACTGACAGCTATAAGGAAAATTCTACAGAATATTGCCAATTAAAAGAATAGGTTGCTAAAGTTTATATCATGTTTTTTAAAAAGTGCAGATATTTGTAAAGCTTTTTGGAAAGAAATCATCAAATAATAACAGGTAAACTCTAGGTGGTTAAATTTAGTTGGTTTTTACTTTTTTCTTGGTACTTTCTATTTAATTTGAATTTTTATAAACATAACCACTGTTATGGAAGTTAACCATGTATTGAGGGCTATTTGCCAAGTACTGTGCTGTTGTTTTACATATAATAATTCATTTAGTTCTTACATCAAAACTTTGGGGATGGTTACCATCACCCTCATATTACAGAAGAGTAAACTGAGAGTCAGGGGGGTAAAGAGATGCTCCCAGAGTCACATCACTAATGAGATGCAAAGATGGGGTGCCAGCTTCTGTCTTTCTCATAGGCATTACATCAAGAGTAATGACATATTAATTTTACAGAAAAGAATAAAGCTATTAAAATATGTTCTCCCAGTCTTACAAGGTCACAGTTGCTCTACTCCTCAGAAATTTCTCCTGTTCTCATATTCAGAACTATGACGTGATAGGAAGATGAGAATAGAGAGAGAGATCAGAAACATATAAATATTTCTATTTTATATGAATTGCATCATTCTATGTATTATATTATTTTCTGAATATATCTGGTTGTTTATACCTAAAAGTGCATCCTAGACATCTTTCCATGTCTGTATAATCTTCCTCAACTTATTTAACAGTTTCATAGTACTCCATTGTGCGGATGTGCTGTGATCATTTAACTGCCCCCCCCCCGTGAATGGTCAAGTATGTTGTTTGTAAATTTTGCTATTGTAAACAATACTATAATGAACATCCTCATCTAAATCTATGTCTGTACACACGTGAGACTCTTTTTGCAAATGGATTCCCAGGAATGGACTTGCTAATTCAAAAAAAACGTGGGTCTTTTCCTTTTCTGGTCTCTGAATTTCCAAACATTTTAGCTGTAGTAGAAGAATCTCTTCTAGGAACCAGCTAATGGGCTCTTTTGCAGCCTTGTGTCCCACTTGCAACTTCCCCAGGCATTGGTACCTGTTTGCGCATTTGTCATTCTACAACTCCAAATTCACTCGTAGAGAAGAAGCACACTGGGTTTCGAATTGCCTGAGTTCTGGTGAATTCTTGGCCACCACGTTGCTGTGCAACCCTGAGCAATAAATGATGCTTCTGATGACTTGCATTTCTTTGTCTATAAATGAAAATCTTCCAGCTCTAACATTCAGTGTTTCTTAACTCTAAAGAAGAGAATAATGTTTTGTTATTCTGACTTCCTAGATTTTGAAAAATAATATACATACCATAAAGGGTTATTTTGCCCCATTAAAAGTTCAGATGATATGGTGATAAGATCATATTAAAAGCATTTATAAAGGTCCATGGTAAGGAGTTCATTATGGTTCATTAAATCCCTTCATGCTTTTATCCACTTTAGTTACTGTATTTTCTTTAAATGGGATTTATGCCAGGGCCACATTAACACCATTTCACATTCTGCTGTGCTGTTACCCACTGAGCTTGAATCAATTGAATGAAAGAGGCCTTTTCGAGTATATTGATTTTCATTTATCCAAACTTATCTGTTTGCTTTGCTGCATGCTCATACATGGGAACCGGGCACAGCTAAATTTCTTGGTAGTGTTCCTTTTTCCCCCTTAGGCATTTATTTAATACTAGAATATACATATGACAAACACTGGTATAAGAACTGCAGAAACTTCACTGGAAATACAGTTTTCTATGGGTGACATACCATGTTTCCCTGAAAATAAGATCTGACCTGAAAATAAGCCCTAGCATGATGTTTCAGGATGACATCCCCTGAACATAAGCCCTAATACGTCTTTTGGAGCAAACCTTAATATAAGACCCGGTCTTATTTTCAGGGAAATATGGTAAGAGCCTGGATCTCTCTCAAGTCATGAAGAATGTAGCCTGAAGCAAAATCCTACAGCCCCTCTCCCTGCATGAAGGCAGCCACCCTCCACCCTCCCAGCTCCTAGAGAACTCAGTCCAGGGTCCTGCCCTCCTACCCCCAAAACAAGGAGAGGAATAGTGTCAAGACGGTGATTCTTCTAAGTGTAAAGTTTTGCTCACTCAGTAAGCTGACTGAGTATTCTGCTGCTCTGCAAGGAAACTCTCATGTTTCTTTTTGCGAAAGATCAAAAGGAAATCTGGACAAAGGACGTGTGTAATAGAGAAACATACATTAAATGTACATTTTAATGTCTTTTCTCCACACTCCTGGATTGATGTGTCAGAGAGAGAGAGAGAGAGAGAGAGAGAGAGAGAGAGAGAGAGAGAGAGAGATCGACCCTGACTGTTCATTTTGACCCATAGGACATTTGAGATAGAAAGCATTTTAGTAATTTGTATTGCTTAACGCTACAAAGGATAATTGCTATTGGTTTAGCAAGATCTCATGGTCGATGTTAGTGTAAAGATTGGCTAAGCCTGAGTGCTCATTGTGAAAAAGAAGATGAATGAAATTCATTATGAATAGCTCAAGTTTCTTAAATATATCAATGAGCAGGCATTATTGATTAAAATAAAATGAACAATTAACTTTAACCAAAGTTTAAATATGACAGTAATTAATAATTGAGCTAATTATTTTCCCTCATGCATTTCCATATCATGTGCAGTGTTATACAACTTTTGAGAGATTATTTATAAAATAACTTTTTAGAAAAAGTATTTTCATTTAAAAAGTAACTACATCATAATAAGTAAAAAATATTTGACTGTCACTTGATTAGGGACTAAGAGCAATATAAAGATACAGCCTCAAGAAAATCACAATCTAATTAGGGAGAACAGAAGAGACATACAAATACAATGTTTTGCCGTTGTTAAAAACATGAGATTTAGAATATTAATGAGTTTGAATTCCAGCTCTGACACTATGACCTCCAACAAGATTTTCTGAGCCTTAGTTTCCTAATCTATAAAAATGGGATAATAAAATTGACCTCATAGCATCATAGTAAGAATTAAAAGTCTGTAAAACACTGAAAAGGTGCCTGGCAAAAGGAGAACCTTCCAGAAGTGGTAGCCATTTAATGACATATCGCTTAAGTGACAGATGAAAACCCTCTATGGAGGCAATTCAAGGAGGTACCCATTACTGGAATTGGAATGAAACTGATTATTTTTGCCTTAATTTCAGAGAAGAATGTTTTTACAGGTGAATTGCATGATCAGTCAACTATTCAAAGAAGAGGTAGGATTTGAACTAGAGGAATAAGGTTTTATTAGTTGGTAGATAAAACTAGAGGTACTGAGGATTACAACTGCCAATAACATAGCAGTCATCTCCTCAAACATGACTCTAGCAAATCCTCCTTCATTTTTTCTCCTTAATTAATTACCATATTAACATTTCCTCCAGGTTTCTAAAATATTTTTTCAACCATTTCTTCTGGGTCCTTTGTTGGCATCTTTTCTGCCTCTTTTATTTCCTTCAAATAAAAATTAATAAATAAACAAAATAAAATAAGAAAAGTAAAACTCACAAAAAAATATCACCTTCCAGTTAATATATAGTCTTCTGTTAATATTTCGGTGAAAGTCCTTCCAAACCTTTCTATATCTGTCTTTTTGTCTCTTTTGATCTAAGCAAGATCATAATCTTACGTGCTTTTTGTAATCTCATTTTTTTATGGAAAAAATACAGTACACCATACATATCTTCACATGTCAAAGAACAACTTCATTATATTAAAATTGGTTTATCACATTTGATTGTGTAAATGTTAACACAATTTAATAAACTCTTTAATGGAAATTTTAGTTGTTTCCAGTTTTAAACAAACAAAAAAGTGCTACAGTGCTGCAGTGATGACACTTGTACTTTCATTTTGGCCTACTTATATGATTATCCTTTTAAGTAAAATTCATGGAAGTCAAATAGAGGGATCAAGCAATACACGCACATTGGCAGTTTTAATATTTAGAACCAAAAATGACACAAAATCACCACGTTTTTGTCTTAGAAGACTTTTTTAAAAAAAATAACTGTTGCTGATCTTAATTTTCCTGAATAAATAAAACAACACCCTTTTAAATTTGTTTGAAACTAAAACTTTAAAAATAGGAATTCATAATTAGAAATAGTTATGTGTAATTCTGTGTAAAGCAATGTCTTAACAATAGAAAAAATTGTGGAGAGGAAAAAAAGTGTTTTGTTTTAGGAAGTCTTGCCAATTAAGCTAACCAAACTTTTTCATTTAAATGCCTGACTATACAATTAAATTAATGGACTTTCTAGCACAGTTACCTGATATTTTGATGAGTTATTGTGGAATGTTCAACAAACTAATCATTTTAAATCTCTTGTATAGAGAACCTGTGAGCTAGTAATAGTTTAATCCACTCTATGCAGTTCTCTCCTCTCATTTCTCCTAAGACTATATTAAATAATGTATTCTTTTAGTGATCAGTGGTCATATTTACATCAGAAGCTTCCCATCAACATGATCTCAATTGTTCCAAGTGTAGCGGCTTAGGGTTTTAGCAAGCAAATATCTCACCCTCAAAGCAATCCCGAAAACACTTCTGACAGAGTCCCTCATTAATTCTTTCATTTATTCAAGAAATAGGTGATTGCTGTATTATCATAAACTGTTCCAGAACGAATAGTATGAAAAAAAACTACCCAATACAAACCATGAAGCAAATATAGTTGGATAACTCAAAAATGTATCACAAAAAATTCAAGCCAATTCATCTTATTAACATAAATGTTAAATTGTTAAATTAAATACTAGTCAAAAGAGTTCAACACACAGTCAAATAGTAATATAACATGGCCAAGTAGGTTTTATTCTAGTAATGAAAGGATAGTTCAATATAATGAAACACTTACATATAATACTACATCCACTTGTTAAATATGAAAGAAAACCCACATGATCATCAATAGATGCAACAAATGAATTGATAAAATTTAACACCGTCCTTCCTGAAGACATTGAAAAATAGTAAAAAAAGATACTTAAAATTATAAACTTAGTTAACATTATAATGAATCATGAACTACCATCATTATTTTCATCAAAATCAGAAACAAAACAAAAATGATTATGGTTGCTATTATTACATTGAACAAGATTTCCAAAATACTATCAAATCAAAAACATGTAACAGAAATAGCAGTGTTATATTCTAGAAAAGAAGAGAAAGGTGGCATGACTATATACATAGATAACTCAAACATGTAAGCAAATGACCATCTGACATGATAAATAATTCAGACAAGTAGCTGAATACAAGGTAAACATACGAAAATCAATGATATTTGTATTTTCTGCAATCACTATTTGAAAGTGTCATTTTAAAAATATCTTGTTCACATTAGCAACAAAATTATAATGTAACCAATAACAATCTTAGGTTTAAAATGTATATTTGATGTGAAGAAACCTGCACATGTGCACGTGTATACACACACAGTAAAATAAGAATTTGAGAAATAGAAGACCCATGAATTATTTTCCTGGTTGAGAAGACTAAATGCCAAAAGAATCATACACACACACACACACACACACACACAAACACACACACACACACAAACCAGGGGTGCCAAAAAAATGTATACACATGACTTGTATTCATCTTTTGTTATCAGTATATATTGAGTATTACAATTTTAACACAGTTTTTTCCTTTCTTAAAATGTGTATACATTTTTTGGTACCCTCTGTATGTGTGTGTATTCTTTCTTTCTCCTCTCTCTCTCTCTCTCCATATATATATATATATATATATATATATATATATATATATATATATATATATATGTAATGAGGACATGGAGGGAGGAGAAAGAGAGAGAATTTAATACCAATCAAATTCCTGATAAGATTCTTGTTGGACCTCTACAGTGTATTTTGAAAATTCAGCTGGAGAAGGAACGGTTTTCTACACAAAACCTAAGATGCAAATGTTTGTAACAACATTATTCCCAATTGCCAAAGGCTGTAAACAACCCAAATGTCCACCAGCTGGTGAATGGATAAATAAATTGTGGTACATCTGTATAATACAAATACTACTCATCAATTAAAAAGGGACAAAGTACTGATTCGTACAACAAAATGGATGAATCTCAATAATATTATGCTCAAGTTAAAAAGCCTTACATAATATATTATTTCATTTATATGATATTCTGGAAAAGGCAACACTATAGGGGAAGATTTCAAACCAATGGTTGCCTGGAACTAGGGGTGGAGGGAGGAAATTGTCTACAAAGGCACAAAAGAACTTTTTGGTGTGGTGCTGGTTATTTGACTATGTAAGTTTTTCCAAATTTATAGTACTATATACCTAGAAAGGGTGAATTTTGCTGTATCTGAGTTATGCCTAAATAAATAACAAAACACATACACACACTTTCAAAAATAGTGAACCATTGAAAGTCTCTCCTGGAAAGGAATTGTTTGCCTCTAGTGCTACAAGATATTAAAATGTATTTGAAAGCAAAAGAATTAAAGCAATGGCTTGTTTATAGGATAGACAGACCACTAGTAGAGAAGATAGAACCACAACGTCAACCCCATTGTACGTGATAATTAAATATATGGTAAGAAGAGCTTTCACCAAAATAAGAAAGAATCTTCAGCAAATTGTTATAGAATACTAACTGGTGAATACTTTTTAAATTTAGGTTTATACGTCACATACAATCGAATAAGTTTCATACAGATTTTTACATAATCAGTATCAAATCTAAAAAAAATAAAATCATTTGCCAAGATTTAAAAAATTTAGAATTATTATAAATAAATGACAAAAATAGATCCACTGTCTAGGACATATATCCCCATATAAATAAAATTTTAGAAAAACAATGTGTAAATAGAAGTTATTCCCAGAAAATATAGCAAAAAATTATATGCTTGCTATCCTACAATAAATAATTGTGCAAAACACTTAATTACATCATCCATAAGAATGTAAATATAACAAAACAATCTTATGGAAGTATTTTCATATGATCAATATTAAAATGCACATTATTTTGATCATAGCATGCTATTCTGTTATGTGTACAGTAACATCTACGAGCTCTTTTCTTGCTGCTGGTAGTGAAAATTGTACATCTCATTCAGAAAGACACTTCTGAAATATAAGTGTTCCCTCTTCTGGTCATTGTTTTTATCTTATTAATATTTCAAATAAAGGAAAACATAAAGCTATTCATTATAGCATTATTTATAACGATGAGAAATGAAATCAATTTGAATGTTAACTCTTGTACTAGATAGAATAGTATGCAGTCATTGCAATTTTAATTATGCAAACTATAAAACAGCATGGGAAGTAATTGTTATGATCTTAAGTGAAACAAGCATAATACAACATTGTATGCATATTATCTACTCAACTACATTTTCAAAGAGTTATGTAGTAGAGAAAAAAGACAGAAAACACTGCTTAAGGATAACAGCAAGTGCTTATACAGCTCACACTGTGCTGGGCAGTATTATAAAATCTTTATGTATATTAGCTCATTGAATACTCACAACTCCATGACTTCCACTTTGTCAATTAGAAATTTGTGCTACAGAGAGGTTAAGTAATTTTCCCAAAGACACACAGCTATTAAGTGCAATTGCCAGTGTTTGAACACAGGCAATCTCTTAACTGTTATCCTCTATTGCCTCAGTGTGCTGTACTCTCTGAAAGACACAAGTGGATATTGTTGTGTTAGGCTGTAATTGTGTTAATAGTACCAGTGACTTTTATTTGCAATCTTTCTGTAAGATTCTTAGTTAAACATGCACTTTATAAATGTTTTCATTGGAGGTACTTAAAGTCTTCAGGGGAAGGAATGGACAGTGTGAAGGAGAATGAAGGAACTGCCCACAGGCCCCAAGGCTGAAGGATCCACCAGTGCTTCTGGCCTGACCTGCAGGAAAGCCAGTGTGTGCGCTGCCTGAGTTTTGGGGGGCTAGGAGGGTGCGGGGGGCAGCGGGGGACAGGAAGGGCTCTCCTGGTTTTTGATTAGGTCTCCCTCTGAAGTCAGTTAGACTCAATACCACGTATATCCTGTGAGTTGTGATGCAGCTGAGTTAAATGTTTGGTCCTCTCAGCTTCACCTACATCGTGACACAACAGGTTGCGAGAACCCTGATTCACAGGTCCCAGTGCATGGTCATTATTTTGTATCACGTAGAAAAATAGAAAGACTATCTGAAGTGGTTCTTTTTTTCTCAATGAGCTCAATAAAAAACATATTGCCCGAGGTCCATTTGCAACAGATATACCAGTTTTATGTGAGGCTATAGGCTAAATTACGTATTCAAGTCCATCGGAACAGTGTTGACTAGGCCGTTTTGTGAAGAGACAAAAGCAGAACAGCTGCTGCCATGTTCCCAACCTCCAGGAGTAGTCACTTCTCCACCTCAAACCAGGACGAGTAGGAGGTTCAGAATCAAATCTCATCTCCCTTCCCCCCACGGTTTTTTGGTTTTGTGAGGAACCTTATCATCAAAGACAATGGCCGACAAGACAGACCCTCGCTCCATAAACTCCTGTGTATTCAGTGGGAATCTCAATACTCTTGTAGTCAAGAGATCTCTGATGTGGAGGCAGTCTTCTCAAAATATGGCAAAATTGTGGGTTGCTCTGTCCATAATGGCTTTGCCTTCGTTCAGTACGTGAAGGAGAGAATTCCCGAGCTGCTGCGACAGGAGAGGATGGCAGAAGGATTGCTGGCCAGGTTTCAGGTATTAATCTGGCTGCAGAGCCAAGAGTGGACGGAGGAAAAGCAGGTGTGAAACGATCGGCAGTGGAGTTGTACAGCTCCTCTTTTGACTTGGACTATGACTTGCAACGGGATTGTTCTGACCGTACAGGTACCCTGCACGTGTCCTCCTCCCCCGACTGCTCGGGCTGTAGTGCCCTCCAAACCCAGCACGTTTCAGGAAACACCTCAGGGAGGCGCAAAAGTGGCTTCAATTCTAAGAGTGGACAGCGAGACTGTTCTTCCAAGTCTGGAAAGTTGAAAGGAGAGGACCTTCAGACCATCAAGAAGGAATTGCCCCAGATAAAATGCAAAGTGCATTCTCTACTCAGAAACCTGGAAAAAATTGAAAAGGAACAGAGCACACAAGGAGAGATGAAGAATAACTCAGAAGAGGAGCAGAGCAGCAGCTCCCAAAAGAAAAATGAAACGGGTGTGAGGATGGAATCTGACTGGGGTGCAGCTGACTCTGCTGAGGAGCGGGACCTACTGGGTGGTGATGATAATGAAGATGAGGGGACAACCAGCTGGAGTTGGTCAACGATGATGAAAAAGAGGCTGAGGAAGGAGAGGATGACAGAGACAGAGCCAATGGCAAGGGTGACCCTTAAACACATAGTGGGGTTTTGAAATCTTGTCTCATTATTTCTTTACCTGGGTGCTTGTCTAAGATCAAACTTTTCACCAGATCCTCTCCCGTAGTATCTTCAGCACATGCTCACTGCTCTCCCCGTCCTGTTCTTCCTGTGTCATTCATTCATATTGCCCTGCACCTACCGTGTTTCCCCGAAAATAAGACCTAGCCGGACAATCAGCTGTAATGCGTCTTTTGGAGCAGAAATTAATATAAAACCTGGTCTTATTTTACTATAATATAAGACCAGGTATATAATATAATATAATATAATATAATATAATATAATATAATATAATATAATATAATATAATATAATATAATAAATATAATATAATATATACCGGTTAATATAATACCGGTTAATATAATATAATATAATATAATACCGGGTTGTATATTAATTTTTGCTCCAAAAGATGCATTAGAGCTGACTGTCCAGCTAGGTCATATTTTCGGGGAAACACGGTAGTTCCATCTTCACTTTCGTTGACACTCCTAGTAGTTATGTCAAGTCTTACCCCGTAATTTTTGCTTTCAATTTTGATACCTCTTTATGACTTACCAATAAAAAGGATGTAGCATTTTTAATCAACTGTCTCAAGAATAATCTGTTGTTGTGCAGGGAGTACAGTTCTTTCCATTCATACATGAGCTCAATAGTTAGTTGCTTCCCTAACTGCAAAGGTAATCCATTTGTTGAGTAGCACCTGACAATAGCTTTGAGTTAGAGGTATGTGTGTCATACCCCACGTAGAATGTGGGGTATATGTCACAATGTATTTTTGTGAATGATAGTTGGCATGTCAAATGCATCCTCTAGGAAAATAATTAGTATAATAGTCTTAAGGTTTGTTTTCTAAAGTTATTTTTGTGGGTTATTTTTGTGAACAGCCTGATGTTTGGGACCTTTGTTCTCAAAATAAACATGGCTTTATTAAACCAGGAATTTGAAGAAAGAAAAAAAAACAATATTGACTAAAATTGTGTGATTTATTGCCAGTTATTGAAAAAGATGAGGCAATTTGCTATCAGTGCTTTAGGCTGCAACTGGGGGGGAATCAAGATTATAAAAATTGCACATATATTTTAAAGTACCACTAGAAAAAGAAAAAACAGTGACTCTTTTACTTTGTCATCTAAATGTAAAGCACGTTTTTTTCTGCTTTTTTTTTTTTTTTTTTTTTTTTGGTCAGGAAAGCCGGCAATTCCTGTAATAAAAGATACCCTGGAGGATATGTAAGAATAAGCTTAGAAACACGTGAATAGAAGAAATCATAAAGAATTACTTGGAGTGATAGTTTTTGATCATGAGGATTAGGTTTGACGGGAAAAATATATCCTTTGGGAAATCCTATTAATTCTTAAAAGTAAATTCCGCTATACAATTTCCCTGTACAATTTTTGCAGTGTGTCTGGTGCTGAAAACCTATTTTTATTGAATTTGGGAACAGAAGTTTCTAATGCCCTGAAATCTGCCCTACAGGAAATATGACTGCAAGATTCTAAACATTTAGACAAAACTAAAACAAACCCCACCAAAACATCAAAAATCTGAAAATTCATAAACATTGAGTGGATAAAGCATTTGGGTTTGCAGACATTTTACTTTGGATTTATCCACTTACTGAATTTCAAATAGAGACTTGCTGAAATCAAGAAGAAGCTGGTATGGCTAGATATTTCAAATGCTAAGTAGTTTATATAACCTATCTTGAAAAGATTATTTTCTTCGTGAATAATTTAATTCCCTCCTTCTGTCCCACCCCAATTGTCTTTAGAGTTTAGCCTCTTATTGCAAAATGCAGGCTAAAATTGTCTCTAAATAAAAAGTGTCTGGTTTCTGATGCACACTGATTCACTCTGAAAATGGGCTATTTCTTTTCTCTTATTAAGTGTATTGATCTCCTTTGAAGCATTTTTTCGGTAATCATTAGTCTCCACTATCTGTTTGATATCCTAGAGTTCTGTTATTATAGATACAAAACCAAAATGTCCAAGTTCATAAAGAGCCTCTAATGCCTCAGTAATTTGATTTTATAAATGAGATTTCAGCTTTGCATTTTTTTCTGACCATTTCATAGAAAACCTCAAGATTCCTGAAAAGGAAAATAGACTGTTTCTGTAAGTGTGTTCCTGGTGGTCTTTGGTCAGTATGCCTTGGAAATCCCCAAAATGATGTGCCAACACACTATAATTGGAGGAGGTGTTTTAAGGCTCTGATTCAATAGATTATCCTATGAATGAAGAATATTGGTTAAGTTTTGAATTTCAGAAAGCTTAATCTCCATAACTCATTTCAAAATCTTTCTAAACTATATCCAGTTTCAGTGGCATAACGATAATAGAATAAAGATGTCAAGATACAGAAATGAAAAGTATAGATAAGTCCCAAACTCAGGCCCACAGTAGCCAGGCAGGTAATACAAAGGAGTGAATCCAGCCAGATGTTGGATGAGTCGGGGAGGGAGGCTCTAATGCATGTGAAGAACTAGAGAATTCATGTCCCACCTAATGGCTCAAAGAAACCCATCCACTGACTAAATATGGCTCCTGAGGTACAACAGTCAGAGACCTCCAGTGCAGCTAATCCAATTGAATGTGTCCTGTGCCCATTGTGAGATGTCTTTTGACCATTACTTTTCAAATAAAACCTTGAACACTGTGAGATGCCATTTCATACCACTAAGCTGGCTATAATTTTAAAAAAAAATCACGGGGAGGCAGACAAATTGGAACCTTCATACATTGCTCGTAGGAATGTAAAACGATGCAGCTGCTTTGGACAACAGTTTGGCAGTTCCTCGAGAAGTCAAACATACGACCCAGCAATTTCACTCCTGAGTTTATAACCAACAGATTAGAAAACATACTCATATATCCATACAAAATCTTGTACACTAATGTTCATGGCAGCATGATTCGTAGATAAAATGTAGGAACAACCCAAATGTCCACCAAATGATGAATGGATAAACAAAATGTGATATTTCAGACAATGAAATATTATTCAGTCACAAAAGAGGAATGAAGTACTGGTACATGTTACAACATGGAGAAACCTGGAAAACATTGCACTAATACAGATAAACCACGTATTGTATGATTGCATTTGTATGAAATGTCCACGATAGGCAAATCCATAGAGATACAAAGTAGATTAGTGGTTGTCAGGGGCTGGGGAAAGGGAGGAGTGGGAAATTATTGCTAATGAGTACAGGCTTTGGCGGGGGAGGTAAGAAAATATTCTAGAATTAGTGGTGATGGTTGCAACTCTATGACTGTACTAAACACCGAGGAATTGTATACTTTAAAAGAGTGAATTTTATGGTATTTAAATTACATTTCAATAAAAATAAGCCTTGATAGGAACTTATTACTGGTTTTATTTTCTCTTAAAAGTTTCATGCTGACAAATATAGAATCTCTCTCCTAATACCTAGTACTCATCTCTTGAGTTTCCTGTTCTTAATCTTTTCATATACGTGGCCCCTTGTGCATCTCTTTTTGGAAACTTCAAAATGCTGTTCCATTATCTGGGAGTCACTCCAGTTGGAGGTGATTAGGAAAAGAAGAATTTGAGAGCTGGGAATAGAAATAAGAAGTAAGACAAAAGTTATGGCAGGAGTTGAAACTTTTATATAGTAAGGTCTTGGAAAAAATCAAGGCAGCTGTGGGCAAGTAAACCTGGGCAGGATCCACACTTCTGCATCTGTAGGAAGGCAGGTGATGAGCTGTGTAAGCCAGAGACTGTGCCTTGAAGCTGCCTCCTGGGGCCTGGGTAGGACGTAAGAAACCTCTGCAAGTTAACAGCTCAGAGGGAGAAAAAGTCAAAAGCATCTTGGGTTGAAGGGACAGTCAGAGAAGAACAACTATGCTTCTCAGTGGGAAGCCCACTTGTGACAACTCAAAATAACTTTACAGGCATTTTTATGAAACTTCAAGGAAGAATCCAAGATGTGTCAAGGCAGTCAAGAGTTGATAAATCAAAATTGGTTATATTGTACTCACTAGCATTAATTTACGATCTGTAACACGCCATTGATACGATCTTGAAATCATAAGGCTAAAATTTATTGTCTTCAATATTTATAACGCCTTTAATCTCCATCCCCCATCCCTATTTTTTCTGCAAGGTCTAAAATTCCTCAACTGAAGATTTTCTTATGGAGGGCTTCTCATTTGTGGTTGGGGAGGGATCTGCCTTTGGTTGACAGAGGTTCTGAATAGCTGGGTACAACAAGGTTTTACAAGAGCAGGTTCAGTGGTTTTAATTTTCATTTAAGCTACAGATATTCACTATGATGCATAGACTGTGCCACCAAAAACAGAACAAAAACTAGACCTATTTATGAAGAAACTGACCTTTCCTAAAGTTCCAACATAAAGTAGTAGAGTAATTGTCATGAATTATGATAAATATATATAATGGGTTATTACGCAGCAAGTTTTAAAGTGATGTTTACAAAGGCTTTAAAAGCATAAGGAAATCTACACACGTTATTATCATGTTAAGCCAGAAAAATAGATTGCCAAGTTTTATATGCGATGCTAAACTTACATAAGAAAAAGTTGAAAATAAAGACTAGAATTTAATGTTAAAGTTTTAACAGTGATTAGAGAGTAGGATTACTAATGAATAGTATGTTCCCTTTTATATTTTTCTAAATTTTCCAAGTTTTCTCATGTATTATACTTTGTTAACTCAGAAAAAAAACCCGAAACATTTGATAAAATAAAGTTCAAAAAAAATCTAAAATCCGGGTCAGAGAATGCTGAATTTCTCAGATTCCATAGGCATAGTTGTAGAGCATCTACAAGAAAGCTAAAGACAGCAGGTTCTCTATTCAGGATGTAGAATGGCCTTTATGGTATCGTTTATGTCATAAATGTTGCAGTATTGCAAGAAGACTGTCCCTTTTTCCCCTCACTTATGGTCAGATTGAACATGTATGTATGTGGTTAAACAAGTTGCTTAGCTCTTAAATAATCAAGTAATTTATTATTCATAAGTAGGCAACTATTGGCTAGTTTTTTTTATTTGATTCGATTACATTTTACGCTGGATATTTAGACACATAAGCCATAACTTAAAGGTGGGATTTCCCTGAGTGTCAGTTGAACTCTCCACCTGCATTTTACAGCTGAGAAAACTGAGGCCCAAGAAAGTTCGTCATTTGTCCCTAGGATGGAAATCCAATTAGTAAAAGAAGGACTAGACTCCAGCAGTCCTGATTTGGCAGCTGACAGGATCTTATAGAGCAAAAGATAACAGATAAAAAAGTGATTAACATAATTTAAAAGTTTGTCTATTCAATAAAGACTGCTTGAAATAACTCACCATTTCCTGGTAATTAAAACAAATGTCTACAAAAAAGGCATGTATTCCTGCTCAGAGGAAAAGCTGGGGAGTAAAAGACTCAGCTTTTGTGTAGGAGATAAAAATCATCCCAAGCATCCATGATTCAGATTCAAACTGCCCCCAGTAGATTGGGTTTTGTGGTCCAAGGTCTTTTATTGTGTAAGATTGGTTCACGATGACCTGGGCAAACAAAGTGCACCTTGATGTCCATAATGAGCAGCGTAATGACCTGGGATCTTAGAAAAGCAAACCCCCGGCCCACCTCAGACCTACTGCATCGGAAATTCTAGAGATGCAGGTCCAGCACAGTGTCTCGTAAGAAGCCCTGTGGATGGTCCTTGTGTACCCTAAGTGTGAGAGCTACCTCCGTGTGAATTATTTCCTTTTAAGAAATGTTTTCGGTGACATAGGCCAGAGCTCTTAAAAGTCACTAAGACAGAGTGAACCTAGTAGTCTAGTTCTTGCAGATTCTGATAAAATACAAAATGTCCAGTTTAACTGGAATTTCAGTTAAAGAAAAATTTTCTTTTACTATAAGTATATTCCATATAATACTTGGGACATTATAGGTGTATATATACTCGTGTGTGTATGTGTGTGTGTGTGTGTGTGTGTGTGTGTGTGTATACATATATACATATACATGTATATGTTATTTATCTGAAATTCCAACTTAACTGGGAGTCCTGTACTTTTATTTGCTAAATATAGCAACACTATCAGCAGCCTGTTCTTCTACAGGTGGACTCTGAGAGGTAGGAGAAGCTGTCAGTTTGGTGGGACTGGGTAGCCTCTTATTTTGATTCTGTAGCAGGCGAAGCTGGGAAGAAAGCACTATGTAATTCATGCCTCTGGCTTTTATAAGCACTTGGCTGCATGCTGTGATTTGAGAAAACAGTAATTACTACACTTAACATCACTTGTTTATTTTGTATCACAGAAAAAGATAATGCCTTTTCCCCCTTTTTAACCTAATAGCCTATTAGGAAAGCACGAGGTGTCCTCCCCATTAGTCCCTCCAGGGAATTCTGGAAAATTGGGCAAAGTGAGACAAAATAAGATGGAGGTCGGGGAGGATGATTTGTAAAAGAGCAGAATGGCAGCCAGCATGTCTTGAATGACAGAGGGCTAAGTTTTGGCTCCAGCAGTGTGTGGTGTGTGTGTGTGTGTGTGTGTGTCTGTGTGTGTGCACACATTGGTGCAAGCATGGGGGGATCCATGAAAGAGTAGAACGCTAATACTTATTAAGTTCCTGCTGGTGTCAGGCATTGTGCATGAGTCTTTACATAAATTACATTTCATCTTGATGTTGTTACAGAAACATTCTTTGAGAAAGGAATGTTGGCAACAAGAGAGTCAGCTGGATGTCAGTGTTCCCTCCCCCCGTCTCCTGCTGCTTCTTCATGAAGCCGTTGTGTCTGTCTTGCCCACTTAGGTAAAATAACGCACCTGCCTGTATTTATTGCTCATGCCCTTCCTTCAAAAGACAACATGAATAGCTTTTAAAAAGAGAAAATCTGTCCTCAACTGTAAAGAGTTTAGAATTAAATTCTGAGGTTGCCCTGAGCCAGAATCTTCTAACAACCAGCTACTGAAGCCTTGAAGGAGTCTGTGAAATGCAATAGGAGTCAAGAGAGACTCGGCTGAATGTGGCTTATGCATTTCATCATCCTGTTGAGTACCCTGACCCACAGACACTAATTTTAAGTCCCTGGGAAATTATGGCCACCGTATTTCTTATTAACTAGTTTACATAAATATGTGTTTCTTTGTCAGTCATAGAAATAGTTTATATTCTGAAGGGATGCTAAGGATTAATGAGAAAGACATAAACAGCCAAATGCCAATCCCATCCCCTACCTCTGAAATGCATGATGATTTGCGATGTGAGAGTGATTCATGTATGGGTCAGCACCAAGACCAAATGGCCTCTTCCACCCTCCAGGCCCCATGTCAGGGCAGGAGTTAGCAACATGGGAAAGGGCTTGCAGTCAGATTTCTGGCAGTGCCCAACAGTGAGTAATACATTTTTATGGAATGACAAGTGAACAAATGGCCATGTGGTGGTCTCAGGGGCAGTGGCTGAACAGAAAGGGGAGAGAGGGACAAGGGGCCTCGCTGGTCAGCCCTGCTTTGTTGATTTAAGGAAGCGCAGGTCAGGACTCTTCCACCATTTGTAACTTTCCATACAATTTAACCTATATATTGTTATCTGTCTTCAAAGCAGCCTCCCAAGCAATTAGTTTAGCTGCAATTTGGTGATCGCTGACACAGCGCCCACAGTTTTCCACTAGCCATTAACCAAGCAGCTGTGTAGGGGGATTTTCTTTTTCCTAAAGTGATTCAAATGTAGGAATCACTTTTGTAGGCACTCAGATTGTTCTTGTTATTTCACCTTCCCTATCAAAGGTGCTTCATTTATTACTATTATTATTATTATTACCATTATTTCTAACTGAAAGACAAAAGATTGCTTAACATAATGATTTTAACTGGGTCTAGATAGAATTCAATTTAATCTGGAAAAAACAGTGTGAGAAGTAAGAACAATCGAAAGTTTCCAGGAAGCTCATAAAATATAAACTATTTTTTAACTTGTTGCATGCTACTTCTACTAAATAGATACATTGGTATTTAGAGTTAATTAGAGGTAAAATGTGTGATAAAGTTGATAATATTTTTAAAATACATATTCTTGTCTTCTATATCAATGACAGTCTTGATGTACTTGTGTGTGCTTGGCTGTATATGGATTTATATATGTAAATAATTTCCAGTAAATATATACACAACCATATATGTTTATATGTTATATATGCATGTAAGCATATACATACATACATATATGTTTGTAATGTTCTTGCACATTGTAGTTGCTCAATAAATAGTAACCATTATTATTACTGAGTACAGCAAAACCCCATCGTTATCTGGTAAGTGGAGTCAAAAAATACAAATGTGGGGTCACTTTGTTATGCAGTGAATCTTAAAAAAACAGGTTTTTCAGCTGGTCTACAATGTTCCCCAAAAGCCCACACAATTAAATAAAAAGAGTTTAACTTCTATTGTACCTACAGAGCATACTGTAAACTAAGATAGTTCCAAAAGCATCCCTTCCTCCTGCATTTAAAAACTGGGGTGGTGGAGGCCCCAGAGCCAATCACTAACCACATTAAATGCTAGCAGGCATAATCATAGGGGTTTATTTTATATTGTATTCTGATAAGTTGAAGATTATGATTCATGCATATTATATGTCACCAGAGCATTCGAATAACTGGTTGCCTCATTTCTTAAACATGTAATACAAATGAAAGATTTATTATGATTTTATTAAAAGTATATTCTAATTTTTACCCTTAGGCTATATCAACATGGCCTCATTAAAACTGGATGCAAAGTGAAAATTCAGTTAAAGAGGCAGTTGGTGTTGTTAGACCTACTGTGGCATAGATGGTGACGGCCAGGGTTCAGTTTCTCGTGCTAGCCGGAGTCTTCCAAATGCAGACAAAAACCCCAGTAGCATAAACGGCAACGACCAAGTGATGCCAGGAAGTTTTTCTAACTCAGAATCGGAACTGAGTGGGTACGTCATCATACATGTATGGTGTGAAGGGACCTCTCTGTTTTTTGTTGATATACCCAAACAATAGTTCTGTTTTAAATAGAGGCATTTATCTTCTTTGAAAAATCAGATGAGACGCTCTTATTAAATATTGCTCATGTTGCAAATTCTGTGGGGGGAAAAAAAACCCTACATAAACAGTTGCTAGGGTGATTAAAATCACATATTATATACAAATTAAAACTATTGACCATTTAGGAAAACAATTACAAAGCTCTACAATGTATTGGAACAGAATTCCATCAGTGTTTTCTGCCTGAGCCAAAGCAAAATGACTCTTTTGATTCCTACAGCTCATTAATTTCCAAGCTGGGTTATTAAGGATGATAACATTTAGTTTTTCAGTGTGTTGGGTTCTCCTCTCCCTTTTGGTTTTTAAAGAGTAAGTGTACGTTTTACATCTAGGTTGTGGATAGTAATTTCACAGCTCTGTCTGTCTTCAGTACTTTATATATTTGACCTTGAAGAACAAGCTCCAGTATTCCCTCTCGGACAAACAGAGACGAGTCCTCAAAATCAACCTTTGGTTCCAATGAAATTTTAAGAAATACTTTCTCCCCTAGTCCCTCACACTTTATGGGTAACTGAGCTTTCTCCCCACTATCTCAGAACGGCATTGTAGAGCCTGAGAGGCAGGGAGGTGATGAGCAAGTCTGAGGAGCCAGCCATCCGGGTGCAGATCCCCAGTCACGCACTTACTCCTCTGCGTGACTTTGAATAATTACTTCATCACTGAGGGTCAGTTTCCTCATCTGTAAAGTAAGAGTAACAGACATAGTACCAGGCACCTAGTAAGCACTTAATAAATATTAGTGTGTGGGGAGCCGGCCCTGTGGCTCAGGCAGTTAGAGCTCCATGCTCCTAACTCCGAAGGCTGCCAGTTCGATTCCCACATGGGCCAGTGGGCTCTCAACCACAAGGTTGCTGGTTCAACTCCTCGAGTCCCGCAAAGGATGGTGGGCTCTGCCCCCTGCAACTAAGATTGAACACGGCACCTTGAGCTGAGCTGCCACTGAGTTCACTGAGTTCCCGGATGGCTCAGTTGGTTGGAATGCGTCCTCTCAACCACAAGGTTGCCGGTTCCACTCCTCAAGTCCCGCAAAGGATGGTGGGCTGCGCCCCCTGCAACTAAGATTGGACCTGGAGCTGAGCTGCACCCTCCATAACTAAGATTGAAAGGACAACAACTTGACTTGGAAAAAAGGCCTGGAAGTACACACTGTTCCCCCAATAAAGTCCTCCCCTTCCCCAATAAAATCTTTAAATAATAATAATAATAATAATAGTAGTAGTAGTAGTAGTAGTAGTAGTAGTGTGTGTGGAAGGGAACATTCCAAAAATCTCTGAGGAGCTACATTTTGGTGGAGTAGAAAGAGGGGTGCTTTGGAACATAAAGTGATTGATTGTGACATTTTGGGCCTATAACTAAACATCTCTCTGGGCACTCACTTTCTTCTAGGTAAAATGGGAAATATAATTACCTTATGCACTTGTTATAAGGAGAAAATAAAGTAATGTACTATGGGCTGCATTGCTGAGAGAGCATGGATTTTGGCATCCAACAGAGGGTTTGAATCTCAGCTCTTCCACTTACTAGCTCTGTGATCTTGAGAAAGTTACTCTCTTTCTGTCTCTTTAGTTGATAAACAGGCACCGTAACACCACCAGTAGACTTACCATGTGGATTTAGAGTTAACGTCTATAAAGTTTCCAATGCCTAGTAGGGACTTGATAAATGGCAGATGAATTGTTTTGTGAAATATTCTGTAATCTATGTAGCACTATGAGCTGCCAACCTTGGCATTACTATTTTCTGGAAGATGGGCCAGTAAGCTCTTGCTACAACCGCCATCTGCAGCCTGCAGAAACCTTCAACAGTTACTACTTCCCAGGAATTCCAGGTGTGTGTACCATGAAGTTTGGAACTTCAAGTTCTCATGATTTCAAAGTCTCAGACACACAATGTCAAAAGAAGGCATTGCTTTAAGGAAAATGGCCGCATCAGGGATCTGCTTTCTGCAATGAGTATCAGCAATCCAGACTGAACATACAAGGAATGAACTCACACAGAAGACTCAGGGGAGGCAGTCTAGAGCTGGCTCAGCCACTCAAAAGCACCATCAGAGACATGGGCTCCTTCTGTCTACCTAGTACTTCTTCCTCAGTGTGTAGCTTTATTCTTCATGGCTCCTGTGCAGACACATTCCAGGAAAGAAGAGGGGGGTGGTGGGACAGCAACTTCCACTTGTGTCTCAGAGACCAGAGATCGGTCACTTAGCCACCCCTAGCTGCAAGGGAGTCTGAAGGGATTATTTAATTGAACATATTATTGTTCCAAATGAAATTGGGATTTTAGTAGTAAGGAAGAAGGGGAGCTGACACTGTCTGCCACGGTGGTCTGGGCTCCTGAATGGTGTGCCCGTGAGAATGAGCTGGTGGTATCTCGAGCAAAGCAGAGGTCTGTGCAGGTTGTTTCAGAAGATGACTTTGCATTGAAAATGCAAGTAATTCTGAGATGCAGACTATCTTCCTTGTGTGTGTGTGTGTGTGTGTGTACAGTAAGAACAGATAACATGAGATCTACCCTCTTAAATTTTTAAGTGAACAGTACAGTATTGTTACATGTGGAGTAAGGTACTGTTTGCTTTCCTTGCTTTCCTTACAGGAAAAGGGAATGTGAGTCTATAGTTGAGAGAAGCAGTTCATAACTATAGTTACTGGTGAGGTTTGGTTGGTTTGGTTTGGTATAATCACTTTTGTTTTTCTGAGGTGTGCAGCTGCCTCAGGTGTCCAGGCTGACACACTTCTCTCAGCAGCTCTTTCCTCGGGTCCATGGCCAGAGGTCTGTCTCCCCAGAGACATTCCCCACACCAGCCTGGCCCCATTCTAAGGCTCTATATTGCAGTTCATGGACATCCTGCTGAGCAGAGTACAGCAGGCCGTGCAACAAGCAGCAGCCCTGCATTTCGGGGTTGCAGCTGCTTTCTTCAATGTGAAGAGGGGAGCGTTTGACTACAGTACAAATTCTATTCAAATAAGTTTGGCCTAACTTGACACAGGCCATAGGTGTTGCTATGAATTCTCGGCCTGAGAAGGAAAGATAAATCAAATACATAAAACCAAGACTGGCGCCGTAAATACAGAAAATAAATGTTACCATCCATAACAGGTCTGAGTGATATAAGCCCATGTAAGAAAAGTGTCTATTGTTGTTTGCTTGAGGGAATCTCAAAACGGAGATGGAGTCACCTTCTTGATACAAAAGTGGCCCTCAACACAAGGGAAAATAAAAAGTGTGCTCTACTGGCCTTGACCCAGTGGCTTAAGTTTTTACATTACTTAGTCTTTTAAGGTCCCTGCTATATTATGGGTGTTATATAGAGTCAGTGACCTATTGGTTAGACTTTATCTTCCATAACACTTGACCTTAAATAAATTTATCTAATTAACTCTAGCAAATTCCACTAAGTTGAAATTTTTCTAGCAGTGGAAATTGGGCTTTCTTCCTGTATCCGAGGACCTGGCATGATGCGGGAAGCTG
The DNA here is from genome assembly GCF_036562045.2 of Rhinolophus sinicus. NCBI lineage: Eukaryota > Metazoa > Chordata > Mammalia > Chiroptera > Rhinolophidae > Rhinolophus > Rhinolophus sinicus. Next base: position 28,968,830 of record NC_133751.1, read on the forward strand.
AGCACAGAGCAGGCGTCAGTGAATGTTGGCTCAAGTTAATGGAGAGGATTGGATGTGGGAATGAAGGAGGGGAGGGTCTGAGCAGGGCAGAGATGACAAGGCTCTCTAGGGGCAAGCACTGGCAGCTCTGAGGAAATGAGATGGCTGCGGAGAAAGGGCACAGAAAGAAGCCTGGAGCAGCCCCATAGAAAATAGGCATCCTACTGCGTGCTTTTGGCAAGCGTCAGGCTACCCTGTGATACCATCAAAGTGGAGAGCAGGAACCAAGTGTGCGATGCCACAGGAAAATAAAGACACCATGAGGAGGATAAATGTTTGTCACCAGGTCCAGTCCTGGCATCTGCTTTGGATTTATTTTTAAATAAAGTAGGTCTTATTAAGGTAATTAGCCTAGCCATGAGAGTTTTGTCATAGATTCTGGAGTTCCCAAGGTAATAGAGCACATGTTGAATAAAAAGATAATTCTAAGCCTCCATGTTTCCCTAGGGCCCTTTTTTAGTACATGCTTCTTGCCCAAATTCATAAGTGTTGAGTTAATGTAATGTTTTAATTGCCCTTGCTCCTCTGTATGCAGTGATAAAATGCAAGCCATAACACTGATTAATTTTACATGTTGTATACATGATACAAAGTCTTTTCCATCTTTGTTTTTAATCATGCAATACTTTTAGAGTATTTTCTTTTTAAATTTTGTCTAATAATGAAGTGTTGATACTCATGAATAACAAAATGTTTGCCTTACCATTTCCTTCTTCCCATGTCCACTCCCTCTGTCTCTATGAACTAGTATTCCTATGAAATTAGACCTCTGAATCAGAAACATTTATTTATTTAAGGAGATTTGTAATATAAATTTGATATAAAGGGCCAACACCTTGTGCTAATTCATTGCATTGCATGTACACACACACACACTCATATATATATATACAATTACTGAATTTATCCAGTCAGAACTTGTGATGAGAAGATAATTAACCATCTTCCTCATTAGAATGGAAATGCCTGTTCTGGGTTCTCTGAAAAAATTATTGACAAGAGCACAAATAATTGGCTAAGCTTTGGGGGAAAGCAATGTGGTGGCACATCTCGACCTTTTAAGTGTGTATGCTCAATGACCAGCATCCGTGCCCAGGAATCAGTCCTACGTGCACACATGTGCAATGAATGCTCAGCACTGCCGTATGGCTTATAGCAGCCAAAAGTTAGTGGAAAAACTAAAAGTTTATCATGAGTGAAGTGAGCAAGTAAAGTACAAGACAGCCACGCTGTAGATTATTCTATACCCACTGAAAAACATGATCAGTGTATACAAGGATAGTAGAAAGACTGCCAAGACATGTTAATGAACAAAGTGGTGGTAGAAGAATGCACGTGGTGTTGTCTCCTTTATATGAAAAATCTATACATTTCTATATGTTCATATACATTTGTAATTTTGTAGAAAGGAGATTGGAAGGATGCACACCAGATGTCAATTCTGGTTACTTCTGGGAACTAGAAGGGTTGAGCGTGAAGAGGACCTTCAGCATTTTGCTAAGATAATCTTTATAATTTGAATCTTTTACAATGAGAATGCTTTCATGTATTTTGGGGTAATTTTTAAAAACATCTTGGATCTTACCTGCTTCAGGTTTAAAAATAAAACAATTTTTACTTTCAAATAATAACCAACATCTGTGAGTACCATGAGTTGATATACAAGGAAGAAATATCAAGAAGACAAAACAGAAGTAAGGGTAATTAAATGAGTTGTTATAGCTAGATGTGTTACCAGACAGCACGCATGTATGCACGCACACACGCACACAAACACACACACGCACACACGCAAACACACGCACACACGCACACTTACGCACTTTGTTCAACTTCATTCAGTCATTTACCCAACTGACATTTATGATGTGCTTACAACTTGTCAGTGCTAAAGTAAATATGCAAGTGTATACACATAAAAATATAAACACTGGGGAAATAATGAACCTAAGATTGAATTGATGTTCTATTAAAGTCTACCAACGTTGTGGGCATACGAAGGGAGTCTTCATGTATAGGGAGGGAATGAATTCTGTCTAAGATTGATACTGCAGTCGCCAAAGGAGGAAGGTTTGGGTGTTGCAGGGGGAGTGAGAGAACTCAGTCTTTAGGTTTTAATCTGTAAGATAACTGCAGAATGACCAGTTATACAGAGAGATACTGGGAAGGAGAGTTGATTCAGTAGGTTGGTGTGACCCTACACCAAGAAGAAGTGTAGAATCTGATTTTTAAGTTACTTCTCAACTTTACCAAGTAGGATTCTGAATTTCAATTTCAAGGGAGTTATTCAGTAGTAAGTCCCATTTAACTTATAAGTTTATAAACTTATTAAAATTAGTAGTAATTTGGAAGTAGACATTTTGCAAGTTCTGGCAGGCAGAAGGAAAGCAGTGTCAGGGCTGAGCCCCAGGCACTACCCGTTCAAGAGAGTCAGACGTACCAAGATGATCTGGGGCTTAACTCTTTCCACATTTCAAGTTTGTACCACTCTTTATAAGGAGACAGGACTTATAGAAATGTTCTATTAAATGTTTTTCACACCCACGTTATGCGTGAACAGCTAGCTTATATTGAGGCCCTACCATGTGCCTACGCCATACCAGCTGCATACATAGACTCTCTCACTTATCTTCAAAATCGTCCTACAAATATGTATAATTACCATGTTACGATGGAGGAAATGAGCGCAGAGGGGTTAGACAAACTGCCAGTGACATCATATAGCACAATTAAGATGCCAAACAATGTTTGTCTCTTTTTGAAGCCAGCGTACTATCTTCTAAAAGAAGATAAAGAAAAGCAAGATGAAGACCAAGAAGATGGGAAGGGAGGGAGAGAGAGAAAGAACAGGAGGGGAGGGGAGGGGAGGGGAGAGTAGAGGAGAAACTATTATCGATTACATTGCTTTACACATTTAAAATTGAGGACTGGAGAAGTTAGTTGAGTTTGCAAAGGTCTCAACTAGCAAGTGGTAAAACCCAGAACAAAGCTCACGTCCTAAAAGTACTCTTCCCACATTGCCACTGCTGGCTCTCTAATGTCAGGAAATAATGAAAAACCTGACAATGATAAACCTGACAATTCATTATGTACTCATTTTACATCTGTTTATTTTCTCTAAACCAATACTGGATGAATAGAAAACTGATGCAAAATATTTTTTTTTATCTCTCCCTAATAGAAATAGTTTTTCTCAATCAAGATATAGTGCAAAAGTGAACAAACTATGTATTATACATTCAAATTACACAGAGCAATAAATAGTTCTCAAAGGAAATAAGCAATGATTTTCAAAAATTCAATTGACATCCCAAATTAGATCTACATAAGATCAGCCAATTAACTCTGCCAACAACTCTTTGTATTTTGCTGTTCTCACTTGCATTCTAAAATTTTGTTTATACAATTACTTCAGCATCATAGGGGAAGTAAACTCATTTCTGTCTTTTAGGGAATAATTGTCTTGTTCAAAGGGCAGCAATTCTAGCCATGAATATGAAAAAGATGCAAAAGAAGAATAACCATTAATTCCTTGTACTATGAGAGAAAATTGCTTCAGGTTGCAAAAGAAAGAAAAGGTTAGGAAGATTAAGTAAAAATAATCTAATCATTTTACTCAGATAAATGTCAGAGGAAAAGGAAATAGAATTGGCCTCTGGTTTCTCCTTCCTAAAGCAATAACCCACAGAGCTGGGTGGAGGAAGAGTCAGCAGTGTGATAGATTCTTTATGTGTAAATTCAAGAATGTCCATCATTTAACATTGGGGAAAAGGAACAATGTTGTGTTCCCACCTACATATCTTCAAAACCCCCTTTCCTCAAGTCTAAGTCAGTTTGCCTGAAGAAATTATCAGTTACAGAAAAGTATTTAGGAACCAGTATGCTCACATCAAGGCCTATTTATAATACCGTGTTTCCCCGAAAATAAGACCTAGCTGGGCCATCAGCTCTAATGCATCTTTTGGAGCAAAAATTTATATAAGACTTATATTAATAAAGTCTTATATTATTGTAAAATAAGACCGGGTCTTATATAATATAATACCGGGTCTTATATTAATTTTTCCTCCAAAAGACACATTAGAGCTGATGGTCCGGGTAGGTCTTATTTTCAGGGAGACAGGATAGCAATAATTACAAATTACTAAATTACAACAGGAGAATGACTCAATAAGTTATGGTGCACATATATGCCATATTTCTTTAATGCCATCAGTTGCAAAGCACAACCTTATTTTACAGGCTTCTTTGGGGGAAAAAGACAGTATATTAACGTAGTCACCGAATAACCAACATTACAATTTACGTGTACCATTTCACGCCCTTATAATTGAGATTGGAGTCTTCTTCGTCTGCTCTTCCATAATCAAGGTACATCTGAGTCCTGTGCTCTGGGCGTCTTGTGTGGTTCACACATGGCTTAGCTACCTCAGGCCCGAATCTCAGTCCCACTTTTAATATCCTTGTGATTGGCCTTTTAATTTCTAGGCATCTGAAAAAGTGTCGAAATACTGTCTGCATTTCCTCTTTGCTTAAATGTGTAGTTCTTCATTCTTCTCCTGCATTACACCATGTATTAAATAGCTTTTCTTCAAAGCAGTCTGGAAGTTTTTGACAGAGATGCTCAGTGCCTGAGTGATAGACCATCACAGAGCATAAATCAGGCCCAGCTTTGAAAATACTATGCTCTTCTCTAAAGAATTTCGCAATTTCTACTGCCTTTAATTCCGTTACTTAGGGTAGTATGGCAGGCTTCCTTCTGCATAAACAATAACTTTTCCTTTCAAAGTCCCATCGGATTGTGATATTTTTGAGGTCATTAGGAAATCCTTAGGAATCCTCATTTAAGTTGACATGCAAATATGCTTGGTGTTGCCAAGTCAACTGAGATGATACTGACATATACAGATACTTTCTACTCGTAGGTAAGGTCATATAGTCTCAAGGAATGATGACTGTTTTACAGTGTACTCCTCTGCCTGGCCACCTGTGTGCTCCTTTGACATTGATCAATTTGCCTATACTAATTTCAAAAGCATTCAAATATTTAAGGAAAGATTCTTAGAAAATAAAAAATATATATATCACTAATAGGGTATCATTCATGTTAAAAAGTTATATTTAAAGAATTTTCTATCACAAGTGAAAGTGCTCACCAGCTGTTGGACCTGGGATTTGTTACTTAACCTCTCTGTGGAAGTAATACTATCTATAACAGAGGGCTGTGCTGAAGATTAGATGAAACGAAGCAGTGGTTCTCAAAGTGTGGAGGTCCCTGGACCAGCAGCGTCAGCATCCCCTGGGAATTTGTTAGAAGTGCACACTCTCTAGCCCCACCTCCAAGTGACTTTGATGCATGCTAAAGTTTGTGAACCACTGGGGTATTCAAATCATCTAGCACAGTGTAATCATCATAGCTACCAGTTTCTAAATATGTAGCATGTGACAAGTGTTAGGTGTTTTACATACCTAATATTACGTAACTATCACAGTAATCCAGTGAGTATCGCTGCATTCATTCTATACATGAGGAAACTGAGTCCCAGGGAAGCTAAGGAGCTTACACTTGTTCTGTACGCAGGTTTCTCGTTTTGAGACATCGGCATAATAAGACACAGATTCAATCATTTTGTCAATCCCATGCTTGTCAGTCTTGTTTTGTTTCTCACCTCATTTTAGAGATTTAAAAAAGTGATTCCCAGAGAAGGAAAGGGATTTGCCAAGAGTCAAATAGTTCATGGAAGGACCTGAAGTAGAACTGAAATCCTGAAGCGTCTCGCCCGTGCTTGCCATCACACCAGACTGCCCCTGTATTCAGTTTGGACGTTCTGATTGCAAAGTAACAAATGGATATACATGAAGTGTCACTCGCAGAATATGTGTTTTGTTCCAGAGGAAAGCATTTTCTTTTCCCCTAGAATACTCAGGACCTCAGATACATGGCAGGACATTTCAGACTGTTCTCTCCAGGACTCACTTGTGTTAGGATTTATATTGTTGACATTCCTTACCTATTTAGCTTACTGACTACATCAGACATCCTTGCCTCCTTGAAACCAGGTATTATTATTTCATGCCCTAAAGAGAAAAACACTCTGGTCTTTTGATGTTATTGACCCCAGAATCTTCTAATAAGTTACAAAGTGTTAGCAGCTTTCTAGTGGTAGAATATTCACCTAAAAAGCAAAATATGATTTGGGGATCCCCCTCAACCCCATTTTTCATAATTTTATCACATATTCAATGTATTGAATTTTTTATTTACAAATTAAAAGACGGGCTACTTGTGTAGGCTATCCCAGGTCCCAGTCATAATTAGATCTTTAATTTTTTCCAATAAGTCTTTTAATCAATAGATTATTAGCGTTGCTCTTGATAGAGATATACACAAGCATTTATGTGATTATATAGTTTAGGATTTTATAGAAAAACAGAGTCTGTACACTTGGTGTTTTCCTGGAAAACCTCAGCAATCTGGGGCCAGGACAAAGTGATGTTTTGCTCTTTGAGGAGGAAGCTGTGCTGTTTGATCAGTTTTCAAACCAGAAACTCATGGACTGTGACATCGAGTTCTGACTTGTTCCCACCTATCGCTGTGACTTCTCACAGCTTGTTGGCCCCCAGTTGGGGACACTTATTTCTTCATCTATTAAAAACTATGGTAAATAATTGCCTGATTTTAAAGTTTGGAAATGAAAAGAATTCTATAACTTTATTAATTTAGGGCAGATGCACTTTATAAACTCCTCCCATCCCAAACCTTATCATTTTCCCAAAAAACACATTCACTTTTTGCTGCTGATAAAGAACACAGTGGAGATGTCTAATTACCACCTGACCAGGATAACCAAATAAATGGTGCCAGCATTTAAAGTATGGCACAAGACTACGGGCTGCCATCGATGTATTAATTACTTCGGTATATTCTCACAGTACATACAAATACCATATGCTTCTTAGAAGTTTCTACCAGTAAACCATGTGCTATAACAAAGTGATACTTTGTTCTTTTTGAATTGTGCCATTTAGAAAAGCAATTCTAAAATTTAATTACCACATAAGAGGAGTATACTACCTGCTTTCTGTTTTTCCTAATTATTATATCAATTCATTTGAAAAACTAGTCACATCAGTAGCACTTCATGTTTTCTAAAGCATTTCACATACGTGATTATTTGGTTCTGACACGGACGCAATAAACTAGTGTCATGGATGCAGGGCTGCTCATTCTACAGATGAGAAAACTGAGTGAGAGTCTGACCTATTCATAGTCACAGAGCAAGTTTTGGCTCAGGTCTCCTGATAATGATCCTTTTCAAACTTTAGCCGTCCATCAAGTCACTGTCCCTTCCACTGATTATTTCCACTAACAAATTGAATAAAGAAAAGTTTCAGTTTGTGGAAAGCCAATAAATGCGAATTTGAGAAAACAGACTTAATAATGGAGTTCACATGAAATTACAAAAGGGGGAAAAAATCTTGTAGCCAACCACTAATCTGGTCTCAAATTTGCATGGGATAAAGGCGTACCAACCTCGTGATACTGGTGACTTCTGGGGAGACGGGAACCGGGTGAAATGCAGGATTTAGGTTTGTCTGTAATATATCGCGCAAAGGGGGCAGATGTGGAGGGGAGACTACTAAATGGCTGTCATGTTGTTTGCGTATAGGTGAGCCGAATAGGTGATTATAGTGTTGGCAATGAGAGTGGGGTGAAGGACCATAAAGGACATTTCTTATTCTCCCCCCAAATTTCTAACTGAGTTATAGAGATCAGACAAACAGTGATCAAAGCCAGCTTTCTTACTGACAAGATGTGGGTAAGTGCACTTGCATCAAATATGTGGCCACGCTAGCCTTTCTCACATTTACCTCTTAATTAGACAGGCTGGCTTGCCCAGGTACAGGTATATTTGGACAACCACAAGCTTCCCACACAGACAGACCAGCACCCCACAGGCATACACATGGAAGGGCAGAAAACACAAGAAGATAAACTGACCATACGAAAAGAAACTCTATTTTTTGTTCATTTGTTGCTTTCTGTTTTACATCCCACATATGAGTGAAATCATATGGTTCTTGTCCTTTTCCTCCGGCTTATTTCACTTAAAAGAAAAAAGAAAAGAAATTCTGGAAGGGGCTAAGTAGAGCATGGTCAATTCCTTCTCTAGACTCGCCAGTCAGATAAGCTCTGCCCTCTCCCCTGGGAAGACACTGGAAGTGTTCCCGCCATACTTTTCCTTGCTGAGGAATGCACTATTCCCTGCTCCATGAAACATGGAGAAGTGTTGGAGGTAAAGGGTTTCCCCCTGCCATTAATTAAGATTTGGGAGCAAGTGACTAGTATCCCTTACAGACAGGCAGCTCTCCTAGGCTCAGTGCTGTTGGGGGGTGCCTCCTTTCCTTAGCGAGGCATGGTGACATGTCGTTTTTGACAGCTCATAGACTTTTTATTTGCTTGTTCCCTCCTCCTTGGCCAAGTCCCAGGTAGATGAGGTACTGTGAAACTACCACTTCTCCCCAGTTTGCATCTATGGAATTGTTTTTGTCTTCCTTTCATCAGTCTTACTGTGCATGGTGAATAATAGCAAGGACTTGGTGACATAATTATGTAGATTTCAAAGCAGAAGGACATTCTGCTTTGACATTTACAGATGCCATTTTTCCAATGCATGTACATATTCCTCTGGCAATATCATAAGATTTCAGGCACCACTGTTGTCACATCAAGAACCTGACTGGAAGCCACTAGGAGCTCTCCCTGGCTTCCTGGACTCAGTCCTTCTGGCTCAGTCTCAGCTCAACCCTTTCCTATGAGATTCAGAGTGTTTAGTCACATGAGTGGCTGCTAACAGCATGGCTCTCAAGTCAAAACGATAATTGAGAATTTTACTAAATGAACTTTCTTTTGACCAAATAACATCAATTATACCTTTCCAACATGCAATTAAGAAATACATTCTCAATTTTCTGCCACCAGCAGTCGTTCAGAATTTAGAGAAGACTCCCTGAGTCCCACTAAAGTAATCCACCTGATATTGACTGAGGAAACACTAGGTGCCAAGCACAGTAGATAAAGGAGGAATAACACAGGGTTCCCATCTTTAAGAAACTTGCAATCTAGATAGGGAGAGAATCATAAAAGCGAATAATTACGGTATAAAGTGGAACATGGGGAAGGAGAGATAAGTTGGTGCAAGAAGTGAAGAGACTTCAGTGCTAAGCTAGAAGTTTGCACTTTAGCCACTAGCCGTTCACCACAGGCTGCTAAGAAAAGGAGCAGCTGTGCAGATGTGTGTTTCAGGACGCTTACATTTAGGGTCATGGAGAACCATGGGTAGAGGAGAGAGAGGAGAAGCACAGCAGTGATCTGGGGGAAAGGTGCCAGGAGCCCAGATTCAGGCAAGGAAAAGATGAAATGGCCACTTTCATTGTTTTTAAATCGTGTGTAGAAAACATGAAGTTCTGGAACTAAAGATTAGAAGTGTTATGAAGAAATAATCCTGGTGGTTGCTAAAACTATCATGGAATTTTAAATATTTATATATTTAATATATTTTAAATATTTATATTTAAAATAACTTAAAATACCAGGAAGTGTAAGATGACTACATACACTCAATAGAAAACTGATTCTACGTCTGCGAAACCAGTTTAACACACTAGCACTTTATATGTTTACCTTTAATCCAATAATGCTTACATTTTGTAATGTACATTCGTATTATAATTTATGCTTACAAGTCTGATCAGCCCACAAGGTTGTAAGATCCCTCCCTGAGGACTTGTTCAATTGTTTGTCCCCCTCTCCCCCCACAACTGCCTGCCACAGGGACTTAGTGGTGGTAGAGATTCAATATTCATACAACATTGGTCGTATTTTTTATTGAGTACCAACCAGGTTCCATGTCCTGGGAATCCATCAGTGCTGGAGAGACTTCCATAACAACATATAATAATCCCTGTCCTTCCTGAGCTGACAGTCCGTTGGAGACATAGGAAATGTCCATACCATGTGAGGAAGCTTATGTCAGGGGAGGTATGGGCGATGCTAAGCACATCCAGAGAACAGCATCTAAACTACACTTTAGGGGGCAAGGAAGTCAGACTAAGAGCAGGAGGAGTTAGACAGGTGCCCAGGAAGCAAAGAGTGTGCCCACAGAGGGAAGCACATCTGCAAAAACCAGGAGGACAGAGGAGAGTGTCATGCATTTGCCTACAGGAAAGCGGTTCCTGAGGGTTTGGGTGCAGAGAACCAGATGGGGATGTGGAGGGGTGAGGGCAGGATAAGCCAGGCCCGGACCATGAAGTTCCCTATATAACTTCAGCATAAAGTAAGCACTCGAAGTGACTGAACAAGTGAATCACTGAATGTCAGCTTGCTTTAACATTCTAGCTACCCAAATCAATCTATGGATTCATTGCAATCCAATTGAAATCTCAATATGATTTTCCAAACAGTTTGGCCAGATGGCTTGAAAATTTATACAGAAAAGAAAACACATTAGTCAAGACAATTATGAAGAACCATGTTGGAGAACATGCCATATCTGAAATCAAAACTTATTATTAAGCCACTTGAACAGTATGGTTTTGATACAAAGACAGATAATAGATCCACTAAATAAAAGCAGAGATATATGTATGGGGACATGGCCTTTGATAAAGTCTGCATTGCAAATCACGACAAAGGGAGGACTCTTCAATGACTGGTACTGAGACTATTGATTTTCTATAAGGAACAGAAAATGGATCCTTATCTCTTATTATACACATAAAATCAGTTACAGAAGAATTAAAAAGCAAAGCATGAGAAGCAAAAAACATTTAAATCTTTTATCAAGAAAATGTTGTTGAATATATTTATGAACTGGAGCTAGAGAAGAATTTCCCAAACACAATACACACAAAAATCTCAGACTACAAAGGAAAATTGATAAATTTGAGTATGCTAATTTTTTACTTCTGTGCATTGAAAGGCACCATTTAGACTTATCAGTGTGATCACGTCTTGAGGTATATAAATGTCTAATCACTATGTTGTACATCTGAAACTAATATTATGTGTAAAAATGATTAGAGACAGAGTGAGAAGGGAGGAAGCAAAGAGGGAGGGGTGGAGGGTGGAAGAGAAAAGAAATGACCGGAAAAGGAGCTCTGAACAGGGAAAGATGGTGTGAACCTCACTAATCAGGGAAATGCCAATGAAAACCAAGGTGAGATAGCATTTCATACCAACCACTATGAGATAGCATTTTATACCCACTAGACTGACAACAATTCAAAATTCTGACAATACTAAGTGTTAATGAAAACGTGGGGGCATCTACACATTGCTACAGGTACTAGCAAAGTGGTATTATAAATACTTTGAAGAACAATTTGGCCATAAAAAGCTAAGTTTAAACGTCATATCCCACAGCCCAGCCATAGCAATTAGGCCGCTACCTAAGCGCCCGAGAGCACCTCTCACAGTTACCCACAGAGCCATGTGTACGTGATGGTTATTGCGGTATTGTTTGTGATGGGAAAAAAAAGGAATATATCAATTGTGATTGAGTCCTACAGTGGATTCGGTCATAAATGGACGAAACATTTGCATGTGTCAAAATAAATAATTCTCAAAAGTATAATATTGCCCAAAAAAGTAAGTTGTAGAATCATACAATAAAATATGATTTATTTAAATTTAAAATATGCAATAATGCTACATATTATTTAGAGTCACTTATATGTGTAATTATATTTTTTTTTAAATATGTTTAATGGGCAAACTGCAAATGCTCAATTGTAGTTACTCTTCTGCAGAGAGGAAGAGGGGGATTTGATCTGGGAGGAGTGCGCGGACAGCATATTGTTTATTTTCAAGCTGGGTGATGAGTGGTACACAGATGTTTGCTATATCATCCTTAATGCCTTTTTAAGTGCCTGAACTATGTCATTATTTTTTGTAAGCCTAATAAGCTCTCTTCAGCTATTGTTGTTTGAATCCCAGGTTTCTTAAACATGTTTGTTAACATTTCACACAAGAAGGATTTTCACATTTCTTATTCCATTTTACCTTCCTAGTAGCATTATTCTAGTTGGAGGACAAAGAGAGACAGATTAAGTGACTTTCCTGGGCCAACTAATTGAATGACAGAACCAGGACTGCAACCAGCTGTTTCACCCTCAGTATGGCTTCCAGCAGCCCAGCTGCCACTCAGTGTCAGGGAAAGAACCGGTGCCATGGAGACAGTCTGAAACAGCTTGATTGAAGGGAGAAAGGGGCTTCAGATCGCTCTAAGTAGTGCTCTCCAGACAGAGCAGAACAGATCGCATGTTTCCATTGCAGATGCTGACGGTCAGTGGGGTGAGACAGTGTGCCGCCCACTTGGGCGACTGCAGAAATGCATCGACCAGGTCTGGGGAGCCTGTGCCCTCCTTCTCCTCGTATTTCAAGGCACTAATTCTAACAGTTCTTGTCACTAGCTTTGCAATGTTCCCCATCCCCACTCCGAGCATGATTAAAGATTGGTCTCTTTAGGTATAAAATATTGTGTCTGTTTGACAACAGCACCCCATAAAAACAAATTAGGTGAGCTCAGTAGTAATTCAGGTGCAAGATGTAAAATGAACCCGGCATTAGGCAGAAAGACACGATAATGATTTCAAAGTGAAATTAACTTATGGACATCTGGGAAGCAGCCCTTTTTAATAGCTCAAGCACCTTTCACAGGCAAACAGGCTTCCCTGGCAGGCAGGCCCTGATCATAAGGGATCAGAAAACCACCACCACCATGGAAAACTACAAATGTGCATCAGAAAGGCTTTTCCATTTTTGTTTAGCAAAGAGGAATGCAAAAATACATCAATTGATGATGCACTGAAATTCTTGTTTGCTGACACGTTTTCATAGCTATTAAGCTTGTGGAATTAGTCACTATGATGCATTCAGCTAGTTCATATGAACTCCTGAAAGGAATTACATATTTGTTCATAAAGTAATTTATAGTGAATTATTAACAAGACTTCAGTTCAGTGCATACACGTTATGAGCAAATTGAGATCGTCCTTCACTGAGCAGAATTAGCGTGGCTCCCCCGGACAGTTCCACCATTTTGAATGAATGGATTAGCCACTGCTTCATTGCTGAGGAAGAAATCTAGGGAAGCTGTGGCTTGCTTTTCTCATTGATTTCTCTGAGTTTCCATAGTTGCTGACCTTCTGTTATGAAAAGCATAAGGGTAGCTAGACTATTTAGCACTAAACACTATTTTTATTGAGGGCTATTTGTTCATTGCTTCTAAATACAACTAGAATTTCACCTGCTTCCTGGCTTCACATACAACTCATTTGTTGTACCTTTCCGCTGAATGCAAGGCTTGGGTACCCAGCGGCCTACTCGGTATCTCCATTAGGATGTGTAATCGATGCCTCCCTCAGTCTTACCATGCCCAAAAGAGATCTTCTCACTCTCACTCCAGAACCGCTTCTTTAGTATTCTTCTCCAACCGGTTAATAGCAACTCTGTTCTTCTCATTGCTCGGGCCAAAAACGTCATCACTTACCCTCCTGGACTCCTTTCTTTCCCACACATCACATCTACATATCCCTACATCCAATATTTCAGGAAATCCTCTTATTATCTATCTTCAAAACACATCAAGAATTTAAATACATCCCAGCACCTCCTACACTGTGACCCTGTTTTAATCCACCATCATCTCTTGCCTGGATTATTTCCGTATTCTCAAAACTCCTGTCTTTCCTTCTGCCTCGTCTCCCCCTTTAGTTTATTCTCAACACAGCAGTTTGTGTTTCTTTTAACAGCTAAGGCAGATCACAGAACTCTGCTCAAAAGCCTTTAATAACTTTTCATCTCAGTCAGTACACAAGGCAGATTGGGGTCCCCCATACCAAACCCACCTCATCTATTTCTGTTCCCCCCCTCACTAGCCTTCTTGAATAAATCCATGAAAAAAAGAAAAATAGGTTATGTTTCTAGGTCTGAAGGTTAGCCTAGTCCTGTGGAAAGGGCACAGGTCCAGGTTTAAAATCCAGCCCCATCACTTAATAGTTTACTTAGCCAAAGTAATTAATTTCTTGATTTTCTCATCTGTAAAATAGAGATCACACATACAGTGATTATGACATAAAATACATTATATAAACCGCCTGCCATATATTTTGTGATCATTACATGGGAGCAGCTTTTAGTATAATTTCTTTGTCTTTAATGGAGATACTTGTTTATCATAGTATAGTTTTATGGTTTATGTAGGAAAAACCCCTATTTGAAAAACTTTAAATAGCAGCCGTGAACACTGTTGAACATGTCACCTCTCACAAAGCCTCTTGGTATCTGTGATATAATACACTTTGCTAGTTCATTTATTCAGCAAGCATTTATTGAACACCTACTTTGTGCCAGGAGATATGGTAGTGAACAAAACAGACAAAATTCCTGCTCACAAACCTCAGGGCTGTTAGTGCAAACCAACAGAAAATAATTAAGATAAATGAGAAAAATACATATGTATATAGTATTTGGAGGTAAATGCCAAGTGAAAACCATAGAGCAGGCAGGGAAGATATGAAGAGTTGGGGTGAAATCTTGGATAGGAGAGTGAAGGATGGCTACATCTTCTACGGCTCAGGCCATTCCTGGATCCCCACCCACCCTGAGCATCTCCCTCTTCCAGAATCCTAAACATCAGCTGCCCCCGAGGCTCTGCCCGCAGCCCCTTCTCCAGTTCCCTGAACTCTCGGTGGGTAACTTCAGGACACACTTTGACAGCGTCTTTTATTTCCTCCCAGTGACTGCTTTCCAGACGTTCACTGGTCAGGGCAGGCTCCCTCTGCCTTTACTCCTGGGCATCTCCATGTGGACACACAACCAAAGTCTGTGCGTCTGCAGTGAACTCACGCCCCATTGCCTTTGCCCAGGCCTCCTTCTCACGCTGCCTCCGAGGCTTGACACCAGGGGACATCAGCTCCTCCGTCTGCTTCACCCGCCTTAGCGATTCAGACCTGCAGCCTGTCCGACCTACTCCCAGAAAGTCTCTCAGCTCTCCTCCTCCTCCTGTTCCTTGTCTTCATGTCCTCTAACTCAACGTGGCCTCTCAGGTGAAACCGCCTTCTAAAAACTTTTTTCTGTCTCCTCCTCTCAACTCCTTGTTCACTCTGCTGCCAGATGAGTGTCTTAAAAATGGAGTTTTGATCGTGTCCCTCATTTGTTCCAAGATGTTCGTTCTCCTTTTGCTTTTCACGTCATCCTTAATCCTGGCAATAAACATCCTCCCCAATCTGAACCCAGGCTTCCTTTCCATCTGCATCTCTGCAGCCCACATTCCTCCCCACTGCTCAGACCTCTGTTGGTTTGGTGTTTTTCTGTCTCTCCCACAACTCTCCCAAAGTACCACTCACTCCAGCCTAAGTCTCCACTCACAGTGGCCACCATCAGAAAAGCCTTCCCTCTCCCTTCATTCAATCAAAACCCTGCTCATCATGTTAGCCTGTGGTCCTCGGTGACCGGGGGGCACTGCTGGGGTTGCACACGCTAATCCGTTTGGGGCAGAGTTTCGATAGAAAATCCCATTTCTGTTTTTTTCATACTGAGCTTTACTGATATGAAACGTGCAAACTGATGCTGACGGCCTCACGTGGGTATATATTAGAGAGGAGCTATTCTGAGGGTAAGAGGGTGTTCCCCGAAACAAGGAGTGTTGGGGTGCTCTCACTCTTTCACAGTTTCAGCATACTGTGGGAAATTTTACTCTAAATGTGTGCCCAACGGAGTGGTTTTATGGATCATATTATCAGAAAAAGGAGAATTGTATTGTACTTGATACTGAGATGAACAAAGTCTTTTTATTGCACAAAAGTTTGGTAAAAAGAGCTGGCAAATTCAAAGCTGAGATGGCATTTTTTTCTTTCAAAAGAGATACGGTTTGTTTGTTTTTTATAATCTCTGGCCTTTTCTGTGAGGAAAAATAGCTGTCAGGACCCTGTTCCCCTTCAGATACTTTAAAATAAACAAAAGTAAATATACACCTTCAGCAAAGGTGGTACTTGGATCGTGAGTAAAAAAAAATATTTGTTCATATGAATTTTGCTATGGAGACAGCATTTAAGAGTGGAAGTTTAGAAATGTTTTCATTGTTATAAGGTGTTATTGCTGATGTAATGTGTGTAACCTATTAAAATGCCTCATCTGACACTTTAAAAACATGTAATTTAATTATCTAACTGCTTTAAATTTTTCTAGAGTTTCAATAGTTTTTTGAACCCATTTGTATATGTGTGTGTTTGTGTGTGTGTCTGTGTGTGCGCGCACGCTTGCACGCGCACCTCACACCAAAACCTTCCAGTTTGCCAAAACAACTGATTAACATTCAGTGAAGGTACATACGCAGTGAAGGTAGACAATTTTTAAAAAAACAAAATGGAAAACTTTAGCATAACTGGAAGAGGAATTGAAAAAAGACTTAGAGAGTGCAGCTATCAGTGCACTTTCCCACCTACACATCTTTAAACATAAATGTTCAGTGGGGCATTGTTAGTCATTGGGAAAAAGATGAATTAACTAAATGTACATCACTATGGAAATGGACAAATAAATTGTGGTCTATTTGTACAATGTAATTCTATATAACTACAAAAATGAGGAAAATAGAGCTGTATGCAATAATTGGATCATTTTTGAAAACATTTTTTGAGCAAAAACGAAAAGCAAGTTGCAGAAGTATATATAAATGCTGAGACCATTTTTATGTTAAGAACATATAAAATAATAGCAAATGTCGAGTTTATTGTTTTAGATACATCCATGTGTAATAAAAGTAAAAACACATGCATGGAAGTGAGATACACCAAATTCAGATAACAGTTGCCTCTGGAGGACGAAGGGGACCTGGGTTGGGGGGTGGGTACTGAAAGGGCTTCCGTGGTTATTTTCATGTTTGATTACTCATGCAGGGTGGTGAATACAAAGGTTTTCCTTTTATTATTTTCTGTACACCTGAAATATTTCATAATGAAAAATGGTTTTTGCTATTAAAGATGGTTTTCTTTTTAAAATCCCTTTGAGGAAATTACAACAATGACAAATTTGTAGACTTACATCCATGACAAAAACATTCTGAGATGTTCTATTAATTTCAGAAAGCCAGCATGAAACTGCTCTGGATTTCTGAAAGTGTAGGTTAGCAGGTTTTTCTAACCATTGAAGAAACTCCCTCCGAGTGTGAAATATGAAATACCACATAGCTAATAACCTAGAGGGATATAATCTCTCAGGATCTAAAAACAGATAGAAATGTAGGGAGTGGGGGTGGGGGTGGGAGCAGCTCTGTATTTTATACTTTGAACTTGAAGCATCTTTCTGTATTCCTCCAACAATTTCTAGTACCACAGTGTCTTCCATATCCATAAGAAAAATCAAACAAAAATGCATTAGTAACGACAAAACAATCCATTCTCATTAAATTGTATCAAGGTCGATTTCAGATTAGATTTTCCAAGAGACCCAAGTAAAACTTTGGTAGAAAAATCTACATATCTAAGCCAAGCTTATGAAAGCTTTCTATTTATTTAACTTTGGAAAACATTTCTTTTCAATTTACTTAATAGATGCATTCCATTTAAGAAACTGAACTCGAATATTAACATTGCTCACCTATCTCTTAGAATTCAAAAAGTAATATTTAGTAAAACAAAACATTACCAGTTGAGCAGAGGTAGACCAAGTGTAAAGGCTTATGATTGACTCTCCAACCTAAAGATTAGGTAAAAAAAATGAAGAAACTGTGGATTCAAAGTCCATTGAAAGAGCCATGGGAGCCCCTTTTAAATAAAAGAGAAACAATTAAAGAAAGCTTTCAGGTATAGTGTAAAGAGGAGAGGATGTGTGGTCAGAAGTGTCCAATTAAATACATGACTTGGACAAGTCATTATAACTTTGCTTAGCTTCACCTTCCTCACTTGTAAAATGACAAAGGTAAGATTGAGCATCAAGTTACAAAAAAAAAAAAGTGGCTTCATTATTATCTGCCAGTACTTGACTTTTTAAAATGCCAATTTTCCCTAACTCTCCAAAAGATCCCAACATAAAAAGTTTAAGAGATTCCCAACAGGAATTCATTATCATCTTTTGAACCGCTATGCTCCTTTCCAAATTATTTAGAAAAAAAATATTACAAAAGACTTATGTTCTATAAATAAATCCTAAAAAGAAATTAATGGTTTTTGTTGGGAAACAACAGTACATTTCTATTAGTGGCTCCTTTTTACTTTCTGTTTTTTGAAGTAAAATTATGAAGGTCTTGTGCCCTTGGCTTTTTTAAAAAATGAGTTTATATGATAAAAATGTATGGTCATCAAGAAAAAGCTGCAATCTTGAGGTTGGAAAAGCAGTATCTTGGGCACCGAGTTTTACTCTCTGTAAGGGTTACTCTCTGTGAAGTCAGAGAACAGGCCCTCGAGGCATTGTCAGTCATATAAGAAAAACAAATATATACATGAAATTAAAACACACTGGTGTCCAGGGCACCACATACAGTTGTGTGGTTGGGGCACAGCACAGCCCCGGGTGCTATAGTCTCACACAGACCGTGACAGGAGAAGTAGGCTTGTGTTGGATATCGGATACCATGCTATTTCCGGATACAAATATTAGGACAACACATCTGCCCTTTCAAAAACACTCCCAGCTCAGTAGGGAAGACAGTACAACAGACACATAAACAGATCCTTACTAAAGAAGGTGGGAGCGCCACAGAAGAGATAAGCACAGAATAAGGGGCACTTACCCGGCTGCAAGCTCACGGTGACACTGTGCCTGACCTGAGCCTGAAAGCAGGAGTAGACATTATTAGGAGAAGGTAGGACAGGTGTTTCCAGGCCCACGGGAAAGGGGGTAGAGAGACATGGGTCTTCTACCTCCATGGAGCTGCAAGCAGTTTGGTGGTACAGGACTCTGCAGGGTGAGGCATTGGGCAGTAAAGATCTCACTGCTCCAAAAGCCCCATCTGACTTGTGTGATGTGGCCTAGATTACAGTCGGAGATGTGACCATGTGACCACAAACTTTGGAAAAGCCCACATCAAAAAAGTCCTGTCTAAGTGGAGTATAGCATTAGGAATAGAGACAGTGGAAATGTAATGGCAGTATGCGATGTCAGAGGGGTAGTGGATGGGGGGAGGGGGTTCACACAGTGTGAGGGATATAAATGATAAACGTCTAAGTTTTGCTTTGTCTTGTGCACCTGAAACTAATAAAATTATATTTAAAAAAAAAAAAAAAAGTCCTTTCTTCCGTATGTGCCGTGTCTAGCCTAGATTAGATTAGATTTACCTAAAGCTTGATGTTCTGCTGAGGACCATTTCTGTCTTCCTGTGCGCCTCACATTAGACTTACTAATCCTACTCTTACTTCTGTTTCTTGGTTTACTAGTACTTTCTGCCATCATGTATCATTGACAGTTTTCAACTAACTCTCCATTCCAATGAGCGAGACCTAGAACTTCCATATGATGTTTTAAAACATGCCGTTAACATACAACTCATTTCCTTTCAGTTATAATATATAATTGTGTTTAACTAATTACAAAAGTGATAGAGTACGTATTAATTTACTTAACCAATTTGATATTGTTAGACATTTTGTTTTTTCAGTATTTACTATCACAAATAACATGAGATGAACATTATATGAACCTCTGTGTTTTAAACCTATGTCATTTAACATCTGTGATTTTTTTTCCTGAGGATATATTTATAGAAATACAATTGTTGAGTGAAAAAGTGTATGCTAACAATTTTTTTAGCATATTGTCAAATTGCTCTCCATAAAAGTTGTTCCAATTTACCCTCCCACTCCCATGTGAGGAAAGTGTGTATTTCTCCCCCTTCCTAGTTACTTTGAATCAAGACTGCTAGGCTGAATTCACGAAGTGGCCCCATGTGTTCCTGGGGCAAGTACAGTCAGCATACAGACGATCCTGTGAGATAATCTGAGGACAGATAGTCATATAGAAGAAATATACCCACATTAGAAGAAATATACCCACATATTGAGACGGTAAGCAAATTGTAGAAATTCTAGGCTAGCAACCAGAGGCAAGCTCCTTCTGGTGCTGTTTATTCTGGATCAGTGTTTGCTCTATGCAAACAGCAGGCATGACTTCTTTGACCCGCATTTTTAAAATCAGGAGATTTAACACACAAACCTAGCTTTATGGCTTCTCTAGAAGAAAAAAAAAAGGAAAGATCTGGAAACACTGCCCACAAGGTACAGCCAGCTAGGTTGTACTAGAAAGTGCTAGAAGTACTGCCCCCCACAGATAGGGCAGATACCTCCAGGGGACCACATACATAGTCCACTTACCTCGCTTCACTCACTTAAGTTATCTGCCTGGCCCCTGTCACCATTTGAATTTGAAACCCCACCCCAAGTACTGCTTCTTCACTGGAATAACACTAAAATTCTGTTGGAGCAGAATTCTAATACAGATTTGGATATACTGACGATTGTGTTTCCGGGCAGGAATTCCTGCCTGTTCTCAGGAATTTTTTTCACTTTCCCATTGCCGAATCCCGAGATAAAAACTGTTTTCTGTTCTCCACAATGAATCGTTTCCACAAAGTGATAGCCAATACTACCAACCACCTGGGTTCAAGGAGCCAATTTTCCCAATTTCTTGACCAACTTTTCTCAGGATTCAGGAACAGGAAAGCAAAAAAAAAAAATTCCCAAGAACGGGCAGGAATTCCCGCCTGGAAACCCTAACTGAAGATCAAATCGTGACCTCTGAAACACATCAGCAGCATAGGGTTGGCTTCTGAATTGGTGCATCCTACCCAGTTCTACATTATAGATTTTCCCATAATATGTTTATGTAAATATGTACATAATTCATGTATGGAACAGTCTTGGCTACAAATATAACTGCTAATCTAGTATTAGAAATGTACGCAACAATAGTCTTCAAACAAGAAATACAAGAATTTTGTTCATACATGCTTTGCAATTTAATTCAAACTCAAACTGCAGTAAGCTTACTTGGAAAAATAATAGCCAATTAAAAATTTTAAATATCTAGCCAGTGATCTGAGGACAGAATTATATTCATTTCGTTAAGTTCAAAAGTGTAATTAGACATATATCTATGCATGTGTCAGAATTCTGTAGGCAGTTAGTTATGCAAGACCATGTGGGAATTAAAGCCTGTGAAATAGATGTTCTGCAGTCTTTTCAATGGCAACATAAATACAATCATACAGAGTAAAGATGGCAAAACCCTCAGGAGAAAGCTGAACAAATGATAGGGATGTAAGCACATACTTTTGTCAGAAGAAATGGGCCAGGGTTTTTATTTTAGTAAATCTTAGTTATACATAGTAAGAGGACTTATGCTAAGGTTTGCGAGTAACATAGAGTTGTTTTAAAGCACAAGGCATGGGTCTTAAGATGTTCTATATAAAGTGATTTATACAAGTGAAAAAGAGAATGTTTTAAAGGTTTGTTTTATTTCAATGACTTTCAAGATAAAAATAAATGCCTTCTTCACCAAGGCGTCTGTTGCCCTGTGAATATGCATATACAGTAGCAATAGATTAGATGAGTGAGGACTTTAGAAGTGTGTCTACTGTGGTTAACTGAAAGTACCGTAGTGTCTGCTATACCATTGTCCAGATCTTAGTATCACTTTAGTTTTTTATTTCTTAGTTATCTATCAAGGAGAATTTCAAACATATACAAAAATAGAGCAGCACAGGAATCTCCAGGTACCCATCACCCAGCCTCCATGATCATCGAATGGCCAATCCTGCCATATCCACTTCCCCAACCACCTCGCCACTTCTGGATTAATTTGCAGCAAATCCCAGATATCGTACCATTTCATCTATAAATATTTCAGTATGTATCTCTAAAAGATAAGGATTCTTTTTTCTTAAATATAACCATACTACCATTATGACAGCTGAAAAAATAAATATATCCTCAGTATTGTCAAATATCCTATTAGTGTTCAAACTTCCAATTGTCTCACAAATGTCATAATTTTTATAGCTTATTTTTTTAAATCTGGTTTCAAGTAAGGTACTTACATTGTAGTTGTTGCTTTATCTTTTATCTTGCTTTTTATCGATAGGTTACTCCTCGATCTCTTTTTTCTTGAAATTTATTTCAAAAAGTAGATTAGTTTTTAAAATTAAAAAAAAACTATGGGAAGTAAAATTCAGACTTTGTTTTTGTCTTTCAAGAAATTAGTATCTAATTAAAATGGGGGAAAAGAGAATCAATATATGGTAGTATATGTGTATAAATGTGTGTATGTGTGTGTTTATTCTCTATCATCCTTTTCAGGAACATTTAGCAATACTGTGATCACTCATTTACTCTTGCATGTATTTATTTATTTACTGTTCCATCCGTCCATCCATCCACCAAGCCATCCATCCACCCATCTACCCATCCATCCATCCATCCACCCATCTACCCATCCATCCATCCATCCATCCAGCCAGCCAGCCAGCCAGCCAGCCAGCCAGCCAGCCAGCCAACCAGCCAACAGCACCGTCTGAGCACTCTACAGACCAGCATTCCTCTAGCCAGTGAGTCCTACCAAGTAAAATAAGACAGTGCTCCCTGCCCTCAGGTTGCTTGCTCACTTCAGAGTCAGAACTATAAACAAATACAGTGTGATGGATGCACCAACTTTGTTCCTATAGCCCGATTACACAAGGAAGAAAAAAATAACCTGCCTCCTTATGCTCGATTTCTGAATCTATTCTTGATTTCTGAATCCCCCAATAATGTGGGTCAACATGGGCATTCTGTGCCTTGGGGATTATTTCCTGCTCAGCATTTCCTGATGCAGGAACATCAGCATTTTCTTATTACACAACTTCTGTTCCTTAAAATACTCTAATTCCAGGCTCAGCACGCACCTGCTTATATTATCTCTCTCATCCATTAACTCAGTGTTTGTCCCTTAAGATCCAGGTGACTGTGCGCCGTGTAGAAATGTTCAGCTGTTGCACCCAGTGGGCATAGGCTGGTATACACGTGGACAGTACCTCTCCGTGCCCCTCCCCAGCAGATATACCCCACACTCTTAGAACCAAAGGCTGGTTTCACAGTGTTGACTTCACTAAAAAGTGAACAGCCTCCTCCCCCTCCTTGCTCTGTCTAAGAGCTTCATATATTCTTTTTCAACAGCCTACCCCAAATTTTGATGCATCCTTGTCAGGTCAGTAAAGCATGGCAGCCAGTTCCCCTTCTCAAACTTGGTAAGACTTTATCTTGCCCAGATTTCTGTGTTGCTGCTATGTAGGGAGTCTGCAGTCAGCTTCTGCTTAACCCCCCAAACCTTCTCAGTGCACTCACGGACCTGCAGCGTACTCCTCAGGAGTCCTTCCTTAAGCATCCTACCCCACTGCTATCCAAGCCATGCTTTGTAGGAGATGGTGGGAGTCTGGAGTAGGCCTCTTTGAACTATGTGATTTGGAGAATTATATAAATAAGAGAAGGCTAAGCCCAAGAGAGGGCCTGAGTCTCAGGCAGAGACAGCAGTCAGAGACCAGGAAAGCACGGGGCGCTAGTGAGGTAGAGTCCTGCACAAAGCCAGTCTTTCTCTCACACTCCACATCCGATTAAGTACAAATCCTGTGGGCTCCTCCTTCAGAGGACTTCCAGAATCTGACCACTCCTCTCACCCCGCAGTATACCTCACTCCGGCCACCACCGTCTCTCACCTGGATCAACGCTGTGGCCTCCTGACTGCTCCCCCTGCTTCCACACCAGGCACATTCTTACCTCCAGATTTCTGCATATATGGTTCCCTTTGCCTGGAAGTTCTTCCCTTGGGTGTACTTGACGCACACTCTCGTCCTCCCTCAGGTGCTTGTTCAAATGTCACTTTGTCAGTGAAGCCTTCCACTCCCCGCCAGGCGTTAGTCATCAACTCACTGAAAATTATAACACGGGTACATTCACGACCAATTATCCCTATGTAATTTTTCTAGGTAATTTTTCTTCACTTTCTAATACACTGTATTTTCACTTGTTTATTTACTGTCTGTCTGCCATCTCCTCAATAGAAGATAAGCTCTGCAAGGGTGAGGATTTTCTTTGTGTTCACTGTTGTTTCCTAATGTGTAAAACAGTATGTGGCACACAGTAGGAGCTTGGTAAACATCGGATGGATGGATGGATGGATGGATGGATGGATGGATGGATGGATGGATGGATGGATGGATGGATGGATGGATGGATGACTTCCTCTTTCAAAGAATTAGGGTGCCCTCTGTGTGACACCAAGTTAAGCCTAACGCTTGCCTTTTAGATGCGGGAAACACACAATGATACTTTAATGGTGATAGCAAAGGTATGTCTAATCCAGTTATGAACTCATTGGGAAGAGTAGGTGTGTGGGAAGGTCTTTGGTGAATTGAGTAGCTAAACTTCTTAGTCTTCTCAGGATGTTCAAACATGTGTTCATGAGTAGAAGATGCTGGAGAGGAAGGAGGCATGGTCATATGGCATTTGCAGTTTTCTTTGCTTTAAAGTAAACATGGTACCTTCTGTAGACTAAAACAGTGCCAGGACCTCAGGTGGCATCACTTGGAGGACAGCCCGGATCTCCTTACGGGCAGACCCAGTTTGAACCAGGACATGTGGGCAGCCTGGGTGGACTGATGAGTCGACACCCCCTTAAGTGGTTATTTTTTCCCTATTTGTTTAACACTCATTTAATGAGCATGTGGAAAAAATAGTTTCTATTAATAAAAATTGCAAACCATTTTGTTCAAATTCAGTGTGAGGTATTTATTTCATTCCTTGACATACGACCATATTTTAGCATATTTAGAATTGCTTCACATCACAGTTTTCCCACCACTCATAACTAGAGAGTGTTAGTCATCAAACTCCCTGAAAATAAACTTCACTTTCCTGCGAATGCTCAAAATATACTTAAATATTCTTTATTTCTGGACTTCATGTTGGCAAAACAGTTCCCGCTTTTGTCTCTGACTTTAATATGTATTTTTTTAAAATGAGACAACTTCTTGAGAGATGTATTAAAAGATTTAAAGTTGAGAGAATGAAATAATTTGTTCGTAGGGAACATGACCAATGTGAGTTTGTTCAGTTTCTGTTTCAGGTGACACAGCTTCTGAGTAGGGGACTGTCAACTGGTAGGTTATAGGATAGTGGATGTAGGTCGGCAATTCCAACATCCACAGCAGGCTAGGTTGTATGGACAGGAAGTGTTTTATTTTGTTTTGGAAAAGGACAGTTTTCCAATTGGTATTGGATCAGTGCACATCTTGCCAGTTTTATAAGGTATGGGTGGCATGTGGAAACCTGAGTTAGCTGGCTCTGTGCAATCACCTCCTGGAGATCCTGAACAGTCCCAGGCTCTGTCCCCACTGCCACTGCTGTGTGCACTACCATGCAGTGTAGACTGGCGGTCCGGGGCAGTCTGACCCTGTCCCTGTCTGTAGTTTTTCAGAATAGAAGGAGGAGCAAAAGGAGGTCTCTTGACCAGTGTTAAGCTCTGCCTTAGTCGCCTATGTCACCATGTTCCTGAGTCCCAGTATTATAGCTCCTCAATTAATACACACCCCTGCCCCCGCCCACTGCTTGCGCACGCTTGCCGCGCGTGCACACACACACACACACATAGCTACATTTTCCCACTGCTGCGTTTCCAGTTTTGCCTAGAAAATGTGCATAAAACCAACTCTTTTGTTCAGATGCCCTCATCCTTGGGGTGAATTTCCTTTCACAACTTTCTTGATCTTCTCTTGACAATTGATCTCCATCAGTGCCACTTCCTTGCAAAAGAAACAGGGAACCTCAGAACAGAAGGGATCAAAATCTTAATTCCTCTCCTCCAAGGAGATCCCTTGACCCCATGCAAATTTCCCCTGCCCACTCCTCACCAGTATTGGATTTTCACAACCAAGGAGTATAGGAAAGTAGAGCCTCTGCCAGGCCCACAAATGTCTATTTACACTCTTCCCAAGAACAGTATCACTTGCCTTCCATCACTTGCCTTCCATGACCAGAACTAGAAGGGCCAGTCTTAAAGGGAGATCTCTGCCCCAAGGTGAGGTTAATAAACGAATAACCAAACAAACTCTCTTATGGATTTAACATGCCCACTGAATTAAACTGTTTATTACTGCATGTTATTTGATATAACTATTATTTAAAACTATTAGGAGCTTTGTTTTTGACAAAGTTGTCAACAGTTTATCAATTCAAGAATTTTTGACGGGGCAAGAAGAGCTTGAGTTTAGGTATCGCCAGTTGTTGCCCCTCTTAACTGGGGCAGAAAATCTATTATAATAACGTGCATTTGGAATAGGCAGATTTTTTTTTCATAAATTGTTTGTGAATTAAGTGGGTCTTAATTGGGGAGGATGAGTGATGTCCAGTGTGATCGATCTTATTAAAAGGATAAATCTTTCATGCATGAAGTTTTAATATTTCAACCATGAGATTAGCACTGTTCTGTTGCAAATCTCATTTAAATTGTTTGCCAAAGGCTTGAGTTAAAAACAATTTATGGTAATATAAAGTCATCTTGGCCAAAACGCAATGACAGATAACTTTTCAAAATAATCGTTCATCCAACAAATTTTTTCCCAGTCAAATTTGATATATCTGTTAAAGAAAGTGCTCAGTGATGTGCTAATTGCCTTCAGTAGTTTATTACTTTTAAAAAAATGTTAAAATTAGTTGTATCTAGAGAAGGAACTCCTATTCCTTTGTTGCAATGAATAATGCAAATATTTGTTTAAATTCATGCGGTCCTATTTATAAAAGAACACCTGGGTATCTTTATTTTGAGCTTAGAACAAAACATAAAATTGTTCAGAACGTGATATTTAAATGTACTCATTTGCATTCTTAGGCAGATCAGCAGTGGTAAAATAGCCTTGCTGAGGAAATAGAAATCTAGATCAGTGGTGCTCTAACTACCAGTAGCCTTCAAGGAGAGGGGAAAGGGAGAGTGATAAGATCATCAGGATGCCAATGGTGATCTCATCTCCTTCATGGAAAGAAAATGGGCCAGATGCTGATCTCCCTGTTAGTGACAGCAGAGATAGAAGAACTGCTGGCAGCAGGGACTCTACTTTTACTCTGTCACCTTCCTTTCACCCACTCTGGATTAAATATGTCCCTTCCTGCACCCCTCCCTCTAGCACGCATGTTTGCATATGTGTAACAGAAACACACACACACACACACACACACACACACACAAGCTTATTTCTGTTGAAATCTCCTACCAAAGGGCTCTTCCCACATTTCTTGGGACAGTTGGTCTCATGGACCACACCTGCCTCAGAATGCCCCATACCCTGCGCTGAATCAAGGGCAGGGGAACTGGTCAGCTGCCTAAAACACCAGCCCACTGTGGGAATGTGATGGACCACCCTGGGAATAAATCTGACATTTCCTCATGGGACTCCTTAACTAGGAGAAAAAATGTGATTTGGCCCTGCTCCGAGGATAGAAGAGAGAATCCTCAAATGAAAGGTGGAGACCAAAATAAAAGTCTTCACCAGAACACTCCAACCTCTGTTAAGCAATTTTTAATATATATACAATAATTTCTATATTTGGAGTAAATCACCAGCTTGAGACTAATTGCCCAAGGGTCTCTCATGTCAGAGTCAATTAAAATTCAGAAATGGAATATTATATTTACCAGTAATAAGTCTTAATACCCACGTCCATGTACATTTCAGCCATTGTTACAGACTGTGAATGTCAAACACTACCCAGGTGTGTACAGTGGAAAACCTATGGAAGCAAAGGGAAATCCAAATGAGTAAAAATGGAGGTTACTTCAGGGCACAGCAATCCTTCATTACATATATACGACTTTTATTGATAGAAAATCATGTTTCCTCCTCTCCTTAACTAAATACATTTTGAATAAATACTGACTAAGTAGTAGGTTGGAGGAAGATCAAATCACTCGTCAGGGTAGAGCCCAACGTGCAAATTAAAAACTACACTGGAAGTAAGGATGTGATATCTTACTTTGGGGGTTGGCAAACATCACCCCCGTTTGCTGGCTGCCACCTTCTCTCTTGGTTTTGCAGGCTGACAGCACTCCCAGGTCATTTAGGTTACAGCAGCCCTGCCACCCTCTCAATTCTCTGTCTACAGCACGTGGACCAGTAGCCTCAAGTCCAGGCTGAGAAGGACCTGCTGAAGGAGCTCGTGCTGGCCCGACCGCCATCTTGGGCCTGGCACCCCACCCTCATGCAAGCTTTGAGTGTCGGGCCCTCCTCTCCCTTCCCCATCCCTGCAGACGGCTTGCCTTTCCCTGCTCCTACAGTCTCTTGCGCCACCAGCCTTACTGCTTCCTGGGAATAGTCACCTCCTCTCCCCATTCAGGCTGCCACTTCCCCATGGAGTGCACTGAGCAGACTTACCCTTGCATTTCACTTTGAACTTCTCTACCATGTGTCCTTGGAGTGCTGCCATAGAGGCCCACCATGGAAATGAGAGGAGGAGTTAGTGAGGGATTAAAAGAAACCCATTTGCTGCTTTCTCAGACACATCCAGCCCACACAGGCGACAGAACCTGGCATTGCCCCTCCACGTGTGCACCCTGACAGCGGAGCCCTTACTGCCTCTGGCCCTGTTCCATATGGGCGCCACCCTGCCCAGGATAGGATTCGATTCTGCTCACCAGAGACCAGGAGCTTGGAATCCACAAGCAAAGGGCCGTGAGTACTCTTCTGTGTCACCCAGACTGCAGCGATTTTTAACAGGGTAACATCAACCACATTTCTGCCTGTAAAAATCCCCAGTAATGAAATCTTCTTCTGACAATTCACTGTCCTCATCCTCACTGAAATTGAACCTATCTACTGATTTGTGGTACATAGTACTTGGATTTACCACCCATCCTCGCAAGAGAAGCTAAAAGATTTCAAGATTATATTATAATGAAGGTTGGATAATTTTTAATTAATAAAACCTTTATGGAATAATTTTTAACTAACCCTCATGAGAATCAGACACCATTTATAATGATAAGTTATCATTTAAAAGGCAAAGTGTGCAGACATACTAGGGAATAACCACATTAATTACTCACTGCAGCCATTAAAATGTTTCCTAGAGATACTTCCTGCCGTCTTCACCACCTGGGGAGGTCTTCTGCTTTCTTCCGGATCATGGAAGTCCATCATTTCTTTCAAGACACAACTTAAGTGTCACCTTTTACCAGAAGTCTTCTCTTTCAACCCCACTAGCACACACCTGCATAGAGGTTGCTTTGTAATTGTGTAAGTTCTTTTTGGGTTAACACTATCTCTTTTCTTCTTTGTTTTCTTTGTGGAGCTTAACAAAACACCTTGCATACAAAAGACCAAATGCCTCACAGAATACAGGATATCATACTTACACAAACTGAGGGGCTCATGGGTAAATGACCAAGAAAATAATTCATCAATTAATCAATCAGTGCATAAATACATGAATTTTGAAGACTGATCAAAAAATCACACACTGACGCTGCACTTTGCCAAGCAGTATTATCCTTGCCTAAAAGTAGAGATTCAGGTTTGGCATGATGAGATAGGAGTTTAAGCTGTGTTGGAACATTTAACCAGATATGAGACAAGTTATTTTACATGTCTTAGAAATCGTTTTCCTTATCCTTTTTTGAAAGCACAATACTAAATCAAATGAGAGAATGAATGAGCAAAAAGCCCTCATAAGTGATGTAAATGTTAGTAATCACCACTATTATTTAAATGAAGGAGGAGGAAATTAGGCACAGGAAGTATCTGTGCAGTAAGCTGGGTCAGTCTAGAGATTCTGAAATATAATATTTGAATCAAGTATTACATATGCACTTAGAAATACAATATTTGAACCAAACAAAGATATTGTTTTTCTTTAATATTCAGCATGTTTGTATTCTCTAGCTTATTATTTGGAACTGATAGCACAGCTATAAATGGCTTTGGGAATTGTTGCATATCTCACATTATTGCCTTGCTGTAGAGTAGCATAATCAAGTAGAAGTGGAGAAAATATTTTGTCAGAGATTTTTTTCTAAGCAAGATGCTGTTTTTTTCCCTAAGTATCTTTTAGCTGTTGACTATTCTATAATCATTGGCATAAATATAAAAATGGTAAACAATGTTTATTGTTTGCACACAAGTGAGTCTGAATTGGGGACTTTTACTGCCAGTCATTCACAGTGCAATCTCAAGAACTTAATAGACAATCAGACAGTGATTTATCTGACCCATTATTGAGAAAGAACCAAGAAAAATTTGAACATCATTTGGCTCGCTCATGTGCACATTGCAAATACAAAACAGTGAATTATCTGAGCTTTCTCATGATTTTCTATGCTATAGACATATTGAATATTTGAAAATTTGTTTTTATTGCTGCCCTTAATTGTTCTTTGATCAATCATAGGAAGAAATACAGGAGCAAAATAAATGTAATGGGGTTTCATAAAGGAAAGATATCTAAAAATCAAGCCAATGGATGCAATAGAGAAATAATACTCTAGGCTTTCTTAGGGTGAGATGTGTTGTTCCAATGTCATGACCGAATTCCAGCGAGGGAATCACTTCAGTCCATACGGCCTACAAAAAATGCCTCCTGTGTTCTGAGCTGGTCCCCGGACTCTTTATCACATCCCTAGAACTACTGGGTATGTGGTCTGCTAAGTAGCTGCCATGTGGTTACAGTTCAAGAGAAGACGAAGAAGGGCTATGTAGTGAGTGAGTTCTGAGTCTCAAACCAAACTCCACGTCATACAATGTACTTTTAATTATTTATTTCATGACCCACAATTATGTTATGAAGTCATTTGGGGAAAAAAATGCTAAGTGTTATATCATGTGAAAAAACAAGCCACAGATTACTAGTTAGTTTAGTAGCTAATTAGTAATAACTTTCATGCCCTTTTCATGGGCTCTAAATCTGGTGAACAAGGAGGACCTATCCAAATAATGGCACAAATGAATGTATCAACTACACACTGAGAAGTGATGCAAAGAAGAAGAGCAGGGTTCAGTGAGAGCACACAGCCAAGGAAGCTGACGGGGATGGAGGGTCGGACGATGCTTAAGTTGAGACTGAAAAGTGAGAGGGACTTGAGCCAGGGCAGGGGATTGAAGAAGAGAACAGGGACAGCAGGTGTAAAGGCTCCCTGGTGAGGGAGAGCAGTGGTTGAAGGAGACAGAGGAAGGCTGGGGCACTGGAGTGCAGAGGTGAAGGGGAGATGTCAGGGGAGACAGGAGCAGACTCCAAGCCTTGTAAGGTTGACAGTGTTCCAAGGAGGTTTCACTCCTGAGCTTTAATGGGAACAATTGCCATTAAAAATAATAAAATTGATTTTGTAGGATTCAGGTATGTCATTCCATATTTACCATATTTTATTACCTTTATTTTTTTTTTAATAATTAAAGGTTACTAATATTTAAATAGTGAAATATGGGATGATGACTTAAACATTTAATGAATTAATATTTAAATGATTAAATATTGAATAATCAAAGATTGGGCACTACATTAGGTACTTTAATACATCATTTTGTTTTCACAGCAACCAACAAGGCAAGCATTTTTACAATTTGTGTATTGACGAAACAGCCTTCGTAACCTGCCCTAAGGTTCACAGTAATATGTGGCAGAGGAATAATTCACACCTTAGCTGGCCTGATTCCAGAGCCTTTTTATTGACCTGTCTGCCCACATTTGTTCTCTGCCCTGAATACTCAAATAGCATGTGGAACTATTTGGTCACAATTCCAAGGAAACAAAGAGTATCCCTTCAGATCAGCGATGGGCAGTTCACACTGCAGTTTTAATCTTTAATCGTTTTCAGTGGGCATACTTGAGGCCAATAAAATGTACCCCTTATTCTGGAGTTTTCCAGCTAAGCAGAGAAGAAAGGAGGCAACTTTTAGTGTTTAGTATCTTATACAAGTCAAGAATTGGCCAAAGATACATGTATATCAAATCACCACAATGTATACTTTAAATATTTTATAATTTGTCAGTTATACCTCAGTAAAGCTGGGAGGGGAAAAGAATTGGCCAGAGAAAATAGATTGGAACAATTTGTAACAAAACCCTGCAGTTATCAATAGTGTTAAACCTATATTTGGAAAGTTCAAATTTAACTTCACGTACAGAAGTCAACCTTGATCCTCTCTATTGACTGCAAATGGTTTGGTCATCTTCATTCTTTGGAGCCCACAGCCAATTTCAAGGTTCATATGGTAAAAGAAAACCAGACAACAATCTAAAATAATTTTTTTTCAAAATAATGCCCCTTATGCTTATTTCATTCAAAAGCACTGTCCTTTAAATAGTTTACCTTTGCAAAGGTCTCTGGATTATCACAGGATTTAGTCAAAGATCCATTTCTTTCCAAGGCAAAATGATCTGCTCCAACTTCTAAACTTTTTTCAAAATGAAAGACCCATATTTAGTCATGCCGATAGATGAACTCAGTACGTTGATGTGTTTCTGATGTTGCTACTGAAGCAAAGTAGAGGGAAGCCATGATGGAGAAATGGATTTGCTAAAATGTATTGACTGCTGTGAAAGAATCTGCAATCTCAGTGTCTGACTCAATAGAAGTTAATTTCTTGCTCTCAAAATCCCAACCATGGCAGGGGAGGGGCTGTGTGATGAGCATCACTCAGAGGCTCGGGCCGTGGAGGTGCTGCCATCTCAGTGGGAGCTGCCCCAGGTTGTGCGGGGTGTCAACATTCGACTAGCAGATGGGGAGAGAGAGAGCGAGTGGGGGACTGGGTGGGAAGGTCTGTGGGCCAGGCCTGGGAGTGCCGGACACGCCGCGCTGCCACATTCCGTGAACCAGAACTCGGTCACACACACACAGCTAACTGTGCGAGGGAGACTGGGATTCGTGGTCTCGCTGTGTGTCATCAAGGAAAGGGAAACAAGGAGTCAGTCTCCGTCACAGAAGGATTTAGGAGAATTTCTTTTCTACAATTATATTCAGTCTGATAATCTGGTATAAGAAGAAAACAGAAGCCACCTTGACAATAACGTCAGTTTTATATATCTGTGACTTCTCCTCTCTTTACCCATCTCCCAAACCTGCCAAACATTCCACATTTCTCCCAAGTCTCCCTTTTACAGCAAGAAGCTTAACAACACACCCTCTCGGATATGGACAGAAGGAAACACAACTGTTCTCCAGTCTTTTGTTCCCAGTTTCCTCCACTATAACATGAATATAATATTTAATTTAACATTTATTGAGCACCTTTTATGGACTATGATTCACAGCTAACGCAGGCACCATCTGTGAAAAAGACGACAACAACAGTGTTATGATAGAGGCAAACAAACTTGCACAATATATTTGTAAACACCCATGATGGTACTTAGTACACATTAAGACATCCAATAATTCTTGGTAATTTCCCCACTTCTGTCTCTCATTTTCTCAACTTATTCGCCAGCTCATCATTCAAAGGCATATATACGCATATATATACACATATATCACTGTGGAGGAGGGTCTGTTACTTTTAGAAACACCTCGGAGGCCACTATTCTAACCCTGGAAGCTGGGCCAGCTGAACTCCGAACTGGGGCCCAGCATTGCTGCAATTGTGGCCCAAACTGACCCTGAGCAGGTCGTCATGAAGGCTTGTCCTCAGCCCCTCTTGTTCTTCCTTCTACACGAACCTGGTTCTCCGGTCCCCAGTCCCTCGGCTCCTGTCTTGCACTTGGTTTCCTCCTGCTTGGTTCCTGCCTTGCATTATCAGCACTATTGCTCCCCTTCAAGACCTCAAGAAATAGGTTACTCTGGGTTGTCGACTCTTAGGGAAGTTTGCTGACCTTCTCACACTCACTGTCATTACAAAAGTAATTAATTGCCACGTCTAGAAGGGTCAGCAAACATTTCCTATAAAGGGCCCCATAGTGAGCGACTTAGGTTGTGCAGGTCACATACAGGCCCTATCTCATATTCTTTGTGTGTTTCTTTATATTTCTTCAACCATTTAAAAATGTAAAATCCAGTCTTGGCTCATGAGCCATACAAAAATAGGTTGCAGGCTGGATTTGGCCTGTGGGCCAGTTTGCTGACCCCTGGTCTAGAGCTGCAGTGTCCAATATGTTAGCCTCTAGCCATATGTGACTGTTTCAATTTTAAATGAAATGATATTAAATTGTATAAAATTCTAGACGTACTAGCCCAGTAGTCAGATTTCAAGTTCTCAAAGTCCACATTGGCTACCATGTTGGACCACCAAAATACACAACACTTCCATCATCACAAAAAATTCGACTGGACGGTGCTGGTCTGGAGCCTGACTCAAACTAGTAAGCTTTTCACAAGGTTTTGTTTAGACTAATCCCCTCTCCGCATCTATTCCATTCTCCTCCCAGCTAATTCACCCCCCACCACCATAACAATCTACGTGATTCCCTAATAAGCAGTGCGGCTGTAATTAGGAGAACTGAAACAGCAAGCTTGCAAACTTGACTTTCATCTCAAGTTATTTGTTTTATAATGATTTGGGTTCTTGACAACCAGCCTTTGAAACTTCCTCTCCAGATCAGAGCCTCAGACTTCTTGGCGGTATCTGTGCTGTTCCCAACTTCTAGTATCAATCAATAGGGAAACAAACACCAAGATGCCTTGTATCCCCCACAGCAAATAGAGGGAAACTGAGGAATCACAACTCCAACTATCTACCTGCACCCCAATCACAAAAGAGAATGTAAACGTTCTAGGGAGAAGGGAAAGCAGAATATTAGAGAAGACACTCTGCCTTCCAGAGGCAACACCTAGGGTACGAAGGGGGAGGGGAAAGCAGGCAAACTAGGTAGGGCAATTTGAGGGAAACTGAAGCCAGCTCCTACTGGCTCGTGAGAGCCAATTGTTAAATATTCAGGAATTCTGTAAGCCTGTTGTTAAACGCAGCCATTAGTTAAAAATAAATTATATTAACTAACAGTTAAGTAAATTATATTTAAAACAAAAGTAGTTAATTGCATAAACTCATCTCTTCCTCATTATTTTACTATCGCCTATGCTCCTGAAGTTATTTACGCCTGTTGTATATATGTGATAGAAATGTTATATAATAGTTTATTGCTGCATATCTTTTCCCAACTCCATGTCCAATGATGTCATGTTGCAATTGGCTATTTATACCGTAGAAAAAGGCAAATACTAAAATCAGGGTTTTAACCCAGAAAGCCAGTTGTTAAACATTTAGAAGAAAACCAGGCTTCTATGCAAGCCAAAAAGAAGAAGATGAGGAAAATGCAGGATATTAGGGAACTGTAAGATATGATCGAGAAAGGGCAGGGGAAAGGAAACACCACTAAAGAGGTGTGCAATTTCTGGTAACTGCAGACCTCTGATCCTGAAACTGAGTGTTGATCAGCATTCACTCGATTCTGAATAATCATCCCCCCAGTTAGAACTTCCCCTACACCTTCAACCAGCTTTCCTCAGTGCTCTTCAACCAGGATACCTGTCACCAGGTCTCCTTCACGCCTAACACCTGTCTTTCAGGGCCTTTGCTAATTACTTGCCATTTTGACTTAGCTTGATTCCCTGCCCCATCATTACTTAGACATCATAGGTTATGGAGCCGGTTCTACAAACAGCTAATAATATTTCTGCCCCTCCAGTCTTTTCTCCTCTGGATTAATCTCATCCTTTCCGATTTCTCTTTTATCATAAATTCTTGTATTTCTAGACTAAGGGACCCCTTACCATGCTGCTCACACTGGCCTTTGCCCAACCTGACAGCCTGGTCATCTGACCCTAACCTCCCCCAGTCTGGACAGTGCTGCTGAGGTCCTGTCCATCAATGGGTATAGTTACCAAACCATAAACATGGCTGCTATGGAAGGCAAGCGAAGGCTGGCCTCAATGTAAAAGCCTGAATGGCATCTTAGCACAAGATTCACCTTGATGGCTACATTTAAGTTTGCAAAAAAGTGTATTTATAAAAATAGAATGGCTTTTTCAAGGGGCTTAGAAGAAATTCACGGTTACACGCTTTAAACAACCTAGTCTAAGTATCCATATAAACAGCGGAAATGAATATATGTATTGTATTAAAGGCAATTCACAGAAGATTAAATTAAAGTGATACATACTACAGAAGCGAACAGGCATAAACTCATTTAACTCTTGACACAAATTATTAAACATCATTCTTTTTGTGTGACCTGATGTGTACACTGTCGTGGATCAAGGGAGATTAGCCATGTTGCTGAAGTGAGGAATTAGATGCTCTCGTTCTGAAGGAAAGCATGAAAGCAGAGCACATCACTTACTGTAATTATCATGATGACAATGAGACACCCTGGGACTTAAAAAAGAAAAACCATGTAATGTAAAAGTCCCTGTTTTAAACACTGTAATCCAAGCATTAGCCAAGATTGTTGGTAAAAGGGAGGGAAATTTTAGGAAACAGCCATAAATAACGCAAGTACCACAAATAATTCAAAAACAACTGCGATAGCAGTTTGTTGATGAAAAAGTAATATTGGACTAAAAGTTTTATTATTTTTTCCCACTGGTGATTTAAATGATTGACTTTTATCCACCTTGTTATTTTCCTTACTTATAAATTATTTATCAAATAATAATTAGCTGAATAAAAAGATGTTTTTGTGCCCTCTTTCAAATTCTTTGTCTAGAACTGAGACTTGAGAACTTTTAAGGCACATTTTTTTGTTTCTAAACACCTAACACCTCCTCTTGTGTGACAGTAGCAATAATTTACTGTACATAATACCTTGCATTAGCCAAGAAGCTAAAGAAATATTTCATAGCTTCAACCTTGACATGGTGAAAGCACATCCATAAGAAGATAAAAGGAGCATTGCAGTAGCCTGAGGTATTTAAGTTTTAGAAAGTGTTGGTTTTGTATATCTGTACCTACCAGGCAAGGCTGCTGTCTTTAAATATTGGTTTTGGCCATAACGTTGAAAGCAACCATTATGTATAACTATCTGCAATTTTATTAATTGGTCAGATTATTAACTGAAAAGTCAATATTATTTTTATTTTCATTGGGCTCCCTTTACCTATCTTGGAGTGGCTTTCTATGAATAGACATTTGATGCTTCTTACTATATCTGTCCTTATTTTAAAATAATCCCACTTGAATACTGTGTTTCCCCAGAAATAAGACCTAGCTGGACCATCAGCTGTAATGCGTTTTTTGAAGCAAAAATTAATATAAAACTTGGTCTTATGTTATAAGTATTAATATTATACCGAGTCTTATATTAAAATAAGGCAGGGTCTTATATTAATTTTTGCTCCAAAAGACGCATCAGAGCTGATGGTCCGGCTAGGTCTTATTTTCGAGGAAACACGGTATATGCTGTCCATGCCTCTATCAGAATATACTTTATCCAGACAAGGTAACCTCATGGACAGGGTCTCCATCTGCCATCAATCTGGTATATTCAGTAACACCTTTCCCCCTTTTCCATGGATCATTGTACAAGTGCATGTACATTCCCTCTAAACAGTTTATATCCCTACGTATACCTGATACTAAGAGTAGCCTTGAGTTTAAGCTTCAGGATAAAAATCACTGCCCTATAATGCAGTATTGATCCATAAAGATGGTACATAAGAGAATGCAATGCCTATTGGAAATGAAAATTTATGAGTATACTTACACTCTAAAGGAAACTTTTTTCTACCTTTTCTTGGTAGTCAATAACTCTAATCAATTTTCAAAGATCAACAATTAGAGTTACTTTTTAGTTATAACATTCCTTGTTTCAGATGGGATTTAAAATGCAAACAAGGCAATAATAATATTAGAACAAAAGTAAAGTTAACAAATAAGAAAAAACAAAAGTAAGAGAAAACAAATGTAACTAATTTAGTATAATACATCAGAGTTTAATAACCTGGAATGGACTTGAGATGGAGTTAAGGAAGGAGGAGTAAGGAAAAGGAAGGGTAATGAGCTTCTGGATGTTTGTGCAAAATGTGGTGGGTGTTTTTGGTGCACATTTTTCTGGCCCTGCCTCCTTCATAAATCTTCTCTATGACGGCAGATCCTTAAAGCCAGATAAACAATCCTTGAGTATCTATGGAATTGTCTATATGATGTCCTGGGACCATGTAAGAATGACCTAGTAATGATACAACAAACTTCCTTTCCATTCTGGCTGTTTCTGTCTTCTTTTGCACATTCTTTTCTCCTCTGGATATTTTCCCCCAAGTTTTACTTAATCGTTACTATGTGAACTAGATAATAAAAGGGAAAAAACGTCCACTACTATCAAAGCACATACACTACACCAGATAGGAAACAATAAAATATGTTTGCTGTAAATCTTCCAGTGAGAACTATAGAGACTCTGAAGAACTAGTACCTTTCCAGGAGACACTGCTATTTCATGTTACTCTAAAGAGATGAGTGTTTCTTTAAAATTAAGAAAAATATGTAGATCTCTACTCACTCTCCATTAATTTCAAAAGCCTGATTTAAATATGTAAGTGTATATGCACATACACACTTTTTTTTTTCTCTTTTCTCTTCTCTCTTTTCCCCGTCAGGATTTCTGAAATATAGAAATCAAATACTATTTCAATAAAGGAATTCTTAATAGCAGCATATTCACTGCCTTTCACAATGTCACCTCTAGCTTTTACATTTCTTGAATTTTAATGGTGTCTATGTTATAAAACATAGGTATTTTTCAAAAAAAAAGCACAGAATAATACATTTCTCTCCAAGAATCACTAATGCCTTGGCTATTTTCCCTTCGCATCATCTTAGGAATGCATGAGAAGTCTTCCTACCCACAGGGATTTCCCTACCTGCTACCTGAAATAAGGTAATTAAGGGTTAGACTCTCCTAGGAGGCACACTGAAGAATTTTTAAACTCCCCCAAAATTGATTTCACACTCAGTTACCAAATTTAGTTCCTCTTCAGTTTCGCCCCCACCAGAAGGCTATCTTCAGTTCATTTCAATGAACTCCCCGAAATCCTGGGACACTCTCAAAATTACATCTAGGGGAAGTGGCCAGCGTCCCATGTTCAGAAACTTTTACAGGAGAAACATCTGTATTATATTTACCAAGGAAAGCTTTAACTGTAAGTGAAAGAGTTGCCTTTTCAATGAAATAATGGGAAAGGGAGACCAGGAATATAAAATCGTGTTTGCTGCATTACCTGAATGTAAATGGCTTGAACATCCAGTTTTGTTTGTTTTTAATATAGTAAGTGGCCAGAAGATGCATGAGCATCTTTTAGAATTAATGGAAGCAGAATGAAGAAACTCATTAAGCCATCTTAGCCATTTTTTTGGTGTCAGTGGAATAGATTCTCTAAGCTCAAACTAGAAAAACCATTTTATTTGCTCTTAGTTCCTGAGAAAAGCTTTCCATAGTCCTACAAGTGACTCCAGCTGTGTCTACATGTACAGACTGGTTTTACTGTTTTATCTCAGACAGTCTGGTTACTTAAAAAACAAAACCAAATAAAACAAAAAACTCTTAAAATCCTTTCTACATTTTTCTGAGCAGACACTCACCTTCAACTACTGGATTCCTCATAATGTATTCTTAGATTTTTTAAAAAATGAATAAATAACTTTAAGCAGGAAATTAGAATGTGGGGGGGAGGAACCCACCCTGTCTATTTCTGTAGACCTGAAATATCTTTTGAAAAAAAGGAAATATGCAAATAACTATATAAGGCAGTTTACATCAAATTAAATAGCTGTGAATCAAAGCTCGGTCCATACATCAAATTATAATCCTTTCAGAGAGGAAGGATTATTTTGAATCCTTTCAAAAACTGCTGAAAACCTTCTTATTATAGGTTTTAAGACAACTGTAACAAGGTTTCATTTTGTAAAAACCATTAATGAATCATAGCTTTTTAAAGATTATTTTTGTCCTTGCTTTTCCTTTTCTTCCTCTCCTTCTTTACATCTCCCTTCCTCCCTCGTCCCCTACATCCCTCCAACCTTCCCTCCCTTTACCTCTCTTTGACTGTCCCAATACATTTGCAGGTTCCCTCTGATCCTTCTTTAAAGAAGGAAAGAGGTCCACCTTACACGGTGCACAGGCATGATGTTTTAAGGGGAAAAAGCTCAGTCATCGGTGATGTAATGATTGTGCTTTCCCCGGGCCTGTGACTTTTCACCATAGGAACAGCTGTTACAAGGTGCACTTTTCCAGTATAGTCACTAAAAGGAGGCCAATGCATTTTAACCATCACCTATACAAATGAGCAAAATTTGGAGCCAAAATTAATGATCTGATAAAAATATTTTGAATGTGTTTACAGTATACTTAACCCAATATGGATCCTTTGTCCTAAGGGGAAACAGAGTTTCTAAATGGTCTTATTTTCAGAAAACACAGACAGCACTTAATTTAGCAAGATCACCATGTTGTCATTTTGGCCTCAGCTATATTCTCTGTCTGAAAAGGGGGGAAATTTTTCTTATACTTTCTAGCAACATGAGCCATAGAGCATTAGAAGAGAATTTTTGCACTAGCCTTTTCTTTTACTTTCATATAAAATACAGGTATAGATGATGGAAAGAAAAGAGAAATATGGTCTGGGTAAACATTTACATTTTAATTTTTTCTTAATTTCTTGAGGCCCATTATGTGTTTATCAAGGCATGTAACAGCTTTAAGTTAACAATGCAACAATGCATCATTAAATGTATACCAGATGTTCCTTTTCTGGCACCTTGTACTGAGAGCCCTCAACTTGGCCTGTCAAGGAGAGAGAAAAAAATGTGTGTTCTCCTTTAATAACGAACACTAACCCATCAAAACAAGAAGCAATAACAGAAAGGCTCTGACACATTGCTTTGATAAAATACTGCCTGGAAACTCATTAGTGTAACAGGCTGCGGATGAGCCAGCATACCCACTCCTCAGCCATATTCTTGAGAAGCTGAGTAATAAAGACACTCAGCAAAACGTTAAGCCTAAGGATTGAACTGCTGATGCAGTTCCAAATGATGGGCGCACTGGCTGCCCTTGTGAATCCCAAATACAGAGGACTTGGGAGTATCAGCAAACCCATTCAGAAAATGTGTAATATGTGTTTTGGAGATCATAAACCCAAGTGATACAAAGAAAGTTGGAGCAGATGGCGACAGGGACATAAACGATCTGAAAGGGTTTTTTTTTGTTGTTTTGTGTGTTTTTTTAAAGGAGCTTTCTTTGGAAGATGTGCAGTTGGATCTTGGAATGCATTAAAAGTGGGGGAGTTATAACTCATTCTTCACTTTTCTTGTCTGATTACCTCCCTGAGAGAAGTTACTTAAATGGGCTTTCATAGATCCACTGTAGCAAATCCTATGAAAAGATGACACATTTCCCCTGCGGCTGATAGATTTATGGATATTTCTCCAGATCAAATCTCAGCCTGGAAAAGTGGTTTTAGGGGGAGGTGAATAGAGGAAGTGGGTGGGAATAAATGTACAAGTGAAACTT
Source organism: Rhinolophus sinicus (assembly GCF_036562045.2). Taxonomy (NCBI): domain Eukaryota; kingdom Metazoa; phylum Chordata; class Mammalia; order Chiroptera; family Rhinolophidae; genus Rhinolophus; species Rhinolophus sinicus. The sequence continues at coordinate 29,010,374 of NC_133751.1, forward strand.
GTGCTATTCTTTAATTGAATCAAATTAATTGAGACAAGTCGGCTTTCCTGTTTTGCAGGCAGTTTTAGTGAATTTTGGATCACAAATGTCTTCGAAGTAAAGTAGAATCGAAACCTCCTCGAATGTTAAAATGTTCCATGAAGCTTGACTTCTACGAGGGAAAACATTCTCTTTTACCAAATCTGATAAACTCAGGGTTTATTCAGAGAGAAAAAAATCAGAAATAATAAAGTTAAAAGAAACTACAAAATTGCTTTGAAGTATATAGAGCACACATTTTCAAGGCTGAAGCTTTGCCCAGTATAATTTATGGATTAAGTTCAGAGTTTTATGATGCTACAGCATGAAAGTGGCCTCCAGAAACCGTTGGTACTGAGGGTGGGATATTTGGGGTTTCATTTCTCTTCTTTAATTTTTCTTTCCTCCTATTTTCCCTTATATGTGAAAACAAAGTGCATCAATGCTCCGTTAAGATAGTGTTATAATCGTAAATTGAAGCTGTAAGCTCAGCAATGAAATGCAGAAATCCTCTGTTGGACAATATCCAAAGGTCCTTTATCCAGCCTTTCAAAGTGCTATTTAATTTGTTCCAGGTTATGCTGGGCCCTCTATTAAAAGAAATCCAGGAACCAGGTTGGTGATAGCAGGAATTGTGCCACCCACAGGTCCTTAGAGCATGAGGCATGATGGGATACTTAAGAATAAGTTGTCTCTTCCCACAATCGAATTTCCGAACCTGCCATTTGAGATCTGCACCATTGAGCTATGACTCCTGTAATTAAGAAAATGAAGCTCTGCCTTCCGTGAGTGATCTGTCGGGTCTTTCAGTACTGAGATGAAAATAAATTAACAGAAATGGTGCAGATTACAAGGGTAATAGTTGTTCCTGCAACAAAATTAATAAAAGCAAGGGACCCAGGCATTTTTCATCCATTTCCACATTCTGTTGGTTTGGATGTATTTAAAGGGTTAGTTTTTGAGCACTAGGAACTGGGCTACTAAAAGAATGGCATTAAACAAAAATGAGTTCTGAGCAGTATACAGAGGGTGCCAAAAAGATGTGTACACATTTTAAGAAAGGAAAACTGTATTAAAATTGTAATACTCAATATATACTGATAACAAAAGATGAATACAAGTCACGTTTGACTTCTGCAATTACAAGAGGTGCTCAAAGTGGTTGCCATCAGCGTAATTTTAATACAGTTTTTTCCTTTCTTAAAATGTGTGTACATTTTTAGGAACGCTCTGTGTGTGTGTGTGTGTGTGTGTGTGTGTGTGTGTAAAGTTGTTCATGTCTGATTTATGATTTCTGTATGTTTTTATATATAAAATAATATAAATAAAATGAACACAACCACCAATTAGACCTAGAAACAGAACACTATCAGCATTCAAGAAACACTATAGGTTCACCTTTTAATCACTACCCCACCCTCATCCCTAAAGGTAACTACTAGTCTGATTTCCATCACAATAGATTAATTTTGTTTGGGGCTTTATATAACTACCATCATGCATTGAAGTTGTGTGTGTGTGTGTGTGTGTGTGTGTATCTGAACTCTTTCACTCTGCATTATGTTCTTGAGATTCTTCCATGCAATGTTTTTTTTTTGTTTTCACTGACTTATAGGTTCCATTGATTGAATATACTACAATTTATTTATCTATTCTAATGTTGAAGGATATTTGAGCTGTTACCAGTGTTAGCGTATTATGCACAATGCTTCAAGAACATTCTTACACAGATCTAGGAATCAAATTGCTGAGTAATAGGATATACATATGTTCAACTTCAGTAGATAATGACAAACAGTTTTTCAATGTGGGTTGTACCAACTTATATGAATTCCTGTTATTCAACATCATTGTATGGTCAGTTTGCTTAAGTTTTAACCATTTTGGTAGATGTATAGTGTATCCCATTGATTAATTTTCCCTGGTGGTCAGTGAAGTTGAGCATCATTTCATATGTTTAATAGAAATTTAAGGATTCTCTTATTTAGTCCCTATTTAGCTTACTTGCCAATTTTAAAATTACATTGCCTTTTTCTTACATGTGGGAATTCATTATATATTTTGCATGTGTCCTGTATTAGTTATATGTATTGCAACACCTTCTCCTATTATATAGATTCTGTTCACTACTTAAATGTGTCTTTGATGAAAAAGAGTTAATTTTAATGGTGTCAATGTTTCTTTCATATATAGTGTCTTTTGTGTCCTTCTAAGAAATTTTTGCCTCCTGGAGATCATAATGATATTCTCCTATGTCATATTCTAGAAGCTTTATTGTTCTTTCACATTTAAACCTATAATCTACCTGGAATTGATATTTGTGGATGATCAAGAAACGTTTTCCCATGTGAATATTCAATTGGTCCAGTTCTCGGTATTGAAAGGACTCTCTTTTATATACTGTTGTGTAGGTCTTTTGGGTCATAAATGTCCATACATGTATAGCTCTGTTGAAGTACTGGGATTGCTTTAAATGTATATATCACTTTGGGAATTATTAACATCTTTTACAATATTGAAACTTCCAATCCATGAACTCAATATGCCCCACTATTTCTTTACGTCTTTTTAATTTTTTTGAAAAATATTTTGTAATTTTTTGAATAGAAATACATTTTTAAAAGATTTATTCATAAGTATTTTATTTTTCTGATGCTATTGTAAAAGATATTTTTGTTTGTTTCATCTTATGTTTGTTGCTTATATATATATTGACATACCATGTTTCCCCGAAAATAAGACCTAAATGGAAAATAAGCTCTAGCATGATTTTCCCAGATGACATCCCCTGAACATAAGCCCTAATGTGTCTTTTGGAACAAAAATTAACATCAGACCCAGTCTTATTGTGGGGGAAACACAGTAAAATCACTTTTTAATTCTAGTGATTAATTTGAGTCATTTGTATTTTTTACATATACAACCATATCATCTGTAAATAACATTTAATTTCTAAATCTTTTCTGATATCTGCAAGATAAACAGATCCTCTAAATGTATGTTTTGTTGTCTGTTTTTCCTTTCTCTTTTTATTTTTTAATTCTTTTTTTTCTATCTGCTTGGTTATTTTTGATCAATTGCAGAGTGTTGTATATGAAAAATTTTATTGATAATTAAGGCTCTGGAGGATAATACTGTCCTTCCATGAGGATTTACTTTTCTTCATCTGGCAGGTGTTTGAAGAGAAGTCACTTACTTTTCACTCAAGTATTAAGCCTATTTAAAGCTGACCTCTAGCCTTTGTGAGGGTTGGTCAATTTCTGTTTTACCATAATCATGGGGTATAGACCTTCAGGAGGTACAATTGAATGTCTGGAATGGTTAGCAAGGCTCTTCGCACTTGGTGAGCCCTGAAGTCCAATTTTTTGTCCATTCAGTCTCATGAGACTGACAAAATTCTGATTGCCTTCTCAGCTTCTCAGCTGTCACATTAAAATTGCCAAATACATTGCCAATATCAGACTCATCTCTCTAGGCTTTCCTTCTCACTGGGATTTTAGCCCCTCAAATTCTTTTCAAATTATTATTTTCATCTTTATTTTTCTTTCAGATTTTCTACTTTATCACAGTGGTAGGGCTCAATGAAATTAGTCAACTAATGAAAATTAGTCTACCATAGCCAGAGGTCTCCAATATATTTTAATGAGGCAATGTTCTTTAAACTTTAAGATTTTGTCAAGCATAACTGAACCACAAACTAAAAGTCATATTTTGATGAGTGATAAAGAACCAAATATTAATCTTTCCCTGAATTTTGACCCAGTTTGTTTAAATACAACCAGTAAAAAGTTAAAACAATGATTTTTACTTTATTTTTTGTAATTTTAGTGAATACTAGTTTGGTCGTTAATGCCTGACAAGCATTCCTCTGGGAATCATGGGTATGGCAGTGCACGAGGGCTCCTGCTGTCACAGCTTCAGGTTTTCTAAAGGTATTAAACTGAAAATTCCATATGATTTTAGCAGTGAAATAGCTGTTACACTGAAGGAACTATAATGGAATACATCTTCTCTTCATTGTGTGAGTCAGTTTCCGCTTGGGACCAGCTACTAACAGACCTAACCATGAAACCACCCTCTCCTTTTTGCAAATCAGGCAAAGCACGGAGGTGCCTGGTGGGTAACATACAGGCCCGAGGCAGGGAGGCAGATCCCATACCAAGTGAAAAGCCATGATGATGAGGGGAAAAAAAAAGACAAGAAACAGAAGGATTTTGTTGACCATATTATAGGCAGCAAAATTTTAGCAAAATCAGTTGATTTCAATTCTGTACTTAGGGTGAACTGTATATAATCACAACTGTAGAGGGAGACTTAGTTAACTATTACGAGAAAAACTATGGTACAAGGAAATGACACCCTGACAGATATCAACCTGTAAGAAGCCTGACCCACATCAAGAGTTAAGCCAAAACTTAGTAATTAAAGAAGAAAAATCTGGACCAGAGCAATAAATCATTAGCAATAATATCCCCTGCACTATATAATATTCTTACTTATTATAAATAATTATTGTGTTGGGAATTAACTTTATGTTCTTTTATTCCATAAATTATTTTACCCTCAATAAGATCTTTTTATTATATTCATAAAGTCTCAAGTTAAAGAACCACTACAAGTTATCTAATACATCAAGGGTTGTTAACATTAAGTCCACAGAACCCCTTTAGTCGCTATGGGTGAGTTGAAATTTTATGTGGATATGTGACTAAACATTTTTCTAGGGAAAGGGTTTAAAGCTTTTAATCTGTTTCTTGAAAGAGTTCATAACCCCAAAATGTTAAGGACAACTGCTATTCCGTCAGTATCTGAACTCAGATGCCCATAGTGAATGAAACAGGCAGAGTAATTCCCTTACAGAATCCTGCTTTGACTAGGTTTATCTTTAAAAGAGTATGGCAAACTTTGCAATGGAGTATGATAGTATGTATCACACTAAATCTTATTTGAACTATTACTTCAATCCAATCATCCCAAATAGCCTGCTATTGTAGCAGGTTTGGTTGATTGTTTGGTAGGTTGGTTGGTTGGTTTGTTGGTTTTATATAAACTTCGGTTCTTTTCTTGCTTTACGTCACCAGCTTTAGTTTACTGAAAAAAAAAATTAAGACTGGGAAACTGTTATTATGAAGGAAAAACAGACTTCTTCCAGTAAAATCAATATCCGTAAAAATTAATTTTTTAAAAAACTAATTTTTTAAATAATAATGAACTATAGAATAGTTTCATTTTAAAACCTATAGATTGCTCAATAGAAGTATTTAAAGCTCATATATTTTTTGAATATGGCATTTGTTAAACTTTACCACCATTGACATTTTATCATTATACTGCTATTAAAAAGTTGTTTGTAGTTTTCTAATTCTTTTCCATTAAAAAATAATATTTTCCAAGCTTGAATAAAATTGACTAAAAACTAATCATGAAGTCAAATTGATGTACATATGTTGGTACGTGAAACTACATTCGGTTTCATGTAACCATGCCAGGATTCAGATTGGAGGCAAGTTATCCCCAGTTGATGTTACTATAATATGGCATTAAATTATTTACAGAATTAGCTATTGGCAAGACATTTTGTGATACCTACAAAAGGAGAAACATGAAATAACGTAATTCGCACTTGCTTCTGGTATAGTAATTTCACATGTACAGATATTCCTTTAGGCTACCACATTGCGTTTCAATTAGAATCCTTCATTCTGGGACAATGACTGTGGAATAACTCAGCCGACCACAAGTTTCGTAATCACCACTCCCTGGTTATGAATGGATCAACAAAAGGAAGTAGTTTTAGTTTCAAACCTGTATCTAAATGTGGCATTAGTTCCATTTTTAGTTGTAGTCCATTCAGTTTTAAAAGACCATTCTGCAGAATAGCTAGGGCTGAACAGAGGCAATTACTGGAAACATTTTTTACAGCTAGTCAACGTGTCCCTGAAAACAAATGCTAGGGCACAGGATTCTGTGATTAGTATTTTTAGTTTTTATTTTTAATAAAAAATCACTTTAAAGACAATGATTGGTGTACAGAATATATGCACTAGCATAAAATAAACTTTCATGAAAAAACATTAGGATCCATTATAAATTAATTTTTTAAATAGGTATTTGGTATATGTGACGGTTTTATTAGATATTACTCTTATTTATTGCCAACCTCAAAATTTATTTTCCCAAAATGTGTACGTGTTATGAGATGTGCCACATGATACAGATCAATTGGTCATTCTCCGTCAGTCATTACACGACAACACAGACGATAAAAAAGGCTCATCGTAATTTATTTTATGTTAAAATGTACAGTTTTTGTGTGTGTTTTTTTGAAGTGACTGACTAAAAAGAGAACAGGTAAATACAAGAGTGTCACTGGCTCCCATTTTATACAAGGACTACACCTCTCCTGCTGGGCCCTTCCAGTCACCCTGTACGAAGGCTACAAAGGAAGCAATAGAAATAGACACAAATCACTTTTTTGCTTTTTCACATGTGATCTGTAAGCTGTGTCTCTATTTCTCTTTAAAAAAAATAACTCCAATATTTTGTAAAGATAGAAAAATCTACAGATGGAATGAAAATGTAAAGTTAGAGACATTTCCATAAAATAGCAACTTTACACGAAATTCACTATTTTTTTTTAAATCCTGCCAAGTATTTGGACATGTATGAAATGTTTCAGAACCTGATAGATAAATAGAGATATGCTTCATTCAATAAACAGAAGTCTGCATTTATAAAGTGCTCAATCCCTCCTTTTTGCCTTTTAGTTACTTTTTAAAGGAAAAGTACTTGCCTGAACAGAAGCAGATGCAGGTCTAGAAATATTTGAGATAAAACTGTAAAATAACACTAAAATTATCTCTGTAATCGAACCCCAGCCCCCTATGTAACCTTACCATTGATTTGAAGAACTTCCTTTATTACCTGACAAGCTTGCTCATTCTCTACATTTATTTCGATTTTGTTGGGCTTTCAGCCATGCCTGTAATGTTGTGAGGAGTAAAATATCTTCCATAACCAGAATCATAAATCTTTCTTATAACCAGGAGACTATATCTTTATGGCCATAGATCATTTTAGTTACTGTCAAAAAGTGCCATCATATCACATTACAAATTAGAAAGCTGAAAGAGTGCGTGGCTGACGATACCTAGTATGTGTGGACAAGGGAATAATTTTCCTTTCTCATAAACCAACATTTCTAATTTCAAATATTTTTAGACACATAGAAATTATTTGGATATGTGTTTAGCCAAATTTTGAAAACACAACCAGGTGGATGTAAGCAAGTAAAACTAATGTTTATGAATAAGTGCTCATTCAAATGGAGGAGGTTAAAAAAAAAGACATGGAAAGAAAAGGAAATTAACCCTATTATTTTATGAGGGATGAGAGGAAAGGATTAGCTTTCTGATTTCAATCTCTCACACAAATGTTGAGCACACATTCAATAATGAGATAACTCCTGAGTTTGTTTTTGACAAGAACTGATGATTGTCTAGATGTTCAATGCATGATTTTCATTGAAAATTTGAATGTGGTGATTATTAAGTTACTCTTCCTGGGAAAAGAAAACAGAAATTTTGATAAATAGAACTTTATTTTGATTAATGAAATATTTAACTTTATAACGTTTCATTTAAACTCTCCTCTTGCTTTCAACCTTATGTAACAGCAGTTATCTTTTTAAAGCACTTTGCTTCCTTAGAATTCATAATGTCTCCTGGATCCTAATTGAGCTGTTCTGATGAAAACGCGGTAGCCGTGGCATTTCACATGTGGTGTCTGCCTCCCTGTGTGCTTACATGGCCAAAAGTTTGCGAACTTAATTGTCCGACCTGTATATGCACATGGGGGAGCTTTTACATGACCAGGGACTTCAAGTGAGGGCAGTGCGAAGGGAAAGGCAACTCAGGTGAGCTTTTGAGCCCTTCTTCGTCTTTTTGTCCTTAAATACATTGCCCACCTTCCCCTGCTTTACCCTGTATTGCGGGAATACTGGCTGGGAAATCATGTTAAAGAGGCTCCTATGCCAGGTAGTTTTAGCCAATGAAAGATGCTGGAAGGAGATAGGATGCAAAAGAAAAAGAGAAGCCGGGGTGTGTGTATTCCTCTCACCATGCTTTGGTGGCTACGCTAGCAGCAGCCGTGCCTGTTCCGTGCCTCCAGCTTCCTCTGGGCAAAGCCACTGTGGTTCTAGCTTTACCTGGCTCGACCTTAACTCCAGGCTTTGAAGTTCCACTTCTTTCCTTTTTCTCTCCAGCCCTAGGAGAGGCGGTGGCATCCTACAGCTGCTCATCCCAGCACTGCCTCACCTTTCCCTGTTTGTGCTTTTAGTTCTTCTAACACCTTCAGAACGAGGGGCATCTCCACTTACTTCCCAAGTTGCTGTTACAAATATTAGGCCCACGTCCCTGTGTATGCTCCCTTCTCCAGTTTCTTTATTGAATCAAAAGGGGTTTGCAGCCCTAGGAAAGGGAGAGGATAAATTGATATGGATAAAGGAAAGTTTTAAGGAAAAGGGAAAATAAAAACAAAACTGATACTTACCAGCCCTACACACACACACACACACACACACACACACACGCACGCACACGTGCACATATATCTACATACACATACAAACATTAATTGAAAAAATAGGTACTTCATCTAGGCTGCATAACTGGTCCTTCCTGATCTCTGCTTTCTTTTCAGTCAAAAGTTCAGACAGATGCATTCAGAATAGTACTGTAGCATCATTTTTCCGTCTAGGTCCCTATGTCTGTGGGTAGAGTGAATTGCCCTCTCTGGCTACCAAAGATGCGAGGAAGATCCCATATTGATATTGACTCTGGCCCTTGTTGTAGCAGGAGGTTAATGAAGTCCAGGGCTGTGTGCTTGGAGAACCTCAAATTCCCACGGAGAGGTAATTTGGTTTGCCCATTTCCTAATGGTCTTTGTGGTCATTAGGCTTACTGCTGTTTGACACTTGATGCATTTTCTTTTAACTTTGGCTTTTGTTATACAGGATTCAGAGCTGAAAGCATCTACTGCTTAAAACTATTGAGTGGCTCTCTCATGTCACAGTATGTGGGAACTGGGCACTCTGTAAAGCTAAATATCGTTTGGCACAAATTATACGGGATAATTTATAACCAATCTAATTGCTCTTTCTTGATGAGAAAATTCTGTGTGTGTGCATGTGTGTGTGTGCGCGTGTGTGTTTAGTACGTGTATGTATGTATTGGAGCAAGAGTCGGGTCTGCTCTGAAATGAAAGAATGAGTTCTTTCATTCTCAACTGAAGGAATATGAATTGATCTAAAATTCATAACCATCTTCAAGATATGAAGTAAGCATAATTCTTTTAATTTGAATTAGAAAACCAAGAACATGTTGTAATCTGGGCCACATATTTCTATCTCTGTGGTGAGTGTCTTTCCCAAACCAAGATCTAGGACATTTGCTATGTGGCAAAGAACTTCCTTTAAAAATGTTCTTAAACTCTTAGTTACATAAGCATTCTTATAAGGGTATAAACATTCAATCATGCTTTATGCACATTTCATAATTTTTAAAGAGAATACAATTTTTTGTCAGTACGAATTACTCTAGAAAGCCCACACATTGACTCATACTATGTCCTCTCCTCGTTCCTCTAAGGAATGATTCTGTTTGTTGGCCTTGTTTAATATATGGAAAGACGAGGCCAAGAATAGAATGGTCACTGGTTCATCCAGAAAACAAAGTTCTTTGCTTGTAAGATGGGATAGTATGCATTTAAGAATCTAAATTCACATGCAGTTGAAGCTGGCGTTTGGATCCCTTAAAATATTCCTCTTGTTCTGAACTGCTGTAAGATGCTCCCAAGAATTAAGAAGGAAAATAAGCACAGTACAGAGTCTTTCCCCTGTGGGAGAGATATAAATTAGCCTTTCTCCAAACCAGATTAAAATTAGTCTAGTAAAAATAAGGCAAATCCAATCCACATCTTTTGTGCAAACAAGTTTTCCAAGTGAGAAAGGGCTTAAGGAGGCAGTTCCTGGGTAGGCCGTTAGTAGGCCAGGACGGCTGTTGAGAGGGGAGTCCCAGGGAGCCTCAAGATGTTACCACACATTTGAGAACAGTGTGAGCATAAATGGAATGCTCCTTGTAACCTCCCTCTGCACCTACATCTGGGATGTTCCTGTAAGAAACCAGATATCAGGAAAAAACCAGTATCGAAAACCAGAAGGAGGTTTGAGGAAAAACTTCAGGAATAAAAGTTGAAGGCAGGTCTCCATGGTTCATTAATACCAGCTAGAAAGATAAACAGGAACTTTAACCTTAAGAAGCTGTGGGACTTTTTAAAGCTTTGTAGCTTCTCCATGTCTATTACTTATTAATCTGCTTTTCTGGTAGTAAATAAGAGTAAACCCCTTAAAAGGAAATCCTGCTTCTTCTTGTGTGTAGGACAATAGGAAAGAGAATTTGGGGAGAGTGCGTCTAACTTGGTATCCCAGCTTAGGGGTAAAGAATTCTGAAGATTAGAGAGGGAAAAAAGATAGTAAATCCTTGAAGTTTGAGGAACAGAGGAAATTTACAGGCTGAGGACATGGGAAAGAGAAGGAGCCCAGGAGTTAAACATCCAGAAGGGAGCCCCTTTTCTCACAGAGGGGTCTCATCGGTAGCCCCTTAGAGCTCACTTTCCAAGCTTCCTGACTTCATAAATGCAGCAATGCCAACATGGCCTGTGGGAGAAAACATTTTCTGTTAGTACTTTGGTTATCTGGTCCTTCAATCTTATTTTCTAATCCACTTCCCCTGCCCCGTTACTATCCCATTAAGAGCAGAAACTGCCCCATTTCTTTCCTTTACAACTCTATAGCTATCATCTATGACTCTGGAACCCACACACTTTTCATAAATACAGTAGCAATACTTCTCGTGCTGCCTTTTCAACTGAAAGCCATTCCCAAAAGTAATGAACAAAAGAATGGCCCCAAGAGACAAAAGAATGGGATGTGGGCAAGATGGATCGGGATAGTAAGTGCTTGGTACATTTTTTAAAAAGGAATTTCTCTCTCAGAACTGAAAGTAACTTCCCAAGAGTTGGACACCTAACTCTGCTCAGAAGGAGAACTCCTGCTTAGGTTTCTAATTTGCATTCAAGGCCAAGGTCTCAGCTCAAAATTCTTTCATGTTAGAGTACAAATTTTTCTTTAGTACAGAGTCATTTTCAAGGAGAGAGGGTGTTTTTTTTTTTTTTTTAGTCCCAACATTTAATATGAAAATTTTCAAATACACAAACAGAAAATTTTAGAATGAACACCCATATACTCACCATCTGGCTTATACCATTAATATATCACTGTGCTGTCTTTGTCATATACCTTTCCATCTATGCATCCTTCTTAGCCATCAATAAACCCACTGCTTCATGCATTTCAAAATGCGGCCACCAAAACATGTCTCCCTAAATACTTCAGCATGTATATCATTAGCTAAAATTCAAAATCTGTTTACAGATTTTAATGTTAAATTTACGTGTGGTAAAAATGTACAAATGTTACGTGTATGTCTACTGAGTTTTTTTGATCTGCTGAATTTTCACACTGTATGTATCTGTGTGACTTTAACCCCTATTCAGATGTAATACTCTGTGTTATATTAACTTCTCTCCGGCCTACCATCATTCCAGGGAGTTTTCACATGCCCTTCTCAGCCAATTCCCACCCTCCAGTCTCCCCCCGAGTCATCAAGTCTTTTGATTTTTTTTTTTTTTCTTAGATGAGAAAACTTTTCATGCTCGCCAAAGAGTCGTGCAAATAATGGTTCTGGTGATGAAACTTTGCAGCCAGTCAAACTTTAGGGACATTTGGCTTCAACACAAGAAAAATTTAACATTTCTAAAAGACTGATTATTGTAGATAAGTGAGTAAAAGGGGAATCATTCTATTGCATAAATCATCTTCACCTCCTGCCCATTCATATCTAATAGCCTGGATAAGAAATAAAGTACACATTGTCCCCGGTTGATAAATCAGTGATTTAATTTGTCTCATAATGGAGGGTCAAATAAGAAATTCTTTAACTTCTGAATATGGTCCCCCTGGGATCACAGGTCTCAGAATGCAGAACAAAAGAAAACAGATGTTGATAGTATCCATGAGCTCTTTTTGGCCCAGTCACTCATACTCACTTATTAATAAGATTATGTTGCCTTAGAAAAAACTGTAAATACAAGAACTACATCTTGGCAAATGATTAACTACTTCTGGGTGGAAGAACCATGAAAGGCACATTTTTTCTTCCAGGCTGGGTAGGAAGTTACTGTTGCATTATGCTCAGTAATGGTACCCTAATTGCTTATGAGAGTGAATTATACTCCTAAAATGTCAACTGACTTGTAGGAAGTAGCTTTCTGGCCCATTGTTTTGCAAATTAAATGGAAAGTGTCTGACCTCTGTGGTATCTTTATATCCACGGCATGGTATTTTCACCCGTTTTTTGTTAGGTTTGTTTTCTGATAGCTAATACAATTCTTCCTTTTTATCCTAGTGAATCACTGCTCATTCTAGTTTCTCTTTATGATGTCCTTTCGCTCACACCCCCACCCCATGTTTCCTTTCCCTCACATCATTGCATATTTTATTCCTATCATTGAACTTTCTGCTTCTTCATGTAAATTCCCACCCCTCCCATTCTTCCCATAGCTCTCCAGTCACCACCCCCTTCACTTATTATGCCTTTTGTTTCTCTTTCCTGCTGCTAAATGATTTTTCCTGCTGTTAAGTTGTGCTCAAAATACTGAGAGTCCTGAAGCACTTACAAGACAGTTCATTGGGCTCATTGCTCACTGAGTGTTCCAGAACAGATGCAAGTGGGACTCTCAGTCATGCTCATCGCAGGACAGCTCTGTCATGATATGTAATTCCTGTAACGTTTGATCAGCTTCTTTTTGGTTAATGACCTATATGCTTCCCACTTTTATTTCCTTTTTTTTTTTTTTAGGTTCAAATTTGATACTTTGGAAAGTATATTTTTGTTGGAGACTTATTTTCAGTGCCATCTTTTGGATGTAGACACAAACCCAATGTTTATTCACTTTATACACCAGAATCAAATATTTTGTTATGATTAACACTGGGAGGGTGGAATAATAACAATTACTGATATTTGTATGGCATTATGCTTTATAAATGCACCCTCCTGCGTTGCCCCGTTTGAGTCTAACATCAACCGCAGCCATTATTTTCATGATTCTCACTTTAAGTCAAAAATGTCTGCAGGAATTCCAGTGAGGGAGTGCTTCAGAATAACTCAACTTAGTCAGTATAAAAGCTAACCAGAACAGTATGTCATTAAATAAGGCTAATACAATATTTCCCCTGCTCCTTCCCTGCTGGCTTTTCCTTCCCCGGATCAGCACATAGAACACAAAGCTTTCTATGAAGCTGGTATCTCTTAAACACCCTTCAGTGGTCAGGAAGTTGCTACTGCAGTAATTAATCAGACACCCATACAATATATCCTGGGATATTTAGCCACATAACAACCATCATGAATATACAGGCACTCCATTCTTGACCTTGAAGAAGAAAAATTGTATGTAGATCAAATTACTGAACATGAAACCACATTGTAAAACACACCATGGTAATTTGCTATTTAAAGAAATGCTGAAGTTTATCTTTGTTTAAAGAACTATTTCATGATGCAAACAATCCACATTATTTGTAAGTTTAGGACTTTAGGCATGAGTTTGTGTGACATGAAGGACACATCAATTTTAATGGACTTAAGTATATATTGGTCTTAGGTGTACTTTTCTGAACCACCCCAGGGATTCCAGAAACTGTTCAGTGAAACAAAAGGACAAATTAGTCTCTCTGGAACAACAGAACTCTGCCATTGTTCTTAACATGAATTGACATGAGAATAGGAGGTCCTTTCCACTCTCTCATAGTGGTTTTACCTTTCCCAGTAATTGTTTCCTCAGAGTAAACTTGAGCTTATATTTGTGAAAAGCACAAGGAATTCTTTTCTAACAAACCACATGAGCATCAGATACCCTTGAACTAAGCATACAACCCGTACACAAGTACTTTCTCTGCATTTTCTGAGATGAGGTTCAAAATGTTACCTCTTGTCTCTGAGTGGTCCTTAAACAGGCTTTGTACTTCCTAATTTACAACCTTGGAATTAAATTCCCATTTAAAGAGACCGGTCATCAAAATGGTGGCGTGAGGTGAGCCTCTGGAAATCTCCCCTGGAATTTACAACAAATTGAACAACTATAATTCCACAAAGGACTCCCTGCACAGCAGACAGGCACCACGAAGAGTCTCACCACTGAATTCACCTAAAGGGACGCGACGCCCTATGACCCAGGAGAACTGTTAACAGAGGAGAAGCCCGCCTTCCAGAGAATCCACCCATTGTGTGAGAAGCTGGAATAGTGCAGAGAAAACATAACACTACAGTGTGAGAGAGAAAAAAGGGCTGCAGTCAGAGAGAAAATAAAACATTCTACCAACACATACTGGAAAACAAAAGAAAGACCTCTTCCTATCAACCCTTTGCAGAACCCACTCCTGCAGATGTCTAGGAAGAGAAATAATAAATCATTAATTGCCCTGAATAACCGAGGCAACAAGACAGCTCAGAAAGAAAGTGAAAAGTCTCCAGAAAATGAAGTTAAAGATATGGAAATATGTGACTTAAATGACAGAGAATTCAAGACTGCAGTTCTGGAAAAACTCAAGGAGATGCAAGAAAATACAGAAAGGCAGTTTAATGAACTCAGAAACACAATCAAAGAAAAACATGAGCATTTTACGAAAGAGATTGAAGTTTTAAAAAAGAACCAAATAGAATTTCTGGAGATTAAGAACTCAATAGAAGAAATTAAGAATGAAATAGCCAGCTTAGGAAGTAGAGTTGAGCAGATGGAGGAAAGAATCAGTGACATCGAAGATAGAAATCTGGAAATGACACGGATGGAAGAAGAAAGAGACTTGAGACTTAAAAGAAATGAAAGAACTCTACAAGAACTTTCTGACTCCATCAGAAAGAGCAATATAAGAATAATGGGCATACCAGAAGGAGAAGAAAGAGAGAAGGGAACAGAGAATATATTCAAACAAATAGTGGACGAGAACTTTCCAAACTTGTGGAAAGAACTGGATCCTCGAATCCAAGAAGCAAATAGAACATCTAATTACCTCAACCTCAACAGGCTTTCTCCAAGGCACATTGTATTGAAGCTGTCAAAAATCAACGACAAAGAAAGAATCCTCAAGGCAGCCAGGGAAAAGAAGACGGTAACCTACAAAGGAAAGCCCATTAGATTATCATCAGATTTTTCAGCAGAAACTCTACAAGCCAGGAGGGAGTGGAACCAAATATTCAAACTATTGAAAGAGAGAAATTATGAGCCAAGAATAATATATCCAGCAAAGATATCCTTTAGATATGAAGGAGGAATAAAGACCTTTCCAGACATACAGAAGCTGAGGGAATTTTCTAATACACGACCTGCACTACAAGAAATACTAAAGGAGGCTATTCGACCACCATCAACAGGGACAATTTGTGGCAACCATTTAAAGTTCATAGACAAACAACAGCCATGCCCTTGGATTATTTACTTCCTCTCTGCTTTCATCAATTTATGCCATATTCCATTTTTATTAAAGGATTTGCTATCTAAATAATAAGCCATCACCAGCCTTACTGAGAAAAGTGTTTCTAAAATGCTCACTGCTAGGGAAAGTGTAAGATATGGCCAAATTGTGTTATAGGGGTTGTCCCATCTCCAGTGTAGGCAAGTGTCTTCCCCAAGAAGCCACCTTCAAGAACTTTAGAGCTATTGTTCTTGAGGAAGGGAGGAATCCTCTGATTATCTGTAGTTGTGTACAGAAACAGTTGAGGATGGAATAAATTTGCCTCAGCTGACAGGATCCTTTGGAACGACACTGTCTGGTTCCTATGGAAAAATATGTCAACTTAGAGACCTTGAGTGTCCAGATTGTAGGGGATTTTGTTGACAACATCAAGTTGTGACCCAAGCCATGAGAATTACATGTTATTGCCTTAGTCCATGCCCAGGAGGGACTTCCATGAAGATTTTCGAAATTCCCAACATGCAGTAGCTTTACAAGTTTGCTCCCAATTTCTCCTCCACCAAACACAATATGGAAATAATACTAAGAGAGAGAAAATTTAATGAACTCGGTCTTTACCTTTTTTCCTAGGAGATCTTTCATCCTGTCTTGTTCTATGACTTAAACCCATCCCTTGGTATTGTAGATAGATCATGGCCAAAATCTTTTGCTCCTCAAGCCACACGTCTAAAATCCTAAATTCTAGATTTGATAAAATGTATAGGAAAAGACATTTTTCTCTTTTTCTATGGGTACTTTTATTTGGGAGGATGTGATTTGTAACTGGCTTAGAGATCCTAGACACGTTAGTTTTAATAGAAAAAGTATAACTCAATTACCGTATTTTGCCATGTATAATGTGCCCCCATGTATAATATACACCCATGTTGTTGGCCCAAACTTTCAGGGGAAAAAATCTTTTGTTTTAATTTTTATTTCAAATTTTTCTTTTTTTACATTTGGGTACTTGTTTTTTCTATTATAAAGGAATTTTAGCATTTATTTTTTAACATATTATGGTACAAGAAATTTTATGTAACAAATAATTACAAAACACAAGAACAGATACAAGGTACAAGAAATTTTATGTACCGGTAACAAATTTATGATATTTACGCATCATAGAAGGCCAAGAACTCTTCATCATTCCAAGTTTGTCGTAAATACAACAAAACCGATGATCGTATTCCAGGGTATTATTTTGCATACAGATACCGCTATTGATTTCTAGAGTTCCACTTTTAAATCATAAACATAACTGAAAGAATTAAAAACATTTATATAGATACAAAATTAGTACTACCCATGTATAATGTGCATCCTTATTTTTCCCTCACAAACATGAGCAAAAAAGTGAGCATTATACACGGCAAAATACAGTAGTTGAGAGGGAAATGGGAAAAAGGATTGCATCATGCAGGCGCTAACGATGATGTCAGCTCCTGGGCAGCAAGTTGAAGTTGGGGAGTATGCAAAACTAAATGGTCTTCTGACCCACCTGAGTTTATTGCTTAAATATATTTACTATTACACTTCCATATGATTAATATTAATCTTCAAATTATAGCTCCACAATTTTCAATATAGAAACTTGGAGGTTGCCACAATGTTGTATCAGGAGAATGAAGTTAAAAGTATTTTTTTGTGTCTTTATACTTCTCTATTTTTTAAATTTTCCACAAGTAGGCAGCATATGCTACCTGTATACTTACATATATAATTATACCTACATTTACCTATATTTGCATATAAATACTTATATTATTATACTTATATTTATATAAAAATATAGGTAGCATATGCTATCTATGTAATTATTTTTTAAAAATTAAAAATCGTGAAAGGAAAAACAGTAGTTCCCTATTACATATCAAAATCAAAATTTTCTCCTTATTGTATCTCATCATATACACCTCTTATTGGATTTCTGCCTCAGCAAAACACTTAATGTCCTCTGCCTGTCCCATTTTCCCCCTTCCTTCATATACCATGTTTCCCTAAAAATAAGACCTAGCTGGACAATCATCTCTAATGCGTCTTCTGGAGCAAAAATTAATATAAAAGACCCGGTATTGTATTATACCCGGTATTTATTATATTATGTTATGTTATGTTATGTTATGTTATGTTATGTTATGTTATGTTATATTACATTATATTATATAAGACCCAGTCTTATTTTACTATAAGACCCATAAGACTGGGTCTTATATTAATTTTTGCTCCAAAAGACGCATTAGAACTGATGGTCCGGCCAGGTCTTGTTTTCAGGGAAACAAGGTATAACACACTTATTTCTATCTCCTTTAAGCTACCCACGTTCTCCGCTGAATCTCAAAATTCACCTTCTTCATCCAATCTTCCTTTATCAGCCCCATCCCAAAATTCACTTTGCCAAAATTCTGTACTGTGCTCTCACATATATTTACCCATATTTTGCTTTTTTGTATAAAATTTTTATTACAGTATAATACCCAAGCAGTCAAGTACATACATCCTAAGTGTACAACTAGTTGAATATTCACAAAATGAAACCCAGATTGAGAAACAGAGCACCATAAGCAATCCAGAAGCTCTCGTCATGCTCCAATAAGTTACTTTCTTCCCACTCCATCAAAAGAAACCACCATTTTCACCCGTGCAGTGTATACCATGTTTCCCCAAAAATAAGACCTCGCTGGACAATCAGCTCTAATGCATCTTTTGGAACAAAAATTTATATAAGACCTGGTCTTATTTTATTATAAGACAGGGTCTATAATATAATGTAATATAATATAATATAATATAATATAATATAATATAATATAATATAATATAATATAATATAGTAATGTAATGTAATGTAATATAATATATAATATAATATGATACCAGGTTTTATATTAATTTTTGCTCCAAAAGATGCATTAGAGCTGATTGTCTAGCTAGGTCTTATTTTCAGGGAAACAGGGTACTCTTTTATGCCTGGCTTCTTTCACCCAACATTATGATTTTAAGATTAATCCATGTTTTTTTCATATGGCAGTACTTTGTTCATTTTCATTGCTGTATAGTATTTCATTTCATTCCTATCCATTTGAATTTTGATGGACAGTTAGTTTATTTTCAGTTTGAGGCTGTTATGGATAGTGCTGACGTGAACACTCCTATATGTGTCTTCTGGAGAACATAAAAACATTTTTTCTCTTAAGTATATCTAGGAGTTGAATTACTGGATCATATGTGTGCATATGTTTAGCTTTAATATATAATTCCAAATAATTTTCCCAACATGCTATGTTGCTCTTTAAATTCTCGCAAGCTAGAGTCCCAAGCTGATCAGTCTATGATTGGGCCGTCAGTATTGCCTCTCAGCCTGGGGGACACCCACGTCATACCCAACTCCCAGTGCTCAGCCTGTGGGTAGGGAGCCACCCACTCATGTCTCTCTGAGTGCACGTGAGAGGGTTTCTTCAGGGTATATAACTCCCATGTCTAAAGGGCTAGCCTAGCTTACTTCATCTCATCAATCCTAGCTGGTGAAAAGGCAAGTCAGTTTTGGCCATGTGATGTATTCATAATCAGACATAAACCCCTTGAAAGCAAGAATTTTACGTTATTTAAGTTTTTAGAATTTCTCAACTCATCCACCCCACTTTCCACTTGTGTTGAAGAACACAGCTTTAGAAATTTATAATATGATGGTAACACCTGACTGTGAACTTCTGCCTGAGGCCTTGGTATGCCCCTTACCTTTCTAGCAGCCCGTTTTCCTGTTTTCTGCACCGTAACAACATGTCAATGCTGTGTTTCTCTCCTCCTTTCTCTGTTTCTGCACAAGGAGAGACAACAATTATGGATACAGATAAACTGTACTAGTTAAATGTCTTTATACTAAGAGGGCTTCTTCATCTTTACATGGGCTCATAAGTTCTATTGACACTAATAGCCATTAGGTGTTTTTATGGAATATGCAGTCCTCTATATTTTAAAAGAAAAAGCTGAGTCATATTCTCCTTAAAATATACTTTTTCTTTACTTCATTTTAGGCTTTAGACAAAGTAGAATAGAAAGCCCCATTTAATGAAATGATACCATATTATATGGTTACAGTAAGTCCATGTTATGTACAACATTTATATTCACAACATTCTTCACGTGCCTCATGTAATGAGCATCTTACTATTGCAATTCTCACCAGTAAAATTCACAGTAGGGTAACCACTTCCCATATATACATCAGGGCAAGCGTGACTGAGAGGCTTTTGCATTCTATTTTGCTTGAAGTAATTCTTATTTATGAAATAAATAGAAAAATTCTCTCCAAGGTAATACATTTTCTAGAGATTACATAATATTTAAGGGAATAAACCGATTTGTCATTCTAATATTCTTCTTACCAGAATATATTGGGATGTGGAATTTATTTAAGTCGGATTTAGGGCGGCCTTATGTACTTGAGACTGTGCTGAATACTTGTCCTCTGACTTTGGGCAAGCTCCTTAACCTCTCTGTATCTCAGTTTCCTCTTGTTGCACAAATGGGAGTGTTATTTATCCTACTCTATTTCACAAAGTGTTGGAAGGATTATAAGCAGTGCTGTAAGAAATATTTTTATGCACATTTATTCATGTAATAAATATTTATTGAGCACCTATTAACCAGGTATTGTTCTAGGTGCTAGGGACATTACAGTGAACAAAAACAAACTGAAAACCTGCCTTTATGAATTAACATTACATAAATAAGTAAAATATACAGGCATAGCTTAGCGACATTACAGGTTTAGTTCCAGAACATTGCAAAAATGCACATATCACAATAAAGCAAATGACATAAATTTTCGGTTTGCCAGTGTATATAAAAGTTACGTTTATACTATACTGTAGTCTATTAAGTGTACAATAGCATTATGTCTAAAAGAATTTACATATCTTAATTTAAAAATACTTTATTTTTTTTAAAATACTAACCATCGTCTGAGCCTTCAGCAAGTCATAATCTTTTTACTGGTGAAGGGTTTTGCCTCAATGTTGATGGAAGCTGACTCATCAGTGTGGGTTGCTGAAGGTTGGGGTGGCTGTGGCCATTTCTTAAAATAAGAGAACAATGAAGGTTGCTACATCAATTGTTTCTTCCTTTCATGAATGATTTCTCTGTAGTATGCAACGCTGTTTGATAGCATTTCACCCACAGTAGAACTTCTTTGAAAATTAGAATCAATCCTCTCAAACCCTGCCACTGCTTTATCAACTAAGTTTATATAATATTTTAAATCCTTTGTTGTCATTTCAACCATCTTCATAGCATCTTCAAGAGTAGATTCTATCTCAAGAAACCACTTTCTTTACTCATCCATAAGAAGCAATTCCTCATCCGTTAAAAATTTATCCTGAGATTATAGCAATTCAGTCACATCTCTAGGCTCCACTTCTAATCCCAGTTCTCTTGCTCTTTCCTCTGCATCTGCAGTTACTTCCTGCACTGAAGTCTTGAACCCCTCAAAATTATCCATGAGGATTGGAATCAACATCTTCCAGACTCCTGCTAATGTTGATATTTTGACCTCTCCCCATGAACCACAAGTATTCTTAATGGCATCAGAATGGTGAATTCTTTCCAGAAGGTCTTCAGTTTACTTTGCCTAGATGATTGGAGGAATCACTGTCTATGGCACCTATAGCCTTGCAAAGTGTATTTATTAAATAATAAGACTTGACAGTCAAAATTAGTCCTTGATACACAGGCTACAGAATGGATGTTGTGATAGCAGGCATGGAAACAACATTAATCTCATTATACATCTCTCTCAGAGCTCTTGGGTGACCAGGTGCATTTTCAATGAACAGTAATATTTGAAAGGAATCATTTTTCTGAGCACTAGTTCTCAACAGTGGGCTTAAAATATTCAGTAAACTATGTTGTAAACAGCTATTCTGTCATAGAGGCTTGGTTGTTCCATTTCTAGGGCACAGGCAGAGTAGATTTAGCGTAATTCTTAATGGCCCTAGGATTTGCAGAATGCTGAATGAGAATTGGCTTCAACTTAAAGTCATCAGCTGCGTTAGCCCCAAACAAGAGAGTCAGCCTGTCCTTTGAACCTTTGAAGCCAAGCATTGACTTCTTTTCTCTAGCCATGAAAGTCTTGGATGGCATATTCTTCCAGTATAAGGCTGTTTTGTCTACATTGTCTACATTGTTGTTTAGTATTACAAGCTTTATTAGTTATCTGAGCTAGACCTTTTAGATAACTTGCTGCAGCTTCCGCATCAGCACTTGCTGCTGCACCTTGCGTTTTTGTATTATGGTTCCTTAAACCTCAGGAACCAACCTCTGCTCGCTTCACGCTTTTCTTCTGCAGCTTCCTCATCTCTCAGCCTTCATAGAGTTAAAGAAAGTTAAGGACTTGCTCTGGATTAGGCTTTGGCTTAAGAGGATGTTGTGGCTGGTTTGCTCTTCTATCAGAACTACAAAAACTTTCTCCATATCAGCAGTAAGTCTGTTTCACTTTCTTATCATTTATGTGTTCACTGGAGTAGTACTTTTAATTTCCATCAAGAGCTTTTCCTTTGCTTTCACAACTTGGTTGACTGTTTGGCACAAGAGGCATAGTTTTCTGCCTACCTCAGCTTTCAACATGCCTTCCTCACCAAGCTATATCTTTTCTAGCTTTTGATTTAAAGTGAGAGATGTGCGATTCTTTCTTTCACTTGAACACTAAGAGGCCATTGTAAGGTTATTAATTGGCCTAATTTCAATATGGTTGTGTCTCAGGGAATAGGGAGGCCTGAGGAGAGAGCGAAACAGGAATGGCTGATTGGGGGAGCAGTCAGCACACACAACATTTATCAGTTAAGTTCACTCTCTTATATGGGCACAGTTGTGGTGCTACAAAACAAGTACAATAGTAACACCAAAGGTCACTAATTACCGATTACTATAATAAATATAATAAAAATGAAAATTTTGAAATATTGTGAGAATTACAGTATTTGTGACTCAGAGACTCAAAGTAAGCAAACACTGTTGGGGAAATAGTGCCAATATACTTGCTCGATGCAGGATTGTCACAAAGCTTCAATTTGTAAAAAAAGAAAAAAACCACAATATCTGTGAAGTGCAATAAAGAGGAGTGCACTAAAACAAGGTATACACAAGGTATACTTATACATTATGTTAATAAGTGCTCAGGTGAAAAACATAGGTTGGGGAAGAGGATGGAGAAGAGAGGAGCTAGGAAGACCTTAATGAGAAATTGACATTCCAGTAAAAACTTGAAGGAAATAAAGAAGAAACCACGGACATACCTTGAGGAAAAGCAATCCAGGCAGAGGAAACAGCAAGTGCGAAGGCCCTGAGGTAGGCATGTGCCTGGTGTGTTCCAGGATAAGGAGGCCAGAACAATTGAAGCAGATTGAGTAGGAGGAAGAATTGTAGAAAATAACATCAGACAGGTAATCAGGAGCAGACCACAGAAGGCCATGTCTCCATGAGTATATGTGTGAGAGTTTCTTCAGGGTATGTAACACAGGAGTGATATTGCTGGGTCATAAGATACGAGCATCTGCAATTTTACTAGATATTGCCAAATTGCTCCTCAGTGCATAATTTTACACTTTCATGAGCTTTTATTTGAGTTCCTGTTGTTCTATATCCTTCCGATTCTTGGTTATTTTCAGTCTTTGAAATATTTGGTTGTTTGATAGATGTGAAATGCCATCTATTGTAGTTTCAATGGGTATTTCCTTAGCTACTAATGAGTTGAAGATCTTTCCGCCTGCTTATTGGTCATAACAGATTTCTCCTTTAGTAAATTTTGTTCATAATTTAAGTATTTAATATGTTGTTTGTTTTTTTCCTACTAACATGGACTTCTTTATATGTTCTGAGTATTAATTCTTGTCAGTTAAATATGCTGCTACTGCATTCTCCATGCCTGTGCCTTCTCTACTTGTTTCTTATGGTGTTTATTGATGCATAGAAGTTTTACATTTTAATGTATTCAAATTAGACGATCTTTTCCTTTATGATTGTTGTCTTCTTTAGGAAATTCTTTGCTATACACAAGATATTTACTACCTCTGTAGTTTCTCCTAGTGATCTAAAATTTTAGTTCTTACATTTGAGAATTGTGTCTTCCTGAAATGATGTGAAGTACATTTTTTTTTTCTTTTATCACATGGCTAACGAATTCCCAGTCCCACTTTCCTCTTTAGAGAAATCGCAGCTTTATAACTCAATAAATTTCTATATATGTGGGTGCCTTTCTGAATTCTTTAACCTCTCCCAATGGTCAAATTTTCTTTCTTTATAATAGTATCACATTATCCTAGTTCCTACAGCTTTACATAAACCTTGAAATATACCTTTGGACAAGTGGGCAATTTCCCCCACCTTTTTCTTCAAAATTGTCTTGCTATGCTTGACCCTTTGCTCTCCTATGAAAATTTTAAAGTCATTTTATCAAGTTCCATAGGAAAATCTCTTGGGATTTTTATTGGAATTGCACTGAACTTAGGAGTATTAATGCCTTTATGGTATTAAATCCACTTATTACAAATGTGGCATATTTTTGTTTGTTTTGGTATATTTTAATTTCATTCATTAAAGTGTTGTAATTTTCACCATATACGTCATGTACATCTTTTGTTAAATTAATTTTTATGAGCCATTTTTGCTGTTGATTGTAAATAGTGCTTCTTTTTATATTTTTGTGTTTTGTCACTGTTTGTTCCTGGTGAATAGGAATGCAATTTGTTACGCTGATCTAATATCCAGTAAGCCTGCTGAACTCTCTTATTAATTCTAATAATTTTACTATAGATGCTCTTGGGTTTTCTATGTAGAAAATTGTATCACCTGAGAATAAGAGCAATTTTATTTCTTCCTTTGTGACTCATGTACATTTTATTTCTCTATCTCATACTAATTCAGTGACTAGTCTCTCAGTACAATCTTGAAGAGGAGATGGGAGTATTTTTATTTCATTGCTAATTTTAAAAGGAATGAGTCTAACATTTTACCATTATGTACTTATTATGGAGGCTTTTTATTGATATCTTTCATAAGCTTAATGAAATTCCTTTCTAGTCTTAGTTCACTAAGAGTGTTTATCATGATTGGATACTCAATTTTATCAAATGCTTCTTCTGCTTTTATTGAGATAATCGTATGGTTTTACTTCCTAAATTTGATAAATTTTATTGGTGAATTTTTTAATTATCATGGTGCCCTTTCTAATGGGTTGCTGGGATTTGTTAATATTTTTGTGGTTAGTTTTCTTTTTAATACTCCCTGTTGTTTAAGGGAAGAAATTGTGTCTTAATCAGGAGGTGCGAATCTGTGGTGGGTGGGTGTGTGTGTGTGTGTGTGTGTGTGTGTGTGTGTGTGTCCAGCAGATCAAAGCTGTTAATTTTGTTGTTATTTTCTATATCGTTGCCAAATTTTTGTCTGCTTCATCTATCAATTACTGAGACTAATGTATTCAGCTCTCCCTCAACAGTTGTGGATTTATCAATTTCTCCTTATAAGTACATAAATTTTATCTTTGAATATTGTTATTAGGCATATACAATTAGAAATGTTATATCTTTCTAGCGAAGTAAGTCTTTTATCATTAAGTTGTCATTTTTTTTAGCTCTGATAAAGCTTTTTGCCTTAAAAACTATCTTATCTAATATTAATTTAGCACGTTTTTGGTTAGAATTTACGCAGTGTATTCTTTTGTATCTTTTTGCTTTCAACCTTCCTGTGTCCCTGTGTTTTAGATGTAACCCTCAAAAGCAGACTACAGGTGGGTTTCTTATAATCTAATATGACAACATGTCTTTTCACTAGCAAGTTTAGACTATGTAGATTCATTGTACTTTTCGTTAAATTGGTTCTACTGTGTTATTTTCTGCTAGTTTCCCTAAAATTTTCTGTGCTCCCCCTACTCCTTTCCTCCCTATTTAGACTGAATTATTTTTATTCTATGTTGACTTCTTTCCTCCCCTTACTTGGAATGTTCACTTGTAAAGTCCAAACTAATCAATAATTCTACACTCTTCCTAACAATGATCAACTTTGATCATCATCCTCCCTCTCACATGTTATTGATTTTCAGTATTTTGCCACCATATTTTTCTCTACCACAAATTAGTCATTCATATCATTTTGTTATTGTTTTATACTATCAGAATTTGCTTATATTTAACCTCATGTTTTCCATACTACTCTGTTCATTAGTGCTTTCTATACCTCCATTTGTTCTTCTAGGGTCAATTTCATTTTTCAAGGAGTGCATTTTTGGGGAGTTCATTTAGTGATTGCCTCACAGTTGTTGTTGTTGTTGTTGTTTTACCGTAATATGACTATTATACCATTTTTCTTGAATGATTGGTGGACAGATATTTCTCTTAGCACTTTGAGCACTGTCTTCTGGCTCCTGTTTCCTCTAAAAAAATTCTGCTCTCAATGTCATTGCTATTCCTTTGAAATAATCCATCTTTTCCCCCTGCTGCTTTTTGAAAAATCTTTTCTGTTGTCTTTTATGTTCTGCAGTTGCACTTCAATGTATCTAGTAGATTCGTTATTATTTATCTGCTTGTGATTCGTTGTGGTTCCTGATTGGGGGCGGGGTTCAGTTTGTTCATCAGTTCTGCAAAATTGTCAGTACAATATCTTTTTGAATGTTTATTTTCTCCATCTGTTACTCCAGTTAGAAACTTTGTTACCTTCTTTTGCCTGTAAACTGATTTTTTTTTAATGTCCCCTTTCATTTGGAATGTGACCCGTCTGTGATCCTGGCTTTATGAAAAGTTCTCAGTTTCAACCCAAGAGGCCCAAGGTTTTGCCTCCTTTTCCCCACCTACCCTGACCTTCTGCATACAGCTGTTGAAACACATACTGTCATTGGCTAACATAGGAACATACCCTGAGAGCAGCTGTAGCTTCCTCTAACCACTTTCTGGATTTGCTCCTCAGGTTTCCCTTAAATTCCTGTGACCTCAGGTTCACATTTGAGAGGTATTTCTTGCATTTTATTCAGCATATTTAAGTGCTTTGTAGATGAACAGTACACATGTAAAATCTACACTGCGGTATCTCCAAAAACAGAGCTCTAGTTTTTTGTTGGTGATGATGGGGTTTTTTTTGGTTTTTTGGGTTTTTTTAATAAATTTTGAATTCCTCAGTTCTTCCCATTGTTGTGGTCACATTATTAAATAATAAAATTATCATTATTTTAAAGTGCTTATTATTTTATTAAATCATAAAATTGTTATTATTCCAAAGCACATTTTCACAGAATGTTATAGAACTTGTTCTTCCTTACTGTCAGCTAAGGATTCGTTTCCCAAGTCCTCCCCTCAACCAAAGAACCAAGAAAAAAAAAGATAATTTACCATGCAAAGGATGAAGTTTGAGCCCTGTGGGGTCCCACTCTGCTCCTTCTCTTGCCCAGTTGCTGAAGTTTTAAACGGCATTCGCTTTGTCAAATAATTCCACTAACATTTTTGAGCACGCAGACTTACTGTGCTCAATTTGCCAACGTATCACACATCTCAAAGTGTGAAAAATCATAAAAGTTCCCGAGAAAAGATGCTGGTTAGTCTAAGGAACTTAGAAAAAGTACAACTGTTTGAGTCTTCACATTATTGACAAGTCCTTTTTATGTGGATGAATGAACAGCAGGGTTGGAATGATGAAATTCTACCACAGATTTGTCAGGAACTACCTCTCCACACTATTATGGAAAACAGTCAGGAGATTTGTTCTCAAGCAGCCTCACTCGTAGCTGTAGGTTGGCTCACTGTGTGGTACCACTTTTTGAATAGACTCATTCACTATTCTACCTTGAAGGCAGCTAGAAGGGAGACCAAATCTCATCCCTTTCCAGGTGATACAGTGGTCCTTCACTGGGAAGCACCAGATGAACAGCAGAATTCTCCACAGAAAATCCTGGATTTTACCAAAAACAATTCAATTTTTGCAAAAAAGAAAAAATATCACCAGAAAGTACTGATCATTTGAAAAAGAGGTGATTGAAACAAAATATTTAAGCAACTTTTCACATGGGTAATTCAAACAACAACAAAAGTTTTGTCCAATATCTAGATCAGTGCTCCTCAAAATTTAATGAGTATATGAATCGCCCATGGTTCTTGTTAAAATGAACATTCTGCTTCCACAAATGGGTTGGGGAAGGAAGAGGGGATGCTGAGATTCTCCCTAACAATTGTCAGTGAACCTCACTTTGAGAGACAAGGACCCAAATGACTGAGGCAAAATGGGTTATACTTAAATAATCTAGATCTTCTGGGCTGTCCAATACAATAGCCACCAACCACATCCAGAGTTTGAGTATTTGAAATGTGCCTAATCCAAAGTGAAAGGTGCTATATGGTGCTGTAATGATAAAATACACACTGAATTTTTATGACTCAGTAAGAAAAAAGTATATAAAATGTCATTCTTAAATTTTGATTGTGTGTTGAAATAATATTTTGGACATATGGGACTAACTAAAATATATTATTAAAATCAACCTCACTTTTTGTTTTTTAGTTTATTTAATATGACTACTAGAAAATTTAAAATTACATATGTGGCTCATATGTGTGGCTCACATTGATTCTGTATTCATTTCCTATTGCTGCTATAACAAATTATCACAAACTTAGTTTCTTAAAACAGAACAAAAAAATTACCATCTTACAATTCTGGAGGTCAGAAGTCCTAAAAATGAAAGTCTCAGCAGAGATCTAAGGGAGACTTGGTTGTCTTGCCTTTTCCAGCTTCTAGAGGCCACTTGAATTCCTTGGCTAATTGCCCCTGCTTCAAAGCCAGTAGCACAGTATCTTCAAATAGCTATCTACTTCTCTCTCTCTCTCTCTCTCTCTTTCTCTCTCTCTCACACACACACACACACACACACACGCACACACACTCTCTCTCTCTCTCACACACACACACACACACACACACACACACGTCTCTGCTTCTCTCTTCACAGGTCTCATTCCGAGTCTCCTACCTCCTTCTTATAAGGACTTTCATGATGACATTGGTTCCACCTTAATAATCCAGGATCATCTCCCCTCTCAAGATCCTTAATCACAACTGTAAAGTCCCTTTTGCCACATAAAAGAACATATTCACAGGTATAGAGTCATGGAACATATCGTGGTGGAGGGGACATCATTTGTCTACCACATTTCCACTGGACAGCACTGGTATACATAATACATTAGTTTTGCATTCACCGGTAACCAGTTGTGTGCTTTAATTACTGCACAAATGGAGTCAGGAATATAAAATAATTTATTATTTTAGTATCCTTATGCCAAACATTGAGTTAAAACACCTGAATTTATTTTTAAATGGAGTATTTCTGATTTCAGCATAGATTCAAAGTCATATAAATAGGTGCGGTGGTTATAAATACCGGCAAAAAAATTCCAGATTCCTGGATTCCCTTTTTAACTCAAGAGATTGTCATGGCCCTCAGTTAATTCCCCCCATTAACTGGCACATAAGGAGTAGTGAATATAAAGGATTAGTGATTGAAAACAACAAAGTCTGGATTGATGAATTATAATCCAGTTATAGCATAATATGTCTCAAAGACTTAGAGTATCTTTGGGGGCTGATTTGCCTTCTAAATTATTCATAAATGCCCTTAACAAATATTTGGGGAAGCGCGGCTATATGCAAGGCATTATCGGAGGACACGAATGTGTCTGGACTCTAGACGCTCACAATTTAACACAGATATAAGACATGAACACCAGTGGCAGACATCCCAAATAGGAAATAACAAATATCACATGTGGTGGTGATAATAAGGATCTGAGAGGAAAGAACACCTGCTAAGGTCTTCTTAGCTCAGAATGATCAGGGAGAATTCCTTAAAAGACGCAGACTACAACCTGGGTCTTTAAGAATCGAAAGGAATCTGGATACCTTAAGCAGTGATTCTTAGCAATTCCATGACTCCTGTTTTGTTTAAGAGGCACATTTTTAACTACTGAGATTGATAGCGTTGAGTTTCCCTCTTTGTCATTTTTTTTTTTTCCATTTCTTAAACATTAACCTTGGAGGTTAGATCAATGGAGAAAGTGAAGGGCACAGAAAATGAGGGCAAGGGGAAAAAAAAGAATAAATGGAAATTATTGCAGTATTTTTCCCCACATACTTTTTCTGTCTATAATACAAAATAACCTGTGCTTAGATTTGAGCAATACAACCATAACCTAGCTTGTCAAAATAACAGACACTGGCCAATTTTCAGGATATTAGAGACACGTAGTCTAACTTACTATACAATTCAAAACATTGAAAATTCTGCTATGGTCTAAACATACCACTCTTGCAGCAAATTTCCATATTCATAAATTATACATAGATCCACATTGTCATCCTATCTGTGTATTCATCCATCCATCTATTAAGTAGCAACTTTATCCTGGGGGCTCTACCACGATTCCAATCTGAGGAACCTGTGGGGAACACCCTGAAAAGCCAAAGCCCTATTTTGTCATGGTTACAAAATTAACCATCTGCAATGACAGGCATTTCCAGAACTTGCACAGACATAGGGCCTCTCTCTTTCGCTTGAACTGGAGTGCACATGACTAGACAGCGATTTGTCCCAAGTGGAGGAAGGAGCGAATGAGCACAGTACCTGTGCTGAGTTGTGATGGCGAGGGCTGACCCAGAGAGATGGAGCTGCTTCAGGCTCTCCAGAATAGAATAACAACCACTGTCTCTTTACGAGACTATTGAGATGTCTCATAAAATATTTATTGGATGAAATACAGAATGGCCCACAAATGTTATCAAATATTTCCAACAACAACAAAAATAATAAAATAAAATAAGGCCAGAGAAAAGTTACTCACTTCCGTGGAAATTTAATTTGATCAGGACAGAGCCTTAGCCACTGGTACCCTTTGCTGTTCTGAGAGCAGTAAAATTCGGCCATCTTGTCAGGAACTGAGATAGAAGTTGCAAGTGCCCAGTGATCTCCAGTGGCTTTATCAATGGCTCGGGGTTAGTCTGAGTGTCCTTAAGAGGTTGCTCTCTTTTCCAGAATCAAAATTAGTGGCAGGAAGAGAATCAAAAAGCCAGAACTCCTTCCTCGGCACTTTTCCATGATTCATGGAACTTCTTCTCAAAATGTGAACCAATTTAGCATTTATGCCACATCTCATGGCTGGAGTGGCAGGGCATTCTGAAAACCTGTTTCTTTTTAGAACTTCAACCTGCTGCCCTGAGAAGCCTGCCTTGGAATATGTCACACCTCTCTTTACTACCTCCATTTTACAATTCACGTTAAAAGCTAAGCAATATTGAGACATTTTCTTATAGATTTATTAAAAATTAGTTGGGGAGGACTTCTTCTGGGAGTAAGATGTACTTTTCCCCATTCCTCCCTATAAATACAAACAAAAATCCTGGACATTTAACATAAAACAAACATAAGAAGACACTAAGAGGAGGAGAAAAGAACACAGAACAGTTGAGGACCCTGGGACCCACCGAACAACACAGTCCTGGGTTTCCTTTTTACCTCATACTCATATGTCCTAGACTTGGACCTGAAGAAACCGGTAACTCAGAACATCAATGGGTGCAGGCAAAAAAAAAAAAAAAAGAAGAAGAAGAAGAAAAAAAAAGGGCCTCAACAAAGGCCTGTTCTCTCTAGCCAAAGGAACAGCAACGGGCAACCTAATAAGACAGAAACTTTTAGGTGATAACAACTCTACTCCGCCTGACATTACTGAAAACACTGTGGCCCCTTGCACACCCACTTCCACCTTCTTGAGGCTGTAAGAGGAGCTCAATACCTTCACCCCAGGGTGTTAGAGGAGGTCAAGTAGGTACTGGACTTTCATCTCCACTGGGCAGTAGGTAGCGCCACCCTGCCCACCCCCTGACAGCAGAGGACATCATGGCAGGAACTGGGACTTCCACTCCTGCCTCCTGGGAGAAGGTTTCAAAACTTATATGGGAAATGAAAGGAACTCAAATATCTAAGACAACTTCGAAAGAGAAAACAAATGGGAGTCGACACAACTTCAACACCTAACATCTAGCTACAGTAATCACGGCTTGGTGATGTCGGCAGAGGGGTCGACGTACACATATAGATCAATGAGTGTGAATCGACAATGACCTCAATATGAAAGGTTTAACTTTTACAAAATTATTTGTGCTACAACCAACTTATTCATATAGGGCTCATTTGTAATTTTCTTTTTGTGAACTTGTGTTTATATGGAAAATGTTTCTGAGGAATTGAGGGGGTTGCTCCCTATACAAAATCTTCACAAATTGGAGGATTTATTATTTTAGTATATAAATTAAAACATAATTGTGGGTCATATTTACATAACACAGCCTTAATTTTTAATTTCGAGTATAATTTATGAAATCAAAATGCAGATGCAAAGCCAAATTTCAGTCAGCTATCTAGATAGTTTTAACTAAACTAGATTATCTAGATAACTTTGCAGTATGACCAAATAAGAACAATTTGTATATTCAGAAATGAGGGTTCTATTTATAGCTGTACTCTGAAAATTAACCGTATGGTAGTTTAACTGACACCCTGAGTCTGAATTACCTCTGTCAACAAATAATAAGTTTGAGATGGTCAGGTCTACATTGTAAAATATACATTGTAAAATATACATATTATATTATATATGGCATACTTTTTATTTGAAAGAAAAAAGCATATTCTCAAAATTCACAGCCATTATTGCTTTTTGTTAAGTTACTTTCAGGTGTGCAAAACAACATAGTGATTAGACATTTATATACCTCACAAAGTGATAACCCCAATAAGTCTATTACTCATCTGACATCGTACATGGTTATTACAATATTACTGACTATATTCCCTATGTTGTAGTATATATCCCTGTGACAATTATTTTTAGTTAGAGTTGATATTCAGTTTTATTTTATATTAGTTTCAGGTGTACAGCATAATGTTTGGACATGTATATAATTTATGAAGTGATCCCCCCAATAAGCCTGGTACCCATCTGACACTATACATAGTTTTTACAATATTTTTGACTATATTCCCCATACTGTACTTTACATCCCCATGATTATTTTGTAACTAGCAATTTGTACTTAATCCTTTCACCTTTCTCACCCAGCCTCCCAGCCACCCTCCCATCTAGCAACCATCAGTGTGTTCTCTGTATCTGAGTCTGTTTCTGTTTTGTTTGTTTATTTACTCTGTTCTTTAGATTCCACACAAAAGTGAGATCATATGGTATTTGTCTTTTTTAGTCTGACTGATTTCGCTTAGCATAATACCCTCTATGTCCATCCATGTTGTCACAAATGATAGGATTTCATTCTTTTTTATAACCGGGTAATAGTCCATCGCATATATGTACCACAATTTCTTTATCCAATCATCTATTGATGGGCATTTCAGTTGTTTCCATATCTTGGCTATGGTGAATAGTACTTCAGTGAACATAGGAGTGCATGTATCTTTTCAAATTAGTGTTTTAGGTTTCTTTGGCTAAATACCCAGGACTGGAATTGCTGGGTCATAAGGTAGTTCTATTTTTAATTTTTTGAGGAACCTTCATATTGTTTTCCATACTGACAGCCATTATTCTTCACTAATGGGAACTAATTTTATTTCATAATAGGTCAACAAATGCAAATTAGTGTTAATTAATATGGTTGGTAATTGTTCTTTTCTGATACAGGGGCCTATATTCAGGGCCTTTAATCAGTAAGCATACCATCTAACTGGTTAATTCAGTTTTTCCTCTTAATTCAATATTTCATTGATATTTAAACAGTCTATTTAAAAGGTGTACGTTTTTCACCAACATTTCTGCAAAACTATGTAAATTTGATCCTCCTATATGGGAAATATTAATGTCAAAAATTTGTGCAGCATTTTAAAATTTAAAAACACATTTGTACCAGTCAACATTTCCATTCCAACAACCCCTTAATTGGAATCATTGTACAGATTTTCCAGGGCGAGTAAGTGATTTTCCCAAGCTTACAGAGCATTGAAACCCACCAAAGACTCTAACTCACGTGCCGTAGCCCCAAGTCGAGCAACTTTTCCCTGTCACCAAACTGACTAACTATAGGTGAATAGTTTCAAATACACAAAGTAATGCAATTGATTGAATAATGCTTTCATTAGGAATTGATACCCCTACGGCAATACCTTTACAAAAGATGAATAATTATATTTTGAAAGCAGGCTTCACTAGTTCTTCTCATGAGTACAATATCAGCTAAACATTATGGACATTTATTTGAGACATGGGCTT
Source organism: Rhinolophus sinicus (assembly GCF_036562045.2). Lineage (NCBI taxonomy): Eukaryota > Metazoa > Chordata > Mammalia > Chiroptera > Rhinolophidae > Rhinolophus > Rhinolophus sinicus. The sequence goes on from NC_133751.1 coordinate 29,044,316, forward strand.
AGCTAAAATGGGTAGGACATTGTCACTTTGATTTCAGCTGGAAACGGGGACCTTTCTCTAACAAAGCAGAGAAAAATGAAGAGGAACTTGTGTCTGAAAATAATTTGGTAATTGCTCCAAAATGTAAGCCACTGCTTTGTAATTTACATCTCCCTAAGGCCTGGTATTCCTTAATCAGTCATATTCAAAAATCAGTATCTCTGAGTCAATGAATGCTTTGGGCTGCTAAGGCTTCTCCACAGTAAGAACAGTGTTTGTCATAAGGAAATGATTACATTAATTTTGTGCATGTTTTTCATCATTCCCAGTTGTCCTCTCTCCCCCACTGGAGCATGTCTGTGTCCTCATTATTTGCATTCTTAACATGTCAATTGTTTCTTTATTCTCTCACTGAGTACCTCTTCTCTAAGATGTGCTGGCAGTGCATAATTGCCCATGCCCAGCCTATAGATCAAACCCCAATCTAATTTGCAAAACCAAGAAAATACGAAGGAGGTTGCACATGATTCAGACCTAATCTTGCAATGATTAAGTTATCTGATTCTGGCTTTTACATTTTCCTGTGTTCCACTTAATATTCTCCCCATTATCTCGTCACAACAAATACTTGCCAGGCCAGTTTGGTTTTTCGACTGCCTCTTCAGCTTCTCTTTGAAAACAGTCACAAAAACATTGTATTACTTAGAAGTCTAGAGGATTTGTTGGGTCCTTAACTTCTGAGTACCACATCCTGATGAGGCTACATACACTGGGGCGTGCCTGATCTTTGCTCTTCCCCTCTTGAGATACAAAGAGCCATGTTTGGTTTTAGCAGGTAATAAGTTGAGCTGATTTTGTACCCTATGGAAAGGCTTTTAGGACTTTCTAACATTATTTTTTAAGAGGTCCAAATCTGTGTTCGTAACAAAGTACCCTGCAAATTCTCACTAAGTGAACAGAATAAAATATGATTCTAGCAGGCCTAAAGAAACACTATTATGACTGAGAATTAAATCAGAAACATTATCAGACGTTCTAGCCTAAAGGTCACATACCATGCGCTTCACCTGGTTAGAAAGCTGAGGTCCATGCAGGCCCCTGCGGCTGTCTGTGGATGAGTGATTTAGTCCAAAGTTCCCTAGGGCCAGGATTCCTAAACTGTAGTCCTGGACACACGTTAGGAGCCCAGGAACGTGTAAAATGTGTAAAATAAGGTGACATTCTAGATGAGAGGTTCTCAGAGTTTGGACCCAGACCAGCCTCATCAACATCACTTGAGAATTTGGTAGAAATGTTAGAAACTCTGGGGGTGTGGCCACCACGACCTGTGTTTTCACGAACCCTGATTCATGCTAAAGTTTGGGAACCTCTCCTCCAGAGAAAGGGTAGACAGTTTTCCTCAGGTGGTGGTCTTACCTCACATCCCACCTCTCCCTGCCTCATTCAGCTCCAGCCACACTGAGCTCTGTGTAGCACCGTAGTCGTGCTATGCCTTGGGACCTTTGCATCGGTCATTCCCTCCGCTTCGAACACTCTTCCCTCATCTATCTGTGCAACCAACTCCATTATCCTTTTCACATCATAGCTCAAGTTTTATTAACTCAGGCTACTCCAGTCACCCCATTTTTAATTATACCTTATTCCTCCCCACCAACACCCCTAACTCACTTTCTCCTGCTCTTTTTTGTTTTTCTAAAAAAAAGTTTCACTTCTTGCATATTACGGAATTCGCTGTGTATTCTGCTTCTTGCGTATTCTCTATCCCTCTTCCCCCAGAGTATAAGCTCCACAAGGACAGCAGTCTTTGCTTTGTCCTCTGAGTGGCTAGAATGTTTAGCACATAGTAGGTACTCACCAAGTAATTATTAAATCAATGAATGACTACTCAAAAGAATCCACGACTCTAAAACGGGGGAAAACACTGTTCCAGAGGCAATTTGCTAATCTTCTTTGACAGAGGAATCCTTTGTTGTAACCGATGTACTTACCTCTATCTTCGTGCTGCTATGTGAATCTGGGTGTGTGCTGCTTGTGAGGCTGGAGGTCAAAGATGGAGAAGAGGTTCAAGAATGACATTAGATAGAAGTTAGAAATATTTGTGCAAACTCCTTGTTTGATTATATTTTTGCCTTTCAGGTTAGGATTTGAGTTTTTGAAATAAACATATATTGACTCATTTAATCCTCCTAAGAAGCTTAGAAGGTAGATTCCTCCCTTATTCTCCTTTTATAGATTAGAAATTGGGGCGCAGAAAGGTTAATATTTTGCCCAAATTTACATGAAAGATATGTGGAAGAGAGAGGATTTGAACCTAGCAGTCTAGCTCAATAGCATGACTCTTAACAGCTGTACTGTAGCAACTTAACCTTCCAAAGTTAATGTTATACCTATGTGTTAGCATTTAAAATGTTTTATTTTAATTTTTTATAGTTCTATCTTTCCTGCTAGGCTAAAAAAAAAATGTTAAAAGGGTTACCATTTCTTATTCATGGTCTCTACTTTGCCAGTGCTTAGTATAATGTTATTGGATGGATGGATGGATGCATTCATGGACCAACCAATGGACTGCGATTTAAGTTTCAGGCTAGCTGCTCCATTCAGCTCTAAGATAAACAGTTTCTTGAAACTCCAGAAATGAATTCATTAGCTTTAGTTTTTCCTCAGCTTAAATCTGTCAAATAGCCTGAGGTTTCGTAATTGAAAAAAAAATGTGTAGGTAATCAGATAAGAGAAACTAAATGATAGGGACATTTTCTCCAGATACTTTTGTCCGCAGAAATGTCTGTTCCCCCAACCATCCTGCTTCCTTCCCCAGAAGATAAAAAGCAACAACAGCAGGGGAACACAAGGTTGCTGGGCTGTGCCTCTTGACTCCGTGTGAGCTTGGAGGATGAGCCAGCTTAGCCTCAACACTGGAGCCTAATTTCCATATGGAATCAAAACCCAATGATAAAAGTAAATTAAAAAAAAAAAAAATATATATATATATATATATATATATGCCTAGAATTGAAAGAAAGCAAAAGAAACGCAAATCGTTGCCTGACCACCCCAGTGAGTACTTTAACCCTATTCTTCCTGCCTGCCTGTGTCTCAATTTATCAAATGCTGTTTCAAGAAGATGTTTGTTAACATTTAAACCTAAGTTCTTACAAATGGATGGACTCTCAGCAGAGCCCCTGAGGATGCTGTAGGACTCAGCCTTCTTCTCACCCGGAAGGACTCCAGCTTGCTGGTCTCATCTTCTGCCTCTGCTCCTGGGTTGGCGGGAACGTGGACTGATCCCATTGCCACGCTGGGCCTCAGGCTGGTGCAGGGCTTTCATCTGCAGACGACGGGGGCTGCCCTCAGCTGGGATGAGGAGGCTTGGAGCCTTTCCATCACAGATTCCAAATATCCTTTCTAAAAGACTTCTCAAAATAAGCAGTAGCACAGCTAAAGGTATCAGCAGCATTGGGGAAATTTACTGGGCAGCAGCTAACTTCAGAAAGGAGGTTATTTATCCTCATTAGAGTTATGGGCTGCATGTCAGCGGAGGGAGGGAGCATCTCTCCACACCTGGGAATCTAAGCCTGCGTGATATAAAGACCATGCAGGATATATTATCATTATCTAAGTCACTGGCTCCCAAATGCCAGTCCGAGGCAAATGCTACTCATCTCCAGCAGAGCCACTTGGGAAGCTTTTCAAAAATATCGACTCCTAGGCCCAGCTCTGGAGATTCTGACTCATTGGGTCAGAGGTGAAACCCAGGAAGACATCTGCATTTTTTTAAGAGCTCTTTTTGTGATTCTGACACACAAACCAAGTTTAGGAATGACTAGCAAGACTTTTGAGACATATGTCATCTTAACAATAGAATTGGCTTTTTTTTAATGAAAGTATCTTTACTTTTATTATGAAATGTTACATTCTCATGTTAACACTTCAAAAATCTAGAAAAACATAAATAAGAAACTAAACGTCACTCAAGAAATTTTTTACCCAGGATTAATTACTGTAAAGATTTTGGAGAACATGTTTTTGCAAACAACTTGACATGCAAATATATATAATTTTAAATAAATAAAGACTTTAAATATAATTTTAAGTCTTCTTAGATAAACTTTACACATGTGTACTAATCATTTTATTAAATAAAAGTATGTATTCTAACGACAGCCTTTAGAAAACTTTAATAGCAGAATTAGAAATAATGCAGGAGCCTGCATAGGACCGCCGACAAAAGGAGTACACTGTGAAAAGCTGTTATATGGTAAATATTTACTGAGTGCTACTCTCCTTTATTCCATGCTAGAACTTTTCAAATTTAAAACCTAGCCAAAGTATCTGCTGGTGAACCCCAAACCTTCAAATACGTGTTCAGGAGTCTTAGGACAGAGGAAAAAGAAGACAAGTATTAGGGAAAAGGTAGGGTAGGTGAAGGAAGCATCGTTGCCAGATAAAATATATATAAAATATAAGGTTTCAAATTTGAAATCCAGATAAATATTTTTTTAGCATAAATATGTTCCAATTTGTTTTCAGAAATTCAAGTTTAACTAGGCATCCTGTATTTTTATTTGCTAAATCTGACAACCCTAGAAGAAGGGGCCCCACACTTTATAAGGGCAGACTTTGCCCAGGGTGAAGGTAGAAGGTGAGCAGACACACGACTAGATTCCAGGTCCAAAAACATGGTCATGGTGAAGTTCATTAGCTCTGACATGTCTCAGAGTCTGGCTCAGCTCTGCCACATTGAGACATCCAACCCCATCCACCCACAAACCTCATGCCCCCAGCTCAGTACATGTAACAACTTTCTTCTGGTTCTTAGAGCCAAACCAAGAACACCATTCTTCTAATGCAGTCAGCATCCATACCTATGCTTATTCCATCTCTTTTTAGTGTGTGTTAAATCGCCCTCTCCCAGAGTACCTTCTCACGCTAAATAATTGTTTACTTCAGCAAAGTTTCCTTTAATGATGACTTTGATTATTCTGTTAATACTGATTTGTTTGGTTTCTTTCTCAAGAAAACATAAATTTTAGGTGGGAGCTCTATTTATTGTCCTCCACATTTATCATTGTCTCTCTCATCATTTTTCTCTCTTTTTTCCTTTCATTTGCATCCTGGGAAAGCTTCCCAAATTTGCCCAGAACGTGATTTTATAACTTCAATTCTAATTTTGTTTCCTCCAATATGGATTTCATTTTACCATTGCGTTCTTATCATCCTTGCAATCTTGACTTATCTTACTCTATTCATCTCATCCCATTTTCTCTTTACCTCTCTTTATAGTTCGCTCTTCTCAGAGGCCATATCTTTTTGTACCCTACTAAAGGCCTCCAATGGTATTCTAGAATTTCCTTCTGGTTCCTAGATTCTGACTGAGTATTCACCAGTATTCACCAATAGAAGTTGCATGTGGATTACCCTTAGACCAGCTTTCAGTCTGCTCGCAGACTGGTCTAATTCCCTTTTCACATCAACAGCAAAAGCAGGTTGATGTGCCTAGCTGCTGTCCCCTTACCCACTATAAAAAGCTTTCATCTTGGGTGGGTTCTGCAGGACTGAAAGGGGACTATTCAGAAGGTCCCATTTCCTGTTTCTTTGACTTGCTGAGCAGAAGCAATCCAGGAAAATCTATAATCTCCAGTGTGCTGTGCTGCCAGAACCCTTCGTCTCTCTGCTTTACCTGTGCAGAAGGGATCTCCCAACATGCTCTTGCCACAATCTTTTCCTCACCCCCTTTTCTCTGCCCTGTGTGCTGTCCGTGGAGATTCTAAGTCAAGAGGTTTGGGAAGCCAGGTATAGAAAGACCCCAGTTATTGGTATAGAGATTGGGTTAGAACTCTCATTTCTAAAATCGAAGACCCCCAAATAAAAAGAGTTGAAGGGGCTTCCATCCGCTTTCAGTTAAGCAAGTTACGAGTGAGACCCCAGTTGAATTTCTCAGTCAGGTTCTCTGGGCCTTGTGGTTGATTCTTGTTGTCTAATTAATCCTGGCTTTTGGTAATGGCATGAGTTTCCATCTTTGGATGATTTTCCTGTCTTTGTGGGCATTTTAGATCAGAGGACACTAACCAGGTTCCATTTGAAAGCAGAACCCGAGAATATTTTTAGCTCGTTTTCATTTTAATGTAGCCAACTTCATATAAAGAGATTTCGCTGATGAGGTAGCCTTAATTTGACCATTGCCAGAAAAAACAAAAGCACACCATGCCTTGGTAGGTAGATATAAGTCAGAGAAGATAATAGAGACACAGGTGCTTGGCTACGTTCTGATGGGTAGCAGTAAAATCTTTAATCCTGCCCTAACGCATTGTAATAGAAACCCCAGAGTGTAATAGGAAAAGACAACGAGGAGACCTCAGGGTATGGAATGCAGTTATTGTGAAAATATCTTGGTTTCAATTGTTTTATGCTGGATCCAAATGCCCTCAAGTTAGAAGGTTTTTTAAAACTTCTCAAATAATGAATAATTCTATCCTTTCTATAAAATATAGTTTGGAGAAGTCTTCCTAACTTTTTAAAACACAGTGTAAGGCCCTTTCATGACTGGATTTGTCCCTTTTTTCCCCTCCTTTTCCTCAAAAGCCCTACCATTCATCCCCTACCTGATAGCAATACCAAACCTTTTCTTTCTGTGACCATATCAGGCCCTTTCCTACGACCGTGTCTTCACACACACTGGTCCTCTGTGTGTGCCCTTGGCCTTCCTGTATTTGGAGGACTCCTACACATCCTTCAGAACCCCTGGACAGTGCGTGGCTGCCTTTACTTTGTTTAGTCAACACGTTGTACAAACCCTCTCTCATAATACAAGTCATGGGCAGTTGTCCCTATGTGATGTTTGATATATACTGGACTGAACGAACAGAAAAGAAATAATGGAAGGCTGGTGATGTGCTCAGTTAAAAAGTAGCAATAGTCTCTACTAGACCCCCTGCTCTTCCAGGATCTTGCCTGACCCTTTTTTTTTTAAGGGAAACTAACAGTCATTGAGTATTTATAATGCTGAAAGGCTTGCCCTGGAGGGGATGAGACGTCCAAACTCTGTCACTTTTTAGCTGTGTGCCCTCAAGCAAGATTCTTACCCAGTTTCATCTCTAGAAGGAGGATAATAATAGAAATCTCCTGATAGGGTTGTTGTTAAAATAAAAGGAAACAGTATTTTAGACCACGTAGAAGAGTTCCTGGCTCCTAGTAAATGTTTAGTAAAAAAATTACCCATTAATATTAATCAGTTGGAAAACATAGACAAGTTGAATACCGCAGGGTGGATATCTACGTGGAGTCACAGAGGCGCACTTAGCCTCACTTTGGCGTTGAGGAAGGACACGCCAAAGAGAGGACACTTGAAAGAAGCCTTGGTGAGGAAGCACCTCTCCTGGACAAGCAGGCTGCCCTCTTTAGGGGTTACCTCCCGCCCCCAGCCCAGCATGTCTGGGGGACTACTCTGATTTAGGCCCCCACGCCCTAAAGGTCCACTGCCTCAATCCAGAATATCCCAGAACCTGGGCAAAAGTAGGGGATCTGGAGGAAGCTCCTTCCATGACCAACTAACTCGCACATAATGTTCCTGAGCACCTGGGAAAGCAGTTCAACCTCTCAGAGCTTCCAGAGTCTCACCTGTGCTGCTCCTTTCAGTGAGATCGTGGAGCGTAAGTCTCTATGAGGCCTCCCTCAGCAGATCAGGTCACCCAATGCAAAGTATAGATAAATGGGGGCTGTCCCATCCCAGGTGGACATTGCCTCCCCATCTGGATGCAGCTCTGAAAGGGAAGGAGGGGCCACATTTGGCAATGCTGTGCCCTTCTCAGCAAGAACCAGAATGGAAAAAGCAGGAGGTTGTAGTATGGGAAACGGTATTTCTGGACACCGTGTTCCTTTCTTTCCTGGATGTCCAGATTTCTCTCTGAAGTAATGAAGGGTAAACGCCAGTGGACTGCATCCGGAGCTCCTGGTTTTACTTGGCAGGTGTGATTCTCTCCTGATTGTTTCTGTGACCATCTCTCCCACTGGCCCCATCCCTCACATGCAGAACATAGAAAATGCCAAAGTTACTCAAAATTCACTCTGGAGGTGCTCAAGGAATGCCCTCTATGACCCCTGGCTGCTCCCTGTGTGGGTAAAGGCACCCTGACACGTTTCCAGAAAGCAATAGAAGCCCAGGATGTCTGCCTGCATCTCTTTGTCAAAGCATGAGTTAGATTAATTCATCAGATTCCTGTGTTTATAGGGCTGAAGAAATGGCAACTTTGTCAAAAAGGAAAGTGGCCAAACAGGAGCTGGAGGCAGGCTTTGATGGCTGTGAAATAAATGAAGAAGAGAAAATCACCAAGTAATTTTTCCTCGGGCATGTTTGCTTTGTCTTTGAACATTTTTTTTTTCTCATGTATGTCAGTGGGTTAATTGCCTTGTGACACTGACTGACAATAAGACATGTTCGCCTGCAAAGATAAAGCAAAGTTAATTGAAGGAAGTTAGTAATGAAAATATTGGACTCAGTCCATTCTGGTAGAATATGACACTTGAAATTATAGCCAACGTGACTCCTACACTCACACATCATGTTTCTAAGTGCCTGGCTTCCAAGAAACCGGCCATCAGTCACCCAAGTTTTGTGTCTATCACAAACGAATGACACAGGAATCTATAAACCATGAATCCTGAGTATCATTGGCGTACAGAAAGCTATGGGCTCATCTCTAGAAAATCCATCACCAATGTCTTCAGCACAGAGGGAAGCCAATTGTTTCTATATTTAACCATAATTTTATTTCTGAATATAAACTCAGATGGCTGAGTGCATTCATTTCTGAAATTTGTTTACCCCAAATACACAACTTGTTCAGTCTGCTCAGTCCTTCACTGATGGAAGCAGTGCCTGATAAGTCACGAAGCCTGATTGTTCACTTAATTGGCTGTTGTGTTATTGGATCTGGAGAGATGAAAAATGGGGAGGCTATCAGGTCTCCAACCCTGTGTGTACTAAGGAGCCTCAGAGCCTAATGGTCTTAAAATGCCAAAAACATTCCAATTTCTGAAGGGCTCTTTGGCCAGCATCTGTCATAAATTCAAGGCAAACTACTACAATCACCCAGACAGCAATGAAGCGAATGAGATTCAATTAGTTACTGGCTGGGGCATCGTCTGCTGGTGGTGAGAACTGCACGCATGCAGGAGCATGTATAAGGCTGGTCCATGGACAGCGGGTCCTGTGCGGCTTACCCAGACTGGCGCTGCTGGCAGACAGAGCAATTCTCAGGCTGGCTGACCTCCTGCTCTGCCAACTGTCCTCAAAATGGAGTGACAGGTGTCCATGGCTCTCAAATCGAGGAATTTAGTGGGTCCATATTAACTGTCTAGATGTGTTATTTCATTATTCAGTGAGTGTTATTCCTTCTTGATGGCAAAGCCAACTGTGGGCTAAGCTGAGAGCCCCACATGAGTGACTTCAGGGGATTGTTTAAAGGGATTCACCGACTTGCTCCCATAATACCGGAAATTTACAGAGACATGACTTAAAAGGGTGAAAGAGTGAAAGGAGGGTGAGATAGGAAAGGAAGCGGTGTCTGTTGAATATATACTCGGCATTCTGTGATGTATCCTACAAATATATTCTCATTTAATTGTCACAATTGTACTTCCTGATAGGAGGAGATGAGCCACTAAGACTAGTAATGGAAAGACTAATAAAGACATTATTTACATAGCAGGGTTTAGGAAAACTAAAGAGTACAATATGCTGCGACTAGCAAAAGTGAGAAGTCGTCTCCATCCTCGGCCTGCCAGGCAAGAGTTCAGAATGGTTACCAGAACGCCACAGAGAGCTGACGTGCTGAGACGGCTCCTGCCAGGAGATATGACCTGGTGCAGAGGGTTGCAGCCAACCAGGAGCGACCCAGAGTGACCTCCAGAAGATTAACTACCCCACCTCTCTCCTCCCACCCTCCATACTCATGCTGGTGCTTTCCGCTGGCCAAGCCCAACCAGAAACCAGGGAGCATGGAGGCTTATTGTGCATCTCTCTGAGCAGGCAAGGGAAAAGTAAGAAGTGGGTCTGGAAAGGCACATGGACGACACTCTGCACAGAGGTATATGCCGTAGTTATCCCCATTTCTCAGAGGAAGGATCTGAGGGTCAGAGAGGGCAAAGTTCACAGTCAACCAACCAGGATTCAAACTCACAACTGCAGGACTCCAGCGGTCTCTCTGCACCCCGAGTTCTCAGTGAGATGAAGAACAGACATAAATTTATACTGAAGTTCTAAATGCCTGATGATGGGAGGGAAGGAAAAGACAAGCAAGACCTGGAAACTGACAGGATGTGGGGAGTGAGGGCTACAGAGTGTGGGGGAGGATATAAAAGGGGAGACCAGGGGCACAGGAAGGCAGACTACTCATGCCCGACCCTGAAGAGGTCCCCTTCTCGTCAAGAGTCGTGCAAACCTGGCTCCAAGGCACTAGACAATGGTCAGAGTTCCACTATCAGACGCATGGCCAATAGGTCCCTTAAGATGAAAGGGACCTATTAGTCCCTTAAGATGATTTTTAAGCTTACGTATTATTCCCCAAAATTACTACTATTTGAGCAAAAATACCAGAAGTTAAAAGTAAAATGCTAAACTTCTTTGGTCCCAACCTAAAAAGGAACATTAACGAGTATCTTTGTAGTAAGGTCAGTATCTGCTGTGAAAATGCTGGCACTCAGTTGTCCTTGGGAGAAACGAAACACGAGGCAACACAGAATCCAGGAACCCAGGTGGCTTCTGGCAAAGTGTAAATGAACCCTTGGCTTGAATTCAAGAATCTGAGTTGAAATCTTGATAAGTCATTTCCTAACCTACCTCAACTTCCTCCCACTACCAGTTGTTTCTGCCTCTATAAAATGGGGAAACATTATCAGTGTTTTCATATGGATTTATTGTGGAAATCAAATGGAATAAGGTATATTTGTAAACTATACAATATGTAAAATACAAACTATCTTTTTATAGTAAGCAGACCTTATCTAAAATTAAAAAAAATAAAAATCAGTCCCCAAACAAAAACCAGGAGTTGGGTTGGGAGAAGTCTATCCTATTTTAGGAAATGTTATGATTATTGCCCCATTTCCAGCCCCACCCGTTACCTATAGCTCCACAATCTAACACAGGGTTGAAATAGAAAAATGTACCTAAAATGTAAATGTAACCGTGACTCACTTCTTGGCAATTTTCCTGACACATCTGAGTGAAATGTAATAATAAACTAACATCTGTCTTCTGTCTTTCCTCTGCCTTGTGCCTCCTATCCCCACATTCCTAAGGAAGTACTACCGTGTATCCCCGAAAATAAGACCTAGCGGGACAATCAACTGCAATGCATCTTTTGGAGCAAAAATTAATATAAGACCTGGTCTTATTTTACTAAAATATAAGACCGGGTCTTATAATACAATATAATGTAATGTAATGTACAATACAATACAATACAATACAATACAATATAATATGTAATATACCGGGTCTGAGAATTCGAGGCACATCCGTTGGTGATTTGTAGCATCTTCTTTTGAGTAGGTATAGTCTGGGGACTGAAGAAAATCATTTAGATGAGCTGGGATCACACCTCCTTCTCCCTGCTATCCCCTCATATAGAGAACTTAGTCATAAGTAGGCGACAGAAGGAGCAGGCACCAACAGTGAGATGGCTCATTTCACCAGCATCGCATAGTGCCTTCTCCATGCCAGGCACTATACCAGGGGCTGGGGATACCAAGATAAGTGATGGCAGATGACAGTGCCCTGCCCAGGAAGCTCACTCATAGCCCAGGAGAATGTTGTTCAAGTAAACCAGCAATTGAGGTCCATTGTGATCTTTCCATGACGGGTGAAAACAGACATATGAATCAGATCGACATTTGAAGTTGTTTTAGCACCAAAACATAATTTAAAGGTAAAAATTTCAGACCTTGTCATCATGTTTTGTGTACATGTTATTGACAATCCAGATGTTGCTCTTTATCAGAATGCTTGGCATGACGTGAATCCACTCCCAGGTCATGAGAGTTTTTATCCTAAAATGTTCCCTGAGGTGATTTGAACATGGTATTGACACAACCCAAGGAAACTAATTTCCCGTAGATGAGGAACAATAACATCAACCTGTTAAAATGATCAGATTGTCAAATAAGAGCACGCTACTACGTGACCCAAGAAATTTCCAATGCCATTTGTTGACAAAGCCACTGATTTAATGTAAAACATCTTTGTCTTCTACCAGAGAAAAACAAGCAAGGGACACAAGGTTAGCAAAGCATGCGTCAAACAGGACTGATCTAAAATGACAAGCAGGGAGACCCAGGCTAGTGGAGTCCAAATTTAGATGAGGCTAAAAGTTTCACTTCTATAATCAGAGGCAAGATTAAAAGGGTAGAGAATTAGAAGGAGGGTAGGCTAAGAAACAGTGAACATAGGCCTTTGAGAAGCACCATCCTTTTGTCAAGGATTTTAATCAGATACTGTGTTTCCCCAAAAGTAAGACCTAGCCAGACCATCAGTTCTAATACATCTTTTGGAGCAAAAATTAATATATGACCCAGTGTATTGTTATGTTATATTATTATATTATGTTATATTATATTATATCCAGTCTTACATTATATAAGACCCAGTCTCATATTGTAGTAATATACTAAATTACAATACACTACTACAATATTTGGACTAAGCTACTGTTTTGCTGTATACAACACTGTTCACTCCCTTTTAATCTCCTTTTCAAGCAGTAGTCTGTCAGATTATGGTTGAGTTTTAGAGTGTTCCTAATTTACTCGAGATTTTTTAAATGCTTTGAAATAAACCTATCTAACCTCACTATCACCCTGTTCAGTATTTACAATAGCATATGAAATTCTTTTCAGAGCAATGAGATATGATGGAAATAGTTCTACAAAGGAAGTCTAGAGACCTCAACAAGAGCCTAGCTCTGCTTTGAAGGATGAGCATGGATTAGTTTCTTGCTTTTCTAGACCTCAAGTTCCCCATCAACAAATGAACAGATTAAATAGTGATCATCTAAGGCTCTGTGATCAAACAATAGCTGGCATTCTAAATAAATCCATGCATGACTCCAATTTTCTTTCTCTTTTACTTCTTCTTCCATGTACTTGCTCTATCACTTTACCAGCAATGATGGGAGAACCCAGTGTTTAGCCATCTTAACCTTTGTAGCAGTTACTATGGAAACACCAGCTTGACAGTTCTACTTTTATTTAAACTTTGTCCATTCATCATATCTAGACTAAATCTGAGCCAGGCAAATACTAGATTTCAGGGATTCAAAAATAAGAGTAAAATAAAGTCTTGATCATGAGAATCTTCCAGCCTAGGGAGAAGATGGGGCCATAAATTATTAAAATTCTGTAATAAAGTTATATATAAAGCCCAAGGGAAGATAAATGTAGTGATTAAATTTCCCCATGGAGTGGAGGCATCGGAAAAAGTTCTATGAAAGAAGGGCTCTTTAAACTGGTCCTTCCGCAATGGTAGGTGAGCAGAGCAAGAATGCACATGAGAACAGGTCCTGGTATAAGCAGCTCTGGGTAACAGTAAGAAGCCTGGTGTTAACAGACTGAGGTGTGTAGCAGGGGAGGAAAGTGAAAATAAAGATGGTAGACAGAAGGATACTCCTTTACGTCATTGTGACAAGGCTGTTAACTGTTCATAAATATCCATTTCCTTCACAAGTTGTAGCTAAGCATGTAGCCAACTAGCTAAATACCACATTTCTGACAGCTTGGCCTTTCTGACAGTTTGATGTGGCCATGTGACTTTAGTTCTAGCCAATGAGATTGTCAGAAGTGATAAGTGCCGCCTCCAGAAGGTTCCACTAAAAAGCCGAGGTATGCGTTCCCCTGGCCAAGTCCCCTTCCCATTGTCTAGAAAGTGGAAACAACAGAAGCAGCCATTTCAAACTTAAAGGTGGCAGCATTGCCCTACCTAACCTTGGAGACTCACCTCTGAATATTATATGAGAGAGAAACCCCTGTCCTGTTTAAGCCACTGTACTTTTTAGTCTTTTTGTCACAGCAGCTTATCCCGTACCCTAACTAATACAGCCACATTCTGGAATTTAGAATGTATCTAACACATGGTGGAAGAAAACATAGAAGTCAGGGAGGGAAGTGACTGATTAGGCATGTGTATGTAGAGGGAGAATTAAAATAGGAGAGAGAGACTTGAACAGACACAACGGGTGAAGGGACCCATGCTGTGAGGGGCTGCTCTGTGCTGGCTACTGTACTGAGTGTTTCTCAGTTAATCCTCACAATAACTTTCAGGGATGTTGTCATTATTTCCATTGTACAGGTGAGGAATCCTAAACTTAGGTAGATTAAGCATACCCAGTCTCACAGCTGGTAAGCAACAAAGCTGGCATTCGCATCCAGGTTTGTCTGTGTCCAGGCTGGTACTCTGCCCCTAGGCACCCGCCTGTCCCCTAGGTAAGAGATGACACGGGTGGGCATGGGGTGGAGATGTCCAGACTGGGACAGTACAATGCAGTGCTACGCAGAGCAGCGGATGATATGGAATGCATTTCACGGATAGAACTGATAGGTATTGATAACTGACTCAGAAAACAAGAATTACCCATTCACTTGTTCATTAGCAAGGCATGAATCCAAGATTTTGTAGATTTGTAGCCTGTTTTTGTTTTTGTTTTTCTAAATTAGATTTAGGGTTTGTGGGATTTTGTCCTTGTTCTTTTCAAAGCTCACTGGGTTTATTTTTCTTTCTCTCTCTAGGAGGCTGGTTACTTGTTGTTCAGAGACACTTGTAATGTGTGTCTCCAAGGGCTTCTCCTCCCTCTGTTTCCATTAGGTTATTCCTATGTTCTTTTCTACATCAAACATATACCATATGCAGCTTGAAACTAAATCTATTAGCAGATTTTTGGAAAGCTGGATGATGGCTTATTTGACTCTGAGCCATCATTAACAAGGCATTTCATCCTTCACTTGGACCAGTGGTCTAGTCTGGAATGGTATTTGAAAATCTCTATTGCCGTTCCTTGTTTGTACAGAAAGTGGTTTAATTAAAAATTGGTATTCTAGATAATGCACTAACATTGATGTATAAAATGCTGGTCATTGTTCAGCAAAGAGCACAGAGAAATGCCCAGAGGAAGAGTTTGGAAACCAGCTTAACCCTTCATTGCAGGTGTATTTATGTTTTTGAACATTAACCTCCATATATGATGTATCTGGCACTTCACAGGTTTCAAGTCAATTCCATATTTCTTATGATTCTTTACCCTCTTAAGAACTCTAATAAGTCTGCATGGTAAGAATTACTGTGTCCATTTCCAAGAAGTATTCTTAAGTGTTTAGCTGACTTGCCCAAGCTCTCTTGGTTAGTGTACTCTTAGAACCCAAAGGTCACTTATCTCCTCAGTCTGATCTTTCCTTCCATAACTATGGAACAATATGTGGTAATATCAGAAAGCAAAAAATCGAATCTTATATTTCATGATGGACTCTGCACTCAGACATTTTCTCTCTTTCAAGCAACCCAGGTCATTTTGCAAACAAATGCCATTATTCCCAAAGAAATGAAAGCACCTATAATATAAGAGAAACACTCTTATGGGAACTAAAAGCACCTTTCAGATAATAACAAAGGTTGTAATGTGTTCCCAGGGTTGGAGTTTCTCTTCCCAGAAGCTGGTTTATAGGGAAAAAACATCAGTGACTGACCGTGGGCTAGTTGGTAGAAAGTCTACATAAACAGGGCAGAAATGTAATACAAAAACAAAGTGCCTTTTCTCATTTCAACCTCTGGATAGACCATCTCATAAACTTCTAGAAAAATGTTTCAACTCCTTCAGCACAGTCAAGCTCTGGGAACTGAGCTAACAGCCCCAGTTCTTCTGTATGTCAGAGGTGAGACTGCTGAGAAGTTGCATGACACATCCGGTGCACAGTTCTACACAGCGAAGTCTCTCCAGAGCCCAGACACTTTTTCTTCTTTGGGTTTCCAGTGCCTGAGACACTAGGTGCTCATTAAATGTATGTGGGATTATAAATCATCCAGATGAAAAACATGAGGCTCTGCCAGTATTTACCAAAGTCGCGTAGATGAGCACACTTCATTTTTTTTCATATGAATAGTTTGACCCCAAGAATTCATTGAAGAGAATGTCCATTAATATAGCAGAGGAGCCTCTGCTTCCACCTCCACCTATATCTTTGGGTCCCACTCTGTCGTTCTGCCCACTCCTGTCTGCCTTTCTTACTCTCACTGTCTCTCTCTCCCTCCCTCTCCTCTCCCCTCCCCTCCCCTCCCCTCCCCTCCCCTCCCCTCCCCTCCTCTCTCTCTCTCTCTCTCCCCCTCCTCTCTCTCTTTCACTCTCTCCCCACCCCCCACAAAAGTCCTTCCTATGTTTCTCGTCATGGATTAACTAAGAAATAAACACAAATTATAAGTCATTTATAAAATTTATTAGGAGTTATTCCTGGTAGGAATGATTAATACTACTGTGAGAATCAAAATTTTACAAGGACTAAAATTGTGCTCCATAAAATTTCTTAACTAGAAGTTAGTGAAAACATAAAATATTCCTGAGAAAATTTAGTAATGAAAAAAACTGATGTATGAAAATTGCACTTTGTAGGAAATGGCCATAAGAAAAAAACACATTATGGCCAAAACTATAATCCTTTAAAAAATAACTTATCAATGACAAAAATGAATACTTGACATAAAATTTAAATGGAAAGAATTAATCCTGGTGCGAATAATTTCAGTAAAATAAAAATGAAAATGGAAAAATATGAAAAACCATTAAATGCACTCTATAGAAAATTAAGGGATTAAATTGTCCTAATAGTTTTCACTACAATAAAAAATGCTTTCTTGAACCACATTATTCAATATTGGTATAGTTCTGACTGAAATATTTATATTTAAAATGTCCTTGGGGTCAATCAATTGCATCAAAACAACAGCCACTAAAATTTTCTACCAGTGACATCAGATACCTGAAAGCCTACAAATTATCTCCTTAGCCAAGAAAATCTCTTGGACATGATATCTTCTCTTTCAGATGAAGATGTTAGAATAGATTATTTCCCCCTTGTTTCTAAAGTTCTATAATTCTCTATGATTGCCAGATAAATATTCAATTCTTTAGATTTTTAAAAACTAAATTCCAAGTGAATATAAATAGAGATCACAAAAGTAAGTCAGAAATTAACCCAGGCAAAATTCCTTTTCACTTTTGTAAATAACAACAAAAAAATGATTTACTTTATAAACTGATAAAAAAAATCTCCAGTTTTCAATTCATTTCTGGAATTCTGCAAGATACAGTACAACACACTATTGGATGTATAAGAATAGCAAGTTTGAGGTGAAGTCCTCAAAATCTGATTTTTCTGTATTTTATCTGCCAGCCAAAGAGAGTATTTTAAGTTACACTTAATATTGAACTAGACACTTCATCCAGAGCAATTATAAGATAATAACGCACATTCAGGCCATTTACAAATAAAATTACTAATCAGACCATCAGTGTAAACTTGAGTTAATTAAATAATCAATAGGTTTATGAATTCATTTTCTGTAATTTTATTTCCTCTAGTATTGGCATGCATTTCCAACTGTGCTTAAAACATTACACATTTTTAAAGGTAGTCCTATTTGGAAGCCATTTCATTAATTCCCATTTTCTGTTAAGGCGACTGACGTGACCCACAGGTTGAACTTGACAGAGTATGAGGGGTACACATTCAAAGTCGCTACCGAGGAATAAACGGCCCAGCTAAAGTTACCACAACCCACTACTGAAGAATTACAGTCCTGGTTCACATAATTACTGGCCAGTCCTGCCATTTCTGGGCTAGATGGAGCTGTCAGCCATTAAAAACAAATTCAAAAGCAAACGTGGTCATTTTTATTCATTTTTCTGTATATAGAATATACTTGATTATACAAAAGTAGTCAAACAAAAACTTGAATATCATACAGAATAATTTATTTTTAAAAAACCTTCAGAGACCACTGGAGCTGTATTGCTGTGCTTATTTTAATCATTTTTGCCTTCAACTGGCAATAAAAATAATAATAACAATAATCTCAGCCGACACTGAGGTATCCACTATTCTAAGCTTGCACGTATTTAATCTTTACTAAAACCCCATGATGTTGGTGTCAGTATTATACCCACTTTACAGATGATAAAACTGGGCCTCAGAAAAGTCACCTAACTTGTCCAAGGCCACACAGCTAGCAAATGTCAGACCCAGGTTTTGAATACAAGTAGTACAGCTCCAAAGCCTGTGCAGCACAACCTTCCAGCACAGTGTGAATTTGGGTGGGGAGGATAATTGCATGTAGAAACTTAAATTATTTTTCTCCAGCAACTGATTGAGAACTTTAGGCATAATTTTCTATTTAATGTGGAAGGCAACTCTTTTGCAACTATAAATCTGAAGCCCATCATTTCTTGGGTCAAATTATAATATGTGCTTTCCTACATGCAGTTTTATTTTCTCATCTCAAACTTTCCTTTCCCTGTTTGATTACAATTTAATTGCTGTTTGAAGTTCAGTTCCCTTAAGAATTCTAGGTGAATGTCCTTATCTTTTCTTCATTCCATTTATGGGTCATGGATGCCTTATCTCTTTAAACCTAAGCACAGTGTTGTTATATAGATTTGCATTTTGAGAGGATGAAGTGAGAAGACTGATGGAATAATACCAGCATACTCAGTTATGCCTCCCCAACTCCCCCCAGCTCAACCTTTTACAATTCTGGCAAATCTTTGAAAGTGACCGAGTTTAGAAAGGCAATTCTGTAGTTTAAACCACTGTGTTTAAATGAAAAAGTGAGGTGGAAGCTTAAAATTAAAATCAGTTCAATTTCTGTTAAGTTTTGCTGAAGACCTATTCAGTCAACCTCTAATAATAAAATGGAACAGCACTTTATTCATGTATTCATTTACTTAACAGATATTAAAAAGAGCCTGCTATTTAATATCTGTTGCGTTGGGTGCAAGGGACAAAAAGTGAAATATGGCGTGACGTGACAGGCTCTGCCCTCAAGCAGTTGAGGACAGACAAATGTGAGAACTGAAAACATGCAGGTGCCATGATAGTTCAATAAGGGTGTGAAAGAGGAAGCTCAATTCCCCTTATTGGTGGTCAGGAAAAGTTTCGTCAAGGGTATGATACTTTGACTGAGTCTCAAAAGAAAGAGTTTCCAAGGAAAGCCCGGGAATTGGGTGGATGGGGGCACGTTCTAGGCAGTAGGTACAGAGGACAAAGGTGTCCAGGCTTAAAACCACAGGGCCTGTCCCCCGTTCCTCAAGGAGTTCAGAGAGTGTTGGGCAGGGCGGGAGGAGGTTGCGGGAGGGATGGAGGAGAGTCTGGAGGGGTAACCAAGCCCACATCACAGCAGGTCCGCTCAGTCACATTAACAAGTGTGTGCTTCCCGAGGGCAGCGGAAAGCCATTTGGGTTTTAAACAAGAGAGTGCCGATATCAAATTACTATTTGTGAATGGTCACTCTGGCTACAGCATAAACAAGAGAACGAGACTAATGGCAGGAAGGCGGATTTAGAGGCTGTTTCATTAGTCAGAATGAAAGATGTTGAGGCTACACTAAGGCAATTGAGAGAGCTACAGTTGTCTATCTGCCATCTTTATGAAATTTAGAAAAAGGTGCCCCTCTGGACATTATGAGAAAAGATACGCTCTCTGGGCTTGAAGCCCCACTCGCTGGGTGCAGACGACTCACCCCCCTCAGCCAGGCCCTTTGTGCAGTGCAGTGGCCTTGACAATGGTATAAGATGAAGAGGAAGGAGGTGAACATGGTAGAATTAAATGGAATGTGGGAGGTGAGGAAAAGATGAGTCTAGGACAACTGCCAGATTTTTATGATTATTATTATTTTTTACTAAAGTTTATTGGGGTGACAATTGTTAGTAAAGTTACATAGATTTCAGGTGTACAATTCTGTATTACATCATCTATAAATCCCACTGTGTGTTCACCACCCAGAGTCAGTTCTCCTTCCATCACCACATATTTGATCCCCCTTACCCTCATCTCACATCTCCCACCCCCCTTACCCTTTGGTAACCACTAAACTATTGTCTGTGTCTATGAGTTTTTGTTTCTCATTTGTTTGTCTTGTTCTTTTGTTGTTTTTGGTTTATATACCACATATCAGTGAAACCATATGGTTCTCTGCTTTTTCTGTCTGACTTATTTCACTTAGCATTATAATCTCAAGATCCATCCATGTTGTCACAAATGGTCCTATTTCATCTTTACTTACCGCCGAATAGTATTCCATTGTGTATATATACCACAACTTCTTTATCCATTCATCTATCGAAGGACATTTTGGTTGTTTCCACGTCTTGGCCACCATAAATAAAGCTGCAATCAACATTGGAGCACACGTGTCTTTATGGATAAATGTTTTCAGATTTTTTGGGTAGATAACCAGGAGAGGGATTGCTGGGTCATATGGTAATTCTATTCGTAATTTTTTGAGGAACCTCCACACTGCCTTCCATAGTGGCTGCACCAATCTGCATTCCCACCAACAATGTATGAGGGGTCCTTTTTCTCCACAGCCTCTCCAACACCTGTTACTATTTGACTTGTTGATTATAGCCATTCTAACTGGGGTGAGGTGATAACTCATTGTGGTTTTTATTTGCATTTCTCTGATGATTAGTGATGTTGAGCATTTTTTCATATGTCTATTTACCATTTGTATGTCCTCTTTGGTGAAATGTCTCTTCAGGTCCTCTGCCCATTTTTCAATTGGGTTGTTTGTTTTTTTTGTTGTTGAGTTGTATGAGTTCCTTGTATATTTTGGATATTAGCCCCTTATCGGAGGCACAGTAGGTAAAAATCTTCTCCCATTCAGTCGGTTGCCTTTTTATTTTGTCGATGGTTTCTCTTGATGTGCAGAAGCTTTTAAGTTTGATATAGTCCCATTCATTTATTTTAGCTTTTACTTCCCTTGCTTTTGGAGTCAAATTCATAAAATGTTCTTTGAACCCAAGGTCCATAAGTTTAGTACCCATGTTTTCTACTATGCAGTGTATTGTTTCAGGTCTTATGCTTAAGTCTTTGATCCATTTTGAATTAATTTTGGTACATGGTGACAGATAGCAGTCCAGTTTCATTATTTTGCACGTGGCTTTCCAATTCTGCCAGTACCATTTATTGAAGAGGCTGTCTTTTCTCCATTGTATGTTTTTTGCTTCTTTGTCAAAAGTAGTCTGTCCATGTTTATGTGGTTTTATTTCTGGGTTCTCAGTTTTATTCCATTGGTCTATGTGTCTGTTTTTCTGCCAATACCATGCTGTTTTGATTATTGTTGCCCTGTAGTACAAGCTAAAGTCAGGGAGTGTGATACCTCCAGCATTGTGCTTTTTTCTTAGGATTCCTTTGGCTATTCGGGGTCTTTTGTGGTTCCGTACAAATCTGAAGATTTCTTTGTTCTGTTTCATTTAAAAATGCCATTGGGATTTTGATGGGGATTGCATTAAATCTGTATATTGCTTTGGGTAATACAGCCATTTTAACTATGTTGATTCTTCCAATCCATGAGCATGGAATGTCTTTCCATTTCTTTGTGTCTTCTTCAATTTCTTTTGAAAATATAGTTTTCAGCACATAGGTCTTTCACATCCTTGGTTAAGTTTATTCCTAGGTACTTTATTCTTTTTGTTGCAATTGCAAAAGGAATTATTTTTTTTTTCTTTTTCTGAGATTACATTGTTGTATATAGGAATGCAATGGACTTTTCTACATTGATTTTGTAGCCAGCAACTTTACTTATTTGTTTATAGTTTCCAATAGCTTTTTGGTGGAGTCTTTAGGGTTTTCTAGATATAGCATCATGTCATCTGCAAAGAGTGGCTATTTAACTTCTTCATCCCAATTTGAATGCCTTTTATTTCTTTGTCTTGCCTGATGGCTCTAGTGAGGATTTATAATACTATGTTGAAAAGCACAGGTGATAGGGGACAGCCCTGTCGTGTTCCTGAAAGTAGAGCAAAGGGCTTCAGTTTTTCACTGTTAATTATGATATTAGCTGAAGGTTTGTCATATTTGGCCTTAATTATGTTAAGGTATTTTCCTTCTATACCCATTTTATTAAGTGTTTTAATCATAAATGGATGTTGTATCTTGTCACATGCTTTTTCTGCATCAATTGATATAATCATATGATTTTCTCCTTTATTTTGTTTATGTGATGTATCAATTGATGGATTTGCATATGTTGAACCATCCTTGTGCCCCTGGAATGAACCCCACTTGATCCTGATGAATAATCCTTTTAATGTATTGTTGCATTCAATTTGCTAGACTTTTGTTTAGGATTTTCTCATTGGTATTTATCAGAGATATTGGTCTGTAGCTTTCTTTTTTTGTGTTATCCTTACCAGGTTTTGGTATCAGGGTACTGTTGGCCTCATAAAATGAGTTAGGGAGTATTGTCTCTTCAATTTTTTTGGAAGAGTTTGAGCAGGATTGGTATCAGATCCTCTTTGAAGGTTTGGTAGAATTCACTAGTGAAGCCATCTGGTCCTGGACTTTTGCTTTTGGGAAGGTTTTCAATGACTGTTTCAATTTCGTTACTGGTGATGGGTCTATTTAGATTTTCTAGTTCTTCATGATTCCGCCTAGGAAGGCTGTATGTTTCTAAAAACTTGTCCATTTCTTCTAGGTTATTGAATTTGGTGGCATATAGTCCTTCATAGTATTCTTGGATGATCCTTTGTATTTCTGTGGTGTCCGTGATAACTTCCCCTTTTTCATTTCTGATTTTGTTTATTAGTGTCTTTTCTCTTTTTATCTTAGTGAGTCTAGCCAAGGGTTTGTCAATTTTATTAATCTTTTCAAAGAACCAGCTCTTTGTCACATTAATTTTTTCTATTATCTTTTTGTTCTCTATTTCATTTAGTTCTGCTCTGATTTTTATTATCTCCTTTCTTCTGCTGACCTTGGGTTTCATTTGTTCTTCTTTTTCTAGTTCTTTAACGTGCAATGTGAGGTTATTTATTTGGGATTTTTCTTGTTTCTTGAGATAGGCCAGTAATGATATAAATTTCCCTCTTAAAAAACTGCTTTCGATGCATCTCAAAAATTTTGGTAGGATGTATTTTCATTCTCATTTGTTTCTATGTATCTTTTGATCTCTCTAATTTTTTCTTTAACCCAGTCATTCTTTAAAAGTATGGTGTTTAATCTCCACGTGTTTGTGGTTTTTCCTGCTTTCTTTTTGCAGTTGATATCCAATTTCAAAGCCTTGTGATCAGAGAATATGTTTGGTATGATTTGGTATGATTTCAATCTTCTTAAATTTGCTGAGGTTAGTTTTATGTCAATATATGGTCTATCCCTGAGAATGTTCCATGTGCACTAGAAAAAAAACGTATAGTCTGATATTTTAGGATGAAGTGCTCTATAAATGTCAGTTATGTCCATTTCATCTAATGTGTGTTTTAGGGCTGCTATTTATTTGTTTATTTTCTGTTTGGATGATCTATCCATAGCTGTCAATAATGTTATTAGGATCCCTACTATAATTCTGTTTTGGTCAATTTCACCCTTTAGTTCTGTTAGTAGTTGCTTGGTATATTTAGATGCTCCCTAATTGGGGGCATAAATATTGATTACTGTTATGTCTTCTTATTGTACAGTCCCCTTTATCATTATGAAATGTCCATCTTTGTCCCTTGTTACCTTTGTTATCCTGAAGTCTATTTCATTTGATATCGGTATGGTTATACCTGATTTTCTCTGGATACCATTTGCTTGGAGTGTCAGTTTCCACCCTTTCACTTTGAGTCTATGCTTGGCCTTGTAGCTGAGATGTGTTTCTTGGAGACAACTTGTGGTTGGGTTTAGTTTTTTGATCCAATCTATTACTTTGTGCCTTTTTATTGATGAGTTCAGTCCATTTACATTTAGGATGATTATTGATATGTGAGGATGTCCTGTCATTCTATCTTTAGTTTTCTGGTAAGACTGTGTCTCCATTGTTTCTTTGCCTTTTTATTGTTGTCTATTATTTCTGTGTGGTGGTTTTCTATGATTTTTCTGTCTGTTTCTTCTTTTATTACATTATAGATTTCAATTCTGGATTTTTTTTGAGGGGTTACCATTAAGTTTATGTAAAAGCAAGTTTTATATTTAGAGTATTCCATTTTCTTCAGCATGCTTACTTTCTCCATTCCTATATTCCGGTTCAGGCCTTTGTTCTCCCCCCTTTTATGTTTTGGTTGCCACAAATTATCCCTATTGATGCTGGTCAAATAGTCTCCTTCAGTATTTCTTGTAGTGCAGGTCATGTGTGAGAAAATTCCCTCAGCTTCTGTACGTCTTGAAAGGTCTTTATTCTTCCTTCATATCTAAAGGCTATCTTTGCTGGATATATTATTCTTGGCTCATAATTTCTCTCTTTCAATAGTTTGAATATTTGGTTCCACTCCCTCCTGGCTTGTAGAGTTTCTGCTGAGAAATCTAATGATAATCTAATGGGCTTTCCTTTGTAGGATACCGTCTTCTTTTCCCTGGCTGCCTTGAGGATTCTTTCTTTGTTACTGATTTTTGACAGCTTCAATACAATGTGCCTTGGAGAGGGCCTGTTGGGATTGAGGTAATTAGGTGTTCTATTTGCTTCTTGGATTCGAGGATCCAGTTCTGTCCACAAGTTTGGGAAGTTCTCATCCATTCTTTGTTTGAATATACTCTCTGTTCCCTTCTCTTTCCTCTCCTTCTGGTATGCCCATTATTCTTATATTGCTCTTTCTGAAGGAGTCAGAAAGTTCTTGTAGAGTTCTTTCATTTATTTTAAGTCTCAAGTTTCTCTCTTCTTCCATCCGTGTCATTTCCAGATTTCTATCTTTGATGTCACTGATTCTTTCCTCCATCTGGTCAACTCTACTACCTAAGCTGGCTATTTCATTCTTCATTTCTTTCGTTGAGTTCTTAATCTCCAGAAATTCTATTTAGTTCTCTTTTAAAATTTCAATCTCTTTGGTAAAATGTTCATGTTGTTCTTTGATTGTGTTTCTGAGTTCATTAAACTGCCTTTCTGTGTTTTCTTGCATCTCATTGAGTTTTTTCAGAACTGCAATCTTGAATTCTCTGTCATTTAAGTCACATATTTCCATATCTTTAAGTTCATTTTCTGGAGACTTTTCATTTTCTTTCTGAGCTGTCTTGTTGCCTTGGTTATTCATGGCAATTAATGATTTATTATTTCTCTTCCTAGACATCTACAGGAGTGGGTTCTGCAACAGGTTGATAGGAAGAGGTCTTTCTTTTGTTTCCCAGTAGGCGTTGGTAGAATGTTTTATTTTCTCTCCGACTGCAGCCTTTTATTCTCTCTCACACTGTAGTGTTATGTTTTCTCTGCACTATTCCAGCTTCTCACACAATGGGGGGATTCCCTGGAAGGCAGGCTTCTCCTCTGTGAACACTTGGCCTTGGTCATACGGCGCTGCCTCTGTGGGAGGATGTGGAGAGCTTTGAAGTTCCAAAGCTCTTCCTGCACCAGATTCAGAGCCCCTGTGTCAGCAGCTCTGTTTACTCCTGCAGGGATCTGCCCAGATAACTGGGGACAGGGGTGGGGTGGGTTGTGAGAGGTGGCCCAAAGCAATGGCAGCAACCACCACCACAGCCAGTCCTGCTTCCACAGCTCCCTCCCCTTTGCCGGAACTAGTTGTGCTACGTGTCTGTGGACCACAATTCTCAGAACGGCAAATATTCTGTTCTTTTGATCTGACACGGCTACTGTTCCGCTTCTAGCACCAGACAGGTGGGGGCAGGGCGAGCTCTGGGAGGGGAGGGAGGGGGCGGCTAGTCTCAGTGCCTAAGGCTTCGTTCTCTGCTCGGCAGTGAGGACTTAAACCACCGTTTTCAGCCTTCTTCCCTCAGTCTTTTCTCCGAGGTCTCTGCCATGAGCGTTGGGTTCAGCCGTGTTATATGCTGTCCCCTCAGCCCTGTGGGCCATAAGCGGAGCCCTAGCAGTCCGAGTTCTTCCCTCTCCCGCAGCTGCGGTAGTTCCGGGAAGCAGCGAGCTCGGAGCACTGAGCTACGTCTGTGTCCTGTGCCTGCGCGGCTCCGTCTCCACACTTCTCCTTTCCCTCCTCCTCCTTCGCACAGTTTGCCCACCTTTAGGTGATTTCTGTAGTGTGCCTCTTAGTCTTGCCTGTCTGCTGCTCAGGGGGTCCTTCGTGGAGTTATAGTTGTTCAATTTGTAGTAAATTCCAGGGTAGAGTTCAAAAGGCTCACCTCACACCGCCATTTTTATGACGTCACTCTCCCAGATTTTTAATTTAGGGAAATATGTGAATGATGGTAGCATCTACCAAGAAAGAAAATTTAGTAATAAAAATAAATTTGAAAGAACAGGAAACCATGTCAAGATGAATGCTTTCGATACACACATAATTGTCCATCGAGAGGGACCTCTTGGTGATCAGCAGTGCCTGTAGTTGCCCCCACAGCTCCAGAGAGTCTTCATCTGAGATCTGCATCCCATCCCCCACTGCATCAAACCTGGAGATCTTTCTTACCCATTAAGTGGTGAGAATGTGGAAAAGCAGAAGTCAAGTCTTCTCATAGAGCCAACTGCACTTTTCCCCCTTTCTGAGAGCTGACCTAGAATATTCTGAACAGAGTCTGGGACAAGGTAGCAGTTCTGGCCCTTTCTCTTGTATTCAACTGGAACGGAGCAAGAGGCCTGTTCATCTTCTGACAGATCATAATAACCACACCAGAAACTATGAAGGAGATGGTCAGACATGAAGGCTGAGCTCAGGAAAGCTTCCTTTCAGGAGCTCTAAGACTAGACATAGTGCCATATAAAGGGTTATAGTGGCTCAGGAATCATTCATTATTGGTTAATATAAGACAACAGTGAAAGGAACAGTGTCTTCCTTTGGACAGCATATCAGTGTAGGCTAGGTTATGCAGTGGGAACAGATGACTCTAAAACATCAATGGCTTAGAACATTCACAAGTTAAAAAAAAAAAAAATGGAAGAAACAAACATGGAAATATCCCAAAAGACTGTTTCTCACTTGTGCTACATGTCCCTGGAAAGTTCTACTGTATATGCTGAGTTAGAGCACTGGAGCTTTGGGCATCTTACACCAACAATTAAATATTATGTGGTCCCATCCAACCACTAGGATCCAAAAAGTACAATTCCTCCATGCGTACAGAAAACAGTGTGAAATATTTGGTGAGCAGCATTAACAGGAACAACTACCCACTTCAGAAGAGCTCACCATTTCCCCCTTACCTATATCATCTGGGATATGAACAGGAAAAGAGGCACTCACAACTTGGAAATGTGAAAAGCAGGACAGGATGTCATGAGTAAGTTGTGAGTTCAGTCTTAAATTAAAAGAATAACAATGATAGCAATGACATTTCACAGAGCTCTTCCTCTAAAGTGATGCACCTTATTTTAACTTCCAAATGATCCTGTGTACGTATATTATAACCCCCACTTTAAAACTGAAGAAACTGAGGCTCAGAGAGATTAATAACTTGACCAGCAGGTCGACCTGACCTCAAAGCACCAGAGACACTGTATATGGAGCTGGAATATACTGTTCCCAGGGTCTTTTAATTTTTATCCTTCAGTTCTATAATATCACTCAAATTCTAAATTCTAATTCTACACAAAGGCCTTAACGAAGCTGAGTAGACATGTTTGGCTGACTTACAAATCTATTCAATTAAAAGCACTTGTGGGTGTGAACTGAACACAGACATATAAAATGACTATCTATTTCACACTTTCAACTGCTTGCAAAAGGTAGATATCTACACACACACGTATATATATACACATATTTATGTGTGTGTGTGTGTGTGTGTGTGTATATATATATGTATATGTATGTATGTATATATATATATGAAATCGATCTGTGTGTGATTAAGCTCCTTGGAAACCTTGAAAATCCAAGAGCAAATTTGTACAAAGTGTTCAACTACGATGATGTGACTATTAATATGCTATGTTGTTATTCTACTTTTGTTTTTTGAAAGTTGTCCTTGTGCCAACTTTCCCTCTTTAGATGACAAAATGGCAGTCCAGGGTTCCTGAATATTTATTTAGCACTGGAGCAGAAACTTTGTTGGGGAAGTGTGACCCTGACAGGACTCCAGTCCTCCCAGTGCTGGCGGTGACCTCTCTAACCTTTGACCCTTGTTTCATGAGTCCTGTTGGGTTGAGGACACAGCGGGCAGCTGCTGGTGGCCTCCTGACAGCATCCCAGAAGCTACACTACTGACACCATTCATCCCTCTGATTGGCCAAATAAATCACATCATCTCTCCTTACTCCTCCTCCTCTCCCTTGGCAGCATCCTTAGCAGGGTAAACAGTGCCATTTCAGCAATTTTAAAGGTGACTTCCAATAAAATATGTATGCAGATTTACTTCAGGGCTGGGAGGCTGAGCTATAAATTTATACCAGGTCAACCATGGAAAGGCCTTCGATTAAAAAAGAAGAAAGAAAATACAGAAAGTCAACTTTCCATCAGCATTTATCTTTGGATGGAAATGTCATTTGGGCTTTTTTCTTTTTTTTTTTGTTGTTTTGTTTTGTTTTGTTTTCCTTTTTTTTTTTAATGGAAGGTGTTTCTCTCCTCTTTTTTAATGCAAAAGGAAAAATAGTGCCCATGAAGAGCAACCGACTGGAGCATTTCAATAGCCTGGAAATAAAGAGAAATCCTCCGTGTTGCAAACCATGGCTTCAGATGGACCCCTACTGTGCTTTGGGCTGCCAACGCATGCCTGGCAGCCTTCGCCCCTCGGGTGCAATTGGAAGCACTGCCATTGGTGCTCCCAACCCCTCATTTATGAGAACTGAGGGATTAGCAGAGCCTGAGACAGAAACCCCACTGAGCCTCTGGCATCAGGGCACTTCGAACGCTTTCTTCTCTTTCTTTCAAAACCTGGGTATCCATCTCTTTCAAGGAACACTGTCCTCCATCCCCATAAATGGGTAACCTTTGGGCTCTGCCAAACAAGGACTGCAGATTGCTTTGTACTTTTTATTTGCCAAGAATTTATTGGAGCCCATAAAATAAATTTCTGTGGCTGGGAAACTGTACCCTTTTTGTTTGTTGGTATTGTTGTTTCTAATCTAGGCTGCAGTCCAAAAATTTGTAGCATGAGTGAACTGTTATGCTCTGCTTTCTAGTTTTATTTGGCCTGGAAAAAGCAAACAAATGGCAGTGCTTAGTATAACATTGTATATTAGAGGTTGCTGGTGTTTGGTATTTGCCTTATCATCTTCAAAATAAAATCTTAAAAAGAGGCAATGCTAAAACATTAATTCCATGACGTATAAAGCAGTTCTTTGCCAAGTAGCAAAAGCATTAATACAATCAAATTTATCTTTGTAACAACACTATATCTGGGTAAACAGAAGATATGCTTGTCCCGTTTTCTAGATGGGTATGCTTACTGGGTCCAGGACCCATCCATCCAAGGTCACACGCTGCAGGGTCACAAAATCAGCCTGCGGCAGATCAGTTTCCATCGCTGCCCGAGGCCTCGCCCTAGGTGCTCTCTCCCTGCCTTATAGGATGTTGGAGATCAATTTAATTTTGAAACATAATACTTCATGTGAAAGCCACTATAGGCAAAATCTGTGACCACGCCCTATTCATTTTACAACTATTAAAATGCATCCGTGATACCACTGAGTGGTCCATATTTACCAGAGCTTTTGTTTTCATCCAGAAGAGGAATTAAATAATAGAGGAAGAGGATAAAAAAAAAAAGACACATAGAACTACAATGACAGGCCATGCTTATTTCTGTCACATAGCATGTTCTTTTGAAGATTTAATTCATCTGGAAACTATGGCATGAGTTCGTGCTATTTCAACTGGGGAAGGGAATAGAGAATTGCATGTGTCGGAGTCTTGTGGTGGCTCAAAAGATACACGATAAAAGTAACATAGCAACCATGTCCCTTCTCTCCTTTCATGCCCGAACTCTTTCAAGTAACCTGACCCTGTCATTCTTGGGGGATAATACACTTTGCGGGATGTTGGGAGGACAGGCCAGTGGAGACAGAGGACGATGCTGCGGACGGTGTCGTGCTGAGCTCCGTCGTCACACCTGGCACAGTCTGTGTGATCGTGGGTGTGTGGTGCCTGCGGGGGTCCTTGCTGAGTGGAGAGAGCACCGGTCATGGCAGGAAAGTAACAGAACCAGGGAGGCGCATGAGCAAAGCCGTTTCTTTCCTTGAATGGAGCTTCAGGCTTCCTTGTTTTTGTTTTGTTTTGTTTTGTTTTGTTTGAATCCTTCTTATCATGGCATCCTTTAAACTACCTAAGCATGGAATTAGCCTGGCAATCCGATTGTAGTGTATTGTATTGTATTGTATTGTATTGTATTGTATTGTATTGTATTGTATTGTATTCTCTGCTACTTGCGCACGTATATTAGGCACAGAGAGTGGATCACATTTCCGTGGGCTTTTTTAAGTCAGCAAATGCTTGACACTTTCCTGACTTCCCCACTGAGTCATCTGTTCCTCGCTAGGATCAGAAGAAAAGCACCGTCATGCACAGTGACGAGGAACACTAGTTGATGGGGTCACATCCTATCCCTGGCAGATGTTCCCACATGGTCACCTAAAATCGTGGAGGTTCATGGGAGGAAGTTTCCACAGCAGATAGAAAGGTAATGAGAGGGCAGGAATGAGCAAGAGGTAGGCCTCCTCCAAAGAAGCAGCAACTGGATCAACCTCAAGTGCACTATAAATACTACAATGAGAGAGAATTCGAGAATTTCCAACAGAAATGCAAGACTGCTTCCTTTCTGAGCACTTGGCAGGAAGGATCCTGAGCTCCTGAGGGGCAGGAAAGTTATTCACGCACAGAATTCTTAATCTTTGGAATTCCCCATTTCAGTGTAACTCAAATTTCTCCAACTCTTTCTTTCTTTCATGTTATTCTCTGGCATCTCTGGAACCTAGAGTCAAGTCAGCTTGGAGGGCAACCATTGTGTTCCCCAACGAGGTTGCAAATCCTTTCATTTTCTAATAAGATAACAGCTCTATTTGCTTCTTTTTAAAGTGACCGCTGAAGCAGAAAGAGCGTGCGTGTGTCTTTTACTAAGGACATCCATATCCCAGCTGCAGAGCCCCCAACCCAGCCTCTGCCCCTTCCCTTCATCCTGCGGCTTCTCATTGTATCACAGAGGTGAAAAAGTAAACAGATCCAGACATTTGGACAAAGACCCCAAAGCAGCTCTGTTTTCTGTTAGCCTCCTCAGACCTCCTCTTTGCCTCAGGCGTGGGCCTTGCAAGCTGACATTGTGATCCGGACACAGGCAGGGAGCCACGAGAACACACGGGCAGGGCATAGCTGACCAGGCACTGAGGGGGCCCCGGGAGGCACGAGTCCAAGCCTGCACCGGCAACACATCTGTCCGCCTGCAGGAGTCCCGCTCCAGGTTACAGGCTCTGCCAATTCCATACTCGCACGATTATATAAACAATAGCTTCTCTAGGCAGAGAAAGGGTGCTGGATCTGAAAGAGAATGCTGTTTATTTCTGATGATTGTCCTGGAAGCTGGACATAGCTTTATTTCACAGCGTAATGTGTTAGGCTTAGAGTATAGCCGCAATTTTCCTTCTTCCAAGATCTTAAAGACCTTTGTAATTTCATTAATCCTCATGAGTGAATGCTCTAAAGTATTGACTTCTGTGCAAGTGTTCTCACGCTTTGACTCAACAATCCCAAATATAAGAATTTTTTGTGAGGGAATAATGCAAATGGAGGAAATGTGTGTGTAAATATGCATATATACAGAGAGTACCAATCAAATGTATATGCATTTTAAGGAAGGAAAACACTGTATTAAAATTGTAATCCTCAATATATATTGACAGCAAAAGATGAATACAAGTCACGTTTGACTTCTGCAATTACAAGAGGTGCTCAAAGTAGTTCCATCAGCATCCAGACACTTCTGATTACGGTGAACATTGCTTGGTAGACCTCTGTGGCGAGCGTGTACACTGTTCCAGCACCGCAGCAGAAGCAGCAGGACGTGTTGCTGAGCGAGGCCTCCCGGGTCTTCCCTTGTGCACATCACACCCAGTGCCACGCATCTCACACTTACAAGAATGCGTGCAGTTGTTAGGTATGTTGGAGATTCTGTTGCAGACTCACGCCTCTATTGTCATCAAACTTGTACAACGATCTCGAATTTCAAATCCCACTTCAAAATGGTCTCGTGCTCCTTGAACGACAACCGTGCTTCTGCCATTTTCTTTGACTGTCCTGCCTGTGGCATGGTGACACTAGCAATCATTTGATTGACACCATCTTTGAGCAAACATCATACTATACATTGCTACTGTAATTCAATTGAACTTTGAAAAGTGATAGATTAACACATCTTACAACGTGTATACATTTTTTTGGCGCCCGGGTATATATACATATATATATACATATACATAAATTTATACAAAACATTATATATCTAGGAACATATAAACATTCAGAGGTGTTCCTTGTAGTGTCATCTTAAGATTAGAAACAGCCTGAATGCCCTCTATTAGAAAAACATTCACTGAACTACACTAAAGCCTCTCAGTTGAATACCGCTTAGGCATGACAAGTAATACATTTGAAGCTGTAGTAGACTTGAAAATGTTCATGATGTGGTAAGTTTTTAAAATGAAAAATGCAAAATTGTTTTTATACTATGGATAGACTTGTGTAAAAATAATAAGTGCGTAAGGACAAGACCTGAAAGGAAATAGCAAAAAAGTGGAGGCAAAATCTTTACTTACAAGAGTGAGAAACTTGAGAAGTATATATACCGCTTTTTCTGAAGTGTTTATTTAATGTTATTATGATGTTGTTTGAGTAACAAAAGAGCAACTTGAAAAGGATAGTTTCCCACTTTACATGGCAACTGCTTCGTACATTGTCTTTAGTGGGAAATGTCAGGTACACACTCCAGGGTGCTCTGACAGTCTGACTTTTTCAAAGGTATAAAATTTGGAAGGTTTTGGGTAAATGAATCCTGCAGAGAGAATATGTGTCCCATAAACTCTACTGGAGACATATCTGAGCTCTGCCTTGATTTAAAAAGAATTGATTCTGCCCATACCCCAACCTTCTTCCCCAAAATGACAAGACCCCTTTGGGATGCTAGGCCCATAGGCAGTCTTCCCCTACCCCCACTGCCTTCCCCACCTGAGTCTGAACCTCTTGGTTGTAGGACAGTCAGGATGCTCCTATGAGGGCGTAAATTTGATGTTTCCAAGTTAATGTGTAACTAAGCAATCAAAGCACAAGTGGTTACTGAGCATCTGAAATGTCAAAGGCACCTTGTGAAATATGTATGGTGCTACCCCCTAAGAAACAAGCATTAGCTATGCATTATCACATTCAATCCGTAACGCAGTCCCCTAAGACACATTCCATGAATAGCCCCATATTACAGATGAAGGATGTGAGACTTGAAGATTAATCAGCTGTTACATGGAATGGGAATTAAGTAGCCTGTGGCTCCAAGGCCGTGCTCTAAGAGACCTACACTCTCTTCCTTTCTGAGTGTTCATCCAGGTAGTTTTTCACTTTTTACATCAAAGCCCATGAGGCTCTCCCTGAATAAGCCAGTGATTTCCTTGAGCTTGCAGATGTGTAACATGAATCGTGAACTGGGGACCCAGATCCTTTGGGCATGGAGGTGATCTGTATCCAGGATAGACAACTCCTGCAGGATAATTAGAGAGAAAACACGCAGAGAACAACAAGCTGGCAGAAAGCAGAATAATAGCTCGATGCAGGGGTATGTGTTTCACCCAAAATATATAGGCCATGGACTCACCCACATAAAAAGTGACGCCCAAGGCCATGGAGATTGGAGGTGGAAGACAGGTAGGCACCTACTTACCCAGAGATCGAAAAGACAGCTACAAATAATAACTCAATTTGGACCAAGGGAGCCACCTTGAGCTAAGAATCACCAATAAGAACCACCGTCCGGAGGCTTAGGGCCTTAAGGAAGGGCTAGAAGCGCCTTCCGACAAAAAGTTTGTGGGCCACAACCCGTGAGGGACTTGGTCAGGATTTGAAGCGTTGGCAAAGCTCCCTCAGTAGCTTGAGTCTACACTGCAGCTTCTGCCAGGTGCAAGGTTTGGACTTCTAAAACCTTCACAACCAGGGTTAGAGCTGGCCCTGTACTTGAGCCAACACTATATTTTGGACTTTGGAATAAAAGAAGGACTGTAAAATAGGAAGAGACAGAGAAGGCAAGAACATGGGAACAGCAGTTTTGATAGAGAGGGTTGTCCTTTGAGTGGAAACAATGAACGGGAAAATGAAAATGACGCAGTGATGGCCTTGGATGCTAGACCTTTGCCCTGGGTCCCTGTGGACCAGGTTTGTGCAGGGTGGTGTGGTGAACAAATCATGGGCCCTGGAGCCACGAGAGACTGAGTTCAGGTCCTGAGTCTCCCACTTCCTAGTAGTGTGACCTTAGCAAAGTCACTCTGAGTCTCTGAACCTGCATTTCCTCATCTGTAGAATGAAACCAGCCATACTTACCTCTGAGAGTTGTTGTGAGGTATGAATAGCATAAAGTACATGAAATACCCAAAATATAACTACTCAACAAATTTAGGTCTCTTCCTCTCTTTCCTTCTGAGAGTCGCCCGCATTAAGCAGGAGACCCATTGGACCAGTCAGAATAGCATTATGTTTCAACTATAGTGTTCAAAAGCCCAAGGTAACAGAATTCTCCAATTCTGTTTCTCAGAAAACATTGAAGGAGATTAAAATACTAAATGTTCTTTTTTATCCTCTTTACTTCCCTCCCACCTAGTGGTGTGCTGAATTTCTCCAGCCAGTTGACGTCACATTGATAGCTGCATTCACCCATGATGGGAGTGTTTACACCATGGAACTTGGCAAACACTACAGATCAGGGCCCTTTTTGGTTTCCAGAGAGCTGGGTTATCAGCACACCACAACTCCAACCTCACAGCTACTCCAAAGCCATTCTCCTTAACTCTCAACTCTCCCACTCACCTCCCACCACCACCCCGAAGAAACTTCTCTACTCACAAGCTTCACAGCTTCCTTCCTGCTCCCCTCCCCTCCTTCTGCCTCAGACTTGAACATGTAGACCTACTGTGCTTCTCTCCCGATGTAGCAGACAGAAGAGAACCGGGACAGAGGCAGGACTGTCTTTGGTGGAATAGGAGAGAGTTGCTGTCAGACTGCTGCTAACTCCCGGAGTAATATACTCATCCCCCCAGAAGCGTTTGACAAGGACACTAACCATTGTTACTCTGTACAAACTTGTCCCATTTTCCCAAACTAGGGCTAAAGGGCACTCCACTCTGGAGCCCAGCCAAGAGTTTTCCGCCTTAAAAAATATATATATCCAAGGAAGCAACTTATTTATTTTGTGAATGAGGCTTGTTGAGTCCACCTTTACATTCACCTCAGGGGCCGTGTCTCCTTGGCCACTGCCTCAGATGGTACCTGGCATCGGTGGTTCCTGCCTGTGTTTCTTGGAGGGCCTAACCAGACATGATTTTACCAACTCCCACCACTGCTCCACCAGGGCTCGTCTGTGGCATGAATGACCCATTACACTATATAATAATAAACTCAAGAGGTTAAAACCCACGAGGAGGAGGAACACCAAACAGAGGTTAACTAACAAATAGTTTGCCTGAGGATGTCGGTAGTAGTTTGCTTTTTCACAGTCAGGCCAAACCAACAAGACCATCCAATTGCAAGGGGTGTCTGCCATGTGTTTCTCTCCTGAGGAAGTCCCTGAGAAAGCTGGTCTCCTAGATTTTATTTCTGTCCTCCCTTTTGTATATACCTTGCAATTGGCAAGTGTCCCCGAGCAAGATAGCACTGACAGCTGTCGTTTGGCATTGAGATTTTTGTAATTATTAGTAAAAATCCAGAACATGAGCTTCTCAGAGCCACCGTGGGAGCAAAGAATCTCCTAAGTCCTTCTAAAAGATTTATTTTTTCCTCAAATTATATAGTAAGGCAAATATATTTAATCCACAGGGATGGCCTTAGGCAGAGGAAGGGCAGGAAAGCAGCATTTACTTGGCACTCACTGTATGACAAGCACTGTTTTAGGCACAGTACCTCATTTCAGCCTCACAGCAAACTTGATGAGACAAGTAAAGAGTTAACGGGAGTAGGCCTGTGAGCTAGCAGGATGGGACAGGCAAAGAGTTAACAGGAATGAGCTTAAACATTAACCGCTTGGCTCTAACTCCCCTGGCTAACACTGCACCTACAAGCTGACAAGCACCTTACCTCCATCCTAGGTGAGAACAGAACAGTTCCCAATCGCAGCGGCAACCCCCTGCACACTAACAAACACCCATCACATGTGGGAACAGAGCAGTTCCCAATCACAACAGTAAGCTGATATCTATCATAGATGGGAACAGGACAGTTCCCAGGAGAAGACAGTTGTAACGGCAGCACCCTGCAAGCTGACAAGCACCCTACATCCTGCATGGAAAAATATCAAACCCCAGCACCCCTTCTCATCGGTGCAGCTGTCCCCCATCGGACTCTGCCCTGGCACAACTCCATTTGCCAGCATCTCTCTCTTCCCCCTCTGTCTCTGCAGCTGTCCCTGTTGGGCTCTGTCCTGGCAAAACTTCCCTTTCCTAGAATTGTCTCTCTTTGACTTTCAATAAATCTTTGCTTACTCTTGTAGAGTCTCATAAATTCTTTTTACATTCTGTGAACAACCAGGGGTTAATTCTACACCAAGACAAAACTGGCAAGGGAAATAGTATTCTAGAAGAAAAACACACTCCTGTGTGTCTCTCCTTTACTCTCACACTACTCTACAACACTACTTCACTTCTGAGACCTGACGTGTGGGTTTTCTACTCATCAGACAATTTTGCAGTTCTAGCTGGGTGTCCTACAAATTAATTCAATTCTGATACTATCTTCCTGGAGTTAGCATCAGTCAGATCTCACAGGTAAAGAAGGGCTCAGTCCCACAAGACTGCCCCTACTCCACTTCAAACACCCGCCATAAGTCCAGGTTCTTACCTGTGCGTTGTCTGTAAATCGGAGGTTCCCAAGATCCCCACCTTGGGTTCAATTAATTTGTTAGAGTAGCACACGTAACTCAGGAAAACAGCTTATCTACTAGATTATCTGCTTATTATTAAAAGGATACAACTCAAGAGCAGCCAGATGGAGGAGATGCATACAGCAAGGTGTGGGGAAAGGGACGCGGAACTTCTACTCCTATGTTCTCTTTAGCACAATATTCTCCCAGCACCTCCGCATGTTCACCAGCCCAGAGCTCTCTTAACCTGCCCTTTTGGGTTTTTATGGAGGTTTTGTTACATAGGTGTGATTGATTAAATAGTTGGCCATTAGTGCTTGAATTCAGTGTCCAGCCCCCATCCCTTCCCCAGCAGTTGGGGAGCAGTGTTGAAAGTTCCAACCCTCTCATCACTTGGTTGATTTCCCTAGCAACTAGCCCCCTCCTTAAGGGCTTTCCAAAAATCACCTCATTAACATAAACTCTGGTGTGGTTGAAAGGGGCTTCTTATGAATAACAAAAGACAGATGCTCTTTCCACTTTTATTGCTCTTGTCACAGGAAATTCCTTAGGAAACCATAGGAAAAAAGGGGTTTTGGAAGCTCTGTACCAGAACTGGGAACAAAAACCAAATATGGACTTCTTGTTGTAAGTCACAGTATCACAACTATTACAATCCCCATTTTACACATGAACAAAACAAGGCTCAAAGACATGAAATAATTGCCCATGAGCTCCCAACTGGTTGGTTAGTGGTTAAGCCAGGATTTTCACCTCAGGCCATCTGACATAGAGCCCATGCTCTTCCCACGAAGGTGTGCTATGCTGCCTGTGTGAGAGTTCATCACCTAGTAAGAGGGCCTGGCCAGGTAGAGCCTAAAATGGAGAAAAAGCTGGCCTTAGCGGGGAGTCAAAATCTATGTGAACCAGGACGTCTGCTCCCGCTATTAATGGGTACCTTGTAGCAGAACAAAACTCATGGAAAGAACAACCTGACCTGAGCTGGATAAAATTCCACTCCTAGGTATATACCCAAATGACTGGAAACCAAGAACTCAAACAGACCAGTGTTCCTAGCAGCATTGTTTACAATAGCAAAAAGGTGAAAACAACTCCAGAAGCCATCAGCAGGTGAAAGGATAAACAAAATGTGGTAAGCACAGTCAACGAAATATTATTCAGCTATAAGAAAGGAATAAATTTCCAGTACATGCCACAGCATGGATAAACTTTGAAAACATGATGCTAAGTGAAATAAGCCAGACACAAAAGAACAAATATTATATGATTCCACTGGTATGAACTACTTAGGATAGGCAAATTCTTCGAGACAGAAAGTAGAATAGAGGTTACCAGGGGCTGGAGAGAGTAAGACATAAAAAGAGTTATTGATTAATGATCACAGAGATGGGGAATGATGAAAAAATTCTGGAAATAGATGATGGTAATAGTAACACAACATTGTGAATATACTTAATGCCACTGAATGGTTACACTTAAACACAGTTAAAATAGTGAATTTTATTTCATGTGTATTTTGCTGCAGTAAAAGCTTTTTTTAAAGATTAAACAGAAAAAAAAGTGATTTTAAAAATATCTCAAAATCTTAATGGGGTCTTCTCTGGGGGTCTCTCTCTCTCTCTCTCTCTCTCTCTATCTATCTATCTAGCTCTATCTCTATCTCTATCTCTCTCTCTCTCTTTCCCCTCCTCCAGACCCACTTATTGGTGTTCTCTAATTTTCTTTATTGCATATATATTCCATATTAAAAAAAAAAAAAAAAACAACTAAATTTTACTTTTCAAAAGAAAGGAAGGCACAAAACCAATATACCGTGTTTCCCCGAAAATAAGACCGGGTCTTATATTAAATTTTGCTCCAAAAGTCGCATTAGGACTTATGTTCAGGGGATGTCATCCTGAAAAATCATGCTAGGGCTTATTTTCCAGTTAGGTCTTATTTCCGATTAGTAAAATTTTAAAAATCTATGCTTTATCTATTGGACAGAGGACCTTGGGGGTGCAGAGGACATTGTCTGGATTTTACTAGGCCTGGCAACAACCTCGCAACTGTCTTGTTTAGAGGGCTTATAAAATATGGCCGTGTATCATCTTGCCCTAGGAAACCTCTCCTGGAAGGGGCGCCATGGTTCTGATCGTTCTGCGGAACTTTAGATTAGATCAGTGCTGCAGCCCCACACAGGGCAAGACATCCACAGCCTCCAACTTCAAAGAGGCACTTCTCCCTTGGAATGCAGCTGCCCAGCTGGCCTGGCGGACTCTGCAGAGATGAGAAGAGTCAGACAGAAACCCTCCAGTAGCAAGGAGGAGGGATGGAAACACCAGCGAGTTTCTTCCCAGGACTTCCTCTTTCATAGCACTGCCAACACCTCATGGCAAGTCTTCTCCCCTTTTACTTTCTGCCCTTGATCTTTTAGAAAGACTAAGTTAAATCAGGGAACGCAGAGAAGCTTGTCTTGGTAAACCAGTGTCTGCTGCCCTTCCCTTTGTTTGTGAGAGAGAAGGCACAAACAGTATTGTAGCCATGTCTCTCAAACTTGGAACCAAAGTTGTAGAAATGGCCCCTGCCTTGGAATTAGATCATCAGGCAAGTACCTGGGTCACTGCTAGTTTGCCTGGGATTTTGCCCCGATCTGGTTTGACTGAGGAACCAACTGAACCACTAGGGGAGGGAAATGGTGTGATGAGCTCCCATCAAATCTGTCACATATGCTGATGGCGCTCGCGTGTTTCAAGAAGACAGGTGGAAACCATAAGTCAGAGAGACGTGCATCCATAATTTGAAATTCTCTTAACTGTTAAGGGGCACATATGTGTGTCTTCTAAATAAGGTGCTGAGGATAAAAGTTGCCATGTCTTTTGGGATTGTGTCCCGAAGGTTAAATCTGGATGTAGGTCAGTCATCCAGTATGGCCCCAGAGAACACGCACCAAGGTGAAAAACTTCTCCTATATCTGAGAAAACTCATGGCCACACCCTGGAATTTCATTCTTTTGTTTTCAACCTCTGAGGTGCTGGGATTTCAGAATTGCACTAAGAGTTGGGACACAGAAAATGTTAACACTGAACTCTAATTTTCCCTGTGTTTTTCTCCTTTGCAATATCCAACTCCCTACTGCCGTGACCTATACATATACAATGTATGTAGAAGTTTATTCTCTAGTGATTCTGAAATGGGGACTTTGGGGTTCTGGGACCCAGTGGTGTGCTAGAGAGCCATGAGGGCTAACAAGAGCCAAGTGTACACATCTCTTCCCAACTCTTCACACATTCACATCACGTTTGGTAGCTTGAAATCAGCCAAGAGAGGGTATTTACACATAGAAATTAGCAAAAACTAGAAATCTGGGTTTTTGTTTTTGGAGAACAAGTGTAAAGCTCAAACTAAAAATAGAAAGATTAAGTTTAAATCAGCTTATTGATGGTAGGAACCTCAAACCAACCTTGTTCCCTTTCCCAGCCCCAGAATACAGCAACCAGACTTTCACTACCAGGCAGGCGATTAGATTATCTCTGGAAAGCAAAATGATCCCAGAGATAAAGACCTATAGTTACTATCATTCGAGGTCCCTTAACAAACAAAACAGCTGATATATCACTCATGATCAGTAAGTCCCACAAGACTTTCAAGTAGGTCTTTTTAATTCCTTGTTTTAATTATGAATTTTCATCCAACTTTTATTAGAGATTTGTGGAAAACCCCCAACATGAATGGAATAAAAACATTTAAAAAGATAGAGGAAACACATAATTAGGAAAACAAAGAAATACTCACAAAAATAGATGCTCTTGCAACCGTAGAATAGAACAGTAGGTTGCTGTATCAGTTATCTTTTACTGCATGATACATCACCACAAATTTCGCAGCTTAAAACAACATCTATTATTTCGGTTTCCACGGGTCAAAACTCCAGGTATGGCTTAGCTGGGTGTTCTGCTGGGGTCTCAACAGGCTGCAGTCAAGGTGTCAGCTGAGCTCTGATCCTTTATAAAGCTCGAGGTTCTCTTACAAGCTCATGTGGTTGTTGGCAGGATTCAGTTTCTTGTGGTTTTAAGAAGTCGTAGGTCCCTGTTTGATTGCTGGCTGTCAGCAGGGGGCCG
Organism: Rhinolophus sinicus; assembly: GCF_036562045.2. Lineage (NCBI taxonomy): Eukaryota > Metazoa > Chordata > Mammalia > Chiroptera > Rhinolophidae > Rhinolophus > Rhinolophus sinicus. Next base: position 29,085,541 of record NC_133751.1, read on the forward strand.
CTCTCAGCTCCTAGTCCTTGCCAGGAGGCGGTCTTACAGGCCTTCCCACAAATGGCAGCTTCCTTCTTTGAGGCCACTGGGAGAATCTCTCACTCCACTCTGCTAAGACAGTCTTATATAACATAACGTAGTTCTGGGAGTTTGACTTCTACCTTTACAGTATGATGCGATCTAGGGGGTGACTATCTTACTGACTTCGTCATATTCTGGGGGGTTGGAGCAAGTCACAGGATCTGCTCCAATTCAAGGGTAGGAGATTATATTTGAGGGTGAATCATTGGGTCACCTTAGGATGTGTCTGCCACAAGTGTCATGGAAAAGGATCAGAGAACAAGAAAGAGCCTAACATTTTTAAGCCAAAATAAAAGCATTAACTAGAAGAGTTAGAAGGTAATGTTGAAGAAATCTCTCAGAAAAGAGAATAAAAAACATCAACAAAAAGAAATTTTAAATAGGAGACAAAGGATTGAAAAAACAAAGTTAGAAGACCAATTCAGGAGTCCCTATATTTGGCGAATAGAAAGTCCCAAAAGAGAGAAACAGAGGAAGGAAATGTAGCAAAGATCTAACATATAAACTCATCCCAGACCTGAAAAGTCTTTAGATTGAACGGTGCCACTGGTGCTCAGCACAATAAATGGAAGAGGGAGAGAAAAAAAGAGCCCTGTCAATGAGGCACACAGCCATGAAATTCCAGGACACTGGGAGTGAAAAGAAAGTCCTCATCGTTTTCAGAGAGAAAAAATAGATCAGATATGAAGGATCGAAAATAAGAAGATGTCATCAGACTTCTCAACAGCAATTCTGGAAGCTAAAGGAGAGTGGAGTAATGCCTTCCGAATCCTGAGGGAATTACTTTTAACATGAAATTTCAGGCCAGGCATACCAAATCTCAAGTGTGAGGGCGAGAAGAAGGTATTTTTTTTCCATATTTACGGGCAAAAAAAAAAAAAAAAATACTACTTCCCATGCATTCCTGATTAGGCCATATATTGAGAATTCCTTTTTGGTGAAACCAAAAAGGGAGGAAACCAAAAAAGAAGGGGACGTGGGCCACAAGAAATAGGGGATCCAAGTCCAAAGAAAGAGGTAGGGAGGCCTAGACATTGTAACAGGCTTACAGAGAAACATTCAAGGTTGGAAAGTAAGACAGAGGGTTATGGGAGAAAAGTTCCCATTAAAGAGAGAGAGCGACAGGATTAGAACAATTAGATTAGCTGATGTGATTAACTGTTTGGGAAATATTAGTGATGGGCAATTTGACAAATCTTTTGAAAATTTTGGAGTAGGGAGAATAGTAATACATACATGGACCTATGCATAAGTGAGGAGAGCAGGGGAAGGCAACTCGTAACTCCAGAAAAAAATAAATAGGTAACCTTGGAACACTCTGTAGCTCAATAGTAATATTTAGTCACAAATAATGTAAACACTGACTATTGATTTAACCACATCTATCAGAAATGGGAAAATTTGGAGGATTTGTTTTTCTTAGGTTTGGGGGGTATGTTATATTGCTTCATAACAGAAATAATGTTTAAAATTGGCCAAGCAAGCAATAGCATTATTAACATGCTAGTGAGAAATGTAGAGAGACTGTATATTCCCAAAGAAAAAAGTAGTGAAAAGAGTTGAAATGGGTTGCCTCTGGGAGGTGGAAATGAGGAATGGAAAGAGGATTGGTTTACTTTTCATACTGTTTGGTACAGCAAAAATCAGAAAGAGAGAAAAGAAAAACTATGTAAATGTATATTACTTTGGTTTACAAAATGTTTTTAGCTAGTATATCAGATTTCATCAAAATCTGTAAGAATCAAAGTTTTTCAGCCAGAATACACAAACAGGAAATGCTGAACAGTTAGAAACAGTCCCACTCTGTTTAGTGACTATAACAAAGACAAACCAAATTTATCTTCCTTTTGTTACAATTTCCACGCTGATTTTGACAAATTTCCCTGAGTGCCTATGCTCCACTACAAATTACTTATGTTTCTGAGTCACTCTTGTCTAGACTGCAAAAGTGGCCCCTGCTTAGTGTTTGGCGGATGGGAATTGTAGGTTCTGCTCAGATTTGTTTGTACAGCACTTCCTCCCTCGCGGGAAGTATGCATTATATGTGAATAAGGCTCTTCATAGCTCTGCATAATTATCGCATTTGGAACAATTCTTCTCTTCAAAGGTTGGGTTTTTTTCTTTTCTTTTCTTTTGGCTTCTTATATTTTGCAGCCACTGTCATCGTTATTTTGATGCTGTGGTTTAATAGCAGCTTCAAATGCAAATTTGACAACACAAGCTAAACATTATGGCTGGCAAACAAAGGAACTAAACTTCCATGACTGTTTTGAGGGGCTCCACCTGATCTGTAAAAGCAGGCATGTTCTAGTAGTAAGCCCAGCATACAACCTTGGCTTTTATATCATAAGCAGAGCCAGGATTTTCTGAAGACATTCTCCCAACCTGCACTCCAAAATGGAGTCTTAACTATTTCCTCTTACTCCATGTTTTATAATTCTAACTTTGCAGGTAGTTGAGATTCAGTCGGAGACTCTTTGTTTCCCATGAATCTGTTCCCTTCTATGGATCATTTATGCAAGGGTGATAAGCCAAATACATCACAAGGGGAACTGTCCAGGCAACGGCCCATCAGAGCAGGAGCAGAGCTGGAGCTCCTGGTTGGCACAAGCTTTTAGCCTATAGCTGCTGGTCCATAGGAGAGATCATAGGAAAGGTGTCTGTCCTGGAGCTGAGGGATAAGACAGTTGGGAGACCTGGGAAGCAGCTACAACTAACCAGTATGGGAGTATTTATATGTTTGCTAGGGCTGTATCTGTGCATGGTGAAATATCACCCCTGCACAGATCACTTCCTGTCTGTAATATAGTTACTTTCATACATGTCTCTCTTTCCCTACTATCTTATAAGATCCTGAAGAGGAGATTGGGAATCAGATTCTTCTCTGTGTATGACAAGAGTGCTTTCCCTAGATGAATGGATGAATGAATAAATGAAATACATAAATTATTTTTTCTTTCAAGGTCTGGCTTCCTTATTCTTGACTTAAAAAGTGTTCTCTATTGAAATGAACCATGTGAAAACATAGGGAGGGAGGGACTTTTTATAATCATAAATCTAGTCCTTTCGGAGGAGGATGGGACTTTGAAATAACCATGCAGATATAAAACCTTTTTTCTTGAAACAAGTTATCATTGCCATAATGGATGTTTGAGAAAAAGATGAAAGTATATGATTCTTTGTTTAGAGTTTGTTAGTTTTGTAGATGGATGTGGAGTGCAGTGGGAAAGACTTCATGCTAAAAGTTTTTTCTTTTTTTTTAATGGATGCTACATTGGCAATGTCTTAATTTTACAATGGTTTAGTTTAAATTAATACGAGAGAATCGAATCTTAAGCATCACATTGGCAAGTCTTTGTTTTCCCTGCCAAAGCTAATTGAGAAAGAAAAGGAGAGAAATCCGTAAGTAGTAAGGAGGAAATTAGGTGAGTTTTTATTGTTTTTTCCAGTTTTTCTTTTTTTTTTTTAGATCACTTCTCAGAACCCAAGAAGTTATCAAGCTATAAGGATAAGGGATATGTAAAGAAATAATGATTTTTATCTAGGTCATAAAGTTTAGAATTGTTTTTCTCCTTTAATTTAAATGTAGAAGTCCTAGCCGTCTATAATGTGCCAACCAAGCAAGATCAGAAACATGGCATCACAGGTTAAAACATTTATTTTTTTTTTTATCTAGAGAGAAATTGGCATGAAAGAAATTTATCAAGGGACTACATTTTTAAAGCGTGCATTGCATGGCTGCCCGGAACAAAAAGAAAATTCTAGTATATTAAAGTAATAATTCCTTTTGAACTATAGGTATTAATGTAAGATGATAGAAACAGACCAAAATAAACAATTTTCAAAGAAAGGGAGGCCACATTATCATCTTGCCTCTCTAATATTTTCTTAGTTGTAGTTTTAGCTGCTTGTGTTCTCAAAAGATAATTACCTAGAATCCTCTCAGCTCAATCTGAATCTCTTAGCAGAGCTGACTTACTGATATCATGCTGTTGATAATGAATCAAATGCAGGATGTTTCTTTCGAAGCAAGTGAATGGTTTATTTAATGCAACAGCTATTGATCATTTGAAGTATGAAGTAAATAGTAAATACTATAACTAGTCCACATTTAGACTTTGGGATATTTTCAGTTATTCTTTAATAAGATTCTGAAAATAATTTGTGTTCCTCTAACAACATGTTTTAGGAAATCCCCTGTTGTAGACTATTGCTAGTCACTGAAAATGTAAAAATAAATAAAGAAGATATTTTCTATCATCCTGGAATAGACAGTTCCTCAGATAATTTTAGCAAAGTCTGAATTACCCCAAAAGAAAAAGACTCCTCCTCGTTGCCAAGGGGAGAGGCAGGAGTGACCCCTAGGAGAAGGTCACTTAAGCAAACTCTGAGCTAAGTCTGCAAAGAAACGGAGACATTAGCCAGCCAGGAAGCACATTCCAGACAGGGAGAAAGAAAATGCAGGAAATGCATGTGGAATTACAGAAGCACAAACTCAGGCTGGAAACCCTTAGAGGAAATCCAATATTGAAATTAATGGGACGCACAGAGGCTAAAAAACTCCTTTCAGAAAAGTCATACAGAGTAAAATAATTCACATTTTCCTTTTGAGGGTTATCATTGCATTATGTTCTCAATTGCTTTCAATAAAAAATACATGGAAAACTTCCCAAGAATTAGCCATAAAAATACTCGGGAAAATTCCAACGTTGGCCATTATAAGACATTTCTACAATATTTAATATTTCTATCCCCTAGAGAGTAAATAAAATGCTAAATGACTTATTCCCATAAAATAAGACCAAGATTTGCCATGTTTGAATATTTTTTGAAGAGTTACATGTAGTCTATATATATATATATGTATCATAATATGCACTCTTCAAAATTATCTCCTTATAACATAGTTTTCCTATACAAATGGAGAAAAAAATATGCTAACATAAGTAATGTTGAGTTTGCCTTCCTGATAAAGTAAAATGTTTTCCTGTTCTCAAATACCAAAGTCCTCCTTCTGAGCCCAGCTAAGAGTTGGGCTGGCGCAAGAGACATTGGACTATCCTTGCTTCCTGAATTAATGAGACAGAGTCTTATATAACATAACATTATATAACATTCTAACCCTAATTCTGTATACCTCAGTTTCCTAATTGTAAAATGAGAGGGTAGACCAGATGACCTCTGAGGTCAGTCATTCTGCAACTTTTTTATTTCAAGCTTGGTATCCCAAATATGGCATCCTAATGCCTTTCCCAGTACCAGTCAGTGAAACCACTTCTTCAGCACAAGTCTCAGCCATGGAGATCAAGGGTCTTATTAAATATAGGCTGCCTTGTCCATCTCACTTAGGTCATAATACTATTTCTCCACCCCCAAGTAGAGCACATTAAACTAAGACTTTCTTTTCTAGACTTCCACCCAGCAAAGGCAGCTCATTAGCTGAAGTCCAAGTCATAGTGCAAAAAGTCTATGAAGGACTCCAAAGTGGTCAACAACCAAGTATTAAAAAAGCTTTCTCCCAACAACCTCTTCTGGTCTATTATAGAAAACAACAGTCACCTATAGGGAGTGCTGCGTCGGCCACTTGATAGCAATATATTGTGTATATTGAGCCTGTCCCACCCAGTCTCTCCTGACTGGGTCTAGAGCAGTGGTCCTCCAAGTTTTTTGATCACAAACCACTTCATCTATTAATATATAAATATATTCTTACATTTATATACTGTGTGTGCTTATTTATTTATGAATTATATTCATGTGATATTGATCTAGTAGGTTATATAGATTATCAAATATATACAAAAATATAAATTTTAAAAAGAAGAGATTTTTAAGAATTAATAGCTAGAAACAGAAGTTAAAATATTCCTCCTGAACCCTTGTGGATTATCTTCAGTGCCCTCCTTTGAGATCATTGATTTAAAGGTTGACTCTTCTGAATAACCCAGACCTTTACATCTTAAATTATCCCTGTAAACTTTTTTGTAAATCTTAATAATTTCTGATGCAAAATCTTAAAGTATTTAAATATTTTTAAATCTTAAGTTTTGATATTTTTGTGACAGGCAGTCAGTTTCACCGTTTTCAGTGAACAAAAGAGGTAACTGAGGGTCAGTTTTACCAGGCAAGTAATATCAGATCAAGTCGTTATCAGTAAAATCCTTGATCTACCATAGCCCGCCAAAATCTTGCCCTCATCACTCATTTTTCTCTACCATTCATTCATCGGATCCTGAATATGCTTTCCTTCTTATTGGAAAAGTCCTTGTTTTACATGCATATGAGGTAAGACAATAAGATACATAGTGATGCTGGTTCAGATATAAACACTCTAGGAAGTATATAATTATATTATCATTACTTTATGATCACACTTTATTTTCTTTCCTTTTTAATTCTATTACCCCGCTTCATCAGCCAATTCAGTCACTGGATTGAACCATTAATAATTTTTGACTATTTCCTAAGATCAGACCTATATAAAAGATGAGATTTTGGTCTCAAGATAAAAGAGCAAAGATTTACCATTCCTGAGACTATTTAAAGCAACGTGTCCTAGCATCCTTGCAGTAAATCCAAAGGGGATTGACAGCATCTTTATAATTAGTATATAAACAATTTATATATTAAAGAGAACCACATGAGTCTATGGATTTTAGAAATTGATTTTACTTCATTATAGACCTTTCTCGTAGGCATTAGTCATTCCACACAGATTGAAAGTCAATGTGATGTGGTGCACAGAGCCTTTGGAGGACTTTAAACCAGAGTTCTGGTCTCCACCCCATCATTAACTGGCTGTGTGACCCCAAACAATTGACTTGCTTAACCTTTCAGTCTCAGTTTCCTATTCTGCAAAATAGGCCGCTATTAACCTCTTAACCTTGTTGTGAAGATGGAAAGTCTATAAAGCTCTTAGTGCAGTGCCCAGAACATAGCAGATACCCATTAAACGGCAAATATTTTGCTACTCTTTGAAATCCTTGAAGTTTATGATTTGTATCTCTTTGTTACCCGTTTAGCCCCTAGCATAGTATCTGCTCCAGAGTTCATGTTCAATATTTGCCATTGACTAATACTAGTAATCTCCTACACTTTAGTTTTATTTAATTTCACAGAAGTAAATGGTGCTCTGATGCTTCTTATATTTTGGAGATTAAAGACAAAATAGTTTGACAACTAGATAACAATAACAACAAAAAGTCTGTGCAGTCCTGTTCACTTTCCGGCATATGGAACATTGATTCCCAGGGTCTAAAGCTATCTGAGCTCTAAGGTACAAATGAGAAATTGAGGTCCTCTAATCCTGATTCTACCAGCAACTGTGTATGATAGATCCGCAAATCCTTTCTCAGGGTCAATTCCACAATGCAAGGCTCTGTGTCTGGGGGGGGTCAAGTCTAATCTTCTCCATTTGGTGATTTGGGTAATCCTCTGGCCTTCATCTTTGGGGATAAACCTTATCTAATTCCTGAGAGGGAAGTGGGGAACATTAGTTTTCTATCCATATATGGCCAGATTAGATTCTGTGTGACAGTGTGTATGTGTACATGAAAGAAAAGCAGGAATAGTCAGTTGACTCTTCTAGAAGCTCTCTGCCTTAATTTATAAGGAACCTGGCCCTGAGTTTTAATCTTTCTTGTGTTGGGACACAAGAAAGCAGATTCTTCAAAAATGTCAGAGAGAAGGTGCAGCCTTGCCATCTGAAATGCAGAGAGGCTCACTGATACGACCCAGCTATTGGTTTCATCACCACTGAATGGCTGGGAAGACCCACACTTCTTGCCTTCCTGGGGACTGACAAATACTTTGAAAACCCTCTCCAACTGATCACTCCCTCTGAACAGAAAAACATATCAGGTTAATCTGCTCTGAAGCAGTTCTTGCCAACATTAGAAAGACAATAGTTTACCAGAGGGTAAAGGGGGTGGGGGTGCGAGATGAGGGTAAGGGGGATCAAATATATGGTGATGGAAGGAGAACTGACTCTGGGTGGTGAACACACAATGGGATTTATAGATGATGTAATACAGAATTGTACACCTGAAATCTATGTAATTTTACTAACAATTGTCACCCCAATAAATTTAAAAAATAAAAAATTAAAAAAGAAAGACAATAGTTAAATTTTCATAATCTGTATGGAAAATGGCATGTCGTAGCGGACATTTTGGTGTTTTTCATTTACTATTTATGTGGCCTTGAAAACAATACCTAAAATATGAGCTCTAGCTTTCTTATATGTCAAATGAGGGAAGTAAACCTACCTCACAGATTTATTGGGAGAATTACTTGAGAGAACAAAGGTAGAAAATGCCTAGAGAGAACTTGGCACATGGTAGCCATTTAATAGGTGTTGTTGAATCTGCATCAAATTGTGAAATGAAATTTCCTGCTTTGGTTTATATTCCTATCTCTAGCTCATCTTTCCAAACTGGAACTTTGACAGAAATTTTAAGTTCTGTTTTTAGAACCATTTATCATTGATTTGGATTTGGATTCTTTTGGATGATTAATTATTCAGCATTAATGAGTTTAGCAGCAGCAAAGACAGATTTTGAAGATTCACCTCTGTGTGAATTTTAATAATTATAACATTTATAACATCTCCCCATATTTGCATAGAACTATGCTCTGTGAAAGTCTTTCCTATCTGTTTTCTCATTTGTTCAAGAGTTAGTACAGTTATACTCTTAAATTTTAACATCAATTTCATGGAGATGAGTTTAAATGGTTTTCTGTGGCTGGATTCGAATAAGGGTTTTTATTTTCAAACCTTCATTTGAAAATAGCAACCACGTCCCATAATCTGTCTCAGAAATGACACCCAAATAGTGTAGTGTTTCAAAAGAAATTCAGAAAAATTGCAAGTGTCCATTACAGGACCAGTGTCTGACATTTGCCTTAGGTCCTACGTGAGTGTATTTGACCCGAATGGGTGGTACGTGTGTGGTTTGCAGCACACTGGGAAACACTCAAGGGCTCACTCTCTACAGTGGATAACCTGCCAAGGAAGAGAACCCAATGGCAGTCTCTGAGAAGTGAAAATATTGGTGCTTGAATTCTTTCTGGCCATTTTGTTGTAGGAAGTCCACATTAACGCAGCAGGAAATGATGTTGCTACATGTTTACATTGAATGATTTTTAACACTTATGATCTCAGCTTGAACTGGGCCTCCAAACAGAGTTCATTTTGTAGCTTCATTGTGTAAGCAGTACAGCTGAAGGAAAATGGAGGGGAGGAGATTTGGAGCCAGAGGACCTGGTTTTGAATCCCATCTCTGCCATTTACTGACTCTGTGATCAGTGATTTTTAACTTTTTGGAGCTTCTGTTTCCCTGAATGTAAACTTGCAAAGCACAATAAACATTACTTCATGGTGTATTGGGAGGATTAAATGATGTAATACACATAAATAGCCCTTCATGTACTCTAAAGTGCTAAAAAAACTTTAATGTCAGTATAATAATATTACTGTGAATAGTGATAACAGCAATACTGGTACGAAGGTCTTTGCTATGTTCTGAGGAAGGACGACGGTATCTAGTCCAAAATCCCTGCACCTACATATACACCCACCCCTGCCTCCGTGAAACTTCTATCCACTCCTCCCTCAGGTTCAATGCGTAACAAGTATAATTCCTTATTCACACAACATAACACTCACTCACTGCATCTGAAGGCTTCAACGACATCTTCCTAAGCCTTCTCACTTCTTTAATTTTCTCCAAAATATGTATAGGTTATTCAAATGATATGGTTAATTTATTCAGTCAATGAATATTAGATGAAGGGTTACCCTGTGCAGGGCTCTGTGGGATGCATTACCCCATCACTTATCCCAGGCACGTAAAGGTTCAGAAGCTTTAAGGTGTGGCTGGAAATAAAAAACAAATGGAATATGTGAGGATATATAACCTTGGGGTGGACACAAGGAGAGGGCACCTCTTGCCCCTGGGTTGTAGATTGTGGAACCAATGGAGGAGACAGTATCGTGGACCATCTTCTGGAAGTCAGCAAGCCCAGGGTGCTTAGCAGATGAGAGGGACTATGAGTACAGGACTCAGGAACAGAATGGGAGTATGAGGTCTGCAACGTAGAGTGTGAGAAGCGTGGAGAGATGGCTGGAGCACTCAGTAGGGTAACTATTATTGGGTGGTGTGAGGAAAGTGCCGAGGAAGGGGCTAGTCCCGCTTGTTTCCATGGGGTGGAGGGAGGTAAAGCACTGACCTTAAAGAAGAATGGTACTCAGGTGTAGAGTGTCAGGGATAGGCTATTAGTTGATTGGTGAAATTTCTATGTGCTGGATACTGTGAGTGATACAAAAGGAAAACAGCCCCTTCAAGGAAGAGAAGTCAAGGTTTAATGAAACAATACCTAAGAATCAAATGACGATACCTGCTCTCCAGGTGTTCACAACAAAGTGATCATTCTGATTTCCAGAAGAATTTCTTATTTCCCAAGAACACTCAAAACAGTAGAATTTGTTACCTTGGCAAATTTGCTGTGATCCTGAGTCCGTGGTTCCGCTTTGCGGTTTCTAAAACCAAATGCTATAAGCATGTCAAGAGTGTCTCTGACCCTCTGAGGCAGAATCGCACTAGCCACGCCCATGACGTACAGAGTGCCAACAGACTCATTTACAATGACACCTATTACTGTCACACATCCCAGAATACTCAAATGCCACACCAGCACATTCCCTTGCTACAGGCAAGCCTATGTGGGAAGTCAGTTTGTAATCAGAAGGTAGCTCGGTGAACACAGAATCAGAACACAAGGAAATAGATGATTATCTGTTTAATGGCATCAGACTACAAAAACTGGTTGTATACTTCAGTCATAATCGATGTGTCCTTGACTATCTGCCAACCTCCATGGCTTTGGAACCCTTCTGCCCTGGACTGGGCTTCTCTAGGCATGACTGATCATGGTCTCTCAGATTCATGTTTTTTTCCCATGTTCCACCTCTCTAATTGATGCTTTCTTCCTTAGACTTGTTTTATATTAATACATATATAAATGCGGGCCTAGGACCTCTCTCTTCTCATCCAATATGTGTTGACTTTTATGGTTTGACTCTAAGCGACCTATCTTATTTCTCTGCTTTATCTACGGTTAGAGGTGGGTGAACAGGGCAGAACATACCTCACCACTGATAACAGTTACAGTGAATTTGAACACACTCTTCACTTTCTCCATTCAACATAGGGACATTTCTCGGTTGTCAGTGTCCATCTTTAAAAGCCACACCTGTAATTAAACACGGTATTCCAGGTATGGTTTGATGTACTCACAGAAACTATAACCAGTCCACACATTTTGTGAGACACTGTACTTCTAGTAATGAACTCTAAGATAGAATCTGTTTTCTCAGCAGCAAAATTGCATTGTTGATTTATCTTGAGCTTCAAATGAACTAAATCTCTTAAATTGTCTATTTCAGTTAAGCTATATCTCCCTGAGTGGTATTTTTTATCTGTCCCCATTGAATTTCTTTTTACGTACTTTAGCCCATCATTGCAGTCTACCAAACATGTTAAAACTAGTTTGTCACTGATTAGGAATTATGTAAATACCTGGGCATATATTATAGACTGAATTTCTACAACAAGTGATTGTTTTCTCTACTTTGTTCAGACTATCTGTATTGCTAGTGTGAATAAATGCATCAATCACATTCTTTCTTGATCTTTTTCTCTTTACCTATTTGGAGAGTTGTATGAACCCTTTTTCTTTTGCACTGATGACCACAAAAGGATTGATACAAAATTAGCTAAAACACTCATCTCACACTGCTCATTAAACAGGTCCATACGGGTACTTATTGCTTCAAAAGTAAACAGGTAGAACACAATTCTGCAGGTCGAACAATGCCCACTAAATTCAAATTAAAAGTTAGCTTCATTATTTTATAAAATTGTAAAATTATTCCTGTTTTCCTTACTTTTTCAAGTTTGGTACTTATCTCATAACAGTTGAAATATAAGCATTCTGCAGCATGGGGTAGAAAGAGATTATCAATCAGACAAAAATACATGAATAGCTATTATATCCTAGAAACTTTGAGGAATAAAAACTGAAGCAGACAAAGATCTTGCCCCCAAGGAGCTAATTCTCTAGTTGGCAAAAGGACTAATGAGACTATTGAACTGAATCTTGATACCTCTCTGACTAACTGGTCCCCAAAGCAAAGCTAGGCTAACAGCCCCCAAAAGTTTGAGGTAGAGAATTTCCACCTTAACTAAACATTACCTTGATCTTATTTTCTGTTTTATCTAATCACCATTCTTGTGGAGGGGAAAAGGCTGAGATAGTTTTCACTTTTAGAAATTGCTAAGAGGACAAGACAATCCACATAGGCCAGAGTTGGAGAAGCCATGACTCAAGCATGAACTTGAGAAAGATCCTTCCACTTAATATTCCCCCACCTCAACTTGGCCTTGAATTAGACTTATCTGAAACAAGGAATGCTGCCTATTATACATACCAACACTATCTAAGCCCTGGGACCTTCGTGAGTCAAAAAGTGCCCATCACATCTCTTTGATGCTTGCCTTATATCTACATCATCAAAAGAAACAACTCGGAAGGTTCTTTCCAGAACAAAGTGATAGGCTAGTCTCAAAGTAAATTCCATTTCACACTGGAGAATGGAGAGACTGCTTGCAACCTCCAGAATGACCATTCTACTCTTCCAACAATTTACAGACTCTACCTCCACCAGGTACCCCCTGTATATTTAGGTAGCTCATTCTGTCTCCAGTGTGGAGGATGGATTAGGGGGAGGTATCCTGGAATTCAAGACCAGTGAGGAAACTGTTGCCATAATCCAGCAAAAAGATGATATAGTGTCCATTTCAGTGGGATTGGAGAAGAGATTATGGATCTGAGAAATATTAATGAGTAAAAAGAAATAGGATTGTGTGTTGGGTGTGCAGAATAAGGATGGGGATCAAAAAGTGGTGCCCAGATTGCAGACTTGAGTGAATGGGTGGGTGAGGTGGCACTTGCTGTGGAGAAGGGAAAGTCTAAGTGAGAATATGATGAGTCAGTTTTGATAGAGTTGCATTTACAGATTCTGTAGAATATTTAAATAGATGTATCCATGTTTTAGGTTGGCTTCTCCCAAACAGATTATGAGTCAAGAATCAGGTGCAAGTGATTTATAAAAGAAGTGCTATCAGGGGAAAGTAGTAAGAGAGTGGGGGAAACAGGACAGGGAAGGGGAAGGAGCTAAATAAGGATGTGATCTCTGGCAAAAGTTCCATAGGACACAGGCTTTAGCCTGAACTCTGATGGATAAGATACATCTTGCAGCTTCCTCACCTGTGGTAGCCATGGAACCAAGCAAGCAGCTCAGATCTCTCTTCAAGAGAGAGCCTCCCACAAGGAATACAATTACTGTTAGCAGTTAGCTGTTGGTGCTTCTCGCCTCAGCTTTCCAGCTGAGACCATGTGTCTCCCAGGCAGCCTCTAGTAAACAACTAAACACAGAGGTATAATTATAATGACTTGTCATTTCTAGGACTCCTTGACAATCTTTGCACTGGAGCAGCCACCCCACTGGACTAGCCAAGACTTTCTCAGTGCTACACAGCAGTCTGAGGTTCATTCTACCCCCATCTCCCTTCCTTTCTCTCCTTTCACAGGTGTCAGACCTGTGTTATGATCTACACTTTGTCTACTCGTTTCTCTGTCCTTTTCCTTTCATAGGCGTTACCCTCAAATAATTACTTGCACTTCTAACTTCATGTTGGCATCCACTTCCTGGCAGACTCAACACACCACTCAATACAAGGGAGCTGGGCTTTCATCCTCTGTGCCCCACAGTCCCTGGTTAAGAGTTGACAGTGGCACAAACCTAGAGGTTGGGGGGTGAGGGGCAGGCACATAAACCCCCAGGAAGTTCCAACTCTCCATGCATGTAGGTAGGCATAGCTGCTCTGGTAATCTGAGCACAGCCCTCTGAAAAAGAGCCACAAGGTCAAGTATGGGGAGCTCGCTGGGGAGCTGTGGCACACAGAAATACTAAAAGGGACCCAAGGAAGTCTGGGCAGTGTGCCAGCATTGTCTGCTACATCCAGTAAGGAAGCTGGGTACCTATATGGTCTGGAACACAGGAGAGAAATTTGGGCTAGAGATTGGAAGCTATCAGTGTGTGGTTGTTGAGTAACGCCTAGAAGATATGGTAACTGAGACTGAATAGAGTGTTAAGGGAGGAGAGACGACAGCCAAGGAAAGAACCAGAAAGTAAACCAGCCCTTAAGAGGCAGACGCAGGAGAAGTTAGTGAAAGGGAGAATGGCAGAGGAAAAATCAGAAGAGGGTGCTGTCAGAGAAAGCCATGAGGAAAAAGGAACCCAGAAATAAAAGAGTATTGGACAATAACAAATGCTCCCAAGGTCAAGCAAGGTCACAAGTAAAATGAGTTCCGTGGTGCGATGGTGTGGGGACAGAGCCCCAGAAAGTTTCCAGGCTCTCGGCCTCACATAGAAAGGTGTTGGCTCAGGTAGTAAATGGCCATCAACTGTGATTGGATGGCCAGCAGCTGTAACCAGTGAGCCATTGGCCACTAATATAACTGCCGTGGCTACGCTAGCAGAAAAAATGGGGGCTAGCAAGAAGATGGTGGCTGAGCTAGCAAGAGCGGATTGCAGAGAGGCGGATGTCGCCAGAGAGAATGTAGTGAGATGACTCCCCTACCTATGTCTCTGTGGGTATTCCTTTTTGGCCTCACCATATCCTGCATTCTTGTGTGGGGAGCAGGAGCTGAGACCCTGCAGGCCGCCCCGCACGACAAATGGTGCAGCGAGCAGGGTCTCCCACACGACAGATGGGGAGACTAGAAGAGGAGGGAGCGGCCTACTAAAGAGTTGAGAGTTGAATGGGAAATAAGGCGGGGATCTGAAGTGCTCAGTGCTCTTTCAGAAAGCTTGTCATAGAATAGAAGGCGAGAGACGGGGCTCTGGGGGAAAGGAAAGTAGATCCTTCTGCAGGTTCTTTGTGAATAGAGGGACATGTGCTCCTGAGAATTTCCAGTGATAACAGTAAACTTCATATGGAAAAGCAACTCCATGACAGCTCTGTATGACGTGCTGGCCAACGGTGTCTGTCAGAACAAATGAGTTTGCTAATTGTGTGTCTTCATAGCCATTGCTCTTTGCCCTGGAAAACCATTAGAGCTAATGTTCCGATGCTTTTTACCACTTTTACCCACTGGACTGGTCTGAGATAATACAATTGTTCAGCACTGTTCATTTTCCTGTCTTGTCTAGAAGCTCAATTGCATGTAGTTGCTGACAGAAACAAAAATGGAAAGCCACCAGAGCTAAATCAATATTTCTTCCAATTTGGTTTCTTTGGGAAGCAGGAAAGATTTTACAATTTTAAATATAATACATTCCCTATCTTCAAGAAGATCCCCGCCGCCACCACCAACCCCAACAAATAAGCTCTCTTTCCTCCAGTAGGGTCATGGAGAAACAGATTTATCCAGGGATCTCTGCGCAAAAGTAAGCTCATGAGGCAGGTAAGAGGCAAACCACTTCTTCCCCTAACTCCAGCCAGAACAAAGAGATGGACAGGCCCGTGGCTCAGGTTTCTCAGAAAGTAAAAGCTAAGCCAGCGCTGAGGGAGGAAGCTATAAGAGCTTCTTGAAGCGAACAGGAATGGAAGGTGGAACACTGGAATTGTTACATGATCCAAGCACACATCTTTCCATGCCCAGCCCCCAACTTCCCTTCTTTGAGAAAGTGGGAGGAAAGCGTGTTGGCCTGGCCCTTGACAGGAAGTCAGAGTGAGGCATCAGCACACGTCCACCCTGAAGTCATGTAGTCCTGCTAACACACAGGCAGGAAGTCGCAGAGTGTTTGAGGGCGTGACTGGGCGGGCCAGACCCACTTGTTTCGAGCCTGTCACTACCACGTGCTGTGTAAACTCCAGCAAGTCCTTTACCTCTCTCTGCTTTGGTTTCCCATTTCTTAAAACAAGGACAATTGTGCCTACCTCACACGATGGTCATGAGGACTGAAGGACATACTGCCTGGAATATGTGTAGCAGAGTGCTAGGCACATAATAGCAGTTGGGTCAATGGCAGCTCATCATATTATTACAGAAACGGATACTTTTCTTATGGTACTCATTGAGCATTGTCTCGTCTTGTTAATAAGTCAGTTTATGCCCTTCTTCCTGGATAGTCTCTGTTTGCACACACACCCCCAAATCCATTCCCTGCCCTTCTCTGCACCCTACAAGCTGACCCCTGTGGACAGCTTCTGCCTGGTCCCTTGCTGTCTGGCTTACTGACACCAAGAGTCCCACCAATAGAACACACCAGCAGACCAGGGAGTGGGAAGAGAGCAAAATCAGTATTTCTCCTCACACTCTCTCTGTCTTGGCAGGCTGTTTCTAGCTGTGACAGGGTCCTTCTTTCAAGCAGCATCTCTTCCAGTGCGCCAGCTCCCAGGGTCCCACAGGACACTCTCTTCACTGCCTTCCTCTGGATTTCTTGAGGAGAGAAGTAAAAGTTCTACCTAGTAGGTGCTTTGAATTGTTTGTCACTATGACCTGAAGCTAATCCTAATTAGCATACCCCACGTCTACCTTCCTGATTTCTTGGAGAAGGAAGACAAACATCATGGGACTTGATTATCTGGTAAAGAGCCCTGGGGAGAGGATTCCAAAGAGAGAAGTTAGAGATTTAGAGACGTGTATTCACTTCAGCAACAATAAAACAGGAGGGCTTGATTCTGCCATTTTGACGCCAAGGCCGTTTGCCTCCACCTTTCATACCTGTGGATATTTTGGCCCCTCTGTGCACTCAAGAGCTCAGCAATGATTCCTGAGGACTCAGGAGGGTTCTCGCCTCTCTCTCTCTCAGTCTCCTTTCTCTGTTGCTCTCTCTCTCTCTTTATCACAGAAGTGCTCACAGTTTTACCATGGATTAGCTAGGAGATAAATGCAAACCAATCTTTTATTCAAATTAATATTAAACAAGAAGGTTGAAAAATATTAATACAAAGTTAACAATGACTAAAACTGTATATTGTGAAATTAATATTGAATAAAAATGACAAAAGAACGAATATTCATTACAAAATTTAGACCTGTGAAAGTTGACTCGAAAAATGAACTTTGCAGAAATAATGGCCATCAAAAAAATGACAGAAACTAGAATCAGTACAATTTTATATAGACAGAAAACTAACTGATGAATCAGATCTGTTCAGTTTAAATGGAAAAGATTGAAACTAATGTAAACAATTTCAGTTTTTTCAGTTAAATCAAAATTAATATTAAACAAAATAGATATGAGGTAACTACACAATGTAGAAAATTGATTAAGGGATTTACATTGGCTTTAGTGTAATCCATTTAGGAAGTTTCCGCAATGAAAATTCATCAATGTTGTTATAGTTTTGATTAAAATATTTATGTTTAAAGTGTTATTTGACAAAGTGGAAAGGGCCCAAGCATCCTTTGTCACCTAAAACAACCCTGAATATACAACCTCCAGATAGTTTTGGTTGCTGCCATATTTCCAGAAATTTTATTTTCCCAAGACGCAGGCACACTCCACTTGTTTTAGTAGCATGGCTACATTTTTTTTTCTTTTTTTATAGAACCACGCACAAACCCTATAAAATCACAAGCCCACATCCTGGTGTTTATAACTCGATTTTTTTTTAATTCATATTTTCAAAGAATCATTGAGCTGGAAGGGACTTTTAGAAATCATCTGGTGTAAACTATCCAGGACAGATGGTGGTCTATCCCCTTTTGGTCCTCCCTGGAGCATGATAGAGATGGGAGAGAATGAATAATAAGAAATAAACACTGTTGGCAGGGAAAAACAAAAACTGCACATCTGAAATGAGGAAAAGGGGGAAAATTCCAAACTGCCATTTATAATTCCACCAATTAACTATTTTCCTTGTGTTTAGATAATCAGTTTATGACTAGTCCATAAATGTTTTCTCAGGAATAGGGTATAATATCAAAAACTGTAAAATAAAAGATTTGTTATAAAAGATACATATTCACAAAATTACTTTTCAAAATATTAGGTAATGAGAAAAGTTGTAGGATGGGTTTAGAGAGCAAGTACCCTGATTCACTCTTGGTACAGCTATAAATTTTCACAACCTTTGGGGAAGATAAACAGATAGCATTTATTAGGATTTAAAATGTGCATAGTCTTTGACCCCCAAAAGCCTAATTCTCAGAAAAATAAAAGTGCTAGTGCATAGAGATTTATGCACAAAGCTGTTTATTGTTCGTTGTTTGTAATAGCAAGAAAATGGAAACAATATGCATGCTTATCACAAGGGAGTAGTTAAACAAAGCATGATACATCCACATGATGGAAAGTGTGCCACTATCCACAAGAATATCTTAGATCTATCTTCATTTCAGTGGGAAGGGGTCAGTAATATTTTGTTAGGCATACACAAAGTTAAAAGAAACATAGTACAATCCCCCTTTACATACCAACCAGAAAAGCAAAGTGTAAGAAACAGTATAGCTTAGTAATTAAGACTATCTGTATTTAAATGTCATGTCTGCCATATACTAGCTATATGACCTTTAGCAAATTATTCGACCTCTCTGTGCCTCAGCTTCCTAATCTATAAAATGGGACTAATACTTGCACCTATCTCATAGGGTTATATCTACAGCATGACACATGCCCAGTCCTTAAAAATTACCTAATTTATCCTAAGCACAAGAGTGTTAATTGGTATGATTTTTATTATTATATGTAATGTTTACACTTATACAAGCAAATGAGAAAATGTATAATATGTAACCTAAAATTTTAGCATGGATTATATGAAAAGAATTAGAGAGGGAAGCAAAGACTGTGAATTTTATATAGATACTTTACTTTCATTTGAGCTGTTGTAACAAATATGTGTTATTTTTGCAATTCAGAGGAGTGGAATTTTTCAAAAGAAACAATAGGGAGAATTTTTTAGTATAGTGTGTCAGTTAAATCTAGAAATGTCAGCAAGCACTTGAACCTCCCATAGGTGAACAATATAGATAGCCAAACTCCTAAAGTTCTTTTATAATAAAGACAGAGCCCATCACTTATCCCACTTGTAAGAGCACAGAGTCCTACACAGTTTCACTACCATTATTACTAATAATATAGTTGTTTGGTTATTGCTTCAAGCACATTAAAATGCATTTTTGTTTCTGTAAGTGCACTAAAGGCTTAATGATTTCCATTAGTACCTCTGTAAAGAGCAGTTGCTACATAAAAGGCAAATTGTATAATTATGGAAGTATTAGAACCAACTTTTCTTATCATTTTCTATTACTTTTTAATAAGCAAACTTTTACTTTACTAAAAGTCTACCATAAAGTAAAGCCTAAAGCATTTTATTGTTAAACTACTCAAAATATTACCATAAGTATAGCAAAAATACACGTTGCAATTTAAGAGGCTAGGTAAAATGTGCTTTTGCTTCTCTTTTGTACAAGATATAAATATAGTTGGCTCATATTTACTTAACAGGAGCAATTAATTCCTTACTCAGTCTACCATCTTTATTAGCATCTCTTGGAATCCTCAAGATATCAATTCAGCATTATTGAAGGAAAAATTATATTTGCATTTATTATTTTTTTGCTAAGGCAATTCTTGGTGGTCTCTAATATATTTAATGTAGCGATAGTGCATTAAGAAGTACATAAACGTAAAAGGAAATAAAGCCAGCAAAGTTACTACTAATTTTCAGGTTTTGAAGATGAGTTTTAACTAAGCCAGTGGTAAACCGGCACTGTGTTTTCACTGGGGGTCTGCTCTGCCAGGTGGAAAGCCAGGGTGGTCCTGGCCCAGTGGCACTTACATCCTAATGGAGCCAATGCCAGGAGACCTTTCAGAGGAAATGACCTCTGAACTGAGAACTGAAGGCAAGAATGAGGTAGCCACATAAAACGATGAGACACTGTAAAAGACACGGTAAAAACAAGGGTAAGGTGATCTCTAAAATTAACTGTTTAGGGTTAGCTTCTAATGATCGTTAACTCTTACCTCTATAACAGTGATCAATTTAAGAGTCTAATCTCAGATTTTGCTAACAAAGTCTAAAATATACCATCGTATGTTCTTTGGAAATTGTTTTTCTAATACTTTGTGTCAGTCACTAATTCCTGCTTTTAACTTTATTATTTTATAGAATTTTGTTCTTTATATATAACTAACAAATAATTAGGATGATAGTCACATACAAACTACATCAAGATATCAGAGAAACACCCCACTCCAGATGCCAAGGTACCTTCCGAGTTAGGGAATCTTAACCACCTTTTACGACCTGATGCCACACTTTCATCCCGTGACAGCCTCCCTCAACCCCTCTCCCCTGGGATGGTTCACTTTTCCAGCTCCCAGATTCGGCATCCACTTCTCATTTGCCATTTGACTCTACAGACCCACTGAACTGTCACCTTGGCCTGAGTTTTCTCATAAAATTAGGCGGTTGGCCCAGATGATCTCTAAAGTCTGTTTCAATTCTAACAGTTTATGTTTTACAATAAACCGTTGAGACGGTCAGTCGTGCCTCCACCTCCTTTCTCTCGGAGTACATAGACCTGTATGTGTCTGGGTGCCGGTACTCTGAGGATATGGGTATGTGCGAAGGCGGGACATGGAAACAGTGGGAGGAGGGGCAGAGTGTATGTGAGATCCAAGGAGGTAAGAGGAGAAAGTAAGGGCCCATGTGGAGTTGGGGTGGGGGTATGGATGGAGTTACAAGACACTTCAATTTCAATTCCTACCTCCTTAAAAAAGGAAGCTACTGTACAAATGGTCCATGACTTTAAGTAACAAAATTCCTCATAAAGCACACAAGACAGTCTGCACACATTCAGAGTGACACATTGATTCGTTGCCAGTCAGTGACAGCAGTGCTGCCCAGAAATGGTGGACCCCACCATGCCCCCGGCCCTGTAGGTCACCTCAGTGCCTGCTGACCACTAATTACCTCCTTTCATAAAACAGGAAGGCTGTCCTGCCAGTCGCTTATTGTTGCTATTCAGGGCAGTGCAATATAGTAGTTAAGAGGGTAGGTTCTGGGTTTGAATTCTGCCTCTACCATTTATTTGCTGTGTGACCTTGAGCAGGTCATTTCAATTCTCTGAACCTCAGCCTCCTCATCTATAAGGTGAGAAAAAGAATTATCCCTACTTCAAAGGTTTTATGAAAATTCAATATAAAACAGCTGGCATAAATTTATTTTCACTAGCTCGTTCAAACCTCACACATAAGGTATTGTCTCCATTTTAGAGACGGAGAGAGTGAAGCTCAGAGAAGTGTGTAAGCTGCGCAGTCACACAGCTTCAGAGTGTCAAGGGCAGGATTCCACGCCAGGTCTTCTGCTTCCAGAGCTGCTTCCTTTCCACACAGCCCACGTAGCAATGTGTTCCCAAGTGTTCACCTCCTTTCTTCCAGTGACATCTGGGGACATTTGATTCCCATGGCCTACCCTGCTGTGCTCACAGTGTGTGAGTGGAGCGGGGTCTTCCTTGAGCACCCAGCCACTCTCGAATGTACACCAAATATACAACTAGAAACGTCATGGGTTTCCCTTGTATTACCACATGTGCTATTACAAGCCTGCACATATTAGAAAGGACCAGAAACCTTACATCGATTATTTTGGCTAAAATAAACTTTGGGGCAATTAGGCATCATCAAAAAAGAGATGCAAGTGACCATCCTCAGGGAAGATGCTAATAAACGGGGTGAGACACCGACCAGTGACCTGCACAATTACCACAGCCCCCCCTGAAAGCCCAGGTCAGCTGAGGAAGCACATTTAGGGCTCTCTCTGGACTTGTGCATGGCCGTCGCTGTGCTTTTCATTTGCTTTCGCCTTTATATAATTAGCCCAGAGATATTATTAGATGGTGATAATGTACACGTACATCACGCTTCGTTTACAGGCTTGTAGTTAAGGCTGTTAGTCACGCTCTGTGGGACTACAACCAGATCTGTCACAGAGTCTAAACTGACCAATAAATCCATGTCAAGTGGAGAGAATAATTTAAGTGATAATAAAAGGCAACCGGTTTAGATTTTTATTTTATTGGCAGAAGTTTCCTGCTGCCTGAATGTCGTTTAACTCTTCCTGAAACAGTGCTGGAGGTCTTGAACCTTCTAGTCGTGATTGTAACGGTGGAGATTAAAGGCATATTAGCCTCCTGAAGATAAGCTAATTGTGAGATCGGATTCTAAATTAATAAGTGCCGTCAGTCGGGGAGAGAAGCGACTGAAAGGATTTGAGGGCCCTGGGAGCTGCGTTGTGTGGATGCAGTTACTATGGTGATGGGTTTGTTCTCCAGGAGACAGAGCTGGAACCCAGGACAGACACGAGGAATCAGATGTCATTGTCTGCACGAAGCCCTTCACCCTGACCTACAGCACTGTAGCTTCCAGGGTCTCATTAAAGGCTGTTTTGCTTCCAGCATTGTCCTGGTAGAACCAGCAGCTTGTGGACTAAGGCCATCAAAGTCTGGCAGATGTTCCAAGAGTGGTGACTGGCCCATTTCCTCCCACAGTTACTTGCCTAGAAAGAGCAGCAAATTGCCTATCAGTGTGGAGAGGAGGTAAACAGAAGCCCAGACATCGTACTGGAAGGTGTGTGGATTGTGTCATAAAACTCTGCAGCTCGTAATACTGACATTCTTTCTGATTCAGAGAAGAAAACATGGTATCTGGCTTTTTCACAATCCCCCTTCTGTGACTCTAGCCAGGTGACAATAGCATGAACTCACTCCTGAATCAGAGGCTGAGGAGTAATGTGAGATTCCTCAAGTCAGTGAGAAAGGTGAAAAACGGCAGACATTCCAAATAATGTCTGAAAATCCCTTAAATTGCAAATCAAATACAGTACACGCAGTTGTACATGTTGTGTTCAGATAGTCTTAAGTACGTGAAAGTTTGAGAATGCCTGAGATAGATTAAAGGAAGGAATGATGTCCTGTCTTTACCTGCTTCCAGGACCTCCTATTCCTAATGGCCCTCCTGGCTTCTTCTCATCTCCCTAACCTTTATAAGTTGGACGCCCCCAGTTAAGTCCTTGAGCCCTGTTCTTAGCGGTCCACACTCACTCCTTTGGAGATCTATTCCAGTCTCCTGGCTTTAAACCCATCCGCATGATGACCACTTTCAAACAGGCATCTTTAGCGGGGGACCCCCCCCCCCAGACATCCCACCCAATCCCACATTCACATACCCAGCTGCTTACTCAGCACCGCCCCTTGGATGTTTACCTGGCATATCAAGCAAGCCCAGTGCCAAATTTCTAATCTCTCCTTTACAAACTTGTTCTTCTTCTTATAGTCTTCTCCATCTCACTAAAGAATCCCATCTTAGCGGCATGAGCAAGATGCCTTGTCATTCCTGGATGGCACCTCCTGCTAGCTCATGCCTTTGGGCTCAGTTACAACCCCTTCTTCTGCCGTGATCCAGTTGATCACAGTAAAGAGGGTGACGAGGACAGAGACCATGCTGGCCCTGCTCTTTGTTGTGTGCCAGCGCAAGGCCTGGCACAGAACGAGCTCGTAACAAGCTCATCAGAGAAGAGAGATTGCTGGTGAATGAGTGAAAAGGTCATTGGGATGAGACTGCCCTCAGCATGTCCGAATGGAGCATCCTTTTTTTGATGGTTACGAGACTGCCACACGGGGCTGTGACCCTTACTCATGGGGCACGTCAGACCGTGCAACTTCACCTTAAAGTGCCATCCTGTGCCAGTAGGGCCGTTCACAACAGCCGCCCGAACGGGTACAATTTTCGGTGTCTACCTCATCAAGCATTCAGTACTTCTAAAATTGGACTAAGAAGACTGAAAATAGTGAACTAAAAATATAAATATAATATCCTTGTTAATGAATCTTAATACTTTTTTTGTGGTGCTTCACAATTTTAAAAAAATCTGAGAAGGCTAGATGAAGGCAAGTCATGACATATTAATGATTTCAAATGTGCGCTGGAATTGGCAGAACAGAAAGTGGCATGAATAATTTAAATAAGACACCAATTTTTTTTTTCCCTTCTTGCAAAGGTTGAAGCATGAAAAGTGGGGGAGGGGTCCGTCTGGAAAGACAGACTCATATATTGTGTGGTTCAGTGATCTTCTTGCATTTGGAGGGTTAACACAAGTTCAAGTAACATAGGACACCATCTAGTCATTTTGAGGGGATTATATTGAAATCTTTTGACACCACATTTAGTTCCCTCTGACTCTGGCAGCTGCTGGGGAGAGTTAAGACTAAATGTTTGATGCTCCGTGAATTAAAGTCTATTTTTGAATTCAAATCTCCAAATCCTAAAGGAATGGTCACCGAGAAGAAGGGAAAGCAGGAAACAGTACTGGGGGCAGTTGGTTTAGTGCACTCTCTCCTTATCTCCACCACACAAACGATGATGGGAATCGGATATGAAATGTCCTGAAAGGAAGCTCACAGTACAGATGGTGATTGTAAGTCAGTAATAAAAGCCAACGCAGCCTCCTTCTTGCTCTAATACCTTTTCTCCATTGTCTTTTTTCCTTAAACTACCTTTGAAAACATAGCTATAGTATGCAGAAGAAGAGCAAAGCCTATTTCAGCTGTGCATAGTCATGATTTACTATGTATAAGTAAGATTAAATCTCTTTTAGATCTATATAATATATATTCCGTGTGTGTATATATACACACACACACACACATACATAGGACATATACATACGCATAACATATACACACACAAATATAATGAATATATTTTCACAGAGCAGGACAAAAGATGTTTTAAAAGGAAACTGCTGTGAGTGTGGTCAAGGCTCAAATTAATAAAGAATGAGGATTTAAGTGATTAGGGCAAGACTAAACCTCAGGAAGACCATGAATTGAAAGTTTTCCTTCAGAGGTTCAGTAGAGAAGATAAATCAATAGGTACTCGAGTCAATCCATAAATTATCTGTTGCAGATTGTCTTTTAGAAGCTGGCCCACAGGAATTCAAACAAAGGGAAAAGTAAAGAAATCAGCCCACATGATCAGGCAGCAGTCTGCAGCTGGGGAAAGGGCCATCCAGCCAAGCATCCATCCATCCCCCCATCCCCCCATTCAGACACTGAGGGTACAGTAATGGCAGGCTCTGTGTGAGGTGCTGTGGATCGGACATAAAACCCAGAATGCCTCACAGCTAGAAGACGAAGGCCTGAGCTCAGACCTTCTGATTCCAAGTCACTGTTGCCACCATCATTGCCGTATTATGTCTTCCCATCATCATGTATACAATATATATTACAGGTATATGTTTTCATCACTAATAGCTTGCAACATATTAGGTTGGTGCAAAAGTAATTGCACTTTTGCAATTTTTAACCTTTTCAACTGCAATTACTTTTACACCAACCTAATAATAATACATATGACAAGTATTGTTAGTCTAGAAAGACGTTAAAGATTGCCTGATATACAGGGTGGCCTGCTAGTGAAACGTCTTTTGGGCCGGCATAGTGTTTTGTTCCATTTCACTTTAATTTGAATGTGTCTCTCAGGTGTGTGTGTGTGTGTAAGGGAGATGTATGGGTGTTGAGGCAACATGTCTACAGTTTTCCAGGGCACCCACTCACAGCTCAGTCCTGAAGACTTTGAGTTAATCCCCCAAATCCTGGGACAGGCCCTTCCTTTTATGGATGACGTGAAGGATGCCCAAGGAAGTTAGTTCACTTCCCAAAGTCACAGCGTTCAGTGGCTCAATGGCCCTTGCTTGAGGACTTTGACATCTAGATTTGGAGATAACCTAACTCGTGTGAACCAGAGCAAACACCATGACCAGGCAGCCCTGTGGGGCTCTGTGCCCAGAGCCATCAGAATCAGCTGAGCAGCTCTTATTTGTTTTTTTATGAAAAAAAATAATCATAATAAGAGGACACTTTGATTGCTTTTTATTGGGAAAAACAGTAATATCTACACTTGTTTTTAAAAGAATCAAATTATTCAAAGGGGTATATAATTAAAATCCTATTACGCCCTCTAGGCCAAAGCTATTAATAATTGCTTTGTGTTCCTCTGAAAATTTTCCTCACATAAAGAAGTAAATATGTGTATCGGTCTCCACCACTTCTTTAAACACAAACAACATTCCCAGTGATTTTCTTCTTTCACTTACTGTATCTTATGAATGGTTTTAGGGTTCTCTGGCTGTACATATGGGTATGCTCTCCCAATGGCTGCATATTACTTCATTGATTGGAAGTTTCATAATATATTTAACCCATCCCCTATTGATAGACATCCAGGTTATTTCCTGTATTTTATTATCACAAACACTTTTGTACTATATCTTTGCCTATATATGTAAATAGAACCGTAGGATAATATCTTAGAATTTCTGAGTCAAAGGAAATACGAATTTTAGAAAAAATTTTGACAGAGATTTCTAAGTTGCCTGATATTGGTATGTTGTAAGCAGTCTGAACTAGTTCACAAAAGCCGATGGTTAAATAGTCAAGAATCTTGTGGGCCAGTTGTTGAACTGCTGATAACTTGAGATCAGCTGTGGTGGGAATATTTATGCCATGAAAATCTGGGCTATTTATTTACTTATAGCAAACTGGTTTACCAGCACACAGTTACCTATAAAGATAACTAATACTCATTTGGGGAGGTTTTCAAAGTATGGGACCCACCCCAGGCCTACAGAATCTGGGGATGGGAACAGAGAACCTAGCCTTGCAGGGCGCCTCTCATGGGAGTTCCGCGTACCCTGACTGGAACCTCAGCGTTGTCCAGAGAAGGCGGAGATGAGGATGGTCAGAGGGAGTTTTTTGAAGAAGATACTAAACTGGAACTTGAAGACTATTCAGGAATTAGATACACAATGGATCCTCAGGGCATTTGCAGCCCAGCAGTATTCATCAGTGGGAAAGAGCTGAGTAGCTATTTATAAAATAGTTCAGGCTCTTCAATTAATTTTCCAGAAAAGCTTTCCCTTCAACTCCTTCTCTCTTTCCTCTTTTTTGCAGTAGAGAATTTCTCTCATCTTCTTTCTCCCTTTGCGCCATTAGACTTTTCCAATAAAACGGTTACAGTGATGTTTTATAAGCAAGCGGGTGCTCTGGCAGCTCCAGAATGCTAACGCTTACCTAAGGAAAAAAAGTGTTTATGAGACAGTGGGTTCTACCCCAGCGTTTGCAATTGCCATTCAAGCAACGTGGTCTTGGTTCTTCCCTCAGCCCTTTTCGTTGGTGCTCCCAGAGGACCTGAGCTGTCATCCTGGCTGCTCCCACTGGGAGGGGCTGCAGAAGACCCCATTCTCACTGGAGGAAGGGCTGCAGGGGGAGGTGTTGTGCCTGAACTCCAGCTCCATCCCCTGGGGCAAGAGAATTAACTTCCTGACATTCCATATCTTCTTCAGGAAAACTAGGGTAATAATACATACCTTGCAGTGTTGTTGTAAAGGTAAGAAACAATGTATGTGAAATGAAGGAGCGTGCAAGCCACTTGCCGATACTGAAAAGCATGATCCAGGTGTAGGAGGTGTTTTCCTCAACTATATGAAAAACAGACTCCTGGGAAGCAGAGGTCAAACAGTGGGGACTCCTCTCACTCAGCTGTCCTCACACCTGTGTGTCTTCTACTTCCCGTCAGACCTCACCTCAGAACTTCCCCCTGAAGCTCTCTCCCCACCCATCCTACCAACAAGCACACTCACATACACAGGCCAAGGATAAGTCAAACTTTTCCCCCCTCGCTACCTTCAAAATACTGCTACCTCATTGCTAGAAGGGAGGGGGCGGGGATGAGAGAGAAGGGGAAGGGATTAGACAGCATAAATTGGTAACTACAATATTGCCACGGGGATATGAAGGACAGTTTGGGGAATCTAATCAATAATGTTGTAAAGATTTTGTAGGGTGTCAGATGGGTACATGTCTCATTAGGGAGGCTATTTCACGGACTGTGTAGATGCTTGACTGCTGCACTGGACACCTGAAGCTGAAGTTGAATAATAGTGTATGTCAACTGTAATTTAATATATATAGTCACGGGATGTGGATGGAGTACAGTATAGGGAATAGAGTCAATGGAATTGCAATAGATATATACGATGTCAGAAGGGCAGTAGATTGGGGGAGGAGGGTTATCACTTTGTGAGGAGTGAAATGTCTAACTAGTGCCTTGTTTTGTACACCTGAAACTAATAAAAAGAAAATACTACCTCAGGTCTGATGGAGTTAAATTTAAGTGAATGACCTCAAGGGCATTGATATACACTCACTCCAAGAGAGGTCATTTCTCTGGATTAGGTCCCAAGCTGCACATGTCCCCAGAGACCTAGAATTCTTAGAGGTCAGATGGGGTCTTTCTGACCAAGAGCATTAAAATGACAAGAAAATCCCACTCGCGGTCCTCATCTTCCAGTAGGTCTGAGAGGTCTCACCCGAGGTTAGTATAACAATTCTGTCCAAGGCACACATTCCCCACAACATTGCTCCAATGTTGTTTTAGCTAAAGGTGGAATGGAGACCAGTTGATGCTAGATCTAGATAAAAGCAACACAATTCAATGAAAAGTGAAAATTCTATTGTCTAGGTCATTCCACTATGTATTTTTCTTTTCATCTAAATGATCTTTTGGTGAAACAGAAGAAGATAACCAAAGAAGCAGTTTAGAATGGTAGCATAGTGCGTAGATTCTAATGATGGACTGTCTGACTCATATCTCAGCTCTACTATGTATTAACCACTTGACCTTGGGTGTGTTACTTAACTTTTATGTACCTCAATTTCATCATGTGTAAAATGGGGATCATAATAATACAATAACAGTATATATCTCACGGTGTTTTGTGAAGCTTAAATCCAGTAATATATGGATGATACACATGCATATACTATATATCACTTAGAACAATGATGACACATTAATTACTTCCATATGCTCTAGCTGTTTTCATTGTTTGGACAAAGTCTTTCAAATATTAATTCTCCACTGCAGATTGTTTCTCTCTGGATAGACAAACCTTGGGACAGGAAAATTAAAGCCAGTTTCATTGCAACAGATAGGTGAAAGAGAGAGACAGAGAGAGGGATATGATAAAAATTGTTCATTTCAACAAACTGTGGTAGAATATAAGATGCAAAAATAATTGCTTGAGACCTCAGGTTTGACAGACCTTATAAGAGATTTCCTTACTTTTAAAATTACTAACTCTGTGTGAAAAAAACGAAGTTTAAATTGGGCAGTATCTCCCAGTCCATTATTTGAGGTTTATTTATTTCTCTTTATTTGGCCCTTCTGAAGGGATTTAATGAAGAAAAAAAATGGGAGCCAGAAAAGGTCATAAGGCACTAAGTGACCAGGAAAACTTACACAGAAAACTTCAGGAGAAAAGGGCATTTTATTCATCTCTTCCCCACTCAGCTCAGTGCCTTTTCCCCAGAGGCAAAATCATCGCAAGAGAAATTGGTGGCTGGTGTGGGTGGAGGGTGGAAAGACCCAGAATCTGTTTTATATTTACATATACTCACCCAGTGTCACATCTGTGATCCCATTATCAATAATATAGCAGTTCTATATGTCCTTATTTGTTCCTTACTAATTATGGTTTTAAAAAAGGCTTATAATGACTTCATGTAAAATGTAGTACATCTTAAGTGTGAAAAAAAGAAAATACAGCTATAGTTTATTTTTGTGTTCATTTCAATGGAGGAAATAAAAACTTTATTTCATGAAAAACCACATGTTGTAAAAGTATACATATTAACATTAACAAATTTAGTATAAGTTCCCTCATTGGAGCTCCCTTGTGCTGGAGGAAACCTAGTGCCAATGAGTGAAACTGAATTACAGCCTCTTCTACGGCAGTGTGTTTTGTGACATGGGAAGGTATCGCAGGCAAAAGGAAAGGTGTGTTCAGGTAGAAGGAGCACAATATATTTATTAAGGAGCATAAGGAGTTCTGCATGGGTGGAAGAGAGTATAAAAATGGTGATAGACAAGAATAAGGCTTATTTATGATGGTTAATATTATTTGTCAACTTCACTGGCCTAAGAGATGCCCAGATAGCTGACAAAACATGACTTCTGGGTGTGTCTGTAAGGGTATTTCTGGAAGAAACTAGCATTTGATTCAGAAGACGGAATAAAAAGATTGCCGTCCTCGATGTGGATGGGCGTCATCCAGTCCATTGAGGCGCCACAGAGAACAAAAAGGCAAAGGAAGGATAGACAAAGTCCCTCTCTCTCTTTTTGAGCTAGGACGTTCATCTCCTGCCTTTGGAAACGGAAACCCTGCTTCTAGAGCCTTCAGATCTGACGCTTAACACCAGCCACCTCTCCACCCACCCACTCCCACTCCCCAATCCCATTCTGAATTACACCCACCAGTGTTCCGGGTTCTCCAGCTTGCAGACAGCAGGTTATGGGACTTCTCCACCTCCATAACTACATGAGCCAATTTATAGATAGATAATAGATGGATAGATTGGTTGGTTGATAGATAGATAGTGAGAGAAAGAGAGAGAGAGAGAGAGAGAGAGAGAGAGAGAGAGAGAGAGAGAGGGATCTCCTATTGGTTCTGTTTCTCTGGAGAACCCTGACTAATAGAAGGCTGTGGAGGGCACCTTGAATGTGGACTGTCAGCCACTGTGGGTACAAGTGGTCCTCAAAGTGTGGCCTGGAGCCAGCATCATCAGCATCACCTGGGAACTTGTTAAAAATCACATTCTCTGACCCATCTCAGCTATACTGATCAAAACCTCTGGGGGTGAGAATCAGCAATCTGCGTTTAACAAGCTCTGTGGGTGATTCTAGTGCTTTGATTCTCATGGTTTGGGAACCAGGAGTGTAGACCAGGCTGAAACGTTTTGCCTGAATATATGTATGTGTATATATATATATATATATTATATATATATATATATATATCTGGAAAAGCTTTAAACACAGATGTCTGATCCCTAGCCCATGCCAATTAAACCTTGGGGTCAGGCTCTGGCACTGGTATTTTCTGAAAGCTTACCAGGTAATTCTAACATAGGGCCAGGGTTGAGAATCGCTGGTTTAGACTAAGATTTTGTCATCTGTAACATGCTAATAATAGGGAAAGTTTTACTCTCGGGAAATTCGTTGATAACCAATTTCTTCTAGTCTAAGCCTTGGTAGCATTGACCTGTAATTAACATCCCCCATTTTTTAATGGCCAATCCTAAATTGCCTATGCCCTTCGCAGCCATGTTTCCATGACTCTTAGTAACAGAAAGTCTTTTTACATAGATAGCATGAGGTAAACTTCCCCTTAGTGCTGAACAGAGAACTGGATCCAAAGTAACAAGATTTTGTTTTTAATCATTAGTTTCAGGTGCACAAAGCAACATACTAGTTAGACATTTGCACCCCTCACAAGGTGATAGCCTCCCTTCCCCGAGCCACTACCCCTCTGACGTCTTATATAATTGCTACGATTCCATTGACTATCTTCCTTATGCTGTACTCCACCTCCCGTGAGAATATATATATTCTACAATATTATTACAATACAATACTATAATAGAGAACTACAACATTATTCTACTACTAATAGTAGAACTACAATATTTTTCTACTTCAGCTTCAGTTGTACATGCAGTGGTCAGGCATCTACAAAATCTATGAAGTGATCCCCTTGATAAGTCCGGTGCCCATCTGGCACCTCACATAATCTTTACAACATTGTTGATTATATTCCCCATACTGTAATAACAAGATTTTTAAAATTGAATTTACAAAGCAATTATTTGGGAAGTAAGTTGGGTTGAATAAGGGGAAGAAGGGGGGTGGTTGAGGAGGGAGGGACACAAGGAATTATCTATGAAGAAAAGTAAAAGTTTCATACTTTGCCTTGTGAATTAAAGAAATAAGGTAGCCACGGTCCCTTTGGTCTAACCAGCAGCTATTTCTTAAATTTCATAAATCATCTTCACTCATCACAAATCCTTGAACACTTGTTAATTGGGCAATCTTTAATAATGATAACCACCATGTATTGAATACTTAAGGTGGGATCACATTTTGGAGGAGGCAGGTTAGGCCCTGAAGACAGTATGTAAGTTGAAAATCAAATAGTCAAAATTACTGTTGAACATCCCTTAATGGCTGAGATCCAAGAGGCTCATAGGAAACAAGTTCCCATGAGCTCAGCTGGTCACATCCCCAATCTCTCACTCCCCAGAGCTCACAGAGTAGGATGGCATGTCTCCCTGTCACCCGTGGACTAGATGCTTATTTCGAGTGTCCCCTGTGCTTTGTGTTTTACATACATCATCTCCATCACAATCCCATAATGCAGATACTATTATCATCCCTGTTGTACAGATAAAGAAACTGAGATTTAGAGAAGTTAAGTAAATTGCCCAGTGTCGGGTATTGGAGTCCAGATTAGGAGACAGTGTGTGCGACCGCAGAACTCACAGCCACTGCTTCTCTAAACAGGAGCCAATCTGAAAATCATTGTTCTAGAGTTTTACCTTTATATCATTTTCAGTAACAATAAAACTTTTCTTAGCAATTAATTATGATTCCAGCAAGAGTGTTGAGCCCAGTGCTAGGGGATCAAGGCAGAACTTGGTCCCTTCCCTCCCACCCTTTCCCAATAGTAGCAGCTCTCAGAAGAGCCTGTGTTCCCATTTTGTATTGGCTGAATATATATATGTGTGTGTGTATATATATATATATATATATATATATATATATATATATATGTATTTCGGAAGAAACACCCCTTTTCCTAAACCTCAGTCCTTAAAGAAATGTATTGTGATGAAGCTCCTGCACTTTCCTGTCTTGGACAGGCAGCTATGGTGAGCCTGAGGTGGGAGGGCAGAACTTACCGTGTTTCCCCAAAAATAAGGCCGAACCGGAAAATAAGCCCTAGTATGATTTTTCAGGATGACATCCCCTGAACATAAGCCCTAATGCATCTTTTGGAGTAAAACTGAATATAAGACCCAGTCTTATTTTCAGGGAAACACGGTAGATAGCTACAAACAGCCAAGTATGCATGATGTCGTGGTCAAGGTTGCAGGCATGGATGCCAGACAGCCAAGTTCAAATCATCTGACCTTGGGCCAGCCACTTAGCATGGCTCATTTCCTTGTCTGTATAATGGGGTAAAACTGTTACCCCCCATGATCTGGCTGTGCGAGTATGTGGAGTAATGGCATGGTGTGCTTCGCACGGCCTCTGGTTCACAGCAAGCTCTCAGTAAAAATCAATTATTATTCCTGAAGCCCAGGAGGGAAGCTGTAGCTTGTGGCCAGGATCAAACACCAAGTTATCCACTGAGATGCCCAAAGAAGGATGCATGAAGAGACGAGTCTGGGAAGCCAGGGTGAGGAGCCTTCTGGAGAACTCCTGAAAGATGTCCAACCTTGGTGCCCTGGACCCTTCACGAGACCCAGGTTAATCTCTTCACGAGACAAGCGTTTGCTTGTCTTTAAAACAGCACTCTCTGCAACCTGTGGAGACACTGTAAAGTAATATATTAATATATTAGGTTGACAACAGCTTCACTGCAAATGCGGAAGGGACCGTATATATGGTGGGTTTTTGAATCGTGCCTACGTGTATGATCAGGGCTTCCAGTGTTCTGGCCTTGTTGCAGCCTCCAGCCACAGACCCATGTGTGATGGGTAGCAAGGGGAGGGATCCACTGGCACAGGTAGTGGGCGTGAGGCACAGGAACCAAAGTCCTGGTTATGAGTCATTGGCTTCTGGAAGGAAGAAGTGTATGAAATGCTGCATCTCGGAGGTGGGCACAAAGCCATAATGACCTACAAAAGGAAGGCTCTCTGATGGGGTCTACCTAGAACAGGGGTGCCAAAACTTATTTCAACGTTTTTTACCAAGGGCCATATGTGGTAAAATACACAAACAGCCAGGACACTCACTCGAGGTGAAGTACGTATTGCCTCACCTGGTTTATTTAAGTAAACTAAATATATTTTTGGAATTTGCTGCAGGCCAATTAACAATGGATTGCGGACCGCAGTTGGCTCGCGGGCTGCAGTTTTGACACCCCTGACCTAGAAGAAGAGCAAATTTAGAAAGTAGACGTAGGAGGGCTCCCGTAAGGCAACGCTTTTCCAGCTTTTTGGATCATAACCCATAGTGAGAAATGAAATTTACCTCACATCCCGCTACACACATATGCGTATAACTAAACGAAGTCTCACAAAACTTCTTACTCTTAATGTACGCTGCACTCCAATATCATTTTCATTGTTGTTTTTTCTTTAAAAAATGCTGCTTTATTTCAGTTTCAAAAACACTGCTTGAAGGAAAAGATGGCAAAGGACCATTTTAGGAGGACCTCGGGTCCAAAATAGTGAGAGGATGTCATGGGAACAGACCCTTAGTCACAAAGTAGCAAAGGGCATCACCCTGCAGTGTGGCCACAAAGACTGGGCTCTGGGGGGTTACATCAATGAGACCCCACTAGACTGGATCTTAGTTGAATTCCCCCTGCCTTGCTCACAGTAGGCATTCAAAAAAGTTATATTAAGCGAGCTTGACCTGTCTTAATTAAACTGAAATTAGCTTCCTCATGAAGGCAGCCCTCTAATAACCTGCCTTGATAGCTCGTGGGACTTGGAACATTTGGAGGAGTGGATGGATGGCGTGTCCCATTATCTGCCTTAAACATGTCTTTTCTCAACTGGGCTTGCCCCGGGGCCTTGAAGATAGAGATGTCAAGTTTGCAGCTCTGCTAGGGCCCGGGGTGCTGGGCTGCTCTGAACATAGTCTCCTCAGGGCATTCGCAGCCCAGCAGTTTCCATCAGGGGGAAAGAGCTGAGTAGCTACTTAAAATAGTTCAGGCTCCTCAATTAATTTCCTAGAAATGCTTTCCCTTCGACTCCTCTCTTTCCTCTTTTTTGCAGTAGAGAATTTCTCTCGTCTTCTTTCTCCCTTTGCGCCATTAGACTTTTCCAATAAAACGGTTACAGTGATGTTTTATAAGCAAGCGGGTGCTCTGGCAGCTCCAGAATGCTAACGCTACCTAAGGAAAAAAAGTGTTTATGAGACAGTGGGTTCTACCCCAGCGTTTGCAATTGCCATTCAAGCAATGTGGTCTTGGTTCTTCCCTCAGCCCTTTTCCTTAGTGCTCCCAGAGGACCTGAGCTGTCATCCTGGCTGCTCCCACTGGGAGGGGCTGCAGAAGACCCCATTCTCACTGGAGGAAGGGCTGCAGGGGGAGGTGTTGTGCCTGAACTCCAGCTCCATCCCCTGGGGCAAGAGAATTAACTTCCTGACATTCCATATCTTCTTCAGGAAAACTAGGGTAATAATACATATCTTGCAGTGTTGTTGTAAAGGTAAGAAACAATGTATGTAAAATGAAAGAGCGTGCAAGCCACTTGCTGATACTGAAAAGCGGTGGTGGTAGTAGCGGTGTTGTCATCACGTCGTCGTCATAGTTACAGGAAGTTTGTTCTCAGATGGACTCTGAGAAAGCTGGGCTCCTTTTGACTGCAGCCAAATAGGACATGGATCATTACTATCGCCACCATTGTTAAATATTTATGACTCAGCCTCCTGCTCACATCATTTATAGAGTAACGTATTAGACCCAGCCAGTATATATCCAATAGGAAGGTCTATAAAATGGAAAACATGTATGGGAAGTGACAGCGCTCTATGTAATGATATGAAGTGAGTAGATCACAGGAAGTAGGAACTAGACAATTGGCTTCCCTGGTACAGATTTTATGCACAGAATCCTTTCTGTTCTACTAGAATCCTCTCACTCTACCCCAGGTCAGAGGCTCGGTTTCATTTGTCTTCAGACTCTCCCCACCCACTCAACTTACTGCTCCATGCACATAGCAGGTGCTCCGTGTACAAAGCATTCTTACTGCTCCATGCACAAAGCATTCTCAGGTGGGGAAATACAAGTATTAAACAATCCTACAACACTGCATCAAACCCAGGTTATGTTTTAGTGCATTCTTGGTGACTGAGGATAAAGAGCAAATGCTGAGGCCCTTTTCAGTGGTAACTCAGTGTTCTGTCCTCGACCCCTGGGAAGAAGCAGTGGGTGAATCTTTTCAAGTCAGATTTGGTAGAGGCATATGGGAGGAGGTGGTGCCTGAGCTTGTCGAATGTAAAGCTGTGAGTCAGCATCTATTGTGGGCAACTAGCTCCTTGGTTAGGGGCCCTGTAGGGAAGAGAGATTTATCAGTCCACAAATTTTGAACAGCTAAAGAAGCATCCTTGAGGAAGGATGTCACCCACAACTCTTAAGAAAATGATGTGGTGTAGGAAAAGTTTCTGTCTGCAAAAGGGACTTTATGCCCCATTTGCGAGCAAAATCTTGGCGCATTTTATAAGGTCAGACAATTAAGTTCACAAACTCCTCCTAGAAAAAGTGCTACATATCTCATCGGTGAATATCACTATGGTCACCTTTGAAATACTCCTCCCCTTGGGAAGCTATGCGCTGACGCCGGTGCCTAATTCACCCTTCAAAGCAATTTTGGAACTCTTTCTGGAATGGCCATCAAAGCTGTTGTTGTATTAGCTTTCAATATTTCATTTCCTTTATCAGTATTTCAGTGTTGTCTTCCTTTCCATATTTCCTTTGTCTTTGGAGTAAAGAAAGGAGTCATTGGGGGCCAGATCAGGTGAGTAGGGAGGGTGTTCCAATACGGTTATTTGTTTACTGGCTAAAAACTCCCTCACGGACAGTGCTGTGTGAGCTGGTACATTGTCGTGATGCAAGAGTCATGAATTGTTGGCAAAAAGTTCAGGTCATCTAACTTTTTCACGCAGCCTTTTCAGCACTTTCAAATAGTAAACTTGGTTAACTGTTTGTCCAGTTGGTACAAATTTATAATGAATAATCCCTTTGATATGAAAAAAGATTAGCAACATCGTTGCATCGAGTTTGTGAATTTAAATGTCAGACCTCTTAGAAGCATCTGTCTTTTTTTCAGCCAGTTTAGAACATTCAAGGTATTAAAATGATTAGGTCTGCTTAAGCTAAGCAGAATACACAAGCCCATGACAAGGAGAAGCTCAATGGTTTCTTCTCACTAATTTTCAACATCATCAAAGTTAGATTTCAGAGCCTGACTGTTAGTTGTTTTCGTCTTTCAGCTAATCACAGGTAAAAGAGCACTTTCATTGCTCTTTTACAAAATACACCGATGTTTACTTGGATTTGAACAGCCCAGAAAATTCTCTGAACTGAAGAGAGACCAGCCAGGGCAAGGCAAAGGCTTCCTTTTGTGGTCCAGAATTCAATCAGAGGATTAATGAAAACTCATCATGAACTATATTTCTGCTGTCCCAAGATGACCTTTTTTGTTTGTTTGTTTGTTTCACAATTTGGTATTTCTTAAATCAGTATAAGTTGGATCTTTTATATGTATGACTAATATATTTATTTTTCTCAGAAAAAGAGAAACTGTCACTAAACCAATGGAGTAATACCTAAGATACTTGACGTTATCTTAAAATTAACGAAATAAGATACGTCACTGTTTCCCTCTAAGAACTTGCAGCACAGTGCCTGGTGCACAAACCTTGTGTTACTCCTGAGGCCCCTCCCCCAACAGCCCCATCCTCCCTGAGGTCCCCGAGTTACGTAGAGCAGAGTGGGCCACCTCCCAAAGGTGTATGGAGACAGCATGGTCACTGCTGCCCAGGACCAGCTGTATAATTTGCGGATCCAGGTGTAAAATGAAAAAATGGGGACCTTTGTTCAAAAATTATTAAGAATTTCAACAGAGTGACAGCAGAGCATTAAACCAAGTGTGGGCCCTCCCGAGCATGCGGCCCTGTGCATCTTCCCAGATTCCATATGTGCACAGCTGGCCCACACCTGGCCAAGGGAGCAGTTGTGCTGAGCGTCACCGTACAAGTGTCCTCACGCTCCCAGAAGCCCTTCCTCACTGGCACTTCGAGCTTTCTCCAATCTCATCCCCACAGCCACATTTTTGCACAGCCTATTAATTCTACATATGCCCAATTAACTCATTCTGTCTTGAGGAAGGGTGGTGAGAGTCGAGGACATAGTGAAGCTGTAGGAGACCTCCTAGCACAGATCTGGGCAGCATCGCCCCCGCTCTGAAGCCAGGCCAGTTTTCTCCTCGTCGATCCCTCTTTCTGTTCTTCTTTTTCTTTCTCACATGTCCAGGTGTCTTTCTGCTTTAGAATTAGCATCCCTGCTCCACTCTCCCAGGCTCTTCTTTCTCCCCATCCCATGTTCAAATCATTTTATTCCATAAACCAACTCTCCACCGTACACCCAAAAATTTTCAGCGTGAGTAATTGATCTGTAAGTCAGAATTCTTCTCTATGTGAACCATTATATAGTTTGATATCTTACCAAGTTATTTGGCCAACTTCCGAGCCAGCGTTCATTTATTTGGAGTATGGTTGCCGATGCCTAAGCTTTCTTCTGCTGGGCTTTAATTTCTCCCCCTGAAATAACTATTCAATCATTGGCTTAACTCAAACTAATGAGTTCATAATCACATTTTCTTTTTCTGAGACTATAATTTTTATTTAGAAAACACTTGCAAAACCCATGGCTTTTTAGGAGAGACAGGGTGAAGGAACCAAGAGTCTGAGAAGTGCAAGGAGCCGGTGTCGCACTGATTCCGTTTTCCCAGCAGGCTGCATGCACTGCGGGGGAGTACCTGATACCATAAAGGATCTGTGATCCAATCAGCTAATTGGTTGACTCCGTGAAAATTGTTCAAAACAATCCTTTTTTGACAGCTCAAGTTTAGCCAGGTACATTCCATAATTGGGGATAATTGGAACCACAGATGTCATTAAAATCTAGTATCTCACAGGAACTCCAGAGTTGAACTTTGGAAAATCATTAGCAATTGCAGAATGCTCCCATGCTGCTGCAATGGCAAAATTTCTTTTTCTGAATCTATTTTATTCTATGCTGAGTCTACGGCATATCATTCCTCACAAGGTTGTGGAGATGATCAAATGAGCAAATGCGTATGAAGTACTTGGCATACTTCATGGAACATCGTAAGCACTCCGTAAATGCTGGCTATTATTATTACATGCTCCTTTATTTTAAAATGACATTAATTGCTGTAACAACCAAAGTACATTGAATCATTCTGCTGCCCTGCAAGGCAGTCTCTTTACATAAGAGCTGCTGTTTACGCGTCAATTCAGTGTCTAGCTAAGGAAAGAGTTGGCTTTGACAAAAGGCAGATTTGGATTCAAAGCCCAGGTTAGTTACTTACTCTATGATCAGTGATTCATAGCTAGGAGCAATTTTACCCCTGAGGGGACACTTGGCAATGTCTGGAGACATTTTCAGTTGTCACAACCCAGGGAGGTGCCACTGGCATTTCGGAGAGGCTGTGGATTCTGCCAAACAACATATGGTACACAGGGCAGCCCCTCACCTCACAGCCAAAAGTTATCTGGTCCCCAACGCCACGAGTGCCGAGGCTGAGAGACTGCTCTATGCGAGACTTGGTGGGATATTTAACCTCACCGGGCCTCAGCTTCCTCCTCTCTAGAAAGGAAAGGAAATAATGCTTACAATGTTGATACAAGTAGTAGAAATAAATAGAAATGAAAAGTGCACAGTAGAATCCCTGAGACATAGTCATCTTGGCGGTGGCACTGGTGGTAGCAGAAGAGGTGTTTTTGGTGAGCATTGTTGTTTCTTAGACAACGTGTGGAGAGTTCGTTCTCCATTAAGCCCTGGGGGGGAGGGGGAGAGAGAGAGAGAGAGATTGATTGATTCTTGGAAACCATTTAGGCTTTTTTGTTACCGGAAGAAGAAAAAAGTAACAATAATCTGCTCTTCTTTTGTTTCTCATCTGAGGTGTTCAGAGATGTCTACAATAGCTCATGTTTGCTCATCATTTCCATCCCTTTTAAAACGCACAAAATCCAAGTTGTCCAGTGATGAGGACTTGAAACAATTTGTCTGTTCTGTTGTTTACTCGGTTCTCACGGACACCCTTGTCTCTCTGCCTTCATTCAAGTCATACCTTCCCAGAGAAAGCAGTCGGTTGCAGAGTGTGTGTCCTGGCATTAATAAGGCTCCAGGTCTACGCAGGCCACAGACAGCTGAGCCCTGTGGGAGCCCGGCATAGGCCTGCCCAGGACTCCAAACCTGAACGCACTGTATTCCTCCACCCTCCCCACTCACACACCTGCCTCTGACTTCTTGACACTGCTATAGACCACTCCCTAATTTGAGGATGCAGATATCGTAATTGCTGTATATTTCACTGATGAAATTTATCAGTGAGGCTGATTTGGCAATTAGTCACCATATTCTGTCTGCATCACTTATTAGTGACATCAAGAAACTGGTGGGTTCTTATAGGGAAGAACTTCAGAAAGTTCTCGTGTGGGTGACTATACAGGTCATGTCGATGAGGTTTTCCTCTGGGAGGCAAATGAACCTTACTGCAAATCCTTCTAGAACCCCTGAAGAGAAGAAGGCTTATCTTCAGAAGTGCATAAGTCAGCTTGCCCTTTATTGGAAAGGAGACCTGAGGGAGAAATTTACCTACTGTCTAATATGCTGTTTCCCAACAGGAAACGGCTTAATATATAAGACACCATGCACAGGCCTCATTTAGCATTTATTCAGTGGAGAAGTGTCACTCAGTCAATGCCAGGCATGGCCAGGGCACTGTGCTGGGCAAAGGGACACAGCAATGCACAAGCCATGCCCCTGCCGTGCTGCTCAGCCAGCTGCTCAGCCCTCCTGAAGTCCCTCCTACCCTGTTGCCTGGGACTGTGAAATTAATTTCAAGTCCTTTCCAAGGAGCTGATCCAAACTAACTTGAATATCCTCTTTACATAGTTTGATGATCAAAACACTTCCTTTGTCCTTCAGTCTGTTCCAAACCTAACTCTGCAAAGCCTGCCTCAGTCATGAGTGTGCTCCAAGCTTTCACAGACTGTCCTCCCATCATCAGCCCCCTGCAATCCCCTTCTTCTATATACAAAATTGAACCTACAAATTCATGTAAAACTGGGCCTCTTTGTGTCATGAATTAGGTGTAAGGCATAACCACAGACCCCTAATAACCTGGAACTGGAAGAGCTGGGGAGAGGGGACTGAGCTAAGCCACTCACTCATTGGTAAGGACCTAGAGAGGTCTGGCCCAGTTATAGAGGTGCCCCTGGGTGGGGAGGGGGGAGGGGAAGGGCAGGGGGCTTATTCCCTGTGTCTATTCCTGACATATCCAATAATGGGAATCCAGGCCGTCTTTTGAAAGTGAATGCCAGACTCTTAGCAGTGTCTTTGGAGGAGACTTATCCATGCAGAGCAAGAACCTGACCCACTGTCCTTAAATATGGGATGAGGATTCAAACCTCCAGAAAGGGTTGGGAAAAGCTCTCTCTAGAAAAATAGATTTGAATTGAGAACAGGATAAGGAGGGAGGAATGATATATTTAAGCAAAGTCACTGATCAGTAAATAAGAACGTAGAAAGAACCCCATCCCAAAGGCTGGGCAGGTTCCCATTAGGATATGGCTTAGGGGTGCCTGGACCAGCGGGGCACACCCAGGCCTCTTTGGCACTGATCACGCACAGTGTAGGGGCAGGGATCAGGGAGAGGCAATGAAGAGCCCCCAGAGGTAGCAGAGTCTGCAGAGCTCACGTTTGGGAGCAGCTTGTTCCAACCGCAGTGAGAAGCGGACACTGAATGCACCCCCTGTATTAGACCAGATGGGATCGGAATAGGGCCCCAGCCGTGGGCGTGGGTTTGTGCCTTAGGGGATCTGCGCAGTCGAGGGCCTGGCTTCAGGGCTTAGCAAGGGAGAGGGCGAGATGGAGAAAGCAGTGGAGATGCAGCTGATTTGTACGTCTTTAGACGAGGAGCGACAGAAATGTTGAGTTTGTTAGTTTGACATGTTTGTACGTATGTGTCCTGTCCACGGCTGAAAGACTGTTAAGACGATAGGACGCAGCTTTTCTATGCTCTGCAAAATCCCGTGTTTGTCATGGCTGGTGAAGATGGTGAGGAGGAGAATGGCATATGTTCAATTACACAGTCCCTGTAGGTTAAGGAAAAGCACAGCTACAGACGTAATCCAGCGGTTCCCTGAAACACTCGTGTATATGAATGTAGTGAAGGACGACACCACGCCATCCATACCAGCTGGAATTTACGTCGAATCATGGTCATTGTTTCTCACACTAAAAACAGTTCCCCTAAGCAGAAGGGACACAATGTGCATCACTATCAAGTCTTTGGGGACTGTCCCCCCAAAAGACCAGTTGCCCTTGGGCCTGCAGGAACTTGGGCTACACCATGCGTTTGGACAGGACTGTGTGTTTGGGAAGTTCTGCTGAGAGCAGTTCAGGAACGCTGGCAGCCCCAAACAGCTCCACTTAGTAGTTAGTGCCAGTTTTACTTTCACAAAATCCTCCCTAGCACACCTGAGGGAAAGCAGCAATCCCTCCTACTTGGAAATTAAAACCCGTGCAGAGAGAAGTGATGCCTGCCTCTGTTGCCCACGGCAGAAAACTTAGAGTTAGGTCTGGGCTCAGAAGTGTGTGTTAATATTTACATATGGAATCTAAGGGCTGCTGTGGATATGGAGGGAGTCCCAGGCTCTGGAAGGGTTTACCCTTTGTAGTTCTTCCGCTCAAAAATAATCTTCCTAAGGGAACAGACGGTAGCTCCCTCTATCTACATCAAAGCCTGAAAGTACTCAGTTACTCCCATTATGCTGAAGATAAACAGTGTTATTCTGTTCAGTTCTTCAAATAATCTTCTATTTAAGTCATAGCTCATTACTATTTAGCAAATTAAACTCATTGAGTACTTCAGACATGTCTATTTTGCTATCAGAATGGACGCTTTCAGGAGTCCCTGTTGCAAAGAGCTTTCTTTTTTCATTACATATTATTTTGTTGGCCCGAATCCACGACAAAGAATTTTGTTTCAGATCCTTTAAAGCAAGCAATACAAATCATTTTCGAAACTTCAGGTCTTCAAGTAGACATTCCTTTAGCACATGGAGTTTCCTGGGTAAGAGAGAAAGACCTTGCCCGTATCTCTAGCTGTGGACAGACCGAGAGGTTAGAAGTGGAGCCGTGGATCCTCGTGGAAAAGCGTGGCTGGCCAGACGGAGCAGACCAGCACTGGGCAGCCCCGGCCAGAAGAGCTGGGCTGCGTGCTCCAGGCTCTGCAGCCGTTCTGCTGCCTGGCTTCCCTGCAACCCAGAGGAAGTCTTTCAGCTCAACATTTTAAAGAGTGGATAATAAGGATTTCTTGAGAAGAGCTAAATCCATACTATGGAATGAATGTCGTTTATTAAACAATTACTACACATGAAGCAAACACACTATATACACAATAGAGGCATGACTGCAATGGCT
This sequence comes from Rhinolophus sinicus, assembly GCF_036562045.2. Classification (NCBI taxonomy): domain Eukaryota; kingdom Metazoa; phylum Chordata; class Mammalia; order Chiroptera; family Rhinolophidae; genus Rhinolophus; species Rhinolophus sinicus. The sequence continues at coordinate 29,129,004 of NC_133751.1, forward strand.
TAGGCCTACCAACAACTCTGCCCTTCGACCCTGGCAAGAAGGGCCACGTGCTTTAGAAGGTCCCTCTCTGGCCATCGTCTAGCCATGTTTCCAGCCACATCATTTCCCACCTCCCAGAGCAAGAAGTTCGAGGCAGCGACAAGTCTTGTCCACCCGGAACCCAGGCCTTCCCTTCCAGGCATCGATCAAGTGTGTCCAAGACCCTGGAAGTCCCTGCTCAAATGATCCCAAAACTACATCTTCGACCTGTGCAGTCCTGTACCCCACAACTCCTGTCCCTAAGGCAGACTGGGGCTCCAGTGTGCGTGCTCAGAGGCCCACGGAGTGACTGGTGTATGGGGAGTTGGAGACAGGGGTGAGTGACGTGGATGTGAATGGAATCTGGGCATATAGTAATGGGAGGGGAGAGCTAGTCCACACATATACACACTGCGCCCAGTGGTGTGGGGGTGGGAAGATAAGTGAGTGGAACCAGGGAGCCAGCTCTCCCTGTACTGCTAAATCCTAAATGTGAACCTAATCTTCCAGGTAGTGATGAAGGTATATTTACTAAGATAGGAAAATAGAATATATTTATCTAGCAGTTTACCAACCTAACTGACAACGTCTACATATTTTGGCATCTGGCATGTGGGCCTTCCATCTGTGCTTGTTTCCTGGGGCCCACCAATGTTAGAGAGTGGCAGTGGCAAGGCACATCTTCTGTTCTGGTGGGGATCCTCTTTCCATAACATCCCCTGGGTCTGCAGGACCTGCTGATCTGCTTCCTGATCACACCTCAGTCCATCCGTTATACTGATGGCAGAGAATTCTCAAAGGTATTCGTCTGTAATTGCTCAAAGTCCATCTTTGAAAAAACGACCTTTATCAGATATGTTTCTATTATTCTAGTTATTTCACAAACCTGGGAAAGCTCTAGGAAATGCAGCAGGAAAATTACCAAATAAATCTTACCTATCTTTTGTGTCCATCTCATCTCCTTTTTCGAACTCACAGCTTTTGTGCTTTCTAGAGCTTCCCAACATCTCCACTACGTAATGGCATTCTCACCCAAGCCTGCATTTCCATAAATTGCCCTACTCTTTTCTTCACCCACAACTTTGTTACAAAGTCCCATTTCCTCATTGAAGATGATTTTATCCGAGTGAAAGGCAAACAATCTTCAGGCACTAGTTCATACTATAGTATGAATGATTGATAATCACCTTCTTACCATTTTAAGTACAATTGACTATATCAAAAAAAGTCTGGTTAGGAGGTAGCTGGATGGCTCAGTTGGTTAGAGCACGAGCTCTGAATAACGGGATTGCCGGTTCGATTCCCACATGGGCCAGTGAGCTGCACCCTCCACAACTAGATTGAAGGATTTGGAGCTGATGGGCCCTGGAGAAACACACTGTTCCCCAGTATTCCCCAATAAAATTAAAAAAAAAAAAGAGGCAATGTATATAAAGTTGTTTAAAAAAAAACAACCACCACCACCACAAACTCTGGTTAAACAAAGGAAGTAATTTTAGCTTCCAGCTATTGTAGATATATTTTAGGAACAAGGTAAGAATTTTTACTTTTTTTATTGGTAAAATTTTTTATCAGCAAAAAATTTATTGACATTGATAAAATATATTTTTAATTTTATAATTTATCTATTTATAATGAAGACCAATGTAGTAAAATATCCCATATAATAAATATCCCAATAAAAGAAAATAAACTAATTCAATGTAATTGGTTATTTATTAAATCAATGACATTGGCTGGCAAAGCAGAGGAGAAACTTATATTCTCACCAGTGAACATTGCCCAAAGGGCGCTATTGATAAACTATTTCCTCTAACTCCCAATTTAATTCTCACAGAATATAACTTTAGAATTTAGTAATTAAATTTGAATCATGAATCATGACTGGCTCTGCTCTTCAGGCCTGCATGAAGGTGATTTCAACCCAAGAGAGTTACTTTTAAATTTAGAGAGAGCTTGTTGGCAAACATGTGTTATGGGGGGAGCATCCCTCGGATGGGATTATAATGTATCTAATACCCTGTCAAAGACAAAAATGGAACGAGGTAGGAAATTGATTTTATTGTCCTAGTTGCAATCAGGAGAGTTCCCCAGATCTGAAAGTCAGAGCATCTTGGCAACGTGGTTTTGCCTTGAACTTGCACAGAGAGGAGTAGTCAAGTTATAGGGAAGTGATTTTCCAGCTGGGATGCTTCCATCATCAGGGGAGTCTTGGGCAGTCAGGAATAGGGAATGTTTTCCTCTGTGTCTCGCCAGTTTTGAGGGGACAGTTGATTATGTGTCAATCATTTATGAGACAAAGAATGGGAATTTGGAGGGTCTGCCTCTGTCACTGTCCTGGGGATACAAGGAGGTCACCCATATGCCTTCTCCAAGTCAGAGGGCCAAAGGAAGTTCTTTGTAGTGAACCATTACCTCGAACTAAAGGGGGAGGAGGATTTCTTAACTACTAGTGTTTTCTAGGAGTCCAGGGCTCCGGGGAAGCCGACAGTCTTCACCCATTTGTGGAGGTGTGCATTTTTATAATGCGCTGCTGTCTGTCTTGTCTTCCTGCTCCCTGAGAGCCACGCTGCTGTCACCCCCACGCCTCACTAGCCCTGCTCTCTGTCTCCAGCACCCCAGGCACACGCTGACTCCAGGGCCTTTGCACTTGCTGGCACTCTGCCTGGAGTGCTCCACCGCAGTGATCCAAGACCCCAGCCTCCTTCAGATATTTTACTCAAATGTCCCCTTCCTGTGAGATCTCCCCTCCCTCATAGCCCTATCTCCCTTCTTTGCTTTATTCTTCTCCTTAGCAGTGACCAGTCTGGAACACACTACATACTTATTTACCTGCTTTATGGTGCCTTCCCATTGGGATAAACGCCACGAGGAGAGGGATTTTTCACCACAGTATCCCCAGCACCTGGCACATACTAGGCGTGCAATAGTTTTCGATAAATACGTTAAAACACTTCATGTATGCTTTGTCTCACCACATATAATTAAAGTTACTTATTACAATTACTAATAGTCTGTGGGGATGTATGCAGAATAATATAAAGAGCATGACCTGGTAAGAATAGTGTTCCTGGTTCTCTTCTGAATGCTGCATCTATAAATATGCATTTGTAAACTTTATTTTTATTTTATATCTTTATGACCAAAGATCCTAAAGCCAGTATATAGCTACATATGTTCCAAACATCAACTTTCGGAAGTTAGGCCTTGTAATACACTTGTCCAATTTTTCTGAAAGAAGGCAGTAAAGTGCTGTGTACATCAAAAAATAGTCACTGAACCCTCAGTGTCTCCCGAGCTGCAGGAACCACGTTTTAATCATGTGCCACATGCGGCCTGGACACAAGGCTGTTAATCTCCTCTCTGCAGCAAGTGAAGTTTGCACACTTCCATCAGAAATTGCTTTCTTTTTTGGTGGGGCAAGCAAGCATAGTAGCATTTTCCCGAACTTATTATTATTCTGTAGAAAGTTTGGGTTCCCAGAGCAGAGGAGGAAAATTTAAAAAAAAAAAAAAAAAAATTTAATGAAAAAGAAAGGGAAATTAAATTCTCAAGTGACATTTCTTTATTTTACTTTATATCGTAAAACTAACATTTTCCCAAATAATCGCATCTTTATAAGACTTTAGTGAGTCTTCAGCCCTAATAAAGATTTCATTTCATTGTTTCACTATTTCCCTCTAGTGCCTGCTCACATGCACATGTAATTGTTCATATACCTGCAATCATATAATAGCATAGACAAAATTTTGTGTTTTTGGGGATTTTCTTTTCCTGCTTAGTAATAGTCTATAAACATTACCCACATTATCTTAGTGATTTCGAAATAATCATATTTTTGTGCCTGAAGAATGAATATTCTATTAAGTCCCTGAGGTACTTGTTCAAGGTTTACTTGTTCAAGTCAAGTTTCTCTTCTTTCTGGGCTACTTACCTCATCTCTTCTCATTGAACCCGTCATCAATTGGACTTAGAAAAAAATCTTCCAATTTAATTAGTTGACTTGGCATACTTGATGTTATTCAAACGAGGTTCCACAGACCTTCCTAGTTACTAACACACGTAGGTGTTCTGTGTTGGGGTGTGGGTGGGGGGACCAGGGAGAGAGGGCCTGTGAGAGGGGGAGCCTGTCTGCAAATGTATTTGGGAAGCTCTACACTTGATATACACGTCTGAGCATTACACTAATAGATTGAAGGCTCTGAGAGGTCTTCAGAGGAGGTACTTACTTAACTTCAACTCATCGTTCCCAAACGCTGATCATCTCAGAACTCTTCTTGGAGCATGCTGGGAACATCTGAGGGAGCATTCGGGTTCACGGGAACCTGGTGGAGAAGCCTGGCTTTAATGACTCTAGCCAGAGTCCAGCTGGCCCAGGGACCCTTTCCTCATCCTCCTTTCTTGCTCAAAAGCATCTACACTCCACACTGATTTCATAACTAGACTTTCAAGGGGGTGAATGAAAGCCTGTGTGGTTTGGGGCTTTGTCTAAAGGTAGATAACGGAGCAGGCACTCAGCGGCTAAGAGGTCCATTTTCTGTTCCCAGTCATACTATCTTTCCATATGACTTTGGGCAAATCACCACCACCTCTGCCCTCTGTTCACTCCATTTAGAAAGAGTCCAGACTAGATCGTTTCTGGAAGGCTGACGCGGAATCCAGCCCCGATCCTGGCACAAGTGCCTAGGGAGATAATGGGGAGACAGGGAGTAGCTTGAGGCACTCTCTTCTGAGTGTCATGTGGAGCCCAGTCCCTGGACAATCCGAGCCGGGGATGCTGAAACTGCAGAGAAGCTCCTGCACAAACCCATCCTTCCAGCAGGACGTACACATTATTCTCAACAACCAGGCACATTCTCCAAGGCCACAAGTGGTCAAAACTTTTTCTTTTCTATCTCCTTTCCTATTTAACTTCCTCTGTTGTCTTGCTGTGAGGGTCCTGAAGCAACGTCCTTCAGTTCTCTCAACCTCAGTTGCTTATCTTTTCTGAGCCCCAACTTCCCCATCTTTAAAATAAAAACAATCCAACCTCTACACAAGATGGCGTATTTGAAAGGCCTAGTACAGAGTAAGCACTCAGTGAATGCTAGTTTTCTCTCCTTCTCTTCTCCTTTCTCATGTTTCATAAATACCAAGTGTCTAAAGAAGACAGCTGCTAAAGTTCAGTAATTGCTTTCAGAAAAGCCAGTTGAGCATGAAATGACTCTTTAGGAAAGACCTCAGCTCCAGCTAAGAAACATAAGAAAATTGCTGGTGCATCTCATCGAAGTTCAGTTGTTTAATTATTTCACGTCCACTTATAACACATGTGTGTTATAGTGATGTCAATGAAATGAACTACAAAAAATAATAAATCAAGAAGAGTTTAAAAGAATGTCTGGATGATAAATTCAAAACGGGATGATTGAACTATGTGCTAAATCTTTGAAAATCTAGAGGGAAAATAATGTACTTCTTCTAGACATCCCGCAAGGATATTATCATAGAAAAATGACTGGAATGGACGGACCGTCTGGTGACCTAAGCAACACCAGACAAAACATGGCATCTGAACATGACCTTACTTGATCTGGGTCCCTTGGCAACTGGGGTTATTTCTACCAACACACGTCTCATAACATGTCCTTTGGGCTCAAATTTCACAACTCACGTTCAAACCAATGTTTCATTTGTATCTCTCACTGATGCCTTCAATTTAAGACGGTGTTGACTTAAGTGGTTCTTTCTTCCTTATTCCTGTTATACTTTTAACTATAGAAATGACAAAAATAAGGAAAGTAGAAGTGAGGAATCTTCAGTTATAACTGTATTTCTCTAAGTTAGATCTTATATCAGAATTATCAAGGATGCTTGGTAAAATTCAGATTCCTGAGCTCCATCTTAAACCTGTTGATTCAGAATATCTCAAAGTGGGATTTAGAAATCTGCATTTTAAATAAGCTACCTAGATAATTGATAAACTTCATTAAACTTCAGACCCTCACAGCTTGTGCCTGGGTCACTGCAACTGTCTCTTAGCTGGTTTCCTGCCCTGGTGTTTTCCTTTAATCATTTTTTGAATACTCCCCATCAAGATTCTAAATTTGTCAGTCATCCATTCTATGAGAATCTAGCATGGCTTCTTTGGATCCCCTCATTATATTTAGATCTATCCCTTGATGGTGAAAGACTTTCCCTCTGCCCCCCAATGCCTTCTCACTGGCCTTTCCCCCAACTCCTCCCCCACCCAATTGTCCACTGGGCCAACATAAACTGCCTTCAAACTCTGCTTGGCAGAACTCTAGAGTTACGTAGAAGCCCATAGGGGCTGCCACTGGGGGGGGGGGGGGGGTGCAGGTGGCCGATTTGCTTGAGGGCTGTCCATCTCCATTCCAGTCAGACCTCCACTTGTGCTTCCCCATAAAATTCATTTAAAGATAAGACTCTGGTGGATAGAATAAATTTTCTTTCTTTTTAATAGTTCTTTTTTTTAAAGATTTTCTTGGGGAATATTGGGGAACTGTATTTTTCTAGGGCCCATCAGCTCCATGTCAAGTAATTGTCCTTGCTGTTAGGAGCTCATGCTCTAACCAACTGAGCCATCCAGCCGCCCTAGAATAAATTTTTTTTAAAAACACTGTCCTAGATTAAATCTGCTCTGTCTCTTCCCTGCCTGTTAACACATTATTTCCTTTGCATGAAACCCCTCCCACTCTCACCCTCTTCGAGGATTCTTTGTCAACATTCTATGGTCCATCCATCAAACTTCAAAACCTTCCTCAAGACGTGGCTGGGTCCTACTTAACCTGCCAACCTCAGGGATGTAAGCGGGTCAGTTTCCTTCCCAACTTGTAAAATTATATCAATCTCAGTTATTCTTTTTCATTTAGCAAATGTGTATTGAGCCACTACTATGTAGCAGGACCTGCACTCGGCCCTGGAAATGCAGTATTAAGCAAAACGACAAAAGTCCCTGCCTCTGGTGGAGCTGACATTTTTATGTATATGTCCTCTTCAAAGAGATTGTGAAGTTTCACAATAGGAACTTGGTCTCATTAGTTTTGCATCCTTCCACATGATGAAAACTTACTATATTTTAATTAATAAAGTAATGAAATGCATTATAGGAAACAACACAAAATTCAGTGCAAAGCTATTTCATGTCTTAATGTCAAAACCTAAAGTAAAAGGTTTTTATTTTCCCAGTTACTTAAAAAATAATTGTGAATAATAGTATCTTTGTCTGCTTCTTACCTATGTTTCAGATTCTGGTTAAAATTAAAGATACAAAATTTTGGGGGAGGGGGAAATAAAGGACAATTATTTACAATGCTTTGATTCTGTAATCAACAGATGCCCATCGATTTTTTTCACAATTTCTTCTTAAATAGCTCTACTATTCTTATGGGAAAAACTTGTTTAAATACCTCAACCTAACCAATTCGCTTCACTTGCAAAAACTACAAGGAACTTTAAAAGGGAAAACATTACTCTATCAGTTCTCTTTATCCTTTCTGGATGTCAGAACACTTTTTTGCCTTATCTCAGCATAGATTTAGTGAGCAGGAATTCGCACTCACATAACTCAGGTATGACATGATTCTCAGCAATGCTAAGCTAATTTATTCAAACCAAACCTCCCACTGAAGATTACTAAAAATACTGAATAAAATAAGCTTTCATCTTTATTAGAAACATCAATAAACCAAAACATAGTAGGCATTACCAGGCCAAAACCTAGAATAAATGAGAACACAGAAAAGTAGGCCAAGCATTAGAAGCTGTTTTTGTTCCAAGGCCATTTGCCTATTTGGACTATGAAACTGAGCTGTGTCTTCAATGGATTCCTGGGGTGAGAGGGATGGAAATCAGATCCCCAGGCCCACCAAATGTGGCGCATATAATAGGAGAACCCCATGTTAAAGTGGAACACAAAGGGCGGCACTGCAAGTCAGCCCCTCCCCCCCAACCCCCCTCACAGAGCCACAGAAAGACTTGCTTTGCCCAGGACGGAGCAGGGCACAAGAAAGAGCAAAAGGAACCCAGCCCCAAGAGACTGTAACCATAGGAACATTTGAAGCCCAAATGTGCAGCCCCACATTTGTACCACTGCTGAAAATCCGGTTTAGAGTGGCACCAAGCTGATAATGGACCCAAGCCCCCAAAAGACGCAAATGCAGACCTTCTCCAGAAGCAGGTCTCTTCATTGCATTCGGCCTTTGAGAGGCCTCACGCCACTTTCTCAAGTGGTGTACGTGGCAGAGTCCAAGGTCACGACGCACATAAAGAAACGAGACACCGTGACCCAGAAGCAGGAAGGACAGCAGAACCAGACACTCAGAGACTTCAGATACGAGAGAATTCTAACACTCAAATTATTAAAAGAACATGTTTTTATCTCAAGAAATTTTCAAAACTTGAAAATATCGGAAAGGAGTGATCTATAAAAATTGTCAAAGCGGTGTTTAAAAAGAGTCCAATAGAATCTCTAGAATTTAAAAAAGACAATAATCAATATAAAAAGATAAAACATCTTTATTTCTGTTATTGAACTTAACTCCTGGGCCCTCATTTCTGCTGGTGGTGGGAATTTCAAATGTACTGATTAAAGGGAAGTCAGTCACCTCCAGGTTATACCCAGTTTCTTTTGGGGAAATGCTCAGTAAGTCAGTACTCAGTAACTCGGAACTAATATACTAGTAAGTTCCAGGGCTTTGCACACCTTTGTGGGGTGTTATGGTCTATGAGATCTGCTGTCCTCTTCTGGATGTTAACTCTACTTTGTCCCCTTCTTAGGCATTCGTTGGTATCTCTCCTCACTGTACCCACTATAAAAACACCCAAAGTCACTTCTGCACTTCTTCTAACTCTTGTTCGTCCCAACTATGAAGGTTCTTTAGATCCATTGGCTTGCACCAGCCCTAGCCTATGTCTTCAAGAAAACAGAAACTCTTGGCTCTAGGCTGCCCTCTGGAACCATACAATGTCCAATGTCCTCGGGTCCTCTCTGCCCAAAACCTCACCTGGGAAGCCATATTTTACCAAACAGGAATGGGGCAAAAATCCCCTCTACCATCAGATCCGCAAACTTAACTGAGTGTTTTGTCTTTCGTGATCCCACTGCCCTCTCTACCAAGACTCAAGCAAAACTTATCCTGTCCCTCTCTGCCAAGCTTCTCATCCCTCCCCCATTGCTCTGTGTCCTCTCTGCATTGTAGAAAACGCTCTGCGTTTCCCGAAGAACACTTCCCGTTTTATGTCTATTGTATCAACTCTACGCTCCGAGATCTCCATACTATGTCTCAATATTTAGGCTTTTAGAATTAAAAAAAAAAAAAAATAGCAACAACAAAAAACATTCTCCTGTCAAGAAAATTCTCATACTTTAAAGCTCAGACTTTGAAGACTGTCTTTGAAAACTCAAAGCCAAGAGTATGACTCTTCTCAGCAGTGTTGTGCTCTCTCTTCTCTAAGATGTGCATTTCTCTCAGGCTGAGGATAAATATGGGAAAATGCATCCAGTAATATTTCAAAATATTATTCTGCTGCATTGGCAATCTTTCCTATCCAGTCTCTACAAAAAGAAAACATATTTAACAATGAACTTGGTATAACAAAATTATCCTGTGGCAAAAATGTGGAGGCCCTAGGGTTTTGTTATACAAGGGTTTGGTCAGGCCATAGGTTTCAAAAGCAGGCCACTGGCAAATTGTATTAATTTTTACCATATAATACCCATGACAGAAATCAAAAATAGTATTAATAAGATCACTGAAGATTTGGAACAAAGATTTACATTTACTTTGGTTGGTAGCTGTGAAGAAAGAATCAATTTTCTTTTTTTTTCATTACAATTTATTGTGGTGACAGTTGTTAGTAAAGTTACATAGATTTCAGGTGTATAATTCTGTATTACATCATCTATGTCTCACATTATGTGTTCACCACCCAGAGTCAGTTCTCCTTCCATCACTATATATTCGACCCCGTTTACCCTCTTCTAAAATCTCCCACCCCCTTACCCTCTGGTAAATCAATTTTCTTTTAATCTCAAAATTAAGAGTGCTCTGCTGTCACTATGATTATGTTACCCCTAAATGTCAATAGGGAGGATTTTTTTTTTTTTAATGAGAATTGATGCCATAAATTGACAGTTCAAAAATGACTCTACTCAGAACTTAAACACATTACAATATTTAACATTGTTTAAAAGTTTGGGTTTCACTGAAGCAAAACCGGTTTCACACATTAAAAAAATGCAAATCTAAGATCTTTCTTTCCTTTTGAGGCCATATATCTAGAGAGAGAGCGAGAATAGATGTTATCTGCCAACTTTATATTTGGAAAGAAATTCAGAGACCAAGTAGATAAAGTTATAAGAAAGGATTAATAGGGTCCAAATCCATATGAAATTGAGCTGCCACTTTTGGTATGCTGCCTATTAATGTTTTAGACTGGAGAGTACAGTGCCTCTTCCAGCTAGAAGTGAAATGTCCCCAAAGACCAGCTGGGAAAAGCATGAAGAATACAGAGATATCCATGATTTTTTTTAAAAAATTCTTCACCATCACTATAGTTAGAGCCTACATCAGTCCTATGGAATCATCGGCATTTAAAGTAAACAACAACAAAAATCCTCCAATGTGCAGAGATTTGGGTCTGCAGAAAAATTAACCTAGAGCTGAAATTTACAAAACTATAGAACCTTCTCATTTTTAAAGATTTCAGTAAATAAGTTTTAGAAATTGTTTCCAAGAAGTCAATCCATCCATTATTAAGTCAGTTACGGATCAGTACTATGGTTTCCACAGCAACGACAGCTCTGCCTTGCTTGAATCCTCACATTGTGCTTTCTTCAGCCTGTGCTAGTAAATTCAGGTCTGTGGTGAGTACAAGTAGGTTCATCTAGGTGCACACACACCTACGTGTGCATGGAGTATTTCCCATAAGAACTAGGTTTTCCTTTGTAGCGTGTCGTGATATACATAACCTTTAAGCTTGGAATCAGCAGAACCTTTTTCAGGGCTTTCAATTCCCAGGCCTTATACTAACATATTTTTGTAATGAAAATTATGACAAACTGCATATTTTTTTAAAAAATGAAATGATCACATGTTGGAATAACCTGAATTCCCTGTTTACACCTGAGCAACAGCCCTCTCTCTTTCCTTGATTCAAGAGAGACATGTCGTCCCTGGAGCCCACTGCTAATTCTAGAAACTAGGCTGATAGACGAAGGGGATACTTCAGTTCAATTTGCCTTGAAACCACATATCTGGGGTTCTCACATCAGCACTTCTATCCCTTCCAACTGAGTTTCTCAATTGCTTTGTGATTCTTGATAGATTGGTTGATTGCGCTCAATGTATCTGTCACACCAGGCCCCGGTGCTTGACTGATTGCTATGCAGCACCATTAATAGGCCGGCACGTTATTTGGGAGACTTGTTCCTCACCCCACCCCATGAAAGACAGGCTCCATCAGGACTACTCCAAAGCTAAGTGAAGGTTTGTGCCACTGCTTTCCATGGCAAGAGTTCCTCCTAAATAAAGCCACTGTTTATACCTTTGGTGTTCACTTTTCAATATATCCAACAAATATTTATAAGGTGCCTGACATACACAAGGGGCCGTGCTGGGCACTGAAGGCCCTATGCTGACCCTGTAACTTAATGGGGTCTGATAAGAACCCACAGCATGATGAACAGTGTTAGAAAAAGATTTCCACTCAAGAGTCCATTCTCAGCTCCCAAACACTTAAAATGGTTATAAAATGGCCACTGCCATGTTTTCCTTTCATTACAGGCTTTCGTCTTGCATTCCTTGTTCCTGCCCTGTTGAGCCTTCCTCCGGAGTCTTCTTTCCTCCCTATTCTCTGTCCATTTCTGTTTCCCAATAAATTGCCATTTGATCCCCACTCTCACCTCAACCTTGCATCCCAGCTTCTCATTCCTAGAACCACCCAGCTGCTCCACCTCCCACCTACTTTCATGTTTTTCTGCCTTCATCCCTCTTCTCACTAAGGGTTCTGAAGTGTTCAAGAGACAGGGGAGACCCAAGGCACCATGTGGCCTTTGTCTCTGAAGAGTTCAGGTCTTTATGGGGTTTCGGGGATTCGTTTGAAACTTAGACTCGAGCCTCCTTGGCTACATTCTGGTTAAATAAGCTTTGTGGTATTGTGTGAGGCTCTAGCTGGTACTGGTCCCATTGCTTCTATTGGTAAATGTCTCCATGTTGGATACAACCCATTACCTTCTTCATCTTTCCCCCAAACCAACCTGGACTCTCCGTGAAGAGATCACCATCCACACGTTCATTCACCGGAACCAGAATCCCAGGGATGATCCCAAGCCCTCCCTGCTTACTAACCCTTCTTTGTCCCCTCCATCACCAAGCTGTAGAGCTTTCAGAATAAAATCCAAACTCCTTGGTTTATGACCTATGGTTTATGATCAGGTCCTGCCTACATTTGTAGTTTCCTTTTCCAGCAGCCAACCATGCGTTCTTTACTCCACCGTGTAGAACAGTGTGCAGCTCCTGTAACTTCTCTGCTGATTCACGCCTCCATGATTCCACATGCGCTGACTGCTGACTGTTTCTGCTCCTGGAAGGAAAAAATAACGCTCCCTCCATCCTTCTAAGTTCTCTGGATGGGACCCCTGTAACAAAAGGCAAATTAACAAGAGAAAAACAAACAGAAGTTTATTAACATGAATACTTGGGAGATACCCAGGAAAAAAATGAGTAACTCTTCAAAGAGGTAGCTGAGAATTCGGGCCCAAATACCATTTTAAGAAAATATAAAAATAAAATAAAATAAAAATAAATGTGTGGGGGAGGCCAGTTAGCGGGAGATGACAGTGAAAAGTAGGGTTTATTATGTAGAATTAAGGTCTCTTAAATTACCATTGATAAGTGTTTCTGGTCATTTCAAGTCATCCTTTTTAGGGGGAAAAGGGGAGAAAGAGAGAGAGAGGGAGAAAGAGAGAACTATCCTTACAAATGGAGATTTCCTTTATAAATATAAATTTTCCTTACAAAAAAATAACTTCTATTCTGTTTTCAAACCTTCTCTATCTGTTGTTTTTCAAAATCATCAGCTCAAAGTAATCAGCTCTTATGCCAAAGAGGCACATTTCGGGGTGTCATATTTTGCCACCATTCACCATGAAGAGACAAATTAACTCATTAATTTATTGGTGCTTCACACTCAATTTACTATGTGTTGTGCACTGTGCTAAGAGCAGTACGTGTTTCTTGAACCCCCAACTCCAATTTAGATGTCCCTCATTTGGGTTCCATAGCATTCAGTGAGTGCCTCTGTTAGAACATCTATCATATATAACATACTGCGGTACCTTGGTTTTCTAATGTAATCCGTTCCGGGAGACCGTTCAAGTTCTGAAACGTTCGAAAACCAAGGTGCGGTTTCCCTATAGAAAGTAATGCAAAATGAATTAACCCATTCCAGACCTTTAAAATCAACCCCTAAAACTGCAAATTTAGCATGAATTTTACTATCTAATGATACCATAGATCCATAAAATTTACGGCGTTCGTAAACTGAAATGTTCATCAACGGAGACATTCAAAAACCGAGGTACCACTATTTATTTTGTAAGTCTCATTTATTAACTCAACCAATATTTATTTTTGTGTCGTACAATAGTGGGCAATATAGACAAGTTTTCTACTCTTCAGTCCTTACAGGCTAGCAGGGAGAAAGACAATGAAGGAATAACAACGTGGGGAAGCATCAGAGGAGGGGAGGAGGAGGCTCTGCTGGTGATGGGGCTCTTAACACCAGCCAGGAGGTCAAGAAAGGCTGCCCTGGGGAGCAGCCCTCAGGTGAGGCTGAGGCATTCCCAAGAGAGGAGAGCAGTCCGTTAAGGGCTAGATCTGAGAGCTCACCTGCTTGGGGCCTCTCTTCAGGTAAGGAAAGTTCATCACAAATGGAGACAGGCAGGGGGCTGGCAAGACACCAAGATGGAGAGGTAGTAGAGGCTCTGGCTAGTGAAGAGCTGTGGGAACTTAGAGTTTTATGCCCCAAATTATGGAAAGGCAATGGAAAGATTATAAGGAGGAAATGACATGATCAGACTTGCACTTTAGAAGCATCACTGTAGCAGACCATGAGAATCGAGGGGTTGGGGGAAGAGAGAGGCTAGATGCAGGGACACTAATTAGTATACTGTTACCGCTCCAAGTGAGAGGTGAGAGTGCACTAGACTAGACAGTACCAGTAGGAGTGAAGAAATGTGGACATATTTTAAAGCTGCTTAGGAAGTAGAACTGACAGGAAAAACACATGAGGGAGAAGGAGTCAAGCATAATCTCAAATTTCTGGATTTAGATTATGGGTGCCAGTCCTGTGATTGGGAATATTTCAATGGGAGGCAGTTTTAACGGAAAGATGATAAACTCAGATTAGGACATGTTAATTTTAAGGCATCTTTAAAACAAACACGTATAGTTATCCAGTAGGTATTTGAATGTGCATGGATCTAGGGATCGGAGGAGAAGAGGGAGATAGATGTGGAAACAGAGACTTGAAAAGTGTTTAGCATATAGACTGTAATTAAGGTGAAGAGGGTAGACTCCATACACTGCAGATCTAATAAGTCAAGGGGCTCACATTATTTACCTCCAGAGTCCAATACTGTGCCTAGAACAGAATAGGTGCTTTGATAATTTTATTGAATGAATGAACAGTGTGAAATAAAACCAAGTCTAATTTTTTAAACTGTCTATATATAAAATATTAAAATATAAAAATTGTCATGGTATTGGTATGCATCAACCAAGTTTTTTAAAAAGCAGTATTGGAATGGATAATCTAAAAAAATAAAAGTGTTGGGTAGGATAACAACTACTTAGAAGACAAATGAAGTGCGTTTCATTTGTACAAATTAAGGCACAGTTACAGTCCAAAAATTACCAAAGCAAATTGCAAATTCTATTATCATCATTTGTACAGCATCTGGGACGGTGCAATTAAAATTTGATAATCATATTTTTCTATGCATAATAATTAGCAAGAGACAAAGTGATTAAAGGGATAGTTAAAGAGAAATGAAAAATGAGCAACCTTTAAACAGCACATTTGGCACCCCAGGAGCCTGCTCTCCGTGATGGCCTGTCATGGTGGTTTGCTTTCCATTTTCCACTTGTTCCCCTCACGGAGCTTCAATGTGGGGATACAACAAAACTCCTCTTGTGTATTATCATGGTAATTTTGTAATTATTTTCAAAGGGAACTCTTTGAGTCCTTTTGTTCTTTTATTGAACATAACATTTAAATGTAGGAATAGATTCTCTGGAACCAAACAGTGTCTACCAGCAATGGTAATGGATATTGGCTCTACTACTCAAAGAATACGTCCCACTACTTTTTAAACATCTCTTTTTTTCCTCTTGATTCTTCCATCTCATCAGAAAACCTAGGAGATACAACTCAGAGATTTATTTCCCCCAATTTTTGCATCATAATGTCAGTCATTAGTACAAGGCCAAAAGATAAATCTCCAGTGGGTCATTATCAAATGAGTGCATCGTGGAGGAAAACATCCTGGCCAAAGTCAGACGTGGGTTCATGCTGCAATGTACCTGCTTGGAAGGTGGAAGAGCTTAGAGGTCAGCCAACCTGTCTGGGCCTCAGGCGTTTCACCTGTAAAGTGAGGGATTGGATTTGGTAACTCCTAAGACTCCTTCCAGTCTATAATTTTATTATCTTACACTCAGGAACATTTTATTACTTTAAATGATGTAGGCTTTATTAAACTTCACTTTGCTTCATTATTTTATTATATTTATTCACTGTTAAATATATGTCTCTGCACCAGTAGAAACTGAAGATCTGGATTATAGGAAGGCTTGAGAATGGGAATATGATAACACCAAAAACAATGCTTCCATTCTTTGGGCGTTCGCCATGGGCCAGGCATTGGCCTACGCATTCGCTTTGTCTCATTTAACCTCCACAATAACCCTATATAGTAAATATTAATATCTCCATTTTATAGAAGATTAAACTTACACTTGTATGTGTTGATAACTGATAGCTAGAAAGAGCCACATAGCTTGATTTCAACTCCAGGTCTGCTGGTTTCCAAAGCCTGTGCTCTTAACTACTAGGTTACATCTGGATTTCGAGCTGGGTCCCACTCTGAGGGTTGCAGTGAACCCAGCAGAAGCAGGTAGCACTCAGGGAAGAGAGTTGAATGGAGCCATCAGGGATGTTTATCCACAAAAATGCAGACTTGAGAGATGAGCGAGGAAGGGAGAACCAAAATTGTGCTGGAGGGCTGCTCAGATTGTGGTTATGAGGCTGCACGAGGTATCCCGTTCAAGGGGACAGGCAAGGACGAGCATGGGAAAGTGAATGGTGACATCGGTAGCCTGTAGAATCTTAGAATTCTCTCCAAGTTTTCATCACTAAGGCCACGTGCAAAAGGATTATGTGGAAATTCTCCTTCAAACAGTACCTCATGGTGGTATAAAAAAAATAGAGTGAAAATAGCTGTAAGACAATGGAAACGGATCTCAAGACACAAGGGCAAGCAGTTTGTGCTAAAGCTTCTTTCAGTGGCCCATGGGAGGCACATGAGCGAGGCTTTCCGAATCGGGCGAAGAATGAAACGAGAGCTGGAGAAGATGTACCAGGCAGAGAGCTCATGGGTGATACTTACAACTAGGAGATACAACGCATACCATGGGTGCTAGTGTTCTAGAAAGCCAGGCCATCTCATTTCACATGGTAAACTGTTTAGAAAGTTTTCAATCTTAACAAAAGGTGAAACATCAGAAGTAAGTGGATTGCTTTCATCAGAAAGACGCAGATGGCTCTTATAAAATATACTTGGTTAAAAAAATGAATCTGAATCTAATACAAACTCTATATGAATTACCAGCTTCAGTAAATAGAGGGGATAGAGAAACAAGTTAAATAATATCACAAGACATGGTAACAGCCAAATCCTGAATATAGAATATTTTATGAGACACACGATCCAGTTTGTTCAACTATAAATGACTGAATTATCCAATAAATTAATGGCATGAAATTAGGGCAGATGGATTATAGGAAAAATGACAATTAATAGATATTATTTTTTTATTAATTGGTGTAATAATACAACTTCTAGGTATTTCAAGTAAATAATTGGACAAGAATTTAAGTGTGTGTATGTGGGTATCCATTGCTCTATTGTTTGTAATGGTGGAAATACTATGCATCCATTGAAAAAAGATGCAGTATTGATACAGAAAAGTAAATTAAAAGGGGGTGGGGGGAAGCAACCTCTCTGAGACTTGGTTTCCTCATCTTAAAATAGTGATGATTATAGTTTCTGTCTCTTGAGATGCTATGAGAATTAAATATAGTAATGTTAGGCACAAGACCTGGCAGAATAAACATTTGATATTTCCTTCTATAATATATACAGGACTTGCTCAGGTGTTCATGGCTATCTAGAGAGGAAATTATGGATTTTCCCTTTTTTTATTTTACATAGACTTTCATTGTCCTTTACAGTGTTCCTGAATCAGGTCACCATCTCAGTTTTGAGAGGCACTGGGGGAGCTTGGGATGAAAGAGAACCCCCTCGCATCCCCACCCCAAGTTCTTCATTTTGTTACATATTCCAGAGGCAAAAAGAAAGCTTTGCTCAGTTCTCACTGTGAATAAATTCTCTCTAAATCAAAGTAATTTTTAATTCAGTCATAATACTTCTAATATCCCAAGAAATTAATAATAGTCAAAACAATAATGGGATTTCACTTAATACCTGTTCATTTCACTTTATGTAAATTATTTAAGACCCTCTGTCATCTCTTTTTCCATGAAAGTACTTAAAGCCAAACCTAATATTCTCCTCACAAAATACAGAAAAAGATGTAAGCTTCAAAGTCGACAGGTGGTTAAAAGGAATGCTTTGCCTGGAATGGACACAGTTTATAAGAGTTGTGAATGTTTAATTTTCCAAAGCGTCCAGATTTAATAGATCCATCCAGCTCTTTAAAACAAACACCCTTCTCTGGCTCTCATTTATTCAGAGCTCAGTTCAGTTTAGGAACAAATATTTGTCCCTGTACTATGTGCCAGGCACAGTTCCAGGCCTTGGGGAAATGAAAATTGGTAAGATATAGTCCACAGTGAAGGGAATCCTAGTCTGTTTAATAAATGAGGAAAGCAATGCTTTAATATAGGCTTATATCAGAGAGTGAAAACAGGCAGCCTGTAGACATTTGGGCCACATAGCAATTTTATTTTTAATCCAGAGACTTCAGATAGAAACATGAGTTTGGGGGTTCTTTTGATGAGTCAGCAAATACAGAACGTGATGGCTGCAGTCAACCAGAATTAAGAAGCCCTGCTCTCTTTAGAAGGGACCTGTACTCCTCAGGTGGCCTTAGTCTGCACCCAGCCTGCTCCACATACCGGGGTTATCTGCGGGCTGCTTTAGGAGCAGAAGCTTGTTACCATTGTCCTGTACCAAATAATCACAAGCAAGGTGGTTTTCGGAATAACAAATGATCACCTTCACAGCACTGACAAGCTGTGTCTTGATACTTCTTTGTATCTAAAAGATAAGATTCTAAGTACAATTATTTTAATAAATACAAAACCCCCCTGCAGCATTGTGAATAAGGCTGCAGGAGACCCTAGGGCAGCAAGGAAGGATCTTATGGTTTCTTTGATTAAAACGAAAAGGTACTAATATATATAAAGCTATCTACAGTGAGTTGGACCAGATCACTCTATAAAAGAGCAGTTCCTGAATTGATGTTTGTTCACTACAGCAACTTACACATTTATAATGTTTTTGAGATCTTTTTAGCAAATAACCTGTAAGTGTTGAACATGGGATATATATATATATATATACACATTTGCTGTTAAGCAGAGAACATCTATAAAGTAATTACCTGTACAATCATACCCTAACTTCAAATGTGTGGTGCAGAGCTCTCTATTTGAAAAAGTCAGCCACCAAGAGCAAAAAGCTCAGCTGAATTCGGGAAATGCACTCTGAAAATAAATTCCCCAGATTTCTCCTAGCAGATGAATTGAGAACCTGATATTAGTTTCTGATTGAAATTTTCAGAAAATGAGTACAGCATTTGACACTGAAAGTGCAATTGCATTCCTGCACTTAATTTTCCAAGGTTCAACCACACAAACTTTATTACACATGGTTTATACATTTCAAAACTTTAAAAATATTTTTCCAGTTCAATGAAAGAATTATTTTCAAAACTAAAGCAAGAGATTGTGATAACCTTTTGAAACAAGTAGTTTTATAGGTTAAAAACAGTCAATGATATCATTTTTCTTGCATTTCCATTTATAGAAATGGCAATTCTTTCTTAAACAATTACCAGTATAATTGACAAACTATGTGCATTTATTCTGTATCTGTTTGCCATTCTCTGAGTACTGAGGCGTGAGGGAGGAGGCTATTGTTTGGGACCTTAAGCTGAATTCATAACTCTGATCTTAATGCAGCCAGTGATTAGAATCCAGTGTAGTACCTTTCTACTTGGAATGAAGCAGGGAAGAAGGGTCGTCCATAAAGAATCAAATGAATCAAGAATTTGAGTTGCAGGATAGAGTTCTAGGGTGCTTACTGACTGAATGAATAAAAACTATTCCATTAACCATTTGCACTGAAGAAAATCATTTTTCAAAATTTCTTTCATAGGTGTTCTCTTGCCAAAATCATTTCCCCGTTATTCACCTAACATAGTAGAGAAAAAGTTGAGTTCAAACTTGACAGTGATATTTGCCAATAGCCTGGGGTGGATTTCACCAAAGATGTGTAGTGACCTACTGCAGAGATGGGATAAATTATGTCGCAAACAACTGCAGGATTGAACTAGAGTTCCCAGAGCAGGACCTACCACAATACTTTTTAAAAATTGGATTCCCAAGCAATCTCACTACTGGAGCCACCCCCTGACACTTCCCTGCTTTCCAGTGCCCTGAAACATTTCTGGGGCTCCAGTGTCTCTCGGCATAATGCAGTTCATCCACAGCAGCACACGTTTGAATGGCATCTACTTACACAGTCCAGCTTTTATTTTCAAGAAGCAACATGGAAATGCAGCGAACTTGAGTTCTTTCTTGTGTGTTGAACTATGTTTGGACAAAAGCGTTTCTGCTTGGTCTAAATTCATGCAAAGGGTCATTCTCCAAACATGCTCTTGCTGGTCTTGCCTCTGTGTTTGGCATGTTCTAGGGCATCCCTCCCAAGTTTTCTCACTTCATATATGCCCACTCATCCCCACAGGGAAAGCCCAAACCTCAGCTCCTCTGGGAAATCCTCCATGACGCCCCCCACCAAGGCCTCCTTCGTCTACATTGAATAACCTTAAATACACTTAAAAGTAATTAATCATTTTACCTGACTCTCTGTCCCCTACACAGTTAGTGTGTGTGCCATGTCTTTTCTATGTTTAGTGCCAAAGGCTAAGCTGGGGCTCAGAAAACATCAAAGGAGTCACTAAATGAATGAATATATCCATACTAAAATCCCACTAAAATGTTTACTCATTAGAACAGACTGTCTTGTTTATTACCAACCAGTATGTTAATTCCTATGATTCCCAGGCACCTTCTCTTTCAATAAGGAAAAAGGAAAAGCAAACTTCCTGGCACCTCGCAGTAACTTAATCAATGTTTCTTAAATGAATGTACTTTTTTTTTTTAAGTTTATTGGGGTGACAATTGTTAGTAAAGTTACATAAATTTCAGGTGTACAATTCTGTAATACATCATCTATATGTCACATTGTGTGTTCACCGCCCAGAGTCAGTTCTCCTTCCATCACCATATATTGGATCCCCTTTACCCTCATCTACCACCCCCCTCACCCCTTACCCTGTGGTAACCACTAAACTATTGTCTGTGTCTATGAGTTTTTGTTTCTTCATCTGTTTGTCTTGTTCTTTTCTTGTTTTCAGTTTTATGTCCCACATATCAGTGAAATCATATGGTTCCCGACTGTTTCTGTGTGACTTTTTCGCCCAGCATAATAGTCTCAAGATCCATCCATGTTGTTGCAAGTGATACTATTTCTTTCATCTTTTCTTACTGCCGAATAGTATTCCATTGCGTATATATACCACAACTTCTTTATCCATTCATCTATCGAAGGGCATTTTGGTTGTTTCCATGTCTTGGCCACCGTAAACAAAGCTGCAATGAACATTGGAGCACACGTGTCTTTATGGATAAAAGTTTTCAGATTTTTTGGGTAGATACCCAGGAGAGGGATTGCTGGGTCATATGGTAATTCTCTTCTTAATTTTTTGAGGAACCTCCACACTGCCTTCCACAGTGGCTGCTCCAATCTGCATTTCCACCAACAGTGTATGAGGGTTCCTTTTTCTCCACAGCCTCTCCAACACTTGTTATAATTTGTCTTGTTGATAATAGCCATTTTAAGTGATGTGAGGTGATATCTCATTGTGGTTTTTATTTGCATTTCTCTGATGATTAGTGATGTTGAACATTTTTTCTTATGTCTATTGACCATTTGTATGTCTTCTTTGGAGAAATCTCTCTTCAGGTCCTCTGCCCATTTTTAAACTGGATTGTTTGTTTTTTTGTTGTTGAGTTGTATGAGCTCCTTATATGTTTTGAATATTAGCCCCTTATTGGAGGCATGTTTGCAAAAATCTTCTCCCATTCTGTTGGTTGCCTCTTTATTTTTTCAATGGTTTCTTTTGCTGTGCGGGAGCTTTTTAGTTTGATATAGTTCCACTTATTGTTTTAGCTTTTATTTCCCTGGCCTTTGAGGTCAAATTCATAAAATGCTCTTTGAAACCAAGGTCCATAAGTTTAATACCTATGTTTTCTTCTCATTTTATTGTGTCAAGTCTTATGTTTAAGTCTTTGATCCATTTTGAGTTAATTTTGGTACATGGTGACAGATAGCAGTCCAGTTTCATTCTTTTGCATGTGGCTTTCCAGTTCTCCCAGCACCATTTATTGAAGAGGCTGTCTTTTCTCCGTTGTATGTTTTGGCTTTTTTCTTGAAAATTATCTGTCCATATTTATGTGGGTTTATTTCTGGATTCTCAATTCTATTCCTTTGGTCTGTGTGTCTGTTTTTCTGCCAGTACCATACTGTTTTGTTTACTGTTGCCCTGTAGTACATGCTGAAGTCAGGGAGTGTGATACCTCTAACATTGTTCTTTTTTCTTAGGATTGCTTTGGCTATTTGGGGTCTTTTGTATTTCCATACAAATCTGATGATTTTTTTGTTCTATTTCTTTTAAAAATGCCATTGGGATTTTGATGGGGATTGCATTAAATCTGTATATTGCTTTGGGTAATACGGCCATTTTAACTATGTTGATTCTTCCAATCTATGAACACGGAATGTTTTTCCATTTCTTTGTGTCTTTTTCATTTCTTTTAAAAATGTTTTCTAGTTTTCAGTATATAAGTTTTTCACATCCTTGGTTAAGTTTATTCCTAGGTATTTTGTTCTTTTTGTTGCAATTGCAAAAGGAGTTTTTTTTCTTCTTCTGAGATTTCATTGTTAGTATATAGGAATGCAATGGACTTGTGTACATTGATTTTGTAGCCAGCAACTTTACTGTATTCATTAATTGTTTCTAATAACTTTTTGGTGGAGTCTTTAGGGTTTTTTATATATAGCATCATGTCATCTGCAAAAAGCGACAGTTTAACTTCTTCATTCCCAATTTGGATGCCTTTTATTTCTTTCTCTTGCCTGATTGCTCTTGTTAGGGCATCCAATACTATGTTGAAAAGCAGAGGTGACCGGGGATGGCCCTGTCGTGTTCCTGAACATAGAGCAAAGATCTTCAGTTTTTCACCATTAATTATATTAGCTGAGGGTTTGTCATATATTTCCTATATAATGTTAAGGTATTTTCTTTCTGTACCCATTTTATTAAATGTTTTAATATAAATGGATTCGTATCTTGTCAAATGCTTTTTCTGCATCTATTCATGTAAGCATATGATTTTTTGTCCTTTATTTTGTTTATGTGATGTTTCACATTGATCGGTTTGCATATGTTGAACCATCCTTGTTCCCCAGGGATGAACCCCACTTGGTCGTGATGAATAATCTTTTTAATGTATTGTTGCATTCAATTTGATAGAATTTTGTTTAGGATTTTTGCATCAGTATTCATCGGAGATATTGGTCTGTAGTTTTCTTTTTTGGTGTTATCCTTACCAGGTTTTGGTATCAGGGTAATGTTGGACTCATAAAATGAGTTAGGGAGTAGTGTCTCTTCTTCAGTGTTTGGAAGCGTTTCAGTAGGACAGATATTGGATCCTCTTTGAAGGTTTGGTAGAATTCACTAGTGAAGCCATCTGGTCCCAGACTTTTGCCTTTGGGAAGGTTTCAGATGACTGATTCAATTTCTTACTGGTGATGGGTTTGTTTAGATTTTCAAGTTCTTCATGATTCAGCCTAGGCAGGCTATATGTTTCTAAGAACTTGTCCATTTCTTGTAGGTTATTGAATTTGGTGGCATATAGTCCTTCATAATATTCTTGGATGATCCTTTGTATTTCTGTGGCATCCGTGATAACCTCCCCTCTTTCATTTCTGATGTTGTTTATTAGTGTCTTCTCTCTTTTTATCTTAGTGAGCCTAGCCAAGGGTTTGTCAATTTTGTTATCTTTTCAAAGAACCAGCTCTTTGTCACATTAATTTTTTCTATTGTCTTTTTATTCTCTATTTCATTTAGTTCTGCTCTGATTTTTATTATTTCCTTCCTTCTGCTGACTTTGGATTTCATTTGTTCTACTTTTTCTAGTTCTTTAAGGTGTATCTGGGATTTTTCTTCTCTTTTGAAATAGGCCTGTGATAATATCGATTTCCCTCTTAAAACTGCTTTCGCTGCATCCCAAAAAATTTGGTAAGATGTATTTTCATTCTCATTTGTTTCTATGTATCTTTTGATCTCTCCTCTTATTTCTTCTTTGACCCACTTGTTCTTTAAAAGTATGTTGTTTAATCTCCACATATTTGTGGTTTTTCTTGCTTTCTTTTTGTAGTTGATATACAATTTCAAAGCCTTGTGATCAGAGAATATGCTACGTGTACTTTTAATCTTCTTAAATTTGTGGGGGCTAGTTATATGTGCCAGTATGTGATCTATCCTTGAGACTGTTTCATATATACTAGAAAAGAATGTATAGTCTGATGTTCTGGGATGAAGTTCTCTATAAATGTCAATTATATCCATTTCATCTAATGCATATATTTCATTATTTATTTTCTTTTTGCATGATCTAGCCATAGCTGTCACTGATGTATTTAGGTCCACTACTATAATTGTGTTTTGGTCAATTACTCCCTTTAGGTCTGTTAGTAGTTGCTTGGTATATTTCGGTGCTCCCTGATTGGGGGCATAACTATTGATGACTGTAATGTCTTCTTGTTGTATAGTCCCCTTTACCTTTATGAAATGTCTTCAATACCAAAAGACATCCATTCGAGAGTATTTGGATCCCATTCTGCAGGCCAGAAGAGTAAGTGACACAAAGACAGACAGGGATTAGCAGCAAGATAATATCTTTAAAAATTAATTCTGTGCTTTACTTTTTCCAACTTTCTTTTATATGACCACCTCCTCTCAAGGAGAGTAGGATAATTAGATTGAGAATAAAATAGAATAGTACATGTTCAGCTTTGCAACTTGGAAGCAGGCTTTTGAGAGTCAAAGCAACATTTTGAGGGAGCCCAGAGATCATGCCATAGAAAGATGAAGAGCCAAGCCACCAGCCCCCATCCCTCCCCAAGAGGACCAGCAGACGTAGAGATGGAAGAGCACTTGAGGCCAGGGAATGGAAGAGAGAAGGACCTGAACTGGGGTACTGTGGGGTACCAAAGGGAAGAGACTTGGTGGGGTGAAGATGGTCAAATCAGACTACCCAGCACTATTGGAGTTCAGTACCAAGGGAAGCTGAGATCACTGATCACCATCTGAAATAGCACTACATGAAGTATAGGTGGACAAGTTCCTTTGCTGTCCCGTCCATCAACAGGTATCCTCCTGACACTTGTGGTTTGTTCAGCCTGAGAACTTTCACTTTTATCGCAAGACTTTAATAAATTTCATCTATAGGGCTCCATGTAAAAAGCCCGTATTTTTCAATTATCCAGGACACCCATAAGTCTCCTCCCTCAAACAGGGTGAATGAGAATCCTTGGCTTCCAGTAAGGCAAGGGGGACAGAGTGGCATAGAAGAGAGAGGCCCAGCACAGGTACTTGGGAAACACTGGATAGTGATCAAATAATTATCTCCATGATACATATTTTAAATGGAAGTTGGGGTTTTCTTGAAACTATATAAAGCAGAGGTGACATTAAGTTAGCATTTCTTAGTGTAGAATCTAAAACATCTGGTCAGAACATATCTACAGTTCAGATGATGGTGCTGTGTACTGAACGTGAGGAGCTCACACTCAGAAGAATGTGTTTGCTAGGTCAAACCATTGTGCCAGATCAAGAAATTCAATCTCAATCATTCCTGGGTTCCTTGCCCTCCTTAATCTTCAGTCTGTCATGGTCATTAGTGATCAATTCATCGTCCAAGGTGGTCTCACCTTTGAAGGGAGGCAACTCAACTGGCCAAAGTCTCCGTCCATTTCCTCATCTGTGGCACTCTTTCCTCTCTGAAGGCAGTAGTAGGTCTTCTCCTCCCCCAACACCCGTGAGGCATGAAGGGGAGGGAGTGTGCACAAGACGAGCACATCTCTCTTCTCCCACTCCCTTCATCTTCTGCCAGTACCTCCAATGGCTGACCCAGTTGGAAGCCAGAGAACTAGGGGGCCTAGGGATGTGTTCCTCAAAGGTCAGCCTTCTCAAGCACAGAGTAGGTGAGAGAAGGGCAGATAATGAATCAAAGTGGGGGAGGGTGATGGTAAATGTAGTGTCATCACCTGTGATGAACATTTATTCTTGGAATGAAAAAAGTGTAGGAGTGAAGAAAAGATTAGTGGTTTCTTGGGGTTAAGGAGAGGGTGGAGTTGGGAGGAAAAGGAGTGTGGCCATAAAAGGGCAAAAGGAGGGATTCTTGTAGTGATGGAAATGTTCTGTATCTTGACTGTATTGATGTCAGTATCCTAGATGTAATAGTTACTATAGTTTTGCAAGATATTACCATTGGGTAAAAGGTACAAGGTACACAGGATTGCTCATACCACAGCATGTAAATTATAATTATCTCAAAATAAAATGTTTAATTAAAAAAACAGGTTAGCTTATGATCAGATGCTGGTTATTTCCTGGCCTTATGTCATCCAAAGACAAGTAATTATTTCCTTCCCCCAAAGACTGAGTCTTCCATTTGGTTTACACAAAAATCTGTATCTCCAGGGATTATTACTCAGCTTTTGCTTAAAGTTTGTCATTCTTCACTGTGACCACATCTTTAGAACGTTTGTTAGATTGCAAACTCGGAAGCACACCTAAGAATAGTATTGATCTGTTAAGACATTTGTAGAAATTCATGTCCAAGCACATGAAGTCAAAGAGGACTGAGGAACAGGTATCTGTTAGACCTAATAATAGGACTAGAGCAGAGGAAGTGAAGGCAGTTTATTTAAATACTAAGGGTGCCAAAAAAATGTATACAAGTGGACGCTTTGGTCAACGTTGCTAAAGCAGTAGTTTGCCATAATCAGAAGTGTCTGGACGCTGATGGTAACCACTTTGAGCACCACTTGTAATTGCAGAAGTCAAATGTGACTTGTATTCATCTTTTGTTATTGGTATATATTGAATATTACAAATTTAATAGAGTTTTCCTTTCTTACAATGTGTATACATTTTTGACACCCTTGTATTTATTCATTCTCCATCATATTACAAGAAGGATTTAAAAATGGTTTTCAAACATATGTAATAGGATTTTTTTAAATATATGAACAAATCTGGGTGGAGAGAAAACCAGGCTAGTAACAGAGAGACCCAGCCAGGAGGAGGGTTAGTACACACATACACGCATGAAGCCATGTACACTACGCAAAGTCAGCCCCTCAGGTGGCCTTTGGCCCTGCCTTCCTAACAACAATGCAAAAAGCCAAATGCCATCTGTTGCACGACTATAAGCTAAAACTTGACCTGAAAGAAACCTCTTTGATGTGTCCTGATAGAGGTGACATTACAATTTTACTCAACAGCATCCTTAGGGGTAATAAAACAACTAGTTTCATAATTCGGTATAAACAGTTCTGTCAGGGACCTAAATAATGCAGTTTGGGTATAAAGCTTTCTTGGTTTTGATTTGGGGGCATTTTGGAGTATATTAAAATTGGAAGAATTGCATCTTTTAAGAAATCAAAAAATGTTTTCAACCAAGTAGTAGTAGTGGGATGGCAAGCTCAAGCCCCTCCAGGGTGCAGGGAGGTAAAATAACTAAGAAAATACACACGACAAATACAATGAAAAATGGCAGTTGACAAATGGCCTCCATCTGAGGAGCACAGCGGGTGGAGGGATCTGTGTCACCTGCACCTACTGCTCATTCCCAGCTGTTGTTACCATAACCAAAACCGGGGCCAGGTGTCACCAGATCGCTAATTTTTCCTGTGTATTAGTCAGAGTTCAGTTAGGAAGACAGAAACCACTCTAGCTATTTTAATCACAAAGGGCTTCAAACAGGGACTTAGGTACTTACAAAAAGCCCAGAAGAACAATGAAGAACCCACCCCAAAGGAAGCTGTCAGCTCTGCCTCCATCGGGAAGTTTCCCCTGAACTGTTAGCTCTAGGAACAATCTAGAGATTAGGAAGCTACGCATTCTGTTACTGTTGGCTCCAGAGCCATAACTCACCTGTTAGGTCTTCACTGGTAACAAGAACAACAACAGCTTAAAAGACGCTGCTGACCTCATCTGTTGGCCACAGCCACAGAGCTGGCAACAGGAATGCTGCCACAGAAAACCCCACAGCATCCCTCAGACCTGCCACCAGGGCAGTGGGACCTGTGCCTTTGAAACCTTGTTTGATGAATCTGATGGATCAAAGCAAAAGTTGCTCAATCTCTAGGGGGTCAGGAAAGGGGGGCATGTGGAATGGATGCAGAGCAATTATCTATTTTATTCACTGCAGTGTATTTTTATGCAAAACAATCACCTGAGCTTTTTAATCCTCATAATTAGATCGATTTTTAAAATTTTCATGGGAGGCCAATCATGTGGGAGTCAAAAAAAATACATTTGTGAACAGATTCCACTTCTGGCAAGTAATGGGGGAGGGGGAGGTAGTTTCTATCCATTTCAGCACATGGAGTTGGAGTGTGGGGGCAGAGCCCCAGAAAGTAGTTTCCAGGCTCTTGGCCTCACGTAGACAGGTGCTGGCTCAGGTAGTAAATGGCCATCAACTGTGATTGCATGGCCATCAGCTGTGGCTAGTTGGCCGTCAGCTGTAACCAGTGAGCCATTTGCCACTAATATAACTGCTGTGGCTACGCTAGCAGAAAAAAAAGATGGGGGTTAGCAAGAAGATGGTGGCTGAGCTAGCAAGCACGGATTACAGAGAGGCAGATGCCGCCAGCGAGAATATAGTGGTATGACTCCCCCATCTATGGCTCCGTGGGTGTTCCTTTTTGGCCTTACCATATCCTGTGTTCTCTTGTGGGGAGCAGGAGCAGAAACCCTGCAGGCCTCCCTGCATGACACATGGCACAGCGAGCAGGGTCTCCCGCACAACATGGAGGAAGAGAGGTGAAGCCCTGCCCCCTCCTGCACCCTATATAGGGATAACAATTTGTATAGTGCTGTGCTATATATATTCAATGCACTTAAAATTGTACTACTTCTTACAGAGCCAGTAAATGCTTGATAAAGTCATATTCCAACAACACACATGTTCATACTGTCAAAGTTTTTCTCCTTTCACTTCCCACTGACATTCGCCAGATATAACCTCCAATAACATTGTGAAATAAATCAGACT
This sequence comes from Rhinolophus sinicus, assembly GCF_036562045.2. Taxonomy (NCBI): domain Eukaryota; kingdom Metazoa; phylum Chordata; class Mammalia; order Chiroptera; family Rhinolophidae; genus Rhinolophus; species Rhinolophus sinicus. Next base: position 29,157,957 of record NC_133751.1, read on the forward strand.
TCACTGTGTTTGAAGTTGAATCTTCTAGAAGCACCCTGTGTTTCAGCTGGTCTATGGAGAGAAAGCTAGAGCCCAAGTGTTTGAAGTGTTTGGACTTGTTTGAGAACTTATCCGATATATGTCACGGGGGTTTAATTGGGCTAGTGAATCTATTGACTGAGGGGTAGGCTAACTATCCAAAGCAGAGAGTTTATATTCAGCCTGGGAACAAATATAATTTCCTATAACATAGTTTATAGCCAAGTGAACAAGTACAATTTCTTATATCACACATTTTACAAGCTTGATGGTAATCTCAAAACTTTATCGTTAATGGTCATATTTATTGCTCACATTTGAATATCTTGGTGTGTGTCTTTCTCTTCTCAGTAAACATTAAAAGAGAAAGGCTGTAATTTATTATATTCTAAAACACTGTAGGCAAATATTTAAATTTAAGTAAGACCGTTGTTCCCCTAGTTTGTCTTTCAACAGTGTTCCTTGTTTATTGTGCTCCTGTTTCCACCCGAAAGTAAATATTCTCTAACCTTCTCTTTCTGATCCCATGGGAAAGAGTAGTAATCAGCACTTTTCAAAGCAGTTGGGTCAACAAGACATTTCCTTCTCAAGGCAGCTCATCAAATCCACCGTGACCTGTAGTTTCATTTACATTTAGCCATCGTCACATCAGGAATTTAAACTTCTAATTTTTATTTCCACAACTGTCTGATGTAATCATTTGAGATGTTTGTAACCTAGATACTTTTGTGAGTGTGTATGTATATCATGTGCACGTATGTATAAAGAGCATCCGTGTGTGCACACGTGCGTGTTTGTATGAACATCATTTTTTCAAGCACCTTCACATGTTACCTCATTTCATTGTCACAACAGCCATATGAGGAAAGTAGGTTACCTATTATTATCTCCAAAGAGGCTGGAGGAAGTTCAATAGCTTCATTAAGATAAGTAGGGACCACTTTGGGGTCCTCTATTTCTGAGTCCAGTTCTCTTTTCCCTAAACTTGCATGCCTTCCTATAGAAATAGAGAAATATAATTGAAGACTTCGAGCTCACATTCATAGTCCTCGAGGAAAGTGGGGAGCAGAACGAATAGAGGAAATGACCCCTCTTAGTAGCATCTCTTCCTCTGCTCGTTCTAGTGACTAGCGCGTGCGGCTGCTCATGGCCAAAGCCCGTGCGTGTCCCGTGCTCCAGGAACTGGATAAATGTTTTACAGCCTCTTGTCTGAGTCCTCGTCCTTCGTTCATCCAGAATTTAGGTTCTAATTTGTTTCTTTTCAGTCCTCTTAGAGTTTGGAGAACTACGCCTGACACTCAACATTGTTTTTCTTATTAAAATACTTTTATATGTTTACTAAGTAATTTGGGGAAAAAGTGGTTTCATACAGATTAGAAATTAGAAATAATCAGTCATTTCACTATCCAAATATTTCTATCACTAAAGCTTTGATATCTATTTTTCTGTGTTAATCAGTTTGGGCTACTGTAATACCATAGATTAGGTGGCTTAAACAGCAAAAATTTTTTTCTCTGAGTTCTGGAGGCTCCAAGGTTAGGTTCCCGTAGATTCATTGTATAGATTCCTGGTTTGGAAATACCTCCCTTCTTGCTGTATCCTCACATGGTGGCGAGAGAGAGAGCTCTGGTTTCTTCCTCTTCTTATAAGGGCACTAACACCATCCTGGCAGCTCCACCCTCATCACCTCATCTAAACCTAATTACCTCCCCAATACCCCACCTCCAAATACCATCATATCAGAGGTTAGAGCTTCAACATATAAATTGGAGGGAGAGTGAGGGGACACAAGCATTTAGTCCCTGTAACCTGAACTCAGTCCGAAGCACTTTCTTTCTTTATAAATGCAAACATTTTGTAAAGGAAATTGTACTGTTTATTCCCTTTTGCAACATTTTTCCCCCTCCATAAATAGAAACATTACAAATATATTTTCATGTCATGAAATAGTCTTCCACGAGAACATTTTTAAAGGTACTACATGGTGTCAGTTAACGTTATATCCTTGGTGGCGCTTTTAAGTTATTTCTGTTCTTCACTCCAGATATGCTATGCTTATTGCACTTCCTGTCTCTTATGGAGCATGGAGCATCTAACGCTAACCCCATATGTAGCCCCTGAAAGCCCTATGCATCCTAGGACACTTCTCTTCCCAGACAAACAATAGTTGATTGGATGAGGCCTGTCCATCTATTGGCATTCAGGAAGCAATCAGTTTAGATCATTCAAGAATTTTAACTAAGAGATGCAGAAAATGCAGCGAGAGGAGGCACTTCAAATGAAAGATACCTTGCAACCTAACACTTGAAAGCAAAAGAATCTTGACTAAAAAACCGCAGTAAAATTTGAGGCTGAACCTCTTTTTTTTTTTTTTTACTTATTTATGATTATTCATAAGAATAATTCTTAGACATGGGATTGCTAGTTCCACTTTAGATGTTTTTAAAATATTTTTTGATGCCTTTTGCCAGATTTCTCTCTAGCAATGTTAAACCAGTTTATTCTCTTCCCAACCACTATTAAACTACCATTAATTTATTTTTCCAATTTGATTTCCAAAATGACATATCACTCTTTTAAGTTGTATATCTAGGATTTCCCAGTGCACTTCAACTTTTTTTATGGGTATTACCTATTTATATTTCTTTTTTGTGAATTGCCTGCCCATTTATTTCTATTGAAATAATTATATTTTTCTAATTGACTTAAAGTAATTCTTTATATGTTATAGACTTTAATCTTGATCAGGATCTTTTTTATTGTGAGCTAGTGGGAGTTAGAACAAAGAGCAGGAAAAGACGGACCTAGGGTTGTGCAAAGGTCTGCAGCCAAAAGAGGAACAAGTCAGGGGACACTCCATCTCCTGATTCTGCTTCCTCTTCCCTAAACATGCCTTTAATGTGGGGTCAAAGTGTCACTGGGCATTTACAGAGACTGTCAAAGGGGTATGTAGACATAGATCTTTTTGAGGGAATTAATTTCCAGATCCTCAAATTTCATGTAAGGTGTTTCTAAAATTGACTGCCTGAGAAACCCTTTCCTACTTCCGTTTTCTGATAGTGTTTCTTGCATTTTATAATATCTCACTATGGTGATTTGCACTGGTGGGTATTTATAGCTCATTGGGAATTGAGTCACTCAATGGAAGAATCACTACCTCCATTCCATCTACATGAATAAGAATTCTCAGGGTTTCTATTAAGAGATGAATTTTCAAGAAGTAAAAATTCTTTTTCTTAATAATGACCTATAGAAAGTTGTAATATAGCCATGTTATTTTGTTTAGGTATGCCGTATATTAATCAGGATCATGTAAGCTACATTACAGTAACGATAAATCTAAAACTTCAATGGTTTAAACATGACAAAAGTTTATTGTTCATTCACATCACAGTCTGGTGCAGATGACAAGGCCCTCCTTGGGAACTCTGGCCAAGGGGGACCTGGATCACTGCGTCTGTCTTGTGTCTCTGTCATCTCAGACTTCCTAGATTCCAAGTGGGAAGACAAGGGAGAGAAGAGAGAGGTGGTGGGGCAGGTGGGGGTGTGTGTGTGGGGGGGTGGACTAGAACTCACTCTTAACTGGCCAGGATAGGAAACAATACATCATCTCTGCTCAGAGTCCCACTGGGAAACTGAGAAATATAAAATTCATGTACCTGCAGGAAGAGAAAAGGGTGACGTGAACACAGCATTGTCTCTGCCGCAGGTATTCCCAATAATAATTGTAATGACGACTCAATGCAGATGGATTTTTTTTTTAACCATTAGAGTCTTATAGCTACAGGTAAGAAAAAATAATAATTTCACTTTATTTTTATAGAGACGTATAATAAGGTAGATCAGCAAATACTCTTCAGCAGAAAAAGATATTTCATTAGGATAAAATTCTGTATAGAAATGGAAATAAGAATTCAATGCAAAAATAAAAGGATGTGAAATTTGTAACTCTTACCTAGTGGATGATGGTGGGTATCAGATTGCTGTGGCACATTCCATTGGATGTATTCCAATGAGGTGGGTAACAGTATCACTTCAAAAGGACAATATTTATAACAGACTATACATTATATCCTTTGCTACTGTTCCAGCTTTGGGCGAAATATTTTTTACATTACGACATGGAACTAAAGGAGGGTGCATTTCAAAATTCCTTTAGGAGCTAGTGAACAAAAATGTTGAAGTCCAGGGTCCTACAATCTCTTTAGGGAAACACCCACCCAATTTGATTTCATTGTTTAAAAAAACTCACAAGGAAGAAAAATAAAAATAAAACTACTTCTGCTGTACTGGATTTGCAGCTGCCATGGTCTGCAAACCCCAGTCGCTTATGACACCACCTTCCCAAGAAGCCCAGGAAGAGAGACTTCTGGGTACAGAGCTGTATTTTTTGGCAGACTTCATATATCAAGGTCACAACCAGACCCACGGTGGCCACGCCCTGCCTAGCTATGTGGTCAGGCTACCTTAGAATGTCAGCCTTTTGCCCTGAAGAGGATGAATTCTTACTGCCTTGCTCATCAGCTGGTCATATTGAACCATTCTCCTGGCTAAATAAACATCCCACCACTTTCCAGAATCATCGAAAGCAGCCTGTCTTTTTGACTGCTGAATATGGCAGTTTTAGACACGGGTCTAGCTCTCCTTCCTAAAAAGGCCCATTGACCTTTATTGCGAGTGAAATAGCTTATGGGAACAGTAAATGGCTAACATTACTGTACCGTAAAATAGAGCTCCTTACGGCCTCTCTCTCAGCTCCGGTGAGAGATCTGTAATAGCACTCCTCATAAAAGCCTCCATGCCATTTCCCAGGTGCAAACCTTTACAGAAGTACAACCAGGGGGTCACCAAAATTGCTAAAAGAAAAGATTGTCTGAGGGTAATGCCAACTGTTTAGCAGATGTGTCTTGACCGGAATTTGAGATCACTTTTATTTTTGCATTTGCTCTTTTCTAACTGGTGTAAGTGACAACGGGCAATATGCTAGAAATACAGGAGAAGAAGCTGACATGAAAAGGCCACTGAGCATGCCATCTGATTTGGAGATTAGAAAACAAGTTCTCCTCTCTGAACCAATGACGTTAAAAGCTATGAAAAAGAAACTTCTGTCAGGTTTCAAAAAGTAACTAAATCGGCAAAGCTGTAATACTTACTGAGCACCAACTCTTTGCAAGCTGAAGTGCAGCAGGGACTACTAAGAAGAAAGGTGTGATCAGCTTCAAAGTCAAGAAGTCAAAAAGTACTTTCCTGGCCAACACCCAGTCACCCCCTTTGCATAGCCTATTTAACCTGCATCACGAAATGTACCGCTATCTGACATTTTCTCCTGTTTCTTTACTGGTCTGTCTTCCCACAAGAAAGTAAACTCCGTGAATGTTGAGACGTGGCCCATTTTGTCAACTGCTGTGTCCCCAGGCTTCGGAACAGAGCCCAGCCTGTGGTGGCATTCAACCCATGTCAAAGAATGAGTCAATCCCCACCCTCAGAAGGGGCAGGAAAGAAAACCCCAAGTAGCAATAATATCCATGTCTTTATTCAGCGAAAAAGAGCTCAAACGAAGCAATAAGGGGCTTGAAAAATTGAAGGATCTTATTTTACAGACAGAATTGAGTTTCCTAGAGGAAATAACTAGGTTGGGTTTCAATTGCCTGGGTTAGTGTGGGCCTGGGGGACCAGGCAAACTGTGGAATACACGTAAGGAACATTGGTTCCATGCCTGGAACGTTATATGAAATGGAGAGCTGCTAGCAAAGCCTTCAGGATAGTCAACCAATTAATGAACTTGTGTTCAGCACATCTCCTGTACCCTGCATCGTGTGCTGGTCAGTCCTTCCTCCAAGATAATTCCCACCTCTGCTGTCTCGGTCCAGGTCACTCCCATGGCATCACCAAATTTAATAAAATAAAATACAGTCTTTAAAGAGAAGGCAACCTGTAATCTAAGAGTAATTTAAAGAGGCCTCCACCTGGTGTTAGCTCCCAGGCCACGTTTGAACTGTGTAATCTCCGTGACATCAGGTGACGCTCGGCTTGTCTTGCTGGTGCCTAAGGGACATACCCTATGCCTGTGGGTGGGCAGATGAACACTTTCTAGAAGGGACTGGATCTTTCCACTGTCATTCTAGAAGTTATCAATCCTGAGCAGAGAATAAGGACTCGGGAAGTGAGCCTTATACGTACCTCAGAGATGATTTCTCTTTCTGGCTGGGTAGTCAGTGTTGTCCAAACTCCAAGAGGTAGAGGTTCTCATGACATCTGGAGGCAGCTGGAGATGGAGGCAAGTAACTAGCGCCACCAGGGACCCTAAGACCAGACTGGAAGGTCTCACTTTGATGTATAGACAATTCAAGGACGAATAAATGGTGGTGCAGGTGTGCAGTGTGTGGCAAATGCGGTCCCCACCCCTGATTCCAGCGAGTCACTCTGCTGGCAGAGAGCTTCCCGGAAGTAACAGCACCATCAAGAGAACCTCTGGACACTCACTAACCGAGGCCTGTAGCAATGTTTAGGAGACTGCAACAGGATGGAAAAGCTAAGAGCAATGAGAACGGCCAGGCTGAAGTTTCTGTTGCAAGGATTAATTTTTAAATACAAAACAGGAAATGATGTTTAAGATAAGTTTAGAGAAATCATATCATAGTACAACACTGTTGCACAATTGTTTTTAGTTTTGCATGTTGCCTTCCATTTCTTATAGATATTTAGCTAGTTGCCATCCTAGATATTTTATATTCAGCCTCCCTTAACTGTATGCCATAAGCATGTTTCCATGTCTGTGTGTGTATTACGTGTCGCCAAGTCAACTCTGACTCCTGGTGACCCTAAGAATGAGCAATGTTCACAGTGTCCTGTCCTCAGCAGCCCTGTTCTGCTCCTGTAGACTCGTGCCTATGGCTCCTTTCATGGAGTCAGTCATCTCCCATTTGGTCTTCCTCTTTTCTTCTGCCTCGCTATTCCTTGTTTGTACATAGCTTTAATAATTATTATTTTTAATGGCTGCACGAAGGCCATTTTATTAACTTCGTTAATTTGTCTATCCTCAGTGCTTATTATAATGCTCAGTAAGTCCCAAAGAGAGCACAGAACGATGAGCACAGAAAGACTTTCGGTGCTGGTGCCAAAATATTTCAATTCAAATGCAAGTTTCTTAACCTCTGTGCTTAGTTTTCTGGTCTATGAAATGAGGGTGGTGACAATTCCTAGCACACAGGTTTGTCATGATTAAATGAGTTAATTTGTATGAAGTTTGTAGAACAGTGCCTGGTACATGGTAAGCATTCAATCAACGTGAGCTACTCATAATGATGTATAAATGACTGTGGAAGCTTTAAGTCACTTCTGGTTATTGCTATTACAGATAGCAGTGCAAGGAACGTCTCTATTTATATGATACTCTGCTTCCATTTAATTATTTCTTAAGATTAAATTCCTAGGAATCTGATTGCAGGGTCACAGAGCTTATCACAATAACTACCTTTTAAACAACTTCCTTTAACCTCTGCCCTTGAAGGAAATGTGATGGTATGGAAAATAAATGCTAGTTGATATAAAGAGATTGATAAAGCAGAAAAATCATGTTGTTATTTGATAACAACAATAATTTAGTAAAAACCCATTTTATTCATAAAATTATGTAGACATTACACAGAAACTCTGGGTTTGATTCAACTGATTTAATCCAACAAGTATTTTCCAGTCTACTATATGCTTTTATCATGCTAGGTGTTCAGCAGGTTGTGGGAGAATATGGAGGGGTTTTTGTCCTTAAAGACAAAAATCTATGTAAGAAGGCAAGATGTGACAGTGGTATGGGACCATATTATCAGGTGCCAAATTAGAGTTTTAAAAGGATGGCAAATCTGCGGTGTGGATACTAAGTATTCTGCATTGTTAGCTAGGCAATGGAGAGATAATATCTAGTTGGCAGTGCAGAAAAAAGTATATGACTGCCCACGTGATAACTAAATTATGCTCTACTTTTTTCTTAGAGTCTAACATTTTATAATTGCTTTTACTCCACCCAAACCAACCACCAGACTTGCAGTTGAATATCATTAGCAGAAAATGTTTGCTCTTACTAAAACACATGCTCATCCCTGCCTGTTGGAAGATAAAAGCAGCCCTCCAACTTGGCTGGGTTTCAGCCAAGGGAACCCAAAAGGGGCACTTAGGGGTGGAAATGGCCTTGGTCTAGAACTGTGTTTGTTTGTTCAGGAAAGGCGTCTACCAGCTGAAATAACAAAATCATCTCCACCTCAGTCACTTTCAAGGTGTATTGCTAATGTGTCTTAAACAATCCAAATCTCATACTACGATCTTTACACTCTCCAGTCCATTCTTTTGTCTCAATGTGGAGAGGAAGGAGGTCGAACTGCCTTTCCTTTATGAGATGAGCAGGAGCCCTGGGTTCCAGGAAGCCAAACCTGAAATAGAAGCAGAAGCCCTTTCATGTAACTGAGGAAGGTTTCTCGGTCACCGCAAACTCTCCGTAGGGGAACAAGCCCCATATAAAGGGCTTTCTGGCCTTTGCAAATTGCCTGCACAACTGTTCTTGTGCTTTATCCAGCAGTTATTAAACTGCCTACTACCTATAGATCCTCTGGAACAGATAGGCTCCAGATTCCCCCAGAAGTCTTACACCCCCATTGTCAAAAGAAGGAGCTGTTTTGCCCAAACAGGTTTCAAAGCAGACTCTCGAAACTGTTTTCCTTATATGGTGAAAAGTGTCCTGTCGCTTTAAGGCCAAGAGACTTGGCTCCAGAAGGTCCCTGGGAAGTTTGCAGGCAGCCCCATCCTGTGTCTGATCCTTGCAGCTGTGCAGGTGAGTTCACAAACCTCTCCCCAGTTTGCCCTGTGCAAACCCTCCTGTGGCGTGGTGGATTAGAAACGCTGTTAGAGAGGACTGGAGAATGTCAGGGTCAGGAGAGACGGTGTTGTTGGGAGAAGTTTGAGGTGAAGGAAAAAGCAAGGTTACTAGGGAAATGTGCAGTCATGCAACCAGTACGGATGCTTCGAACTTCCCGTGGGGAGGAGGCATCAAGGTGACAGAAGGGCCTGAAGCATTCCAGGACCGGGCAGGGGAAACAAATTCAGCAAGGGAAGAGGAACCAATTCCAGGTAAGACCTTGCAGTTGTTAGTTCAGACTCCTGAGCTATCGAACCTGATCAGTTGCAAGTTTAAACCAAACCTAGCTGGGAGGAAATAAGGCTGCTGCAAGTGCTGAAGGTTTGCAGGAGCGAGCGGGAGCTACAGGGCTGACTGCAGCCAGGAAAGTGTATGTGAATGTGTGCTGGTTGGAATGCTGCAGCCTTAACCCTTTGCGCAGCCCGGTTGGTTCGCAGGTAGGGTTTGTACAGAGCTTGGGTGGGGGTGGGGGTGCCTACATGGAGTATTGCAGTAGGAGAGGAAATAAATGAGTAAGATTATGATGGTGGAAAAGCATCTCTGGTATTCCCACAGTACCACCTGCAGAGAAGAGAGCCTTCTAAGCTCCAGGGAGATTCTGTGTCATCCACAAGAAAGGCCTGGAAGAAATCTCATTTAAGCTGATTATTGCTCTGTCATTTACAAATTCAGTTTTCTGATTTCTTTTCTCCCATGGCCTGGAGCTTCCTAAGATATTAATTTGAAATTAACTAATAGAACTTTTGAACAGTCAAAAATGTACTAGCAGCAGAAACGTGGGTCTATGAAAGGCTAAGATGTATAGAGTTAGGTTTGGGATTTTATTGATGGGATGAAAAGAGGTGGGCAGGGCTAGAAGGAGAAACACTGGATAGTCATTTTACAATACATCCAAAGCCCTTTAACTGAACCCATTCATCAGCTACAGTCAAAAAAAAAAACAAAAACAAAAAAACAAAACAAAAAAAAACAAGTCCATCCGGGAATTTAAAAAGAGAGACGGCTTGGGGCCGTCTTCCTCCTGGTTGAGTCTGGGGCTGTTCATCATTCAGAGGCCAGTGGTTTCTCTACAGTTGTGTGGGGGAGTGAACGCAGGCGGGATTAAAATTCTTTACATACTCCATGCCTTTAAAATATTCATTCATCTGAGTAGTCACTGAAGAATTCTTTTTATTATTAACTAACAAGTGCTCTATCCACTTGTTTTGTAAAGACAGACTGTTCATGAAAAAGGGTTTTGTTTTATCAACAGGGATTTGTTAGTGTGCGGGTCCCTCTCTTCTCACTTCTGATGGGTGGGCAAAGTGCTAATGATTGCTTGCTGAACAGAAAGACCTGTTCTTGACTCTCAAAATCACAGAGGCTTCTACTTGAGCCTTCCCCATTCAGAAACGCGGATGTCCTGAGCAAAAAGTTAACTTACGCGCTCACAACCTGGAAGAGAGTCGAGTGCGTGGGTATAACTTTGCTTCGTTTTGTACCAAGCCAAATCCAGAAAAGCAGTGTCAAATATACTGCTTTCAAAAAAGAATGCTGGCAAGAAAAACAAAGTCCCATCCCCGAAGCTGGAAAATCTCAAAAAGGAACATACTGTGATCTTTTATAAGCTAAATCAAGGCATTTGTAAAGAAAAAAGATGTGGCTTCCTGTGACCCTCAGTCACATTTGCCGGTACAACTTGATGCAAGCTACTTATTTTATCTGTGCCTCAGTTTCCTCACCATCAGAATTGTGCGTTGTCGGGAGGGACTTTTCAGTGAGGTGGAAAGATCAATTGGACCTGGAATTGAGAAGATCTGGATTAAATTTCCAGTCTCTTCATGTATTCCATAACCTTAGGCAAGTTACACGCCAGGTTGAACCTTGCTTTTCCTTATTTGTAAAGAAAGTCATTAACAAGGTCATTAGAATTAGAGGAACCTAGAGCTCAGTTGAGCCTCCATAAATGTTATTTTTCATATCATTCTTTTTCGATGACTTAGGAAATGGTATCATCCCTTGGGAGAGGAAATGAGTTTTGAGAACAAAACCAGCTCTGTGGCACAACTTGAGAACCACAGATGGTTCACCCCCTCTCCTCACCCTCCTCCAAAAAAGGATGCCCAACTCCCTAGGAAACGAACCCACTCCTTATTATGAACGAGGCTCATTGTTTGGAAGTTCTTAAACCAAACCCACTTCCACTTATTTTGTGTTTGGAGACATGAAGAATAGTTGCTTGTTTTCCTTTGGTATAAAAATATTCCATATGCTTGAAGGACAATAGTCAACCATCTTAGAATCTCAATAAAGGTGGTCTATTCAAAAGTAAGTTTAGAAAGCATTTTCAAAGGAACTTTTTTGTTAACCACAAGGCACCTTTTACAAGTGTCTCAATACTAACCAATTGCTCCTTTTCTGTAAAATCTCCTGACAAACACATTCCTCACACAGCTGTGTGTAACATATGATTCGTGTCACTTGCAGAGAGAGTTTGCCATACTTACAACGGGGCTGTGCACAACACACTTTTAAACTGAACACATTCCCTCTACCAGCTTAGAAAGGGAGTCATAAATGTCAGCAGCAGGAACATTTCATTGGAAGCACACATCACAGCACATAGATCAGCTGGGGATTGAGAACTGTCATTTTTAAGTAAAGTGTAGTCACCCCTGTAGCCAGTCTCCTAGTGGTGGGTTAGTATTACCTCTGTCAGGAGACCGGTGTATAGAATCCACATGTGGCTACTTCTCGTGGCTGGGGCTCTGGGCTAGCTCCTTTCTGTGTCTGAGCCTCAGTTGTATGGCCTGCATTATGGGTATGATGACACTAGCTACACACCTGGTGTGGGAAAGGCAGGAAAGTGGGCAGCGTACATGTTCAATAATGATGTTGGATCCTTGTACTTGAAGATCCTGCTCTTAGATCTCGTTCACATCCTTTAGAACAATCTGCAAGTATGAATATGTGTCTAGGATGTAGAAATTAAATTTTTAATAAAAATTTAAGTTTCTAATTAAATGGAACCAGAGAGAAGTAGGTGCTAAGGCAATCGGAGACCTCACGGCAGGAGTTAACTTTGGAAACAGGTGTAAAATCTGCTGGGTCACACAGGGCTTCGGAATGATTACGTTCTTTGAAAATATTTTTAAACTTTTGACCCCACAGGAAGTATCTCTGTGTCTGGCTCACGGGCAGAAGGAGTCGGAGTGGGGCAAAGCAAGTGGTCTAGATTGAATAGGTGGAGTAGAGAAATCCTGGGGGGTGGCAGTGCGTGACACATTTTTGACTCCTTCTTCCTCCCCACCCCCTACTATTCACCTTGAGCTTGTCAGATGTGATTCATTCATGAAATCACCAAGCTGAGGAAGCTTGAGGAAGTGTCTAGACCAGCTTCTTGCCTTCAGTCAAAGCACCCTTGAAACAACAAGAACCATGGCCTCTACCTCTGCTCAGTGAAAGAGCCTTTCAAGTTCAGTGTGTTGTCTGCCTGCAGTGGGGCTATACTGGAGAAGTTCACCTCTTCCCTGACCTCATAATACAAGCCCATTTCCTCTTAGTATGCTCTGGGTCTGTCCTTTATGTCGTGACACATTGCTGTCCTGCCTACAGGAAGTGGCCACTGGGGTGGGGCGTGCTGATATGGCCACAGCCTCTGCGAGGGGCAGCTGTCCTTGTCTGCCCTCTGATGAATCACCAGATGAGCAGACATTCTTCTCCCCTGACCTCACCACCTCTGCCGCCCCTCCCCCCATTGCAGTAATTCCCAAACTAAAGAGAGCTTTCATCAGAATCACCTGGAAGGTTTATGAACACATAAGGCTGGGACCCACCCCCGGAGTGTCTGCTCTGTAGATCTGGGCCGGGTCCTGAATATTTGCAATTTGTAACAAGTTCACAAGTGGTCTGGGACCCTCACTTCAGGAACCACTCTTCTAGTCCAACACTCAACCTCACTCTAGTATTTCTAATAACCTGACCTTCTCCCACCTTCCGAGCCCTCTCTTCACCACAGTTACATGTTCAGTATGTTTATTGAATTCTAATTCTAACAAACATTTGCGAAACACTTTATGTACATTATTGATAATTTTTCCCAACAACCCTGCAAGTTTGGTGTGAAACAAACAATGAAAGGATAAGTAACTAAGATCTTACAAGTGACGAAGAGCAGATATGGTATTCCAACTCAGATTTATCTGGAAGGATTCGCTCGTTCCACGATTCCAGGCTTGGCCAATAGATGTTTAACTTGTATGTCACCTCCGATTTGTTGGTGGCAGCTGCCTGAGCATGGGGTTGAGGAGCCCCAGGTGGAGTCCCAGGGGGTTGAGCAGCCGCTCAGCAGGAGGCAGTTCTGGAATGAGTGCAGGAGTGAAGAGGGGCAGCGTGGGGGCCCACATTTGCTGCCCCCACACCACGCTTTGTTTGTGGATCGATTTTGTTAGCTCCTCGAGTAAGGTGAGAAATAGGTACTCAAATGCGCGAATCTAAGTTTTGAGCTTAGATTTGAGAAAGTACAACAACCTATAAAGTAAAATAAAATGCAACTGGTATATAAATAGTAGTAACCACCAAGGACATTTAGCCTTAAAATGGTGGGGACAAGACAATTATATTAATTATAGTCTTGGTGTGTTATAGGTTGTGGGGGCAGAGCCCCAGAAAGTAGTTTCCAGGCTCTCGGCCTCACATAGACAGGTGCTGGCTCAGGTAGTAAATGGCCATCAACTGTGATTGCATGGCCATCAGTTGTGGCTAGTTGGCCGTCAGCTGTAACCAGTGAGCCATTGGCCACTAATATAACTGCTGTGGCTACGCTAGCAGAGAAGAAAGAAGAGAAAAGAATGGGGGCTAGCAAGAAGATGGTGGCTGGGCTGGCAAGAGCGGATTGCAGAGAGGCGGATGCTGCCAGCGAGAATATAGTGGTATGACTCCCCCATCTATGGCTTCGTGGGTGTTCCTTTTTGGCCTCACCATGTCCTGCGTTCTCTTGTGGGGAGCGGGACCAGAGACCCCCAAGGCCGCCCCGCACGACAAATGGCGCAGCAAGCAGGGTCTCCCGCACGACAAATGGCGCAGCGAGCAGGGTCTCCCGCACGACATAGGTCTTTCCGTGTGACCTAGCTAATCGCTTGCCTTATACTGAAGTAATCCATTGTGACTTAATAAGGAGGTTGTGGGGGCAGAGCCCCAGAAAGTAGTTTACAGGCTCTCAGCCTCACGTGGAGGGGTGCTGGCTCGGGTAGTAGATGGCCGTCAGCTGTGGCTGATTGGCCGTCAGCTGTGGCCAGTTAGCCAATTAGCCGCTAATATAACTGCTGCGGCTACGGAGGAGAGTGGAGGAGAGTGAAAGAGAGTCGTCGGTGGGTTGCAGACAAAACGGACAGCAGGTCGCACTTCCAGTGAACCCAGCCTCCAGTGAGACCGTAGTGGTATGACTCCCCTACCTATGGCTCCGTGGGTGTTCCTTTTTGGCCTCACCATATCTTGCGTTATGTGGGGAGAGGGACCAGAGACCCTGCAGGCCTCCCCGCACGACAAATGGCGCAGCGAGCAGGGTCTCCCGCATGACAAATGGCGCAGCGAGCAGGGTCTCCCGCACGACAAGGTAATGACATTTCTAGTTTTCTTCCTTCCTCCATCATTAATATTTAGTATGGGATTTGTTATTTTGAATGTCTCTGTTCTTTATCTGAAAAATGAGTTTTTTCATGCTTTTCTGCTTCCTAACACTTTTTATGTATGTGAGTAAATGACATATATCTTTATGGCATCTATTATTCAATCAACAAATATTTTTAAAATGTATCCTCAGGCAGTGTGGATATAGTAGCAAACAAAACGGACTACTCTTGTGCAACTTATACTCTAAGGAGGAGAGACAGACAATAAACAAGTGAACAAATAGAGGAAAACTGTGTATAGTGATAAGTATGCACAGAGCGTGACTGTGTGTGTGTGTGTGTGTGTGTGTGTATTGCTATTTTAAATGGGGTGGTCAGGGAAGGCCTTTCTGAGCAGGGGACATTTAAGCTAAAACTTGAATGTGGAAAAAGAGCCAAGAGCCAATCTGGAATTGAAGTAGTCCAGGCAGAGAAAGCAGCCTGTGCAAAGGTCCTGAAGTTGAAGGTAGAAAGGGGCCAGGTCAAGGAGGCTTGTGAGAGTTTTCAGCGGGGGGCGGGGGGGGGGGTGATGCAGCCCCCTGCCACTGCCTAGAGGGTGTTTGAAGATGTGCAGAAGGTGATTTGGATACAAAATGCTACATTTGAGGAGAGTCTATTGGCTTTGAGTGGGTAGGGACCAGGACACTAACCTTGCACTCCTTTGAATGGCTGCACCCACGACTTGTCCTACCCAGACTACCCTGCAGCTACTGTCTCTACTGAGAAATCCTAAGAGCCTCCAAGGCCAGGGTAAGAAGTCGAATTTTATCCCAAGTAGAGTGGGAAGCTGATGGAAAGTTGTAGGCTTTAAAGAATGATCTTTAAAGTATTACTTTGGCTACTGAGTGGAGAACGGATTATAAAGGGACAAAGGTAAAAACAGGGAAATCCAACAGGCACCTATTTCAGTAGTCCAGAGTAGAGATGATGGTGGTCCGTTCAGGGGGAGGAATGTGAAGGTTCTGAGAAGTATTTCTACCTTCAAGAAAACTGCTAGATAACTATAAAATACTATTTGCCATGACACCTCCATATCATCTTATTTTTTTTCTCAAGAGATTTTTTCAGTTTCAGAATCCACTGTGTGGAGACAGAGCCAGGAGAGCAGTTTCCAAGCTCTCGGCCTCACGTGGAAAGGTGCTGGCTCGGATAGTAAATGGCCATCAGCTGTGACGAGTTGGCCGTCAGCTGTAACCAGTGAGCCATTAGCCACTAATATAACTGCCATGGCTACGCTAGGGGGTTGGTTGGCAGAGAAGCGGACGGCGGGTTGCAGATCGTGTTGATCCTACTTCCTCTGTCTCGCCCGGCCGCCAGCGAGACGGGTGCAGGAAGACCCCTCGTTGGGGTAGTGGCGGATGTTTGCTTTTGTGTCTCGACCAGCCGCCATCGAGAATATAGTGGTGTGACTCCCCTATCTGTGGCTCCGTGGGTGTTCCTTTTTGGCCTCACCATGTCCTGCGTTCTTGTGTGGGGAGCGGGACCAGAGGCCCCGCATTACAACTGGTTTACCCTATATTCATTTAAGAGGATCTTTGCAGCAGCAAATTATGAAAATCTTTGCTCTTTCAAATGCAAGCCCTTATCCTCTTGCTCTTTCACCTTGCGGATCTGTGTGCATTTCAAGTTGTTCATAGCTCAGGAAGGTAATCTATTTGATTTGGGCTTGTAAAAAGAGATAAAATTACATGTGCTTCCTGAATAATAATATGTGATTTCTCTCTCTGAAGGGTCAATAGGAATTAGCCTACATGTATCATTTTACAAAACTGGTGCCTCGTCCCATGAATAACAGGGACCAAGTCTACATTTATTCTGCTGAAAGAGGAGCATTAAGTGAACATCAAAGTCTCTTGAAGGGATTGCAGGCATTTCAGGACTAATTTTACCTGAGCCTTGCAAATAGTTTTCAGGTGTGTCAGCTCCTCCCCCACAAAGGCAATTCAGTTTCCAAAGTTTTAGAAAATATCCCTCACTGCTGTCATCTTCTCGCTCTGTATAGCCGTCTCTTTTTACTGCATCCCCACTGCAAGTGGCTCCCAGACTGCCCTCACAGTCCACCTGCAGAAGAAGCCACTTCTCACATCCTGGGAGGGGGGAGCATCCTGACCCCAGGCTGAGCTGAAGTGGGTGGCAGGAGGATGGGAGGCAGCTGGCGTCAGGCCATCTGCACACTGAATGGTTCCACAGAGGGTGGAACTCAGGAGGTGGGTCTTCCCACCAGAATCTTGTGTCCTGAGAGCAGAGGGGGTTAGACGCCAAAGGAATACTGGGGGCAGGATGCAGCTCAGGCAGAACAACACACCACTGTTTCCAACTAGAGCTGATGCAGCGAGGTACTCACCAACCTAATCCTGCCTTCCATTCTGGGTGAAATTGAAGAAGAGAAACAAAGTGGACAGGACCATCCCAAGAAAACAAATTGAATTCTTTAAACCCATCACCCAATCTACATAAGCCAAACTCCTGGGAATTAAATAAGCAGGTGGTCTCAGCTGTGAAAACCAAGGGAGAGGAAGCTGTGCCTTCACGTCTGGGCACAGGTGTGGTCCTGTAAGAGGCAGATCGCTTCACTGCCCAGCGCAAAAGGGGGGAACCAGGATCGTGTATTAGAAAGAGCAAATGTTTTGCATTAAGAAATCCTGTCCTGGCTTCCAACTAGCCATGAACATTTGGACAAGAACCCCTTCTTGGGCTTCAGAAACAGAGTCGATCAAACGGTCTTTCAGACTCTGATATGCTCTGAGTCTGTAATTCATAATTCAGCTCACGATCCTCACTGCTCCCCAAAAGCCTCTCGTAAACCAAACCGTCTGCCTCAACCAATTCCTATTTCTGTCTCTCGCTCTGAATTAATAACATGCTTCATGCAGTCCCCATTGGCTCCTGAAAATGCTCCCATGAGCACCCTAGGACACTGCCCTTTTCTTTCTTTCTTTGCATCTCTCTTCCTCTTCTAGCTCTTAAGGTCCTCTGAAAGGAGGTACCAGTGTCAGGTGTTTTTTTTTCTTTGACTCTCCAGTGCTTAGCGCGATACCTCTCACTTATTAGATGTTCAATAAATGCTTGTGGTTGAATGAATGTATAGGGAAGATATAAAAACAGAGAAGAATGAGCCCGAGCAATTCAAAGCTCAAGAGCCAGCTTTGGCTAAAAGCCATATAGTCTACCCATAACTTCCTGAACTTCTTAGAATTAAAAAGAAAGAGAGAGAGAGAGAGGAGGGAATTTTGGATATTATAGCAATAATTTTCAGATATCACAGTTTCTACTACACTATGTCTCCACTGAGATACACCAGTTTCACAGGATTTTAGAAATACTAGTTTTACCTAGCCTTTATGGAATGTCTTATATTTGGAAAGCGTTAGTATAAAATTGCTGAGTAGAAATTTCCAGATGCCTGACTCCATGACTTCATACCTCTTTAAGCTGTTCACAGGAGGAAAAAAAACAAAAACCCAAATCAGAAAGTTTAAAAGTGACCACATCTTGTCTTCTAAGCCCTGATCCTTTCACTGAAAATTCGTAACCTCCAGGGCCTCAGAATTAAATTAGAATTGCTAAAAGCCTAGGGAAGGCCACGTGGGATGAAACCGCTAGCCTAGAGGTCTAGAGACCTTACCAAAAATAATAAAGCCTTGCTGGTGTGGTGCTGGGAAGATCAGAGGGAGCTGGGTCTGACAGCAGAGGTGGCCTGGAATAGGACAAATCCCATCCTAGTCCAGTTCCAGGAGTTTGGATTTGTGGGGACGGAGATAGGATGCAGCGTCAAAGCTTTTGGGCCATGGCCAAATGTTTGATGAGCTTTCGCCTAATCATGGAGATCATGCATGAGTGATTCCAGCCTCAGGAAAGAGGTCAAAAGGAAAAGGGAAACACAGTTGATTGTGCCTCTTCCTGGCTCCAGGTCCTCCGCTGAGAGGATGCTGCCATTGCAGCCAGAGCTACTGCCACCGGCCTGAGGCAGAGAGACACTGCCTGCAAAAGTGTGCAGTCACCACTGCTGTCCCTGAGGGATACTGAAGGAGCATTTCTTCCAAAATATTGTCCACAAGGCAAAGAGTAACAAACTTCTCTAGCTTCCATGTGGTGATGGGCTATATACTCCTATGGTTCATCTATCATTTGTCCAAGCGTTATTTGCCCCTTGAGTCGCCAGTGTCCTGAACTCAATTATTTTTTCTTTTTCTGTCCACTGTGAAAAGAAGGAAGCCCCTCTGGCCCTTATTAATGGTGTCCTGGCAGCGGGGACAGGGGGAAAGACAAATCTGAGACCATCATAAAACCATAGGTTTAATGACAATAATAAACCTTATTCAAACCAAAAAGAGCTGGGCTTTGTTAAGCTCCCCAGGGTCTTATCTAAGTGACACACAAGGGAAGGTGCTGGGAGGTGGGGGAGGGGGTCACAAAGGTGCTGGGGGAGGCGGATCAGGAGCTTACATTTGCTTGTGACTTTGCAGACTGTTATCTAGAGCATGAGCTTGCAAGGGGGGCTAGTGGCAGTTTAAGGTCCCCACAGGCCCCTTGGAAAACCAAATGGATAGGGAGGCAACAATACCCTGGAGTAGCTTTGGACAGTACCTTATAGTAAGTAAAACTATTAGGAAAGGCAAGGGGTTAAGCTCAATTTGAGGATAATGTTGGGGGGGGGGTCAGGGAGGAGGAGAGGCAGAGAGAAAAGTATGATCAGGGTGGGGTGCCCAAAAGGCTTCCAAGGTTCCAAATAATCTGACTTACAGTGGAGAGGTAGGAAATGCGCTGTTCATTTTGTCATTGTTCTTTAAACTGTGCATGTTTTCAGACCCTGCTTTTGTATGTATATTTCAAAATAAAAAGATCCATGTTACTCCCTCCAAAAAATAAAAACCCAAGGTCTGGAAGAAACTGATCGAGAACTAAAAATGGTGCCAAAATAATGTTTTCCGTGAAAATTTAAAACATGGACCATAGAACCAGTACAGATCTCTGTCTCTCTCTCTCTCTCTCTCTCTCTCTCTCTCTCTCTCTCTCTCCTCCTTCCCATCTCCCTCCCTCTCTTTATCTCTGCCTCCACTGGTAAAATTTTGCTGACTGGAAAAAATGTAGTGGGAGTGAGGTGCGTTAGAATTTATCTATGAGTTACATTTGAGAGAGAATCATTCCCTCCCCCCACCACACACACACATACCCCAGCCTGCTTGTCAGGGCAGGACTGGGCAGGACTGGTTCAGCACACTTTCTTTCCCAAAGTTGAAAAGTTAAAAGTAATGCCTACTCTCTGGAAGCCGGTGTTTTACCCCAAGGAAGCCATTGAACAGAAGGCTGTTTAACATCCGCTGTAACCAGGTGGGCTGCCGTGCCGTGCTGTGCTGGGCGGGTGAGCACCTAGTCCTGCCCTCAGCCCGTGTGGGTCTCCGCCCCAGGGCTCTCCATTATGCTCTGTGCACCAGCTCAGTATTTCCTATTTTACTTCACTCTTCACATGCCTCAAATAGCTCATTGTTTTCCCTGAGCCCTGGCTTAGCCAAGTTCCGTGTGTTTGGTTCCTTTGATCGTTCTGTTAAAATCAATCTTGTCCTCTAATTATTTTCTGTTCCACTTCTTTGAACCCCTTCCAGTTGCCTCCATTTCTCAAGGAGCCAGGTGTTTAATAAAGAATCTGGATGAAGTTCAGGCAGAACCAGGTAGAGAGGCAGCTGCTGGCCCCCAGGTCTTGGTTGCCACTTCTTTAAGCAGCCAAGGTGTTTTACCGAAGGCATGTGACATTCCAGACACAAGAACCGTGCCCTGCACTTGGCAAGTGCTCACTTGGCAAGTGCTCAGTAAGTAATGGTCGTATGAAGGAGTTAATTGGAATCTCTTTTAAATGGGCTGGACTATATTCTAACGTCCATTTAATTTGCTTCCCCATCCTACCCTCAGCCCAGCTCTCCTTCTGCTTTCAGATTTCTCTTTCCGGCCTCATAGTTATTTTATAGCTTACTTTGATGCTTTAGTGTACACAATTTTAAATTAAATTTTCTTGTTTTCTGATCATATATTTAACCTCACTAGTTTAATTCATGTCATAGGATTTTGCTAGGAACCTTGTTTACCAGATTGGTGCTATTTATACATTATTCTATGGTGCCCTTTTTTCCAAATAACTGATAATAATGTTTATATTGTCTTATTTTTAATTTCTCTTTATTTAAGAGTAGACTTTTCTTCGATAGTTGTTAATTTTCAGTGTTTTTCTAAGTATCCGTAGTTTCATCACATCCTGACAAAGGTTTGGGTTGAGGATAAAGACCATTGTCTTAAAATGATATGATGTCTGGGGTTTGCTTAATCTGGTAGGGGTGGAGGGAAAAGGAGGGTTATAGGTGAAATAAGATTGCCAGAGCTGGGTGATGGAGATACCGGAGTTCATTGCACTATTCAATTATGTAAATATTTGAAGTACTTCCATAACATAAAGTTATTTTTTAAGAAACCAAAAAAAATATACGCAGATATACAGTTGGTCCTGTGAATTATCTTAGGACTTAGAGAAAGGGAATTCCTCCACCGTCCTCTAGCTGTCCTTGTCATTGTCATTTATGGTGGTTCAGCCCTTCCTCTAGGTTCACTACAAAGTTCAGCCCTTGCTCCTCCTCTTCCTTCATTTCCAAACTCTTGTTCTCACCTGGGAGATTGTTTTGAGCTGATGTGTGGTTTGTCCAATGCCTCCCATCTGCCATGCTAATCGTCTGCTCTTCCACTCTCTTTCAGCAGCCCACTGGCCCTTTGAACCATTTTTTAAAATGATGCCAATCTCTGTGTGGTGACTGTCTAGCACCGCGGCTAAGACTTTCAGATTATGTTTCGTTACAGTTTCCTTTTTCTCAGCATCACTCAACACATAAAACATGTATGTAATCCAGCCATTTCTGGCTTAAAATCCTTCAAGTTCAAATTCAAGTTCAGTATCCTTCACATCCTTGCTTTCCTACTATTTCTAGCCTCTTTCCCTGTCATCCTGTCATATTCACTCTTTTTCAGCTATACCAAGCTTCCTTCATTTGTGGGTAACAGACCGTGCTTTCTCTCACCTCCAAACTTCTGACCATACTGTTCCCCGAGATTGGAATGTCCATCATTCTGCCTCTGGGGGACTTCAGCAAGTTTTGTTTATATCTCAAGACTCAATTCAAGTATCACTCCGTTTGGAAGGCCTCCCTGAGCTGTCCACATTGAGTTAAATGCCCCCTCCAATACCTTTTCTCATAGCACTCTTTGTGTCCATCCTAATCCTTTGAAACCCAACTGGAATCAGTGACATTCTTCGTGTCCTTTCTACACCATAACTCTTTCTCCCCAGAACCCAACCCAGTAGCTGGCACATAGTAGGTATTTGAATGAATGAGAAACTGAATGAACAGAGGAATGGATAAATGAATGCTGCTATCTCCTTCAGGTCGCACCTCCCTACCTGGGCTGTTCTCCAGAGGGCTGGCCTGGAAGCCCCTCCAGTGTTTGCCTCCTAAGTGCCCTCCTCAACCCACCTGACCCATCTGGCTCTAGTTGTAACCATGTTCCCTGTCCCGCCTGAGTCCTTCCCACTTGGTTCTTCATCCAGACAAGTGTTTCCCAGAGTGTGGTACACAATAATTTTTAGGTGATAGACAAACGTCTTTTGACAGTCTTGGATTTACATTCATATCTATTCAACGAGGGGAGGGGAATGAGCACATAAAACCTGTGATTTCGCAGAGAAGATTGCATAGGATGAGACAACGCTAGGTCGTGCCATGGTAATCAACCTTACCCGGACCTCATAAATCAGGGGAGAGGTGCTCAGGCATAACCATAAATGTTCCATGCCCTCTATAACTGAACCCTCACCGGGGAAGCAGCCTGGCAGTCAGCCGGGAAACACACGGGTAGGGAAAGGCTCCCATGCTGAATCCCACATGCATCTCTATGTTTTATCCAGTGATATGTTGAAGTGTCACTTCTGGAAGTTGCTTTAAATGTATGTATACACTTAAACGTAACAGATGAAATAATTAAGTACCTTTTAAGCTGTTTAACCGCATCCTCATGTGAGTTCAGATTTAGTGTGGATTATCTAACAACTGACAGATGTTTCATTGGTGTGGATCCTCCTCTGTGTCTGAAACTATCAATTAGAATCCAGCTATTTTGATCAAAAAGTTCCATTCTTCACAATAAGAAACTTATTTTCAGCCATGCACTTTATGTCAACTTGGTTTATTCTATTTTTTTGTTTGGCATTTTTACTTTATATTTTTTAAATGTTTGATAATTATAGAACTTACTATATTTTATCAAATTGTTTTCATAGAATACTATATTTTATCAAATCTAATATACCATTGGTATGTAAAACACCTCATTATTTTATGTGCTGCTAAGAATAACAGAGATGGTGCCAATTATAACTGCAAGATGCCATTGATTCTAAAACATCCCAATTTCAGAGGTGTTAAAATTATTTTTTAAAGTGTATCTTAAAATTGATGAAATGCAGTGTACGTACTCATACACTTCACTGCTATTTTAGCAGATAATACTTATATTCCATTTATCAAAATGATACGAAGTTTCTCTTTTGAATTAATTTTAAAATGAGTTGATTTAAAGAACAATATTAAGTAGGAGTAGAGGTGGAATATGGTATGTATGGTAAGATCCTGGAGGCGGTGGCCAAATATTGTGACTTAGCCTTACTGCTTAGGCCCAGGTACCACCCCTTGGCCCCACCTGCCAGCTCAGGTCAACTCCACTGCCCTCAGCACAGTGCCCAGAACCACCTGAGGCAGACCCCAGCTCCTCCACCGAGCCAGGGACAGGACTTTGGCCAATTACACCTGTGCTCAGGTTGAGGAATGTGGCTGTAACTCCCTGAAGTCATTTTATGACAGTGAAAAGAAATTCCTAGGAAATAGACTCATGGGGATTGGAATGATCTGGGTTTGCCTCTCTTAAAATAACAGCATATTCAGAGGTTTCTGTTTTGTTTTGATTTTAACCCTTTCTCCAAGAAGTCAAGAGAGAAAAAGAGCATTTCCGTCTCTGTTGCTGGGTAATTTACTAATCATGGCAAACTAAACACTAAACACTCAGTTTCAGTGATTATCAAACCAAAGAACGGTCGACTTTGTTTTCATAACAGAGTTAGCAGTTCAAAATAATTATGAATAACCTGAAGCAAAATGTATTTCACTGAGAAAGTACAGAAGTAGCTAATATCCGACTTCCGAGACAGGAAAAGTGAAAAGAGAATTATTTCAGATGGAGCTAGGAAAATGTGTTGCGTTTCCATTGGGAAAACGCTGTGCTTTTGTACACCATCTCCCTGGATGTTGCAGTGCATTTGTGCTCATCACGCTTTCAATCCCACCCTGTGCTCCGTCTAGTCTTGGGCTGCCAGGCACGGTGTGCAGCGTTTCCCCGCGAGCCCTCCAGAACCCTTTGACTTACTCGGTGCTCATTCTTGAAGGTTGCTATGAATCATTAACCAAAATGCAGTAGAGCAGGAGGTCACAAGTCATATAGGCTCCACTACTTGCACACAGCCTGTTTTTGGAAACGTAATTTTGAAGGTTTATTGTAGGTGTAATCGAGAAGATAAACTGAACACGTATGCATATCTTAATAAAGGTATTCTTCAGAGTCAGCAAATATTCATATCATATTAAGCATCAGTAAACCTATTACAGTGTAATAAAAAGGAAAGGTCTTATAATAGAAGATTATTTATAGGCTATTACTTATTAGTATAATTTTAAAAATATTATCAGTGACAATTAGCAAAATTGATAATATTGGAGATGCAGCTGTTTCCACTCACGAATACTAATAATACTAGCAATAATTCTATACAGTAATGTTAATTGAAAGCTAAACCTCTTCCAAGTTTTTGTTTATCCATATGGATGTTTTTGTTTATCAGATAACTACCGTTTCCCTGAAAATAAGACCTAGCCGGACAATCAGCTCTAATGTGTCTTTTGGAGCAAAAATTAATATAAGACCCGGTCTATATTATATTATATTATATTACATTATATTATATTATACCTGATCTTATTTTACTATAATATAATAAAGACCGGGTCTTATATTAATTTTTGCTCCAAAAGACACATTAGAGCTGATTGTCCGGCTAGGTCTTATTTTCGGGGAAACAGGGTGTTGCATATTTTACAAGAACTATTTCCTGGTATTCATAAAAGTTATTGACATCATACACTAAAGTTTGAAATGTACGCACAGAGTAAAATTATAAGTGTAGCCTGGTTCGGCACCCTTTCTCCAAGGAGACGTAGTGGACAGAAAGCCAAATATTTTTAGGAAGTAGAATTACTGGGACTTGGTGTCATAGGTCAGGTTCCCTAGAAGCAGAACCTGACACAGAGATTTAGGTGTGGGTGTTTTATTGAGGGATAAACCTGTAAAGAAGTGAGAGAAGCAGGATAGGAAGGAGGAAATGCCAAGTAGGATGTGGATCAGATGGTCTCTCCTTAGCCGGATGAAGGCCAAGGGATAAATGGTAACAGAGAGGATAGCTGTGAGCCTTTGCAGCCAATATTCAGAGCAGCCGGGGGTGGGTGTAGTGGCACCAACAGGAATCTGCTTGGAGCCCTAACAGCACTAAGTACATTTGATGATGAAGGGAGGGGACGTGAAAAGAGGGGGACCAGGAGGGCTCCCAGGTTTGTGGCATGAACGAGTGAACAGATTCTTGTATATAACAACAATGCTCCCTTCATAATCCCAAAAAATGTAAGGTTAACATAGAAGAAATATGAAAAGATTCTTTATTTTGCAAATAAATACATTTTCCTTTACTTTTACTTTCTGGGTGAAAAATACCAACTTCTTGACATACTTGCACAGGATCGATTTTCCCTTAAAAATATATACACTTTTTCTTTCCAAAGTTTGCTTTTTAGAACTGCTTCCCGTTGAAATTTATTCTGCTTCTCGTTGAAAATAGATCCAAACTGTTTCTAGTACTCTAATAATTCAAGATTCACCTAGCTACAATCCCAATATGATGTTAGCTTTTAATGAAAAAGTAGTTAGGCATTGTTCTTCTGTACTGACTCTTCAGTCCAAATTGGCCTATGGGCCAAATCCAGACAGCAATCTGTATTCGTATGGCCTGAGAGCCAAGAATTTTTACATTTTTAAAGTGTTGCTTAAAAATAAAAATAAAAAAAGAATATTCAAGAGACTGACCCACAAAGCTGAAAATATTTATGATTTAGCCCTTTACAGAAAATGTTTCCCAGCCCCTGCTCCCAGAACTTTTTCAGAAGTGTGCTGGCTCAGTCTATATTTTGAAAGGAAATCTGATATTCAAAAACTTCAAATTAGTAAATGATTTATAGAACCGTAAAATTATTTGTTTTTGGAAAGACTACATCACAGAATTTATATAAATAAATTCTAACTCTTCTGAACAATTATTTTAATGGAATTTTTCAGCAAATCAGAATCATTCATTTTAAGTAAAATACGCATAATTTGTCCCGTTTCATAAAAAAAAAATATTACCACCTATTTTGTGATTCTTGTAAATAAATTGAAAAACA
This sequence comes from Rhinolophus sinicus, assembly GCF_036562045.2. NCBI lineage: Eukaryota > Metazoa > Chordata > Mammalia > Chiroptera > Rhinolophidae > Rhinolophus > Rhinolophus sinicus. Next base: position 29,184,101 of record NC_133751.1, read on the forward strand.
CCAAATAGATACAAAAGTGAAAAAAAAAAACCAACCTGCAATCTTACCATCCATAGTTAAGCACTGTTCACATTTCGCTACATCTTTTTCTCAGCATATTCATTTCATTTTTAAAATGTAGATCACATAGTATGTGTAATAGTATATCCTCATTCATTTAATGTTATAATTTTCAAAAACATCCCATTTGACTGCATTTATTCTGCAGGCTGAATATGTCACAATTTATTTAAACATCTTCCCATTTTTTGACATTTAGGTTGAAGCTAATTTTTCACTATTGTAAATGCCACAGTGAGCATCTTTATGCATAAATCTAGATCTTCATTTCCTTAGGTTAGATTTTTAAAAGAGTAACTATTGTCTCCTCCCCCTATTCTGTTCCTTATCTTTCTTATAAACCCGTTCTTCTTCAAGATTTATAAATGATGGAGTTCCTCGGGACTAGAAACTTGGCCTATTCTTCTCACTCTCTGTATTTGTCTCCAGAAGAGCTTCTTATATCTAAGATTTCAAACGCCATCTGTATGCGATGACTCCCATATTTACGTCTCCAGCCCCAGGTCTGTCTGCTAAGCTCCAGACTACATATCTGAGTACCTAGTTGTCATCTCCACTTGCATGTCATATGCCATCTCAAATGGAAAATGCCCTAAAAGGGATTCAGTATCTACCCTCCTGCTACTCCCCCACCAAAAACTCTCTTCTCTTTATTGCCCATTTCAGTAAAGAGATGTTGTCACCTCTGCTTATGATACAAACCTGGGAAATCATCCGTGACATCTCTCACTCTCTCACCACCCCCATCTATTCAGTCACCAGGGCCTGTTGATTCTACGAGCTAAATATATCTTTAATATTTCCATCTCTCTCCTCTCCCCAACCCCTCCTAAGCCACATACGTCTCTTTCCTGCATAACCTACTATATTTGCTTCCTAATTGGTCTCTCTGTACCCACTCCTGTCCTGTCCTGTCCTTTTATCCCCTTCGCAATTCTCCACCATGGAGAAAGTTTCAAAAAATGTCAATCTGCTTTTATAACCCTTAAGTGCCTGGTAGGAGAAAGATCTTAATGTCAACCCCACTTCTTGCTACTTTTCCCTGTACTGTCTTGCTCCAACCTAGGGGTTTCCTCTCAGCTACTCAACTGTGCTAAGCTTCTTCCAGCCTTTATTAAATATCTTCCCTATACCTGTAATAAATACCCTTAACCTCCCTTTTCAGCTATCAACCCTTTTCCTGATCCGTCCCCCAACACACATACTACCTACATGCTCTCTCAGCATCCTATGAGTCTACTCTTTGAGTACTTACTCCAAGTTGTAATCTAAATTGTTGTGTGTTTTTTCCCTGAAATGTCTCTTTTTTCACTAAAGTTTCATTTTGGGAAAATAGTATTTGTCTCTTTCACCACAGTATCTCCCAGTGCCTAGCATGTAATAGGTGCTCAATAAATTTGTTGAATTAGTGACAGGTCATGGGGTGTAAACTTTGTAAAGACATTTAAAACATAGTATTCCAGAAAGTTTATATCAATCAATTTATAAACCCACCAGTAGTATATGAATGTTCCTTTGATCACCCCCATCCTGACACTGAGTAGTATCGTTTTAAATAGTTTTTAAATATTTTTACAGGCAAAATGTTACCTCATTATTATTTAAATTGCATCTCTTTGATTACTATGAAGTTGAACATTTTTCACAAGTTGATAGGCTCTCATATATTTTCTGTGGTTTTTAAATTCATGACATACGGCTTTTATTGAAACATTTTTGTTGGGATATTGTGGAAGTTCATTTCCATTAATTATTTTTCTACCGATAAAACACCACCACCAAACGTACTTAACTTCATCTGAAGGTGTGGGCAGATTTGACAAATACTGCTCCCCATGATTTATGTTTAGACATTGATGCTTCACCCTGACCTTGGATGATCATAGAATTCATCACGTGAACTGGGACACTTTTGAGAGTGAAGGAGGGAGGGCACCATGAATAACTATGCCAGGACAACAGGTAGAAAGCAGGATCGTCCTGCATACGCCAAGATGTATGGTGTCTCTAATTTTCATGCAGACTTACAACTCAGGGGACCTTACAAGAAGGGAGAGCAGAGGTCCAAGTGGGGATCTGGGGATAATCTGAGGATAAATCTCCTTGCTGTTCTGAGTTTTAATATGGATGCCTTCGTGCTGTGCTGTTCAGTGATACACTGACTCATCCTGAGACTCCCTGTCACCTGGGCTGCCTCCCTCACGTGCCTCACCTGACTGACCCTTGGAGGCATCTGACAATTTCATACAGTTCTGCTTTCGTGATGAGGCCAGTGGCCCAATGAGCTGCAGGGACTGTCTTGCCCATAAATGGAGAGCTTCTGAGAGGCAGAGCCTTGGCAGAGTTCACCCCTATTCCACCACGCTGCCCCCATCTTCACTCTCAGATGCATTCCTCCTGCCTGCATTGCACTGAGAATGCCAGAGCTATTTTTTGATTTTATAGTGCTTCCAAAGTTATGTCAACAAGTGGCCAGAAGAGAGTTTTCACTTTCCTAGAGCATCCTGAGAGGATGTTCCTCTTTGACAAGCATAACAATCAACGTACAAGGCCTGCACCCGAGGCAGTTCATCTTGTCCTGGGGTTATGTGCACACGGGCTTCAGTGCCTAGCATTTGTAATGCTTCCCTGAGCTCGTGCAGTGCATCTGCAAACTTTCCCAGCTTATCCTAAGTATCCTTTTAAGTACTCTGTACCCTTCAGAGAAACTTAAAAAATACATTCAGAGTTGCTTACAGACTTGCATTTTCAAGAATCGCTAGGAACTTATGGAAAATAGTATAGGATGACAGAAAAGTGGAAAAAGAAAGACGGTGGGGGGTGGAGTTTAGATGTTGAGTTTTTCTCAATGCCATCCAATGAGTTATGACTTTATTAGGAAAAAAATCAGCAGCCTTCCTCTTCATTTCTTGTCAACAGAGAACAAATTTCCTACCAATGAAATTCGCAATAGGGCCTCTGTGGTCTGTGGTGCACTGCACAACTCCAGCGAATGCTCTTTACATTAAATTTCATCTATGAGAATGGTGCCAAATTGTCCCTCCTGGCAGGTACCTGTGGTGCAGTTCACAATCCTCCTGGCACCATAGAGGGCACATTCTGTGCAGCCATATGCTGAGGTCCTGACTGACACTCTATGTGATTTTTCACTGATCAAGACACTGTCCCTTTGCTGCCATTAGCGTTCCCTTATTTACTATGCCGTGGATATTCCAGGGTAATCTTCGTTTCCAACATACATTCACCTGGTGTCTGTAAGTACTGTAGTATTTGTCAAGCCAAGTGTCCTGGTTTCAGGTTTAGAAAAGAAGTCATTAGAGCTATCTTTTATGGGCGAAGGTTGCCTAGATTTTGCCATTTCATTTTTATTGAGGAAAATGTAGGAAATAAATACAATCTCATGGTTTGCTAGAGAATCGAAACATTTAAGATGCTAATGTATTTAAAGGATTTTTTTGTTTGTTTCCTTTTTTTTAAAGTATAGGTCTGGAGATGGATCCTATATACACCTAAAATAATTTTTTTTCTGTATTTCATTTACAAAGTATCTATGCATACAAACTAAATTAAGATCAACCCATTGGCTCTACAGAAATAAAAGAGAAATATCATGCATTCAAATTACCTAAGGGAGAGAGACCTTGGTTTTGAATTATAATAGTAGCAGAACCAACTTTGTATCTCCCAACAAAGAAGGTGATGCAACCATTCAGAGACATTTTTATACTATGTTTCCTATAATGCCTAGGATGAAATCCAAGGGGTCTTTTAGCTGGAAGAAACCTTTAGTTCATTTACTTTTTCATTCATTCAGTTAATTCTTACTGTTTGCTTAATACAGTCATGCAGTCTAGCCCCCTCCCTAAGGAAACTGAGGTCACACAGCTCGTTAGAGACAGGGCTGGAAACTAAGCTCAGATGTTATACACCCAGGACACTTCGCCCACAGTGCTGTTAAATATTCCCAGGTAGTTACATTCAGGTGATGAAACAGGAGAGCATCATGTGACTTGCATGTAATTTATGTAATAAAGATGAAATACAAACCCCATTGCCAGTGACTTCTTTGTTACTCTAAATGCTACAACTTACACAAGGTTCAACATTAGGGCTGCTAACTTCAGAATTCGTCTGGGATTTTGTAAATAAATCTTTTCCCCACCTATTCAAACTCCTTATGATTTAAATATTTCAATCATGTCTTTTCTCAAATGTTGCCTTTATGGATTATAGTCCTATAAACAGCACTGACCTCTGAGGAACATGCTGTCATCCCTACCCTTTGAGTATTATTCCAGACAGTTCCCTATCCGTGACAAAAATGAATAACCCAATCTCATGGTGGCTTCCTTGTTAAAGGATTTGTTTTGGGGGGAACTTCCGGCATGTAGTTCATAGAACAATGTGAAATTTTCTTTTCTGAGGTGTCTGTACTGTGCCTTTGCACAATGAACTCTCCCAACTTGCTGAGTACTGCTGAACTTGTTGACAGTTGAGGAGGGCGAGCACATGTGAGCAGAGGAGAGCAGCTGCTCCTGCCAGCTGCCTTCTTCTCTACATAGACATAGCTACTGCCCAAGGAGCCTCTGCAGAGCAGGTAACTGGGATCTAGTTTGAGGTTGTTGAAAGGAGACCCTTGTGACATTTTTGCTTGGTGAATTCATCCATATGCCTCCAGACCAAGGGATATGTTAGCAGAGTGACTAAGAGCCAGGGTTCTGAAGCCAAACTTCCCAGGTTCAAATCCTGGCTTTGCCACCTAGCTTTCCAGCTTTTTGACCTCAGGCAAGTTACTAAATGTCACTGTCTTCAGCATCCTCATAAATAGGGATAATAGTTTCTTCGTAGGGTTTTGAGGACTTAATGAATTAAATGTTATTATAATGAATAACTAGCAACAAATATTGATGAAGCTCCTACTCCATTCCAGTTACCATGAAAACCACAGAAATGGCCCCACCCTTCATGGAATTTAGAGTACTTTTTGTACTAGGAGCCCTGACCCATTTAAGGGTTGTGAAATCAATGTAATAAGGTGTGACTGCATTTTGTTTTAAATGAATAGGATAGGATTTTACAAAATATGAGTTTTATGAAACTTTTTTTCAGTTACATGTTTTTATATGTATATGTGGCCTAGGTCTTCATATAAAATGGATTTCTTGAGTAGTAGAGAAGATAAGCAATTAAATAGCAACCTCAATACACTGTGTGTGGTAAGTTCAGTGAGTGTCATAGGAGCTCAAAAAGGTCACCCAGCGCCATTGCGAAGGTATAAAGAATCAGGGAAGTCTTCTAGGAGGAGGTGACATTTAACCTAAGACTTAAAGGATGAATAGAAATTTGCTAAAAGAAGTTGGGGAAGGTTCGGCGGGAAGCGATTCCTTTAAGGGCAATGAGGAGAATGGGCAGAGATAGTTGGGAGACTGTTCAGTAATTTCAGGGCACAGAGTCTAGACCACGGTGGGGACAGTGGGTCTTTGAGAGGGACAGGACTTGGTAACTGATGGGGGAAGGTGCTGGTCTGAGATGACTCCCACTTGACTTACATCTCTGCTGTTTAATTTACAGAGGTTGCAGGGGACAAATCTGTCAACCCTAAGCCCCTAACTTGAGGAGACTTTCTGTAACCAGGAAAACAGGATCTTTCAATCACTTTGCAAATCATCTCTCCATCCTGTTGGACATAGCTGTAGACTGTTGCTGGCCTAGTAGTTGGCAGGGCTTCCTGTTCCAAAGTGGGAGGGTTCTTGGCAGACGAGGGAAAGCTGGAAACAGAATGGAAGCTGGGCTAGCCAGACACCTTGCATGAAAAGAAAAGGAAAAAAAAAAAAAAGGAAACCTGGTAGTTTCCTATCTGATCCAGAATATCTGGTTAGAGACTAATTTAAAAGGACAGATAATTCAAAGATATTTCTATTTGGCTTTGAAATGCCATGCATTTTTGGCAGTGCATGTACCTTGCCAAATGTTTTTTCTAAGGCCTTCTTTTGCATTCCCTGAACACAGACCATCTGGTCACCAGGGGAATGAGCCGAAACCGAGGAAGGATTCTGGGTGGGTGGTTGAGGAGGTCCTAATGTTTAAAAATTGGACTGAGACCACAACCGTCCCTTATCACCCCAGTTGATCGATACTTATCTATTTACCTGTGTCCTGCCACAGAGCAGGGAGCTTTCTCTGACCTAAGACTTACCAAGTCACATGGTGACTACTTGAAAAGGAGCTATCTGGTTCCCAGCACATAACGCTTCCTACCCACATCTCTGCACACTCACAGGGCCACCTCCTTCCCACAGGGGGCAGCCAAGCTGACCCAGGGCTCCGCAGCAACCTCAAAATCAAACCATATTTGGAGCATAAGGCAGGCTGTTGACAGATGTTACCCTAAAAGACATTCTAAGTTATAATCAGTCCTGTAAAGAGCTGTAAAGGGGCCAGAACAGAAGGTCCCTTTTCCTGTTATTCATAAGATTGCTGCTTGCAGACAAGTCAGAAGCTTATCTCTGGCTCAGGCCTACCTAGCAGAGGAAGGAGTCTCACTTTACTGAAATCACTTCAACAAAGGGTCTCTGCACCCAATCCTCATTAGACCTAGAAGAAATGTCAGGGTGGCAGCCACTCCCTCCTAAAGAATCCCAAGCATTCCCCCATCCTCCGTCTGGCATCTGGACAGTGCGAAGTCAGGCTAGTGGTCTGGTCCAGGCTAGAATTCCCTGGTAATAATTAGTAACAGGCTCAAATCTGGAGTTCAGGGAAACTGGTTTTCTTCAATCCATTGTAAAATGAAGTGCTATTTTTCTTTGTACAACCCCCATCCACAGCTTTCTTGAGGTATAATTGACATAAAATTGTAAGGTATTTAAAGTGTACACCATGGTGATTCAATATACATATACACAGATTCCACACACCTCACCCCATCTAGTTGAAAAACCCAGCATAGGGCTCTTTGACTCAGTTTCCTGAAAAATTGAAGGAAGCCAGCGAATGTGCCAGGAGCATGTCACCTGATCTCTTCCTTTAATGCCTCCATGTTTGGAGGTGGTCAGAGGGGACTTTGGAGGCTCGCCAGAACCTTCCCCACCATGCCAGGTATCATTCCCATCTCACGCTCACCCCTTCATTCCCCATACACACACCTCTCTGAGGTCATCCTCAGCGTGCAGCCAGGAGGGAAGGAGACGTGAGGTAGAGCAACAGGTTCCACCCACAGCCTGAACTTGGAAGGGGAGACAGCCCGGCGACTGGAGTTGGGCGATGGAGCAGAGGAAGCTGCGAGGAGGAAGGTGGGAGGGAAATGATGGGGCATGACCACCGAGCACACGTCATTCGGGCTCCCACATGGGCTTGTGTATGTGCGCGTGTGGGAGAGGGAGGTCCTCAGGGGGTCACTGGGGACTTTCCCGTGGGTTAGAAGGCGCGGGGTCCGCACTTTGGGATGTCGGGAGGCTCAGGCGGGGTAACGAGACCCCCAGCCAGGGCTTGAGGCGCGCCCAGAAAATACGAATGTGTCTGGGGCTTAAAATTCACCACCCTCCCCAGGGCGCAGCCCCTGCTAATTGTAAGGTTCTGCGCCCCTAACACCCCGCACTCCCTTCCTTCGGGCTTTTTCCCAGCTTCTCCAGCCCCATCGCTGCCCGGCCCCCCGCCCCAGCCTGCTGCCGCGAAAACCGGGAGAGCGGACTGCACCGCGCCCGGCAGCCTCTGGGCATGCTCCGTGGCGGGACCGGCTCCGCCGCCGAGAGGGCGCGTCCTTCCTCCCCAGGGCGGCGGCGGCGCCTGCAGCGACAGTCGCCGCGCCCCGGCCCGTCACACCTTTGGGGGCGGAGGGGGCCGCCCTCCCGGGCGGGAGCCCAGAACGCCCCCCACCCCGAGCTTTCCGGCGAGCAGAGGAGGGGCCGGCCCGGGAGGCGCGGAGGCGGGAGCGAGACCTCCGAGCTGCGGACCGCTCCTTAGAAAGTAAAGCTCAGCTAGCGAGCGGAGCCGGGATCCTAGCGGCCGGCAGGGGCGGATCTGGCCGGGGTCGGGGTGGTCTCCAGCACTGAGCGAGGTGCAAATTTAGTTGCCGCCCACCTTCTTCTCAGTCCCCGCCCCCAGGTAATTATAATTCTCTGGGAAAGTGGTTCTCGGAGAATTCTTGGGGCGGGGCGCAGGGGCGCGCCTGGCGCAAAATGGTTAAAACAAAGTCCATGCGCGCCCCAGGCCCCTTCTTAAGGAAAGTGTGCGCGCCGGTGGCTGGGCACCCCCTTTGCTGATTTGAGGGTTCGTTACCCGGAGGAAGTCTGGTTGTGGCAGAGGAGGGGGCTAGGATAGGGATGCCTCAGGCTTGTGCCGGCTCCGGCCCGCAGGCCTCCTTGGGGGGCGCACCTCCCGCGAGGCGGGCGCGGGGCGCTGGGCCCGGGCGTTCGCAGCGGGCGGCCGGAGCAGGCTCGGCCCGGTGGCTCACTCTCTCTGCCTCCTCCCCCCAGGATTACCGAGAGGATGGGATGGATCTAGGCAGTGACGCCGGCAGCAGCAGCAGCAGCAGCCGCGCCAGTTCGCAGTCCAACTCCACCAAAGTGACCCCTTGCTCCGAGTGCAAATCCTCGTCGTCGCCGGGGGGCAGCCTGGACTTGGTGTCTGCCCTGGAGGACTATGAGGAGCCCTTCCCGGTCTACCAGAAGAAGGTGATTGATGAGTGGGCGCCGGAGGAGGACGGCGAGGAGGAGGAAGAGGAGAACGAGCGCAACGAGCGAGGGTACCGGGATGACCGCTGTCCGGCCCGGGAGCCGGGGGACGTGAGCGCCAGGACCCGCAGCGGCGGCGGCGGCGGGGGTAGAGGGGCCACCACCGCCATGCCGCCCCCAGTGCCCAACGGCAACGTCCACCCGCACGACCCCCAGGACCTCAGGCACAATGGCAACGTGGTGGTGGCCGGATGGCCGAGCAGTTCTCGGGGCCCTTGCCGGGCGGCCCAGAAGCCCCAGCCAGCGGGGGTTCGGCGCGGCAGCCGGGGCCCGGCGGCTGGGGGCCTCTGCCTTCAGCCCACGGACGGCGGGACGTGCGTCCCGGAGGAGCCCCCAATGCCCCCAATGGACTGGGAGGCGCTGGAGAAGCATCTGGCTGGGTTGCAGTTCCGGGAGCAGGAGGTACGGAACCAAGGCCAGACGAGGACCAACTCCACCTCCGTAAGTTGGCCTGGGTGCGTGCCCACGCGCGCACACACGCGTACACAGCCCGCGCACACTCCGCACGCGGCCCCATTCATCCGTCCCCGAGGCTGGGGGCCGGGCGGGGGGAGAGCCTGCCTGCTGCTCCCCAGGGGTACGGTTGCTCTAGCTGTCTGGGTTTGCTGGTTGGGCGGAGTGGAGGGAGGGGCAGCCAGAGGGCAGCAGAAAGTCGGGTTAGTGGAACCGGCGACTCATTTTAATGGAATTACTTAGGGAGACGACGTTGTGAGTCACTTGCCTGAAAATAAATCCGGGGAGATTTTGGCACCGAAGCCAGTGCCTGCGGGTGGTATTTCAAGTCGTAATAGTTGTGGCTTTGTCAACCGTGGCGGGTCTCCGTTGCCACTGCTGTCTCGCCCATGTATAGGCTGTCCCCGTGCACACGCACACACTCGCCGGCCCACACCTCTGGTTTGGCAGCAGGGCTTGTTCCTTCTCGCGTCTTAGCGGATGCTCCTGTGTTTGAATGGGTCACCGCCTTCCTCTAAGACTTTCTTCCTTTCGGAAACCGGGCCTATTGTTGACCTGGGGGAAAGGAGTGAATTATGACTTAACCTGCTAGGATGACGGAGGGGAGCCAGCCTCCGTCTCCGACTCACTCCTCCTCCGATGAATCCCCCTTGTTGTGATAAGGAGCCTCTTGCACTTCCTCACCGGAGGTCACTGCCTTCACGCAGGAAATCCTGAGAGGAGGGAGTGCTGGAGTGGGAAAGGGAAGGAAAGAGGGCTGCATCTTTAATGACGCGCCCTGGCAGGTTCATACTTGTCTCAATATATTTTTTTGCCTCTGAGAGGAGAGCAGATAAATGACGTGAAAGAAAGCATCATGAATGTAGCTCTCCTGTTTATCACCTTTTTGAGGTAAAGCAACAGTTGTAATTTGAAATCATTAATGATTTCCTAAATGGGGCTTAAGGGCAGGGTTTCCATGTGCTGCTTTCTGTGTGTGGCAGCTGTGTGGCAGTGTGGGGAAGTGCTGGCTTGCGGGTGTCATTTTTCGGCTCCAGGGCCCTGGGGCTACTGGAAATTGGGTGCGTGCACTTCTGACTTCAGGGGTGAGGATGGTAACTGCGTTTCACGGAGAAATTGGCCCGGTTTCCATCTGTGAGAGCCCTTGGCTGACTGAGCCCACTGGTACTGTTCCTTGAGAAACTACCTATTAAATTAACACACTCGTTTTAATCCTAGCTTTACATGGCCCCTAGCAGACATGGAATCTTTCTATTCCAGCCAATAGATATCTTTTTCCTTGGAACAGAAAACATCCTTTTCCCACTTAGTGTTTGGGAAAAAAAATACCTCATTAAGCTCCTTGGACTTCAACAATAACCTGAAGATAAATGTTTCATTTACTTTTGCACGACATTTATACATTTCAGGAAAATGTGATAATTAGGAATACATGCAAAGTTAGGATGTGATGGTGACATCCAGTATTCAAAAGTTATTAAACAAGGTATTATTGAGCATCCCTGTGTTATATGTTAAATTTGAGGTATGATTCTCAGTGCTGCAGTTACTCACCTGTCTATGTGGAACTGGAATTGTGGTGAGGGGAGGTAGAAATGCAAAATACCCTCTGGATACTTAAAATGTAATAGTTTACTAGCAGCTTCCCCTTCCCCAATACACACACACACACACACACACACACACACACACACACACACCCTTTCTCTTCTTGTTTTTGTGAAGACTGAATTTTTCCTTCTTGGGCAATCTTGGAAACCAAAGGTATCTCCTCACCTAGTGAACATTGTGCATATTTGGGTTCCTTTCCTCCCCCATACTCACACAAGCCTCCTAAAAATGTCCCCTCTGGGCATTTCCTCTGTAAGTCACACAGAGAAATTTGGGTTCCGTTGCTTTAATGCAAGTGTGTGTAAAGAAAAAAGAAGAGGGGCCAAGTGGCCTTTGAGGTTGTTTAATATTGAATTTTTCCATGTTTTGGTTTGTCTTTGAACAAAATTATGAGCCAATGTTAGTTTAAAATAGTGTGTGTGTTTTTCAAACTATAAGTTACCCATGAAATCACTTTAGTATTTAATAAAGTAGAATGTACTACGTAGTACATTGCAGGTAGTCGTGGTCAGCTTAGCTTTTTAAAACTATGGTTTCGTTTTTAGGTCCCAATGTAAGATTTATTTCTCACTGTGGATCACTGTCATAAAAGTTTGGAAAACACTGACTTAAATCCTGTTTACTTCTGCCTGGAATAAGTGGGTGTATTTTAATCATGAGCACAGAAATTTGGGAACAACGAAGGAGTTGTGTAAAAGAAACAGACTTTCTTGGAGTTGTTCAAATCAAATAATATTTTTGCTACTCTTTAAAAAAATTGTGCATACATACATTTAAATGGGATTACTACGTTCTATTGGGAGGGGGGGTATAAAATGAAAAAGAAGGGTAGGTTTTTCTTTCACCTGTGAAGAGAACCACATAAGCTTATTCCCTCCTCAGGGCTTCTGGCCATTCTCTTTCCAAAGCAGGTGTCTGGCTGCTTCTCATCCCAGACTACTCAGCTCTCACCTCCACAGAGAGGCTGTCCCCACCACACTCCTTACGGTACAGGAAGACACTCTCCCCCTACTCAGGACTCCCCGGGTGTTTTCTTAGTGCTTATCGCTCCCTGACATGATCTTGTTTTCTTCTCTTTCATTTTTAGCCTCTCTAGAATCTAATTAGAGTGCAGGAGTCTTGCCTGTCATTTAATTGCTGTAACCTAGTGTCGGCAACAGTCCCTGGGATGTAATAGGTTCTCAAATATCCAAGGAATGATCAATGAATGACCCACACACCACAGAGCTAAGCCAACCCTCTCATTTTACAATTGAGGAAACTGAGGCCCAGAGTGCAGTGATTGACCTAAGGTCCCAAAGAGAAACTTAGGAAGGGGTTTTATTCTTTCTGCTGACACCAGACTAGATTTTCTTTCTCCTCTATTTTAATGCTCAAAATAATTTGAAATCAAAGGAAAGAGCCCCTACCTCCCTGAAATAACTTAAAAAGGGTTTCCGAATCATTAGTCCTATTTTTGTACGTCCTTAGTATTAAGGTCAGAAGTAAACTAGAAAGTAATCAAAATTCCATTACGTACAAGTCTCTTCTCTTTGACAGTGTTTGGTTTTGGTTTGTTTTAATGGAGTAACTTTGAGTTCTGCAGAGCAAAACCATGATAGAATTCAGGTCTCCTCACTCCATATCCGGGTCTCCTTTCTTCTCTCAGCTGCAGCAATACGCTCAAAAGGAGGCAGTGACGTCTCAAAAATACATGGACAATCAGTTTTCCCTCACCCAGGGAAGATTTAGAGGCAAATTTAAAAACCACAAAAACCCACAATGTTTTGGTGGGATGTAAAACCTAGAGCTGAACTTTCTTGAAGGGTGTGAGCAGCCAATCTCTCCCTTGGTGCCAGGCACCAGTGACAGGGTGAGCTTGGATGCTGCCAGGAACTGTCAGTATCAGAGCACAGAGGTGCCTGAGGAGTTCTAAAGGGAACACTTTGGTGACCTAACTTCCTGCTGTCTTCTCAGGGCTGGCTGCTCCGAGGCAAATCTGCGTCATCTCAGGCAGCCCAGACCCCTCCTCCACGTCCCAACCCCTCATCTTCAAGTCAGAGCCTGAGGGCAGCAAGGTTACTTACTGCACTGCCTATTCCCCAGTAGCTCCACTGTGCCTGGCACCAATGCCTGGCACAGGACGGGAGGCAGACCCAGAAGTGCCCCTTCCAGTTCGCCAGCCCCTGCTCATCTGGTACGCATGTGTTTCTCACTGTCTTGCCCTGGTGTGTCCTGCGTCACCTCAGGTGTGTGAAGGCTCAAGGGCCACACACAGTTAAAGAGGAAAGAACAGTCCAGAGTATTGGGTGCTTTTGATGTCAGATTTAGAACCAAAGTGGCAAGTTTAAAGGAGTCCTGTTCCCCTGCGTATTCATCCCAAAGTCTCCTCTCCCTGCCTCCTCTGACTGGTGGACTGGCTTGGACAATCCTGAGGGAAACCTGGACCTTCTTTTCAGGTTTCTCTTTTCCCCTGCTTCTCCAGGACTGCTGTCACAGCATCACTGTTTCTGCCTGCTCAAGGGACTCCCCCACACATCACCAAGTGGGGTGGGGGTGCCCACTGCCTCAATGCACAGCTCTTCCTAAATGGAGTATAATTTCACTTCTTTTTCTCAGTGGTCTATCCATGAGGTTTTCTTTCCTTCAGTGTCTGTGATCCTCGATGTTTAGCCTATTCTGTCTCTGGAAACACATTCCCATTTTTTCTCTCACTTCTCCCTCCTTTTGATTCTTTTGTTTTTTAATAGCTCTATTGAGGTAGAATTGAGATATAAACAACTGCACATATTTAAAGTGTGCAATCCGATGAGTTTTGACATATGTGTATACCTGTGAAACCACCGCCAAAATCAAGATAATGAACATTATCTCTCACCCCCAGAAGTATTCTTGTGCCCCTTTGTAATTCCCCCAGTCCTGTCCCTTGACAGCTACTGGTCTTATTTCTATCACTATAGGTTAGCTTGCGTTTTCTAAAGTGAATGTAAGTGGAATCGTATAATACATACTCAGTTTTTGTTTGGCTTCTTTCACTTATGTAATTATTTTGTGATTCATCTGTGTTGCCGTGTGTCTTAATAGCTCACTCCTTTCTATTGCTAGCGTTCCATTTTATGGACATACCCTGTTACCCTGTTGATGGACATTTGGGTTGTTTCTAGTTTTTGTCTATTACAAATAAAAGTGCTATTCACATATAAGTCTTGGTAGAGGCATAGTCTTTCATTTCTCTTGGGTAAATACCTAGGAGTGGAATGGCTGGGTCATGTGATAGGTGTGTATTTAACTGTTTAAGAAGTTGCCTGTTTTCCAAAGAAATTGTACCGTTTTACTATTGCCATGATTCTTAATGGAGTCACTGTAACCTTGGCTTGCTCTCCCACCAGTTGCTCTATTCCATCTGTGTTTTGGGGGACTTTTTGGTCATCTCTCTTCAGGTAACTGAAATGACTGTTCCCCTCTCTCTTAAAACAATAAGAAAGCACTGGGATTACGTTTTACATTCAATCAAAGTCATTCCACCCATTGTTCAGAAATGAAAGGACTCATTTTTCAATTAGAGAAGAGTTCTAGTTGTAGACCCAACACATTTTAATTGCAGTTTTATTATTTTTAGTGACTGTGACAGGTGCATTTCCCCCCCTTTAATGAGAAGATAAGAAAAAATTTAATTGACACGTTAATTGAAAGCACAGTCTCTTGATGAAGTTACTTCCAAAGTACTTGAAAATAATTTGTCTTTTTATTTGTTTGCACTATTAACTAGTAACAAACTTTAAATTACCTACATTTTGTCCTAGAATGGTGCTAATTGCAGGTTATTTTCAGTGTATTATTCTGTAAGCATTACAGCCCAGTTATTCTTTCCACGTCAGTGACACTATTACAGTAGCTTGAATGGCTGAGTAGTTTGTTTCCTTCGTTACTTGGGCTATATTTAAATGACACGAATTCCCATTTTTTTAATAGACTGAATTAAAAGGTCTTTATTACTCTTACAAAAAATAGTAACGTTTATAAGTTTAATAAGTTATGTGATTCAGCAGCCTGGGACACAGCCGTGCAAATGTTCTGTGCGGTATGTAGTTATCGCTTTTCCCTGTTAGCGAGCCCTGCATGATCGTGATAAAATCATTTTGTTTTTTCACCACAAGCAGACCTTACCAGGACTAAATGTTTTCTCTGCTTTGATCTTTTACCTTGAAATGTTTAGCCATCTTGCCCTGCTTTTCTAAGTTTTGTTGATTTTTGTTCAAGAGCTGCAAAGGCTGCTCCATCCATTAGCATATACTCAGGATTTTAAAGAAAAAGGGTTGGGTTTACAAACAAAATAGGTCACAGGTAAACTACAAGTTCTGGGGCGGTGTGTGTAGTTAAGCTCCCGTCTGACGGTTCATCCTATCGTGGAACCCTTACCTTTCGAAAATGGTATAGTTGGATTAAAGGAAACCTTGGCCTACCAGTTGGTTTGTACATAGTGGTTGTTTAACACATCCTAAGGAAAAATGTCAGGGTGCGTCTCTGAAAAGCGGGTGCAGGTATTCTCATCACACATTTGTTGAGATCCTTAACTGTCTCACAACCGACATCATGTCACCTTCCTCCATTCTTTTCTGGCTCTGCCTGCATTTTCAACTCCAGGCCCTTTACCTGGCATTCCTTATTACTTCACTCTTGGGAAGACCTAGCATGAGCCCGTTGCTTAGTAGCAGGTCCAGATGCTGCTGCTGTCATCCACTAAACCGCCCAGCACTTGCTTCTCCAAGGTCTGCTCTGATTCAGAGCCCCCACCTCTGTGGGGAAACTATGCCATCTCAGCTCTGAACAACTTCTCTTCTGAACTTCTGTTCCATTTGTGTACCACCTCCTCATAACTCGGTTTTAACACGTTGCGTACGGATCATGAGAATCTTCGTTTTTTTTTCTGAGCCATGCGTTAAGGACAGATAACGAGAATTCTCGTTTTTACTGTTGACTCTTTTTACTTTGCACATTTTATTGAATTATTTGTGTTTCGTTAATAACAAAAGAAGCTGCTTTCTGCAGTATCACACCAGGAGGGATTACTAACATCATAGATGAGTAAATCCTAAAAAATTCCATAGAAAAATAATAAATGACATAGAAGCATTTACGCTTTAAAGAGAAGAGTGCATTTTAAAGTAGTTTCTTTTAAAAACCTGCTGGAACAGAGGGATATGAGGGATTTAAACCCCGCCCTACGCAACGTGTTAAAAGTCTTTCTAGTTTTGAGTGCTTTCATGTTCATTATCACATTTGATCCTCATAACACCTTTAAATTGGACAAGGCAGTTATTATTCCCATTTTAGAGATGAGAAAACTGAGGCCCAGCAAGGTTCAGGGATTTGCTGAAAGTCTCATGCCTGACAAAACTCAGATCAGACCTGTCAATTTCTGGCTCTGGTTCCAGGCTTTTTCTGTGGCATTGTCTTATATTCTAGGTTACCTTTTCGTGGGTATGTTTCTTATCTACCTTCTTCCCCAAACACATGCATAATACAGACTCAGGCATTTCCTGAGGATTAGACATTCGATGAATGCTTATCTGGTTTGTTAATGTATTTTGTCAGCCTTTAGTTTTAAATTTACTCAGAGCTGCTATAATATGAGCTTTCTTATACGTACTTATAAATAGTAATTCCAGGTCCTTTCTTAAAAGCTTATCTAAAGTTTGTAACATTACATTTTCATTTTAAAATAGAAATTTGTTTTTACCCCTGGACCTTTGCCTTTGAAGACATGAATGGTTTTGTTTTCTTATGTTTAAAATTCCTTCCTAAATATTTTAACCAAAAGGGCTTTTGCAAATGTTTTTCTTTAGCTGCTTTATGCTCCTTGAGCTGTTAGAACAGATGAAGCTTTATACTGTCAGTGACTGGGAGATTATTTTGCATACAACTTGTGTAAAACTTCAAGTTTCAATTACAAAATTGAGCATGAGTAGAAAAGTAGTAGGATTTTAAAGATAGAAAGGAGCTGAGAGGTCATCTCATCAAACCCTCACCGTTTTCAAAGGAGGAAACGGGTCTTATGGAGATGAAACATCTTCACCCAACTTCCTCAGCCCAGGCCTCATTCAGCCGAAGTCACCTGACTCTCAATTCCCACTTTCAATGAGCTCCGCCCTCCTTCAGCTAATGCCACCTTCTTTTTACAAAAGTATTTTCAAAACTCAATTTGGAGGACAGATCCATTCTCATCTTCAAGACTGGAAATGGATTCACTTGATTGAAAAGTTTTCAATTTATTGTTCTTTTTCTTTTTTAAAAAACCCATGTTGTCTCGGGCAATTATAAATTGCTTTCTTCCATTCATATGTCAACTCATCACTGTGTGTATTTTTACCAACAGAACAGTGCTCTCCCTGGGTTGACAGGGCTCATCACTAATGTTTCTTGTCAGGTTCAGGATAGTTGTAGTTATCGCTCCCCTTCATTTACCACGTCTCATCCAACCTGGAAGAGCCTTCATTTTTTCAAATGCTCTTGGATTGTTTGCTTTGTTCTTTCTGTCTTTCTTTCTTTTTTTTTTTTTTTTTGGCTATTGTTTCACTTTTGTGACTAATTTTGTTATTTTCCTTATATATTTGTTAAATAATTACCTGAAGCATGTTCTACCAATCTTCATTACTTGTCTGTCTCTGTTTTCATTCATGCATATACTCAATTTGATTCTCTACACTGGACATGTTTTTCAACACCTGTGTCATTTTAGGTTATTCCCATTTTTTTTTCCTACTCTCGTGATATTTTCTCCTTCATAAAGTGTATATAACTCAAAAGATGGTAGTTTAGGCTAGAAAATACCCAGGTAGAAATAGAAATGAACTCGGTCAGTGTTTGTTCAACCCCGGGTTGATGGTTTTCCAAAACTACATGTAAAGTATTTTTCAGTTACGTCTAACTGATGTGAGGCTGTAGTAAAGCAAAGCTTATTGGAAGTGAAAAGAGTTATCAGTTTTCTTCAGTCTGGTTTGTATATCTGATTTTTCTAATAATTGCTACTTGTATCTGTATCTTTTACTGATACCCCAACAGCTCCACCCAAATATTTTATATTTATTTGTAGTTAAATGACCTTTTTTGGTATATCCATCATCAGCAATGTCATGTTCATCTTTTAATCCCTTCCATTTCTCAGTCTCTTCTTAGTATTTATGGTTCATGAAAGTGATGGTGAATCTTTCTTCCTTGGGATGTTAGCATAGGATGCCAAAAAAAAAAAAAAAAAAAAACAGTTCATTTTTTTATAGATTACAAGAAGCAATGCATTAGTCAGCAGCTGATTTCTTCAAATTCCTCAATTGCAGAGGGTTTTATTGCCTATATCCTAATAGAGATGATTGACCCTTCAAAACTCTTCCTTGTAGAAATGTCTTAATTATTCATAGAGTTCTTTTTTACAAAGTACTACAAAAAGCTTCTAAGAAGAAAGTTTGTGTGTTGGGCTTTTCCAGGTGTCGCTCCATTTGCCCGGTGGACGGGGCTTGTTTTCAGGCTGCTTGAGGAAGGGCAGAGAACACAGTAGCATCTCTGCACCCTCACAGCCCGGCCTCCAGGCAGCAGATGGTCTGTCCGCACTTGTGTTGGCACACGCCAGCTGATCGGTCATGCTGTTACCCCTCAGAAGCACACACCATTGTTCCTTCCTCTAGCATCCCCTCACGGTGGTCCACAGCCTGCATCTGTTTCTTTTTCCACTCCTGTGCCGGTTTACCTGTGTGTGTAGAGGACCAATTCAAAGTCCATAAGAAAGTGGCTCATCTGGTACTGGGCACCTCTAGTGGTCAGGGCCCCTGCCCAGGGTCCGCGATTGACTGCTTGGTGATGGAGAGATGAGGACAGGTACTCTCCCTGGCCAGCTAGCGGTGGCCAGAGTCTACTTGCTCACAAACAGGTGGTGCATGCCCAGGACAAAACAACAGGTAGGTTGTGGCAGCTACTAAACTAATATAACTTGATTCTGCTTCCTTCTTGGTTTGCCATATATGGAAAGAACTTAGCTGTCTAAAAGAGTTTAAAAAGAATGAGGTAATTTCCTCATAATTCCTAAGATCTCCAGCAGTGTTGTAAATTTAGATTTCAGGTTAGAACGTTAAAAAATAAAAACAAAACCAAAAAAGCTGTCGTGTTATGAAATGCTGGGGCATTTTCAATGTCCAGTCCAACAGCATAATAGCTTGTATCCCTTTCTCCCTGCCCAAAGAAAGAGGAGCGTTAAACTTATTTCCAAACTAAGAAGGGCCTGGCCCTGAGGTTCTTCTTAGAAAAGAACTTAAAGGCTAATTTCCACTCTTCTATAAAAAGAACATGTTTTCAAATAGTTTCAAAACCAATTTAGCCTTCTGTTTTTCCCCTCATGGCACCAGTAGCTAAAAATGATGCCACTTATGAACATTACAACTTTTTTTCTTTATGCAATCTTACATAATTTTTGGTCCACTTTGGCCTGGTCTGATGTTTTAGTAGGAGCCACTGATTCTTAAGTTCTCTGTCCTTTTCATTACAGAAAATTGGTTCTGTAAGGAGTAAGAGAGAAGACCACTGGGATTTTATGTTTGAATACTTACATTATGTAACCAGTGCTCGCCAGTTAGAGTGGTTGCCCAGACGACGGCGGCCCCACAGTCGGACACACATAGCCCTTAAAGTAAGACCTCATTCCAGAAGGACAACTCTAGGCAGCAGAAATTTAAAAATTTTTTGAATGCCTACTCTACTGTAGAATGGTGGTTTGCATATGAGATTTATTTTTCTTGTGTTTCTTTTGGAAATGCTCAACAAAGCAAATGGATGATTGTTGTGCTTGTACTAACACATGAGTAAGACCCTACAAAGAGTCCAGTGCCCTGGAAGCCCAAGTAAAACTCTCTTTTAGTAGTAAACAATCACGCTGGGAATCAGAATATAAGAGGTGGAAGGATGGCAAGCCCAGATGCTTCCAGAGGCCACGTAGATAAATAATGAGAGCAGTGGGTCAGAGGGGAGCAGGACTCGGGTGACCTGGAGGGTGTGTCCCTGGATAAAGGACAGCTGTTCTTCTGTACTGGCGGACTTGTTGCCATGTGAGGAGAAGCCCAAGACCCAGGCCAGGTTTTTATGAGGAATATCTTGAATACGAAATGTTGGCAAGTAACTAAATAAACACATAATTTGATGGGACTAAACAAACAGGTCTGTGGTTCAAAATAAGGCCTCTGGGCCACCAGTTTCCCACCCCACACCTAACCCAACCTCCTCATTTTGCAGATAGGAAAACGGAGACCCAAAGAGGTTAAATGATTTGTGTGGAGTGGGGCCGAGGTGGGGCGAGGTGGGGGTGGCTTGTTACGAGGTCTGGTGAGATTCTAGAAATGAGAGATCCCAGGGAAGAGAACTCATGCAGGGGTGTTCTTATTTATTGACACCAAATTCAGACTTTTTTCCTTCCTTTCAGTGCTTAAAATAATTTGAAACAATAATATCCAGGGGAAAAAATAAGAGATACCTTGTACACCTTACTCTATTTCACTTAATTTTTATATACATGCCATTCCTTAGAATTTGCTTTTCTCTTTCATCTTCAAAGCAGTTTAAAAATTGGTTTGTAATTTGGAATCAAGTAAATGTATCATGATTTATTTTTCATTATTTATGAATAATGAAAAGGGAGGTATTTTTAAGAACAGGTCATCTTACACACACACGCACACACACACACACACGCACACACACACACACTGCATTGATATGTAGCCTCAGTTCTTTTATCTGCAGAAACTCATCTGGGAACATTTAATTCCAAGGGGTGGTAGTAGGGGGAGTTTTGATAAAAAAATTTCTTATTGTTATGTAGAATCTAATGAAACTTTAAGATTGCTGAATTATATTGAGATTTTATTTAATTGTAGCTGTTACTACATAATACTGAGGACGACCCGTTGAAAGTATAGCAGTTGGGAAGTTATTTTTTTCTTCTTTAGAACTTCTGGCTGTAAATACAAAGGTAGCATAGATTTCATACAACCAAGTTTGGTGTGTGTATTCATTTTCCTTTAGAAAAATAGGGAACATTGTTCACTTCACTTTAAAAAAAAAAGAAGCGTTTTATTTTGGAATATCTTTAGATTTACTGAGAAGTTGCAAAGCTGTTACAGAAATTTCCCAAACATCCTTCACCAGCTTCCCCTCATGTGGTACATTTGTCAAAACTAAGACATGAACATTGGCACAATGTTATTGCCCAAACTACATGCTTTATTTGGATTTATATTAGCTTTTAAAATTAAAAAGGTTGTATGAATACTATTGAACAAAGGTAGTAAGTAATATATCCTTGTAGACTGTGGCTTGAGGAGAGAGGAGAGTTAGGTTTCTCCATATTCTCCATTACATCCCCACAAAATCATCCAAACAAACATAAAATCTAGCAAAATTTCCGCTAGTGAGTTTGCTTTGTCAATGCATTTTAAAGACAAGTCTCCTAGCCCCTCTCTGAGTCCAGGTGCCTTCCCTCACTCCCTCCTGTGTGGAAACTGCAGCTACCGTCGTGGGGGAAAGTGTCTGTAGAGAAGGGGCAGAAGAGAGTGGCAGGTGAAGAGAGAAACACAGGCACACATGCCTGTAGAGGGTGCAACTCCTCCAATCAGGAAGGCAGGAGTGAGGGGGCTGTGTTGTGAGCTCCCAAGTGTAGAAATAAACTATATGCTTGCCCACACTCGGATTTCCTGGGGACTGTGGACAGCTGCAAGTTGTCATCGTCCTTTGGAATGCTGTTTGGTTCGCCAACATCAAAATCTTTTGTTGTTGTTGTTTTTTAATTTTATTAGTTTCAGGTGCACAAGACAAAGCAATACTTAGACATTTATCATTTATATCCCTCACACTGTGTGAACCCCCCTCCTCCCATCCACTATCCCTCTGACATCGCACAGAGCCATTACATTTCCACTGTCTCTATTCCTAATGCTGTACTCCGCTTCCTGTAACCATATACATATATATATATATATATATATATATATATATATATATATATATATATATATACATATATATATATATATATATATATATAATTATAGTTGGCATTCATTATTGTTCAGCTTTAGGTGTACAGTGCAGAGATCAGGCATCTGCATCATCCCAGAGATTGTCTCCCACATGGGATACGTGTCCATCGGATACCCTACAAAATCTTTACATTATTGATTACGTTCCCCAAATTAATTTTCAAAACCCCATGGCCATCTTGTGGTTACCGACTATTTTCTAATCCCCTCACCTTCCCCCTTATCCCCACCCCCCCGCCCATCTAGCAGCTGTTGTTTGTTTTTTAACTAGGGAGCAACTTTTCAGCTTAGGAACTTGTTTCTTTCGAGTAAGATTGTTGGTGGGATTGCAAAAGCTCTGTGAGTGTGTGGTATGAAAATTGCGACAGAAGGAAGTACATTACAGTTGACTACACAGAGCTGTAAGTGACCTGGGGGACAAACGCCACTCGAGATGGAAGATGTGTGCTGTCATGAGGAACACGTTTGGGAGATTTCATAGCTTTGAGACTCTTGCAGGAGTGGAAAGGGAAAGGAAACTGGCATATCAGAATGTTCGATATTTGTTGACTGAATGAGTGATCTGAATTTAAAAAACTAAACTCTTAGTAGACACCAGGCATAGTTTTGTCAGCAACAGAAGGATGTCCCATGACTCACGTGAATTCTCATAAAGAGGGTTTCCTGGTTACTCGTTCTCTGCCTTTGGATGGCCTGGTTTGGCTGAGAGGATCAGTGATTTCTACTTAGGCCTTGTAAAAATTTCCCAGAATTCTTTTACTAATTACATGTTTAATGTATTGTGGATTATGATACTGCTAACTAAACTTCTTTTTTTTCCAACAAAACCCATGTAATCACATTGAAAACCGTGTACGTGCTTTCTAGACCGAAATGCTTTGAATGACTGCTTCAATTTGTATGGTCTCTTGATGTTTATTAGAGGCTGTGTTCGAGGACAGGACATACGGGTACTACCGACCTCTGTGTTCTTAGCTTCTCCCTCCAATGGTGGGTGTGCGTGGGTTTTGCACCCAGCACGAGTTATCCTTCCTAACAGCTTCCAGGTTCCTTTCAGGGCATGTGACCCCTTTCCCTGCTGTGGGTGAGGTTCCCTGACTCGTGTTCTCAGAACCTCAGCCCCAGATTCTCCCTCCCCTGGCTCTGCCGCAGGTGGACGAGCTGCCCCAGGACTTGGAGTCTGTGTAGAGCCCTGGCTGCAAGGCCCTCAGGAGCACTCAGAGGCCCTCGCCGTGGGGGCTGCTGCTCACCCCTTCGGGGCTTCTGCTTCCCGACCCTCCCCGCCTCCCTGGGTCTCCCCATGTTTCCAGTTCCTGCTCCAGGGTCTATCTCCTGTGGGTTCTGTGAGTTGAAGAAAACCATGTTGGTTTTATTGCTTTCAAATCAGGAACCCTAACTGTTAATAGCAGGCAGTCTTTTGACTTAGGACTCAAGTTCAAACAGGACAGTTCTAGGACCAATATCACTAGAGAGAAGTCTTTAAAGGTTTGTGAGTCTTCGACAGAATCGTTGACTATCAAAGGTGGAATGGACCTTAGAGCTCGTCTGGCCCAATCCCCTTCATTTTACAGGTGAGGAAATAAGCATACAAAGTGGAAGAGACGCTCAAGGTGTCATAAATGGGACATGCCACACCGATATCCTCCACAGAGACCTCATGGCCCAGCTGCCCCGGGCATCTTGTCCACACACCCTCACAGCTGCCCTGTCCCTGTGACCACCGGTGTCCCCTTTGGGGTGACTAGGCAGAACGAAGGGTGGCATCAGTGGCCTTGGGAAGAATCAAAGCTAATTGGACCACATAAGAATTCCACTTATGGTTGTTGGTGTTAATACCAAGATGCAAACCCTGAGCAGAAGCGTCAGCTGTTCGCTGCAGCCTCAGGCACGGTTACCCCAGTGCCCTCTGATGTCCGTCCAGACGTGTCCTTTTGTTTCAGCCAAGATTCGCTCTAAGGAAGTGGTTATCAGAAGCCTCTGGAATCAGGTGGACCTGGCCCAGATTAGTAGTACTGGCCTCCTTTTTTATTTTTGGGATAGAAACAACTAGTATTATGGTATAAATCTTGTGTTTTTAATGTAAATTGATGATTGTCTTCTAACCATTCCTTATTTTATAGAAACTGTGTTTTTATATAGTCTAAGAGTACTGAGTAGTCTCTGATTTTTGAAAGGGGAAACTTCCTGAATTGACTTTCGAGCCAGAGCTGTATTTTAAAATTGGTCATGTGAAGCTTTTTAGCAAAGTCGCCGAAGTCCACAAAGTGATGTCTGCCAAGAGTGTCCTCAGTATACGTCATCATTTTTCTTCAGAGCGTGATTCAGTCAGTGACCGTCTGTGGAATGCCTGTCATGTGTGAGGTATGAGCAGGGGCTCATGTAGTGCTGTCACGCCCTAAAGCTTCTTGCCCTCGTGGAGCTTGCCGTCGAGTGGAGGAGCTGACAGAAGTGGAGGAGCCCACGCGACAGGTGCTGCCAAACAGGGCCGTGAGGCTGTGAGCCCTGGAGCAACAGGCCCAAACCCTGTCCAATGAGCACCTCAGCGGTTACGTGCCGAGGGCCTGCTGCGGGACAGCACGGAGCTGCTGCTTGGCACTTCCCGTGCCCAGTGCTCACAGAGGGGCATTCTGGAGGCGCTTACTCCCGGTTTACAGACGAGGACACTGAAGCTGGTGGTGGGATCACTGAGACGGTGCAGGTCTCTGGCTCCACGGGCCGTGCGCTTGCCACTTGCAGTTAGAAACTGCTGTACCAAATATGTGGAATTTAGCCTCTCTGACTCATCCCACAGTAACCGCTGATCTTTGCTAAAAGCTATGGCCATATCTGAATATCTATAATCTCTTGATAGATAATAACCCACTCATGCCCACATGCATCTGTCGGAGGATTTTTCATAAATGGAAGTTTACTTAATTAGAAGTTCATTCAATAAATGTGAGGCTTTATGTTTCTTCTCTCAGCTTTGAAGGTCCCCACCACCACATCTGTGTTTACTTCTGATAATCAAATCTGTCCAGTCCATGAAGGCTCAGTCAGAAACTCGCGCTGCAAAAAAAATTTTTTGTTTTGATTAAAAAAATAAAACGGTGGTGCTAACTTTTATCAGTTATGTTAATTTCTGTTGGTTTTATAAAAAATGCATATTTATCATTTCTGCATTCATTTATTCAATACATACTTATTGAGAACCTGCAAAAAAACCAAAAAGAAAGAAAAGAAACAAACTTGCCCTACCTATTGGCTTGAAGGGGTCCTATGATCTTCTCTGATTGAATGCAGACTCAGAGAGATAAAACCACACATTCCCGCTCACTTGACCCCCATTCCTGAGCTGGCTGCTCCTCATAAATTGTTTTATACAGTTGACCCTTGAATAACATGGGTTTGAACTGCTTGGGTGCACACATATGCAAATTTTTTTCATCTTGTAAACAGTCGGCATAAACTTACAGTGTCAATAAATATAGTACAGTACTGTAAATGTATTTTCTCTCCCTTACAATTTTCTTAATATTTTCTCTAACCTACTTTATTGTAAGAATACAGTGTATAATACATATAACACAAAATATGTGTTAATCAAGTCTATGCTATCAGTAAGGCTTCCAGTCAACAGTAGGTTATCAGTAGTTAAGTTTTTGGGGGTTAAAAAGTTATATGCGGATCTTCGACTGCGTGAGAGTTGGCGCCCCTAACCCTCACGTTATTCAAAGGTCACCTGTATACAGAATGGGACTGTGAGTCCCTGAGGGTACAAGCATCCCTGAACGGATGAGGCAGGCCTCACTTCTTGCTATCAGGTGCTCAGTGCACCTGGAGAGCTTTCCCTCCAGAAGTTCTGGTACCACAATCAACAGTAGCTTCATCTGTGGCACCGTATGTCTAGCAAAAGAGACTGTCACCTGAAGGACCCGGGGAGGAACCAGGTTGGGTAGGGTGAAGCGGAGGGAGCTCAAGCTGTAGCTGAACGCACTACCTTGTGGTTTCTTTTTCCACATTCATATACCTCCTTAACAGTCACTTACTCAGTAGAAATGAGGTGCTTGACACTAGGGAGATGAGATAGCTATGACCTCTGTCCAAATGGCATCTTTCTTTTGGTGAGGGAGATGAACATGGAACAGCGCCTCCTCAGTTATTTAATACCCAAGGTAAGGACTGTGAAGGAGAGCTCCGGGAGGCGTAGTGCCTCTCACCTGGCCACCTGCAGAGGCAGCCGCGGGAGGAACACTCTGTGGACATCTGTGGAGGATGGACCCTGATGCGAGGTGGGATGGCACGAGCTGCCCAAGCTGAAGGGCCGTGGTGCGGGGCGGGGGGCGTGGTGTAGGATGGAGGCCGTGGCCGTGGTGCAGGATGGAGGCCGTGGGGCAGGATGGAGGCCGTGGCCCAGGGGGCTCCGTGGCGCAGGAGGGGGGCAGTGGCCCGGGGGTGGGGGGGCCCCGTGGTGCAGGAGGAAGGCCATGGCACAGGATGGAGTTCGGAAAGGCTGGTGGAAGTCGAGCCAGGAAGAGCCTGACCAAAGCCACTCTCCTGGCAAACATGCCCCAGGCATCTGAGTCTGTACCTCACTTACGGAACTTCGACCAGTACTCCTGAAAGCCATCTCTTACACAGTACAATAACCTTGCGATTTTCCTATAGTAAATTTAAAATATTTTCTTATGTTGCAAGGAATTTAATAATAGGCACAATGTTTGCAATGCTGTTTCTTGTACCCAGAGAAGTGGGGTGCTGTGCGGAATGGCACCTTTTAGGGAATTTAGTGGAAAGAAGCTATTTGAAGTTAGTAGTAAATTAATATAAAATTTCTCAGACTCCGGGAACTTCTTGAGTATTTTGGTTTAAAGGAGTTGGCTTACTTGTGAGTTTTTCTCACCATGTCTACTGGATTCTGTGGACTGGGACTATGTTAAAACAGAGGTCCCAGCCTTTATCCTCATGAGCTATTTGCGATTTACCTGAAGCTTTAGGCATGCTAACCCAGGATGGGGCAGAGGTGTTGAAATGCCAGATGCTGACAGGATCGGAGGCAGAAAATCAGGTATTCTAAGGCCAGCCACTTGAGCACCCTGTCCTAGGACATGCTTTCAGAAATCCCCACACTTTGCAGAAAGGTCCAGGGAGGTTAGAGAAATCCATCCCTTCCCCCACCCATCCCATTTATGATTGGACCAGGAGTCTTGGTTAGGAGCTGAAGGGTAATCACTGTCATTGCAGGACCAATGAATTATACGAGCTGAGGTAAAGCTTAATTCTTTCTGCCACCCACCCTCCACGAAAAGCTGTTGTCTGTCAGATATGTTTTGCGACTTTAAAGTGAAAAATGTTTCCTGCCACACAACATCCAGTTGAGCAAGTCCACACCTGTTCATCTAGTTGTTGGTTAGGAGAAGGAATGAGAGAGAAGAACCGCATGCCTTAGAGCTAAGGTATTTTCAGTACTTATTACTTGATTCACTTCCCAGCACTCAGCTGCACTGCGGTCCTCCTTTCACGTTGACACAGTAAGTAATGCCTGAGCCTTCCCTATGGAGCATCGCAGATCACGTTTAAATGATGAGAGCATCTCCAGCTCAGGTGATCAGCTCATTAAAAGAGCCATTTGCTACACAAGCAACACGGAATGTTTTTGTCAGGTTGATGCCTGAGGACTCCCTGTAACGTGTGTATCTCTCATCAGTTTCCATTGCTATTTTCTTTCGACTAATGGTTTCTGTCCCTTTAGTTATCCAGTAGAATAAACGGAAAAGTAAATGGCTATAGTATTGTGCTAGGTCTGAGAAAATTATTTACAAGTCTCTATCAAAAATGTAACTGAAGCAAAAAAAAAAAAAGAAACCTCTGAATTTTCTCCTTAGTATAGCTACTTTGCTGTGTAACCTAGAAACAACTAGGGCTAGCAGTTATGAACTAGACAAGTATTACATGGTTTTTCTCTAACCACCCTTCTCCATTAAAAAAAAAAAATCGACCAAAAAAAAAAAACACAAAACGTTTTAGGGTGAATCCAAAGGTTCATAATACTTAAAAAAATTACAATTATGGATTTTATACACCTAGCACTGGCCATACTGCTTAAAATGCTGTATCACAACAGTTGTGTAACTTCTCAGTATGATAGCTTTTCTAAAAAGCATAGCCATGCTTCCAGAAATATAATGAAAGCTTTTTTTTTTTCATATTAAAGCCATGTTATTGGGAGATGGTATGTTTTCTTCTCCCTACATAACTGCACAGTGATTAAATATTGACTAAGAGCCAGTTGCTGACAGCCAGCCACCTTACCCTGGTAAATGCTGAGGTGTGAGGTAGAAAGTAAATACAGAGCCATCCCCACAGGGCCATGGTTTTTTGATGAGAAGTGGGGGGAGCAGGCAAGTTGTGAGTTGTACATAAGGTGTCAATTTGAGTGCTACAATAGAAGGATGTAATTTGAAACAAGTAATTCCTTAAAAAGCAACCCATCTGTCCAAAGAAAAATATATTTTCCCAATCAATCTGAATAATAAAGAGGATGTTAGAAGTTTTAACAAAACATCCAAGATACCCACTGAATGCTGCTGCTTGCAGAAACAAAAGAGCTGTCTGTCACTGGGACCGCTTATTCTTACACAGACAATGATGAGTTGGTTTATATGAAACAAACTGGTTAAAATCATCAGATTTATTTCTGTGATACTCATTTGATTGGTTAATTTCAGTCTGCCTTCTGTAGTTTTGTTGTATGTGTATTTTCTTTTTTGTTGTTGTTTTAAACAGTCTGACTATTTAAAATACCTAATTAGTTGCTTCTCTCTCTAGATGGGGCGGGGGTGGGGGGAATGAGAGATGTTTTTGCTTAGCTTCCCAGAGAAAATAGTTTTCATTCCATTTTTTTCCTGTTAATAAGGTTCATTCTAGATCTAATTGTTTTTGTTCTAAGACGTTAAAACTCTGCAGCGAATACTTGGACTTTGTTTCAAAGTAGCTCCTTTCTGGGTTGAATGGATATGAGCCTCTACCTAGTCTAACCCTTTTGGTTTGGTTTGGTTTGGGTTGTGTTTAGCTTCTTTTGTAAACACCAGGAGTTGCTGAGGCACCCTCCCATAACTTTCCAGTCCCTCCCCTATTTACTCCCCACTCATTATACTCGCTTGACTCAGGCCTGTACGTTCAGACTCCAGAAGCTAAATGACTGTCAGCCTGAGTGGCCCTGCCCCAGAGTCTGCCCTGTGCTGAGTGCTTCAGAAGGATTCAGAGTGAAATGAATCCCTTTCCTCGGGGTTTTTTTTTTTTTGTTTTTTGTTTTTGGGGGGGGGGGTGGGGGGGTGGGGGATGGGTTAGTGTTTTGTTTTGTTTTCGTTTTTTTTAGGTGAATGGAGAGCAAATCCAACATACTAACTTTCAGTATTCTCCTCCAAGAGCACACCTCTGTGGTTTAACTAGGCTTTCAAAGTTTCCATCTAAGGACTGACTACTGTGTGGAAGGGATGTCTGCCCGCCTAAGTCCCCCTTTCTGCCAGCCCTTGCCTTGCTTACCTGCTGCATTCGCTCCCCTCAGCCCAGCCCGAATCGTCAGCCTGTGCTGAAAATCTGGCCTGGTTTCAATGATACTTGACTTGCGCTTCAGTAGGGGGAATGGAGAAGGTTAGCTGAGGAATGTTTACTTTTTCTGATTTCATGTGGCAGATAGAATTACCATCCTAGAGGTTTCAAATTGTGTAATCAAGATGACTTGTGACCTGTGTTGAGGACAAGCTCCTCAGCCTGGAGACTAAGCCCTGCCTTTGTTCTTCCTTAGCTGCCCCCACTGGTGTCTGTTGTGGAAGTGAGGGGGTATGGCCTTGGCTATCAGTTCTGTTCCCATCACTCAGGAAAGCGCACTCTTTAGATTAATGTTTTTGGACAGACACTAAAATAGACAATATTTGAGACTGTTTTCGGTTTCACGCTTTCCAGAAAAACAATGTACTGATAAGAATCTACTCTCAAAGCCCGCTCTAGATACAAAGCATAACAGAAATGATAAGATGCAGTCACTGCGTTCATGGCATTTCAAACACTGGGTCCCGTGGATAGAACAAAATCTTAAGAATGGCCTGCTGAGTGCTGAGCATTCTTTTCCCTAAGAAATTAAACTCAGAATCACTGAACACAATTCCTAGATATGATTTCCTGTTGCTTCATCTAGACACTTTAGAAGATTCCTGAGGAGAGGTTTATCGCTCACAGGAATTTAGTGGAGGTGTCCTCAGAGTTGACTGTTTTCCAGGAGCCCCTCTCAGGGCCAAATTATCCACTTCCCTTTCTCAGCAAGCCTCATACATCATTAAAAATATAGAGAGAGGCTACTATGTGCTAGCCACTGAATGCATAGAATTGAAAAAAAAGGTAGACTCATAGTCCTAATATGGACACATACATTAGACCTAGGAACCCCCTGTATTAGGGTTCTCCAGAGAAACAAAACCAATAGGGTGTGTGTGTCTGTGTGTCTGTGTGTCTGTGTGTCTGTGTGTGTATCTATAGCTAGCTAGCTAGCTATCTGTGTATCTATCTGGAGAGAGAGAGAGAGAGAGAGAGAGAGATTTTAAGAAATAGGCTCTTACCGGGGCTAGCAAGTCTGAAATCTACAGGACAGGCTGGCAGGCTGGAAATTCCAGAAAGAGTTGATGCTGCAGTCTTCAGTTCAAAAGCAATCTAGAGTCTGAGTTCATTCCTGTTCATCGAACCTCTAGAACCTCTGTTATTTTCTC
The DNA here is from genome assembly GCF_036562045.2 of Rhinolophus sinicus. Taxonomy (NCBI): domain Eukaryota; kingdom Metazoa; phylum Chordata; class Mammalia; order Chiroptera; family Rhinolophidae; genus Rhinolophus; species Rhinolophus sinicus. The sequence goes on from NC_133751.1 coordinate 29,214,749, forward strand.
TTAAGGCTTTCAACTGATTGGATGAAGCTGACCCATATTGTGGAGGGTAGTCTGCTTTACGCAAAGTCTATGGATTTAGAGGTTAATCACATCTAAAAAAAATACCTTCACATCAATATTTAGACTGGCATTTGACCAAACACCTGGGCACCGTCCTAAGCCAAATTGACACATAAAATTAACCACCCATTCCCTACCCACCACCCACCACCCACACAAATAACTGTCACTTCAATTTAATCGCTTTCACAATTGAGCAAGCATCAGAAACCCCTGGAGTGCATGTTAAAACAGGACACTTGTGTTAAAACAGGCTTTCATCCCCTTAATTCAGGAGGTCTGGGGTTGGGGCCAAGAATTTACAGGTCTAAGTCCCAGGTGATGGTTCTGCCCCTGATCCGGGGACCCCACTTTGAGAATCACTGGTCTGTGTAGTCCAGGGTCTGCCCTGTAGCGTCCTGGCTCAGAAACTGATTTTGTGATCATCAGAAAGGTAATTTTATTTCTCAGGGCTGGATCCAAATAAACCGAGATTACCAAGCTGATGTGTAAAATAACAATGCTCATTTATTGATTTGTAGTATGCACTAAACCATCACCATGAGCAGCACAATCACGTCAGCTTGGGAGGGGCAGGGCAGTCCCTCCTGGGCAGCTGTGTGGAACGCTGGGCAGTAAGCAGAAGGGGAACCGGAGCCAAGGAATGAGTGTTGGCTGCACCCACCTCACAGGATGGTCGTGTTCTCTGGATCCAGTGCCCTCTCTCCCTGGGCTTTGTATGTGGATTAAGACAGTGCCGCTGTTTGGGGAATGGATGCTTTAAGTGGGAAGCTTCATGTTTTTACAGACCTAAGAGAGTGCTTCTCGCTGCCCTGCAAACTCTACTCAGCAGTGGGGCTCAAAGTCCACAGAGATTGGAAATACTTTTAGTGAATCATTAAAAATTTAGTTTTTATAGTAACTTTTCATTAGGTGTAACATATACTGTTTTTCTGAAAGAGGGACTTGGGCAGCATTACCATTTGTTAATGTGTGCCCTTTATAATATGTTCCGTTTCCTCTCTTGGTGGCAATTTGAGTGAAGTTACAATCTCCCCTTAAAAGACGATTTCCATCTTTCTTTGCACATTAAGGAGACTTGACTTTGAAAAAAACACTTATACATTTGATATGTTCAGACTGTTCCATGTTCACTTAGAAGCTGTTTTTCCCTGAGCTTTGGCTTTCTGCCTCCGTCATGCTATTTTTAGATTTTATATTAAGAATGGGATTCCCTTCTTAATAAAAACCTTTGATCCAAATTTTGTTGCAAAATGTTATGTTTATATTGTTTGAGTGTTCTTTTTTTTTTTTTTCCAGTATCTTACAATGGCCTTCCTTGACATAAAAAGTCGGGCCTTTTGAATAAGGGACACCCTTAAAACTGGTTCTGAGAAATCAGAATATGGGCTCAGTGTACATAACCGCTCACAGCTTGCCTGCCTTGAACTTCTTGTGAAAAATAGCCTTCGCAGCTGGGGATGGGTGGCCCTGGAACTGCCTCTGGGTTGTCGTACAGGGACCTCAGTGCAGATAAGAAGTAAATCCACACCCGTCTCAGCGACATGGCACAAGGCAGGTGCATTCTCGCATTTTAACTTTTCATTTTCATTGTCATCTCCAGGGTCCAGTCAGCAAACAGACACCATTCTACAGATTGCAGGGAGCAACGTAGTACAGGGAATCGGTTACACAGGGAAGGAAGGCTGAAAGGGCAAAAAATGGACACCAAGGTAACACAGAAACTAGTGACTGCAAGAAGCACCACCGCTGGGTTTGAGGTAACGAAAGGGAGGAGACGGTGTTACCAGAATCTTCCTGGGAGGTGCCTCACGTGGCTGAGGCAGATGCCAGGGGGGTGGGGATTACAGCTGTGCTTGGGAGCTCAGCTGGGGGCAGCTGGCAGCCACAGTCAGATCACGGGTGGGTTGGCCTAGGAATGGTGCTCTCTGCAGCTGCTGGAGGAATGCCCCGTAGGAGCTGGACCTCAGAAAGCACAGCCCTCCTTTCCTCCCACTGACCAGACTCCCGCTGGTGCCGCCCATGGGGGCCAGGTGGCAAAGGAGCCTGAGGAATAGGGTTTGCAGAGTCTCCGTCTCAGCATCATAGAGCAAAGGCTCGTGGCTTCTTTGCTCCTCTTTCTTCCTGCGTTGGTGTTTACTATCAGTTTTACTCATTTGTTTCTATAACAAACTTAGTGCTAAAGGGATCTCTTACTTGTAAAGAACAAGGAAGGGAATCCAGTCATCTGTTTAGATTATCTTACAGATTGTTCATCAGTCGTCATTCGGAAATATTTTTACATTAATGAAGGAAACAAAAATCTCAGCTGATTTTTAATATCACATGTAAGATTCCCAGAGACTAAATGCTGTGTCCTATTCTCATTTCACTGTTGAGATTTTATCTGAAGTCGTGTTCACATTGGAGTGCAAACGTGCATCCTCATAATAACCATTCTTATCTGTGTGTGTCTATCTTGTGTCTAGAAAAGAAATGACTCATTTTCTCCCAACGATTAGAATTCCACGGGCATCTCTTTTGGCAACAATGCCTTTCTCTGTTTCATTTCTAGGGATGACGCAGGTGGTAATGACAATGCCTTCCTCATGTAGTAGGCAGCTCAAGTCAACAAGCCTTTCTTAAGGGCCTGTCCAATGCCGTGGCTTTGGGCCTAGCAGGGACGTGGCTTTGCGTTCTCTCGAGCTCCACCACTGAGGTTTCTCACCTCGCTGAGCTCAGTGTCTTCATCTGCGATGTGAGTGTGTCGCAGGAGTGTTGCAGGATTATATGTGGGGAAGCACTTGACACCATATCTGGGCTATAGTTAGTGTTCCATACATGTAACATGCAGTTATTATGAGTATTATGAGACTATGATTATTTTGATAATCACTCTTAGTTTGGGTGGGTTTCTTTAGACATTATTAAATTTAACAGTAAAGTTTTCATTGTTTAGATATTTGTGTTTTATTTCTGCAATTCATCATCATTTTAGTCATCATTGGCCTAGAGGGGAATTTTTCATTTAAAATTATTAGTTTGTTTAAGATTTACCCAACTCCCCTCCCTACCTCCAGACAGGATTTGAGGTGGCTGGCTTGTTGTTTATAAGGTTTTAATAAGAGCGTTAAATAACTCATGTGCTTTAACCATTTTTCAGGGCTTGGGTTTTCATACTTACAGGTTGACTGTTAATCAGAAAGGAGATTTGATGTGGGATTCGGTAGGGAGATGTGTTCTGTTCTAGTGACTAGAGTACTGAATTGAAATTTTAGAAAGAACTTGGATTCTATTTTTAACTGTGTCAGAGATTTGCCCATAACTATAGGCAAACTATTTGATTCTCTCATTTTCACTTTGGGTTTATCATCTCCTTGATTCACAATAGTCTTATAAGAATTAATGAGACTATTTATAAATAGCATATATTTACCTTGGAAGAAAAGGGCTATTTACAAATAATATCTTATCCTCCTTTCGTTGGTATGGGCAGGGTTCTTAACCCTCCCTGTGTATCATAATCCTTGAGAGTTTTTAACATACTTATATCCAAGGCAACATTCTCCCATCTTAAAATTCAGATTCAGTTGGGACCCTAGGGTGTGTGTGTGTGTGTGTGTGTGTGTGTGTGTGTGGTGTCTCTACACATTTCTTTCTATCTATCTATCTATCTATCTATCTATCTATCTATCTACCTACCTACCTATCCCCCACCCCCCCACCCCAGGTGGCCCTAACATGCGATCAGAGTTGAAAAACACTGGGATAAAGGATAAAGCCAACCTGTGTACTTGGTACTTTCTCTTATGTGTTTATTGGCCATTTTGTTGCTTATTGGATATGGGCAGATATAGTAGTTTCCTACTGCTGCTATAACAAATGACCACAAACTTGGTGGCTTAAAACAACACATATTTATTATGTTACAGTTCTGAGGGCCAGAAGTCTGAAATCATCTTACAGGACTAGAGTCAAGTGCTGGCAGGGCTTATTCCTTCTGAAGGCTTTAGAGGAGAGAATCTGTTTCCTTGCCTTTTCCAGCTTCTAGAGGCCATCTGCACATCTGGAGACGCATCCCCACATTTCTACCTCTGCTTCTGTCGTCACATCTCCTTCTCTGACTCTACCTGCTTCCTCCTTACAAGGACCTTGTGGTGACATTGAGCCGACGTGGATCATCCAGGATAATCTCCCCATCCCCAAATCCTTAACCTAATCAATCTACAAAATCCCTTTGGAGTGTAAGGAAATATAGTCATAGATTCTAGGGACTAGGACATGGGGGCTATTTGGGAGAGGCCATTATTCTACCTACCACAGCAGGAAAAAAACTCAAATCCCCCCATTTGTCTCATTTCAATACAGGTACCCCTAAACTAGCCATGGCTTCTCTTTTTTTAACGGTTGGGATAAGGGGAACGTTTTGCAAAGGCTGGAAGTGATGATACCATGTTCAGAAACTTGATTTTATTGATTTTTCAAAAGGCTACCAATTTTTCAATTTTCAGTTGCCTTAGGAACTTGTTCCAGAAACAGATTGCATAACATTGGAATCTTATCAGCGCTGAAATGGTCCATTGCAAAAGTTTCCTCAGGTGGGGTACTTTTCTGCTATTGAACCAGTGGTTCTCCGCTTATTCTTGGGTGTGACTTAATCTTGAATTTGTTCTTCCAGCAAGCATTTATTGAACACCAGGTGTGTGTTTGGCCCCTAGCCACGAGAAGGCTGGATTCCTGACCTCAAGGTCAGGGTCAAAGAACTCAACCCTTGTGGTTGGTGTATTTCAATATAATTGAGTTCCTTCTAATCCTATGTTTTTAACTATATGCATGTGACAACATCGTTCTGAGAAGGGATCCACAGGCTTCACCAGAGTGCCAAAGGGGCCTGCATGGGATAAAACGATTCAGAACTCCCATGAGGGGCCCACAAACAGGATTCCAGTAGAATAGTAGGTCTCACCAGAGAGATGATCATGAGATGCAGAAAAGTGCCTCAGGGAAGTGAAAAGTCCTAACAATAGTTTCCAACTCTAGATGCTTCTTGGGATGATGAGCAGAAGGTGGGTGGTACCCCTGGAAAATACCAGTGCCTGGGACCCACCAACAGAGATGCTGATTTGAAATGTCCAGGGAGGCTTCTAACAGCTGTCACAGAAGAAGAGATGTTGAGTTGGGTCATGTGGAAGGGAAGTAGAATGGGAAGACCTAGGGGCGTACGGCAGAGGCAAGGGCTCAGTGAAGAAGCTCTGACTCGTTCTATAGAGCTGGGATGCAAGCAGGGGCAAGAAGTCCATTAGCTCATCTTGTCCCCACCCCAATTCTTCTGCCAGACACTATCTGCTGAGACCCTGTGACCTTTGAACAGGACAGGACCAAACTTAGACACTTGGCAATTCAACCCACTTCTATTCCTTCTTTAGCCAGCTCATTTTCTAGTCGGGAAGACAGATTTCCAGGAGTTACGAATGTGGGCATGAGCCAGACTGCCTGGGGGGTCTCCCCACTCCTCTGCTTACTGGCTATCAATCTTTAGAAATTTACTTAATCTTGTTGATTCAGTTTCCTCACTAAGAATAGTACTTACTAGGATAGTACCGACAGCTGAATGGGGTAGGTACTTTTATGGGCTCCATTTACAGAGGAGACTTAGAGATATTAAGTAACTTGTGCAAGATTTCACAGCTATTGTTATGGACTGAATGTTTGTGTCTCCCCAAAATGCCCATGTTGAAGCCCTAACCCCCAGTGTGAATGTATTAGGAAGTGGGGCCTTTGGGAGGTAACTAGGTTTAGATGAGGTCGTGAAGATAGAGCCCTCGTGATGGGATTAGTGTCCTTAGAAGAAGAGGGAGACCAGAGCTCCTCTCTCTACCATGTGAGGATATAGCGAGAAGGTGGCTGTCAGAGCAGGAGGAAGGTCCTCCTTAAACCTGCTGGCACCTTGATCTTGGCCTTCCCAGCCTCCAAATTGTGAGAAATAAATGGCACCCATTCTCTGGTAGTTTGTTGTAGCAGCCCAAAGGGACTAAGACAGCTGGGAAGTGGGCAGAGCTGGGACTGGAAACCAGCTCTTTGATTCCTAAACAGGGACGCCTGACGTGCACACTGTCTCAGTACTGATATGTGATGAGAAGAGACACCAGGCACTGGAGTGGTCCAGAGGAAGGATCCCCTTCATTTGAGTAGCTCAGAGGAAGAGAATCTTGAGCTCGGTCTTAAAAAATAATTAATCCTCCTGGATTTGCCAGGAGGATGTAGAAGAAGGCATCCCAGGCAGAGGGAACAGGGGAAATAATGGAGGCCTGGGAGAGAGGCTGCACTGGGGAACTGTGTGGCCACGGGGTCGAACGTGTGGAGGGACGCCAGCAGTCAGAAGGAGGCTGCGGAGCAGTGTTTCTCCAGGACCGCACTGCTTCAGGTACCGTGTTTCACCGAAAATAAGACCGGGTCTTATATTAATTTTTGCTCCAAAAGACACATTAGGGAGTATTTTCAGGAGATGTCTTACTTTTTCATGTACAACAATCTACACTTATTCAAATACAGTCGTGTCATCTTCTTCTGGAACATCGTCATAACATACTAAATGCGTCCGTCTGGCTGACGATCTTAACTGGGGCTTATTTTCGGGGTAGGTCGTATTTTCGGGGAAACACGGTATGTATTAGGAGCAGTGGATGTGCAGATTCTGTGGCTCTCTTCATGCGTAACGAATCACAGTCACTGAGGCTAGAGGCTGTGTCGGCTGAGGTGTTTGGACTTGAGCAGAGCCACTGAGGTCAGACTTGGATTTTCAGAAAGATTATTGTGGACACAGTGTATAAGACAGAAGGAAAGGTGGTGTCTTGTGAGGTCAGAGTACATTCTCACAGGGAGATCGTGGTCCTAAGTGAAAACACTCCTGAACTGACACACGGGGTGGCAGTGGAAGAGAGAAGGGCAGAAACACAAGCCATATAAAGCATGTCGAATCATCAGAACCTAGTGAGAGATTTGCTGTGCGCGTGGGTGGGCTGGGAGGGAGTGGGGGCATCAGAGAGGAGTCTGGATTTGTGGGGTTAGCACAAAGTGACTGTCGGAATCCAAGAAATCTTTGATGTACTACTTCTTGCAACAGAGACCAGCCAAGGTGGTGTGGTCGTGCACCCATCCTTCCCAGGTTCCCCAGAGAAACGCAGAGATGTAAACATGGCGTGACTGGGTGATGACATCTGAAGGAGAAACAGAGAAAAAGCCATCTGCATAGCTACGGTCCCCCTCTTCTGTGACACTTGTTAGGTAATAACAATGGTAAAAGGAGATTTGCAGTTTTGATTCAGGACTAACAGTAAGAGTCATTGTACTAAAGCAAAGCACTGCTCTATGAGCATGCCTTGGTGACACAGAAGCCTTACATGAGAAATGAAGTAATAATTACTCTGAGAGTGTACCACGGCCATAGAATCATGAAAAGGAGATACAAACTCAAACCACACGCTCTCTCTGTCAGGGAGGGAAATGAATGCAACTCTCTGGACACGCACCACTGTGTTTTTTATCCAGATGATGTCATTTTGTTAGAACAAGGACTTAACTGAATCTCAAACTCTTCAAAATTATTAACATGAGGGACTATTTTTTTTTATTCCTCTAATTTAGTGGGAGGCGATGGTACCACTCTTTTCTGCAGGATGGAATTGATAAGTTATCCAGCAGGTCACTGCAGAGCTTGATTTTATTAGATGTCCTTAAATTTCTCTTGAGTTACAATGTGGGATTTGTGCGTCATCTGTTTCCTATGTCTTTCCTTCAGATTCTTCCTCAGAGAGACTTTCTCTTTCTTCCCTTCCATTGAGTTACCTTAAAAGGAATGAAGCATTATATCAACTTTGTGAAGTTCCTTCTTATAGGCAGCGTATTTGTAAGATACGAATTAGTATTGAAATGTTGTCGGATTAATTCTGTACTACGTTTTTCTAAAAATGTAAATCTAACTATTGGAAAGTATCATGTATGTTAGTATTACACAAACTAGAATGTTGGCGTTTACGTGGTGGGTAAGAGCGGGTTTTGGAGCCAACTGGGCTAGGATCTAATCCTGTCTGTCTCTTCTAGCAAGGTGACCTTGAACAAATCACTTGACTTCTGTGCCTTGACTTCTACTTCTATAAGTAGTACCTAACCTCACAGGCTTGTTAGAGGATTGAATGGTGATGTCTATATCTGACCCACAATTAATGTTTTTTTAATCATCGTTATCATCACGTACTCCATTTTCATAACAGCCAAACAAGGCTTCTTTTTGAAGAGGGCGACTGCAGTTTTCCACACCTGGTTGGCTCTTAGCAAATTAACGACACTGAACTTTTGAATTAGAATGATCATGAGCTAAAACAGAAAGTGATTTTAAAAGCCTTTCCTTGGTCTCTTGAGCCTTTGTTTTTAGTGGTAGTTAAAAAGCTCCTGGAATTTTCCATTTAGTTATCTTCCACTTGGAGCCTCACATGTGCAACAAGAAAAGTTGAGTAATGGAGGGAGATGCTAGGCCGGGCAATTTATTTGACCTACATTCCTTTCCTCTGGTGTTCAAGAGGCTTTATTTGTCCATGTGTGTGCAGTCTTGAATAACCACCAAAAATCCCATCTCCTCAGGCATTGTTTCTTCCTGAGGTAATCAACACAAGTACCATCACGGGTACTCAGACACAGGTATGCTGCCTGGGCTGCTCTCGTGGAAAAGGAAGGCCAAGAGCCACCATCTGGCACCGTGGAAAGAAAACAGGCTCTGGAATGCACTGATTCGAATTTAAACCCTAACCCCAGGCAGATCACTTAACCTGAGTCTCAGCTTTCTCATCTGTGAGCTCATGAAATGGAAGCTGAGAAAGAGCATGGCACTGAACCGGCACAGAATCAAACACATCTGACCAGGAAAAGATTCCTCATCGCCTCCTTTGTGCACCTAGAGTCAGGTGCCAGGGCCCCAGGGCCCAAGGTGACCAGACAGACAAACCTGACGGTGGTGACTGGCCGGCAGACACAGGGTGTTGCAGAGACACAGGCTGTCGCCCTGTAAGCACACTGAGGAATAAAGGGCAGTGGCGAGAGCACTGGACACCGAAGCTGAGATCAGGTGGATGAGTTAGGACGTTGCCACCCTGTCTGGAGGGCGACGGGAAGGAGGGTGTGTAGGAGCGTGTTGGGGGTGCCGAGAAGTCCAGTAAGGCTGCCAGAGTCAGGGAGACGGGTTGGCGCCCCATTAAAAGATTTGGATTTTATCCTAAATGTAGTGAGAAACCTGTTGCAGGGCTTTAAGTGGATAGGTGATTGGATTTGAGGGGGAGTGATGCGGAGGCCTGGGGTCCGAGTCTGTTGGGAGGCAGTTGAAGTTTTCTAGGTGAGAGATGACGGAGGCCTGGTCTGGGAGAGAGGAGGCTTCCAGGAAGAAAAAAGTGGTGCTTTATGTCACTCACTTTTTCCATGCATGTTAATTGAGGATCTGTTGTGTGCCATGCAGTGTTCTCACTGCCAAGGGGACAGTAGTGAGCACAGTCTCTACCTCGTGGCGCTGCATTCAGCCTGTAACACAAGTGAATGTAATGAAACACGTACAACACGGACTTTATCACCAAGTTGATGCTTACCTCGCTGATTCTCCTGTTAGGACAGGTCAAGCAGAGTGGAGCAGGTGTTTCCGAGGCCAACCTCCCCAATGCGCATGGTTAGTGCGTATCTCTGACCGAACCTCCCCAATGCAAGGGTCAGTGCGTATCTCTGACCGCAGTGACGGCGTGCCTGAGCCAGAGTTTCCCGATCTCCTCCAGGAGCCCTTCTCGTACCTGCCCCTTCCCCTACTGACAGACACAAGAAAGGGACCAAGTCAAAGCTACTCAAAGCCAGGGACGCAAACTCAGACACCTGCAGGGGCAGAATATCATTCTCAGCTTTATATCACACAGATGGTTTTCTGGTGCTGAAAAGTGCACTTCGCAAAGAAACCACGGGGTCTGAGGAACACCAGCGTCCATCGTCATTGCTGCTGTGGGGCTGTGTGGCGGTGATTCTCCACGACTGGTCGGGCCATGAGGGTACAGTGACAGAAGGAGAATTGAACCATGTCAGGTCTTCCTTTTGTTTCTGTAGGCCCAGGTCTACAGTTGCATGGTCTTTTGTTTGTACACAGGGCAGAGGTGTGTGTGCAAACTCAGACACCTTCAATTTGTATGTGCAAATAAATGTACATGCCTGCAATACAGGCCAGCAGATCTCTAAATAAGGGAAGCCTCCCACAGTGGAGAGAGATTTAATCTAAGGGGACTCACATGGCACACTGTGTGGCTAGCTGATTGTGACTGGACTGAAATGCAGGTCATGGGATTTTTGTGTGGAAGTCCCCACTTTTCAGTGTTGGCAACTGAGTCCTATTTTTTTTTTAAACAAGCTGTTGTAATCATCTGTTGGGCTGGGTTCCTCATCTTTTCCAAGGCTGTCCTGCAAAATGTCTACATTTGGCATCTGCTTTTCTTTCCTTTTCACTCCCCGCTGAGTTCTTTAGTCCCTCATTATGTCCAATAGGACTACCTCAAAATTGGCCAAAACGTTCCTACATTTATGGAAACATGATATACAGAAGTAAGTTTATATAGACAAGGATTTCATATAAGGAAAAGTTTTCGGTTGGGGCAGTAGCACTTACTGTGAGATGTGGTTGTGAATACTGCTTCTCTAAGGGGAGAAATACCTGAATTCCAGTCAACGTGAAAACATGTTATAGAGCACACACATTTATTTTATTATAAGTAAAAGAAAGTACATGCAGATGTTTTACCTGTATATTACACACAGTGCATATGAGCACATGTTTTTCTTAGAAATTATCCGATACTTTTACCTACATCAAGTGACAAGGAGTATCGTGTTTCCCCGAAAACAAGACCGAACCGGAAAATAAGCCCTAGCAGGATTTTTCAGGATGACATCCCCTGAGCACATGCCCTAATGCGTCTTTGAGAGCAGAAATGAATATAAGACCCACTCTTATTTTCAAGGAAACACGGTATGTAAAATAAGAAAAGAAAGCAAATCATTATATTCTGCATGGATATTTGTTATCACTTTTATGGTAATCAATTAACATATGCAGCTGCGCCTCTATTCTGGCATTATATGGCTTTCGATTACTTATACATTGAACATACGTCTTGGGAACAAAGTTGTGTACCTTCTTCTGTGCTTGAAATCTTTTGCTTTCTAAAAATCGGGGTGTTACTCTATTTGATCAATAATACTGCTGTTTTTGTCTGTACCTTACAGTTTTGTACGATGTTTTTACACATAGTATCCTTATAATCACTTTCTAATTTCTTTTTACAAGCTTCAAAACATCTCCAGGCGGTAGGAAAAACAAAAAACAAAAAACAGGTTTTAATGAAATAATGAAAATGAAGAACTTGGTGCAGGGCCTGACCCTTGATCATCGTGCAACATGGCAATAATTGTCATTGCTACGATTCCTAATGTCACGGCTGTTGTTAGAAGCCTCACTGACAGTTGAAGAAATAGAGTTTTGAGCAACTTAAGTCCATTATGGTTATAAAACTAGTGCATTTTAGAGACCATCAAAAGCAAAAGAACAAACAAAAAGAGCCTTTTGTTATTTGAGCACCTATTTGTATACTAGGGACCTTGCACAGTTGATTTTTTGCCAGTACTGTGTGAGGTTTCCTTTTATATCTGAAGAAACTGGAACTAGTAAGGGGTTAAATCACTTACCAAGGTCACATTGCAAGTAAGTGGCAAAGTCAAAAAGTGCTCCCAGGTCTGAAACCAAGGACCCCACTCCATTTTCCAGAGTGTGTTGTCTGTTATTACATTATACCTTATTGGGGCTCGCAAGGAACAGGTGTTTTATTTTTTAACTGATAGTAAGCATTTGAGAGTTTGTGTCACTAAGAAAATAGACTTCGTTTCATAAAATTGCCAGCTAAAGTAGGAGAAAGCAGTCATCTTGAATAGATAGGGCTTTCTGTAAGATAAACAACAAGGTTTTGTTCTTGGTTGAAAAGAAAAAACTTTCAATTTCTTTGCGTGTCTGGGAGGTGACCTTTCCGGTATCACATGGTGGGTAGAATTCATTCTGTAGGATGTGAGTGGGATTTGGGAACTATGATGGGAATACTGATGAATCCATACCTCATTCAGACGTAGCTTGTCACATTAAAAGCAGTGCAGTTCTGATATCACAGATGAAAACATAAATGATGGAGATAGGAAAGGATCATTTCAGATTAGGTTTAGCTGTGAGTGGCAGAAACAACAACAAAACAAACAAAACAAAAAAACCCACCAAAATACCAGTCCCTCAAGCCAGAGAGAATTTTATTTCTCCTGCAGGTAAAAGAAGTGTGCAGGCCAGGAGTATACGGCAGTTTCACGATGACTGAGTTTTTTTCTGTTTTGTGGCTCCATCATCCTGGATACATGGCTCTCTGCCTCGTGGTCCAGGCTGGCTGCTTAACCACCTACTATCACGTTGTAATCCAGCCAGTAGGAAGGAGGAAGGACACACACATCTCCCTTCCTTTACAGACACTTTCCAGAAGTCACACATGACACCTTTGCTTAGATCCAGCTAACCAGAATCTAGTCACGTGGTTATGAGTGCACACACTTGGTTGCAAGGGAGGCTGGAATATGTAGTCTTATTCTGGGGTGAGGAATAAGAATCAGGAAGGAAGAGGGAGAGAACAGATATTGGGGAGCTAGTAAAGTCTGCCACAGGAAGGAGGGAAGAGAGAGAACCGTGTGACAGATAAAGGTTGCCTCCTGTGCAGCCTCTCTCCTAGGATACTTATTACGTCCTTTGCCAAGAACAGGAATCCTGGAGCAGACGTGCAGATGGGAGTCCTAAACTTGTGTTCTGAGTACCTGCCTTTGAGTGAATGATAGAAATCTTTAGGATCCCATGTTGTAAAAAATTTTTAAATAAATTTTAAAAAAGCAAGGATGACAAAAACCTTAATGTCTTTAGTAGCTCCTTTGCTTGACTACAAGTAAGATCTACCTAAGGAATTCTATCACTAACGAATCACTAGCTTCAAATCTGCAATTACTTTCAGAAGCTTGCAACTTCCCTCTGAAGGTCTGAGCAACCTGACAAAGATAAAGATTCTGCACGAGGGATGTGGATTTTGAAGTTCTTGTCACCTGCTCTCCTCAGCACACGTACACCCAGGCAATCTTGTCATGGGTGGGAAGGAAGTGTTTGTATTGGGAAGAACGTTTAGGGAGCCGGCTTCTTTTCTGTCATACTACTCTGTTCTCCCAAGGAATAATAATAGTGACATTATTGTTATTATTATTATTATCATCATCATCAAAATAATAATCCTAGCAATGCGTTTTTGAATACCCAATCCATTACACATGTTATTACACTTAAACTTCAGAGCAACTGTGAAAGGCAGGCTTTATTCATTCTCATTTTATAGACGTAGAAGCTTGGAGACACAGTCTCATAACTAGTAAGGGAAGTTGCTAAGATTTGAACTTGGGTCTGACGGACTCTGAAATGTTTACCCCTTATCACCATAGCCTCTCATCTTTAAAAAGTTCAAGAAGGTACAAGGACCCCTTCCATGTTTCTTGTTGTATAATAGCCTAAGGAAAGGAGAGCGGTGGAGTCAGCTTTTCTTGTCCCAGGAGTTGAGTGAGGGCTCCCCCCACCCTGGCATTGGTTCCTTACTGAGCCAGGGACTGTAGGTGAAACCTCACACAGTGAACTGAAGGAAATGCCGTGGGTTTAGAGCTGTGAGAGGATGTAGCCTGCCCAGGGCCGAGCAGGTGAGGGCGGTGAGTAGCAAAGCGCTGTTCTCTCCCCACTTGGTCGCTTTTCCAAGGTCTGCTTTCACCACTCTGCTGTTTTTTCTGTTTGTTTTTGTTTTTATAGTCACCTTCATCTTATAGCTGTTTCTCCCCACCTGGTGGTTGTCAGATGACTGTCTGTACCTCTAGGACTTTGGGTTCTTTCATCCTCATGGGGGAGGAAGGAAGGGATGAGAGGAAGAGAGGGAAGGGGAGTGGAGAGAGAGGGAGAAGAAGAAGGAGAGGGCGATTGTCACTTACAAGAGCTCTCTGAGAAGAGCAAAGAAACCACTTTCCCAGTCATCCTCGGCACATTTCTCCTCAATCTCATTGGCCCAAATAGTATCATGTGTTTATCTCTGAACCAATATGTGGAGCCAGGGGATGGGATAATGCAAATTAGCTTAGGCTGAGCCACAAATCCCATCCCCAGATCACAAACCCCCAGTACCTGGAGTTTGCAAGAGCAGCTGTACTCAAATAAAAGGTAAGGTTGTTACAACAAGACTGGGAGTAGCGTTTGGAAAAGCATCACATGTCCATTAGACTCTCCCTGTGGTGAGAATCAGCCCTGCCCACTCCTAGCACCACCCCAGAGCTGGGACTCTAACCAGTTGGACTCAGACTTTTGGAAGGCTGCTCTGACCCCTAGTGTTTGGAGTGGAGCGTTGGATGGAGAATCCAGAGATACAGGTTATCCTTTGAAATGAGAATCACAATAGCTGTGCCGCCCCTTCACACAGTGAGAGTGTGAGCAAAATGAGTCTTCTAGAAGTGCTCTAATGAAAACGTCAGTTTGATTAGAAACCTTCCAAAGGTTCTTCCAGACCCAGTATGCAGGCCTTCGCTCACCTTGCAGGACAGCACCCTCAGAGCATTCTCTGTAACCCTTTTCACACCTATAAATAGTCACCCAAAGTGTGTCTTTGTTCCTGGATGGAGGGTATACTCTCTGAGGGTGGGGCCTGGTGCAAAGCCCCAGCCCCTGGCACCCGAGCTCCTCCATGCTTAGTGAATACTTGTGTAAGTGAAGCACCCAGACATGACTCAGCTCTCGTGTCCCCTTCCCTCACCACTCCTGGCACTTACAGATATCAAATATATCAGTGTAATTGTACTCACAATAAAAAAACTAATCAGTTGTGCTCAGAATATGTGCATATAAATATGAAATTATTCCAACAACCCAAAAGACACACGTTCTGTGATGTGGAATAGCCCCTACGTGGTAGCGTAGCAGAGGAGGCACTCATTGGCAGGGCTTTTTATTATGACCAAATCAGCCAGCACTGTACTGTGACCTCTGCTGTGAGCTGTAGATGAAGTGGTTGGACAGGACCCTTCTTTGGTCTGTGCATTGGGGGTGAAAGGGCATTTCTATGTTCCATGCTTTGAGGTAGGAGTGTGGAGGAAAGGCAAGAACGTGGTAATTATACCGTGTTTCCCTGAAAATAAGACCGGGTCTTATATTAATTTTTGCTCCAAAAGACGCTGTAGGGCGTATGTTCAGGGGATGTCATCCTGAAAAAATCATGCTAGGGCTTATTTTCCGGTTAGGTTTTATTATTAGGATGAAAAGGCAAGAAAATAGAGAATAAGGTTTTTGTTTTATCTTGCTTTAAATTAACTCTAATTTAGGTGTAAATGTGGCCGCTGGCAGAAAAAGAGAACTTTGGCACAAACCCATGAGTAGACATGAACTGCCGTTAGCTGTGGAGGGAACCGAAGGGAAGATAGGATTTCCCAGTCCACGATGTGAGGGAGAGTTGTGGTAACCGGTGGCAGCACCAGCTGTAGAAGTCCCCACAGATGTTCAGTTTGGCAGGCTGAGAGCTGCTTGCTGCTCGCGGAAGAGCTGTGCTGCTTCCATCCAGGGCACTCTCAGGACACGCCTGCGGGATCTCCAGGAGAGGAGTCCCGCACCATCTTTCTCTTCTTCCCCTTTGCACAGGGAGGATGTAGCAGCCAGATGGGTCATGGGATGGGGAATAAACATAAATCACTGATACAAAGTGTCTGGGAGAAACCAACCACGGCATTTTATCCTAAAGTATTGTATCAGTTTTGCCAGCTTTCTCTCCTCTCTTAGTTTAGTAAAGGAAATGCTGTTTATTTTGTGTAAGTTGTCCACTTATTGTAAAAGGCTGATTACTGTCATCATTAGTACAATTTTGTTATTTTGTAGAGAATGAAGATAGAGGTACTAAATATGTAGTATTCTAGCTTTCAGTTGACAAATGTCACAGTTCTGCTTTGGATTCATTCTTTTCCTTTGAGATACATAGTATTTTTATAGAAATGCAGATTTTATTCAGTCAGTGTTTAACTGAGACTTGAAAAGATACTAAAGTTGCAAACCGATCCCAGTCAGCCAGTTTGAAGAGTCTCCTATCTGAAGCTGTATTTGTGCGTCAGGGAGAAAGTGATGGAAGCGGCCCCATGGTGGATTCGTCGATCTGATTTGTGAATAATGGACAAGTGATGGATGACCTGGCATTCGTGCCAGCAGACCCACCTGCACACCTGCCTTCACAAGCACTTGATACAGCCCCCATATTTTATAAATGTGCCAAGGACATACATTTGGTTGCTGTATTTTTCTAAGTGCTGTCTCTGATTCTGTAAAAGAAGAATTAACTATTAGGAAGGTTACAACACTGAGTATAAAAATAGAAGTAGTTTTAGAATTTTGTTCTCCACAGGTTAACTTCTATCTTCAGTATTGTTTTGTTTTGTTTGCTCCTCTCCTCCCACTCCCACACCACATTCTTTGTGTGTGTGTGTGTGTGTGTGTGTGTGTGTGTGTGTGTGTGTGATAGATGATATCGAATTAGGAATTCTCTTGAGAAAAAGTCACAGCCTGGAAAATGTGGGAAAACCATGGCTGGAGAACTCTGAGACAGCTGTTTAATGTTGGCAAGAAAAAAATAATAGGACTAACTCTTCTGTGTCGGCTGTGTGAGGTACCATTGTGGCACTCTGTGGTGATTTGTGAAGGAGGGAAGCTAAGGCACGGGCTTGTGCCATCACCCGGTGTCTTATTAAGTCCTCCTGATAACCTTTTGAAATCGGTGTTCTTCTTCTTGTACAAGTGAGGAAATTGAGGCTCGCATAAGTTATGGATTTTGTCTGAGGCATAGTTAGTCAAGGGTGGGGCCAAGTTTTGAATCTAGACACTTCTAAACTCCGCGACCCTTTCTACTACTCTAAATGGCTCAGCTCTCATGGTTTTGCCTTAGAAATAAAAATACGAACAACAAGGAACACTTGTTCAGCTTAGTGTTTCTCAATAGAGTAACAGACAGTTTCTCTGGAGCCCTTATATTTTTGTTGAGAATGGGATTGTTTTAGTTTTCATCTTGCTAAGAAACCATTACTAATAAGCGTAGTCTGGGTCGTCTGGATTATTGTAACTGAGTGTACTCTGTGACGGAAGTAATGCTGGTTCTGTTGGTGTTTGCACTGGCGCCGAGACGTACGTACACACCCCACAGATTGCTCGCTGCTGTACCCAGTGTCCGCTCTTGCTTTCTTCCTTAAAAACAGGACACTGATTTGACTGCAGGTGGCAATATTCCCACATTTCCCAGCCTCCCTTGAAGTTAAGAATGACAATGTGACACTGTTCTAGCCTATGATATGTAAGAGTTACTGGGTGGTGCTTCCCAGAAAGGTCCTTAAAGGTGTCAGACTTAACGAGCTAATGCCGTTTGCATTCTCTGTCCTTTCTCCTTTTCTAGCCTGGGAGGAGGTTGAGTTCTGAGCATGAGGGCGAGAACACATGCTAGGGATGGCTGAAGATGATGGAAGGAGTCTGGGTTTCTAATGATGACAAAAAAAAAAAAAAAACAGCGTGACAACTCTGACTGTGGCTGTCTATCTACCTTATATGGGAACCATAAGCTCCTTGATTGTTAAAATAGCTTTATTGAGCTATAATTTACATCCCATCAGATTCACCTGTTTTGAGTGTATGATTTCATGATTTTTCGTAATTTTCAGAGTTGTGCAGACATCACCACAATCCAAATTTAGAAAATTTCTATCGTCTTCCAAAGATCCTTCCTGTCCATAAACAGTCAATTCCCAGTCCCACTCACAACTCAAGGCAACTTGTGATCTGGTTTCTGCCCCTACAAGGTTGCCTTTCTGGGCATTTCATATACATAGGATCATACTGTGTGATCTTTTTGTAGTTGGCTTTTTCACTTAGCTTATTGTTTGTGGATCTTCCACGTGGTAGCTTGTATCAGTAGTTCACTCCTTCTTGTTGCTGAATAATATCCCCTTGTATGGCTGTCTCACGTTTTGTTTCTCTGTTCACCAGTTGATGAACATATGGATCGTCTCCACTCTTGTGATATTATAAATAATGCTGCTGTGAACACACGCACGTCTTTGTGAGATGCACGTCTTTGTTTTGATTTCTCTTGGGTAGATACTTTAGAGTGGAATAGCAGGGTCATGTGATACAATGTTTAATTTCTTTTTTTAGGAAACTGCCAAACCGTTTTTCAAAGGGGCTGCACCATCTTACATTTCCACCAGCAGTGTATGAGGGTTCAGTTGTTTTATATCTTCACCTATAATTATTTTGAGTATACCCATTCAAGTGGGCATGAAACGGTATCTCATTGCTCTTTTAATTTGCATTTCCCTAATGACTAATGATGCTGAACATCTTTTCATGTGCTTATTGGCCCATTTTTAAATTGGTTTGTCTTCTTATTGACTTGTAAAAGATCTTTATATATTCTGGATAAAATCCTTCATCAGAAAAAATATGTGTATATATTTCCTCCCAGACTGTGATTTATCTTTTCGTTTTATTATTGGTAATTTTGAAGCACAAAAGGTTTAATTTTTAGGAAGTCTGGCTTTTTTTTTTTGCTTTTTTTTCTTTTTTTTCTTTTATGGATCATGCTTTTGGTGCTGTGTTTGAGAACTCTGTCTAACCCAAGGCCACAAAAGATCTCTATTTTCCTCTAGAAGTTTTATCATTTTAGCCCTTACGTTAGTTTATGATTTAATTTTGAGTCCACTTTTGTATATGATGTGAGGTAAGTATACTAATTCATCATTTTGCATGCAGATATCCAGTTGTCCCAGCACCATTTGTTGAAGACTATTCTTTCCCCCATTGAATTTACGTTGGCACCTTTGTCAAAACTCAATGGATTATAAGTGTAAGGGTTTATTTCTGGGTTCTCAATTCTGTTCCATTCATCTATTAATGTACGTCCATTCTTATGCCAGTACCATACTGTCTTGAATAATGTACTTTGTAGGAAGGTCTGAAATTGGGAAGTGTAAGTTCTTCAGCCTTGTTCTTTTTCCAGATTGCTGTGGCTTTTCTGGGTCCTTTGCATTTACATATAAATTTTAGGATCAGCTTGTCAGTTTCTACCAGAAGCCTATTGGAATTTTGATAGGAATTGTGTTGAACCTATAGGTAAATTTAAGGAGAATTGCCGTTTTAATAATATTGAATCTTCCAACCCATGAATATAGAATGTCTCTCCATTTATTTAGGTCTTTAATTTCTCTCAGCAATATTTTATAGTTGTCAGTGTTTTGGTCTTATATGTCTTTTGTTCCTTAATGCTTAAGGTCACTGTTCTATGGATTTTCTTCTGCTAAATTGAAATCCTTATATATATATATATCCTAATTGGCAATTGAAATAGAAAATTAAAGGAATGGAAGTTGACTTAACACACATAAGTGATACTTTTATGTGAAGGCCAAATGATGTCATGGGCATTATGTAAATGATCGGTTTCACAGCGGAGAAAACAGAATTACCACATGGCACACAGCATATCGGCATAGCCAACCCAAGTGAGTCTTTGCCTTACAGTTAGTACCACATGTGTAAAAGCCAATAAAGCAACATCATCTGCCATAATAACTCAGTATTTGTTCATCAACATTGATTGTATATCATTTTTGTTTATGTTTATTTGTATTTTATAGGTGTTATCAGCATAAAGAATGTATACCTAGTTTTACATTTACTGGCCCAATATTTTTTCCCATTTAATGGATGTCTAGTACTCAATATTGGAAAGCATTGGTTTTGGTTTATTAGTTTACAAATCATTTTCAGTTCACCCTCTTAGTGTTCTCATAGCAACCCTGGAGCTTGGGTAAAATAAGGATTTTTATTATTCCCACATTATAAATGATGAAAGTAAGAGTCACAGAAATTAAGTGACGTATAGAATCTTATACATCTATAAGCGGTAATTCTGGGATTTAAAATTAAGATTTCAGGCTCAAAATCCCTTTTTTTCATTACATGTATCATTGATCACTTTCTTAAAGCCTGTTAAGGATACAAGAGAAATATAAAACTTTATTTGGGGGAGGGGAAGGGGTCTTTGCAATCTAGGTAGGGAAATTAAAACCATGAAATATGCTAAAAGTGAAGTTAGTATAATAGAGCCCACGGTCCCAACACTAAGTTCTATTGACATCTGCAGAATGCAGACAAGTCCGAGTATATAGAAGCCACCAGCTTTATCTCAGATAATGTCAGTGGCCTGCACCGATATACCTGTGATTCCTTGCTGGTCTTCATTTCCTGTAACCAGTCAGTCACCAAGTCTTGCCATTTTACCTTCTAAATGGGTCTCAAATCTTTTCTCTCCCCATCGCAGCTACCTCCACCCTCACCCACCCCCAATTCTACAAATGCTATTAACTCTTCCCCTAACTGCTACAGCTTCTCCCACGTGGTCTTCCTGGTTTCAGTCCCGCACCGTTTAAATCTCTCCCCGAGTTGATCTCCCTGTCTACCTGTTCAGGAGGGTGTCCTTCCACAGGTAAAGCCAAACCTTCTAAATTAGCATTAGAGGCTCCTGTTTCTGTGTCCTACTTAATCCTGGTCTTGTTTCTTGCTATTCCCTTATTTTCTAGCAAAACCGGGCTGCTGAACTGCCTGCCTCGTACTGTTTCTAGCTCCCATGCCTTTGCTTTTGCCGTGCCCTTTGCCTAAAATGTGTTCTCCATCCTGCCTACTCTGTCCTTTCCCTGCTCAGTTAACTCCTACTCATCACTGAAGCTCAGCTCAGCCATTCCCCACTCCAGAAAATCTTTCCTGACCCTCCCTCCTCCAGACTTGGGTACGTTCTCTAAGCCATGATATGTATTATGTTTGTATAAACAGTATAAATCTGTAACGTGTAGTCCAGTTGTCTGTTTCTGTGCCTGTCACACCTTGAGAGTGGGGCCATGTGTGATTCCATCCCTATTCCTTGCACCTATGAACATGCCTGCTTTACCTTAAGCATTCAATAGATATGTGTGGTTCAAGTGAAGGAATTAAATATCCATGATAAATAAAAACTAAGCTAACAGCAGCCCATGAGCATCAAGAATATAACCCATGCTCAGGTAAAGGATTTTCTTTGTGGATTCAGAATGATTGCCACGCATGGCTGGTGAGGTCTGAAAGGGAAAAGCAAGCATTGGTCGCTCTCATCAGCAAAAGCAGCTCTGAGCAGCTTCTACTAATAACCTAAGTGTCACATAAAGCAATGTGGTCACTGAATTGAGTCTGGTTTCCAGGGTAAGAAAGTCACTCTAAGAAGCGCTTAGCTGGGTTTAAAGTAATTTTTCCACCTTTGTGTGGCCATTCTGGGTGTTTGCCCATATGTGTACCTCTGTGGCTGACTTCTAAAAAATGCCTACAAGTTGGCTTGTTTTCCTCATGGATTACTATAAAAAGAACACCTCCTTACTACTGATTAGATCAGATTTAAGTTAACCCACGTGACCCTAGGGTGCAGTACCAAGTGGATTAATACATCTTTTCAACTGAAGCTTTTTTTAATAACAGAGAAGGAACTGAGTGTAACCTGTTGCCTTCTGGCTAAATTCTTCATTGTCCATTTGTCACAGTATTTTTTCTATGTGCAGGACTTCAGCCAGTCATAGCCTCTACGCCTTGGCTTTGAGGAATCGTCTCAGGAATAGTCTTCCAGCCTCTCTCTAGGGCCCTCATCATATTGCTTTTCCTTTTTATACACATACACCCACAATGTGCTAGAGTCTAAGAACATGAATATAAAGTGAATGTGCAGCCCCCTTTCACTCCTCTGACGGTGAGACCTTCAGCAACTGTAACTGAAGGAAACCTAGACATACACCTTAATAGTACCCAACAAAAGAGTGTTTGTAAAATCCATGCATATTACACTCAAGTATGACAGGAGTGCACAAAGGAGTCAGCTGCAGTTGTATGGAAATTTCATTCATTCTCACATGAAGAAAGCATCCTACACCAAGGCAGTACCTTTAATGCTCTTACTTGGAAGCCCCCAGTCAAACTGCTGTGTCTAATGCTGAAGTTCTAGGGATACGAAGCAGTTGAAAAGCTGTCAACAATAGCTGAGTATACTTTACAGGAGGGATGATAGCACTCTGAGATTCAAAACCAAAGTGGAAAAGAGCATGAAAATCGTGTAGCAAGTCTGATTACTTACAAAACCCCCTGAACAGAAGTCATCAGCTTCTCTCATTCCCTAATCGCCTCAGCTTCATACCCACTTGCCCCGGAAGTGTGGCACCATGGGCAGAGAGCGCTGGGAGTCTGCAGGCCCTTTGTGGGTCTGCACGGCAGCCTGGGGTCGGGGAATCACTGCCACTGCCATCAGCCTCCCCAGTGCCAGGAGCTGTGCCTGATGCTGTCCTCATAACTACACTGCGAGGAGGCACTGTGACTTCAGAAGCCAAGTGACCTGCCCCAGATCACAGAGCAGGGTAGGTGTGCCCGCCTGAGGCCCTGCCCTAGGCTGGGGAAGCATCACAGATCCTTTTATTTTCTGGCAACTCAGGACTGTTTTACACTAGCAAAATTATGTATTCCAGGTTCTTTCTTTAAACATGAAAAAAGTTTAACTGTGTGGCCCTTACCATCTGCCTTACTTATCTATTGCTTTGTAACAGTTTACTATATAATTTAACAACTTAAAACAACAATCTTTTTTCTTTATCTCACAGTTTCTGATGGTCAGCAACCTGGGAGCTGCTTAGCTCGGTGGTTCTGGCTCAGGGTCACTCCTGAGGTTCAGTCAGAATGTCCATGGGGGCTGCGGTCATCCAAAGGACTGAGGGGGCTGGAGAGTCCTCTTCTGAGAGAGTCACTCACGTGGTTTGGAGGCCTCCGTGCCTTACCACACGGCCCTCTCCGTAGGCTGCCTGAGTGTTCTCACCACTTCCCAGTGCTAGTGGGGAGAGAGAGAGAGAGAGACAGAGAGAGAGAGAGAGAGATCATTTGTTTTTACCAAGTCTCCAAAATAGCCGGTGTGCCGCTTCTGCTTTTTTCTCTCTATATTCTATAGAACAAAGTCACTAAGTTCAGCCCACACACAGGGGGAAGAAAATTAGGCTTCAGTTCTCCAAGGAAAGAAGATCAAAAAATTTGTGGACATATTTTAAAACCACCCACTCTCTAACCCATATCCATACATCTTCTAAGGAAGATAAAACAGAAAAAGCCCACTATCACTGAAAGTACATTGCTTTCTCTGACTGCCACATGCATAGTCTGGCCACCCAGTGGCTCCAGTTAGGAAAACATTTCTTCATCCCTGAACAGCTTCCTAAGGAAATGGTGCTTTGCATTACAGAGACGTATTTACTGTTCCAAGGAATTTACAGGGACTAGGAAATGTAGAGATAATACAATTTGTCCTCTTGATTCAGCCCTATCTTTGGACCATCTTAAATTCTAAGTCCATCTTAGAATCTGCCTCCCTTTCTTGGTCCTGTAGGCTAGTGGCATAAGAGAGGCTTCCAAGAGGCTGAGATGGAACCTTGGTCACTCCCCAGATTCCTTCCCACGCGCTTTTCTCTTCCTGTCTGCTAGGTGAGGCCTGGGCCTCAGGGGGGTCTTAGCCTCCATCCTGGTCCCCCTAACCTCAGGACAGATGGCTCAGGTAATCAGGTCCTGGGAGCCGACTCTCCCTGGGCCAGTTGATCTTAGTTGGGATTGGTCAGTTATTTCCAGGTTTGAATGAAGGTTATCCTAGTATCAGGGTCACACACCTGACAACCTGGAAAACTCTGTACCAGACTCCAGGTGGACATTCTATAAAAAGACCTCCGTGGCTGTAGGAGGGCAACCCTAAGGTTAATTCTATAGTTTAAAGTGATTTTCTCAGAGTAAAAGCAGAACCAGTTCCCAAACTGAGAAGCCACGTACTTCTCCAACAGAATGACTGTGTGTCTGGCTCCGCTGCCCCCCATCTGCCATCCAGGGCCGCCTTCAGTGTGTGTAATCTCTGCAGTCACATGGGGCCAGGATTCAAAGGGCCCCCAACTCTTGACTTCATACTCTGCTGTTGCCATCCTGAAAGTCTTAATACATTTTGAACACAAGATCCCCATTTTCATTTTGCACAGGGCCCTGCAAAGTATGTAGCTGGCCCTGTGCTTATTCCAGTCCCGAAAAACACAAGTAACAGGTGAAACACGACCGTAGGAGGAATCAGGTCATTTGATTTATCACCCCATCCACATGTCAACATTTCAGTGAAGAAGGGTGATTTGAAACTAATGAAAACACCTTAAGCATATCACTTGTAAATAAGAAAATAATTGAGTGCATCTAAAACTTTAGGAAATCCCAATTTTTAATCATATTTTTTCAACCTGAAGAATGAGCATGACTTTCAGAGGGATTCTTCATTTATTGTCGTTAACCCCCGTGTATTAATATACTGAAAACCTGAAAGTTATTCTTAACTGCAAGTGAAGTGTGACTGGATTATTATCACTCGTGCCAAACAGAGCATTGAATCCTTCCCTGAGAGTATTTCCTACATGCTTGTAGGAACTCTCTTGTTGTCTTTAAAGCAGACATCCAGTTCCTTGGATGTAACAAGCGCAGTAGCTATGGGTTCAGAAAAGAGGTCACATGGGCAGGGCAGGGCAGGGCAGGAATGTGACCAGATTGAATGTCATTTAGCTGGGGATAGAGGACATACCTACCTCATTCCACTCACCGTCTAGGAAAAGCAAAGTCCTCGCACAGATTTAGCCGTCAAACCCGGATTATGTGCGAAATGAGGAGCCTGCTGGGCTTTCTGGATTGGGCAGTGCCAGACCCCTACCCTATGCTCTTGATGCGGATTCAGGATCACTTTATCACCAAGACAGAACAAGTGAGTACGTGGACAACTGAAACTCCAGTAGTTCTTTCCTGTGGAAATCACAATTGGTGATGATGCCATAATGTGGAATTGTAAATAGTTTCTACAGAGAGAGCATTTGGATTAGAGAGACTCAAGCTACATGCAGCATTTCTGCTTCAAACATTAGAATATTTTTTGGAAAGCCACAGGCTAAATTGTAGGTTAGTGCTTGTTTTCAGTTGTCATTTTTGTTTGCTTATTTTCCTCTAAGAAAGCAAACATACTAAATATTTCCTTTTTTTGTTTCCTCTAGCCTAAACCTCCATGGTAGGCAGGCATAAATTTTAAAGCTTCAGTCTTTCACAAACCCAGTTTACCTGCTGCTGGTCATTTGCATCCTATTCTTCTGATGCAAAAACAAGTTGGAACACTTTGTCATTCCTTACATGTAAGAATCCTGACTTTTTACACTTATCGTTATCCTTTTGGGGGGCACACAAGTTCACAGTGTCAAATTATTTGCCGTTTGGCCAGGCTATCCCCTGGAACCAAAAATCTATCCCACAAGGTAGCAAATTAAGAAGGGGGGAAAAAACACTACGCTGCTTTTTTTTTCCCCCCCCTTTTCAATTGATTTTGAATTCAGGTTGGGGGCAAAAATCTAGTGGATACAGTTTAGTAAGTGTTAACCTTACATGGGGAGCTGGAAATGATTATTTGCCCCAAGGTCCAGCTGGCACAATTAGTCCCTGCCCCTGAGGCAACCTGCAAGGCGAGGGTCCCCTTTGAGCCTGCCAACACCGCAGTTCACAGTGAGGAGGGAAATATAGCCAGAAGGCCTCACTGCTTAGCTCAGAAGCTGGCAGTCAGCCGCTTAGCTGTCCAGGTGAGGCTTCACCCACTGCCTTGAGATGAGAAAGTCGCCATGTGACCAGCTCAGCCACAGCGGTGAATTGAAATAATAACATGTTTCCCTGAAAATAAGACCTAGCTGGACAATCAGCTCTAATGCATCTTTTGGAGCAAAAATTAATATAAGACCCGGTCTTATTTTAGTATAAGACCGGGTATGATATGATATGATATGACATGATATAAAATACCGGGTCTTATGTAAGACTGGGTCTTATATTAATTTATGCTCCAAAAGACACATTAGAGCTGATTGTTCGGCTAGGTCTTATTTACGGGGAAACAGGGTAATAGGAATCTGAAAGACGGCCGGTGTGCCCAGAGCTAAGTAACAAGACTGGGTGAGAGGTTGCAGAGGAAGTCTGGAGGCTAGATCAGAGCCTGTAGGGATTTAGGATTTTATCCTAAATATTGTGGAAACCACCACAACATTAAGCCTAGTTTTAAGCCAAGATGTGACAATCTGATTTATGTTTTCAGAAGTACTTTTCATTCACAAAGGGTAAGGCTGCAAGCACTTAATTTCTTATAACAGTTTGGGAACCAAGTCCAGAAGTATGCAACTATTGAAAACATCAGATCAGGGGCAGTGAGGTGAGTGAAGGCGGCTAAATTTCCTTTGAAATGATGTTTTATAAATTAATGCCATCTAAAATTAGGGCCAGCGGCCTGATTGCCTCAGTTGTAGTGACAGCTCTGCTGAGAAATCACTTCTATTCTTTGGAAAGTGAATTTGATTTTAAAAACCTCCAAACAAAACACAAGTAGTTTAAACCATCAGTGTAAGTTCGCACTGCTGTCTACAAAGCAGATGTGTGCCTTTTCTGCTGGCTACCATTGCTCACTGTTCCGCTGCAAGTCGGAGGCAATGAGAAGACAGAAAAAGCACTGGTGTTGGGCACAATGGATCCTGTTTATGTTCCTAGTTTTTTCTTTTACTTTGAATGTCAACGGTGAAAAGACAACTCTACTGCCTCGTAGCCTCGTCTCAAATGAGGGGAGAGGAGAGGTAGGTGTTCTACAAGGCATTGGACCTCGAAAGGACTGCTAATTTCTATCTTGGCTTTCTTAGGAAATAATGAAAAAGCTTGAGCACTTGCAGTAAGTGAACATCTTGTCGGCCCAACTTTTATGTGTCTGAAAAAGGCTCTCTTTGCTCTTTCCAAAGAAAAACTGGTTTAAGTTCGAGTTTTAGAAGAGTTGGGGTTAATCTGCGGATTACTTTTACTACTTAGGAATAATTCATAACTAATTTTCACCCTTTTCTCTGAGAATGAGCTCACCTCTGGTCCACTGTTGGGAGTAGCATAATTTCCTAACCAGTACCTTTATATTCTGAAAGAATTTATTTCTAAAAGATGAGAAACTTGCTTAATTCAATAGCTTTTTAAGATCACGCAAGTTAATGACATTATTAAATGACATTCTGGCATTTTTATTGTATTTCAGAGAATATTTTAGACCAGTATTTGCTCTCCTACCCTTTAGCAACTAAAACCATTTGAACCCGTCTTTTGAGGGATGAGAATGATTGTAAAACCATTGCAGATTGCTACTTAACTGTCTCTGGGAAAGGTGGGTAGAGGGCATACCTGAGAGAAAGCTCTTAAGTACAAAATCCCATTATAACTAATAGCATTACACTACTCTTGCATGAGAGAGAGGGGGAGATTTAAGGACCACTACAGAATTTGAATAGTTCCTTAGAGATTATGTTGAGTTTAATCATAAATTATTATGCCTCTGTCCTGTGTTCAGTGATGAACTAGGAAAACATGTCAGTTGATGAGCACATAGTTTTTGGAAGAAATATACTACATAGATTATTATGTTTCCCTTCTTTTCATCATTATTTTGCTTTATTCTGTGAAATAAATCTTTTGAAAATAGTAGCTCTAAGTTTCATAACAAACTAAAGTTTTATAATAAACTAGTGATGTAGTGTATTGAGCTTTTGAAATTTTTTTTTTGCCACAGTTAATGTAAAAAGAAAAAAAATCAATGCCATTACATTTATTACATTTATCTAAGGAAGACTGTGACTGAAATTTTTGCTGACTCAATGCTAATATATAATGTGATATTAATTTTTATGATTAAACTTTGTTGTTGCTTATTTGGAAACCTCATCATATAAAATAAACTTGATTTAAAATGTTTTTATATCAACAGCCTGGAAAAGGGCAGAGGGGGAAATGATAGTTTATGAGTCAACCCATTTTATAGATTAGGAAATAGAGGCTCTTAGATAGGAAGTTGCCCAAGAGAATACACCTAGTAAGAGGCACAGTGGAGCCCAGAACCCAGGTCTGTGACTCCTGGTCTAAATCCCTGTCAGTTCCAGAACCATCAAAGATGGCCTAGATTGTAACTTTGGATGTATTAGCATTAGTGTAACCTTTTAGCATTGTAACTGAAGACATATATTTATATTTATAATTGGTATTTAAAAAATCATTGCAATGGCAATAAAACAAGGGAGCATACTTTTAACATTATTTTTGTTTCCTAATCCTATTCATAGTTTGAACTGGTTGAAAACACAATCGTCCACTAGAGGTCACCTTTCTTCAAGATGAGGGTCACTCCCCTTCCCTGATAAACTATTAATCTGGTTTTAAATGAACCACCTCCACCTTGGAGAAATGAAGAGCCCTTTTTGTCGTCGGGGATTCCAAGTGTTGCTTTAGCTAAATGCACTTATATTGTAGGTAAAGCTATCTGAGCTAGTAAAACACCTGGACAAATCAAGGGGAGGCATGACCCCCTCTTCTAGCACATACAAACACACTTTGTGCTAGTTCTGGCCTGGCCCCTGTTGACGGGTCAACTTATTTTTATTTGGAAAGTTTTGTGTTAACCCTGGCAGGTTATACTACCCTCACTTCTTCTGTCACTGCTCTCTCTGACTCCAAAGTCAGAGACTAAATGGAGACTAAAAGAAATGGTCCTTAAACATTGACATAAATTTGGAAGGAAACCAAATTTATCTTTGAGTCAGTTTACTGTTTTCCACAGTGATGCGAATTTCAGTCAGCACTGACCAGAAAATACTATGGGGAGAAGACTAGGACGGTGTCCAATAAACAAGCACTTTGGCAGATTCTACTGAAATACAAACGATCTCATTATTCTAGCCGGAGAGGGAAGCTGCCTGCTATAGCACTGTCTGACGCTTCAGGTTTCAAACTGTGTCTGTAGAAACCCAGGGTTGCAGGACATATTTTTAGAGGCTCATTTGCACCTATTATATGAGCCGCTAAACACCTCAGCCCCAATCCCTGTCCCCTCAAATTGGAAATTAAAGAGTTCTGAGATGCGAAAATAATTCAGAACATAGATGCAAATGAGATTGCCTGTAAGACTATGGACTTTTGGAGAAATGTTGTCCTGTAAAGTTGTGGTAAGAAGAGTATAACATTTTGGTCCAATTTGTAGTGATTTATGCCCTCATATCTAGGCAAAGTATTTCTCTCTACCCCCTCTTTGACATGAGCATATTAATGTATCCTGCCAGGTTAAGTAGTCTTTTATAGTCCTCAAAATTGAACTTGTAAATGTGTCACACGGAGCAGGAGGGTGGTAGCTCAGTACTGGTCATGCCGTGCATGTGCAAGCAGGAAAAGTCAGCTGACTTGTCCAAGTAACCCCGCTCAGTGCAGTGTCAGGTGAGGGGAGGGCACATCTGTTTGGCACATTCTCTCATCAAGCCTATAGGTGGGTCATGCAATGACAAGTGAATGCCCAGCACATCAAATGAGAAGGTCTGGTTCTAGATTGATGACCTATCGTAGGTTTGGGTACTCTGTCTTATCTTGTTTATAATAAGAAATGCGAGTAATTGCTGTACAATGTTAGTAACTCAATTTTGAAATAAAAGTCTTATTACTTTGTTTTCAAGCTTCTGGATATGTTCAATGAAGAATATCCAGATTGCAGCATAAGCTGTTCTAAAGGACTGTTACCATTTCCAACTACTTATCTGTGTGAAACAGGATTCTCTTCATATGGCACAAACAAAATAAAGAAATACATAAAAATACAGTTGGAATAAGGCTATAACTGACTTCTGTAAGTTCTATTTTCAAATGTTTGTGTTAAACAAAACAGCCTCATGTTCTCATTGAAGGATATGATAAATAATATAAATTTGAGATAAAAAAGAATTTTATCTTGATTAGAAACCTGTTTGATTGTTTTGTGTATTGGTTTTCATTTTAAAAGCAGATTCCAACACTTAAAAGAAAAGAAAAAATGACAACCATTGATTCACACTCAGAATTGTCTCAGAAAACTATTTTTTAATATTTGAAATAATAAACACAAGTATAGCCAGGGTCAGAATAGTCAAAATTCTGAGAAGGGGCGGCTGGTTAGCTCAGTTGGTTGGAGCACGGTGTTCCTAACACCAAGGTTGCCAGTTCGATCCCAGCATGGGCCACTTTGAGCTGTGCCCTCTTTAAAGGAAAAAAAAAAAAACTCAGTAAATGAGTTGACTGGTATATCATTTGTAAGATTCTCAGCTAAATTTCTTATTTATATACGAATAAAAAAGTTACAGCTTAATCTCATTTTTATCCACCTCTCGCTTCCTATTTCTGGAGCTCAGAGTGTGTGGAAAGAAGTTATGGGACTGTCCTGATACCAACCATCCTTTTCTGTGGGGAATGACCTTGATGCAATGGTAACCTCCAAATCCATGACCAGGCACTGTATTCTAGAAGTCTCAGACCAAATTAAGATGCTTAAGTCATAGCTTATTAAATCAACTTAAAATACATGTCAGGAAGCAAGGGTAAGAGATGGAATGAGCGGACATACTTAGTGTGAGATTCTGATTTGGTCTTTGTCCCCACTTCTGGCCCAGAGCTCCTAACATCCTTGGGGTTTCCTAAGTGAGATGGATATAGGTGTCTCTGATGTTACTGAGATGACATTTGGAAGCACCTCAGTTTGGGGGCTGGCTGCCAGGGGGACCAACCACATGGTCAGACGAGTCCCTCTGACTTCGGGGCAGGGGGGAGCCTGGAGGCTGCATCTATCACCAATGGCCAGAGATTTAATCAGTCATTCCTGTGAAATGAAGTCGTCATAAAAACCCTAAGGATGGGGTTTGGAGAGCTTCTGGTTGGGTGAACACAAAGAGATTTGGGGAGTGTGACATGCTGGGAGAGAAAGCATGGAAGCTCCGTGCCCTTTCCCCACACCTTGCCCTACACATTTCTTCCATCTGGCTTTTTCTCAGTTATATCCTTTTATAATAAACTGGTAATGTAGTAGGTGAAATGTTTCTGTGAGTTCTGTAAGCTGCTCTAGCAAATTAATTGAACCTAGGGAGGGGGCTTTTGGAACCTCCCATCTGTAGGCTTTGGTTAAAAGGGGGGGGGGGGTCATTGGAACCTCCCATTGCTAGGCTGTTGGTTAAAAGCACAGGTGGACAACCTGGACCTGCACTTGGCATCTGCAGGGGGCGGGAGGACAGTCCTGTGGACGGCGCCCTTAAGCTGTGGGACCTGACGCTCTCTCCAGGTAGACAGTGTCAGAACGGAGCTGAATTATAGGACACCCAGCTGGTGTTCAAGAATTGCCTTGTGATGTAGAGAAACCCCTCCCCCACACGAATAGGAGTTGGTCCCAGAAGCATATTTAGAGTATGGTACAGGAGTGTAGAAGGACCGCACTACCCGAATCTTGGGTTATGCAGTCTTACGTGTCCAGCCTGTCTGCTACAACCACCTTCCTCTGCTGGTGATATGGTTATAAACCAGAGTTGAGGTCTGAGAAAGGAGGCCCAATTAGACAGAAGGTGTCTGCCTTCTCCGAGACCCAGGGGTAAGTCCCTCTGGTTTCCTCTGTGGCTTGCCCCCTCACCTGATGAGCAGCTATGGATTGTATTTCCTAGGCAGAGGACACAGGGCGAGAATGGGTGTCACCATCTAATGAATACCGAGTGCCTCGTGTGCCTCAGGTGACTTAGCGTGCTGTGATTAGGGGCTTCTTTAGTCTTTCCATCATTTTCTGTGCTCTTATGCGCAGCACATATGCTTGATCTACGTCTAACACATCCAGGTTACTAACTTTTCAATACTTAACACAGCTCATGAATTGTGCCTCTGTCTTCTTGCTTACTCATGGTCTAAATCTAACACACCATATGCATTTCACCAACGTCAGACAACATATTCAGTAACTAAACATACCTTATAAGTTTCATCCACCCCATTTATTTCTCTTGTTCTTCTGTAGCAGTAATTGAATATTCTCAAGTAATACAGCAACACTCCCTATGCAATCTCTTGGAAAAGCTTGCCCCACACTGGTCTAGCCTCTCTGATTCCAGCCTGGCCAGCCTCCCTGCCCTTGAGCCCTGTACGACCCCTGCTCCCTCAAGGACCCAGTCAAGGATCCTCACCCATCCGTGCTCCTGCATCTTCCCCATCTGCACTCCCACCTCCTCCTTACTCAACGTGGCTTTGTAACTTTACTCACCCTATTGTCAGTGCCAAGGCTGAGTGAACCTCCGTGTGTGCTCCTCTCCCAGGACCTGGCCCTTTCAGTTGTTTTTCACCCACCACCATCCGCTTCTCCCTTCTTGCTGGCTCCTTCCCTGCTGCCCACATACATGTTTGGATCTCCCATCTTAAAAATCAGCCACAGCCACAAACTCTCTAATTCCAGGATACACTCAAGCTACCACCCTAATGCTCTCATTCATCCACAAACTTCTTTACACACTGCTCTCAGTACACTCATTTCCTCAACTTCTTAACCACTTAGAACCTGGCTTCTACTCCTAACATACTGCTGCTGAAATTATGCTTTTAAAGGGAACTGAAGACTTCCTAATAGTCAAACCTAATGGCTTTTGGTTGTGTTTCCCTTTCAACCTATTAGTCTTTTCAGCTTCCCTGCAGGATTTGAAGCCCATTGAGCTCTGTCAGCCTCCTCTCTGTGTCTCCTTGACCCTCATCTTCTGGAGGCCTCGCAAATTACTTGGCTTGTGGTCCCTCCCTCTGTCTTCAAAGCCAGTGCTGCTGGGCCGAGTCCTCACACTGCCTGTCTCCGGTTCTGCCTCCCCACTTTTACCACCATTCAAGGGCTCTTGTGATTGATTACATGGGCCCACCAGAATAACCCAGGATAATCCCCCCCCTCAGGTCAGCTGATTAGCAGCCGTAATTCCCCTTTCCCAGGTGGGGATTAGGATGTAGAATATTTTGGGGTATCATTATTTTGCTCACCACAGTGATGTCTTTGTCCCTCATTAGTTCTTTCTCTGCAATCTCTTCCTTGATCTAATCCACTGCTGCAGCTTCAACTACTGTCTCCTTGCAAAAGGCCCCCAAATTCTATCTATTGGCCTCTTCTCTTGTGAGCCCCAGTTGCCTCCTTCAACTCATAACTTGATGGTGAAAATAAAAGGCCTCATTACTACAACCCAATCCCTCAAAATTAGTTCCTTCTTCTAACTTCCTTATTTCTTTTCACAGCACCAGTGTTCCTCTAGCAGTGGTCTCAGAACCTTGACATTTCTTGTCTTGTTCACTCCCCCGTGTTGGATCAATGCCTAAGGCCTTCAGTTCATTTTTTTGTGGAATGCATCCTTCCGTCTTTTCCTTTCCATTCCCACTATCACCTCCATCCTTCAGGCCTCTGTCTATTTCTTGGATTGTTGTTATTGTCTTTAATTACGTAGGAGCGTGGGAGAAATCCAGTTCTGATGCTTTCCTGAGCACCTAAGAGCTGTGTTACATGATATTCTCATTTCATCCTGTCATCAATCCAATAAACAAAGAATTAACATCTTTAGTTTATAGATGAGGAAACTGAGGGTACGAGCAATGAGGTAATTTTATGAGGGTCCTAATCATTTATTCATTCATTTAAAATACTTATTGAGAGCCTATTAGGTATATGCCAGGTACATGTTAGATGCTGGGGATAATAGCCCTGAATAAACCAACCAAGATCCAAGTGCTGAGGAAACTCATATTAATCTAGAAATAGGAAAGACAGACATTCTAGAAGTGAACAACCAAAGGAACAAGATTACTGCAGTCTCCTTGTTTACCCTAGCTAAGAGTTTTCTTCCTCTTCTGAATTCCTAATGAGCAACAACAAAATCTCTTTGGAGGCACTTAACTCATTCATCATTTTATACAGTATTTGTGTATTGCCTTATTTCTTTTACCAAACTCCTTGAGGACAGAAACACTTCTTCACATGGCACATACCAGGAACTTATTTCAACTACAGGTTGTAAGAATCAAGGGACATGTTGGGGAAAGTACACGGTAAACTGCAAAGCCATTTTCTCAGACGTGTTGTCACAGGGGATGCCAGTTGTGATCTTCTTTGGGTGGGTCGTTCAAGGACCTAGTTCTCCCTGATGTAATCCTCACCATTTTCTCCCTTTGCCCTGTAAAGAAGCAAAACTTAAAGCTATATAAAATGTCGATCTGCTTCCCACAAATTCCTAAAGGAAAGTTTAAAAGGTATCGCTAAGGAGAGTGACTTACTTGTTTATCTTCCCAACCACCAGTAAGTTAATGTTTTCCCAACATTTCATTGAGGACGTCTTCAAACTGAAAACTTTTTTTAGGTGTATCCCCATTTATGTACTATCCAGATTCAACAATGAGTGTTTTACTAAGCTTGCTTTGACACAGCTTTCCATCAACCCATCCCTCTAGCCATCCATTAATTCATCTCATTTATTTGATGTTTCCAAGTAGCAGACATCAGTAAGTCTCCCACTAAATACTTCAGCCTACACACCATTAACTAGAATTCAAAATTTGTTAGCCAGTTCTTTTTTATTCTTTTAAGGTAAATTTTACGTACAATGAAATGCACAAATCGTACATATACTATTCAATGAGTGTTGACAAATGTCTACACCTGTGTAAGCCAAACCCTTATCAAGTCACACAGCTTGTGCCAGAAAGTTTCCTGTGCTCCTTCAGGTGAGCCCCTGGCCCCAGTAGTTGACTTTTGACGTTGTAGGCTCAGTCACACCTACACACCTGCAGATGTGCCTTTTGATTAATATATTTACTGTCCAGATACACCCGTCATCTGTTGCTATTAATTGCCACAATTGAAAAAGTAATTTTCTGGATTTAAATACGGTAGTTTGCTTGGTGGCAGAAATAGGAACAATAGCTTAATTGGGTAGTACGTCAATTTTCCTTCTTTTAAAACATTCCTTGGATTCGGATGTAGATAGAACCACACTGCACCCTCACTCTTACTTGGTGGTAGATTTTTATTTCAAGACCAGCCTATATTGACTAGGTCCAAGGGGGTTCATTTTGCCAAGTCTGGTGGGTCCTTATTTAGCATTGTTTTATATGAACACACTTACCAGGTCTGAACCAGAAAATCTGGGCTTTTTTTTTCTTGCTTTGATGCCTTTTTGTTGTTGTTGGAGGAGTTATGTTCTTGAACATGTCACACTTTCTTAGGCCTCAGTTTCTATATTTGGAAAATAACAGTGTATCTCTTAAGGTTCATGCTAAATCTGAAACCCAAAACTTTTTATGTGAAGGGAAGTTGTAAGGACCTGAGACGAAAAAAAAGAATGCTACATAGACCATACTTAAACAAGTCAATATTTCTTAGTCTAAAAAATAACAAATATTACTGTAGCTCCGTAAATTATTCTAGCTTAAATGTTCTTGGAACAGCTGGTTTCTGTTTAAAGTTTTTTGTACTAGCAAATCATAAGTTAAATGGTGACACAAGCCCTTCCAATGAAGGAAAGCTTGCTTGATAGATTGCTTTTTTTTTTTTTTATCTTGTTTACACTGCTTGAGAAGGTTTTTTAACAGGATTTGGGATACAATTGTCAGAAATCTGTTCTCCCCAGAGCCACGTCTGAGTCATTTCCACTATTTATGGAACAGCAACTGTGAAGAGTGGGATCATGTTTAGGCTTTTTCTTTTTTTTTTTTTTTTAAACAACACATGATAAATGTCTTTAGGAGCTTATGTAATGTATCCCAGAGCCTTCGGTTTTCAGATGAGAACACAGTCCAGGAAGTGGCTTTTTGGGCTTTGTACAGCTTTTGAAAGCATGTTCTTGAGTCTTAAGGTCATAGATTGTCAAAGTAGTAATTTGAGTAAAGCTTTAACAGCCTTTGAAGTTAAAGCTGTTCTGTCTTGGAAAGTTGGGATTATGCCTTTTACATTTGGCATAAGATTTCCATTTCATTTTATTTGCTACCTTGCAAAAGGAACTTTTACTTTGGGCTGTGTTTCCTTGCACATACTTAGGATTCCAGAACCTTCATCTAGGTGGTTGTGTAACAAGGCCCTCCACACAGACGTCTGTCTCTCTCTGTGCTGTGTGGATTACTCAGTAGGGAAGGGTAGAGTTTGGGTTGGCGATATGCTGCATATTGTTTTCTCTCTCTGAAGTTTCTCTCCTCTTTTCTTCATCCTGTATTTAAGAAACTCAAGATCTAGTTCAGGCTTCTACTTCATTCATCAAGCTTTCATGGGGCTACCTCCCAATGAGCAGGCCTCCAAAGTCCTGCACAGGTTATGTGGCCTATTGCTCTCCTGCATTCCAGGGACCAGGGCTGTGAGCTGCAGGGTGCATCTCCAGAATACTTCTCATTTGCACCCCTTGAACTTGGTGCTGAAATGCAAGCCTGTGAGATCCTCAGTGGGGCCTTCCCTGCCCCCCTTTTCCATCCCCTAACTGGGAAGGCTGAAGCCACACATGTGAGTGGGTTCGTGGACTGGAACTGAGGGGGCAAGCTGTCCTCCTGTTTGAATCTCAAATAGCAAAAATTAAGAATACTGATAAAAATAGGTTTTTCTCTTCCCAAGCAACAGAGACGTTATTATAACATTAAAAATATATCACCAAATAAAATATTCTTAACACAAACTCGCACCATTCCTTAAGATCGAGTTTCATATGGAAACTTGTCAAACGTTTTGATATCATTCTTCAGGCAAAAAGTACTTTTTCTCTATCAGTAGTATAATGAATATTGTGTGGTTATCAATAAGAGTTTTTGAGAAGATAGCTAGATATATTACGATAGCTTAAAAATAATATCCCTATTGAATTTCTTTTAATTGCTGGTTTAAATTCAGTCATGTTTTTATTGAAGACCATTATGTATTCAGAGCCATTTAAGAAACAACAAAACAAATTACCTATAGCAATTGAAGGATATAGATAAGGAAATTTTATTTTATTGTTTGTTTTCTTAATTTTCTGGCATTAAATTCACTTTAAAAATTTACAAGCCTAGTTGTTTCTTTTTTATATATCCTATAATACTAGAAAAGCTTGGAGATATTTCAGAAATTGGCTTTTCTTCCCCAAAATGCATATGGTCCAACTTGTATTTCCTTTGATTAGCTGCAATCAAAGCTGCAAGTCCAGAATTCTTTCTATTACTCATAAGTACAGGGGTTGGTTTCTAGGATCATATGAGCTGTATTGGGGGTGTCTATATATTCAAGTCATAGCATCGGTATATAGATACATAGATACACACACACACACACACACACACACACACACACACACACACAGCCTTACTTTCAAAAAAACTTGCAGGGTTTTTTTATTTAGTTTCATTTCCATGAAATGAATGATTTATACTGACTTTCATGAACTCTCTCCCTAAAAAAAAAAATGATAGGAATAATTATTTCACCTTAATTCTCTTTGACCTAAAAAAATCAGATTAAAGCCAAAAATCAGCGGGGAATCAAAAGTATTATAAAATAATATTTTTTTTAAAGAACGAAGACCCTCTTTTTAGTTATAAAGTTGGCAAACACTTCAAAAACTCAGCACAGAAAACATCCTTTCAGTGTCAATATTCTGAATGGGTCGTTCTCCCTTTCGCATGTTAAAAAGTTCTAAACTGATCCTTAAGGCCTCTTTCTAGAAGCAGCATCCAAGCAGCATCTAAGGGCGGGAAGGGTGATGCCGGAGGTTAGAAATGTTCGACTGCAACATTGATTTGTGCCTGTCTCTCTCCCTCTGCCTCGCTGGCCTTTTTCCCGTTGATGAGGACGAGAATGTTTCCACATCAGTTAACTGCCTTCATAAAGCACCAGAAGGTCACACCAGCCCCAGACTGATCCTTTCCTTTGTGCTTATAATATAATTGGCTGATTGTGCCAGTGATGAGCGCGCCCCCTCCCCCAGCCCGGTCCTAGCTCCATGTTTGTTAGCCTCACTGCTGGTTTCCGAGGAGAGCAGCTCGCGGCGCGCTTCCCGGCACAAGCAGTGCCACTGCGCAGGTTGATCAGCGAAACAGCATCCATTTTAATCTGCGGGGAGCCCCTGCCTTCCCAGGGCGTTCTCTCCGCCAGTGGATGCTCCGCGCCTTCCCTCCGCAGCCGTGCTGAGCAGTCCTGCTTTGGGGTCTGCGCCCTAGGATGCACTGAGATGGTACATCAGGAGAACTGTTCGTATCAGGTAAGATTTAAAGGCTGATTGTGAGGCCGGCATCCTTTGGGAGAGGAGGCCTTCCTCTTCCAAAGCAGCAGGTTGCTTCTTTCCGGATTTTCAAGGGATTTTGCCATCCTCCACTCCTGGCCTTCATTGCATACAGTATCTGAATTGTAATTAGGTTTTCTGGGGACTAATGGGGCAGAAAACACTGCTTCCTTGGCCTTTAAAGCATATGTGAAATCCACTGAGGTGATCTGTGCTTTGCATATTCCGTATATCTGTTTAGAACTGTAATTGAATTTAAGGGGCTTCAGAGGAGGGAAATCTGGTGGAAATTTCACATAGATAGCATTGAAGAGTATGATACGTGCTTATCCCAGGGGATGTGAGTTGCTTCATATCCAGTTTTTAGGCTTGTCTTTAAGGAAATTATGTAAATGGGAAGTAATTGATGATCTTAGAATTTTTCAAAAATCAGCCAGCATTCACTTGACATTTAAAGTTGCACTTGTATATCTTTCCAAAGTTATTTTTACTAGTATATTGTTTTAAATGGTTAGTAAATAAGAATTAAGATACCAACATGCATCAAAAAAACTTCAAATAGAAAATTTTTAACAATACATATTCATCTATATGCTAATTTGCTATCTGGAGTTTTGAATTAAACACTTAGGCGATTTCAAAAGACCGGTTCTAGAATGTTAATAACTCCTTCCTGCGACTTCAGCTGTCACTGTTGAGGCAGCATTGAAAATATCCTTATTGTAAACAGACAGTGAGAATGTTCTCTGAGAAATCGCTCTCTGCAGCAGCAGGCATGGCTAGTCCAAGTCCTGGGTAGTTAATATTGGGGTGTTACTCAACTGACCGAGTTTAGAAGCTCTGAGAGACCAATTCTCTAACTTAACAATGCCTCTTCCTTGTGTGAGGTAGGTTACCCGAGACCAGCAGGTGTTTCTCATAAGGTCAGGTTTCACCCTGGTAAGTGTATGCAGGCAGAATAGTACATTTCAGAAGACTTAAAGGCAATGGTTTCTCAGCTAAATGTAGTGTGCCTATATAATATATTTATACACCCTTTTCTCTGCTTAATCATTGGAATTTTGTAATTGTAGGCTTGTTTTATAATATTTCATTTTATAGTACGTTTAGGTCCATAGATCCTAAATATTGAAATTTGTGCTTCACAGAAATTCTTCCCTAGAGAAAGGGGACAAGATGCCAAGGAAACAACTAAAACCTCACTTAACATGTAGTACAGAACTTGGAAGTGGAGAATGTCAAATATCTACGGAGAGCCTAACCTACTTCTGGTGTGGCTCCAGATCATTAAATGACTATAATAATTAAATTAATTTTTCTTTTCTCTCTTCAGAGAAACTAGGTACTTTAATTTTTGAAAGGCAAGGTACTATAAGATTATTCCCTATGTCTTTTCATTAGCTTGAACATGAAATCACTGTTTGTATAGGTCAAAAATTGGTCAAATATCAGCAATTTCATCTTGAGAGGAGGGATTTTTGTTAGCCTATTGCTTTTTCCAATGGAAGACAAATTGATTTTATATGAACTGCAACATATAACACTGTCATTGTGTGTTTAATAGTTTAAAAGTATTTATGGCTTATTTCCACAATAAAAAGTGTATTAGGCAGATAATAGTCCATAGCTTCTGCATCTCCGTGGGGCTTTGTAGTAGAACTACCTTCCTCTGTATATTCTTTGAAAAGCTCTTCCTTTATACATAACTCAGCAAAAAGCAGAAACATTAACCTTGAAGCCAAGTCTCAATCCAACTAAGAAACCTTCGTTTTAGAGCCCAGCTGGCACCAGAGACTGGATTCAGAAATGGTGGTTTGGCTTGATGGTATCATAGTCACTGGTGTTATCAACAGTTTGATGTTTTCCATAAACTTTCCCTTTTTTGGATGAGAGCATATTTATTTATTTATTGTTAAGAATGATAATGTAGTGGGTTAAGGCAACTTCCCTAGGTTAGCATTTTTAATGAGTAGATAGAATGTATTTCTAGGACTGATTCCTCCCATAAATGTATACCAACGTGTCTTAATGGAGAGTCCAGGAATGGGGCTTCAGGGGCCATTTCCCCCCAAATTACATGCTCATTGTGGTGCGTATGTCTAGATGTATATTATCATTACGGTTCTTATCATTGTTATCATCGTCATTACAGCAATAATGGCCTCCTAACTGGTCTTGCTGCTCCTGCCTTTAGATGATCTTTTAAAACCCAAGTCAGAGCTTGTCACCCATCTCAAAATTCTCCTCAGAATAAAAGTGGACCCCTGTTTCATCTTGGAGTCCTCTCCCACAATCCCCTTTCCCGTCACTCCCCTCCCACCACCTGGCCTGGCTCTGCCTTTGCCATCCTGTCCCTTCTATGTGGCATGTGCTTCCCCTGCACAGGGTTGCCAGATTTAGCAAATAATCTACAGTGTCTGCGACATGCTTATACTAAAAAATTATTCACCGTTTATCTGAAATTCAAATTCAC
This sequence comes from Rhinolophus sinicus, assembly GCF_036562045.2. NCBI lineage: Eukaryota > Metazoa > Chordata > Mammalia > Chiroptera > Rhinolophidae > Rhinolophus > Rhinolophus sinicus. Next base: position 29,255,640 of record NC_133751.1, read on the forward strand.
TTTGGCATCCTGTGTCTTTTCTGTCAGTAACCCCATGGCTTCCTGTCAGTTTCTTTGGGTCTTTGCTCAAATGTCACTTTCTTGGGGAGGCCTTCTCTGGACTTACTATGACAACTTCCAACTCCCCAGTTCTACTCCAGTATTTGTTACACTTCTCTTTTATTTTTATACTTGGCATTCATTACCATCCATCAGAGTACATATTTTACTTATTTGTCTGTTTTCTGTCTCCTTCAGTCCATGTAAACAACATGAGGGCGGGGACTTTCACATTTGTATCCAACTGCTTTCCCAGTGCTTTGTGCTTAGAACAATCCCTCAAGTAATATAGATGGCTGTGCCTACTGTATATAAAATTGACTTAAAAAAAAGGCGTCGTAAACATACTATAGCATCATGGTTTCTTATGTTTTGATAGCCAATGGGGTGATTTTCAGTTGTACTCTGTCCCCCCACCCCCACCATTAACCTGCACCAGTTTCATTGTCTGTGGGTCAGATTATCCCTTTATTTCTTTGTTACTTTTCTCACCTGTGAAATGGGTTTTTTCCTAGTTAACATCCTGTGTTGAAAATTGGCAGATCCCCTGCCCAAGGTTACCTTTCTGCATAAACAAGGCTGTTACCAGTGAGAATGGTGAGGCAGCCCAGGAAAGCCATGTACCATTTCATGTCCCAATTATTTGTTGCTAATATAGGGAACTATAATTGATTCTTGTATACTGCTTTCCCAAATGGATGACTGTTTTGAAAAAAGAGTTTCACCGCTACCAAGAGCCTGAAAACCTCTGTTGGAGATGTTTGCATGCACTGTGCTTTGAACAATTTAATCCAAGGAGGGATGATCCAAGAGACATCCTCAGGACGAATTTTGTGTGTTTTTAAAGGTTCTCACGTTGTCATCTTCTCTGTGTACTTTACTCCCTCCCAGGATTTACATTAGGGAAGAGGTTACTGAGGCATGTGCTGTCATTTTTATTTGTAGCCCTGTTAAAAGATAGAGCTATCGACCGCCATTTTCCAGTCTTGGGAGGAAGCCAGCCTCTTCAGGAAAGAAGCTTGCCCACAGCTTCAGACCTGGCAGCCTTCAAGGGGCCAAATTCTTCTAAACAGCCTCTGATGGAAAGCTTTGAGATACTGTTAACTTGAAAGCACAAGTTTAGGTCAGAGGGTCCATTTTGCTTAAAAGTTCCCAAATATTTTCTCCTCTTTCCCAGCGGTTGTTTTTTTTTTTTTTTTTTTTTTTTTTTGGGGGGGACTGGTGTGTATATAAAAACAATGACATGCTTTCATCTCTTTCTTTCCGTCGCTCACATTCCCTTACGACCACCTCAGATACAGATCACACCCTCACATTCTCTGCCAACTGTGGAAATGGAGACTTGAAAGAAAAAAAGTAAAATGATACATGAATGACTCTCATCTCTTTTCTCCCTTGGGAGCCTAAAGAGACTCTTCTTCAGACACATACCTGGTCTTGAGGAAGCAAGGTCTCAATCTGCGATGCTTCCGCATTTCCGTAGACCAAACTCCACACCCCTCTGCATGGCCCTTAAGGCCTAACCAAGACCTATCTGCAACGCCGAGCAGAAACACTCCTCCCCTAAATCCTGCACTCCTGCCCTCACATCGCCACCACTTCTTTTTCTTCGCTGCCTCAGCCTGGAATGTCTCCCCCTCTTTTACCACCTGCTCCTACCTGTTGCAGGCTGATGCAGTTTTCAAGGCTTGACCTCCTTCAGGAAACTTTCCCCTCTCATCCCTCTGTCAAAAGTGCTCCTTCTCAGTGCACTTTGTTTTTCCCTGTTAGAGCCTGTTTGCAGCTAGTGACGCGTAAGTCCGTCTTCTGCCCCCGTTAGACAACAGGCTTCTTGAAGACAAGGGCCTTGTTTTCATTTCCTGCCCTACACACAGAGTGTGTGTTCGATAAATGTTTGTTGGATTGAATTGCATTTTCTGCAGTTGGTGGTGGTCTGAGTTCCCAGGGTCAGGATTTCCCATCATAGTAACGAGAGAGAAGCCCAGATCTGTGCATTGCAGCAGGGAGTTGATGGAGCTGACCCCAGAACTCCGTGAACCTGGTTTGTGAGCCTCTTGGCCAGGTGCCAGCATTTCCAAGAGCCCATGTGCCAAAATGGGGGACAAAGTACAGGGAACAAACTGAATGAGACGCATCCCAGCCTTCCCCGAGACAATGCATTAAGAACATACCTCCGTACCTACTTCTTCACCCATGAATTTTCCCAAGATGAACCTCATGGTCTATCCCCATGCACTTTTTCAAGATACCTATGGTCCTTTGGGGCAAATACTCATACCCAAGCCACCTTTCTTAATACATTGAATTTTGCAAAGTTTCAATAAATCTTTTTACCCTATGGAGGGATCATTTTACTGCCTCCTGAAACACCAAATTTTTCTTAGGCAAAATGTTGCAGCCCAATTGAAGTATCATACATAAAATAAAAGATACCCTATATTGGCCTCACATGCTAAAACTAGGGAGTATGTCGAGTTAAGTAGTACATCAAGATGTTTTGAAAATTGCTGGAGAAAGGAGTAAACAGCCTTCATGCCCAGACTGTAGTGGGTTACTTAATAGTTAACAAAGGAAAGGAAATATATTCTACCCTATTGACACCAGGCCAAATGAGGACTCATTTCCCAGCCCCTTCTTCCTGTGAAGGAGAAAACAAGGTATCAAATTTGAGTTCATTTAAGATTCCACCCAATTTAAGCCTGGTTTTGTCCACTGCAGGGAAAAATGCATTAACCTAATGGAAAAGAGAATTTCAAAGCAGTTCAGTGAACTATTTGATTTAGGCTTTTAAATATAAGTTCAGTGAAACAGTTTTCTGTCTTATTGTATAGATTTTTTTAATGAGAAACATTTTCCCCCGATTAGTAGTGTTGAAGAATGCTTAGTCTTCATTGTTTTGCCTGGTTATATTTGTGTTTTGCCTTGTTGAGATACGGTATGTTTTTCTGAGGAGGCAGTAACATAGCTGTTACTGATAATAATAATAGCTGAAAATTCTGGATGTAAATTTATCTGCACTTGTTTTTAGCCAAAAAAGATATCGAAAATCTAATTTATATGTTTTAACACAAAGGGAGCAGAGCGGTAAGTCCCCAAATGAAAACGAACAAAAAAATCATCTCAACTGAATTTTGTTATAGGCTTGATCTGAAATAGAAATTTAGTACAAACACAAGCATTCCTATTTAAAGTAGCACTGGGGGCCTCAAACATCATGATTCAGACATGAATGATTTTAGGAAATAAAACTGCAACACGTATTTTAAGCCAAACATTTAGTGTTTTCTCTTGGAAAAGGGGTGGTGATGGGGATAAGGGAATGAGAACATCTCTTTGGTTCTTACATATCAGTGCATCCATGATTTTTGGAGAGTAGAGACGCCCCATTCACACACACACACACACACACACACAGAAACTCTTGTATAACTAATCACTTTCACATGCAGAAGCTCAACATTAATAGAGCCCTATCCTATTATTTATTTCTGTCCTACATGCCAAGGGCAAATTTGAAATCTTGGTGTACTTAGCATTCCACTGTGCACTATCTAGAAGCATCAGAAATTATCAAGCTTTATGAAATAAAAAGTTCTTTGACAAAAGTGCTTGAATTCAGAAGAAGACCATCAGAAAGCCTACTGACAGGGTTGGAGAGCCATTAATGGGGAAAGAATGGTGACACAGAGAAATGTAATGAGGTGATTAATGCTGGTCGGAAGCCACCAAAGTGACCATAGCTGAGTTTCTCATACTCAGGTTTTCAGTTGGGCAGAAAGATTTATGTCTGTGGCCCTCAATCTTTTTGATCTGGGTAAATGTTTGGCACTCTGTCTACTCCCCACACTTCTACCTCCTCTACCTTACACTCCCAATGCCATTATTTCCTTTTTTCTTAGCATACACTGAAAACTCAATTGAAAAATTGACTGCATCATTTCATGGCTTATCTAGCTGTCAGAATACCTTAATTGAAAAGTAAGGCCCATTTAGATGAATTTTGCACAGAAGAAAAAAATAATTTATTTGAAAAGAGATTATAACTCAAGGATGAGTTCGTACAGCACGTGGAATCTGGATGTGAAGGCTGAAGGGAAGGCAGTGGGGCGCCGAAGGGTTAATCAGGATGAACGAGAGTTTCTATCTTTGAAAATCTTTTGACGCTGCATAAGTGATTTCCCAGTAATGTGGTCAGTGTTCTCAGAGTCAATAATTTCCACCAGTGCCCGATAATGATCATTTAAAAGCATTAGCTCACATGACCGATGTGCCTTGCTGTTTAGGTCATGGCTGGACAGGCAGCTGAAGCTCTCCATCCTAGTCCTCGAATTTCAGGGCCGAGGGGTGGGGTGAGAAGAGGCCCTTTCAACCTCAGGGATAGTGAGTGGCTGTGGGTACATTTGCTAAGGGAAAGCATTAGTATCTGGGCCCACATTAGGCCAGCACAGTTCATTTTAGAGAGAGTGGCGGTAGAGGAAAGAACCAGAGAAAATTCTCTGTAGGCAGGACATGACTGACTGTTATCGCCTCGTTTGCATAGCTGCTGCAAAACCACCAAGCATTCATTACCTTGAGCTCATCTTCCAAAGTGGTGTTTTGTTCTGTTTTGTTCTGTTTTGTCCTTTCCGGTATTCATCTGGACCTTTTGGAAGTGAAATTAATCACAGTGTTGATCCCAAACATCTAAAGTCAGGATCTTGCCACCGGGCCTAGAAATATGATCTAAAATATAAGGATAATGGCTTATAATGAATTCTTTCAAAGTTTAGAGCTCTGCTTCTGACATGTAAGGTGCATTCAGAAATTCGAGAGCTCTTTTAAAACTGCATTTTCTGATTCAATAGGTCTGGGGTTGGACCAGAGAGTTTTCTTTCCCAGTAAGCTCCCAGGTAACGTGGATGCTGTTGTCAGAAGGATTTTGCGTCACTTTGAGTAGCGAAGCTCTAGAAAACATCAGAGATCATGATAGGGAAGTATCAGCTATTCTTAGCTGGTACAAGCCATCCAGATGGTGGTGGGATAGCTCCTTCTGGGAAGGGTCTGGGCTGAGTTGGTCTGTGTGCTGAGCACTTTAGGGAGGGTGCAAAGAAAATTCACCACCACTGGGAACCGCCCTGCAAGCTCTTACATCCGTGTTTCAGGAGATGGTCCATCACTTGTCTCTATATAGTGCTTAATGTATGTGTGTAGACGCATATATGTATAGATACAGTCAATATATTATTACTATAAATTTGAATATGTATGTACATTTGTATAGTTAATAATGAGAGTTTAGTCGTTTTAACTATATTTAAGCCCACCCTACTAAAATTGAAGTAAAATATTAGTAATTAGGCTTACAGTTTTATGTATTTTACTAAGTCTTATAATCTCTAAATGTTTGTCGTTTCATTCATGTTAGGCTTGATTACAGATCGTTAAGTGGACTGCTGTGATCACGTAGGTAAAAGACTGAAAGTCATAAAATTCATGGTAGCACCCCCTCCTTCCAACCAGAGCAGACCCATTTTTAACTTTGAACATATGTGATTTCCACAGAAGATTGTAGTTGAAAAGCAGTAATATGAACCATTAATATTAATATTTCCTACTTTGAACAGCCTTTAGAGAAACACTTTAAGCCACACATACATTTCTCCTTTGTTTATGTGTTTATTCAGCAGCCCTTCACTGTCCACTTAATGTGTGTAAAGCAGTGTCCAGATGCTGAAGGGAAAACAAGATGAATAAACACACATCCTCGCCCCCTCAGAAGAACTCTTGAAAGCATAGCAGCCATTGAAAAGAACCCTCAGTGGTGCTGAGACCACCGTGGTGCACTGGAAAGGAAAATTCACTGGGCAGCGGGTTAGGTCCTGAGCATCAGTGAAGGAGATTTTTCTTATTTTATTTCTTGAGGTCTTGGCAGGGGATGGTGGTGATACATGCTGGGTATTCCAGATGTGCAATTTATCTTGAGTATGTGATATTGTTATGAGCGCTGCCGGAATTCTATCTGTATTAAATCCTAACCTTTAAAAGCTGTGCTTGATTAGTGTGTGCAGTTGTTTCTTACTGAGGCAGCCAGTGGGAGACAGTCTCTCACACCCGTTTAGAGTGTGGGCCCCAGAAGCAGAGGGCCCAGGTTCAAATTCTAGCCTGACCATTGGCAAGCCGCCACGCTGCCGGCAAGTTGCTTAACCACACTGAGCGCTCGCTCAGCTATAAAATGCAATTCATAATAGTAACTACTCCAAAGGGTTACTGTGAGGATTGAAGACCTGTGTAAGTGGCCCAGGTAAAGTGGCTGGCACATAGGAAACCCTCAGTGAGGGGTAACTATTGTCATTATGCTAATACGTCACGTAGTAAGATGCATGCTTCCTTCACTTGAAGTAACCTCCTTTGGAAGGATTTAATATACACAGGATCCTTCACAGTAGAGAGACTTCATTTTAACCCCAAAACCTTAACTTTGGAGAATTCTCCAGTGTTGAAAACACCCACACCGGGGTCAGCATAGCCTCCCACCCCTGGGAGGTGTTCTGGGCTTCTTGCATGCAGATAGTGGGCGCCACGCCTGGAGGGTCCTGGAGTCTGGAGGAGAGTAAGACAAGGCAGACGTCTGCTAGGGAGAAGCCATGCCCAAATGCAAGTGTGGCTCAGGAAATACAATTTCTCATCATTCTCATCATACTCTCTAGAAAATGTGCAAGTCATCGTCTTGAGAACTGAGTTGGGGGAGCTGAGGGCGGAGTAAAGGGAGGATTTGGAGTTGGGTTCCGGGGCTGCAGAGGAAAGTATTTGCTTTACAAAAGTAGGGCTACCATGAACTACAGTGAGACACAGTTATGTCCCAAGTCTTCAACAAATTGAATTTAAAAAAAAAAAAATTTGTGGAGAGAAATAGTAGACAAGAGAATGTGAGAATGTCAGCAGAGGATCAGTAGGCAAAAGCCTATCTCGAATGGCATTTTTGCTTTAAACTCTGTTCTTCACAGTGTTGAACTTGGTCAAGAATTCATATTGCAAAATGTACTGACTAGTCCATCTGCTGCTTTCTGTCTAGGCGTGTCAGTATGAGATGGTGGTGTCAAATGGAGGCTTGCCCTTTGAATTCTTCTTTGGCCCACCTCTCCTGCACACAGTAACTTTATTTATTTTTTTTTTTAAAACAAACAGTGGGTCTATTTTTTAGCTGTAGTAATTCGATAATGACGAGTGTGTTTGTGTGTGTACTTCTGTTACTCTGCTTCTTGCACCAAAACATCCTCCAGCTGTGGGTCTTTTCCTTCTCTGTATATAAAGCCAATAAACGAAACCAAAAGCCATGGGAAAAGGGTAAAGAGAGCAGTCGAAAGGAACGTTCTCTTTTGTGAAAAAGCCCGCCACTGGCTGAATTTTAAAGAAAAGTTGATGGATCTTTTTCTCTTGACTATATTTATAGAACAAAGCACTGAACCTGGGGCAAAGAAGGGTCCTTCTCTGTGTTACAAACAAATTTCATCCTTGTGCTGGGGCTTCTACCCGAAGATGAGACTTTTACATCTGATTGTAAGAAATAATTGGTTAAGGAAAAAAGGAAAAAACATCTGTCTTACAGGTTAGCCTTTAAATTATACTGTTTTCATTTTGTCATGGGATACCCGGCTTTTAACTCACTGGTGAAGGCTACAAGGCTGGGTTTCTGCATATCTATTTTTATCCCATACACTCTACCCCGGGTTCAGAGCAAGGTTGCTGGTTTCCTCACATAGTTCCTAGTTCCTATCCACACTCAGCCCTGAACTGGGGAGTTAAATCAGCTTTTCCTTGATTGGGAATAGGAAAGGTGCTGTGGAGAAGAATCCAGGCGGGATCATTCAGGGGACGGTGACAGCAGATGGTGGGCAGGCTGGACTTTCAACAAGCCGAGGTCAGTGCAGAGTAAGCCTCAAACAACCAGCAGCTGCCCCTGTGCCAGAGCACAGGACAGACCAGGGAGGCTGGGCAGGGCGGTGTCTCTGGGACGGACAGGACAAGCACACGCACAGTCGGGCAGACTCTGAGCTGGCTTTCCACATCAGCATGCGCAGTAACCAGGGTACTGAGCAACTGGCACAGCAGCCTCACAGAATCCATGGCAGGTTATTTCTTAAGTGAAATTCTAAAGAGTTGAAGGATGAATTTGGACAGTGATGGAATGGATGACATCATCAGTCAAGAATCCCCATTGGATATGGAGGGGAATTATAAAGAGGTAAGGGGGGAGAGTTCTTTTGTTTGTAAACAATTGGACCATTTTTCTAACTGGGAGAAAGATCACCCTTGAGAAGTGGCCAGATTCCACATTCAGTGGCCATTGCCGTAATATATTCAGGAAAGCTAAATGCACAGACTTGAACACATTAAAAGCTGGGAGAGTTGTTTCTGATCTTCTCCGCTTGTATTCATTAATACACATGTTGTTATTAGTATGAAGTTGAAAAAATTCTATTATAGATTAGTTGCTAGTCAAGCTTTTTGTGTGAAGGAAGAATATTTTAAATCATTGACATGTTGACAGTTTGCCTGCAATAAAAAAATCGTCAGAATGTTTAACCTATCTTTCTAAGTTTGACTTTTTTAACAATGAAAAATAAGTTTATTAAGAGACGTGTGGGATTTTAAAAAGTTGATGAAGTATCAGCTAATTCTTTGCTTGCCTTTTGAAAGTTGGTAAATATATTTTTGGAATGTTTTCTGTGGTAATTGTCTGGTAATAACAGGCCCAAGTAAAAATAGCTTTAGTTATATGGGTGAGGTCATGGAATTAAACTATAAGTACATGCTCGTGTCTCCACAGAAGACTAAACACATACTATGTCCTTCCCCCTTACTATTTCCCATAAGTCAAATGTAGTTCACAACATAGCACAGGATGTAATAAAATAAGGTCCCTTCCATCATGGACCTGGAAAGTAAAACTTCTTTTCCATCAGAGGCAAGTATCAATTAATATAGTAAAACCTGCTGCTAAATTTTTAATTTGATCAAATACGTCACTAATGTTTATTTTTCCCAGAGTGAGAGACAGAAGCTTCTGTCTTGATAGATCCTTGCACATAATAATGTAAAATATGGCAGTTTATGTCTTACATGCATAATTGTGGTAGTATGGGGGCTGTCTGTTTTAAGTATATACTTTATTTCTTAGAGTAGTCCACAATAATTTATGGTCTTTCTCCAGAAGCTGAAACTAAATATGTAAAAGAGATTTAAATGACCTGCCATGCTACCCTGTGTGTTTTTTTGTCCCTTGTGATCCCCTAGGAGGGAATGAATGCCCAAGGTGATAAGTGCACAGAATCCTGAAACCCTAACACCTGTCAGCTGTCCTCTCCTGCAGGCAGTAGGTGTGCAAAAGATGCTTGGTTAGTCATTGATGTAATTTACAAAGTGAGCTTCCCCCCCCATTAATCTAGTACCCACCTGGCACTATACATAGTTATTACAATATTATTGACTATATTGCCTTGCTGTATGTCTGAAACTACGATAAAACAATACTGAATGTCAACTGCAATTGAAAAATAAACGAATAAAATAAAAAAACCTTTATAATGAAAGTGTTAGATTTAATAGCAGTAGGTGATTATAATAACTTATTTTAGCAGTCTCATTATTAATAAAGAAAAGCTAACGGAGTAAATAAAATGATGCTTGGGACACTCAGCCAGTCATTTACCTAACCCCACTGAACAAGTGTAGCGTTCTCATCCTGCCTCTGTTTGGGGCCAAAGGACTGGTCACGGTTTTCTCTGTAAAACCATTTCTCAGATAGAAAAGTGTAGGTCAGTTTGGACTTAGAGTTGCTAATGCCATCGCAATAAAGTAATGGCCACTGTCGTTTTATACTACTTAGAAACTGAGAGAGAGCCCAAATGCCTGGAATAAGTGAGCGATGGTATGTGGCAACTTGATACAGCACTGACCAAAGCCAGAAACAGGAAAGGCAAGGCTTGAGTAGCTTTCAAACATCAACAACAGCAACACTGAGTTGCATTGTGTAACCCGTTATCTAACTAAGGCAGTAGAATACCATATGTGATTTCAGGAGACAAAGTATCTGCTAGGTTAGTACAAAAGACCATGAGATGAAACGTGTAGAATGTCCAGAAGTCAGTATATATTGTTCTGACCCTAAACATCAGTGAGAGAGTTGTTCTCTTGTCATTTCAGCTTTTTAAGTAGCTTTCTCAGGCAAAGTGCTTTCAAATTCATGCATATCATGGGTACTATAAAGGCTTCATTATGCTACAGAAGAAAAAACACTACTCATAGTTTCATTAAGAACTTCTGGGCAATTAAGAACAGGGCAAATATGCTTTCTTTAAAATACAAAGAACAGGAAAAGCATTGCCTAGTATAAAGGATCACTTTTCCCAATTAGAATCTTCCTTTTCTAAGTTTTCTCCTCTAATGTTTTGTTTTTGCTATTTGGTTGACTAAGTAGAAAATTAAATTACATGTCATAAAGCAGTGGTATGCAGGCTTTTTTACCTTGTACCCATTAGTATAATGTTTATGAGCCCTTACCTCTAACATACATATATTTTATTCATAAATTATATATCACTGTAAAAATATATTATGTATGTATAAAACATATACACAAATAGATATTCTTAAATGTTTAAAATGATAAGAAAAGTTTTAATAATTTCTTCTTTCATCTCCAGTCACTTTGAAGTCAACTGTGAAAAACAGTTGGAGAGTTGGTATACCCCTGCCTCGGTACAACAGAACTTCCTATACTAGTTGCACTAATAAATACCACATGGGTGTACGGCTCATTTTACAAGGTTGTTTTAAAGCCAGGCTAACAGCCTTCAGAGGAAAGGTCCCTTTCCAATGTCTAGAATTAGATTCCACGCAGGCAAAGGAAGGAAAGGAGTGTGCTTCTGTTCCTTTTCCTTGGGGAAGGTCCTGATGGTAAGAAGGATGCCTCACGAAGGACCGCGGTTTATGCAGTCCTAGTACAGCTGTACTCAACAAAAAACAGGTCTCAGTATTTAGGAAGGAAAGCCTGCAGCTTGGCAGAATCCAAGGTGTGTATGTTCATTGCATCATTGCTCTGCCTGGCTCTGAGCAACCTCTAACTCCCTGGTAAACACCCACACAGCTGATTGTCTTCAGGACCAAGAGCACACAGCGTCCTGATTCCTTCAGCCATCACTCACCAAGAGCCCTCCTGTGTCCCTGGAATTGTGCGCAAGGCCAGGATCACAGAAGGGAGACGGGGCTTCCCGTCCAGGAGCTTATAGGGAGGCATGCAAACAAATAAGCTAACGTGAAATTATTGCTGCCTGGAAGGATGTTCAGAAGGCCGGTATGGACCTAGAGACGTGCAGCCTGTGCCTCCGAAAGCCTGGAAAGACCCAAATTACACTGATGGAGAGACAGAAAGGAAATTAAGAAAATTGAACATAGAAAGCAGCAGAACCCCGGCTCTCACTTTGTCCCAGAGCGGAGCAAACACAGGGAAGCCGGTCCGGCCGTCTGTTCCGCGGCTGCTCCTCTCAGAGTAGGGAGCTGTGGACAGGCCGTGTGTGGTCCAGGATGGGAAATGGCTTGCCTTGCTTTGTTCCTCTGAGGTGCTGTCTCTAGTGTGCATCCAATTATGGTGAAAGATTAGGGAGGAGCCCGTGAAAAAATTAAAAGGCTGGAAGGAACAATATTTAAAGTGAAGCCACAGCTGCGCCTCATGTTTTTTTTAAAAGGTGAATGGAAATGACTGCTTGAGATAAACTGCAATAAACAGGAACACAGAATGCCAGCTGCCATTCCAGACAAGAGCTCTGCCCTCCCCACTCAATTACTGAGGAAAAGCAGCCGTCGACCTCCATTAACCCTCATGTCTTCCTGTCTATAAGGGCTGAATGCGCTGGAAGAACTCTGTTAAGTTACTGAACCCTGGAGCCGAGCCCCACCTCGGCCACCTGGGGACAACCTCCTCCTTTCTGAGCGAGGGTCTCCTTTCCTTTCAAGGGAGCAGTTGGCAAGGTAGGTCTTAGATGTGATGAATATGAAGCCTCAAGGCTTCTACTTCAGGGTTCTGTCCGTCGTATCACCCTGTTGGCACACCTCAGTTAGCAACCGTGGCCAGGGAATGGGTTGTGTGAAGTAAATAGATTTTCTGGGTATATGGTATGTGAATTCTATCTCAGTATAAAAATAAACCATACACATACTATGTGTGTGTCTGTGTGTGTGTGTTTTAATTGAGATATAATTCATATACCACCATATAAGATACTATATATATAATTCACATACCATAAAATTCACCATTTCAGATTGTACACTTAGATGGTTTTTAGTATATTTATAAAGTTGTGCAAACCACTACTAATTCCAGAACATTTTCATCACCCCCGAAAAGAATCCATGTGTCCATTAACACTTATCCCTAATTCTCCCCTCCCCTCCCAAACGTGAATCTACTTTCTATCTTTATGGATTTTGCTGTTCTGGACATGTCTGGCTCTCTTTAGTCCCCTTCTCCACTCTTCTCACCAGTTTACCCCACACCCCTTCCTTTAATATTAACAGCTACCATTTAATAAGTTTCTCTCTGGGCCGGGCACTGTGCCAAGTACTTTCTATATAGTATTTCATTTAATCCTTACAACAGCCTAAAAGGTAGATATTATTATCCCTTTTTTCAGGGGGGTAAAAAAAAAAAAAAATAGCAACTGGGGCTGAAAGTGTTTCTGTAACTTGCGCCAGAGTGACAGAGTCAAGACGTTGACTTGGGTCTTCTTGACCCCGATATCCCTGCCCCAGCCTCCTGCTCTTCCTTCTTATTGCACACTTGTGTCCAGCTCTCCCGGATCCCGAGTCCACCCTGACGCGGGAGGTTGAGGACACTAGCTCCCTGGCAGTTGATTGAGATTGGGCTGTTTCATAACCACGCAGTAGGTATTTTAGACTGTTGTGTTCTGTCAGTGATACTGAATGACAGCGATGGTTTTACCAACCTCTAAAATGGCACCTGTTAAAAATAGAGTCCCCAGATAACCATGTCTTGTGTTAAAAAGTAGTCTCTGTAGGCAATCATTTGAGAACCAGAAAGAGCTCAAGAGGCTTCCAACAGTTCGTTTTGGACATGCCGCTCATAATGGAGGAAAACTTGAGTTTTCAGCTGTATTCCTGTAGGATTTAATGTTGAAAGACTTCCACAACGGTAGGCATCTTTGTGCATTGCGCCTTGGGCTCCTTTGTTGTCAGTCACCAAAGTTGCCATTCAGCCCGTAAGTGGCTGCTGAACTTCAACCCTTGGTGTTTGTTCAATACCTTTGCTCAGGTCTTTAACAATTAAGAGTATTCAAGTGTGAAGGACTCTGCACAGTAGCACTTCTATCTGCCGGCTTCTGTTTATATCTCCTCCCCGTAGCATGAGAAGGAATGCAGTCACGTCAAAACCACCCTCAGGATTAAATAGTAATTATAAACAAATGTCTGTGCTCTGGACTGGCATCCCAATACTTTTGATAACGGCCAATTCTCAAGTAACACAGGTCTTAGAATCCTTCCCCTTGGGTGCCTGTCCTGGACACTGGTCCAAGGCCAGGCCTCCCATGAGCACTTACGCTGAGTAAGCCAAACCCATGTCTCAACCCTGCCCAGCACTTTGGCCTGACATCTAATCCAGAGGACTTGGAGCAGATCAGTGCAAGGAGGCAAAGAGATTTCAACAGCATTTCAGTAAATTGTTCTGGACTGTTTAGTGTAAGTGTGTGAAATGGAAAACGTCAGAAATACAAACTAAAAAGAAAGTGCCCAGACATAATATCCATTCAGTGATACAACGGGAAGAGAATCTAGGTTATTTAACTAATAGTTCCACGAATAATTGGAAAAGCTCTTGAAACAAGATGAAAAATATGAAAGAATATGAAACAAGATGCAAAAACTTGAAATAACCAGCACAGTGCAAGTATCTATGTATTTGACGTTCAAGAGCGTATGATTCATTTTCTTATAAAATGCTGTTTTTATATTTTGATCTTGTAACAAGCCCATGGTTGCTTCAGTGAGAAAATAATTAGAAAGTACTGTCCGTATATTTGGGTTTTATTTTTATTTTAGAGAAAAATGAAGAAAACGTCCCTAAGGAAAAAATATGAATAAGCTCTGTACTTCTGGTTCCTAATGTTTAAAAGCCTTAGTCTCCTCCACCCCCAGAATGCCACCGCCTCTGATTGTTCCTGTAAAGCTGCCTTTCTTACAAGCGGAGAAGAGAAATAAAAGTGACTGTCGTTTTCGTAAAGGAAGAGTACTTTTCCACAGGGAGCTCCAGAATCCCAGCTGCATTGCCTGGTGGATGCTGCTCACGGTAACGATGCCAGCTATCGCCAGGCAGTAGCTTGCACTGAAGCAAGGGGATCATTCATTGCTTCAAAACAGGCCTCCTGGCAAGGCCCTGGCAGAAGCCAGATGGCTACAAATGAAATCCACCTGGATGCGGAGTCTGAACATTCCACATGGAACAGATTTGTGCACAATTAAAGAAGAACGAACTCTGTTTCCTCTGGCTGCTTGATCTGTTCAATTGTTCCATGGTTCTCAAAGTGTCTGAACCAGCAGCATCTGGAAACTTGTTCCCCATGCACTCTCAGCCCCACCCTACATCTTCTGAATCAGAAAAAGTCTAGGGTTTTACAAGCCTGCCGGTGGTTCTCATGCATAAGCAAGTTTGAGAACTACTGGTTTAAAGCTATTAGGTTGGTGCAAAAGTAATTGCGGTTTAAAAGGTTAAAAATAATTGCAAAAACCGCACTTACTTTTGCCCCAACCTAATATTTGTGACAGAAAGGGGCCGTTTTGTGTGCGTGCCCATCTGTGCAATTCTCCACCGGTCACACCTGCATCACAGCAACTTCCTGGCATCCTGACTTCCCTTATGGGCTGTGGGGGACCAGGGTATTCATCAGCGTCTGGAATAATGCAGCCCCAGTCCTTTGGAAGTTTTCCCTCAGTGGAGCATTGCTTTTCTTTTTGCCATTGGTGGAAAGTGTTGCCCCAGGTGATTTATATGCACCCTTTAGTGTGAGAAGCACTGACCAGGTAACAGTTCAGCAACGCAGAAAGCAGCATGCTAGAAGTGTTATCTTCCAGGATTAGTAAATTGAGTACTCAGACAGTTAACATTATAAAACAAAAACATCCAATAGCCAGTAAAAGCAAGCAACAAGTGGAGCTGGGAGGGCAAGGACGATCAACCCAGGGAAGAAAGAGATGGAAGACAGGAAATTGGGAGAAAGAGTTTCCTTTCTCCTACTCCCCTTTTTCACAGCCTAGCCATATCCTGCCCGGGCCCACGGCCGAAGTCACTGCTGCCCCCGGCTTACTCCTGCCTTTATTCCCAAAGCACCACTGGGCCATTTGCATGAATTGCGTCCCCTGATTCTCTAGGCTGAGCTTCTTTCAATATCTTCCTCCTTTGAGAAGTTTAAGGAACCCCTTCCTCTTGGTCAGACAGGCCCTTTCCGGCTCCATAGGTTTCATCATCTGTGCAGGAGTTAGAAGGAAGCAGCTTGTTGGCAGTATCCTGAGCACCAGCTGCCTTTACGTTTAGGTGTAGTAGGATGTTATTTCCCGAAGTGTATTCCTGAGAACCCTAAGGGCCCCCCACGTGTCCCCACAAAAATAGTTTGTCAATTAAATAAATTTTAGAAACACAGATGTGGGGGAGGAACAAATGTTCTTCTACGCTCAGGGTTCTTCGGGCGTGTCTAATAATCAAATAGACATGAGACAGATTAACAAGAGAAAATAACAAATTTAATACATACATATGTATGGGAACCCTGCATACATGAGAGAGTCAGAGACCTTACCTGCACAGGAGGTTCAGGGACAGGAAGGGGGATTGAGGTATGTAAGACATCCTGAGCTAGGGATGAGGTGATGCAGCTTGTTGGCTTCAAAGGGTCATGGCAGGATGAGTAAGAGCAGACAGTTAGTAAACAGAACTTTGCCCTGCCCTATAGGTAGGTCAAAAGAAGTGTAGTTTTGAGTCAGCTCTGATCATCTCTTATTAAGAGCCAGGTTCCTCATGCAAGTTCTTCTAGATAGCTAAAGCAAGGGGCAGAAGTTTCTCTTGAGCCAGAAGCTAACATTGCCTTTAGCTCAAAGTCATCTACATACCACGGAGGCACACCTTGGGGTGACTCATTCTGAACCCAGAACATACTCAGTCTTCCGCTTACCAATTTATATGCAGATTCACCTGTGAAAGAATAGGTGGCCCCTGCTTCAGAGACCTAAGAGACCATGATATGGAAGGTCCCCAGAGGGACGAGGACAGGACTAGGGGAGGGGACCTGGGAACAGTATCAGTGCGTAAGGGACAGGTACATACGTCGCATCCTGAAGAAATTATGCAAAGGACTTGAGGACATACTAGATTTGGAGATGGATGATACCTACCCAAGCAGAACCTTTTGCCTTTAATTTCTTTACCAAACACCCTCTTGTTCTTGCCAAATTTTGGGAATTGCAGCTGAAGAGACACGTTGGGAAAGGCTGAGATCGGTATTGGAGCCTGAAAGTGCTCGGCGGCCTATGCTCTGAGATCGTGGCTTGTATGGCGCCCTCAGAAGCCATTGTGAGCCTTATCTACCCGGGCACAGGGGGTGGCAGTAGGGAATTCAGTGACAGTCGAGGACAAAAACTGCCTGTGGCTAGACAATAGTAAGTTTCTAAGCACATTTTGCTCTCATCTTGGTCTTGAATAGCTTTTCTCTCTCATAGTGATAAGCCACTGTGCCTCAGTGGCCCTGAGGGTGTTTCCCAAGGCCATTTTAGGAGTGGACAGGGCTCCGCTTGTCAGAAAGGCAGCCAAACAGTGTAGTTTTGAGTCAGCCTCTCCCTTTTCCTGTACACTTCCCTCTTCCTCACCCTGGGGCATCTTTGGGCTTTGGGGGATTGGAGGACCTAATTGCCCTGCACATATAATTCCTTAGAGAACAAAAGAGCTTTGAAACTGCACACACAAACATATACACACATTTCAACCAAAAGGAAATTAGGTTCCAGTTGTTGAATTCTCCGAGAAAAACTATTTTACTAATCAGTTGAATCCTAATTACTTGAAATGTTAGGAATCGCATTTGCTCCAAAAGGAAGATTGAGCAGTGGTGTCAAGGAAAGTGGCTTTGATGCGAAGATACTTGCATTGTAAATATTTGTGGTTATGATTAGGCCTGGGTGTATGCTTTGCAGTCCAGTGTTTTCTTCTGTTCTGAGAAAGCATCACATGCATCTCAGTAGAAGTTTGAATGGATCCCTAACTCTTTAAGTCTCACATTATCCCCTCAGCATGGTGTCTAGCTTCTGGACACCTTACTGGTCAGTGTGGAAGAGTGGTATGGAAGAGCAGAAAGATCTAGTCCCAGAAAGATGGGCTTGAATCCTGGCCCTTTCCTATCAATAGAGTAACCTTCTGTCACCCTCCATTTCCTCACCTTCTTTCCCTCTGGCCTGGAAGGGGCTGTCCAAGCACCAAGCCATCTAGGACAGGACAGAGGAAGCAAGCTATTGACTTAACTACATAACGCTTAGGCTTAAAACTCAACAGGCCCAAAAGCCTTAATATAAAATTTTCAAAATTCTCAGACCTTTATAGAAATATAAGTAAAGCTAGGAGTAAATAATTCAGAGAAAAGCAAGTAGAGTAACAAAACAACAACAACCACAAAATTTAAATATTCTCACTGCTAATCAGAAATTAAAATAAAAAGACCACATTTTGCCTATCAAATTAAAAATGACAACATTTTTTGAAAGTGAAGATCTTCAGTGTTAGCCAGGATACGGGGAAAGTTGCACCCTTTTACGTTGCTGGTGGGCATGTAAATTGGAACAGCTTTCTCTAGAGCAGTGTGACAGAATGTGTCAAGAGCCTCAACAAATGTTCACACCCAGCTGATCTGGTAATTCCACTTCCAGGAATTTATCCTGAGGAAATAATCAGACATGTGGACAGGGATTTATGTAAAAATGCTAACTTCTATGTTATTCTTAATTGGATACAGCCCAGTGACTAACAATAGAAGGTAACTCCATAAGATACTATGATATACAGCCACTAAAAATTGTCTTTAAAGAATTTTAACTGGTATGAGGGAAATATCAAAATAATAATGAATACTATGATCTTAATTTTATTTTAAAAAAAAATAAAGATAAACACATAGAAGGTTAAAAAAAAAAAAACTAAAAGAAATATACCAAAATGTTAGCAATTGTCTGTTTCTAAGTGGTGGGATTATGAGTGATATTTACATTCTTTATACTTTTCTTAATTTGGTCAATAGTATCCAGAGGGGGGAAAGATTGTATATTATAAAATAGTCCTCTTTAAACTGTTAATGAAGTATTCATGTATAAAGAATTATCATTAATGTAAAGAGGAATATTTTTAAGACCTCCAATATCTATAGCTCTAGCATAACAAGTAAATCAGGAAAGGCAGACATGGGATCAAGGTTGTGTTCACACATACACACCAAGCATAGGTGTTTTCTTTAAATAAAACCGCCTCTAGACACGAGGCTAATGTTGGACACCAATGTGTTGGACATTCGTCATCAACACTCATGTTGTTATCTACTGATTTTATATTTGGTATTCAATTCCACTCCACAGTTTTTTGACTGTAGAGGACATTAAGTGAGATCCTCTTTTATATGGATGGAGAAATAGGTTCACTGACCACATGCAACCTAGATGGGGATTTTGAAATGAATTTATTTTAAGCGAATATGTCAAGTGATGTGGTTCTGTTTTGGCGACCATCACAAGTACCAGCCCTGCATGTTTGGAAAGGTGGGTTGCTTTCATTAAGGATCCCAGCAGTACAGTTACAAGTGGTTAAAAGCATTCTTGCTGAATTGTTACTTTCTCAAGGCTCAGTGCTGGCCTAGCCCAGGAAACAACAGGAAATCAGCATCACATCTATAACTATGAAAGCAGTCTTTCACTTTGTGGCTGTATTACACACTAAATTAGGGTTCCCAGACCCAATTCCAGTATGAATGGGGGAGTTCCCCCGACACCAACAAACAATTCTCAGACACCAGCAGCATGTCCAAGAATTCAACTCAATTCTGATGCTGTCTGCCCGGAGATAGCATCAGATTCCACAGGTTAAGGGTTCGGTCCTACAAGACTGCCCCTCCACCCCACCACACACAGACACTTCAGATGCCAGTGGCAAGCCCAGGCTCTTCTCACCAGCCGGCTGTAGAGTGAAGGTTCCAATGAACCCTCCAACTCAAAATGTTAATTTCAAGTCCAGGTTGTTGACCGACAGGCTATAAATCAAAGGTTCCCACAACCCACTCCTTGGGTTCAGTTAACTTACTAAAATGGTGCACAGAACTCAGAGAAACGTGTAACTTACTAGATCGCTGGTTTGTCGTCAAAGGATAACACTCGGGAACAGCCAGATAAAGGGAGGCATAGGGCAAGGTATGTGGGATGGGATACAGAGCTTCAATGCCCCCTCCAGGTGTGCCATTCTCCCCACATTTCCACATGCTCACAAACCCGGAAACTCCAAACCCTGTCCTCTTGGGTTTTTATGGAGGCTTCAGTGCGCAGCCATGATTGATTAACTCATTGGCCATTGGCGGTTGATTCAACCTCCCTGCCCCTCTCCCTTCCCTGGAGGTAGGGGGTGGAACTGAAAATTCCAACCCTCTAATCACAGGATTGGTTCTCCTGACAACCACACCCATCCTTAGGTGCTTTCAATCACCGCGTTCACATAACAATAGACATCTGCATAGCTCTCCTGACTTAGGAAATTCCAAGGGTTTTAGGAGCTGTGAGTTGGGAACTGTGAACAGAGACCACATATATGTGAGAAATATATTTTGGTCATTTCTTATAAATCACAATCTCTCTCTCTCTCTCTCTCTCTCTCTCTCTCTCTCTCTCTCTCTCTCTCACACACACACACACACACACACACACTAGCTCCTAGTATGACAGTTCTATTAGTATATGCCAAAATGGGGGGATATCTAGATGATAGGTAGACAGATAGATAGATAGATAGAACATAAATGATAGATACAGATATAGATATAATTGCTAAGTATAAAAGTTGAAAGAATGTTTATAGTGTCTGTCGTGCGGGAGACCCTGCTCGCTGCGCCATTTGTCGTGCAGGGAGACCTGCAGGGTCTCTGGTCCCGCTCCCCACACAAGAACGCAGGACATGGTGAGGCCAAAAAGGAACACCCACGGAGCCATAGGTAGGGGAGTCATACCACTATATTCTCTCTGGCGGCACTATACTCTCACTGGAGGCTGGATCCACACTGTCCGCAAACCGCCATCCACGCTTGCCAGCCCAGCCGCCATCTTCTTGCTAGCCCCATCCTTCTTCTCTCCTTCTCTCCTCTCTCCTAGCGTAGCCACAGCAGTTATATTAGTGGCCAATGGCTCACTGGTTACAGCTGACGGCCAACTAGCTACAGCTGATGGCCATGCAATCACAGTTGGCCATTTACTACCTGAGCCAGGCACCTGTCTATGTGAGGCCGAGAGCCTGGAAACTACTCTCTGGGGCTCCGCCCCCACAGTGTCCAAGGATTTTAAAATGTCAGAGAAAAGGAGACTAGAGATGAGCTTTCCTTGAACTAGAAGTTCTCAATCTATTAAAATTAAATATCTGGTGCTAGAGCCTGGGAATGTGCATTTTACGCTTGATCTTAGCCAAAGGCTGAGAAGTGATGGAAATGTGTGCTGCTCTGTCATGTATTTTATTCTGTGTTGTCCAATACGGTATCCACTAGCCACCTGTGGCTGTGGCGCTCATGAAATGCAGCTAGTATGATGAATTTTTATTTTTATTAATTACTTTTTAATTTGAATGTCAATAGCCACATGTAACTAGTAACTACCATGTTAGAGCGCCCTTAACCGATAGTATACTGCCCTTCGCTTGGGGATGAAATGAAGCCATTTTTCAGCCCGCCCTTCCAACAGGTTGTGCCTTTTGTCACTCTGACACAGTGATGCTCAGATCATGGCTCAGAGCTTTCACTGTAACTTCTGGATATTGGTGGCAGCACACGTGGCTCCAGAACCTACTACTGAGAGCTCGAGGGGCCATCATGCCTTCCATAGTTGCACCCAGTCACCTGAGCTGGGTTTTGTAACGTAATTTGCTCTGCATCGTCTTTAATGCCCTGCTCAGAACATAAAACGGTGTTTCCACAGCTTTTACCACCCCACAAAACAAAAAGCCAAAATCTCATCCTCACCCCAGGATTTCTAACTTCCTATGTTTGTTTTCGTAGTTGTTGTATTTTTAACTAACGAAATCATTTCTAATCTTCTCTCCTGTTGTTTAAAGGTTTAAAAGTTCAGCTTGGTGAGGTTTTATGGGACTTTTATGGGAAGCCAAGTGTTGTAAACATATCCAAATTATCTCAGCAGTGTAGTTTACCCAATCTTTTCCTATGCACCCTGACCTGACTTCCCTTCAAGATGTGAAACAGATGGGTTCAATTAGAATGCTCCAGCAATTTCAGGCCATACGTTAGGGTTTCTCATATTCTAAACCTGGTGAGATCAGTGTAACTCTTGAACAGAAACAATAGTCCCCATCCAGACTCTACGCTGGGTGGCAGAGGCGCTGTGTCTGTCTGTCCAGGACTCTGTTCCGGCATCATAGTGTGGCACCTGCCATCTCTTAGAGGTGCGGTGCATGTCGGTTGAATGAATTCATGTTCTTGCCATAGAGAAAGGGGGCTGAAGGGATGATATAGGATGAGAGAAAACAGGATCCAGGAAAGGCCACGTTTGGGATAAAAGCACTTCGATTCAGAAGTGCTTACCCTCCACAGCTTTACTCTGTCATATGTAGCAGGTAAGAAGAAGAAGGATTACAGCGCCAAGTAATCTATTCCCATCCCGGTGAGGATCATTTGGTACCACAATGGTGATTTCCTAGGCGGACGCTCGTAAAGGGCTCTGCAGAATTGAAATTGCTCGCAGAGGTGGAACCAGGAGAGACGGGCTGAATTTCAGCTCTTAATAATTCAAATGCCTTTGTGCTGTGGCTTGCTTATTTATTTTTCGTCTAATGTTACAGCTCTAAGAAACTTTGCAGTTAGACTGCCTATGGTTGTGATGTCCCGGTCCGCTTATCGGCATTTTTTATTTTCCTGAAATTTTAGGCACAGAAAAATGAGAGAGAATCAATCCGACAGAAATTGGCACTCGGGAGCTTCTTTGATGATGGCCCAGGAATTTATACCAGCTGTAGCAAAAGCGGGAAGCCAAGCCTTTCCTCTCGGTGAGTGTTCTTTTGAATTGATTTTCTGATATGTACCTAATGGATTTTGTCATCTGACTACATGTTTCATAAAAGGTATCTTTTAATTCCTTGAGTATTATTTTTTTCATAATACTATCACGTTTATTTGGATTCTGGACAGACCTCTTCTGACTTGTTTGTTGGGTTTGTTTTTGGGGTTTTAGTTTTTGGGTTCTTTTGGCCCATTTGCCCAACCTCTGGAGGTCAGATTTCTGTATTTTATTTTTCTTCTAGACACAGTAGTGATTTTGCATTGTGATGGGGGAGTCAGGGCACACTCTCAAACAAGCTGGCTGATGCTTAGAGAAGTGTGGCAGACCACCAGGTTCCCCATTAAGCAGTCCCAAAGCATCCAGCATCACCCCCTGATACATCTGATTGCAATGAATACTGGTAACTGAGAAATTCAGTTCCCACTTTGATCATTTAATGTTTATTACAGAGCTTAACCTGTCCTCCGGGTGGTTTTTCTTTATCTTAATTTATTTCAATATATCATTGCTCCTTATCGATATTTATTTCAGGATATCATTGGCTATTGGCATAGCTTCCAATCCCAATTAAAATATATTAAAATCATAATCTTACCTAGAAAAGAGGGCTGTAGACGAGGGCGTTTCAAACTTTAATGTACAAATGAATCACTTGGGGATTTTGTTAAAATGCTGATTCTGATTCAGTGGGTCTAGGTGGGGCTCAAGATTCTGTATTTCTAACAAGCTCCCAGCTGATGTCCACGCTGCCTGTATACAGGTCACCCTTTGCTTAGTAAGGGTATGGACAATCTGAAAAATTAGCTATTATGAATATAGGTATTCCAAGTGATGAAAGCACATAGAACTTTGTTTTAATAAAGACGGTAGTAACGGAAGACCCATCAGTATTCTCTTACTGCCTCCCCAACTGTTTGTTTCTGGTCAGAATGGCTGTGTCTTCCTAAGGCAAATACTCCCTGTGTAAGGACTGGGTATGGTGACCGTGTTAGGCCAGATGTGGGAGACACAGAGTATTCATGCATTCCTTCAGCCAGTAGATTTCCACTCTCTTTCATGTGAGGCCTGGAATTAGACACTTTAATACCTATTTAACTCTATCTGACTTTCAGTAAGCCTTGTACTTCAGTCTGACCATTAGAGATTCTTCTCAATCAGCAAATATCAGAAGGCGCGCATGCACACACACATGCTCACGTATATGCATATTTAGGAATCACTGTAGGTGGGTTAGTCCGTCAAGACAGGAGCTGCAGCTTGGCCATGCAGAGTTAAGGCATCTCTTCCTCAGCTGGGAGCCCACCCAGTCGCATAGAATTCTCTCGCTCTTTTCCCGTCATTCCAGAGCTGGAAAGTCAGCTTTCCCCTTTGCTGTAGAAGCACCTGTTTCCCCTCCCACTGGGATGTGGCAGGAAGAGCTCTGGCCTGGGGACCTGGAGACCTGAGGATTAGTTTTAGTCAGCTTCTAATTTGGAGACTTTAACAGTTTACTCACTTTTACCATGCTTCAGTTTCTTCAATTTTGTAAAATGAGGGGATTGGACCTTATAGTCTTACAGATTTCTGCTACTACCTCTAATATTCTCCAAAGCGCCAAAAAGTTTTTTTCTAGAAACTCCATTTCTTTGCTTAGCAATGTCTGTCTTATCTATCCAGTCCAAATGGGAGATTTTTGTCTTTTAAAACAAAGTTGGGTAGATAAACATAGATAGATATACATACACCCGCACACATACTCACTCATACATACATATATATAGCTGTGAAAGTGAAATAATAACTGCAAGGTATATAATGACACAAAATAAGAATAGCAGTCCCCGTCCCATCCCTCTCTATTCTTCTCCCACTCTTCTAGAAACAGTAACTTTTAACTCCTTGACTGTTTCTTCTGGTATTTACATAATGTACCTCTAAGTATGATTTAAAATTTGATTTAAACTCTGTGTCTTCTTAGTGTTTACTTTTAAATAACCACCCTTTACCTACTATAGAAATTTGGGATTTAACTCTCTTTTACAGCCCTCCCACAGATACGTCTATATATTCCAAATCCCGTTCTCCTTTAGTTATTTCACAGTTTGTGGTCAAATAACTATTCAATGTTCACATTATTAAGATCATGTACTATTCAGCCTGAACCATGTCATAAAATTGTATGGTTATTTGAGTAACTGTGTTGTTTGTCCTGAAATTAAAATTGCTTCATTTTCCGATTTGCTGGTCCATGATTTTGACTGCTATGTTATATTCCACAGTGTGACTACATCACAGTTTCTTCTGGTACTCTTCTGATGATGGACATTGGTTTGTTCCAAAGGTTTTGCTCTTGTAAACAGTGCTGCTTATAAACATTCTTGTACATGTCTTTTACTGTCCGTGTGCAAGAGTTTCCCTTTGGTGGACATGTAGGAGTGGAATTGTTAGGAAAATACACGAATGCTCACGTTTAAAAGATAATGCCTATCTTGTTTTCCAAAATGGTTGCAACAAGTTACATGCCTACCAGCAATGAATCAGAGATCCTCTGGATCCACAACCTTTCTAACACTTGATATTACCAATTATCTTTTACGTTTTTGTTAATTGAATGGGTATAATATGGTATTATTAGCCATCCTTGGTTCCTCTTCTGTGAAATGTCTGTTTGTGTCTTACTGGATTCTTTTTTTAATTTATCAAAGTTCTGTAGTCATGATACTAATCCTGAGTAAGTTGTGTATATTGCAGATAACTTCTTCCAGGTTGTAATTTGTCTTTTCACCTCTTCAATGTGTCTTTTATGACCAGAAATTCTTAATTTTAATATAGTTAATTTTTATCAAACTTTACTTTTAAAGTCAGAGCTTTACTGTGTCTTATCTTCTGCCCCAAGGTCCAAAGACATCAACCTCGATCTCTTACCAATAGTTGAGAGTGTTGATTTGTCTTTAAAAGTTCGTAATAAATCAGGAGTTGGTTTCTTGATATGGAATGAAGAGAAGTCTAATTTCATCTTTTTCCATATACATAATCATTTCCCATCATATTTATTAAACAATTCCTTTTTTACTCACTAATCTTACAACCCACTTTTGTATGTAGTAGACATTAATGGGAATACGTTCTATTTCACTGATTACTATTTCTATCACTGCACCAGTACCATACCGTCTAATTACTATAGCTTCAAAGTAAGTCCTGATATCTGGATAAGCAAGTCACTCTTCTTACTCTTTTTCTTTGGAAGTACTCTGCCTGCTCTTGCTTTTTTATTCTTCCATATAAATTTTAAATCATCTATTCAACTTCAGCAAAATACTTTCTTAGGATTTTGCCTGGAATCGCACTGAATCTACAGATCGATTTAGGGGAGAATTACATTTTCACAGCATTAAATCTTTCTATCCATGAACATGGCCTGTCTCTCCTTTATTTAGATCTTACTGAATATTTCTTAAGGTTTTGTAATTTTCCATTTAGAGATAATGTGCATCTTTTCTTACGTTTACTTCTAGATACTTGAAATTCTGGTTTTATCTTAAATTTTCTCTGATAATGCTTTCTCTTTGTTTGCTCCTGGTGAACAGAAATGCAGCTAACTTTGTATATTCGTCTTATTTCCAGTCACTTTGTTATTATCGCTCCTATTATTTCTCCACTCTCCTGTTATTTCTAGTAAAGTTGTACATTCTTTGGGATTGTTTAAATAATACCATCTACTCAGAAATAGCAACTTGATTTACTTCTTCCCAATCCTCATACCTCTGGTTTCTTGCTTTGTTTTATTGCAGTGGTAGGTAAGGTACACTGATACATGGAGGATTAAAAATGGTAGTAGTTGAAATCCTTGACTTATTTCTCATATTGATGGGAATGCTTCTAATGTTTTCCTGTTTAGGATGATGTTAATTTTATGTTTTCTTTAATCTTTCTCTTTTTGAGTGTCATGCAGTGTGGCCTGCAGGGTCTCTGGTCCCGCTCCCCACATAAAAACGCAGGATATGGTGATGCCAAAAAGGAACACCCACGGAGCCATAGATAGGGGAGTCATACCACTATAGTCTCACTGGCGGCTGGGTTGGAGACACAGGAAGCAACCCTGGGTTGGAGACACACGATCCGCAACCCTCACTCCGCCGCTTGCTGGCTCAGCCACCATCTTCTTACTAACCCCCATTCGCTGCGAGCGTAGCCATAGCAATTACATTAGTGGCCAATGGCTCACTGGCTACAGCTGACAGCCAACTAGCCACAGCTGATGGCCATCCAATCACAGTTGATGGCCATTTACTACTTGGCCAGCACCTTTCCACGTGAGGCTGAGAGCCTGGAAACTGCACTCCTGGCTCTGTCCCCACATTGAGATTTATGATTTTCCCTTCTATTCATAATTTACAATTAATTTGTATTAGGAATAGGTATTTAACTTTATTACATCCTTCTTCTGCATTTGTGGAGATGATTATATGATTTACTCTGTCGATCTACTAATGAATTAACGAATTACATTTATAGATCTTTGAAATATGGTGTGGGGAAAATCTGTCCATTTTGTTTACATTTTCAAAATTTTGGGTGCAATACTTTCTCATTTCCTTGAATGTATTCGTTTTAGTTAAGTTGTTTAAAATGTTTTCCTCTGATCTCTACATTGTCCATGATTTTTTCTGAGTTTATTTTATATATATATATATATATATATATATATATATATATATATATATATATATATTTCTGCCCATTAATAATTAAATGTGAAACACGGAAAGCTGTTTGTAAACTCTGTGGTTTGGGCTTAGTGACATATATTGTCTCTTCAAGAGACCTTCCCTAACTATCCAATTAAATGATAAACACCGAACCTACCTATCACTTTCTCTTCTCTTAACCCTGCTCCTTCCTCCTCTTACCCTGATTTGTTTTTCTTTGTGGTCTTATCACTACCTGACATCATATTATATAAATATATTTAACCTGTTTGCCTATCTCTAGCACTAAAATATAAGTTCCAAGAGAACAGGACTGTTTTGTTTACCACCACAACTATTGCCTAAAATAATGCCTAATACGTAAGTCAGTCACTACATTTTTATTGAATTATCGAATGGTGAACTTTCCTCTAGAATGGTCAGATAACAACACAAACTTTCATTAGGGTGTATCCAATTAAGAGTTATCCAAAGATCTTTTCTCTTGGGCTGTAAGTTGCCACAGAGAACTCCCTAATGTAATCCTGAGGAGTTTTAAGCCTGGCTACCAGTGTTTTAAGACTCTGGCAAGGAGATGATTGCAGGTTCAGCATGTAGAATTTCACCTGTTAATTCTCCCTTCGGTAAGCCCCTTCATTGTCCCCTCAGCTGTGCCTGAGCGTGCCCCAGTCCAGAGCTTCTCTGATTCAAACTTCCTCATTCTTCTGGCCACAGGTGGACAGGGCCAATAGAAGGTCTAGATAGTCCTATCAGGTGTTCAGACAATCTATCTTTGGCAGTCCTACTCCATTCCTGCCTTCAGATGTACCTGAGCGTGTCCAGGATTCTGCAGTATAAATACATGTGCTTCCTTCACCAGCCAGCTCTGCAGGCATCTAGCCAATTAAGGTAGTTTGGTCAAACACCTCTCATCCATCTGCATTTTATTTTCCAAATTCTTTTCCAAACGCTCTTCTGTGCTATTATTGTGTTCTTTTCCATTTTCTTTGTCCATGTTGGTTTATGCCTTCTTTGTTCCTTTAATATTATTTTAATAGGATTTCAGAAGAAAGAGTAGATAAATACCTGTGTTCAATATGTTGTGTTTAAATAGAAGTCTCAGGAAGGTTTTTACTACTTTTAATAATAGAAATATCTTCTCAAATAAAATCCTGTGCAGAAACCCTCTGACCCTCTGGTTCCGGAGGGTGGAAGGAGAAGAACAGGGATACCCCTGCCCAAAAATGCTTCCCCATCATTGCCCTTTAATGCCACTCCACACCCTCCACCTTAAGTGCCCCTCACCATGCCGCCTCTTTGGTGCCCCTCTCCATCCTTCCCCTACGAGCCCCCGGGGCCCACCTGAAATTCTTCTGGCATAGCAAAACTTGAAAAATCACTGAGTCACTTTTCCCCTTTGGAGACAAATCTCTAAACACATATGTATTTCACAGTAGCTCAAAACAAGCTACACTTGTTGACACGCCATAAGGAAGATTATTTATACCCTGTTCTTTCAGATGTTTTTATCTGCACAGGCTGGGGTGCGATCACCCTCTGTAAGAACACGATGGCTTTTTGGATACCCCTTAGGATGATGATTAATAATGACACTTAATGTTTCTAAGAAATACCACTTTGTCCTTGTAAATTGAAAGGCTGCCAAGACTGCCATTCCCCCTCGTGAGTAATAATGTAGGAGAAAAGCCCTGGGAGATGTTCAGTTATAGTTGTGTAACCCATATTCCCCATCCCTATTAGAATTAATTTTTTTTCTAATGTACTATAATCCTGACGTTCTTCGATCACGTCTTACTTACGAAAGTACTTGAGAGGTGCTAGAACTTTGAGGTCAGCAATAGCATGCTCCAAAGTGTACCAGCGCACATGTGTTGAATTAGTTAAATCATCAGAACCAGGTGAATCTTACATGAATGTACTACTCTGACAAGCTCGGTACTTAATTTTAAAGGAGGCTGGGGACTTAACTGGCCCAGCAATGGATTCTGAAGTGCTGAGCTTACTTTTAAGGCAGGGCCTACGCAGGTAAGGGGGATCTTCGGCAAACTAATGGAGTTCTGTGTATGTATTTTAAAGGATGTGCATTTACCTGTAAAAATGAACTTCATACACATTATATGAGACACTATGAAGTATCAGGAGGGTCTTCTGGGAAGATGGGTTGAAGCTGCTCCTGTGAGTATATAGCCTTCTCGGTTGTCCTTTGGGTTTCAGCCCCACTGAATTTTTCTAATTGGTGCTATCTCCCAAAGCACTTTTTGAAAGAGTAACAAGCTGTTAAATGTAAGCTAGGCTTACAATAATCCCATAAAGAGATTTCATGCCTACAACTGCAGCAAAAATATTTTTAATACAGCTTCATAATTCAACTAATTAAATTTGACTTATACTGAAATGTGACAAATATAGGAAGTGCCATTTTTCTCTTCAAAGTTTGCTAATCTACACATAATCAGCCTTTTCGAACTGAGACTGTGTGACCTTGGTCATGCTTTTTCTATTTAAAGACATTTCAGCAAAAAGTTTGTAAAAGCTTAAAAGGAAAGGAGAAAAATGAATTACTTACTTTTGATATAAGGTTTCTAAGAAATATTAGGTATACTCATATTCTTGGGGGGGAAAATCAATTTCTCTTACTACATAGTATAATACTTTTTTATAATATACTTTTATTGACCAAATTAATCTTGAATCAGCATTGATTATATTTTGGATTCTGAGTTGATATAACTTAGTTTTGTTAAAGTGATGGAAACTGGTTTGGCCGCTATGAGAACACGAGACAGAGTGATCAGACATCCAGGAAATCTTTCCTTTTTCCAACATTCCAACCTGATCTGATATTGTAGAGAAAACTTTCTCTGGCTTCTCCATTCTCCTCTTCTCAGGGTAATGACAAAATAAACCTTACTCTCACCTCTCTTCTTACTTTACCCAAGGTAGATTTTATTTACATACATATAAATGCAATCTAATACAGTCTTTTTCATAAAGCATGCAATGGGATGGTGTAACCTAGAATAGCTTCTTTACAAATATTATGAATATTAGGAAAAACAGAAATTCCCCAGAGAGCTTTTGAGCAGTTGTTTTGAATAACGATTACTGTTTATTTATCTCAACCATTCCAACATCCCCAAATCAACATTCATTTCTTTCTTATAGGTTGATTATTGGTGAGTGGCTGAGACAAGACCAATAATAGATGCCCACCACCTCCTTTTGTGTGTGGGTTGGGGCAGAGGGGCGCACCATAGCCCAGGGAGTCATATCAACTGGACAGAGAATATTGACCTAGAGAGTCTTTAAAGAAATTGGATTCATAGGAGCTTTGAATATGAGGAACTGAGAATCTGTACGTATAATCTGCCATGAAATTACAGGTCGAACCAGCATCATGTTGGTAATAATTTTTATATAATTTCGTGGCAGAAATAAGCAGAATAGTCATATGTACCCAGCACAGGTGAGGAAAGAGGTGGTTCTGCTTCATCACAATGAAACTTGCTTTCTGCGGCATTGTTTTGAAGTAATAGGTGCATACTGTAGCAACCTATTTGTAACATGCGACGTATCTTTTATATTTCATATTAGTCTCATACATATATACTAATAATTTACTTAGAAACCCTTCATATTAGTAATTCCAAAGTACATGTCACTGCAAATGGTGGTTTACACATTTTTTTCAAAAAACTATTTGAAAAGTCCTACAGAAAACCTATCATTTCTTTTATGTCCTCCAAGGATTACCACTAATATTCTACAATATTACACAATTTTAAAACTGAAGCAAGATTTGAAGTGGCTCTTTTGAGAAGCGATAAGATTAAAATGGCAAAACAAATTTAATTATGTAAGCAATTCTTCTCTTTCACAAACCTGAAAGAAAAGCAAATTGGTATTTGAGAAATTTTCTTTGTCTAATAAATAGCCTCGCTTTACAATAATGCCAATGACCCCAGTTTAATTAGGTGCAATTAATTTTGTGCAAGCGAAATTTGACATCTTGCTAGAGGCATAACCAGCTGTACCCTGTCTTACGAATTTTTTTTTTTTTAATCACCAATGAGAATTCATTGTCAGAGCTATTGCAAAAGGGTGGGAAGCAAACGGCCAGGGGGCTGCATTTTATGTTTAAAAATGGCTCCAGTGGACAGCTGAATGTTTAATTAAAAGAGCTTCTAGGAATGATTTTTCATTGGTGCACCATCTTTGAGAAGTCATCGTGACTTTATTACTGCAATTTGCACTCCCTTTGAACGGTGCGCCCACACACGTGTCTGGACACACACAGCTCATATGAAAACTGAGCTCCTTGAGAGTTTACAAAAGCATTCACTGCTGCTAGAAAACACCATCACTGACTTCAGGTGAGCTGTGTCATCTGGAGGTTTAACACAACCCTTTTGTTCAACTTTATAAAATGTTCTATGCCCCTCAGATTATTCTCATTTAGATGATCCCATGCATTAAAAACCCATGGAAGATATTTCCCAAAAAATCCACTGCCAATTAAATGGTGACACATGCCTCTTAACACTTAGAATTGTTATTTTAGTTATTGAAAGAGTCCTTTTAGGCTTATTTGGATATGCACTTTTATCACATGTGTCTTTTGTGCATTCAAAAAAAGAAAAAGTGAAATGTGTCGGTTAAGGTAATCCGAAACCCTTTTCAGCATTGGAGTCCAATTTGCCATTTTACCACTTGCCCTCAGAGTTGTCAGTCTTTGCTTTTCCACACAATGTCACCCTGTGTGTCTTCAGAAGATGCTTCCTTGCATCACCTTCTAAGCCACTGTCCCTGTCTGCAAGTTTTGGTGCTGGAGCCATCTTACCAGATGGCATGAACAGTCAACTACCAGAGCCGGCCTCTTCCTCAGTGGTCCTTACCTGGCTTGTTGGCCGACAGGGTTACAGTTCAGTGGAGCAGTCCTTCCACTAGCTGCCTGGGTGGCAGAGTTTGTGACACACATCCCGATTTTAAAGACGGCAAAGTATGCATAACCACGCTTCATAGAATCAGTGCAATTCAGTAGATCTACTGCGTTCTTTTTAATGACTGCATAGACTTCAGATGATCACAAATTAAACCATGAAAGAGAATGTCTTTGAGATAAAGCTTACAATGGAACCAAGCCTAAATGACAACCCCAACACTGTTTAAAACATGAACGCAAAAAGTGGTGGAAAGCAGTAGTAATTCAGTGATCAAGAGATTCAAAGAATTTGCCATTTTCACAAAATCCAGTTATACCCCTCAAAAATACTTACAGACACTGACTTTCCAACTGCTATAATTTTACCCCAGCCATGTGAACGTTGTCACAGGTCTGGAAGGGGACAAGTGTTTCTTCAGCTCCAACAGCTGAAACTCATGAGCAGTTCAGGCAGATACAAATTTAAACTCCGTCTGGGCTGAGCAGAATAAATAGGCTGGCTTTAAAAATGCAATTAAATGTGTATCAGTTACTTTAGAATCTATAATCTATTGCAGGTCCCAGGAGGAAAATGGGATTGAAACTGGGATGTCAACAGTTGAATCAAAAAGTCCATCCACAGAAATGTTCACTTCTTGCTGTCCTCCAAGAGAGCCCCCCCACCCCACCCCCAGAACCCTGCCAAAAACAGAAGCCCAGCCTGACTCATACGTGAGTCATGGTTCCTGCATACACACCATCTGAGTCAGACACACAACCATCCTGTGCCACCTGTCACACATTTAATCCTACTCACCTTTTCTCCAACACATAAGTGCTCATCAGCTCTCCTATTTTCTCTCCTTTGCATTTTTTAATTCCTGCTAAATGCCCACACATGGCAACTCAGAGGCACTCAAAAGAGAAAAATTCAAAGTCAATTTCTTCCACCAAAAAATATTTTGGTATTATTTCCTACCACTTTTTCTGTGTATCTCTCTCCACATTTTTGTTTACAAAGTTGAAATCATACTATACCTACTATTTTATAGCCGTTTTTTCCACTTAATATATCAGGAACATTTGCCCATATTCATAATTATTCTTCTATCATACATATTTGTACTAACTGCATAATGGCCCATCATATATGTCACCAAAATATACTTAATGAATCTCTGAAAGTGCCCTGGCCTCTCAAGAAAGACTCTCTAGTCCTAGAGTAAAATACCAGTTTTGTGACCTTGTATAATTTAACCTCTTAGCCTTAGTTTTCTCATATGTAAAATGGAGGTCATAATACTTTATGTATATCTGAGGATAGGTAAATATATAAAGTGCCTAGCACGTAGCAGATGCTCAAAAATGGTCACTTTTTATTTCAGAATGTAGGTTGCTTACAAATCATTAGGCTTTAATTCAGATCAAAGTAAACCACATGTGTTGCCTAGGAGAGATGGCTGTTTTATTCCATCAGTATTCCAGTATCAGAAGAAGCCTCATTCTGGTCTTCAGTTCATGCTAGAAAAGAGTTCTGGTGAAATGCGTTTTTTCCAATGTTAAGATCCTATAATTACAAATTTAATTACATGTAAGTGGTCATTAGTGAAGGAACTGGACACTAATGTGGAATTAGATCCAGCAGCTGTCTGAGGAAGGCAAGTATTTATAGTTCTCTGGAGAATCAGATTAGGATACAGGGGCTGATGCTTCACCAAGGAAAAGCTGGTGAATCCGAATTCCCCTTTTCCATCCGTGTTTTATGTAGTGAGAAGATTCTGTGGCCATGTGCTGTGGGATGCCTGCCAGTCACCATGTGAACATGGATAGATGGAAGTGTCCAGAACTAGCCTCAGGAAAGGCGGCAGGAAAAGAGAGTATGTGCAGGAGTAGGAGGAGAAAACCTAGCGAGGGCACCTTGGGAGCTGCCATCCTCAACTGCTGTTGAGGAAGCCAAATGCCTGAGTCCTGTAAGACGTGGGGTCAGGACAGGCCATAAAGAGACACAACACCCCCCTTTCCCCACCTCCTCTCTGTAGCACATAGTTTAGAACTGCCCTTAACTTCTCTGGGCACGTAACTGCTGGAGGTCTGGCTTCCCGTCCTGCGTTTATTTCCATCGCCCCAAATTCACCAGGACCTTCGTTCTTCTTCTCTTCCCTGCTCATTCTCTCTTCGTGGATGACACCTTACTTACTGATTCATGTCCAGGTAGTAAAAGTGTTTCTTTTCTCACATGTAAGATAGGGAGTATCTGCTAAGTGGTGGTTTTTGTGTTTGTTTCTGTTTTTGTTTTTTTCCAATACCCCATATAGTCCTGTTTGCCCTATATATTCCTAAACGTTGCTGTTTATACATTGTGATTTGATGATCCAAGCATTGGTACCTGTTAGAAGACCTGGTTTCTGTTATTCTTGGTGCAACTACTACTATGCATGCACTTAATATAAGGGTCATGAACTGTAAATAAAATAGAGACCTGCAAGAAACTAGGTTAGTAAAGTAGGGCTGTAGCAAACTAGAAAATCTGTGCCCCGGTCAGAGGGGACAGCTGCTCAGCACCAGCTTATTGATGCCTGGAGTTAGTAGAGACGTTATTGCCTGGTCATCAAATGGATGAGTGGAGGGAGAGTTAAACATCCCTTTTCTCTCTAGTATCCTTGATAGATCTTCTGTGTGTGTGATGATAAATGTTGGAACAGTGATATTCTCACCTGTTATATGAATACCACTCCTTTTAAAAAGTCAGATTATTATCCCATGCATCACACAGCCCATAGCAAAGAAAGTTAACACAATCCCACTAAAGTAAAATAAGAAATAGTATATTTTCTTAACAAATATTGAGAAGCAAGTACTTTGCCTTTCCCTTTTTTTTTTCTTTTTTTTTGTAATAGGTATTTCTATAACTCTCATGGTAAATGTCAATATGAAACAGTCAGCAGGGAAAAAAAGAGGAAGGGGCCATGTTTAGGGGATGGAAAAAAACTATTTTACAATCTTTCAACCTACCTCGGCACATTCCATAGAGACACCGTTACACATGTGATCACACACTAGAACTTACCCGAACTTATCCAAACCTCAGTTGTTCTCAAATTCTTTCTTCACGACAAATCCTTAGAAAAATGAAATGTGTTTGCAGCTACCCTTGGGTAATTACAACCCACATTTTATGTTCCTTCCCCTTTGAAATTCTCATGAAACAGAAAAAGATATGGTATAAAAATATGGTTGATTATTCATTATAAAGAAAGTCTTTAAATAATGCATCAAAGATCCAGTAAAATAAATGGGAAGAATGTATTTTAACAGCCCTTTCAGAAACTAGTTGGGGATATTGAGTAACAAATGGCACAGCAGGGCCCGTGGTTCTCACAGTCACGCTGGTTGTGGACAGACAATGAGTAAGGCATGTCTGAAACCCCTAGCCTATGGGACACTCCTTCTCACTGTGTTTCTTAAGGAAACCACACAATTGTCTTGAAATTATAAGTAACTACAGGAGGTATCTGCCCTTTAAAATTGTATTGCCATCATAGGCAGGATCTAATAAATCCAACCTTAAGTTTCAGTGTAATATGGGGGAAAAGCCCCTGGATTCCAAACCCAGAGGTCTAGCCTGTCATCTCTTGCTTTGTGACTCTGTACCAATTATCTGTTGCCACAGTGCTGATGTGTAATCAAAAACCACCCACATCAGTGGCAGACAACAGTAAGCTCTGAGTGCTGCTTAGAAGCCCTTATAGGGCGGATGAGCCGTTCCGCTGATCAGAGCTGGGCTCACATGGGCTTGCTCGTGTGTCCTGAGGTCAGCTACAGGTTGGTGAGGTCCCGGTGCTGCTCTTGGCTAAGCTCTGTCATGTGTCCCCAGCTTCAGTTGGGACAACAGCTGATTGAGCTCTGTGCTATGAAGTCACTCATCTGCCAGCAGGCTAGCCTGCGGAGTGGCAGGATTGCCTGACAGGAGACTTGGAACTGGAACAAAGGCACTTCTGCATTCTGTTGGCCAAGACAAGTGAGGGGTCCTGCCCAGGGGTAGGGAAATAGACTCCACATCTTGATGGAAGAAGCTGCAAAGTCCTATTACAGAGGGGGCAGATACCAGGAGGGGAAGAATGGGGACTATTTTTAGAATAGAATCAGGCTGTCACCACTCTGGCCCAATTCATTTGACTTCTCTGGGTCACCATTACCTTGCCTGTAATCCACAGGTGGTTGTTCAACCCAAGGAGAGAGTGTAAGTGAACATACTTTTAAACTTAAATTCAGTGCGCTATTTCAAGTGAAGTTAACTAAAGGGTAATGCAGGGGGTAAAACCAAAGAATTTTAAACATTTATATGAAGATGCTGGTGGTCCAAGCTGGTACTGGGAGATTTCCATTTCTAAAATCAGAAAACACCAAAGAGTTCTGGAGTTCAGAGCTGGCCTCACAGCAGTCCAATCACAGTGACCACACCAAGGCCAAGGACAGAGGCCGAGTCACGGTGGCTCCTGCACCACCAGAAGTCACAGTGACCCTTGGGACCATCACATTGTTTGTCTCAGGAAATCAACTGGTCCTGTCCTTGTATTTTGTAAAAAGTCTTATCTTTCTGCCACATCACATTACCACTTGGCTAAGTGTTTGAGGTATCCTCTTAACAGTTAAGAACTTTTCATCCCTGCCATCCTCGCAGTTCTGTGCGTGTTTTAGTCATAGCCCTGGTTAACAGTAGTTGGAGGGCAGCACAAAGCGTTTCTAACAATCTTCCGCAGCGTAAATGCCAAGCAGATGTGGGTGCTGAACAAACAGCCTCTCGACTCTTGCCTTCTCGACTCTTCTGGCCAACAGGCATTGTCACTCAGAAAGCCACTTCCGTTCCCACTGGGATGTCCGGAAGGCAGTCTTTATCTCTTCATTTTTCTGATCAGTCTCCATCCAGAACACCCTTTTTCTAGACCCTCGGGACTTCCTGTCAGTGTCTCTGGGCAGCAGTATGGTTTTTCTTTTTCTTTTTCTTTTTTTTTTAAAGTATGGGGTTTCTTTCCTTTTTTTTTTAACTTTTATTTAAGTGTGTTTTTCAAGGACCCATCAGTTCCAAGTCAAGTAGTTGTTTCAGTCCAGCAGTATGGTTTTTCATTGCTGCCTAAGGAGAAGAGGTTTCTGGGAGAACCAGAACTAAAATGCACGGGCATGACAGATAGATGTCAAGCAGCCTTTTGGAGGCAACTCTCTGCTAAATGCCATTTGAAACACCAAGTAACCATGACTTGGAGACTTTAAATTATATTGCTAATTAACATGATGAGGAATCATGTTGTGTTTTCACCTCAGACTGCGCTTGAGAGATCCAGACGCAGTAGACCCCCGGCAGCCTGGATTTCCAGGCTGTGTATGCACTGCAGTGTGAGTGACAGAGGCCAGGGACTTCCAGCTTGCAGGAGTAAGCCTCAGGACAGCCACACCGCTGCAGGGCAGGAAGGGGCCGGAACGGGCGTTCTCTAACTTGACCCTGTGTCACAGAGGCCTCGGGCAGCACCCGGTGGCCCTGTTCACCCCACAGCCAGGCTGCTGTTTGAGAGCTGTGGTTGTGTCTCCCCAAAGCTGCCTTCATCTTAAAACCCGCTTAAAGGCTCAAGGCGAACAAATCCTTGTTGAAACCTGAGTCTGTTTTAAGATGTCTTTACAAAAATCCCCTCTGAACCATTAGCTGTTATGTCATATAATGTCCTTTTCCTAAGAGTAACATTCTTGGTGATTACCGCTATAAGGAATTGTAAGTCTCACCCTGTGCAAAGCTCTGTTCCGTTTCCCACGGTGATAATGTGGTACTAAGGCGATTTTCTGAATTTCTACCTGAGGTGTTTTTTTCATCTCACTCTGACTACTAAATCCTCCCACACACCCTTTTTCCCTTTGCCTTTCCTGAATTAGAAACGCTCTGCGGGATGGTTGATTTAGGTCTGAGCTGAGCCTGGGCACAAAGTCGGCTTTGGGGCAGAACAACAAAATGTACGACTAAACTTTGTTCAGAATATATTACCTTTGGACGTTTTAAACTTTATTTTGTATTGGTATCATGGGTTATTTTATACTTTTACATCTGCGTATCCATTGGCCAGATACTTCTTTTCAATAAATAGAAAAAGCTACATAATCTTAGATTCAAATTAGGTTTAGTTTAAAATGTCTTTTTATTTTAAAATATGCCTTTAAGATATGTCTGTTTTTTAATTTGTAGTTTTATTTCCCATTATCTTCCAACCCATAGATCTTGAGTTTTATTAATATTGGGTTGATGTTGGGTGTTTTGTTGTTGTTGTTGTTGTTGTTTAACAACTACAGATAATAAATTTTAAAACTTAATTTGTGTGGGATCAAAGGGCAACCTGAACTTACTAGATTTTTCCAGGAGAACAATTCCAGTGAAAGAAAGTTAAAAGGAGACAAATTCCAGCTCAATAAAAGTCCAAGCTGTCTAACAGTTAAAGACCAGCTCCAGGACGCTTTCTCAGAAACCTGAGTGTGCCTCAGGGAATTGCTGTGACCAGGTGAGCTATTCAAGTATGTGACTTTAGAGGTCCCTTTATACAAATCCTGTGTCCCTTTGTCTAGGCTTTCAGGAAGCAGAGAAAGGAGGGTAATGAACCTGTACAGAGCACTTGCTCTATGCCCAGCTCTGAGATAACCCTTTTCATCCTTGTACAAAACACTGAATTATTCACCCCATTTTACAGATGAGGAAACTGAGGGTCATAGAGTAATATGCCTAGGCAAAGAAGTGAGTCCGACGGACTCCAAGCACCCTGAGCTGATCGCAGCAGAACCTGTTGCCCTCTGCGCCCAGCCCTGGGCCCTGCTGTCCTGCCTGCACAGGATGACCGGAAAGGAACAGAAATGGGCCTCCTGAGGGAAAGGCTGCGTTTCCTTACTGGGCAAATAAGCTGGGACTTTCAGTAATTCTAGAAGTGAGCAATAGGTGGCAGTACATACACGTGACAAAGATGGTGCCTGTGTTGAATCAGTAGATTTTCTGGGTTCTGTATCATTTTCAAAGAAGCATTTTGTATGTGTCATCTGAGCAATTTGTACAGAGCATCCCTAGCTATTCAAATAAAAAAAAACCTCAAATATAAATGTCAACTATCAGAGGAGCTCTTTGCATTCTCCCTGTGACAGTACTAAGGCGTGAGCTAGTCAGCGTCTGCTGTCCTATACCTGACTTAGGACATAAGGTTCCTCATAATCCCTTGCTGCTGAGAAGCTTCCTTTTGCCTTTTCTTTCTCTACTCTTACTGGCGTTACTAGAGGTGCTTAAGAAAATTACTTCTTTAAAAACTCTCCGTCACCAAACATTCATGAAATGTGTTCAACTTCAAAAGAAGGTTAGGACAAAGAATTGGTTCCGCCATCTGGCCTAGGGGTGTAACAAGTACACAGCCGGGTGACCCTTTGCGACCACACTTCCAGCAACGTGACTCCTGAAGCCTTAGGATTTGCCACAAACATGATGAGCTCCCAAGAAATCTCCGCCTCTGAGGCTCTGTGTGCATGAGGCAGCCTGTAGAACCTCACTGTATTCGAAGGTTGTGCCTTTCTGACGGGGTTTGGGGTTTCCCTAAGTTTCTCTAGGGTGGACCTGTGGTGTATGTGTTTTCCTTAATGACATAAATGTGCTCCCTCAGTTGGCTTTTGGCAACTGCCTTAAATAAAATTTTCCTTCAGTTGACCCTATTCTGTCTATTGGCGGCGGGGGTGGGGGGACAGGGAGAAAGTCTTCAGAGAGCTGTGACCCCGGCATGCTGGCTCTCGTGTTGTTGCCGTGAGAGAGGACACTAGATGACACCATGCAGCCGAGTCATTCATCATCATCGACAGGAATGGAAACCCAATGACTCGACACATTTTTATTGGGCACCAACTGTGTATTTGGTATTGTGCTGGGTGCTGTAATATGTGGCCTTAAATTATTTTTCACTTAACGTGAAATTAGTGCAGAAAAAAACTCATGCAGTATTAGTAAAAGTTATTATTTTATCATTTACCAAGTTATCATTATCTTTCTCTGGTGGAAGTTATCATTTAGGAGTTAAGAGTAGTGTTGGTCATTCAATTCTCCATGTGAAGAACCCATACACCTACGTTTTATTAGCAGTATTGGGTGCAGCCACATAACCAATAGCTGAGTGACCTGTTTGCTTCTGCCCAGCCTCCAGAGTGGGATGAACCTGCAGATATGCTTTGTCAATGACAGCGGCAGTGACAAAGACAGCGACGCTGATGACAGTAAGACCGAAACCAGCCTGGACACCCCCTTGTCGCCCATGGTGAGTCCCAAAGCTGCCACTGAAGCCCAGTGTGCGTGCTTTCCTGCTCATGGAGCTTCTTTTCTGTTGCTTGGTGAGCAAACATTGCAGCGGTTTGAAAAGAGAAATGTCTCTGCATTTTTTAACATGGCACGCTCCTAAAATTTGGCAGTGACTAAAGCATCAAAACCGTGATACAACAAGGATACATAAGCTCTGTTCAAGTTAGCAACTACTTTTATATTAAACCACAAGAGAAATCACCTGTGCCCTAAAGAATTCTGAAGGAAAATATGCTAAATACCAATCCTTCCCCACTGGGTGTAGAAATATGAACCCAGAATAGCAGTAGGACACATTTTAAAAGGCCGGGGAGTGGGGGGCAGGGCAGGTGGGAAGGCTAATGCCTTAGAGGTGTTGCTCAGAGAAACCAGCAAGACAATGTGTTGCATTCCTTACTCATTCCTTACACACATGTTCTAAAAGGTGGCTACTGATCATGGGTGCTTGTTTCCAGAATTCTTTCCACTCTGTGCGGTCTGTCTATCAGCTTTCTCCCTAACCATTCATGTTTTCTTACCAAGGAAACTATGTCAGTCAT
Source organism: Rhinolophus sinicus (assembly GCF_036562045.2). Taxonomy (NCBI): domain Eukaryota; kingdom Metazoa; phylum Chordata; class Mammalia; order Chiroptera; family Rhinolophidae; genus Rhinolophus; species Rhinolophus sinicus. The sequence goes on from NC_133751.1 coordinate 29,296,521, forward strand.
TGGATACCAGAGATCCTGTCCACTCCAGAAAGCAACACAACACCTTAACTCTGAGTTAAATATTCTACTGTGTCTGGTCACTTCAGCAAAGTTTTGAGACTAAAAATGAAAAATAAAAAGTCTCCAGTTTGTCATAAATATATTCTCCCTATTATTTATTGTGCTATTCTTTATACTACAATCAGAGTCTATTATTGATACTGAGGAAATAGGCTCCCTTTATTAATGTGACTTGAGATTGGTACAGAGACAAGCTGAGTTGATGGAGGGCACTCTTGAAGAGGGCTCGGGGAATGTGATAGCCCATCTCCCAAGATGGTACCTGGCATGGAAAGCTCAAGGCTCCTGTTTTTCCCTTTGCAGAGCAAACAGAGTTCTTCCTATTCTGACAGAGACACTACTGAAGAGGAATCTGAATCCATAGATGATATGGATTTCCTCACAAGGCAAAAGAAATTACAAGCCGAAGCCAAAATGGCCCTCGCCATGGCCAAACCAATGGCCAAAATGCAAGTAGAAGTGGAAAAACAGAACAGGAAAAAGTCACCCGTCGCTGATCTCGTAAGCAGCAAATGCTGAAATGCAAGAGAGTGTTTGGTGGCTGCAAAAGGTTGACGCTGTCCTAAGTCGTTTACCAGAATTATGCAAACTTGGGTTTCTCCAAGACAGTTTATAAAAAGTACTGTCATTGAGAAATATTTAAGTTTGTTTCTTTTTCCTTTCTATTGTATCACTGAAAGATACATAAGCGACAGATTTCACAAAAGTAAACTTTGCTCTTGATTCATGTCTACTATGTTTCTTACAGGCAATATTAGCTGTCATGGGAATATTTAAAGTCCTTTAAAGCAACCTCAGTTTAAGAACCTATTGGTTGTGTCAAACTCACTATTACTACAGCCCTGTTTCAACAAAGACAGTAAAGCATAGTGGATAAGAACCCTGCACTTTGGATTTTAAGTCTAGCTCTGCCACTGACCTGCTGTAGGGCTCTGAGCAAGTTACATAAGTCTCAGTTTTCTCATCTATGAAATGGGAATAATAAGAATACCTATGTCAGAGCGCAGTAGTGAGAATTCAGTGAACAGAGTATTCAACGCACATAGCACAATGCTTGTAGCATGGTATAAATTAATAAATAGCTGATATTAATTTTATCCAGGTCATTCATATTACTTGAGTTCCCCAGTAATTCATTTGTGGAAATAATAATTGACTCACGGTTGTCACAGCATGTGTTAAGAACCAGTCCAAAAGCTTTTGATTTGAGAAGTGTAGCATCTGCGGCCAGTGGCGTTTTAGACAATGTGGTGTGTAATGCCTCGCATAGGGAAAGTCAGACTGGGAAAGCTTTTAAGCCCAGACTGGAATTGAAGTGGGTGAGTGAGGGCGGGTCTTTTAGGAATAAAAAACTGGGTCTTTATGTTCAGTGTACTTGCTGCTGTCTTCTTACCTCCATTTCTTCTCCTCTGTACCTTCAGCTGCCACACATGCCTCATATAAGTGAATGCTTGATGAAAAGAAGTTTAAAGCCCACAGACCTGAGAGACATGACTATTGGGCAGCTACAAGTGATAGTCAACGACCTCCATTCCCAGATAGAAAGTAAGTGTGAGACGTGCTTGAAAATTGGATATTAAATGTAAAATATAATGGGATAGTACCACTTCCTGTGATTCAGTTTCTTTGTACACATTTTATTGGGTTCCTCCTGTGTGCTTGCAAGGAAAGGAAGAGAATCTCAAGGTTCTCCTCTCTCTCTTTATTTTTTTGTTATTACTTTGAAATATTCAGAACGTTAAGAGTTGTTCAAGGTGTACAGAGGTTATAGGTCCTTTTTATTCATCTTAAATTGCCAGCTCCTAGCAAGTGCCGAGCATGTATTTGCCTTGCAACATCTGTTTCTAGTACAATTTAGTAGTTACAAGTCATTTGTTATACAATTCTACTCTCAATTTACTTGTATATACATTCAATTTTAGGTCATCAAATCCAAAGTTGCCTTATCTTGTGGTACACTAGGTAGTGAAAATATATGTGATCAATATGTGAAAATTAGAGAATGACAAAATATGGGCCTCTTCCCCCAGAATAACTGAAGTGTGCAGAGCGGTGGTGAGTTAGTGGCAATCATGTGAGCTGATTGGCTGAATGAAAGAACATGCTCACGTGGGCAGTGTGGTTAGGCCAGATGGACCCTCAAGCCCTCTGCCATGTATGATTTGATAAAATCTTATGGACTTACAGATGAAACCACCTCAGACACATGCAAACCAAATGCATTCAAACAAACCAACTACCAAAAGCAGTTAAGAGCCAAGTGGAGAAATTTGAACACCAACTAAATGTTTTATTAAGTATTTATTTATTTATTTATTTATTTATTTATTTATTTATTTCGGTACGATAAAGTTGTTGTGGTGTTTTGGGTTTTTTTTAAAGAGCCCTGTCTTTAGAGATACATACTAAAGCACTAATAGATGAAACACTATGATGTCTAGAATTTGCTTTAAAATAATCCAGGGGGGGAAGGGGAGATGGATGAATCAAGTTTGGCCATGAATTGATAATTGTTGAAGGTAGTTGGATGCACGGGGCATGGGGGTTCTCAAACTGTTCTCTTTGGTTTTGTGTCAGTTTGAAATTTTCCATAATAAAAAGTTAAAAACGTCACGTACTATGCAGGCATTCTACTGGGTACTAGTATAAAAAGCTAGCCGAAGAACACATCGGAAAAAATAAAATTGGACATATTCAGTGTCGAGTTAATACAGTCAGTATTGTTTTAAAACAAAGAGACAGAGTTTAACATTTTAATTAAGAAACCATAGAGTCACAGGATTTTTGTCTTGATTCTCCTACATTGTAATTTTAGTTGCGAATAAATTCCTAGGAGTGTTATTCTGTCAAGTGATATTTTACCACCTATTTGTGTGATATTTTTTTTTCTTCTCTCTTTTTTAAATTGGAAACTAGTCTGAACTAGAAGGCAGGCAGACGCATCATTTGAAGTCAGGCTCTCTAAAAGCATTTCCAAGGAGGACCTTGCAGAATACCCACTTCCTTCCTTTGGTTTCCAGGCCCAGAGCTCTTGCTAAATGAATGCTGTCTTCCACGGGTCCATGGGTCCAGACCTAGAAGCTTTCATTCTTAGCTGCACTGAGGGGTAAAAAGCAAAAGGGAGCCGCTTGCTTGTTCATAGTTTTCAGGAGGATTAAAAATGTTTCTATCTATTTTAGTCCCAGTATAAATCCTAAGGATGTTTGCCTTGGCACCTATTGCCCAGAGATTGCAGGGGTTGTGTTCAGATCTTACACACCTGGCTTTCCAGTATGTTTAGTGAATACTTTTTCCTAGAACAACCTGCACGTGACACCGCTCCTTCCCTAGGTTGCATCCCTGAGGCACCATGCTCTCCAGCGGGGCACCTGGCGTAGCTGTCCGTCAGCGTGGCCGGAGCAGCCTGAAGACGACCCGTGGGAAACCTAACGATCCCCAGACTTTTTTGCTCACGTTTCTTCGAAACAAAACCCCGCTTTTTCTAACAGGCTGTTTTCCTAATAGTTAACTATTTCTTTTCCCACTTAGATGTGAATGTATTTAGAAACGCTTTGTATTCCTTTTCTTCCAACACTCCTGTAATGGCACAAATGAGTCATGTTCTCAAATTGACAGCTTCTCCTGAGCTTCTGAGAAGCTAGTATAAGAATTCTAAATTTTAACAAAAATAGCTTTCCGATTATGTTTAACTATATATATATATGTAGGTAAGTGTCTGTGGTACATGTATAATGGTCCATAGTTACTCCTTGTGACTTGGATGCAGTCTTACCTATTTTTAAACGCTCTCTTCACCCCAGGCTTGAATGAAGAGCTGGTCCAGCTGCTCCTCATCCGAGATGAGCTGCACACGGAACAGGACGCCATGCTAGTGGACATCGAAGACTTGACCAGGTCAGTGATGCTTTGCTCTTTCCAAAGAAAGAAAGAAGCTTGGGGTGGTCTGGAGTTTAAGAATTTGGGCACGAGCAAGCTGTAGAGAACTTTCATGAGTAAGTCACCTAATCTCTGCTGGTGTCAGCTGTTTAAGTGGAGGGGAAGCGGCCCAAACTGCTTTCCAAATGCATTGCTTTTCCACAGCCAGCCTCTCCTTGTGATGGAGTGTCAGGGCATTAGCACGTCTTACAGCCCACCCAGGTCAGGTCAGTAGTTCTGGCCACTTACAGGGCCGTGATCCTGAAGGACAGGCCCCCGGGGCGTTGGCCCTAAGCCATTCCATGCTGACGTGGTTGCTGCATAGGAGCAGTCCCGTGGTAACTGCCACAAAATGGCACTTGCTGTTATGTGACCTGACTCTGATCGCATCTGCCAGGCCCAGAAGGCAGGACACTGGCATCTTTCCATAGCATCAGTGCCACCAGATTGTTCTCACCAGGGGGACACTCCAGGACTTGAGTTTCTAGCTGGGCCTGGCTCCAAGCGCCTCTCTGGAAAGAGGTAAAGAATGTTTCCTTCCCGAGGGGATAAGAAAACTAGGCTAATGCTGCTCAGAACGTGGCATTTCTTAGTAGTTCTCCTTGTTGCAAAGCCTGTCGCCGTAAGCCTATAAAGACATGCACTACTGTAAGCGTTCCTATTATCTCATATTTACTCTGACGCCTTTTCTGAGACAATTCATGCGAAGCCTTTAAACCAGGAGGCAACAATTATTATTCATCCTAGAAATGGTATTCAGAGGGTAGAAGGCTCCCCAAGGAAAGAAAGAACCCTGCGTGTTACAATAACATAAGGAATTAACCACATGACCCAGAACCATCCTAGAAAAGCTTAAAAACATGTAGTGAAAATGCTCCCAGGACCTCTTGTCAGTGTAAAATACTTTTCTAAATGCAATGTTATAAAGATAGTTTGGGTAGCAGAATAAATGCCACAGAAACTGTGTTTAGGCTTTTTTTTTTAAGGCCTATGAGCAGCACTCTGTTTTGTATGCTTTGAATATTATATTGCCTCACCCCTAACAAAAAAAAACAAAAAAAAAAAAACACCAGAAGGCCTTCTCATACCTTCTTAGCATATTTGCCTGCATCTGAAATATCACAGTAACACTCAAATAATATTATTGCCATCTACAGATGCATTCATGCACTGCACCAACCGCTCTAAGACATATCCCTTTTTGTCAGTCTAAGAAATGTGCCTACAGGTATTAAGATGATGGGAAATCAGTACTGGACTATACAACCAGCACCTGCATCTTCTGAAACGTATTTAAACTCGGGTAAATTCTGTGACTTTCCTGTGACAGCAGAGACCTTTTCTCGGCCCCTCAAAGCAGCACTGACCTTCCTCATGGTACAGAGGACTTTGGCAGGCTCCTCCCTTCTCTCAAAGGATTAAGCTATTACATACTTAGATTTGTAGTGTATTTTTTTATACCTTGCAGGTGGTGTGATCATGGGACGCAGGGCAGGCAGATCCACGGGTTAATATAGGAGAGGAGTCACTAATTTAAAAGTGTTAGAAGAACCCTTTAAATTGGAGCAGGTGGGGAGAAGTTGCTATGTCCGTTTCTGGCTGCAGAAATACTACTTTGCTCCTGGGGGAAACTGAGGATACGTAAAGTTCCTCAAGGTAACGGTCCCAGAGTTTGGCAGCCAGCTGCTAGAGGGCTTGAGAGCATGACTGGAGAAACTGCTGGAATCCTGTTCACCTCTTCCCTTTCCCTGTCTAGCTCCTACCATTCCAGCGGGCAGTTCACGTCCGTGGTTCTCAGGTTTGGCAGCACCCGGGGAGTTTTAAAAACTGTTGATACCTGGGTCTCACTCCCAAAGATTCTATTTAATTATTCTGTGGAGTGTGGTGGGTATTAGGAGTTTTTAAAGCTCCCCAGATGATTTCAGTGTGCAGCCAAGGGAGGACCACTGGTTTGGGTGACACCTCTTTGGAGAAGTGCTCCCTGCCTCCCCCACCCCAAGACTCAGGTAGAACCCTTTTCTTTTGTTCCTGGCAGCATGGCCTCCCTCGCATATGGAGTCCAGTCATATTGTGTTATATTTGTTGGTCTGCTGTCTGTCCCTTCCTGACAGTAAACCCCCGAGAGCAGAGACAACGCCATTTTCATTTATTGCTATGTCCCCAGAGCCTAAGACAGGGCCTTCCAGGTACGTAGTAGGTCCTCAATAATGATTGTTGCTTAGTGGGCCTTGAGTGAAACAAATCCTGATAAGGACTTTCATATAAATAGTTGATTTGAGACCATTTACTTTTTATGGACTGAAACTCTTTTCCCTCCTTTCAAAATTTTACTGAAATTCTTGTACTTTGTTTCCCCAAAAATAAGACCTAGGTGGACAATCAGCTGTACTGCATCTTTTGGAGCAAAAATTACTATAAGACCCAGTCTTATTTTACTATAAGACCGGGTCTTATACTATACTGTACTGTACTGTACTGTACTATACTATAACATAAGACCAGGTCTTATATTAATTTTTGCTCCAAAAGATGCATTAGAGCTGATTGTCCGGGTAGGTCTTATTTTCGGGGAAACACGGTATGTACGTCTGAAAATAATACCCAATTTTCAATGTTTTCCGAACCTATTTCCTGTCTGTTCTTTCCTTCTCTCTCAGAAAAAAACCCATGCTGTATATGTGCAGGCACGTGCACGTGGACACACACACACACACACAGATACATATTTTAAAGGCTGCTGTAAGATTTGTAACTTTATTAGCTACAGTGGAACCTTCACTCATTGGAGATCAAAATATTTCTTGAGCTGAATCTGTTATCTGTTAGTGAGTCCTATGAGCTACTTTATGAATAGGACCAAGGTTCTTTTATACACATAAACAGAGACATAAGGGGGTCTGCTAAAGGGCATGTTTTGCTTTCTTTTTTTTTTTTTTTAGGAATAGAGGGCTGATAACTTTTCCTTGAGTTCCTTCATTGTTAAATGAATATCATCAATTAATTGTGGGCCGCTGACTGTGGCAATGACACTGCTGTTACTTCCCTATTTCTGAAAGTATTTGTGATTTGCTTTCCCTGTTCCAAAGATAGGAGACATTCTGCACACAACCGATGAATTAAACTTGACGTCGTTGATGACCCAGATCAGGGCAGCACCAAAAACTGCCCCAATCCTTTGAGTACAGCTGGAAACCACACCCTAGATACTTTTCTCCTCCCAAATTTATAATTTCCTAAAATCCTCCAAAACATTTGTCTTTTGCAACCGTCAGATCCTACCATTCCCTGAGAAGACATTTAATTAGTGCCTAGTCAAGTGACGTAAGCAGCTTGGCCATTTCTCCCACCAGCCAGGTGCTGGGTTGGCCACTTGGGGCTCACAGGCCACAGTCGGGCTCGATGAATAAGACTCACCCCACCCGACCCCCTACCTCACTGCCGTGATCACGCCCTTAGGACTAATTGAAGGGGAAAAAGTATGTAAGCATGGAAAATCTTTACATCCACAAAGGGCTGCCATTTGCCAGGAAGACATTAGCTTTTTTTATTATTATTAAATTTATTGGGGTGACATTGGTTAGTAAAATTATTAGGTTTCAGGTGTACAAGTCTGTAATACATCATCTGTATATTGCTTTGTGTGTTCACCACCCAAAGTTAAATCTCCTTCCATCACATATTTGACACCCTTTAGCCTTTCTGCCTCCCACATTGGCTTTTGTGAGAATGGAACTGGATTCAGATTTCTGTCAGGAGCATTGCTAACACTTAAATTTGCATCTCTGTGTGTGTGCTCGTGTTTAGATAAAGCAGTCACAACGTTACTTTCTGTCATACCCCCTGGTCTTGCTTAGCACTTCCTTTCTATCGGCTCTCTCTCTCCTTGTTTGTTATTTGTGCCTTTCTCATCTCTCTCCTTTGAAATATATGCTCCATGAGAACAAAGACCTCGTTGTCTGCTCACCACCAAACCTCTCAAACCAGGAGCAGTGCCTACCACTTAGAAGGCACATAGTAAAGGCACACTTAGAAGGCACATTTGTGGAATAAATGATCCCAGAGACTTACCTCTTTTCATTTTTAAACATGGCACTTTTCTCAAAGGTGGTGACATCTACCAGTCTTAGGTTAATCCAGTGATTTATTAAATAAAAGGAATCATGCATAAAATATTAAAATTGAAGACGACAAATCCATTTGAATGAAGAACTGTTTTCTTGGTTCTCTGGATTTCGCTATGAGTAATTCGGAACCTCCGTTTGGAGGATGTTTTAGCTGTTGATTGGAAAGCAGCTTGGATCGTTCTGCTTAGCACTAAACAATTGTATTATTAATTTGACAGACATGCCGAAAGTCAACAGAAGCACATGGCAGAGAAAATGCCTGCAAAGTGAAAAGAAGCCATCCAACCAGAGGACAAGCTAGACTTTTTTTTTGCTTCTGTGGTTGTAAAAATGCTGTTGCTAAAGGTGGCGCACAAACAAACAAACATCAGTGTTAGTCATTGGTAATGTCTGAAGCTTAACGTCCAGTGATTGGCCTTTGCTTCTTAATTTATTTTAATTTTTTTACTGTGCCACTAAATACCAGGCATTTTAATAAAATATTGTTACAAAAAATGTACAGTACTTACACCATCACAAATCATGGTTAATAAAAGAGGGTAGTTTTGACTTTGTTTTTATGCATTTAGAGATGTTAAGTTGGAGCAGTATTTTACCATTGACTCATTCTTCACTGTAGTTTTAAAGAACTGTAAATGACGGTGCTATACAAGTCAGAAAATACATGCCTGCCTCGTAGTGAAATTGTAGATCTCCGTAATATGTATATTTTAATCAGTTTTCAACATTTTGTGAATGTTGACTACCTGAAGTTCATTTTTAGATGTGCTATTAACATTCTGTTGGATTCAGAGGGTTCCCTGAAAGTTTTATGTATAAATATGTAAAATAAAAATTAAAACTTTGTTTCATATGATCTGTCTTTTTGCTCACTAGCAAGCCCTACACTGGCTATATTTCTTCCTTTTTCACTCTTCCTCAATTAAATTCCCCACCAGGAAGCTTTTATCAGTGAAAAAACCAAGTGCTCCTGAGGATAAACAATGCAGCGAATTGCCAGGAAGATGGGGAAGTGTGTGTGGGTGTGTGTGTGGGTGTGTGTGTGTGTGTGTGTGTCATGCAGGGAGTCATGCTGGGTCTCAGCTCCCGCTCCCCGCATAAGAACGCAGGATATGGTGAGGCCAAAAAGGAACAACAACTGAGCCATAGGTAGGGGAGTCACACCACTATATTCTCGTTGGCGGCTGGATTAGAGACACAGGAAGTAGGAGCCACGCTATCCGCAATCCGCTGTCCACTTCTCTGCCAACCAACCTCACTTGCTAACTGCAATCTGCGCTTGCTAGCTCAGCCACCGCAGTTATATCTGTGGCTAATGGCTAACTGGTTACAGCTGATGGCCATCTACTACCCGAGCCAGCACCTTTCCACGTGAGGCTGAGAGCCTGGAAACTGCTCTCTGGGACTCTGTCCCCAGAGTGTGTGTGTGTGTGTGTGTATGAGTGTGGGAATGAGTGAGGGTGTGTGAGTGAATGTGTGTCTATGTGTGGTGTATAAGTGATCCAAAGAAGACAACACCCACAACATCAGAAATTGCACTTCAGTTGTTGTTCAGAGTTATCAACCTGGAATTTTAGCTCTGTACCACTTCATAGCTGCTGGTCTTGTTAGAGCTTATTACTGCATCAAACTCCATTAACCAAATTTGCCACATGAACACATCATCCTTGCATTTACACTTTTCTGAAGGCCAGTTGTTGACTTTTTCTAATTTTAACCACTCCATTAACCACTCCATGAAAAAAAATGCCAAGTCTAAAGAACTAGATTACAGGTTATTTCCCAATAAGTAGAGAGCTTCAGAAAATTAAGTAGCTAATGTCTATGCAGGTATTAGAGAACCATAAGCTAAAGCACAGATGAGCAATCAACATTCCAGAACCACCCATAGACCACCTGGTTTCAAGGCAAGGTCCATGATGTAATCTGAAGATAGGAGTTTAGACAACTGTCTACATTTTCCTTTCTTAAAAATACCCAGCTAGGTTTTTAAGTAATTAACAGTTGCCATTTTTCATAGCTTTCTATAATCTTAAATTGTAACACTAATTTTTTATGCCTCAATCAAGTTATTTTTATTTAGAATAGAAAAATAAAGCAGCTCGTAAATGTATTTCCACATTTGTGAGGTGGCTATTGAGCAGGACAGATAGCTCACCGCTGAGCTAACAGGTGGGGGCCAAAGTATTCTCTGCCCGGAGGTCTCTGACTGAGCCCTGAAGCCCTGCACTAGCTGTCCAACCTCGGGGTTGATCCCAGTCCTAAGAATCCAGGCACAACTGCTGGTCCTGTGCTACTTGAGCTGCGTGAGAGGACTGGTCAGTAAGCTGTGGGTCTCATCTTTAGCTACACAATGGACTCACCTGGGGAACTGACAACCACTGGGTCCTGAGTCCCATCCCCATAGATACTGATTTAATTGGTCCAAGGTGTGGCCTGGGTATTACAATTTTTTAGAGGTCCCTAGGTAATACTACCCTGTTTCCCCGAAAATAAGGCCTAGTCAGGCCATGAACTCTAATGCGTCTTTTGGAGCAATAATTAATATAAGACCGGGTCTTACATGTTATAAGACCCGGTCTTATGTTATAGTAAAATAAGATCGGGTCTTACATAAATTTTTGTTCCAAAAGGCGCATTAGAGCTGATGGTCCAACTAGGTCTTATTTTTGGGGAAACATGGTAATGTTGAGAACCACTGCCTTAAACTTTCTTCCTTTTTAGCTTTTATTTAACCATTTCTTTAGTATCTAGTTTTTTTCTAATTGAAATATATTCCTATTGATTTGGAACTTTTGGGGAGAGCTGACTTAGGAAGAGTGCTACAAAAAAATGCCTGTGCCCAAGTAAGCGTGTTAGTATGACCTAAACCTCCGTCGGTGACATCTAGAGCTTGGAGTCCTGAGCGTAAAACTCAGTCGACCAAGAAAGACTGTCTTATTTGTTAAATCCTTGCCAGAATTACCAATTTCAATAGAAATATGTTCTGAAGAAATCCATGGCCTCTAAACTCTTCAGTTGTTTGAAGCCCATAATCATAACTAAAGAAAGAGCCCATATGGAAGAAACTGAGATTACATCACAAGGGCCTCTTGAAACACCTCCAGGGTCAAAGCCAACTAAAAGCAGAGTAGGTCTACTCACCATCTAGAGATTCTCGAAGGAGATTACACTCGGCATCTGATGTCCCTTTCACACACTCTGTCCCCGGTAGAGATGTCACCACTGACTCACCTCCAAGGGGATTCTTTCCAGTCCTGTTGCTTATGTTGTTCGTCAATGAGTGGGATTATTCATAACAGGGTTCTCATCTGCACTAGATCACCCTTCCATATTTAAACTGGGACACTTAACCAGGCTGAGGTAGAATGCTAGACTACCTGAACTGAAAAATAGGGCCACCTCTCTTCTGGATTTTAAGAGAGTGAGGTGTAAGCAAGAGCACATGGGCTCGGGCCGAAAGCGTCTGGACACAAAGGCTGACTCTACCATCTTCCTAGTGATTTGACCTTGAGCAAGTTACTAAAGGTCTATTTTTGTCTTATTTTATCACCTGTAAATAAGTCCTCTTGGGCTTATTTTAAAGATCGAATAAAATAATGTCCATGAAAGCTCCTGGTACCCATTAGATCCTCAATTGATAATTGTTGAAAGAAGAAGTTAAATGATCAGGATTTAGGTGGAAGAAGAATTCTGTATTTTACCAGTTTCTGATATTTAACACATCCTTATGAGCTTTTTCTTGTTTATTAATCACTAATTTACAAAGCATGCTTAAGGAAAAGTTAATAACTTCAATCTTCAAGTCCCTTCCCTCCTTTAAATATCGATGTTAAAATTAGGGATGTATTCTTACACACCTTTCTCCATGCTAATACAGATACACACACATACAGGTTTTGTGTTTCGATGTGTTTATACAAAGGTGGGATCACATAAAACACAGTGCTTTGCAACCTGATTTCTCCATGAAAATCCTTGCAGGTCAGTACATACAGATCTAAGTCATTCTTTTTAATAGCTGTATAGTCATCCCCAGTATGACGGAACGTACGTTATTCAGCCATTCCCTTTAATGATGGACATTAAGACTCCAGATTTCTGCCACTAAAAAGAGTGATGTAATAAATATGTTTGTACTTAACATCTACTTGTGCTTTTATTGTGTGATAACCTCATTTTTTCTTTAACCATTACTTGCTATTAGGTTTAGATACTTGAGAGTACAGAGAGCTAATTAAGGTATGGAAGACCAGATGAAGCCACTGCAGAGAAGTTCTATTCCTTGCAACAAAATTGGACCAACCCCCCTTGTCTGACAAACACAAATTCATTTTCATCTTTAAAGAATATGGATGTCTCCCGCAAGGGATGGTGGGTTCTGCCCCCTGCAACTAAGATTGAACACGGCACCTTGAGCTGAGCTGCCGGCTGAGCTCCCAGATGGCTCAGTTGGTTGGAGCGCGTCCTCTCAACCACAAGGTTGCTGTTTCGACTCCCGCAAGGGATGGTGGGCTGTGCCCCCTGCAACTAGCAACGGCAACTGGACCTGGAACTGAGCTGCGCCCTCCAAAACTAAGACTGAAAGGACAACAACGTGAAGCTGAACGGCACCCTCCACAACTAAGATTGAAAGGACAACTTGACTTGGGGAAAAAAAAAAAGGCCTGGAAGTACATACTGTTCCCCAATAAAGTCCTGTTCCCCTTCCCCAATAAAATCTTTAAAAAAAAAAAAAAAAAAAGAATATGGGTGTCAGAGTTAGATTTTTACTGACATATTCCCTCGGGCAAGGGAAGTCAGAGAAAAAATAAACGTGGGATTACATCAAACTAAGAAGTTTTTTCACAGCAAAGGAAACCATCAATAAAACAAAAAGGGATCCTACCGAATGGGAGGACATATTTGTCAATGATATATCCAATAAGGGGCTAATATCCAAAATTTATAAAAAAGCTCACTCAACTCCAAAAAAAACAACCCAATTGAAAAATGGGCAGAGGACATAAAGAGACACTTTTCTAAAGAAGACGTACAGATGACAAACAGACATATGAAAAAATGCTCAACCTCACTAATCATTAGAGAAATGCAAATAAAAACCACAATGAGATACCACCTCACCCCAGTCAAAATGGCTATCATCAATAAATCAACAAACAACAAGTGCTGGCGAGGACGTGGAGAAAAGGGAACCCCCGTGCATCGTTGGTGGGATTGCAGATTGGTGCAGCCACTATGGAAATCAGTATGGAGGTATCTCAAAAAACTGAAAGTGGAACTATCTTATGACCCAGCAATTCCACTCCTAGGTAGCTATCCGGAGAAATCCAAAACTCTAATTCAAAAAAATTTATGCACTCCTATGTTTATTACAGCACTATTTACAATAGCCAAGACATGGAAACACCCAAAATGCCCATCGGTAGATGACTGGATTAAGAAACTGTGGTACATTTACACAATGGAGTATTACGCAGCCATAAGGAAGAAAGAAATCTTACCATTTGCAACAATATGGATGGACCTAGAGAAAATTATGCTAAGTGAAATAAGTCAGACAGAGAAAGACAAATTCCATATGATCTCACTTATATGTAGAATCTAAAAAAAAAAGAATAAATGAATGACCTAATCAGAAACAGTCTCACAGACATAGAGGAAAAACAGGGTTGCTAGATAGGAGGGGGGTGGGTATAAGGGGGGGAGGTGAGGGGATTAGAAAGCACAGTTGGTAACCACAAGATTGCCATGGGGTTATGAAAGTCAATTTGGGGAATGTGATCAATAATGTAAAGATTTTATAGGGTATCCGATGGACACTTATCCCATTAGGGAGACCACCTCAGGGATGATGTAGATGCCTGATCACTGCACTGTACACCTGAAGCTGAAGCTGAATAATAATGAATGTCAACTACAATTATATATGTGTGTGTGTGTGTGTGTGTGTGTGTGTGTGTGTGTGTGTGTTTACAAGAAGCGGAGTACAGCATTAGGAATAGAGACAGTGGAAATGCAATGGCTGTGTGCGATGTCAGAGGGATAGTGGATGGGGGAGGGGGGTTATCACTGTGTGAGGGATACAAATAATAAATGTTTAACTATTACATTGTTTTGTACACCTGAAACTAACTTTTGAAAAAAAGAGTATGAATGTCACTTCCTTGACAGAACTTTTTCTGTGTGTGTGTGTGTGTGTGTGAGAGAGAGAGAGAGAGAGAGAGAGGAGAAGGAGGAGGAGGAGGAGGAGAAGAAGGAGACTAGGACTGTCATCTGCCTCCTGAATACAGATTTTTCTCTATTTCCTGTTTGAAGGGAGAGGCAAACCTTAGCCAGGTTTGTAACTAGCGCCCTCAGCACAGAACCAAGCAGAGTCTTCTCCCGAAGAGAAATGATAATCATTGGGGCCTGCCCTTTTGACACTTGCATCAACTGGTGGGACTCTCTGCGCCTCCTTTCAGCTGTGGAATGAGCCTCTCAGCTTGACTTTCACTCAGGTTTAATCTCACTGTTCTCAAGCTCCATTCCTCATGACTAGTTAATGCTGCCTCACCTCTCCAAAGTTTTGATCTACCATCTGGAGACTTTCCTTCCACAGATTATTATCATTTCTGCTGTCAATGATTAAAGAGCCCTATGGCAGCTATAGCTAGCCATCTGCTAAAACTCATGCCTCCCCACCATGATCATAGTGATAGAGCTGTGTCATGCGGGGAGTCATGTGGGGTCTCTGCTCCCCCTCCCCACACAAGAATGGAGGATGTGGCCAGGCCCAAAAGGAACACCCACAGAGCCATAGGTAGGGAAGTCATACCACTATGGTCTCACTGGAGGCTGGGTTCACCGGACGTGCGACCTGCTGTCCGCTTTTCTGCCAACCAACCGACGACTCTCCTCCACTCTCCTCGACTCTGCTCCTCTACTCTCCTCAACTCTTCTCCGTAGCCGCAGCAGTTATATCAGTGGCCAATGGCTCAATGGTTACAGCTGACGGCCTACCAGCCACAGCTGACGGCCATCTACCACCCAAGCCAGCACCCCTCCATATGAGGCCGAGAACCTGGAAACTGCTCTTTGGGGCTCTGTCCCCACAAGCTGTCCCTGGGAAGTGGCTAAACAGGAACTATATTTCTCACCCACCACCCCCTTGCATTTAGATGTGACCCATGACTGATTTTCAACAGAATGTGAATGAATGGGATATGCCTTAGTTCCAGCCAAGGCTTTGAAGAAGGGGTTTGCCTTCTCCATGCTTTTTTTTTTTTTTCTTACATTAGCTGCAATCACAAGAACCCAGAGGATGACAGAGCCACAATGTAGAAGGAGTGTGGGCCCCTGAGTTCACTTCATGAGGAGAGCTGCCTGCTATCCAGCAGGATTTGCCTCAGACAGTTACAGGAGAAATGAACTATGATTATGTTTGAGCCATGATACTATATTGAATCTCTTTGTTACAACAGCTAGCATTACCATAACTAATGCAAGTCCTTAACAGAGAAAGCCATAGTCCTTTAAGGAAGAGCTAGACCACAAACCCAGGTCTCTGAAGATAAATCCTGTGTTCTGAATCACTTTCCTCTAAATCATCTTCTCTAGGTCAATGACTTACCCTTTTTCAGTTCATGGACCTCTTCAGTTTGGTTTAAATCCTGTCCCCCATACCACCTTTTCCTTTAACGATTGAATCAGGAACCAGAGAGGCTCAAAATGAGATTTGTCATGAACAAACCATTAATTCATGACAGAAACAAGAATATGGATTTTATTATAATGCCAGAAACACAAATATTTATCAAGTAACTACAGGAGACTTCTTTGGTGTCCACCCCGAAGAGCCTTGGGTTTCTACAATCCTCAAGCCCACTCTTTAATTATTACTATGCCAGCTGAATTCTGGTGCTTACAAAAAGCAATTACCTTTTGTACTGATGTTCATTTATTTTTTTCTAAATAAGATATGACACATTCATTATGAGATAGGTTGATGGGTAATGAGTTTTTCAGGATATTTTAATTGAGGCTTATAGTCTGTTGTCTGCATAAATTAATATTTTATTAAAGAATTTATGGATTAATGGTCTGGCTATGTAAAATGTGTCTTTTTAATTTCTGAGAATCCAAAAGGTCTTTCATTTAGTAGCTTTGGCAGGAAACAATTCACCAGGACAAATTAATTGGTTGCAAGAAATTCTTTCCTATAGCATACATCTCTTCATACATTTCTCTGTTCTAGAACAATGTTCTGTGTATGGTTGTAACACTGCCCTTGTTTTAAAAACTATTGAATGCACTTCCCTGCACCACTAAACAAAAGCACAAGGTAGAAAAGCAATACTTATGGGAAAAGCAATTTTATTGTCACCGTCCAGACTAGGCATTCAAACTTTCTTGGTGATTATTTACTACCAGAGTCCCATTTCCCTTATATTCAATCAATACCTTATTTGCTTTTGGCTTTGCAGAAAATAGTGGCATGGATCCTGACTCTGATAAAGCATAAACAAGGCTGGAAGTGAGTTTTTTAATTTTCTGCCTCATAAAGTTACTTCCTTCCAGATGTCTGTTAGTTCTCAGTAGACATTACAGTCTGTAATGATGGTCATCTCACCTTGTGAGGGGGCTTTTTAGGTCACAGAGCATCCCCATGTGTTAGAAATGGCATTTGAAAAATAGCAGGAGCCCATACTTCATTTCAGGAGCAATTCAGATGTGAAGGTTAAAAGGGCAAAAGGTTTTGACTTTTATAGGCAAAGGAGAGAAAGGATTTGACTAATGGATCACAAAGCATCCCTTTCCTCTTCCCAGTGATGTGAAGTACTCTTGTCCTTGCTACGTAAGAAGGCTGTTTTTAAGATGTGTCACCCCAATAAATTTAATAAATAAATACGTAAGTTTGGTGATCTCAAACAAACAAAACAAATATGTGTCGTTGTTCAGAGGCCAATCAGATTGAGAATCAAGTACCAGGCAACTCTGTGGGGCTAAGTAATTTTATCAGGGACGTCATAAATGCCTCGGGAAGAATAATTAGGTGTGGGGATGTTTTCTATGGGAATAACAAATCCATCTCCCTGCAGTTCTGGCTAAATCAAGAATGGGCGTGAAACAAAATGCGGCCTTTTCGGAGTTCCCAAGCCAGTCTCCCCACTCTGTGAGTGGGGGTGCCGGGTCTTTAGGGAGACAGCAGCTTTCATTCCCTGTACTTGAGGCCAAGAGCAGGTGAGGACTCAGGAGAATGGAAGTGCTGTTCAACGATTGTCCGCACGGAACCAGGTCAGCATCTGCAAACCGTGACAATGCCACTGCAGGCCTTGCCGAGGCCACTTTCTCCAATGCATTTTAGGGCCTGGAACCCATGTGCCGAGCAGTTACCTGGTGGGTGGTGGCTCTGTGAGAGTTGGAGCTTTTAGGGACCTGCAGTTTCCTATGAGGACATTCTTCAGTCACCAGTGAAGCTCAGAGTCAGGCCCACCCAGGAGTCCTGAGGCCTATAGATTTGTGGAAAGCAGCCTTGAGGGGCTGTATAACAGGTTTTATGAATTTTGCAAGCAATATGCGAGCAATTAAAAACTGCTTTTACCTGAAACTAATTAAAAAATAAATAAATAAATTTGGGAAAAAAAAAAAAACTGCTTTTGAGTTTCCTCTACTTCTCAAGCTGTTCTTGAGGATACCTCCCCGACACACAGGCAAGACTCACTCAAGAAATATAAATTAATGAGATTTAGAGGGAAGGGGCAAATCCAGAAATGAAAAAATAAAACATAAAAGTCCTGAATGATTCCCTTTTGACCACACTTGAAATGTATTGTCCATTTGCTTCTTACAAGAAGGAGTCTTAGATAAATCATCATGTTTTTGAAATCTAAATTGTATTTCAAGTCTCTCTCTCGCGCTCTCTCTCTCTCTCTCTCTCTCTCTTCTCTCTCGTTTCTTTTATAATCAGCCCAATCCCCTGATTTGCATATTGGTGTGCCAATGTCGCGCTAACAATGCCCTCCCCAATCTACTAAAATAAAAAGTCAAATGCCTACTTCCTCTTTTTAAAAGTACACACATGTGTATCACTTCCTAAATTACACTCATTGTCAAGAATTTTGGACTATAAAATCATCCAAGAGTTGGTTTTATCTGAGGCAGTTAACTGATCCTTTAAAACAGGGCTGTCCAAACTTTTATCAACGTTTTTTTACCAACGGCCATATGCGGTAAAATACACAAACAGCCGGGCCACTCACTCGAGGTGAAGTACGTATTGCCTCACCTGGTTTATTTAAATAAACTAAATATATTTTTGGAATTTGCTGCGGGCCAATTAAAAATGGATTGCGGGCCGCAGTTGGCCTGCGGGCCGCAGTTTGGACACCCCTGCTTTAAAACATCACAGTTGCCTTGATTTCGTATCTTAGGAGAGTTGTACTTACTAGCAAAGGCCAAATACACTCACTAATCCTCAGAATTTTGAATTTTAAAGAAAGCAGGAAGTTCACATACAAATGACACTCATTTCAGGGGTTTGCATGGATTTTCCTCTACTACCAATTAATTGGGCCAGCAGCCCTGATTTCACATCACACCAGAAAATGAAAGCCAAATTGTAAGGCTACTTCAGATTTCTGAGACTAATACTTATGGTCATTCTCAACTCAAAGTTACCAAAGCTTCTTGGCTCAAGATGAAAGCATTTTCATCGGGAATTTCTTTGTCTTCAGTTTCCAGACCAGTCATACAAACCATCCAAAAGCATGGACCAGTCCCACCACTCTGCAGGTGGGGCGTTGGGTCTTCAGGAAGGTGGCAGCTTTACCTTCCAGGTTCTGAAGTTCAAAGCAGGAGAGGGGTGGATGGGAGGACTTGCCCAAAGGAGACTCGAAGAGAAGGGAAGAGCTATTTGATGAAGCTAGTATTAGAGGCAGCTGGGGAGGGGGACAGAAGACACCGAAGGATGCCAGTAGGTAGGTTGAGATGTGTAGAGGAGGAAGGAGTTGGACCACTGGCTATGTACATCTCTTCCAGAGGTCACATATGCAAATGCGTTTACCGACCAGCTGGTCATACAAGCAACACAAACAAGTTGGGTGCAAGACAATGAGGAGCAATGCCCTGACTAAAAAGACTCACAGCTAAGTAAATGCGAACTACTCATCTAACTGCTGGGCAGAGCTGGGTTCTGCAAGACCTTTCTAAGATTTCAAAATAGTCTGCATTTGTTACAGAGTTCATTACTTCTATTAACTAATGTTTTACTTATATGACATTAGCCACCACTGAAAGTCATTCTAAGGAATTGCCCCACAGAGGGTGTTATTGTGTTTACGGCAGAATGATATCACTACAGCATTACACAGTGACAAATTTATGAGTGCCTGAGAAGATATTCCTTTCGCGTGTCAGTACCAATAATAGCCAGGTTTCTTTGAGGATCATTGTAACTTTTTTGATGCATAATGCATAATGTTGCTTCTTTGCATTGGCTTCCAGGAAGCAAAGAACTAAATTTGCAGCCCACCTATGACAAATTGGATAAGAGCTTAGGGTAAGGTGATTCCTAGTTTACTGTATTATTCCTTTAAGTTGCCTCGAATTCTTTTGGGGAACCAAAAAAAGTAGTTAATCAGATGCTGCCCTGGAATTGGTATATAAATACTAGAATTGTTAGACTATGCAGAGAGAAAGTTTGCATCTGAAGCTAATGAGAGCAGCAGAGCTGAGTGAGAGGGAAGGAGAAAGCCCTGATGACATCTTACAAGTTCCTGGATTTACTGTGGAGTCAGATCCTCCTTTTAACATTTTGTTACAGAAGCCGATGATACCCCATTTTGCTTATTCCAGTGTCAGTGGGATTTCTGTCAGGACTGAAAGAGTCTTAGCTATACTCTTATCTCGAATCCTGTGGCCCTCTCTCGATCACCTCAATCCATTTTCCACATAGCTAAGTGATCTTGTAATGTTTCTAACAAACCTCTGATCTTGACATGTCCCTACTCAATGTCTTAAAAGGCTGTCGCCCCCAGGATAAAATAGAAACTCTGCTTCACATTGAAGGCCCGTAATGATCTGTTTCTTGTCTTCCCATCCTGCCTAACTCTAGCCACTCCCCCTCTCAGATTTTGAGCAGGTGACGTGTGAGCTCCTTGTTCACCCCAAGTTCTCCCTGGCTTCCAAGCCTTTGTACATGACATTCTTTATTCCTGAAGTGCCCTCCCCATGCTTTGAGCTCAAATGCCATCTCCTCTAGAAAGTCTTCTTTTGCTTCCTTAGATAGAATTTACTGTTCTCGTCTGCTCCCACAGTGTTCTCATTTGGGTAATTGTTCAGTATTGTCATTGTTTTAGCCTTTTTACAACCAGAGTATAGCTCCTTGGGAACAGGGAAGGGCATTTCTCTGAGTTTCTTCATGTCCAGCTTAGCAAATGGCACTCAAGAGGAGCTAAGTAAACATATGTGGAATGAGTGAAAGAATAAATGAATGTTCAACACCATCTCGGAGAAAAATCCTACTCCTAATATCTCTTTTTATATGTAGTTCCTCACCACCCAGTTTCCCCACAAGTTCTTAGACTTATGCAACAACTTAAAACTCCCTATCTTTTTCAGGACTGCAGGTGTCTTAAAAGTCCCAATTTGAGATTCAATGTACTCATAAGGCCTGTGAGGCGAAAGTCAATTCTGCAGCACATTAGACCTGCTAGACATCACAACCTAATGTGCTTTATGAACTGGGATGAGAGGCTCAAGGTCTAACTTTCCATTAATTGTTTACAAAATTATAAGCATCTTGAAAAGGAAAGGAATTGAAAAAAGCTATGTCAGATGATCTACCAAGCTGAAGAGGTCCATATGGGGTACAATGACCATCCTCAGTTACCTGAATAGGTGTTAACATGACAACACTCAGAACCTCAGTCAATCTTCTCTGAACTAAGACACATGTGCTCCCAAAGCCATTTGGGAAGGGAGTGTAGGCTTGTTGGCTTTCCTGTTGTATAATCTGTGGTTTCTCTTACTGTCAAGAGTAGAACTTTGGATGGAGCCCTGAAACAGAGTTAGGTCTTTTCTGCTCACCCTATGATGCTGAGATGAGGAAACTAACCCTACAATGCTAGATCGCTTTCATGATGTTCCAACAGCGGAATCAAAGCTGGGGGAAATGGGAGGTCACAGTAAAGTAGAAGTAGTAATAAGAATACCTTTCATTTATACTTTCTGGGGAACTAATCAGTATCCTGTTAGCCTGAAAAAGTTATTGAAACTCCCCAGAGGTGTCCAACTTACCCCCCGGAAATAATCTAGACCCTTTCATTTCTCATATGAACTCAGAATTTTCCTGAGTATAAGGGAAAACAAGCAGGTGTGCTTTTTATGTTGCAGAAAGAGAAATGGAGACAGAGGGATTAAGAAGGGCATTTCCCAAGGCTTGTTAGTAACCGTGCAGCCAGGACTAGAATGCTACACTTGTGTTATTAGCCAAGTGGTCTTCAACCTTTGCTGCCTACGTAGCACCCAGAAAAATATTTAAAACTGTGTACTCCTCATACATTTCTAAGTTAACTTCAAACTTTGTCCATTATACTTTTAAAGAATTGCAAAAAAAAGTTATTTCCAGAACTTTCTAAATATAAGCATTTTAAAATGTAGCTGATATATTCAATTAAATGCATATTTTCCATGTATCCAGTGGAATTTAAATACCAAAGCAATTTGACTATCATATCCATTTTTAAAAAATTAATGAGCAAACTCTTTGTTAGAAATTTTATACCATTTATTTATTTATGAACTTATACTTCATTCCACTTCCCCCTCAGAATTTAGTCCTTATATAATCATATCTCATTTTTATAAATATTTTATTGATCACTCTTATCAAACGTCTTTACACAAAAATATATATAAATATCAATTTAAATTTTTTTGAATTTCCTGTAACCATAAAGTTCTAAGTAATAAAATTCTATACTGAGTTCCTATTACAAATACTATTATTAATCAGTTGATTAAAACAACATAAATATATTATAAACTTTGATGAACAGCTATAAAATAAAAAGGAATTGTATTAAAAATGTATCTTTTATTGAGGGGAGGTTGTTCTCTTTTCAAATTCATTCATGTATCTGTCAATGAGTACCACTATTGACAGAATGAGACAGTGTTCTCCATCAATCTATTCCCATTATTTGTATTTATAGATGTAAACCTTGAGAAAACTTGTTCATAAATAAGTAGGTGAAAATGGAAGGACTCTTGTTACAATAACGTCAATTAATTCTTTGGGTTCCCTTTGAATGATACGCCAAAAGTCACATTGTGATCTATGACCAAAAATTATTTCTAGGATCGATCGGTCAGATGACAGATGACAACTCCATTAGGTTCTACTTGAATTTTCTTGGCAGCAAACAATTGGAAACCACTTGACTTGCAAACATTTATTAGCCAGCCATTAGAGCCATTTTTTTTCTTTTTTTTTTTTCTTTTTTTTTTTTTTTGCCTCAAACCTGTTCGTATACCTTCAAGGGCTTCGTCTCAGGTGCTTACTACCACCTGCGGGGATGCAGCTCAGTGAGACTGGAGAGAAAAGCCATTCATTGCTACGTAGAGAAGAACAATGTAAAAGGGAAGATGGGAAAGAAGCCAGCAGGACAACTTTCTCTCCGTGGCTCTCAGGCAGATAAACTTTGTGAAATAGTTCATACGGAAGTTGAGGATCTGAAAATTAATTCCCTAAAGCTATCCATGCCCATCCTCCCCTTGGAAAATCTTTGTAAATTCTTTTGGGATAAGCGTACTTCAGTTTCAAGATGATTGTATTAGCTCATTTTTCACCACCTTTAAATATATCCTTCAAACTTGTGCCCCTTCATTACATCGTATATCAATCACCAACAATGTGTTGGGCATTCTTTTAAGTATTGAATATACAACAATTAATAAAAAAAGACTAAATTCCTGCCTTTCACACTAGTGGAGGAAAGAGACAATAAATTATCAGAATTTGACTCCATTTTACACTGAGCACTAGGACATGACAGAGTCAGAAATAGAAAGCTCAGGCCATTGCTGCCCCTGGAACATGCTGTCTTGTCTCTCCTGTAGCTGCAAGGACAGGGTATCATGGCCTCTGTCCTCAGTTTCCCTGCACCAAGCAGAATTCCAGGCACGTAATAGGCTCTCCATACACATTTGCCCAATTAACTGAATGAAGTTAGAAGTCAAAGAACATTGTATTTATCTTTCTAAAGAATCTGATGTAATTGTTCTTTAAATGAGGACTAATATAAAGTCATTCAGAAAATCGTAGCATTTTTAGATCCAGAAGGAAACTTAGTGACCATCTGATCCCATTTCTCCTTTCCTTGAAGAACAAGAAGTGAAGCCTGGAAAGGTGAAATAACTTGTCAAAGTCACGAATCTAGTCAGTGACTAATCCTGCATGTGTGGCCAGTGGAAAATTTCTAGATACCTTCAATTCAGGCAAATTCTGCCTCTAGAGTCCTTTAACATAGCCCTGGTTTGTTAGCTGCCACTAAGAAATGTCCCTGACTCATACCCGTGTAAACTTCCAACAAAGATTCAGCCATCTATATTAAAAGTGAAATAAGAAAAACATTTCTCCATTTCATGAATTCCCTTGAAATTCATAGGAAACATATCATACAGGAAACAGTTTGGTCAGCTTGGTCATTTGGAGCGGCTACCCCTACAACCCAAAATGTGGTTTCTTATCTTCAGCTTGGCAAGTATGAATGGAATTTTTAAATGAATGGGAGTCTTCCACAGTTTCACTGTGAATTTAATATCTGTGCAGCCCAGAGGCCAAATTTCCCATAAAGGGTTAGCAGGATTCTTGGTCAGGAAGACTCCTTAGAGAAGTAACAGTTGAAGTGGAAATGCAGCTGTTTCTGTTCTGAGGTCTCTGGGGTAAGTCCTTGGAGTGCCTGCTGCCCCTACCAGAGGGAAGTCCCTGGTGGCCAAATAATGAGGTTCCAAGTAAAAGAAAACATTGTTTAATTACACTGGCACAAATGGAAACCAAACAAGCAATTAAAGAGCTTCTGAGAGGAGAATTTGTTGGTTTGGTTTCTGAATCAGTTCCCAATGCTTTCACTTTGCATTTCTGTGGCGTTTGGTTGAGGTGACGTGCCATGAGAAGTTTCTGCTCACGGCCTTTGAATAAGAAACGCTGGAAACCACACTCAGGGTTGGGGGCCAAAGGATCCCAGAAAAAAGCCATCATTTCAGAGCTGTCCTTTAACCTCCACTGGTGACTCAGATAATCAGCTGTATCCCTGAGCTCTTATCTGCGTTCTCAGCTGGATTTCTCACTCTCTGCTGGAAATCTCTATTGGAAAGTTCCAATATGATTGGAACATCTCAAATCTATTCTTATTATCTTTGTCCTTGAAACTGCTTCTTCTCCTGTGTTCTCTTGCTCGGCAAATAGCCCTACCATTTAACCAGGTACCAAGGCTGAAACTTGGAACTTATTCTTGATTCCTTCTACTATGCCACTTCATTCACCACCAGGTGCGGTCATTGCTGCCTTCAAATAAATTTCACACCTTTCTCCTTCTCAGCAGGCCTAGGGCCGATGCCTTCTCTTGGTGACATCATTTCTCACCAAGACTGGTACAAAAATCTCCGACCCGAGTCTCAGCCTCCACTCAGGTACCCTTTTGTCCATCCTCCACATTGTTCCTCATGCTCTTTCAAAAAAGAAAATCCAACTATCTACCTTTCCATTCCTTAAAGTCCTTCAGTGTCTCTGGCAACCAAGGCATCTATGACATAGGATGAAATCTGTAAGTCCAGACATCTGAATGGGAATTCTGGCTCTGCTACTCATCTTGGGCAAGTCACTTTGCCTTCTGAGCCTCCATTTCCTTATCCGTAAAGTAACGTATTTTGAACTAGGACAAGCATTTAAAACTTTTTAGTCCAGGGCCAACAGTAAGAAATACATTTAAACCACAACAAACACACACACACACACACATACACACACACACACGTGTATAAGCACACAACACTTTAAAAAATGCACACACAAAAAGCACATGCATATACAAACCACATACGTGTACAGGCACACACAAACACACATACTACACACAGACACACATACATATACACTAATCATATTATAAAACACAAAGTTTCCCAATATAATAGACAGCCTTTCTATGTATAATGGACTCTGATACTTTTTGTTTTAGTCTGTATTATTTAAAAAAATTTTTTTTTTTTTACCAAGGTTACTGAATCCTTTTTTTTATTTATTAGGATGATAATTGTTAGTAAAATTACATAGATTTCAGGTGTACAATTCTGTATTACATCATCTATAAATCCCATTGTGTGTTCATCACCCAGAGTCAGTTCTCCTTCCATCACCATATATTTGATCCCCCTTACCCTCATCTCCCACCCCCCCACCCCCCTTACCCTCTGGTAACCACTAAACTATTGTCTGTGTCTAGGAGTTATTGTTTCTCATTTGTTTGTCTTGTTCTTTTGTTGTTTTTGGTTTATATACCACATATCAGTGAAATCATATGGTTCTCTGCTTTCTCTGTCTGACTTATTTCGCTTAGCATTATACTCTCAAGATCCATCCATGTTATCACAAATGTTCCTATATCATCTTTTCTTACCACAGAATAGCATTTGCGGATGTTGAACCATCCTTGTGCCCCGGGGATGAACCCCACTTGGTCATGATGAATAATCTTTTTAATGCATTGTTGTATTTGATTTGCTAGAATTTTGTTTAGGATTTTTGCATCTGTATTCATCAGAGATGTTGGTCTGTAGTTTTCTTTTTTTGTGTTGTCCTTACCAGGTTTTGGTATCAGGGTAATGTTGGCCTCATAAAATGAGTTAGGGAGTACTGTCTCTTCTTCAATTTTTTGGAAGAGTTTGAGCAGGATTGGTATTAGATCCTCTTTGAAGGTTTGGTAGAATTCACTAGTGAAGCCATCTGGTCCCGGACTTTTGCTTTTGGGAAGGTTTTGGATGACTGATTCAATTTCTTTACTGGTGATCGGTCTGTTTAGATTTTCCAGTTCTTCATGGTTCAGCCTTGGAAGGCTATATGTTTCTAAGAACTTGTCCATTTCTTCTAGGTTATTGAATTTGGTGGCATATAGTCCTTCATAGTATTCTTGGATGATCCTTTGTATTTCTGTGGTGTCCGTGATAACTTCCCCTTTTTCATTTCTGATTTTGTTAATTAGTGTCTTCTCTCTTTTTATCTTAGTGAGTCTAGCCAAGGGTTTGTCAATTTTGTTAATCTTTTCAAAGAACCAGCTCTTTGTCACATTAATTTTTTCTATTGTCTTTTTGTTCTCTATTTCATTTAGTTCTGCTCTGATTTTTGTTATTTCCTTTCTTCTGCTGACCTTGGGTTTCACTTGTTCTTCTTTTTCTAGTTCTTTAAGGTGTAACATGAGGTTATTTATTTGGGAGTTTTCTTGTTTCTTGAGATAGGCCTGTAATGATATAAATTTCCCTCTTAAAACTGCTTTCGCTGCATCCCAAAAATTTTGGTAGGATGTATTTTCATTGTCATTTGTTTCTATGTATCTTTTGATCTCTCCTCTAATTTCTTCTTTGACCCATTCATTCTTTAAAAGTATGTTGTTTAATCTCCATGTATTTGTGCTTTTTCCTGCTTTCTTTTTGCAGTTGATACCCAATTTCAAAGCTTTGTGATCAGAAAATACGCTTGGTATATTTCAATTTTCTTAAATTTGCTGAGGCTGATTTTATGTCCCAATATATGGTCTATCCTTGAGAATGTTCCATGTACACTAGAAAAGAATGTATAGTCTGATGTTTTAGGATGAAGTGCTATATATATGTCAAGTATGTCCATTTCATCTAATGTGTCATTTAGGGCTGCTATTTCGTTATTTATTTTCTATTTGGATGATCTATCCATAGCTGTCAATGATGTATTTAAGTCCCCTAGTATAACTGTGTTTTGGTCAATTTCTCCCTTTAGTTCTGTTAGTAGTTGCTTGGTATATTTCGTTGCCCCCTGATTGGGGGCATAAATATTGATGACTGTTATGTCTTCTTGTTGTATAGTCCCGTTTACCATTATGAAATGTCCATCTTTGTCTCTTGTTATCTTTTTGACCCCGAAGTCTGTTTCATCTGATATCATTATGGCTACACCTGATTTTCTCTGGGTACCATTTGCTTAGAGTGTCAATTTCCACCCTTTCACTTTGAGTCTATGCTTGTCCTTGTAGCTGAGATGTTCTCTTGGAGACAGCATATGGTTGGGTTTAGTTTTTTGATCCAATCTGCTACTCTGTGCCTTTTTATTGGTGGGTTCAGTCCATTAACATTTAGGGTGATTATTGATATGTGAGGATTTCCTGTCATTCTATTTTCAGTTTTCTGGTAAGGCTGTGTCTCCATTGTTTCTTTGCCTTTTTGTTGTTGTCTATTATTTCTGTGTGGTGGTATTCTATGATGTTTCCCTCTGTTTCTTCTTTTATTACAGTATATATTTCAGTTCTGGATTTTTTTTGAGTGGTTACCTTTAAGTTTATGTAAAAGAAAGCTTGATATTTAGAGTATTCCATTTTCTTCAGCACGCTTACTTTCTCCATTCCCATATTCCGGTTCAGGCCTTTACTCTCCCCCTTTTTATGTTTTGGTTGCCACAAATTGTCCTTGTTGATGGTGGTTGAATAGCCTCCTTTAGTATTTCTTGTAGTGCAGGTCATGTATTAGAAAATTCCCTCAGCTTCTGTATGTCTGGAAAGGTCTTTATTCCTCCTTCATATCTAAAGGATATCTTTGCTGGATATATTATTCTTGGCTCATAATTTCTCTCTTTCAATAGTTTGAATATTTGGTTCCACTCCCTCCTGGCTTGTAGAGTTTCTGCTGAGAAATCTGATGATAATCTAATGGGCTTTCCTTTGTAGGTTACTGTCTTCTTTTCCCTGACTGCCTTGAGATTCTGTCTTTGTCATTGATTTTAGATAGCTTCAATACAATGTGCCTTGGAGAAGGCCTGTTGGGATTGAGGTAATTAGGTGTTCTATTTACTTCTTGGATTCGAGGATCCAGTTCTTTCCACAAGTTTGGAAAGTTCTCATCCACTATTTGTTTGAATATACTCTCTGTTCCCTTCTATCTTTCTTCTCCTTCTGGTATGCCCATTATTCTTATATTGCTCTTTCTGATGGAGTCAGAAAGTTCTTGTAGAGTTCTTTCACTTCTTTTAAGTCTCAAGTCTTTCTTTTTCCATCTGTGTCATTTCCAGATTTCTATCTTCGATGTCACTGATTCTTTCCTCCATCTGGTCAACTCTAAATCCTAAAATGGCTATTTCATTCTTAATTTCTTCTATTGAGTTCTTAATCTCCAGAAATTCTATTTGGTTCTTTCTTAAAATTTCAATCTCTTTCGTAAAATGCTCACGTTTTTCTTTGATTGTGTTTCTGAGTTCATTACACTGCCTCTGCGTTTTCTTGCGTCTCGTTGAGTTTTTTCAGAACTGCAATCTTGAATTTTCTGTCATTTAAGTTACATATTTTCATATCTTTAAGTTGCTTTTCTGGAGACTTTTCACTTTCTTTCTGAGCTGTTTTGTTGCCTTGGTTATTCATGGCAATTAATGATTTATTATTTCTCTTCCTAGACATCTACAGGAGTGGCTTCTGCAACAGGTTGATAGGAAGAGGTCTTTCTTTTGTTTTCCAGTAGGTGTTGGTAGAATGTTTTATTTTCTCTCCGACTGTAGCTTTTTTTCTCTCTCACACCATAGTGCTATGTTTTCTCTGCACTATTCCAGCTTCTCACACAATGGGGGGATTCCCTGGGAGACGGGCTTCTCCTCTGTTAATAGTTTGCCTGGGTCACAGGGCGTGTGGGTATACGGAGAGCTTTTGAAGTTCCAAAGCTCTTCCTGCACCAGATTCAGAGCCCGTATGTTTCAGCAGTTCTGTTTACTCCTGCAGGGATCCGCCCAGATAGGTGGGGCCGGGGGTGGGGTGAGTTGTGAGAGGTGGCCCAGAGCAATGGTGGCGACCACCACCACAGCTCGTCCTGCTTCCACAGCTCCCTCCCCTTTGCCGGAACTAGTTGGGCTGCGAATCTGTGTCTGCGGTCCACAGTTCTCAGAACAGCAAATATTCTGTTCTTTTGATCTGACACTGCTACTGTTTCGCTTCTAGCACCGGGCAGGTGGGGGCGGGGCGAGCTCTGGGAGGGGAGGGAGGGGGCGGCCAGTCTCAGTGCCTAAGGCTCCGTTCTCTGCTCGGCAGTGAGGGCTTAAACCACCGTTTTCAGCCTTCTTCTCTCACTCTTTTCTCCGAGGTCTCTGCCGTGAGCGTTGGGTTCAGCCGTGTTATATGCTGTCCCCTCAGCCCTGTGGGCCATAAGCAGAGCCCTAGCAGTCCGAGTTCGTCCCTCTCCCGCAGCTGCGGTAGTTCCAGGAAGCAGCGAGCTCGGAGCACTGAGCGAGGTCTGCGTCCTGCACCCGCGCGGCTCCGTCTCCGCACTTCTCCCTTTCCTCCTGCCCCACTCGTGCGACTCTCCCACCTTTAGGTGAATTCAGTAGTGGGCCTCTTCGTCTTGCCTGTCTGCTGTGCAGGGAGTCCTTTGTGGAGTTATTGTTGTTCGATTAGTTGTAAATTCCAGGGGAGCTTTACAGAGGCTCACCTCACGCCACCATTTTGATGACGTCCTCCATTTAAAATTTTTTTAATGAATAAAATACAAAACTGATTTCAGGACTCACTGGTGTTGATAAATACTGAACTCCATGATTTTTAAGTATCCTTCTAACTCTGAAGATTTAGACAGGCCAAGTCAGAAAAGAGAAGAGCTCCCAGAATATAGCAAAAGAGGCTGGAAAGAATGCCTTTTAACTAAGACCATAAAAGTGCTTCTATATCATAAGGCAGTCCTATATCCTAGTCAACAGCTCACTACTTTGCTACTTGCAAATATGGACCACAAATACCAGTTAAAAATTATGTGATTGGCTTCATGATAGTATCCACAAGTCCCCGTTTCTTTAGGCAGCCAGTCACTTTTAAAACAACACACAAAAAAATGTTGGTAACAGCTTCTTTCTACTTATATATCTTGTAGATCATTCTATGTCAGCATATTCAGATCTACCCCTTCTTTGTGGCTGCATAGTATTCCATTTTACAAACAGAGCTGTATTTAACTAATTCCTAACTGAAGACCATTTCTACTTTACTGTAAACATCCTAGAAATGAAATTCCAAAGACAAAGAATACACACAGTTTTTATTTGATATATATTGCCAAGCTATCTTGCACGGAAATTTTACCAATTGACACCCCTATTCACCATGTATCAGTTTTGGACATTTGCTTGAGAATCAGCCACAGGGATTCAAATCTCAGCTTTGGCAGGAGGTACCGTGTTTCCCCGAAAATAAGATCTAGCTGGACCATCAGTTCTAATGCATGTTTTGGAGCAAAAATTAATATAAGACTCGGTATATTATATTATATTATTATATTATATTATATTATATTATATTATATTATATTATATTATATTATTATATTAATTTTTGCTCCAAAACACGTTCTAAGTTAGAGTTGATGATCTGGCTAGGTCTTATTTTGGGGGAAACACAGTACGTGACCTTGAACAAGTTGCAGCACTACTGTCAGCCTCAGCTTCCTTGTATTTTGGCAAGACCCCCAACATTGTTAGGAGGATTAAAGGCAGTAACAAATGCAGTATTTTATAATTTATCATGCGTGGCTGGCTGCATTTCATTTTTCACCAGTCCCATCCCAGTAATAGTAATATGATATTTAACTTTAATGATTGTAAGTTAACTTACAATTCTAATAGTGTAAGCCCCTAGAAGGCAATCAAATTTAAATAGGACACCTCCTAGTCTCTGGGGCAAATGCTTTGCTCAATAAATGTTGGCACACAATGCCCCAGAGCACACATCTTTTCCTTTAAATATATCATACAGTTTTCAAGTTAGTCTTGGTTATTGAAGGACTTAGAAATTTAAAGGCTTCTAAGCTCTAAGGCATAAAGGACTGAAAAAAACAGGCATTGTAGAGGAGCACTACCTATGACCAAAATAGTTAATTATTGTTCTGACTGAAATGGGCTTTGGTGTGTCACAACATACGAAAGGACATTTTTCATAACAACATTTCTTAGAGCCATTTATCAGAACTTGAATGTTTTTAACATTTGTAATGATGTATAAAATCACATACTCGAAAATTCACTTGTTTTGAGTAAAAAATCAGTGATTTGGGGTAAATTTACAGAGTTGTGCAAACCTCACCACAATCCAGTTTAGAACAATTCCATCAGTCCAGGAAGATTCCTGCATGGTCGGCGTCTCCTGTACAATGCCACAGCCTCCGCCTGCCAGGGATGTGAGCATAGCTTGGATGGTCCCTGGTCCCTCCCTGCTGTGCTCAGAAGACAGCCAGGCGTGTGTGAGGGATTCTTTAGGCCCCTGTGTAGTTGTCTCATTCCTTGGATCTCCCTATTACATTTCTGCCTCATCCACCATTCTGTTACTTCCACCCACCTGGACACACCTCAGCT
The DNA here is from genome assembly GCF_036562045.2 of Rhinolophus sinicus. NCBI lineage: Eukaryota > Metazoa > Chordata > Mammalia > Chiroptera > Rhinolophidae > Rhinolophus > Rhinolophus sinicus. The sequence continues at coordinate 29,328,222 of NC_133751.1, forward strand.
TAATAAAGCACTGGCCTTCCCTATTCACTTGCCACCGAGATCGTTCCTCTAACTGACAACACAACTGGGAGTGGGTTTTCCATCTTCTGCTAAAACTCAGTTGTGCTCCCTCTAGCAGTGAAGCTGCGGGGTTTTCCAGCCTGTTCCATCCTGCTAGAACCTTTTCACTGACTGAGCTGGGACAGGGCTGAGAGCAGTCTCAGGCAAGAATGCTATAGACTCTCACTATTCTTACAAAATAGAGCAGTTCTTCATGAAGAACATTGTTTCTCAGTTTGTCATTTGCCTTTGGTCAATTTCCAGAAACCTGAAATGGCGGTTGGTGACAATGTTGTCTAGTTTTATCATTATTTATGGGGGTAGATTTGCTGACTTGCTCATTCTACCCCATTAGAAATCTAGAACTTGGGTTTTAAAATGAGCAGCTCTCTTTTGTTCAGCTCCTCAGTATTCCAGCAGCTTTGATCCTTGGCCTTCGCTGGACATTCTCCTATAAGTGAAGATGCCCTTGGAGGGAGAATCAGAGCCCAGTGTCACCATGCTAGACCTATCAATCAGGAGGTGGCCAAACATCACTCAGCATATATAGTTTGTCTTGGTTCTTCTATGGCAACTTGATGGACAAAATGAGCCCAATAGGACAAGAGAAGCAGCAGTAAAAATATATGTATTAAATAGTCACAGAGTAAATAAAACTTCCTCTTGTGGCTTTAAAGCTGAGAACTGAACACTTCCCCACGCCAGGAAAATCCGGAGGTGAAGGCCTTCCAACACATGACAAACTGGAATCAGACTGTGCACAATTAGAATTCTGAGACAGAACTGTGGGGCTGAGACAAATTATTGGTTAAGACTGACATATTTTATTCTAAGCAATGCCGCAAATTCAGTGCTCTTCTTACATCCAGTAAGTGGAATCCTGTTACTAACGTACCAATAAGTCAGTACAGCATAATAGCTTGATGAGCAGGGTCTGGAGCCAAACTCCCTCCGCTTGAAACCCACGCACCCCACCTTCCCACCTACCCCTTTTACATGCTGTATGACCTCAGGCAATTTTCATAATCTCCCTTTGCCTCACCTGCCACATCTGCAAAATGGGAAAGAAAATGATATAAGCAATACCTGCCTCAGAGGGTTGGTACACACGGAAGGTCTTAGAATCATGCCTGACTAGCTCAATAGATGTTAGTTCTTATATTTTAAACATCATTGTTTTTAGGGCTCCCCAGCGTATCCCTTATGAGAAGCTACTGGCTGTGAGATCTCCTTACCGGCTCTGGAGGAGAACAGGGGGTGAGAGTAGCAGCCTAGGAATAGTGCTTTTTCAGATGCAGAATTATGCCCAACAAAATGGTACCAAATCCACTCAGAACGACCCATTGGCCACCATGCTCCTGAGAGATGTGTTTGGGAGCTCCTTGGGGCCGTCCCACTTCCCCCCACCTCAGCCACCATGCCTTCACTGTGCCTGGACCACCTGCCTACTGACTAAGCTCCACTGTCCCCCACATGGGTGTCCAACAGTCAGAGGTCACTTCACCTGGATCCTCTTACCTCCTCCCTTCAGCTTTTGTAGCCAGGACCCTGACCAGATCAGCCTGCCAGCTCAACCTGGCTCCAAGCAATGGCCAACATTCCCTAAGGTGACACCTGGGAGCCCCATAACCTTGCCAATCTGAAACAACCAGCCACCAGCTTGATAAAGAAAACCTCAGTGAAAAAAATATATATGTACCATATTCTTGCTACAGGTCAAAAGTACAATTGTTCCAAAATTTGACTTCAGTGCATGAGCCACAACAGAGTGTTTTAAATTATTCTTTATGTCTCTTAGAAATATAAGCCAATCTCATTTGGAGAACTCAGTATTAAACACCCTAAGAGTCCTTATCCTGTTGAATTCCCATTTTTATGCTATAAAACATAAACTCAGATTTATACTATATAGGTTTAAGGGACAAAATCAAGATTAAGACAACCAAACCAAAATAAAACAAAACAGAACATTAAAAAGGCAGTGCGCGTGTGGTCTGGAGTGCAGCCAGTGAGCACAGACTGCCTGGTTCAAAGACTTGCTCTTCCCCCAGTAACAGTGTGCGTGCAGACCAGCAAATTAGCCTTGCTGTGCCTGCTCCTTCATTTTTGATTTTTTAAGAGAATATGGTCATTGAAGAAATTGTTGAAAATCCAAGAAGCAAAAAGAATTTAAAAAGACAAAAAACCCTTCCATAATCTCCTTTCACTGGGGAGATAACTATTTGGCAGATAAGCATTTCAGCTTGTATCCCCTTCATCTTTTCTCCCTGTAAACATGCACACGTGTTTTTTCCTCCCCAATGCAATAATTTTGAACATAATGTTTTCTCTCAATATGTCATGAGCATCTCTCCTAATCAATAAAAGAAATATCAACTGATCTAAAAGAACAGATTTAATATTCTCTGTTCACAGAGTAATAAAATTAGAAATCAATGGGAGAAGGTAGGGAAAAATACTTGTGGAATTTTAGAGACATTATTCTAATAATGCATGAGGTCAAAAAGAAATCACAATGAAAATTTCAAAATGTTGGGAAGTAAAAGATAACCAAAGCTCTACAAATCAAGAAATGTATGATGAAATGAGTGTCTTATTTATATGGAAATTTGTAGTCTTAAATGTGTTTATTAGTAAATAAGAAATCTTTAGTACATAAAAAACATTGAAAATAATTAATCTGATTTTTAAAATCTGGGTGATAGCTACATGGGTGTTTATTACATATATAAGTTTTTGTTTTTGCTTTTCTGGGTGTTTGGGATATCCCATATACTAAAATTTTATATATATATATATATATACACATATATATATACATACATATATATACACACACACATACATATATATATACATATCCATATATGTATATATATAAGTATGTGTATATATGTGTATGTGTGCACATATATACATATATATGTATATATATATATCGTGTATACAAACACGATATATATAGAGATATATGTATGTGTATATATATACACATATATATCGTGTGTGTGTATACACATATAAGTTTCAGGTGTATACTGTTATATTTTGAAATTTGCATGCACTACAAAGTTATTGAAAGTTTTTAAGAAAAAATAAATAAGTTAATTTAGGAAGTATTTAGTCAAAGTAAACTCAAAGAAAGAAGGAAAAAATAACTAAATGCAAAAGCAGAAATTAATGATCATCAACAAAACTAAAAGCCAGTTCTTTGAAAAGACAATAAATAAACCCTGACCAATAAATAAATACTGACTAAGAAAAAAGACAGAAGCCACAAATTAGGCATAGCTTTAGGAATGGAGATGAAGACATAACTACAGATGCAGTAGAACAATTTAAAACTATAAGAGAACAACATTATAAACTTGAAAAATATAAATTACAGAAATAAATTTAAAGAGAAACAGAAGACTTGAATAAGCCAACAACTATTTAAAAACTTGAATAAGTTGCTGTGGGAAAATGTTCTCCCAGCTCCTTTCACAAATGGCACAGTATGATTTCATAGGCAGGTTTTAACAAATTTCAATAAATTATTTTTATCAAATACATCTATCACAGAAAAAAGACTTTAACTTTTTATTTATTATTTTTTTCTAAGAAACTTTTTTTTTTTTAATTGGGGAACGGTGTGTTTTTCCAGGCCCCATCAGCTCCAAGCCAAGTTGTTGTTTTCAATCTAGTTGTGGAGGGCGCAGCTCACTGGCCCATGTGGGAATCGAAGCGGCGACTTGGGTGTTATGAGCACTGCGCTCTACCCAACTGAGCCAACCGGCCACCCTGAAAGATTTTTTTTTAAAGAAAGAAAGCAACCAAGCTATTTTCTGAGACAAAACTGTCTTAGCCCGGGTTTCCCTGAAAATAGAGCCTGAGACACAGACTTGTGTGTAAGTAGTTTATTTGTACTGTGATCCCCAGAAGGAGAAGTGAGGGACAGATTGAAAGAGGGAAAGAGGAAAAGTAATATATGGGATGCATCCTTCCGCTGGCCCCCAAGGGGAAAGACTGGGATCTTATTAATTGCTTCTCAGGACTGTCGGCCTGGGGAAAGAAAGGAGGGTACACAAACCATCCTGAGTGCCATGGTCAAGGCCCACCGCTGGTCAGGGGCAGTCCCACCAGTGTTCACGCCTCGCTCCTCAGCACCAGCAGGTGCATGTGTGTGAGTGCAGAGCAAGACGTACGGGCAGCTCATGCCTGTGCGCTGGGGAAAGCCTAGGAAGAATGTGAGAGAAACAGGTACGGTTAGGCTGTACCTGTCCAAAGCCAGAGACAAAGCCAGCATGTGATGGGAGTAGGAGGTGAGGCTGGAGTTTTAAATCATGCTCAAGAAATGTCCAACACAAAACCCCAAAGCAGATTTGGGTTTTTGCCACCAAAACCATATAAGGAAAGGAATCTATGGGCCAATCTCACTTATATACACAGATAACAGAAATCCTAAATTAAGCGTAAGCAAGTCCAAGAAGGGTTTAAATAAGGAATGAAAGAATTCATCATTAGTAACATCCATCAGAATGACCTAACACACTAACAGATTAAAGACTAAAACCAAAATATTATCATTGCCATAGATGCAGAGAAAGCATTTGAATTTCATTCACAAATTACAAAAACCTCTTAACAAACTAGGAATACAAAGAAATGCCCTTTTATTAAGAAAGGCTATCTATCAGAAACTAATACCGTGTTTCCCCAAAAGAAGACCTAGCCGGACCATCAGCTCTAATGAGTCTTTTGGAGCAAACATTAATATAAGACCCAGTCTTATTTAATATAAGACCGGCTATAAAATGATAATATAATATAATATAATATAATATAATATAATATAATATAATATAATATAATATAACATAATACAGGGTCTTATATTAATTTTTGCTCCAAAAGATGTATTAGAGTTGATGGTCCGGCTAGGTCTTATTTTCGGGGAAACACGGTAGCAGCACCACAAACAGGTGAAGGTCTAAAAATTTTCCCTTTAAAATCAGGATCACGTCAAGATGCTTGCTATCATCTCTATATTAAATAAAGAAAAGTTCCAGAAATAAACCCTCACATTTCTGGTCAATTGATTTTCAACAAGGGTACCAAGACAATCCAATGGGAAAAAAATAGTCTTTTCAACAAATATGCTGGGACAATTGGATAGCCACATGCAAAGAATGAAGTTGGACCCCTTATTTCACACCACATTAAAAAACAATGAATTCAAAATTAATCAAAAACCTAAATGTGATAGCTAAAATTATAAAACTCTTAAACGAAAACATAGGCATAAATGACCTTGGATTAGGCAATGATTTCTTAGATGTGACACCAAAATCACAAGCAACAAAATAAAAAATACATAAAGTGGACATTATCAAAATTTTAAATTTCTGTCCTTCAAAGAACACCCTCAAGAAAGTGGAACTACAACCCACAGAATAGGAGAAAAAGTTTGCAAATCATATGCCTGATAAGAGACTTGTATCTAAAAAATATAAAAAACTTAAAACTCAATAAAAAGACAAATAACCCAATTTAAAAGTGAGCAAACTGACTAGCTATTTCTCTAAAGAAGACTTATAAGTGGCCAATAAATACATGAAAAGACTTTCAACATCATTAGTAATTAAGGAAATGAAAATCAAAACCACAATGAGATACTACTTGGAACCCACTAAGATGACTACCGTGTTTCCCTGAAAATAAGACCTAGCCGACCATCAGCTCTAATGCGTCTTTTGGAGCAAAAATTAATATAAGACCTGGTATTGTATTGTATTGTATTGTATTGTATTGTATTGTATTGTATTGTATTGTATTCTATTCTATTCTATTCTATTCTATTCTATTCTATTCTATTGTATTCTATTGTATTCTATTGTATTCTATTGTATTCTATTGTATTATAAGACCCAGTCTTATATTATAGTAAAATAAGACAGGGTCTTGCATTAATTTTTGCTCCAAAAGACACATTAGAGCTGATTGTTCGCCTAGGTCTTATTTTCGGGGAAACAAGGTATAATCAAAAAGTTACATAGTAACAATTATTGGTGAGAATGTAAAAAAATTGGAACCTTCATACACTAATAGAAGGAATGCAAAATGGTGCAGCCACTTTGGAAAATAGTCTGACAGTTCCTCTAACAGGTACTGTATGACCCAGCAGTTCTACATTAGATTTGTACCCAAGAGAAGTAGAAACATATCTCCACACAAGAACATGAATTTATGAATATTTATGGCAGCATTATTCATAATAGCCAAAAGGCAGAAACAACTGAAAAATCTAACTGATGAATTGATAAATAAAATGTGGCATGTCTATATAATGGAATACTATTTGGCAATATACAGAAAGGAAGTGATTTGACAGTGACTTCATAGATATGACAACAAAGCACATAGTCTTTTCAACAAATATGCTGGGACAATTGGATAGCCACATGCAAAGAATGAAGTTGGACCCCTTATCTCACACCACATTAAAAAACAATGAATTCAAAATTAATCAAAAACCTAAATGTGATAGCTAAAATTATAAAACTCTTAAATGAAAACATAGCCATAAATGACCTTGGATTAGGCAATGATTTCTTAGATGTGACACCAAAATCACAAGCAACAAAATAAGAAAACAAAGCAACAAAAAGAAAAAAATAGATAAATTATACTTCATCAAAACTAAGAACTTTTATGCACGAAAAGAATATTACCAAGAAAGCGAAAAAAAACCTATTGAATGGGAAGAAATGTTTGCAAATCATATACCCAATAAGAGATTAATATCCAGAATACATAGAGAACTAAAATTCAATGATAAAAAAAAATTCAAAAATGCGCAAGTTACTTGAATAGACTTCCCCAAAAGGACATACAAATGTCCAATAAACACCTGAAAAGATGCTCAACATCATTAGTCATTAGAGAAATTCAAGACTAAGCCACAATGAGATACCACTTTACACCTACTAGAATGGCTGTAATAATGATTAAAAAAACAAAAATGGAAAATAAGTATTGACAAGGATATGGAGAAATTGGAACCCTCATGCATTGCTACTGGGACTATGAAATGGTGCATCCACTGTGAAAAAGTTTGGTGGATTCTCAAAAGACTAAACATGGAACTTCCACATGACCCAGCAACTCCACTCCTAGAGACTTGGGAAAAATTAGAAAGTAGAGACTCGCACAGATATTTGTGCATCAATGCTCATGGCATCATTATTCAAAATAGCCAACAGGTGGAAACATTCAAGTGTTTATCAGCAGATGAATGGATGGACAAAATGTGGTGTATACATGCAATGGAATGTTACTCAGTCATAAAAAGAAATGAAATGTTAATGTGCTATAACATGGATGGATTTTGAAAATATTATGCTTAGTGAAATAAGCCAGACATAGAAAGACATATATTGCATGATTTCATTTACATGAGATACATAGAAAAGGCAAATTCATAGAAACAGAAAGTAATATGGAGGTTAACAGGAGCTCGGGGAGGAAGGAAGGAGTTACTGTTGAATAGGTATAGAGTTTTTGTTGGGGATTACAAAAACATTTTGGGTATAGGTAGCAGTTATGGTTACACAACACTGTGAATGTACTTAATGCCACTGAATTGTGCACTTACAGTTAGAATGATAAATATTACATTATGTATATTTTACCACCACAAGAACAGAAAGAAATATTGATACATGCCCCAACATGGATGAAAATAGTATACTAAGGGAAAGAAATCAGTCACAAAAGGTCATACATTGTATGATTCCATTTATGTAAAATTTTAGAATAAGCAAAGTTATAGAGAGAGAAAGCAGATTGGAGGTTGCTTAGGGCTCAGAGGGAGGGGTGGAATGAGGGTTGATGACTAAGGGGTATGCAGTGTTTTTATGGGGCAATGAAATGGTCTAAAATTGATTGTGGTGATAATGACCTAACTAGTAAGTATACTAAAAGCCATTGAATTTTACAATTTCCATGAGGAAATTGTATGGTATGTGAATTATATTTGAATAAAACTGCTACAAACACGAAAAGAAAACACTGTTCAAAGTTTTTCAGATTATTTAAAAATAAGAAAATAAGACCAAAAATTTTAAAAGAAGGAAGAAGAGAAGCAAAAAAAGGATGCAAAGAAAGAGGTGCACAGGAAGAGGGAGAGAGAACGAAAAGGAAGAATAAAAGTCTTTTCAATCAGTAGGTAAAGACAGAATTATTATTTGTTTATGCTCTGTAATGCGGGGTCTCAGTTCCCGCTCCCTGCACAAGAACGCAGGACATGGTGAGGCCAAAAAGGAACACCCACGGAGCCACAGATAGGGGAGTCATACCACTATATTCTTGCTGGCTGCTGGTAGAGACACAAAAGCAAACATCTGCCAGTACCCCAACAAGGGGTCCTCCCGCACCCCAGTCTCGCTGGCAGCCAGGCGAGACAGAGGAAGTAGGATCCACACGATCCGCAATCCACAACCCATTTGCTAACCGCACTTGCTGGCCGCCATCCGCTGTCCGCTTCTCTGCCAACCAACCAAAGCCCTAGTGTAGCCACGGCAGTTATATTAGTGGCCAATGGCTCACTGGTTACAGCTGACGGCCAACTAGCCACAGCTGATGGCCATCCAATCACAGTTGATGGCCATTTACTACCTGAGCCAGCACCTTTCCACATGAGGCCAAGAGCCTGGAAACTGCTCTCTGGGACTCTGCCCCACACCAAAAGAAGTCATAATCTCAGATTATTAGGTAAAAATGCCCCCGTTTTTAACGTTGGCAACTCATTCAAAATTCGTTGTGCAGGTTCAACAAAGCACAGCTGCAGGGCCCTGAGACGCTCCAGCCACACGAGACGCTCAAGGTACCTGTGGCGGTCCCTGCCTTCAATCTTGCAAGAAGCAAATTAAGACAAATGAAGAAATATTTCACTACTGCATACCAAGTCATAAAGTCGGGAAGCTCGTTAACCCCTAGGGCATGATTTAGGTGGACAATAAAAATAAGCTTCCCCTAAAGTCTCATTAAATTCGTGGAAAACAACCAAAATTAGAGGTGCAGAAGGGACACTCAAGGATGTCAGTCACCTTCCTATGAGCTGGAGAAGGACAAGCAGACTGCTGACAACACAGCCCTTCGTGTCGCCATCAGAACAGACCTTGGTGAGAAATGGACCGTAGGGTGATGATGATGCCACTTGTCAACTCAGATCCAGGCTCTCATTAGGAACAAGGTCAGGTGGGTAGAGACTTAGGAGAAACAGGCCTGGATTCTGTTTCCTTGGCCTCTCAAGGCTTCAGCTTCCTCATTTCACAACAAAGGGGCTGAGCCTGAGACCTCACTCCAGCCCCTTCCACTCTGCGGTTTGCACTGCGTGGTGGCCTGAATTAATTTTTCTCTCGTGCTGTGACACAGCGCTGTTTTCTGACCCGCAGGAGCGAGGAACACCTCTGTGACTTGATGAAAAGCTGTGGCCGCAGGCCTGAAGCTGTCTGCACTCACAGTGAGCACCTCGGGAAACAATAACAACAACAGAGGCAGAAATTCATCTTCAGAACCTATAAGCAAAGTGCGGCAAAGAAGAATGGCAAGACTAAAGGGAATAAAAATCTGTTTGGGTTTTCTTGTTTTCCGTTTTTCCAGCATCCTTTCCCTTATGAAAAAGAGAGAGAGAATGGGATTTATAGATGATGTAATACAGAATTGTACACCTGAAATCTATGTAATTTTACTAACAATTGTCACCTCAATAAATTTAAAAAAAAAAAAAAAGAAAGAAAGAAAAAGAGAGAGAGAAAAGTCTTGCTCTACAGGGGTAAATGGCGTATATTTATTCGCCATTCACTCAAATTTTTATCATGTGTCTGCAGGCTCCAGCTCCTGTGCAAAGTGTGGGGGCAGCACAGTGAGGGAGAGGTGTGCTTCTGCCCTCGAGACACTCATGTTCTCCCAGGACACAAATCAAATAAGAAAGCATAATCAACTAAATTTATACTAGAAAGATTCCATATATATATATATATATATATATATATATATATATATATACACACACACATATATATATTTAATGAGCTATGAAAGAAGGGCATTATGTGCTGTGAAAAGAATAACTTCAGGAGATGTGCAGATGGCCTCCCTGAAAATGATATGAAAGCTGGAAGGTGGAGGTGAAGCAGGTCATAGGAAATGCTCGGGAAAGTGTGTTTTAGGAATAGGAAGCAGCAAGTCCGAAGTGTTAAGTCAGAAAAAGTTTGGCAAGTCCTAGAAACCGTCAGAGGGCCAGGTGGCCAGAGCCTGTTTACAAAGGGAGAAGTAAACGGAGTCGGAGATAGCTGGAGAGGGCCATCCCAAGGAATTTGGATTTTATTTCATGGGGAACAGTTTTTAAGAGAATTTAAGTACTGGCGGGGGAGGGTGACATGATCTGATTTTTTTCAAAGATCCCTCTGGCTGCAGCACGGAGATTAGATGGCAGGGAGGCAAGAGGAACCTAATTAGGAGGTGAACACAATCATCCAGGCCAGAGATGAGGGCCGTGGAGGGCCGTGAATGGACTCAGGATACCTCTTGGGGGTAGAAGACACAGAGCATGCTGTGGGAGGTGCCGGAAAGGGAGGTAGCAAGGATGACCTCAAGATATCGGACCTGAGACACAGACATTTGTGGGTACCATCTACCTCAGTGGGGGAGGCTGGAGAAGGAGTGGGTTCAAAACTTGTTGCATTAGTAAATCAATGATTGGGCTTGGAAAACACCGAACCCCCTGAACACAGTGTCCCACGTCACGGCTGGTCGTGCCACTGCCCTGCCTGAAACACATCAATCACTTCTCAGCACCACTGAGACAAAATAGAACTTAGCGTGGAGTCTAAAGTGCTCTACGGCTTGGGCCCCACTTTATTCTCCAGCTTTATCTCCATCCACTTCCTGTACACATTCGACCTTCTTTCATCGTTATTATTGTTACTTTTGTCATTCCACATAATATGTAGTTCCTTGAATATGCTTTTCTCTCCTCATACTTTTTAGCATTTGAACATATTTTCTTCCCTTAGAACATCCTTTCCTCTTCATTCACTTGCTGAACTCAACTCAGCTCAGAAGTGATACCTCTTCTTAGAAGCCTTCCTTGATTGCAGGCTGAGTTGGGTGTATTTTCTAACATGGAGTCAGACTGCCAGAATTCCAAGCCTGACCACACCATCCAGAGCTGAGAGTTCCTCGAGGTCTAGGACGAAGCCTTACTAAGAATAATTGTCACCAGCCTGAGAGTTTGAACCATAATTACATGGGCCCCACATATATGTTCTCCAGAATTTTCCTTACTTAACTATCCAAGCATAATCAGATTTCATGTTAGTCTGGAGATTTGCACAGGCTACTGGGAAGCAGAGGGGAAAAGAAAGAACAAGATCTGCCATCTGCAAATCTGGGTTCAATTAGTTATGTGAGCTTAGCAGCCACTCTAAATCAAATCTCCAAAATGGACATAACAAAAGTTCCTGCCCTGCAGAGGCGTTCTGTGTGGGGGAAGTTCTGTTTAAAAACACCCTGAAACTTAAAAATTTCCATGAAAAAGTCATATAATTTGGCATCCTGAGAAAGGAAGAGAAAAGACTGAATTTAGTGATGCTTCTAGTCATGCATTCTCCCAATATTGTGAGAGGTATTTAAAATTCATTGCCTACTTTATTAAAATTGATTTTCCAAGGCACACAATAGAGCAAAGCAGGGCTGGATTCAAACTCAGGACTCTGGGTTCCAAGTCCCCAGTTTTTCCATTCTGCTGGGCAGCTGGGTTGCAGGTCAGCAGGGACCAGGCTCCCTGCTCGGGGGTCCAGGCTATAGTGTATGGTGGGTTTTCTCATATCTTCCTCGAGACTACAAATCCATCTGTTAAGACAGAGGAGGCCTCTCCTTCCTCCTGAAGGCCTTGGCCCCTGGGCGGAGGCCCAGCTGTTAGCAGCAGAGGGAAACCAGCACTCATTGCTTCGTAATTCTTTATGCTCTCCACAGGATCCTCACCAGCAATCCATGCATATCTGGAAAATTTCCTGAGTACCTGCTACACTGCGTCAGGCCCTTTGGGGGTACAGAGTTGACCCAGGTACAGTCAGACCCTGACCTTGGGAACTTCCAGCTGGAGTTAGGAGTTGAAACCAGACAGATCATGAATTTTATATTGAAAGGATTCTCAGAGTTCACTGGGCCCAATCCTCCCATTTTACAGATGAAAATGCTGCTTCAGTATTTGCTAGGTGCCAGGCAGTATTCTAAGGACTTTAAAAATGTGAGATAGGTACAAAGGAAAAAATGGAGGCAAAGTACTTTTAAGGAACTTGCCTAATACCACACAGCCAGGCATACGTGGCAGAGCTGGGATTAAAACCCAGGCTTTCCTGCTTCAGCACGCACACCCTCAACCTCTCTTACAGAATGAGGAGTAGGATGTAGGCCCACTGGGAACTGCAGGCCTCAGGTCCCTCTGCCAGGTTGCAGCCCTTCCCACACACACCTGTCAGGATGCCCCCCATCCCACCCACACCCAGCAGGCCAGACAAGGCCCAGTCTTGAGCCAGAGAGCAGAGATGATCTCAGGGATGACCCAGGGAACAAACAAGAGAGGAGTTTGTTCTCTGCTGTTTTTTCTAGCCTTTAGTCAGCCTGAGAGTATGGTTTCCCAGCATCTCCCAAGCTACACAGAAAAGCCCCTGAGATACAGTGGGGACCAAGCAAACAGCCCCTTCCCCATCCTCCCAGCCGAGTCCTCTCCACTCCTCTCTCAAATCCTGCAGTCTCCTTTGCCCTTGATCTGACTTTGAGGGAACAAATCATCAGTCTCCAATTAGGCTGACATTTGAGTAGAGGAAGTTTAACAGATGGGTTCAGGCAGATCTGCTGATTGGATCTGGGGGGGCTCATGAAATATGGTGTCAAAAGCCCCCTCCAGGGGGCTCTCAGGCAAAGCACTGCAGCGGGCCCTGAGCAAGGCAGGCCCGTATAATCTGGACAGAGGCCTCCTACCTGCCAGCCCTGAGCCTTTGCTACTGAGACACTCTCTTCTCCCTATCAGTACATTTCTGCAGTTCTTTCCTGCTGCCAGAGAAGAACGAACTCCAGTTACCTCTGCGCTGATGTTTGCAGGTCCCAGCTGTGTCAGCATCAGCCCCTTTCATACCCCTGCAATGCAAGGGCCCTGGTCTGAAAAGACCCCTGACTCTGCTGCTGCTTTCGGGACCTCACAGTTGCTTTCATGCCACCATTTGCCCTCTATTTATTGAGCATCTACTGTGTGCCAGGCATTGTGCTCAGTGCCAACGATCAAGAGGCAAATAAGATGAATACAGTCCCTGCAAGAAACTTATGATCCAGTGGGGACATGGGCATTCACAACAAGGAAAAACAATTACAGGGATAGGGAACCTAGCCTCATCTGTGTGGTCAGGGAAGGCTTCCTGAAGGAAGATTTATCTAATCTACGGCCTGAAGGATTAATGGGGTTTAACCAAGCAGAAATTAAAGGAAGAATTGAGTAAAGTATTTGAGGTAGAGACAGGGGCACACGCAGAGGCCATTATAAGAAGAAATGCTTGGCTTTCAAAGAATGAATGTTTGTGAAAAGCATGAGGGGCAGGATGGCAATGGAATGTGGAGAAATCCTGGAGAGATTACAAAGGGTTTATAGACCAAGGTAGAAGTTTGGATTTATGAAGACAGTAGAAGCCATCATTGGGTTTTATGTAAGCGAGAGTGTGTTTGGCTGCCCCCCACCATACCACAGGCCATGATTCAGGTCTGTAAGTGACCTGGTCATTCAGCTAATATGTCACTCCCTCTGAGCACCTTAGCTTACATGGGGAGGAGAGACAGAGCTCTGATGTGAGTGAAGATTGGAAATTTTGATTGACTTAGACCATAATTGATCAATTATGGAATCTGGCTGGGCTGAATCCTGTCAACCAAAAGAAAACTGAATTTCTGTACATTTAAGAAAGAGTCCTTTCCTTTCCTCAGTGCTAAAGAGGGATTCAACAGGTCTCAGTCACCGCTCTTGGAAAAACTGAAGCCTTCCAACTTATAGTCAGTGAGTTGAAGCTCTTCACTCAATCCAGTTCCACAAGGTCAGAGACTGTGTGGCCCCCATGTGGTAGCGAACAGCAGAGGGAACCAAAACCAGGCCTTTGAGGAAGAAGTCTGAGGAGAGTGTGGGCATTTCGCATAAAAGGAGAGCATGTACTTTCATTTTCTCTTGGCCTTGGGGCAAGAATGAACAGCAACACCAAAACACTGAGCCTTTTCAACAGAAACAGGGTTATTTTCACAAACCGCCCTGATAGAGTCTCATTACTCAAGCAAATGGTTTAAAAACCCCACAGGGCTTAACAGAACCATGAGAGAAGTGAAAGGAAGACCTGTGAGCTCATCCCGAGTAGGGATGGTGCTGCAAGAAGTCCATCACGGCCTTCTGGAAGAGCAGGGATTGGCACTCATTTTAGAAACCAAAATAAAGAAGCAGTGTCAACACAGAGTTGTTTGGAAGAAAGCTGGTCACCTCACAAAGAGGGAAACTGAGAATCCCACAAATATGAATTGTGGCTCTGTGAGTAGAGCCAGGGTGAGTGGAATTTCCTCTTGCTGTTCAGGAATGAGAGTTTTATGAGGCAGGTCTCCAGACAAGACAGAAAGCAATGATTCATCCCCATAGCACTGTGCTTGGCTCCATCCCCAGAGGCCCTGAAGGAAGAAATGAGGCCCAAAGGCTCAAAAGTCCCCATTAGTCTTTCACCCTGAAAGACCATTTTGAAAAGACTGATGAAAACTTGACAAATGTAAATATTAACCATGTGTTGAATAATGAGCACTTCTCAAGCAAGAAACTAGCGGTTATTTGCAGATGTCTGTAAAATAAAATCGTCCCGTGGAAGCATAGCTTCCCATCTCTAACTCCTCAACACAAGTGCCCAGGTTAGTGGTCCACCCAGGCTCTGGGTTCTGAGAAGAGAGGATTTCTTGATGCAGGTAAGATTCACATGAGTCAGCATAGACCAGCTTTGACTAAGTCTGGCTTCTAAAATAAGTTCATAAACCAAGGGACTCTTTTGGTGATCGATGAAAATGATAACTGGGCTGGGAAATTGATCATTATGTGGGAAGGCTATAGAAATTGAGTTATATTTTGTTGTTGTTCTGGAGAAATAGGTTGAAAAAGAAAAGCCTGGAGAAGCTGACGAGACTTTGGGGAGGAGACTACTTGACAACGTTCATCAGATACACAAAAAGTTATGTGAAAGATGGTAAGCAAGGTCTTTTTAAATCCTCAGGGAAAAATGAGAAAATGCACTTAACTAGCCACTCAGTCCTCCAAGCCATTTTGCACACGCCCTCCCCACAACTACTACCCTCTGCTCCAAAAGCTATTTAGAGAAACTTGAAGTTTGTTTTTGTTTCAAGACCACATACACTCAACTCGTTCTATGGCTTTATCTCTGTAGCTATCCTTTTTCAAAATGGCTGCCAAACAACTATTGGCCACTGTTTAACAGAATATGAGCTCATTAGTAAAATACAGGATTTCACAGGAGTAAACACATTATCTTAGCTATCTGTCCTTAAAAGTCCCCTCACTACTCATGGCCAAGGTCACTGGTGCCTTATAAAAAATTATATTTACGGGCTTCAAAAAAATTATATTAATGGGCTTCAAAGATTTCAAGAACTCTCTGTGCTTCCCTCACATCAAATTTAGATTCAAGGCCTCTCGCTCTAGTCTGGTTTCCTAAAACGCCATTCTGTTGCCCCAAACCTGGAGTCTCCACAGAGCCTCTGGATAAATGACTCAGTTGCCCTGAAACTTGGATTTTGTTTCTTGTTTCAGCCCTAGTTCATTTACTGTCTTATCCTCGGTTTCATATTTTACAGCTTATGGGCAAATCCTATCCAACATTAGCAATCAACTCCAATACTACAATTCAGCTTCCTGAAGAAGGCTCCTGTTTTCTAGGAAGAAAAGCTTACAAGGACCATGGCCAGAACGCTAACATAAAATCAGGACGACCCTGCCAACATTTCACAAATGGCACTCTTTGGAACAAGTCATCTTAGTAGATTACACTAACATGAGGATTGTATGGTCAGATAAGAGGGGGAAATGCTGGGTTTAAGTGTATCACTCTATCCCAGTGCCTAGAACAGTGCCTGACACACAATGAATGTACAAGTCTTGTTGATTGAACACACAAATTAAATACATATCTGCAGCACTTCTCAATACATTTAAAGTGCTAGTGTGCGTTATAAATCTCTAAGAGAGTGACAATTTGCTCAACACTTCATCAAGAAATTCCTCTCTTATTTTTCAATGATCACCAGTTAACATCTCATGAAACATTCTTATACTAGGGAGCTCAGTCTGGAAAATACTGACCTACTTCCTTTTGTTTCCCTCCAATGTGATTTATCCACTATGTTTTAGCCAGTCATAGCTTTTGAGTCAAAGCTACTTAAAAATAAATAACTATGTCTTATAATGCATATTTTTCTTCAAACTGTGAAAGACAGTTTCCTCCCTGTATAATCAGTTTTTTATGTGGTCCCCCCCAAAAGAGCACCTCAGGAAAGAATTATTGGTCCTTTAGAGGAGTCATATGCATTAAAGATCTTTGCTGCTTAGTTGGATCTCAAACAATAGAAGCTATTTGGTGATTTGCTGTTATTTTTTGGTCAAAAATACTTGATTCAAATAAAATAAGGTGCCCACAGTTTTTAATATCACTGTGGTTTTCATGCAGCAGCTTTATATTAAGGGCCATTTTTCCTAGAAGTTTGAATGCCAGAACAGCATTTAACATAGCTGTGCTTCGATTATGATGGATGACTGGGCCTACTGAAACAATCCACTTAACTCCTTGTCCTGGCCTCTGTTTTGTTTCGATAGCTGTGAGCTCTATCTCTGTACCCCTGTGTGTCCAGTTGATGTCTCAACTCTGAAAGCAGGCCTCCTTGGGCAACGATGATAGGCAAGGTAAGGAGCTCAGGCCAGTACCTTGGTGGGTCAGCATCATGCTGGTGTTAGAGTCTTGCTCTGACAGTAGTGCCCCAGTCACTTATCCATCATATGAGTTTCACAATGTTCTGGAGATATAGCCCTGCCTTACACCCAGCCTGGCCTCCTGTGAAGTCAGTTTGGGGCCAGTGTACCTTAAGACACTCTAATTTGAAAGCTGATGTTTTTTTCCTTTAAGTATAATGACTCTTTTTAAAACACAAAAATTAGGTCAAAGTCTAATGACAAATAATTTTCTGATTTCTGTATTATATTTAGTAGCACATTTAATAAATTATATTTATTGAAGATATGTATATTCAGGTATACATATCACATATCTTCAGCTGAATATATATATTCAGCTATACAATTTTTAAATACTATAAATTGGAATTTTCCTTTAAAATCTGGGTATATGGCCACCTTTGTTCTATATACTTACAGGTAGACATATGTGCTTCTTGAATTAACTATTTCTCTCTGCTATGGGGATATTTTTGCATATAAAAACATGCTTAAGCATTTAGTTTCTATGGCACTAGGAAAAAAAATGAAACGTTTTCTTTATGAAAGGAAAAAGTGGCCCATTTCTGTGTGTGTAGGCATATATGTCTCCCTCTGGGGAGAGGACCAGTGGATTCCTGGCCAAGTCAAACAGGCTGATTCAGCAGAGGCCTTTAGAGTCCGGAGCTCTGGGCTGCGTTTGCACAGAACAAGGGCTACACTGTCAGTTTCAAATGACAGAATATGCGTGCTAGAGTTTTGAGAGGGGCTATACAGATACGAGTTCTGTTATTACCCATGGGGTGGGGATTCCAGCTAAGTGCTATGGTAAGTGTGGTCAGAAGATCAGGGGGAAAGACCCCTAGGAAGCCACCGAAGGTCAGGCCCGCCTCGTCTGCAAAGGCAGAAAGGCCCCCTGACCCTGGCAGGATGGGAGAGAGACTCAACCTGTCCTTTTCTGCTTCCTGTGGTCCTAGAACTCTGCGCCCACCAACCACCCCCTGAGGAGAGAAAGTAAAGGAAACTAAATGGCAATGGAAGGAAGCAATGTGTGCTCATTCTTACAAGCCTGGCCATGTTAACACCGATCCTTTCCCGGGACATCCACTTTCTACCTGTAAGTCTGGATGATCTCTCTCAGCTCTGGAAACAATCCACCTTGGGAAGGATGGGCAGGATAAGGAGCTTTTATGTTGCTCCATATAGTGCTCCTAAAAAAAGTATTTATACATAAGGTATATAGAGATGAGATAGAGATAGAGATAGAGATAGAGATAGATAGAGATAGATATATAGACATATAGGTATATATAGATATATAGATATAGATAGACATATACTAGGGGTGCAAAAAAAATGTGCACATATTTTAAGAGATGTTACCTTAAAATGTGTATACATTTTTGACACCCTCTGTGTGTATATATATAGACGGATAGATGATAGATACATAGATAGATATAGATATAGATATAAAAAACAGATAGAAGATATGGATACATAGGTACAGATCTATAAAATCAGGCGTTTTGTATTGGTGTCACGCGAGTCCTTTCACTGGAATCATGGTCACCCTGTACTTCCATAGCAACTTTGATGTCTCTGTTGATGGGCCAATCAAAGTATCTAACCAACTAGTTCTCTACGAGACCGATGTATATGGAAACAGTCTACGTGTAGCAACAATGCAGCTTAGGTCAAGACTAGCTTTCTCAGTGTTTCCCTGTATAGAAAACTTACTGCAAGAGATAAACTAACACTCCCTAGACTGTATGTCTGTTCCCCCTGAGTTTGTACAGTCTTCAATACCTGTGTACATGTGTCTTTAATCACTCCTTTATTCATTCACCAAATATGCATTGATCTCCTTCAATGAGTCAAACTTGCCTAAAATGCTTTTTTTTTTTTTTTTAATAACAAAAACCCTTGGGGCCAGCCTGGTGGCTCAGGCGGTTAGAGCTCCATGCTCCTAACTCCGAAGGCTGCTGGTTCGATTCCCACATGGGCCAGTGGGCTCTCAACCACAAGGTTGCCAGTTCGATTCCTCGACTCCCGCAAGGGATGGTGGGCTCCGCCCCCTGCAACTAGTAACAGCAACTGGACCTGGAGCTGAGCTGCGCCCTCCAAAACTAAGATCGAAAGGACAACAACTTGACTTGGAAAAAAGTGCAGGAAGTACACACTGATCCCCAATAAAATCCTGTTCCCCTTCCCCGATAAAATCTTAAAAAAAGAAAAAAGAAAAAAAAGACCTTTGCCCCATCCTGCCCTCCAGAGCCAGCACACGGGTCACCTCCATGGGGCTCCCTTACCTGTGAATAATTGCTCATTGCACTTATCACACTGTGTTTCACCTATTCACATGCCTGCCCCCTTTATTAGGCTATGAGTACTTCAAGGCAGCATCCAGTCTTGATCAGTCTTTTTTCAGTTCTATTTCCAAATACCAGTGTATAGTAGACAGTCATCAAATGCTTAATAATTTGAATTCTGTGTGACAGATCCTGGGTCAGACACAGGAATAAAAAGATGAGTAAAACAAGGGCCTTGCTTCAAGGAACTCACAGCTATCCCCTGCCAGTTATCACTACATACCGTGTTTCCCCGAAAATAAGACCTAGCTGGACCATCAGCTCTAATGCATCTTTTGGAGCAAAAATTAATATAAGACCCAGTCTTATTTTAATATAATATAAGACCGGGTGTTTATAATACAATATAATATAATACCCAGTCTTATAGAACATAATATAAGATCGGGTATAACACAAAACAATACAACACAATATAATACAATACAATACAATATAATACTGGATCTTTAATATAATATAATTAATATAATATAATATAATATAATATAATATATATAGTATAATACTATGTCTTATATTAATTTTTCCTCCAAAAGACTCACTAGAGATGATAGTCCAGTTAGGTCTTATTTTCAGGGAAACAGTGCACCTGGGAAGTATTCAAGCCCTTCTTTTCCTTTTTCTTTCCAGCCCTGGATTAAACTTTAAGCAGAATCAGTTCAATTGCCCAAGGGAACAGGGCACCTTGGAGTTTTCCCTCAGCTCTCATGCCTTTAACTCTTTCACTGCCACTCTAGTGTGGAATTATGTTGTAATTGTCTTTACCTGCTTATGATCGACTTTACTCAGCATCTTTAAAAAGCAGTTTCTTCAGCACGGTAAGTGACTAAATTTAAGTTTGATTTGAAGGCGTCATCAGATACCTCATTTGTTTCCAACTCATGGGGTGAGAGTTTCACTTCACAGCCACTTCATTTTGGGGCCGGGCCGGGTGGTGGTGGGGGCCGGGAGGGTCGCAGGGGACCATTGTTGGACTATGTGTAGGGCATCAGTTGGCCTTAATTGAGCTCTGGTCCTTTCATTACTTGTTAGTAACTCTGGTGAAAGACTTGTTGCAGGAACATGAAACATCTGGATAAAAAGAGGCCTCTTGGTTATCAAGCATGGTTTGGCCCTGGTCTGTTGGGCTCAGTCTTTTTCCTTACATGCACCCATCCCTCTGCTCCATTCCACTTCCACTGTGACCCTCACTTTCTCCCCAAAGCACTCCCCTCCACAGTATAGACTTCCTCACCATCCTACTCACTTACTTAGAGTTTACCCCTGGGAAGACTCAGCTTCAGTCTGGTCTCCTCCACAGAGCCTGTTTGCAAAATGTCTAGAGCTTTCAACACGTTGTGCCAAGTCATAGCCATGGAGTGCCATTATCCAGTGTCCCATGAGCTCTCTTGGGTTATTTTTATGCTTGGTCAATATGTTTATTATTGTCTTTGTCTGAAAAATCTTCATAGACAATTGTGGTTTACTTTATTACTGTGTTTCCCCGAAAATAAGACCGGGTCTTATATTAAGGTTTGCTCCAAAAGACGTATTAGGATGTATGTTCAGGGGATGTCATCCTGAAAAAATCATTCTAGGGCTTATTTTCCGTTTAGGTCTTATTTTCGGGGAAACACAGTAGCTCTCAGTAACCCGTGCCTGAGCTCTGAGGAAGCTTGGCTTACCTTCTTCTGAGCTACCTGATCTTTCTTCTGGGCAAGAGACATTTGGGGGCGGTTCCACCTCTTCTTTTTAACTGCTTTTTAACTGCTTTCTTAGCCTCCTTCTCATAGACTCTTGTATAGCAGCATGAGCTTTCTTACACTATACATCTCCCTCATTATGCCTGGAGTTACGCAGTTCTTTATGTATTGAGAGAATTGTTTCTTGTAAGTATCTTCATCTTCTTCCATTAGGTACCACATATAACCTGCAACGTTCTGACCCATCCCTCAATTAGAAGGCAAGTTCTGGGAGGTCTGAGGCTGTGTTTTTTAGTATAGTGTAATGTGTATAAGAGCTACATCACAAATGTTTTGCATTAAATGCACTCCAGACTTCAGTTATTCCTGGGACCTTACCTCTCCCCACTCTCCCCCTCCCCAAATCACAGGTTATTACTGTCACTCTTTAGTCCAAATTCAGGCTGATTTAGGAGTCTTCTCTCATTACCTCTCACTTAGGGGCAAGTGTCCTGTGTGGAGGACATCCCCACAAAAATTCAAATAAAGATACGTATGGGAAGTTTGAACCTGGCACTCTTACTTATGCATCCTCCTGAAGAGCAGTGGATTTTCACTTCCATGTTGTTGTAAAGTTCTCTCCTGTCTTTCAACAAATGAAGGAGGTCATCTGGGGAGGAACCAAGTAGAATCCAAACAAGGAAGTCTCACTATATCGAGTATCTATAGTCAGCAGAACTGTCTTCCAGAGCCATGGGCAGGGACTGATGACCTGAGCAAGGTGAGCAAGGCAATGAGTTTGGAGCAGGACAGGATGGTAACACCAATGAATGTCCACTGCCATTGTGTATCTGCCATAAGCCAGGCACTCTGCAAAGTACATTACAATCACATTATCATTTAGTCCTCAGAACAGTCTCATGAAAGCAGGAATAATGTTATACCCATTTAACAGATGAGCAAACTGAGACTCAGGCTGTTTAATGGCATGACTGACGTCCAAGCATACACCCAACCGCTACACCACACTGAATGGATTTCTCTAACAGCTACTGAGGCTCAAGTCCAAGAAAGAAAAATGTGTTAAACATGAGCTGAGTATTCCTTATGAGTGAGAACTGATTCTGAAGTTCATTTTTCTAAAATGGCTCCAAATACAATTTGAAGTAATTTCTAAGTATTCAGTTTTATTGTATTAAAAAAGCTCCAAGGATTATAGAATAAAGTTGTTATATGATGCAGCAAGAACAAATTCCTGCTCTGGCCAATCTTGAAAACTTCACCAATCACAGGCAGAAAAACTACTTCACCCAGTTGTGCAGAACAAAATGGCGCTCCAGGAGAGCCAGCCTGACCCAGCCAGTGATCCCACCTTGACCTCTGGGCTGTAACTGCCTTTATTGTAGACATGATGGGCAGGGCTTGAGATATGAAGATAACATCTGATTATGAATCACTAAGCTGCTGTGAGGGGATGATTGGCAATTTAAGGCTTTCGGTTCAGTGTTCTAGAGCTGTGCTTTTCAAATGCATTAATGATCTGTTAAATCAATTCAGTGAGTGGTAACCAGCAAGGGAGGAAGGAAGGAAGGAAGGAAGGAAGGAAGGAAGGAAGGAAGGAAGGAAGGAAGGAAGGAAGGAAGGAAGGAAGGAAGGAAGGAAGGAAAGGAAGGAGGGAGGGAAGAAGGACAGGAGGGAAGGAGAGAGGGGAAAAGGAAAAGAAAAAGAGAAAATAGAGTGCATTCCACCACGTATGACTGAGTATTGTTTTGTGAAACATTTTCAGTTGGAAACCATTTTTTAATATATATGTTTACTGGAATATGATGTAAAAATCACAGTCTAAAAACCACTTGAGAAATACTGGCCTTGATTCTTGAAGTAAAATGTTTCTTCAAAATACAGACAATTGGATTTCCACATTTACTGGGCTAAGTGGAGACACTTCCAAAGTTTTGCTTCCTACTAACTTAGCTTATCTCACTGGAGAAGTTCAAGAACCTTTCAGGTTTGCTTACTGTGTCTCCAAAATTCCTTCCTTATCCTCCACCCTCCGAGGCACAGAAAACACATGAGGGACCATTTCCTGAACACTTTTTCCTCACCACCTAAGAAGGCTTCAAACTGTCCTAAATTTCTGATCATTTCTTGGGTGGGGCACTGCGTTTGGGACGCAGACTCTTGGTGAGCTACACGCTGCTCCCCTTGCCACCTGACCGCAGGAGTTGTCGCAACCTCTTCACTTCTCTCTCACCAAATTGTAAGCATCTTGCACTTGGAACTATTTACTATTGCTGTGTCCCCACAACTCAATGCCTTGTATGCAGTAGGCACTTGGTAAATGTTTGGCACATAAAAAGTGAGTGAATTATCCACTGTCAGTTAAGATCAGCTAGGGGAAGTACCACAATTGACTTTGTTAAGGCCTTTCATTAACCAAGGGGTTCGTGAGATTTGCTTGCATAGCAAATGTCTGGCCTTGAACCCAATTAAAATTCATCTTCCTCTGATTACCAAAGTTAAGTGAAGGTCTCCAAATTACAGTCAAGGATCTAGGATATGTGCATTCCCGTCTCATAAAAGGTGTCTCCCAGCAACTGCGGTCAGGAGGCCAGGTATTTGCCTGAAAAGGCAAAGAATACCTGGGAGACGGTAAAGAATTCTGTGTTTGGGATGGAGACTGCTCAACAAGGAGGAAGGGAGGCTTGGCCTCTCTGAGAGAACCCCTGGGTGGGGGGGATCAAGAACTCACCCAGAAGCCAAAGAAGATGCTGGGGTGCCACACTGAAAACCAAGTGAAGGCTGGTGACAAGACACATTTCTGGGTGCCACCCAGACAACACTTCTCAGCCATTCCCTAACTTTTCCCCAAGGGAGTTTAGGGCCAGACCATACAACACCCTCTAGGTGCTAAGTCAGGAGATGTAACCCTAAGGGGAGTGACTATCCAGTCGGGGTGGACCTCCTGACGGTAATGGCATCACAGAGAAAGCCTGAAGTTAATCCCCAAGGTGAAGGAAGCCATGGCTGCAGCAGCTCCTGTTCAGGGCCCCTGACATGAGCAGAGTGTGGAGCCTACACGCTAAAAGGCACCTTGGAGAACTATGCAGTTGCTCAGAGAAAGAGAAAAAGAGAATCCTGAGGGGTGTTCTGGCCCAGATTGTCGGATAGCGGCTCAAAGCTAAAGTTAGCTTTCATTCCTGGCACCATTATTAGCCAACCCGTCATTTGACCTTTCCCAGCTGATGTGGCTTGGCAGAAAATAGGGCTACCCAGCATTGTGGAAAATTCTTCAGCATCAATCAGTCTTTTTCTAGAGAATTCAGATATCTGCCAGCCCAACCCTGGGGGGCTTATTCATGTCCAGGAAATGTGCGGGTGAGTCAGGCCCTGTGAGCATAATTTCATTATTAAAGAAGGTTCCTACTCTATGAGGAAGTATAGCTCTGGCCTCTGTTCCTTTAGGTCTATTCTAATTTTAGGATATGGCGCTCCATGGTGCAAAGCACACTTCTCTATGAAGCCACAGAAATCCCTTCTGAAATTACAGCCGGGTAATACTCTTTTGTTTCTATTCCATTATCACTTCAATTCACTGACAGTGTGTACCAAAACATCTAGGAAATTTTCAAGTTTTGTAAAATGGCCGAAGAGGTGTATACAGAGCAATACTGCCATTGACTCATGGTTTCCAATAAGAGGGGGGAAAAAACACCAGACTCCTTATTTCTTAGGAATAATCTATCCATTGAAAGGTCATCCACTTGTTTTGTTAAAGACCTTCAATACTCACATGGTCTATAAGCTCTTGGGGACGTGGAGACAGTGTATCCTCATGTTAAAAGAGACAGAAAACAGTAGGGGTCTCGTGTTTTTCAGATTTTGATTTCTATGTTGCATGTTAAAATTGAAAAGGACCAGAAAGAGCTAAAACAATTGTTGTTTACTTTGTATTTACCATGTGCCAACTGCTTTACAAGCAGTGTCTTATTTAATCCTCAAAGCAATATGAGCAGAGCTGACATCCAGCCAATATGCAACAGTAGACTAAGCTATGGAAAGCTTCTTTCCTGGTGGTCTGTATTCACTGCCCTGAGACCACTGAGTGACAGCCCCTCCCTCCCCCTGTACCCTTTCCTCTCCCCTGGGGACTTCCACAACTGTTCCACCATCCAGGACCAAAGCATTACTACCTGTGACTGTTGTGATTAGTCGTTGTCGAGGAGCGACTCTCGGGTAAATATTTCTAATGTCACCCTTTCGCTTATGAGGTAGATATGGTTATCCTCAGTTGCAGGTGAAGAATCAAAAGCTTTAGAGAATATGGCAGACTCTCTTTTCCAAAATTGGCTACAACAATATTTCCAGCCATGCATACTCTTCAAGAACTTTGTTGCTTCTCCATCGAATCTTGATGTCTATCTCCCGTCCCTGAGAAACTGGGTGGGGCTGTGTGCCTGTTTCGATCAACAGAAAATGGCAGAAGCAACGCTGTGTGACTGCTGGGCGTAGGTCAGCAAAGGCGATCCAGTTTCCATTTGGCTGTCTCTTGGCACCCTCACTGTTGGAATACAACCACCATGTAGAGGAAACTCCGGCCACATGAAGAGGCCATGTATAGTTACTCTGGCCGGAAGTCCCAGCTGAGGTCCCAGCTGATAGCCAGCTACGATAGCCAGACATGTGAGTGAATGAGCCTTCAGATGACTTCAGCCCCCAGCTGTTACCCCCTCAGCCTTTGAGTCTTCCAGGTAAGGCCCCAGACATCAGGGAACAGAGATAAAACTGCTATGCTGCATCTAAATTTCTGACCCTAAAATTTATGAGTATGCAAAATGGGGGGAAATGTGTTAGATGGCAATACATGATCATAACAGACAGTTAAACAATTTTCCCAAAGTCATACAGCTAGTAAGTGATGAAGCCAGGATTTCAACCCCAAATCACATGAGTTTGAAAGCTAGCATTCATTTTTTTTAATATTTTTTTTAATTTTTCAATTACAGTTGACATACAATATTATATTAGTTTCAGGTGTACAATGCAGTAATTAGACATCTCTAAAACTTATGAAGTGATCACCTCAATAAATCAAGTACCTATCTGACACCATACATATTTATTACAATATTACTGGCTACATTTCCTATGCTGTACTTTACATCCCAATGACTATTTTGTAACTACCAAGTTGTACTTCTTAATCCCTTCCCCTTTTGCACCCACCCCTCCCCCCAAAACCCCATCTGGCAACCATCAAAATGTTCTCTGTATCTATGAGTTTGTTTCTGTTTTGTTTATTCATTTATTTTGTTATTTTTGTCCACATATAAGTGAGACCATATGGTATTTGTCTGTCTGACAAAGGTAGCATTCTTAACTCCAAGTGACACTGCTCTTGTGGCTACAACACCAAAAGGCAACATGGCAGGGGAGGATGCCAGCTGGACTACCTTTCAGTTGCATGTATGGAGTTGACGGATGGGCCAGGGCTGGCATCATTCTCCCTAGTGTTAACCCAGGCTCCTTTTGTCCTGTGGCTCTGCTGCGTATGGTTTCCCTTTCTAACATCATCTCCTGATCCAGAAAGGCCGCTCCAGTTCTAGCCATCACATCTGCATTCCACTCATTGGGAAGAAGAAAAGAAAACCCCTTGTTTCAAGAAAACTTTCTAGAAAGTGCAGACATTACTTCTGTTTAACGTACCACCAGCCAGAACTTAGCCACATGGTGTAACTCACTGCAAGAGATGTTGGGTGACTGTGTAGCCATCTCAAAACTAGAGGCACATTCCTATAGATTCTGGAGAGTGAAAGAAGAGAAGATCTGATAGCAGAACAATTGGCAATCTCTGCCACAGAAAAGAAAGGGGAACGGGTAGGAAATAAGTGATTTCCAATTTAGAGCCTTGCTAATCCCTCACTCCCTCTACTTTCCTCAGCCTTGTGTTTTTGTTTTTAAATAATTTATCACCTATTATTAAATATTTTCTAGAGGATTTAAACTAACTTTACTGTCAGAGTTTTGAATACCCTGAGAAAACAGAAGTGTCCCCTGGCTGTGTTGCAAGGGGACATTTGCCCTGAAAATAATCTGAGCTCAATCTACTATGACCCATCATACTGCAGAAGAGCGGAAACGCTGGGTAGACCGAAAACCTAAAAAAATACTGTCAAGTTCAGGCATGACACCACAGAAAGCCACCTAGAACCCGCTGGTGTTTCTGGCCTGGTTGAGAAAAAGGTCACGTTGAAGTTTGCAGGAGCCCATTTCCAGTTTGAAAGCTATATTTTCTTCCCTCTTAAGTGTACATCTAGAGAATATTTCTCATGATGCCTGCTCAGGTGGCTGATCTCCCTGATTGCTTCCTAAAATTTGAATGTCTACTTTCTTTTACATTTCCAAGATCCTTCCCAACATGGAAAATATTTAGGTGGGTAGAGGTGGAAATCGTGGAGGCCCTTGGAACAAGCACATGACTTGAACTTCTCATGCTAAGCCTCTAAGATATATATTTTTCAGCACTTGATGACTCAATCGCAAAGAATTCTTTAAAGGGACCTGAAATGCAATAACTAATGGAAGGGAGTTTAAAGGAGGGAAAAACATAGCATCCCCAATACACAAACCTGTCTTTACATCATTTTGATGAAAATTTGCTGCCGTGTAAGTAAATAAAACAAAATCAAGTATGGCTTAGCAATGGAGAGAAAGGGCACAAAATGCAAATCTGCTTTCTGAATCGAAGTCTACCTGACCTTAATTATAGAAGTCCTAATCTTGTTTCTACAAGAACCGGGACACAGCCTGTGTGAAATGTTTCGCGCAGACCTCTACAGGCGCTCGGGAGAGGGCAAGTAACAAGAAGCCCTAACTAACGCTGTGAATTCCTCCCTGATCCTGATCCTGAAATAGGACTGGGTAGGAACTCCGCGGCCTGCACTTTAGGAGGAGAAAGGGCCAGGGGTTTGGATTCTGCCCACAGGGGAAGAGGGAATGTTTGTGTGAAGAGAAATGTTTCCCTCAACCACACATAAAGCCAGACCAAATATAAAAGCAGCATAAGTCTGCGTAGCGTTTTATGATATACAAATAGTTGTTCACAAACGGCACCCGTAACCCTCTGTAAGGCTCACTGCAGTATCCACATATTTCTGGCAATGGGAACTAAGGTTCAGAGCACTTGTGATTTTCTAGGAGCCGCCAGCTGGTGAGTGGAAGAGCTGGCACTCAAGCCAGGTCTTTGATGTCAAATAAATTATTCTTTCCTCTGCACCATCTTTTTCTCTCTTTGCACTCTTCTTGGAGTCCAGACTGTGTAAGTACATACAGCAAAGGCACAGTGGTTTTAAAATATGCCCATAAATTCTTCAGAACTCCTCCTTTAAAAAAAAATACAGCCTACTAACTCCTCTTCCTTTCAGCATGACTGGACTTAGAATATGATAGAAATGACATGTAGCAACCAAGTCATAAACCTGTGGCCTTCGCCCTGCTCTCTCTCGGAATATTCCCTTTGGGGGAAGCCAGCAGCCATGCTGTGAGCACATTCAAGCAGCCCCTTGGAGAGAACTAAGGCCCCCCAACAGCCAGGAAAGAACTGAGGGCTCCTGTCAACAGCCTTGTGACTAAGCCGTCTTGGAAGGAGATGTAGCCCGAGTCCGGTGTCCAGACGACTACAGGGTCTGCTAACATCTTGACTGCGACTTTCATAAGAGACTCTGAGCCAGAACCACCCAGCTAAGTCACTCTCACATTTCTGACGCAGAGGAACTGTGAGATGACAAATATTTATTGTTTCAAAACATTAAATGTGGGAGGTAATTTGACACACAGAAACAGATAACTAATATACTAGGGAACCCTTCATCCTGTGTATTCTTTCCACTACACCACACATTTTTCTATCGTTCTCCACTTTTTCAGGAGTCCAGACTGTGCAAGTCCATAAACCCTGAGAATCCTTCATTCTGTTCCTTCGCTCCTAGAAGCCCTATCTTTTGGGCACATCCCATCCCCACCCCCAGATTCATGTTATCCTTTAGCTATTCTGCTCATCTAACTTGTGTCAGCGTGTTAACGTTTAATGATGTGTGTCATCCCTTCTAGATACTGTGTTTGCATTTTAACGGGGAACTTCAACATCTTAACCTAAAGGGCAATCTCAACGTCAAGTGGGAGGGGAATTTCTGGACCTTGGAGATCCCTAGAACTTCACTCATAGTATTCCCTGAACCCCCAAGATTCCCAGGGACCCAAACTCTGCATTTGAAAAGGGTTCAACAAGGTAAGTAATTGAAAGACAAAAAGTAGGAGGTTGAATCTGAAAAATATTGTATGGTTCCAACTTTATGACATTCTGAAAAAGGCAAAACCACAGAACTACAGAACAATAAAAAGATCAGTGGTTAGGAGCAAGGGGGAGATGACTAGGCAGAGCACAGAAGATTTTTAGGGCAGTGAAACTATTCTGTATGATACTGTAATGATGGATCCATGTTATTATGAATTTGTCCAAACCCACAGAATGTACACCACCAAGAGTGGCCCCTAATGTAAACTGTGGACTCTGAGTGATAATGACGTGTCGATGTAGGTTCATCGACTGTAACAAAAGTACCTGTCGGCACGGGATGTTGACAGTGGAACAAACAGGGCATGTGTAGGTAGGTACAGGGATATATGGGAGTACTCCATACTCAGTTTTGCTGTTGATCTAAAATCACTCTTTCAAAAAAGTTTATTAAAACCTAAAATATAAAGTCTTAAAAAAAAATGCAGGTTAGTCTACATTTACAGGTTTATGTAAGAGAAGCAGATAGCAGTGGCGGGGGTCCACAATTTGAAGGAGGGCCTCCGTCCAACACTAGGATACGATGCCCATGCAATGAGGAGTCAAAATGGCGCCTCGTCAACAGCAACGTCTGCTTCTGAGCTATTTGTTTTCTGCCCAGTCTTAGGCTAGATACTGAGAGTACAAAAGTTATAGATGACTTCCCAGATCTACAATCTACTTAAGGAAACAACATAACACAAAAAAAGGAGAATAAGCAACAGCAACTAATACAACCCAGGATGATAAGGACATGGATTGCTACACTGTGTGGCGACGAGGTTGGGTGTGGACTGACTAGTAAGCAAGGAGTGTGAGAAGTGGCTGAAGTGGTGGTTAAATGATGCAAGGTGCAGAAAATAAAAGACAAAAGGTGCAGAATTGGTGGGCGGAGTGACTATCTTAGTGAGGATTCAAATGAAGTTATCTTAGAGACTGAATTCTGAGTGATGTTTTGGAAAGGTATGGAACATGAATTTTCAAGGAAATAATTCTACTATCTGTGATTTGATTTTACTCCCTAAAGACTCAGGAAATGGAGACGTCTCTCAATGATGAAAATGGAACATTAATATGCTTCCTATGGAGACCTGCCTGGTGATAAGAATCTGCTTTCACAGGAGGAAGTGGTGTTTCCACCAACCATATGCTCTACTCCCAGACCAGGGCAGCCTGTGGAACCATCCATCTGACCTCAGATAGGGGTACCAGAGGCCAGCTGGGTGCTGCCCTCTGGCCTCTGGGTGAGGCAGGGCTGGTTTGTGTGCCGTGAGTACAGAACCCAGGGAACCCAGACAGACAGAAGTCGGAATCAACTGCCAGACATACAATGGAAATGAAGGGTCAAGTTGAAGGCGCCACGAAAAGAGAGGCAAATCAGGAGAGAGAACTGGCAAGATAGAGACCCTCTGATGTGGGAAATCCAAAACCTGAGATCTTTTCATAAAGCATCACTGTCAAATGGGAAGAGGACTGCTAAGGTGCAGGCCTTAAACTGTGCCTCTCTTTACATAGTTCTTACAAAATGGGCGTGACAGTAGTATTTGCCTCATAGGTTGTTATGAGAATTAGGTGAATTCATATGTGTATAATCACTTAGAACCATGCTCAGCACAAAATAAATGCTTAATAAGGATTCGTTATTGTTGCTGTGGTTTCTAATCATGGACAGAAGCAGCAACAGCTCCTAAAAAGAAAGTTGCCAGAAGAACCCACATACCACTTGGTGACAAATATGCAGCTTAACAGCATGCTAGCAAGTCTCTCGGAATGCCTTCTGCTGAGCTGATTGCCCTGTGTTTTAGGGGATGGTACATTCTGGCCATGGCTCCAGGATCCTGCCAGCTGCAGTCATGCCCCACTATCTATTGGGAAGCCATGGGGGACTGTCCAGGATTGGAGCCCGTGTTCTATCACAGCATGCACTGTGGGAATCACCTCACAGCCATGCAGCCACTGCAAGCCTTAGTCTCCTACATGGGGTCTGCAAGAAAACACTGCTTTCTCCTTTCGGGGAGAGACGTGATCTGAGAAAATCAAATTGCCATGATCTCGGGCACAGCCGACCCTGAAGCCTGCATTCATTCCCTGAGTTTATTGAAGGAGTGGTTTCCAGGGTTACCTTTAGAATTCACAGTCCAAATGCTTTAGCAAGGAGAGAATTTTACTGACAAGTGAGGAGATGAAATGGCTTCGCTCAGTTGTCACAGTCACAGAGGACAGAGGAAGTAAGTGCTTAAAAAACGTTCATGGCCTCCTCCAAGAACTTTCACTTTGTCCCCACTGAAGTAACTCTCCTTGTCACTGTCTGTGTTCTGTGTGGCCAAGAGTAAAAGATTCAGAAGTCTGGGGATCTTCTTTCCTTTCTTTATGGAGACCCTCTCCCCACAACTATTCTTGTGCCAGCATCTGTGTTCTACTCTTCAGCTCAGTTGGCTTGCAGACTTGGAAGCATCTAGCAATGTTGGTCATTCATTTGGAAATATTTATCAAGGATCTACTATTTGGAATAATATTAATAAATAATAATATTAAATATTAAATAATAAATCTAATATTTCCATCTACTATTTGGAAATATTTATCAAGGATTTACTAGACCCTGGGGGAGAAAAGTTGGATAAGATAAATTTGCTCTCTAGGGTCCCTGTCCACCTGGTGGGGTCACAACCATGGGGAAAAAAAAGCAATGTGGTTAATTCTATACTATTGCCAGGATTATCATATTATTATAGGAATCCATGGAGTGTACATTAGGGTCGATACCATAACCTACCACCTGATGAGTGGCTCAGAGTTTATCTCTATTGGGGAAAGTTATGTTTTAATAACATTTCTGAAAGGCAGAAAGACTTTCAAGGAAAAAAAGGAATTAAATCTTCTTACCAGTGAGAGAGATTTGGGGGCAGGAATGTCCTTGCACTTTTCAATCACCTGACTCCTTAGAAAACAGTGCCACGCCCCAAGACTGTCCCACTCTCATGCTATGTGTCTCATCAAAAGAATCACCTTATAGTAACAGGTTTCTCTTTGGAGAAGGGAATGTTTATCTGCTCTTAAGAAAAGTAACATTTTTTTTTTTTTATCATCTTTCCACTAAGGACATGATTTCTCCCAAAAGTCAAACCCCTTTTCAGGAGCTGTGCGGAGTCCTGCTCAGGTATCATTTATCTGGTAAAGAGATGCTAATGGGTTGCTGGCCATGGAGGGGGATTGTCATGGGTTACACAGTAGCATCAGCTAAAGTCAGGCTTTATCTCAGTTGGGAGGATCTCCTTCTTTTGTGGAAAGCTATTATGGGATGTAAAGGAATCTAGTTCTTGCCTTTTTACAACCCATTTCTGGCTCAGAATGACTTCACTGGATGGTCTCAACTACAAGGAAAAGGGGGAAGCACCCTGCACATTTTGGGCATTCTGGAAAGAGACCCCTTTGAATGCTGCCCTGCCCATTGCCACTGACTGTGGCCAAAATTAGGGTTAGGCTGTCCTGGGGCCCCACTCCTGCTAGAAGCAGACAATCATTTAAAAACAAACAAAATTGGAGAAAAAGCCTCTGGAGTTGGGTCTGCAGTTCAACATACTATCCACAGGACAAACGCTATGCTAAAAAGTCCAAGATGAGCCCAGGAGAAATAAAGGGACACAAACCTGCACCCTGCAGTCAAAGAGTTAGGAACCTACCTGCAAATTCACCCCAAAGAGCAGAGACTATCTAGTAGCCACCTCAATCCAGGGCCTGATGAGTGGCTAGAATACTGATGCTACAAAAAGAGGAGGGAGCCGAGGAGAAGAGCGATTCTGTGGGCTGTGGGGTCCAAGAAAACGTCCAGAGGACTTGAAAAAGGTAAAGTGATGTGGTTCCAGGACCAACAATTATAACTCAAATGACATTTTCAGATGTCTGAGTCAGGGAACTGAAATATACTTGTAAGGGGAATCACACTAACTTACTGAAGCTTGAGCTGGTTCACATTATCATTTTTATTAACCTGTGAATTGATGTTAATTAGGAAAGGTTTGTTTTTATAAAATGACTGAATCAATTCAGATGGAAATAAAGTACCATACTTTTCTAACATGAATGATCCAAATTAAAACAAAGGCATTTATTCATTCATTTGTTCAGTTGACAAACACTGAGTATTTGCTAGTGCCAGCCAATGTTCTAGCACTACAAACACAATGGAGAAAAAGACACAGGAGGTTCCTGCCTTTTGAGCTTACAGTTCGAGAGGGGGAAGCCAGACAAAGAACAGATCTAATGAACAAGGAAATATCAGGAACAATACAATGAAAATAAAACCAAGTCATGTGCTAGAAATACTAATTCAGATTAGTGGTCAGGGATGGATTCTCTGGGGGAGAGTGACATTTAATAAGAAATGGAAATGACAAGAAGGAGCTAGGAAAGCAAAGATGGGGCAGTGGGATTGTTCCAGGCAAAAGAAACAAGTGTGAAGGACCTAAGGTAGACACAAACTTAATGTGTTTAAGAAACTGAAAGAAAACAAGGGCTGGAAAGTGGTGGGCAAGAAGAAGGGTGGTACAAAATCAGTTAGGAAAACTAGGCAGGGCCGTGTCATGGCAGGTTTCATAGGCCAGGGTAAGGGGCTTGGCCTTTGTTCTAAGTGTGATGAGAAGCTATAGATGGCTTCAGCTGCCATGTGGGAAATGGGCTGTACAGAGAGGGGAGGCAGGGAGCCATTCTAGTAGCCTGGTGAGAGATGGAGATGGTTGGACTAGGCAAGCATACCAGCTGACCCAAATCTTGGTTTTTCCATTATCACTATGGGAAAGCATCAGCAAGCTGTTTTTAAGTTACATGTGGTTAAAACACAAAAACAAATTCTCCCAGATAAGATTCAATCGAACCACGTTAGGGTGCTCTTTTCCAACAGGCTGTGCTAGAGTTTAGAGTTTCAGACAAAAGGATAGACTAGACACCCCCTTTGAGGTATCCTTGAATCTTTAATAGCCTGGGGATTTGGTGAGAAGATGGGTTTGAGCTAGCTGGACAATGTCTTAGACAGCTCAAGTTGAAGGAAGTTAGGCTGTTGTGGTGAAGAGCAGGGTCTCCCCTGCATCTCCATCTTCCTAAATTAGCAATAGTCTGTCCACCTGGTGTAGGATTATCCCCATGGAGACTATCCCCACTTTTGCCCTCAAAGGTATTGTAGAGAATAAGGTTGGAGAACAGAAGATGGGATTTGAATATGAATCTCCTCTGGTACCTTCTGAGCTCTTCAGCAAATCATTTACCAGTCGAAAACTGGTCCTTCTTAGCTGGTGGAAGAAGGAGTTAGATTTATCAGTCAGTGTGTGCACAGAAAATTATATAACATTCTACAAGATATACAGAAATTTGAAAAGATGTATTAGTATTATTTGTCAGATGCCAACTGTGTTTATAAAATTTTCTTTTCTTGGTTAGTGGTCTCCATTTTGTAAATTTGTTCTAACTAGTAAATCAAACTCCATTTCATGCTACAAAAAGGCTACAGACTAGGCTAGCAAGCCCTGTGCAGGGGTCTTTATAAAAGAATAAGAGAGTCAAGTTTGTGTTCTTAATGCCCATTTTGTATGCATGACTTGAGCTGAGTCCCTTATGCATAATTCATGTGGTCATTTACAGGCTTTTACATGGCTCCTCCTCTAAGAGTTAACTAACAAAGCATGTTATCAGCCATGGCAACCCAGATATTATGCAAATCTTTCTATCTCTGAGCCAGCAGAGAAGGGGGTGGGTTGATTAATTAAAAAGATAGAGGAGGAAAGGGGGGGTCCACATCCCTCTTGATGTTACGCATCATTTATTAATGTATTTAACTGAAAAGAATTTTGAAGGGTAAATATGTTCTTGTGCATCATTACGTCTGGGCGTGAGGGCGCTGCTTAACTTTGTGAGCAGACATTCAAATGAATGGAAAATGTTTGATTTCATTCATTCCATTTCCTCTCCTTTCATGCAATAGCATCAAAGGTGAACAAAGGGTTCGATTTGGTATCAGGACATCTGATTCTTGTCCCTTTAGCCCATTATATTAATCAGATGGAAATAAAATAGCATACTTTTCTAACATGAGTGATCCAAATTAAAACAAAGGCATTTATGCATTCATTTGTTCAGTTGACAAACAAAGTTAAGTCACTAACTTAACTTTGAGTACCAGTTTCTTATATATACAATGTAAAAAAACAAACAACAATGGAAAACTTCTCCCCATTTAATTTGGTGGGAAGAAATGAATGGGAGGAGGCAGGAATTATCGGAGGTCAATTTGAGGGCAGCCTACCACAGTCCCTGTCACTATCAAGCCACCTAACCAGCGCTGGACCACTTACTTAGATTTGTAAATGAGAAAGAAATGGATATCCGTCTTGTTTATGTTACCATACTTGGGGGCTTTTCCTTACAGCTGCCTGATCTATCTTCTACCTAATTCACTGCCACAGTAAATTAGAAAAGTCAGCTGGAAACAGCTCATGAACACCCCTAAATATTAGATTAAAAGTTTGGGCAAATCTTTGAAGATTTGTGTAATAGGGAAATAGCTGTTTTCAGTAGATTAACTGGGCAGTGGG
Organism: Rhinolophus sinicus; assembly: GCF_036562045.2. Classification (NCBI taxonomy): domain Eukaryota; kingdom Metazoa; phylum Chordata; class Mammalia; order Chiroptera; family Rhinolophidae; genus Rhinolophus; species Rhinolophus sinicus. The sequence goes on from NC_133751.1 coordinate 29,364,266, forward strand.
ATGGAATACAGTGAGGAGAGGCTGAAGACGAGAAGATAATTTCAGAGGCTGCTCCCTGAACTAAAATGGTGACTAAGAGTCCAAAAAAGCGCCAGATGTGAGAGACACCAAGGAAGAAGAAACCCAGGATTTTGACCTCAACCAATTGGGAGAATATATTTGCAAACAATACAACCGATAAGGGGCTAATATTCAAAATATATAAAGAACACATACAACTCAAAAAATTCCAATTAAAAGATGGGCAGATGACCTGAACAGAATGTCTTCTTCTTCCAAGAAGACATACAAATGGCCAACAGGTAATATAAAAAGATGCTCAACTTCACTAGCTATTAGGGAAAAACCACAATGAGATACCACCTCACACCTGTCAGAATGGCTATTATCAACAAGACAAGTAGTAACAAGTGTTGGAGAGGTTGTGGGGAAAAAGGAACCTTCATACACTGCTGGTGGGAATGTAAATTGGTGCAGCCACTATGGAAAACATTATGGAGGTTCCTCAAAAAATTAAGACTAGAATTACCATATGACCCAGAAATCCCTCTTGTGGGTATCTACCCAAAAAATCTGAAAACATTTATCTGTAAAGATATGTGTATTCATATGTTCATTGCAGCATTATTCACAGTGGCCAAGACATGGAAACAAGCGAAGTGTCCTTTGATAGATGATTGGATAAAGAAGATGTGGTACATATATACAATGGAATATTACTCTGCCATAAGAAAGGATGAAATACTGCCACTTGTGGCAACATGGATGGATCTTGAGAATATCATGCTAAGTGAAGTAAGTCAGATGGAAAAAGTCGAGAATTGTATTTCACTCTGGAATACAATTAATATAATATAATTGTATTTATATGTGGGATATAAAACTGAAAGCAAAAATAAACAAGACAAACAAACAAAAACTCACAGACACAGAAAGCAGGTTGGTGGTTACCAGAGGGAAAGAGGGATGAGGGGGAGATAAGAGGGTAAAGGGGGTCAAATACATGATAACAGAAGGAGATTTGACTTAGGGGTGGTGAAAACACACTGCAATATACAGATGATGTATTATACAATGGAACACTTGAAACCTATGTAATTTTACTAACCAATGTCACCCCAATACATTTAACTTAAAAAAATATACACATGCTTAATGCCTTCAGAGTCTGTAGCACACACTTAAAAACGTCTCTGATCCTTTGAAGGGGACATAGTGTTGTGATCATCTTTCCCTACCATGTGCCCAGCTCAGTGTTAAGCCCTGGGAATAGCAACACACCCCTGGAGCCTGTCCTAAAGGCACATACACTGCAGCAGGGAAGCCAGGCTAATTAAAAAAAAAAAAATCATCACCCCGAGGACAAAGGCTAAAGCAGAAATACTTTCAGTGAGATGAGAGAGCTTAGAGAGAGCAACAACTGGGATCTGGTGATATTTGATTTATAACTTAAAGAATAAGGAGGCAAATAATGTGTGGAAAGTTACTGTGGGCAGAGGAGCAAAGAGACTAGAGGTCATGGTGCATTTAGGGAAGAGTCAGGTTTCTGAAGCTGGAACTCAGGGTATCGGTAGCAGGATGTAGGAGATGGGTGAAGCTGGGAAGTAGCAAGAGATACAGGAGAGCAAGAGGCTGAGTTCAAGTTTTAAAGAGTTTTGTATCATTCTAAGAAGTTTTAACTTATTATATTGGATGCAATCAAAATCCAATGGAGATTCTGAAGCAGCCAAAAAAGATAAGAACTCAAGTCTGGTGAATTAGTTGGATGAGCAAGCGAAGCAATCTGCTTTTGTTCTAAGTCCACAGAGACGCAACCAACATATGACTATGGAGTAGAGGTTGATTTATCTCATGTGTGGTAAAATCCAGTTCAAAAAGAGGTCATCTCAAAATGATTTAGCCAACTATAAGATCTTGAAAATAAATGTAGAGCCACCTGGGGGACCCCTTGGAAGGACAACAATCAACTACATGATGATTCGGGGCAGGATTTTAAAGAGCAATGTTAACTACTTACTATTTTTTAAATTAGTTTTGTTGCTTGATAGTCACCCAACAAGGAAGCTTGCAATGATGCAGTGACAATGGGGAGTTTATGGCATGTGGTTGGAACAGAATGAAAATGCAAAACCAAAATATTTTCTCTGGCTAATGTCAGAACAGAATTCAAAGCATGTCTTCTTTTTGCTTGCTAGCTCCTTGTTTCTAAGCTAAGTAAATAAAAACCAAAGACAAGTGTCCCTGCCTTGTTATCCCTTGTGGCCACCAGGAACAGGCGTGTAACTGACCATATAACTGACCATGCAGTTGGTAACAACCATAACAGAGGAAGTAATGAAGTGTGCTGGGGAGAGCTAGCATGGAGCTCTTGCAGCAGATGTCAGAAACAGAGACCCGGAGAGGTGACTTTTTCAGAATCACTGGGGTGAGTCAAGTCAAAGCAAAACTCTAGCAAAGTCTTTCCACAACAAAGCTCCTGATATACTGCTGTTCACTGACTTGCTGGAAGGAACCAAAGTGGAACCCTCTAAGTTGCCAAATGAGACTTTGAAATTTTCATTTCTAAAAGCTAAACCAAAAGTATTGATAGAGTGAGACCCATGAGTAGCTAATATACTTATCTTTTATCTGAAAACAGATGTTTCTATTAAGTGTTGCTATAAAGAAAGACTGAGTCAAGGAGCAAGTTAGCTTCTCATGCTCACTCAGGCTCTCTCTCGCTCTCTCGCTCTCTCTCTCACTTTCATTACTGAGACAACGTCAGGATTTCTGTCCAGGAGAACCTTCAGGAGCGAGTGAGTGAAGCTATCAGAGGTCTTCCTGGATTCCATAAATGATCCCAGGGTAAAGGATGACTCCACCTAAACTAAAATCCCAGTGAAAAAGACATACTTCTCTGGGAGCTGCTGGCTCTTGACTTTAGTTCCTACACCTAAAACTGAAGACATCTCCCATATCCCCAGAACTTACTCTGTAATGTCTTCTACTTAAATTATGGTATAATTGTACTCCATGTTGCAGAGGATTTGTGGATTGTTCTGATTCAGCTGAAGAGCAGACAGCACCTTGTTTCTGTTCCCAAATGACCTCTGTTATTTTTTTGATTAAACAAATTATATATGCTTATTGCATAAATTTTAGAAAACAAAGAAAATTCTGAACAAAAAATTTTAAATCTTCTGTCAATATTTGATGCATTTTCTTAGGGATTTTTTTTTCTGTACATATATGAACATACCTGTAATTACAATATTAAGAAGCACAGTCTATTTTCCCATAGGAAAAGTTACAATTGGGGTTGCCTTCGGATCTGGATTTTAGCATTTCATATATCATACTGTGTGATTTCATACATCACTGTGATGTATGAAATGCTGAAATGAAATGGCCATAAATGATGTGCCATAAAACATAGCTACAATGACAAACGTCTATAACAATTTAAAATCATAAAATGATTACCCAGTCTTCTAAAATGTGCACAATTCCTACCCTAGAGACTACCTCGAATTACAGTGAGTACACAGAGGCTTCCAAGCCACAGAGCACTACTGCCAACTTTTTCAAGAGGTGAGCATTCTTGGAAATAAAGAGTTCCCTTTCCAACCATCCAAGAAGAGAAATCTCCAGGATCCCCAGAACAATGGATTTTTAGAGTTTTGCTGTATTCCCAGCAAAGGTGATGCCCATAGCCTCAGTCTCCAAGTCTAACCAGTTATTGCACTGACGTCACTGGGATCTTTGCCTTTACTCTCTGGAAACTAGAAGCCAGTTAATCCCATAATTCCTTTAATCCCTAAACCATAATACAAAAGGCAAGCCTCCCTGGGTTTCTGGTACCTCACATATTCTTAATTCTATTCTCCTTAGAATTTAAATCTTCTTAAAAGAATCAAAGGCCTGAAAAGGCAACAAGGAATTTTAAAACTGAAAATGAGAAGCCAGTGAGTTAAATAAGCAGAAAAGCTACTGGGAGCATTTGCCCATTCTGAAAAGTTTAAACTTTGGTTTTAATGGCTTTGTGGGGTGAAGGGCACATTTACCAACCCAGGACCTGCACAAGGCAGAGGGTCTCACAGGGGACACAAAGACATGCTCCATAGTAAGCTATGGTGAGCCTCAGGGTGAGGCTAAACTGGCCCATGCTGGGAACCTCAATCCTTGATTTGATAAGGTGGTCCTAGACTATTAGTTGTCTAAGAACCCAAGCAGAAGCAAAATAAAATAAAATAAAATCTCTGGAGGATTCATCCTAGGCCTTGAATGATTATACAATTTTTTTTTCAAATACAATGGCATGCATATAATCACAGCTAACAGCTCCAGAGCAATAGCAATAAAATAAACAAAAGCTCACATGTCTGACTTCAGATACTGAAATTATCAGATAAGGACTGTAAAATAATAATTACGTTTATGATGTTTAAAGTAATGAAAGAAAGCTTGAAGATACCTGCAAGGAACAGAAACCCATAACAAGCAACATAAAATATTTGGAAAAGAAAAATAGAACTTCTATGAAAGAAAAATGCAATAACAAATAAAAATTCAGTGGGTGGATTAAGACACAACTGAAGAGAGAATTAGTGAACTGAAATGTGGGTCAGAAAAAATTATCCACAGTACAGCACAGAAAGACACACACACACACACACACACACACACACACACACACACACACACAAGGAAATCACAGAAGAGAAGGTAAGAAACATAGAGAATAGAGTGAAAAATTATAATCTATATTTAATTGGTGGCAGAAGAAGCTAGATACAATGGGATAGAGATAATATCTGAAGATACAATGGCTGAAAATGTTCCAGAATTGGTGAAAGATACCAATCCAAAGATTCAAGAATCACTACAATCCCCAAGCAATATAACTAAAAATGTTAAACACATTATATTGAGAGTACATAAAACTAGAGACAAAGATACGTAAAACCTTAAAAACATCCAGAGGAAAAAAGACATTAACCTCAAAGGAGCATCAATTAAACAGACAGATAATTTCTCAACAGCAATAACGGAAATCAAAATACATTGGAATGCTGTCTCCAAAGTGTTAAAAGATTACTGCCATTTGAATTCTACACCCAAGAAATATATCCTACAAGAAAGAAGGTGAAATAAAGACATTCTAGACTAACAAAAACCAAGAGATATTACCACCACCACACTGAAGTTAAAGGTAATTCCAAAGGATATGCTTTGCACAGTAGGAGACTGATTGCAAATAAAAGTTCTAAGCTACTAGAACCAAAGAAAAGTAAAGAAAGTAGTAAGTGCATAAAGCTAAATGAAAATTGACAGTATAAAACAATAATGATAATGTCTTAATGCTTTTAAAACATATAGAATTAAAATATATCATAACAATAACATATAGGTCAGGCAAATGGGATGAAAGTATCCTAATCTTTTTTATTGTCCTTGGGGAGGGAAACATCAGACTTCAATACATTAAGAATATAAGTTGTCATATCTAAGGTAACATATAATTTCCAAACAAGTAGAAGGAAAAAAGTGGAATAAAAAAATACTCAATAATTATACAAAAATTAAGGAAATAATTGCCCTAAAAGTCAGGATAGTAGTTAACTCCAGGGGTAAGGGAAGGGGATGCAATGAGTAGGGCACTTCTAGAGTGCTGGCAATGATCTATTTCTTCAACAAGTTGGTTGTTACATGACTATATGCTGTATAATTATGTGTGACTCCGTACATTTAGGATTTGATGTACTTTTTTCTATGTGTGTTATATTTGATAATTAAAAAAAAAAAATGAAAAAAGAAACTCCCCTACACCTTCAAGCTCTTCACAAAATATTCACTCAGTTTCCTTGTCTTGGTGGCGCTCTGGCTCTCATCCACATCCCTTGTCCCTTTTTAGGGTCTTGTTGTTGCTTTCAGAGCATAGGTCTTTCATTTTCCACTGAAGTCCATGCCATCTAGCTAAGTCACCTACTGTCCTTCATGATTTCTACACAGCCCCCCACCCCGTGCCAGCCACCTCTGCTCATTAGTGAAGACATTGGTGTGGGGAGCCATGGTTGCAGTTAACTCTGAGCCTTAACAGAATGGCTCGGTTTATGCTTAACCTGTTTCCTCCCCCTGAGGCAATTGTCTCTGCCTGCATCTGGAGAGTGCTTGCATGCTGCTCAGGAATGTGGTGGGAGTGGCCAGTTCCCAGAACAGAAGGCTGATGCCTATCAGGGCAATTGATAAGATAATTATATTTGAGAGTTTCAGTAAATTTTGTGTCTCCTGTGTTAAAGTTAAAGATTCACTGTTAACTAGGTAATGCATTTTTGTACTTGTTAAACTGCACGTCCACAGAAGGTATAAATTCTGGGGACAGAATAAACTCAGCGTCTTCAGGATCACTGAAGTCCGCGATCGCCATCATCATATGTGTGAGTGTCTTTTTTCATTCCCACTCCCCTTGTCAGGAACCGTTCGACTCGTGGCGGCTGGCCCGCTACACATTGGTCCCTGACTCCCAGCTTTCTCTCTGACCCACCTCACAGCATCATCATGAATGACTTCAAAATCTACGTGGCCAAACCAACCGACAAGCTGGCCTTAAATTGTTGCCACCACCCCCACCCCCAGTTTCAACACTCTTTGCTCTGATCCAACAACCCATTCCCTGGATCCTGACATCTTTTTTTAAATACTTTATCTGGTTTTGAAAGCACAAACACAATACAGACACACCAGACGAGAAAAAATGTAAATACTATTAACTTCTTTTAAAAAGGAAGAGACGAAAAGAAAATTAAAATTACCCATGGTCCCATCCTCCAGAAATAACAAAACATGGCTGTGCACGTCTGTCCCCAGGAGTCTGAGAAAAAGACTGGACCTGTCTTTCACAGGATAGGTACTCGTGTGTCCCCCTCAACTAACTGCGTGTTTGTCTGCACCATGTAAGGATCTCTTGTCAGTGAGTTAACAAACAACAAGGTACTTTATTAGGGGAGGCCTTGTAGAACAGAGGAAAGAACTCCGGCGGGAACTCAGAAGGCCTGAGTTCTGTTATGGACACTGATGTTACCACCACTTTGACCTTGGCAAGCTGCCCCCTCTCTTTTAGTTACATTCCCTCCTTTGGACACGGTCGTTTCTAACATCCCTTCCAGTATGGAATATCCATATTCTTAAAACTGCCATAAAAGGGAAAGTTGGGGAAACATCCAGCGTTAAAAAATAAAAAATACCTACAGAAACAGTCTCTGCAGCTGGGCTGTTGGCACCACAACACAAAGGGCCTAAGCTGACAAACACTTTTCTCATCAGAAAGACCTGCTGTACAAATTCATGACCCTGGCGGTATTATTGTGCATTTTTAATTAGCGGCTATTATGATGAACAGCGTTTCCCCACTTCTACTCTCTGAGCTCCCAGGACACCTCCATTTCCATTTCCAAAAGATATGGAAACAGCTCGCTTCACTTCAAATGTCAGTGTTTATTAATAGCAACTGTCAGTGTTTATTAATAGAAGATACACATCTGAACTGGTAGAAATTAAATAATTGAGACAGACATAAAAGCTTTTTATGTTGATGTTCTTATATATCACTTATTGATAATCCAATCCTGTTTAATGCTTTCCAGTTCAATTCCGGGATTTGTCAGGCACATGCTGGGACATTGTTCACAAACCGTTTTGTACCAATACCTTGGCAAGCAAATGAAATACCTCTGGAGGATGGCCGGCCAACGGGGGTTACGGGCTACGTCAGAACTCAGACTCTGATTCTCTGTTTGGTGCCGAGAGGACCTGTGCTCCTCTGTGCACTTGGTTCACACAGATTCTGGGCTCCGTGCCTGAGTGGGGGCCTTATCATTGCCTCCCCCTTACTCAGCACCTCCTGCTCCCTCATTTTCCTGACTTGCAGGTTGCAGGAATGATGGGCAAACTCAGGACCGTGACAGAACTCTTTAATAAGCAGGTGAGACAGACACGCTCAGTGGTCTAGGGGAGCATGCAATCAAAACCAGACATTGCACTATGGTGAATAAGTGGAAGGCCTACAAACAGAATACGAAAACCCCAAGCAAATACAAAAGCAGTACTTCCATGGTATATCCAGTCCAGGGTCAAGTACTTTGGAGCTGAGAGAAATATCAGGTGTGTACCTGCAGTCCGAGAACACGTGGCCCACGTTAACATACTGACACTGAATATTTAATATAGAAATCTATTCAAAAATTGTTGAGGCATTATTCTTGCATTTGATATCAGGTTTTATTCACATTTAATAAAAGAGCAGACAGCACAGTGTTAAGGACTTGGTCTGGAACCAAGCATATCTGGATTCAAATCCTGCCTCCAAGAACGACACTTTTCTCAAGCCAAATGGTAGCAATAATAATACCCCCTTCCTAAGATAATTGCAAAAATTAAATAAAAAGATGTACATAAAGTACTGAATATACTGCCTACCACATCCAGAGAACTAAATAATTATTAACTATTGTCATTGTATTTTAGGCGATAGGTGAATTTCTTTTTGGCTATTTGTGAAAAAGAGATTGAGTCATTCTCCTTGAATCGCCACCAATACCAGCAAACATATTGATAAGATTAATAGCAACCGTTGTGATTATAATATGTTTATTTTAAAGGTGAATTTCATGATTTCTTAAAAATTTCAGCTATCTTCTTTCTTCCTTCCTTCCTTCTTTCCTTCCTTCCTTCCTTCCTTCCTTCCTTCCTTCCTTCCTTCCTTCCTTTCTTCCTTCCTTCCTTCCTTCCTTTCATCTGGTGAAGTTTTTTTTGTTTTTTTGTAATTCCTTATATTTGAAAGTCCTTGTAGAAATTTACATGGTCTTACTCGTTTTTTTAGTTTAGCACTTCTGGAGTAGCTAGCACATAATGTGTTTCTTTACAATAGTAACTTGTCATGTGTGAAGTTACTCTTTAACAGTATAAACTTCTATACAAACATTGGGGGCTATTTTAAGTGAAGTCATTTTTTCTTAAATAATTCTGTATATGCAAAGATTTTAAGACCACAGGCAGTAAAATTCATAGTCTGGAATGGCTATTAATCTTCAGGTAGCCTGAAGGACATGGCACATTGTCAGGGCTTAATAATGATGTATCTTATCATTAACATAGACTTTTTCTTTGCTTTTAGAGTTCTACAGAAAATCTTACATAGAAGATGGACCGACTTGAAGGGATAGTAGTGCAAAGTACTTGAAAGTGGAAACCACAGCTGCTCACAGTGTCATCACTGAGGTTTTTGCACACCAAGTAGCTTGCAGTAGATTCCCGGATTGGTTAATTCAAAGCTAGATCACCAAGGATCGAGATTCTATCTTTCCATTCGGCTATCTTCAGTATGCTACCTTTATCCTTAGGCTGGTTGGCTTTCTGATAACTTCCCATCCAGACAAAAGAGTGTCCAAAGGGATGAGAGGTGTCTGGCTTATGCATTATTTTTTAACTTCCCTCTATGAAGAAAAAGGATTTAGCTTTCTTCCCCCAACTACATACCAGCCCCTTCCCCATCCTCCATCCTCCCAAAAGACTCACATCGCAGCTTTGATTAGAGAGATGATCAATATTTACATTCCGAGGGCTATTTAGACGTTATTGGAACTGAATCAGAAGATATACTACGATTTATAGTCCCTTTCCTCTACAACTTCATGTTTTCCCTGGAGTTATTAATTATCTATGTTATTTGCTTATTTTTCAACATATTTACTACTGTTTCAACCACAAATTCCTTGTTAATCATCTAAATTCCCCTCAAGATGTTTGGAAACATTGAGTGTTTATCAAATCATATTCCTGAAGAATTTTCTCTTGGAGACTTCTGACCTGTTCTGAAAGATTCATTTAGGAATCTTTCTTTAACACCGCCCTAGATGTTCTCTTTCCCTGTCTCTTCTTTCACAGTTCTCTTTCTTGGTTTACTCAATTCTAAAGCAAAGACTCATGTGACACTCTGACAGGCAGTGTTAGAAGAAACTGGAAATAGAGTTACAACTGGAGCTACGCAAATAGCTAAGAAAGCTCAAACACCAAAGTATCTGTTCAACACTCCAAAACAAATGTCAACAAACAACTGAAACTTACTGCTTCTGTGAAACCAGTACAGGTGAAAATGTTGGCTCCAAAAAATCCTTCTCCCATACCTGAGGATATCCATGAAGGAAGAGATCTTCTGCCAAGCTTTCTCTGATGCCTTACTCTGCAAAATCAAGGATATTGATAATGAAAATTTGGAGAACCCTCAGCTCTGCAGTGACCACGTTAAGAATATCTACCAGTATCTAAGGCAGCTTGAAGTTCTGCAATCCATAAATACACATTTCTTAGATGGAAGAGATAATAAACAGACATATGCATGCCATGCTGGTGGATTGTCTAGTGTAAGTTCACTCCAAATTTAGGCTGCTGCAGGAAATTGTACTCGTGCATTGCCATTGTGGATCAATTTCTACAGGTTCAGCCAGTCTCTCATAAGAAGATTCAGCTGGTTTAGAGGAGATCCAAGATGGCAGAGTAGATAAACACGGTGGCTGCATCCTTCTGTGAGCACATTAAAATTACAACTAAATTATAGAACAATCAATCTGGAGAATCATCTGAAGTCTACCTGAGCAGAAGTCCCATAACTGAAAATATAAAGAAGCCACATCAAGACTGGTAGTAGGGATGCAGCAATTGTGAATCAGGAGGGATATCAAGGCTGTCGAGGTTTCCCCCAAAAGGAGGGGCCCCAGCCCTACTCCAGGCTCCCCAGCCTAGAGTACTTGTGCCAAGAAAAGGAGCCCCTACACATCTGGCTGTGAAAAACAGTGGGGATTCCGACCATCTAGGTGGGACAGAAGGCTCCAGGTTGTTTTATTTTTTTATTCTTTTATTTTTTATTTTTAGATTTTATTGGGGAAGGGGAACAGGACTTTATTGGGGAACAGTGTGTGCTTCCAGGACTTTTTTCCAAGTCAAGTTGTTGTCCTTTCAATCTTAATTGTGGAGGGTGCCATTCAGCTTCAAGTTGTTGTCCTTTCAGCCTTAGTTGTGGAGGGCGCAGCTCAGCTCCAGGTCCAGTTGCCGTTTCTAGTTGCCATTTCTAGTTGCAGGGGGCACAGCCCACCATCCCTTGCGGGAGTCGAACCGGCAACCTTGTGGTTGAAAGGATGCGCTCCAACTAACAGCCATCCAGGAGCTCAACAGCAGCTCAGCTCAAGGTGCCATGTTCAATCTTAGTTGTAGGGGGTACCGCCCACCATCCCTTGCGGGACTCGAGGAATTGAACTGGCAACCTTGTGGTTGAGAGCCCACTGGCCCATGTGGGAATCAAACCAGCAGCTTTCGGAGTTAGGAGCATGGAGCTCTAACCGCCTGAGCCACCAGGCCGGCCCCCAGATGTCCTCTTAAACAGCCCGCACATAGACTTACTCACTCGCTGGCACTCACCTTGGGCTCCAGTGGAGGGACAGTGACTCAGGGATGTCAGAGGCATATGGAAGGTCAACTGAGCTGTGTGGCTTTGTAGTGAGGGCTGGAGGACAGTCGCCATTTTCCCTGTGAGGGGTCCTTCTCCCATGCAGCAGGTAGGCGGGCCTCATCTTACCTGTGTTAAGCCCTCCCCCACTAGGCCAAATCTGAATCTGATTGGTCTGGTGAGTTCCACTGAGACCTGGCCCCACCCATCTCCCCCAACGCTGGAGGCACTTTCTCCATGAGTAGCCAGCCCCACCTGCATTTCACTCTTTCTTAGATAACTATCAGACTCTGGAATACGGCAGGCCCCAGGCAGGTGGTAACTGGCCTCAGTGTGCTTTGAGACTTTTGCTGAGTAGCTTCAGGCTCAGCACTGGCACCAAACCAGAATTTACATTAATCTGGTGACCACAACTCTTCCCACTCTAGTGATTCCCTGACATCTTGCCTCACCCAATTTGCGTACTGCATGAGGCTCTCAGTGGCTGAACCTTAAGGGAGCTGGCAGGTGGTAGCAGGCCTTGGAGTGTCCTAGGTTTTTGCAAAGCTACCCTGGGCCCGGTACTGGTGGCAGACATCCTCAGTTCACAGCATGGGCTCTGTCACGCGCCTCCAGGTTTATCACAGGCAGCAAACAACTGTGGATCACTTTATAGCTCATACAAGGTAGCCCCCAGCTGGTCACATGCAGTGCCTGACCTGGGCCTGCACCAGAGCTCTTCCCAAGAGACCCAGAACTGACATACTTGGAGGTTGGCTTCAGACCACAGCAAAGCCCCACTCAATTAGCCCTACAAGCAGCATACACAAAGGGCAGTCTCAACAGACACCAGAGCCCACTGGGACAAATCCAACTCAGTGGGGTAAGACACCACACAGCAGCCTATAAGCTGTGAATGTAGCCAAACCCCACAGCCAATCAGTCTGAACATCAATCCCATCCACTGACATGCCAATAGTAATCAAGGCTCAACTATAACAGGAGGGCACATATACAAGGGACACTCCTAGAGCACCTAGAACAGGTGACCAGGGAGACTGTACCAGGGCCCCACAGGGCACCTAATACATAAGGCCACCTGGTCTAAAGAACGAAATTAACAAACAAAACAGAAACAAACTCATAGATACAGAAAATATTATAATGGTTGTCAGATGGGAGGGGGGTTGAAGGGGTGGGTGAAAAGGGGGAAGGGATGAGAAGTACAATTTGGTTGTTACAAAGTAGTTATGGGGATGTAGGGTATAGCATAAGGAATATAGTCAATAATATTATAGAAGCTATGTATGGTGTCAAATGAGTACTACATTTGTTGGGGTGATAAATGGGAGGGGGTTGGGGGCTGGGTGAAAAGGTGAAGGGATTAAAAAATACAAATGTGCAGTTACAAAATAGTCATGGAGATGTAAAGTAAAGCATAGGGAATATAGTCAATGATACGGTAATAACTATGTATAGTGCTAGGTGGGTACTAGACTAGTCAGGAGGACCACTTTTTTTTTTTAGGGGGATCACTTCTTATATTATATAAACGTCTAACTACTATGCTTTACACCTGAATTTAATACAAAATAATATTGAATGTTAACTATAATTTGAAATTTTTGAAAAGGGGGAAGAGGTGAGGGGAAATAAGAGGTTGAAATTTCCAGGTATAAAACAAGTAAGTCATGGGATGTAATGTACGGCACAGGGAATATAGTCAATAATATTGTGGTAGCGTGGTACAGTGTCATATGGTTGCTGGACTTATGGTGATCACTTCTTTAGGTATAGAAATGTTGAAAAACTATGGTGTATACCTGAAACTAATATAATATTGTATGTTCACTATATTTTTAATAAAAGCCTTTAAAAAAAAAAAAAAGACGCTTCAACTGGTTGAGATTATGGCTCTGCTCTTGGCTTCCAAGTATGAGGAGATGTTTTTTCCTAATATTGAAGACTTTGTTTACATCACAGACAATTTGTATACCAGTTCCCAAATCCAAGAAATGGAAACTCTAATTTTCAAAGAACTGAAATTTGAGTTGGGTCGATCTTTGCCACTACATTTCTTAAGCCGGGAGGCTGATGTTGAACAGCACACTTATCCAAATATTTGATGGAGCTGACTCTCACTGACTATGCCATGGTGCATTATCACCCTCCTAAGGTAGCAGCGGCTGCTACCCGCCTCTCACAGAAGGTTCTAGGTCAAGAAAAATGGAACTAAAACAGCAATGCTACACTGGATCCACAGAGAATGAAGTATTGGAAATCCTGCAGCGAAAATGAGAGAAGGTGGCCAAAAATAAGTGAAAGTGGAAATTCATCACCATAAAGAATAAATATGCAAGCAGCAAACTCCTGAAGATCAGCATGATTTCTCAGCTGAACTGAAAAGGCTTTCAAGAGCTTGCCTCACCTCTGATGGGACAATCCTATCAGGTTGCCAGGGCCCTCAGGGAAGAATGATTTGTCTGTGCATTTTGTCTCACTGATTTGAAACTCTTGACTTTGTTCAAAGTCCTCTGGTCTATTTCATGAAACCTCTTCTCAGGCCTATTTTCTAAATGTATATTGAGGAAAAATAAGGCTATTGATTTTTCTTTAAAAAAAAAAAAGAAAATGTCTTTGTTGTATCTTCATTTGATTGATAGTTTGGTGGGTATAAAATTATAGGTTGGAAATCATTTTGCTTGTGACATATTTGAAGATATTTCTTCACTTCCTTTTAGTTTCCAGTTTTCTTTTGAAAAATCCAGAACTGTTCTGATTCATGATCCCTTTATACATAAGCTGTTTTCTATTCTCTCTAGAAACTTGTAGGAGTGTTTTGTGTTGTAGGAGTTTCCCTTGTGTTGTGAAATTTCATGAGACTATGCCTTTATGTGAGCCTATTTTCACTTATATTGATGGCCACTCAGTGGGCTCTTTTGATTTTCTTTAATTCTAGGCAATTTTGTTGAACCATTTCCTTGATGATTTCTTTGCTTCCATTTCTTCTACATTATAAATCTTTTTCTTTTTATTCTCAATGTAATGAGCAAAAAATGATAAATTTTAAAGGGTTTAGTTTTCATTTCTTTGGTTACTAGTGATATTGAGTATCTTTCATATTACCTTTATTATTTTTATTTCTTATGTTAATTATCTTTTCATATCCTTTGTCCATTACATTCCCTTCCTTGCTAGCAGGACGATAGTGAAGCCAAAATTGAGAGAAAAACTTATCCTGTTTTTAAGTAAAAGATTCTTCAGCCATTATAAAAGTAAAACAAGAAGAAACAAAGAAAGAAAAGAGCTTATATAGTCTCATCACCCAAAGACAGCTAGCCACAGTAGATATTTTGGTGTTTTCTTCCATCTTCTTTTTCTTTCTTCCACTTTTTTTTTCTATGTAATTGATTTTGGACCATGTTGTTATCTGATAAAGTTGAATTCATCCTGTTTGTACAATTATGTGCCTTACAATTCTATCTTTATTTTTAAAACTCTTAAGAAGGCACATTTGAATGTGAGCCACTCAATTTAAAAAAAAAAAAAAAAAAATTTTAGCAAGTAGTTCTCTACTGTAATACCCTAATTTTCACTATGCCCACATAACACGTGCTCTGAAATCAAGGCAGGGAAAGGGCCTGTGGAAGACATGTGGAATTGAAATTTTTTAACATAATTTTGTGAGGAAAGGAAATGAATTTAAGGTAAAAGTTGTGAAACTCTAAGAGTCCAAGCTATCCCCACTCTTGGGATAGCTTCCTGACTTTTCTGTGTCTTCTTCTCTCATGAACTGTGCCTAGGCCCTCTCTACGCTCCATCTAAGACTCAACTCCTTGCCTCACTTTTCTTTCCAAACTGCCCATTCTAGATCCTGGGGGCCCAGATGCCCTCATCCTTTGACCTTCTTCTCCAAGATATCTTTGGGACTCATTCTCTCGACTCCTTTAAGTCTTTACTGACCAATTCATACACACACACACACACACAGAGTCCACACTCTCAATACCCTGCTCAATAGTTTGTGTTGTTACTAATTACACAAATGTATTGAGTTTATTATTTATTCTGTGTTCCCTACCCACCAAACCTCCAAATTTAGATATCTTTGTTATGTTCATTGATGTATCCCATAAATGACCAGGATAGTGCCTGATGTCAATACTTTTTTGTTGAATGAATAAATAATTGCTCAACAAACACCCAAGAAACCTCTATCACCTCAGATTTCTCCCACCTTCATTGTGTCAATCTCTAAACTTGAATTTACCCAACACTCATTCTCTCAGCCTCTGATGCTGTGGCTTCTATTTTCAAGCTGCTGAGAGTTGCTGGAGAAAATCACAGACTTCTGCCAAGTGGATTCACCACAAAATCATACTGCCTAATACAATCTTTTTATTTATCTCATGTTGCCTCCCTAGCAAATTCCATGCTGTGATGTTTTAAAACAACTTTCCTCTTTGAATTTGCATGAAGATTTGCCTCCCACCCATAGCCATTGTTCAGATGTGAGCAACTGGTTTTCATTTCTGCAGTAGGTTCTTTTCAGTTCTCATTTTGTCCCTAGTTTTGTTGGCTTCTTTCCCCCACCTATTTCTAACTCAGACAATCTTGCTGAAGTTTAAGTCTATTCACAAGCTGCCTTAAATCATTTTAACAGAGATGGCTTTATATTTTCTTTTTAATGTTCTTAGGTGATTTTTAAAAATTCTTTCGCAAAAAAAACAAACAAACTCTTTCTCACTTAATTTTAATGGCCACATAATATTCCATTATATGGTATGTACTTAACATTTATTGATGTTGGACATACATATATTTTTCCATTCATTTTGTTTTAAAAACCTAGGGACAGAAATTTTTACTTTGCATTAAGGCAAATTCCTTATGGTACATACCAAGATTATTTAGGTCAAAAGGCGTAAGATTTGGGCCGGCCCGTTAGCTCAGGCGGTTGAAGCTCCGTACTCCTAAATCTGAAGGCTGCCGGTTCAATTCCCACATGGGCCAGTGGGCTCTCAACCACAAGGTTGCCAGTTCAACTCCTCGAGTCCCACAAGGGATGGTGGGCTCCACCCCCTGCAACTAAGATTGAACACGGCACCTTGAGCTGAGCTGCCGCTGAGCTCCCGGATGGCTCGGTTTGACTCCCGCAAGGGATGGTGGGCTGTGCCCCCTGCAGCTGGCAGTGGCAACTGGACCTGGAGCTGAGCTATGCCCTCCACAACTAAGACTGAGGGGACAACAACTTGACTTGGAAAAAAAAGTCCTGGAACTGCACACTGTTCCCCAGTGGGGTCCGGTTCCCCTTCCCCAGTAAAATCTTTAGAAAAAAAAAAGGCTAAAAAAATGGTACATTTCAAAAAAAAAAAGGCATAAGATTTTAAGACTCATGATAAGTTTTGCCAAGTTTCTTTTTGGAAAAGTTGTACTGATTTAGTTACTACAAGTCACAAAGATCATTTCATTATATCTTCACCAGGACTAGGTATTCTTATTATATCTTTTTATTTTTTCAAACTGGATAGGTAAACAACGGTGTTTTCTTTCAACTGCATCTCTCTGATCATTCATGTACATGACATTTTTCACATATTCATTAGCTATTTGTACTTTTCTTTTTGTGAACTGCCAATTATTGTTTTTCCCCCGTTCACCTATTGAGGTATGCATGTCCTTGATCATTTTTTTGTGTGTACTTGATAGATTTCGTGTAGTAATTATGTGTAACATTTGCTGGAAATAATTTTCCAGTGTGATAATTCCCTTTTCATTCATTTTTGCTTTTTAATGTGTACACGTAGTTTTTAAATCTTGTTAAAGCAATGTACATTTACCTTCAGGCTTAAAGAGTCTTCCCTGATCTAGAAATTTAATGTTGTCTTCTAGGTTTTATTTTCAACAGTTTGTTTGATATTTATAAAAGTCATTCTTCCTATATTGGCACGTGTTAGGATATAAATTTTCCCTCCAACTAGCCATCCACTTGTTTCAGTTTTGGAGCTTTAGCTGGACCAACAAATAACACCCTTTCCCCCTCATTAGTTAGAAACCTATTAAAAGATAAAGACACAATGTGGGAAGATGGTGTCTTTATTTCTAAGAATTCGATTAGAGCCTGTAATTTTAGATAAACAGCCAAAATAGTCTGCTAATACACCTCACCTCTGGATTAAGCTGCCTCAGCCACCCAAACCCAGGACCTGCTGGCCTCCCAGCGAATCCTGGAAGGACAGGGGCAGGAACTTCCTCATTAAGGGGCCATAGGGCAGAGAGTAGGAGAAAATGAGGGCTTTGGGAAAGAAGTGGGAAGCATGAGTCCAGTTGAAGACACTGTACAAAAAAACCACACTCGGGAAAACATTTTCTCTCCATTCCTTCCTCCCACCCCACTGCACCCCCACCAATATCTAGCACCATTCACTGGAGAATCCTTCACTTCCATCCTGTTTTGTGATATTTTTTTTTTAATCATCATCATAGATATTCTATGGGCTATTTCTGGCCTATCTCTTCTGTTTCACTAAACTATACTCACGGTAGAAACATATTGATAACATTATTGCTCTTTTCTGTTGTCGTTTACTTTCTGGGAAAGCTAATTCCTCTCCGCCACTCCCCTGCCCCCTCTTTTTTTTTTTCTCAAAATGTATTACTTACTATGGCCTGTTGTCCTCTAGATGCACTTTAGAATGATTCTGTCATATTCCTGTTGGGGTTTTGATTGGAGTTATATTATAACTATAAATTAATTTGGTAGAAATTGACATCTTTATAATATTCAGTTCTCCCATCCAAGAACATGGTACGGTTCTATTTATTGAAGCCTTCCTTTATAATCTTGTAGTAAAATTGTGTCATTTATTCATACAAATCTTTCACATTTCTTGTTATGTTATTCCTAGGTAGTTCATCTCTTTTGTTACTATCGGAAATGCAGTATGTTTTTCCATCATGCTTGCTCACTATAGTTAGTATATAGAAAACCCAGTAACTTTCAGATATTTATCTATGTGTGTGTATCTTTCCTATATTAAGTTTCTCTTTTCACTCTTGTATTAATTGCAAGACTTTCTGCCTAGGTTGTTCTAGCCCGGAGCTTGCCAGTTGGGGTGCTGCTTGTGCCCACGGGTGTGCTGAGAATGGGACTGGCTCCTGGTGCTCAAGAGAGGGCTCATGCAGCCACTTGGGACTGGTAACTGACAATCATGAAGCCCTTGAGGGCTTAAGAGAATGCCCCAAGCGGGTGGCTCTCACGGTGTGCGATGCACACAACTGGCCTCATCCGGCTTGCCCTGCTTTGTGGCATCGCATAAACCCAGGCGAAGGGGTACCCTCCAGCCAGTACAATCCTCCAGCACCAGCTGCAGAGCACATCTCTGTCTTGTGCTCATGGGCCTAAGGAGCTGCTGGAGGACTGTGGGTCCCAGGTACCCACTGTGCCCAGATCACAGCCCACAGTGCACTAGGTTGGGGGCTCAGGGCAGGCACTCCACCAGGTGGCAACCTGGAACCTTGCTCCTGGCACACAGCAGATGCTGCCACTTCTTTGTGGCCGATGGATTCTTTTAGTGACATTCAAGTAACTGGCAAGGTGATTGCTCCAATAACACCGGCCTTTCCTTTACATTAGAGCTTCATCACTACTTTGAAGTACATGATGTGAAAAAGCTCTATTGTTTAGAAAAATCTATTTACCTCATCACCACAAACTTCAATATCACAGTTGTCTATGAAAGAACGAAAGAGCTGGTAGATGCTCTTGGCAACTATTATAAGTTTTAAAGATTAAAAAAAATTAAATATTTTACATCAGCCACTTATGTGAACAAAGTTTCTCATTCATGTTGACTAGCAAGAGATGATCATTAAAAAGGCAACACTAAGAAATGTTTAATAGCCTTTTCAGGCATATAACCTTATGTTAAAGTTATGTCCCAGAAGTAAGCCTAAGTTTCTAAGTAAATAATCTGAGAATATTTTACATGGAAGTTTTACAAAAATTCAATATTTAATATCTTCCCTAATATTTTATGTTTTATTTTTATTATCACATAATATAAAAAAAACACTATATTTTTCACCAAGCCACTGAAAATTGACTCCAAATCCCCTACGGTTTACTTCAATATATCTTACAGATATTATCATTTTCTCTGTGGGCCATAATGTGGAACAAAGTTGAGAATCTCTATTTTAGAACAGGAAACATATCATCTGCAAATTGTCATAATCATGCCCTTCTTTTATAATAGACGTTTTATTTTTGCTTTAAGCCATTGCATCAACAAGAACTTTAAAAAGAAAAAAAACCTGTGGGTTTGCTCCATTCACTGCCTGTCTTCTCCAAGGCCATGTGCTGTCAACCATCCTACTTCTCTTCTGGAACATTAATCTCTTCTTCTCCTGGGCTCCTTCCCTTCAGCATAAAAAATAGGATAAAATTCTCCATCTTAAAAAGGAAGGGTATATTCCAGCAAGGGTATTTCCAAGCAAGTATTTTCTCTCTTGCCTTCCTTTCACCACCAAACTTTGTCAAAAACTGTTTATACCGACTTCCTCTGCCCTCATTTACTCCTCAATTCATAATAGCCTGGCTGCTACTCTGGGCAAAATCATCGCAGAAGAGCATCTCAGTTTTGCAAAACCCTGTGGAGTCTCTTCAGTCCTCACTGACCTTGACATCTTTGCTAACCACTCTCCTTCTCCTTTTTAAAAAGCTATTACTTATGCAACACTTCTTGTGAGTCAGGAATTGTGCTAAGTGCTTTATCTAGATTATCTCATTCAACCATCATGACAGCCTTATTTTAGGTAGAGTCTATGCAACCCATTTTACAGATGAAGAAACTGAGACTTAGATAAGCAAAATTCCCCAAGGTCACACAATAAGTAAGGGGCAGTATTGGACATTCATATGTTTAAAATATTTTCAATCCTCAGTTGTCTTCTATGACATTTTGTTTGCCTTGTTCCTAATTCTTATCCCGTAGCTTTATTGCTTGTTTTCAAAAGTTGGGGGATTTACAGTCATTATTCTTACAAATTTTTCTGACGTTTCCTCCTTCTACTCTCTTTCTGGGTCTCTGATGGCACAAATGTTAGACCTTTTGGTATTCTCCCTCAGGGAGAGAAGTCATGCAGTTCCTACTCTGACCAAATCTTTTTTCGCTCTGTGGTTCAGTTTAGATAATTTCCATTGATTTGTCTTTAAATGTAATGCTCTCCTGAGATCTTCTCTCTCCGTGATCTCCTTGATACTCTTCAATTCCCTGGATGACTTCTCTTTTCTGCCTGGGTGTGTAGTTACCCCACTCTGCTGTACCCATCCTACAACATGGAGTACACATTCCCTATACCATGAACTATGCACTCAATACGATAGGGCCCATTTAAGTGCCATGTTCGCCCCATCCCGGATCAATACCAGTCAGTGGTAGAGGATCACTGAGTTAATTGGTGTACACCAATCAGGACACCCCGCAGGGGCTAAAGATGGGTTAGACATTTGAGGAAATCAGAGCTCTGTGAAGAATGGGGACATGGCTTTTGGGTACATGACCAGTAGTGCTTCTTTCCTCCTTTTCTTCCCGAAATCACTAACTGTCATCATTACCCTCCCAACCACTCAGGCTTAAAACCTCAGTTTTCTCACCTCTGTACTTCTTCCCACCCACACCCCTAAACACCCAGTCAGACGCTCAGCCTAAAGATGCCTCCTCTTCGATCCTTTCTGTCCAGCCAATTTATAAAGCCCCCTGTCTAGTTTCCTTGCCCTCAGATTCCCTCCCTTCATAGTTAGCTTCCAAAAGCAGAGAACAACTGCTCGTTCAACTCCCTGTGGCCTACAAAAGAAAGTCCTTGGTATTATGATCAAGGCCTTTCCGTGTCTACCCACTGTCCTTCCAGAAGTATCTATTATGCACGCCTCTAGTGTCACACAATACCCGTCTTTCCCCTATACTCCGTCAGCTACGTTTGACTAGAAGTCAATGCATAAAAACACCCTGCATTTTCTGCCTTTTGTTCCCGCTGTCCCCCTAAAAGACCCGTCTACCCAATCACATTAGTCAAGGCTCAGAATTCATCTCCCTTTCCCCTTAGGTTTTGTGGACATCTCTGCTGTAGCTCTGGTGACAGATGCCCTGGGTTACACTGTTGTCTCCTTCACTAGCGCAGAAGCTGCTTAAGATGCGAGACCATCTCTTATTCTCTTTTGTAGCTCTCACAATGTCTGGCCCAGACCTCAGACACAGTAGATACTCAGGATATGGTAGTTTCATTAGATTAAATTAAATGGGCTTGACTCTTTAGCCTCTAGTGTGACATTCTTGGAATCAATGCAATCCAGAAAAATAATTCTCTTTCTAATGGGCTTCTGTGGGTATCTTCCTCAGACAGAAATTTAATAAGGGAAATTATTCTCTCTCCAGCATAGCCTGGGTGCTCACCTCTGTGCTGTTATAGCTCCCTGTGCTCCTCATTTTATACCATTAGTCACTTTCTAATAACTTGGTCAGTATCTCTTCCCCCACCATACGAATGTTTTCATATGATTCTTTGAGGGCGGGCACTGATCTTTCTTATTCTCTATTATGTCTCACACCTATACCACAGTTTCAGGTTTGCAGAAAGCACTCACAAATGTGTATTCCTTGAATGGAGTTCAATACTTAGCAACTGAGAAGAGATAAACAGAAGTTTGAGTTGGTTATAAAACATTGCAAACTGCAGTGATAAAAAATAAACTCAGAAGTCTAGGATCAATTGAACAACAGAAAATAGGAAAATACCTTAAAATATAGTCTACCTTTATCAACATAATCCTTGACTTTTTGTTCTCCCATTCCCTTTCTCCCTTTCTTAACTTCCCAAATTCTTCATTCTCCTTTATTTTTCCTTCCTGTTTGTACATATTTGTCCTTTCATGTCCATCCTCATCTTCTTACACATGAGTACAGTTTTGAGCTTGTCATATGACAACCCAGGTAAAGTTGATATTTCTTAGCCTCCCTTGCAGCTGGGTGTAGTCATGTGACTAAGTTTGGGCCAGAGGGATGTAAGTAGATGATGCCTGTAATGTGGGGTCATATCCTTGAGGGAAAGAACTGTGTGCTCCCCTTCCACTCACCCCTTCCCAACAGCTGAAATGCAGCTGTGATGGCTGGAGCCAGAGCAGTCATACTGGCCCGCAAGGTGGAAGCTGAAAGAAGATGGAAAAACCTAGATCCCTAACCAAGCCCATCCTGGCTGCTTCTACCCACATTGTTAGGAAAGTGAGCTAGAGAAATGTCTATTTTATTTGAGCTACTGCTACTTTTATCTTTAAAATAACACAAATATTTACATCCTTAATAATACAATGCATGGCCATCTTTATGGCCATTTTTCGCAATAGGGGAAAAAAAGGATGAAGGTGCTTTTTGAAAAATCCTGCACCCACAGACCAAAACTCTTTTTTTTCATATTTGTTTCACTTACCATATGACAATACTTCTTTTATCTGGAAGCCTCCAGAAGAGAATGGTATGGGCTGTGGGTGCAAGATATCTTATTCCCAAGGGACAATGTGTGTTACCACAAGGGAATTAATGCAAAATAAGACATTTTTGCAAAAATTTTGTATCTTGCTCTGTCTTGAGACTTACAGATGTTTGCTACTTTGTGATATTTCTGTTAAACATAGAGTAAATTTAGTTTCCAGTATCTAAATGAGAAGGGAAAAGTTGTAATTGGATGACCACTGAGAGTCATCTTGGTTATGAGTAAGGGTTTAGGAAACTGTCCCCATTTAGACTTTTGGGACAAAAGAAAAAATCCAGTAATAACATTACTGATTATTATTTAACGTTACCTTGAGTAGATAGCAAAAGGGATTCTATTGAGAAAGACTTTTGAATTATGTTTGTCTCTCAGAGTTCTGAATCTTTCATTCACTTCTCAGTAAAAAGAACTACTTAATTTATGGCTGGGCAAAGTGAAAGGAATTATTGGCCAAGAATTCCCCTAAAACACTGAGGGCAAGTACTGAGATAATGTGTATTTTATTAATTTAGCAGTTGAGAACTTTAATTGCTTACTCATATTTATCAACTTTTCAAACTTATTGGTAATAACTTCATATTTTGTATTTAAAAAAAACAGTAGTCTTAGCATTTTTAGATTTAACTTCATGGGCTCTAACATCCATGAAAAACTTGGGAAGTGTGTGATATGACATGATCATATATTTCGCTGCACTTCATGGAGGATATGATATCCTAGAATGATCCATTTGACAGGTTCACAAAGGCCCAGGAATGTTCAAGACCTCACCTCTCGGTATTATAACTATCCTCTCTCTTCAGCAGGAAGCTTATCTGATTCAATAGATTCTGTTCTTCAAGAAATTAGGGGAGGCTTCCTTTTACGAAGCCTAGGGTTTGCAGTCCCTGAAGGACCAAGAGAAGAGACCAGTGCCTTTCAAAACCCTTTGGTAAGTCTGTATTGATAATAGAAAGAATCAAGTGTTAGTTCCTGATCCCTCTTCCTTACAAATCATTCCCTTGCTGAAGGGACAGAGAAAATTTTACCAGTAGATGTGCAGTTGGAATGAAGACTATCAAGCGAGAGATCTCGAATGAGCAAGGCCCTTCATTAGTGGCTTCCTGGACTAGAAGCTCTGGTGTATTCATCGCTTTATTCAAGGACCTAGTACAGGGTCAGGTGCAGAGCGGGTGCTCAACAAGCATTTGTTGAATAAATAAATAAATGCATTCTCTGGATAATGCAAAGAAGCATAAGAAATATTTCCTGCCCTTAAAGAGTTTACCAGTCATACATGCATAACCCATAAATTAAAAGAAACCAGTTTTCTAAGAAGCAAAGGATTAGTACAGACTGTAAGTACTGTAGCTATTCTGGAAGTTAGTTCTCTAGGACTTGGATGCAAAAAGTCACAGGTGAGATGAGCCTTAGGAGAAGGAGGGGCAGAGAAGAAGGAATTCTAGAGAAAGAGAAAGACAGGCATTAATGTGTAAGGTACAGCCAAAGACACTGGGCAGGTGAAATGGCAGAAAAAGGGAGTGGTTGAAAATGAGGTTAGAAAAAGAAGCTGGGGCTCTGTACAGAAGTGCGAGACAGTCAGCTGAGAGCTTGGATTCTCCTTCAGGTCACAGGCAGGCAGCCATTATGCTTTGTGCCATTGGAGCAGATAGGTAGAAAGGGGCCAGAAGACCAGACAGAAGGCAGCTGCTATCTGGGCCACATGACCAAGTTAGAGTCTAAATTAGGGCAGGCAGGGGCAATGGAGAAAAGAAATAACAACATCAAGAAGCACAGTGAACAGCTCCTGTGGGAGCTGTGAGGTAAACCTACAATACCTTTCACTGGAATTGCAGTAAGCAAGTCAGTTAACTGTGGGCTGCTTTGACATAGGTGGACTAGACTAAATTCTAAAGTAGAAAAAAAAACAAAAACATTTTTCCCTTTTAAAATAACTCTATTAGTTTAGTTTAAAATCTTTTTCAGAAAGAAACAAGTTCATTTATTTTTTAAAAAATATACAGTAGTATAGAGAAACAAGTAAAAATCACCCCCAAATTCACTCTCACCCACCAATATTACTGTTATTATTTTTGGTGAATACCTGTCTACAAATTCTTGTATGCAGAAATACATACATAATAGAATCTTATTAAAATGTAATCATCCCATATATGCTGTTCCAGAATCAATTTTCTTTACCCCCTAATATGTTGTAAACATTTTTCCATGTTGATAGACATTGATCTACATATCATAATGTCAGTGAGTTTGCCTATATCACAATGATCCATTAACCGATATTTAGATCCTCTCTGCGTGTGTTACCATAAACAATCCTGTGATTTACCTTATATGCATATCATTTCTCACCTGCATAATTATCTCCTTAGTACAAATCTAAGAAGCTGAATTGGCTAGGTCAAAAGTATGTATCACTTTATGTTTTGATACACACTTCCAAACTGCTTTCCAGAAAAGTACGTCCATTCATTTACTTACACAATAACTTTTTCTCAAGCATCTACTATGTACCAAGCACTGTTCTATATGTTGGGAATATAATAGTGAATAAAATAGACAAGTCCCTTCCCTCAAGAAGTGTACATTCTAATGCAGGACAACAGACAATAAACAAAAAACTAAACATATATTGTCAAGTGATGGTCAGTGTTAGGAAAGCAAAATAAAACTGAGTAGGGGCAGGGGAGTGACAGGGAAGGGGAAAAGAATAGAGTATTTTATATAAGGTTGAGGGGACTATGAGGAAGAGACATATGATACGACACGTGAATGACCTACGGGCACAGGGGTACAGAGAGAAGGAACAGGAAGTGCAAAAAATCTGACATGGGAACAATGCCTGGCATGTTTCATGGTCAGAAGAGCAGTGTCTCTGGAGAGACTCAAACAAGAGGAAGTCTTGAGAAATGGAGGTGGAGAGGTAGCCAGGTCAGACCAGAGGATGCACGTTAGAGCCCAGCATGTCCATGAGGGGTTTCACGGCAATTTGCAGAGGTGTTTGGATTCACTATGATATTAGCCAAAGGAATCTGAGATTCTAGTCTTAGGATATTAAAAGGAAAAGGAGAAAGATGGAACCAGTTCTGCTTTTATTTGTTTAATCACCACATCTCAGTCTTCTCTTCTATGTATTAGACACTGCTTAATGGATGTCTGTATTCCTCCACTCCCTTCCCCTCTTATACCTGGGGTCTGGCAAGGATGGAACACAGGTAAAACTATCTAAGAGGTGACGTAAACTTTTGTTGCACGTATTATTATGAGGTTTTTTTACACTTCCTAACTGCAATTGGATTTGAAAGCTCCTCTTGCCTGCCCCTTAACTAAACTGAGAGACTCTGCTCCCCTGGTTGGAAACCCACTGTCTTAATAAAAACAGGCAGTAACCTGGGCTAGTCATGGCTGATAAATGAACTTTCCCCAAGCCATCTGACACAGAATCTTTAATATGAAAAGTGTTCTACAAATATCTGCTGGATAAACAAAAATGCCTTCACAAATTTGCTCTCATGGTCCCTTTACTTAGTGGGTGCTCTCTTCTGTTAATTTGATTAGCATCAGTTTCAGAGAACACATTCTGACTGTGTTCTCTGATTCTAAGGCTCTTTGATTATAGCTCCCAGAGCCAGGCCTTTGGGTGTCTTCTTATCCACCTGCTTGGAAGGTCTAGGGAATTTAAATGTGCCAAATGAGAGTACCTACAAACAGCATTTAGAGCCCAGGTTTGAGTAAACACAGTGCTTCACTCTGCCCCAAGATATCTGCCTGAGATTACAATTTCCTCTACAGTGACATTTTAGAAGTTGCACAGAATAAGTAAATAAATAATCAGACTAAGAGCAAGACAAAATTAACCCCAAAAATTAATCACCTTTCTTCAAAGGTGATTTTGCTAACAATGGAAATTGTAATGTTTAATTTACTATTCTTTAGTTTTAAAAAGTTCATAATATTTTCTTTGGGCTATAAAATTAATTTGTACTCATTATAGAAAAAATGTTAAATACCAAAAAGCATAAAGTAGAACATAAAAATTACCCATAATCCATTATCCAGACATAGCCATTGTTGACATTTGGCTGGATTTCCTTCCATTTTAAACATAGTTATGATCATACCATACAAGTATAGTTTTATATCTTTCTTTTTCACCTGACAACAAATTCTGAACATTTTCCTAATATGTCTTTTAATATTATTACTAA
This sequence comes from Rhinolophus sinicus, assembly GCF_036562045.2. Classification (NCBI taxonomy): domain Eukaryota; kingdom Metazoa; phylum Chordata; class Mammalia; order Chiroptera; family Rhinolophidae; genus Rhinolophus; species Rhinolophus sinicus. The sequence goes on from NC_133751.1 coordinate 29,391,476, forward strand.
AAGATATGTAATATTCCAACTATATCTTTGTCACCATTTATATTATATGCCTATTATGGACAATTAGTTATTTTCAACCTATATTATAAACTCTTGTTAACAGTGTGGCAGTGAACCTTTTTGTATATAATCATTCCCCAAATCTCTGATAAATGCCCTAAATGAGAGTCTCAGAAGTGTCGTTATTTGGTCAAAATATATGGCATTTTCAAAGGGTTTTTGATAAGTATTTCAAACTGCTTTCCAAAATGTTGTATTAATTTACACTCCCCTCCTACTATCCCTACTTCCCCATTTTAAGAGAGTAACAAAGATATGCTGGGTTCAAATCCCAGCTTCACCATCTTAGGCAAGTTATTTAAATTCACTAAAGCTCAGTTTCCTCATCTGTAAAATGGGGTTGGTAATGGTATCTAGCTCACAGGGTTGTTATGAGAATTAAATGAAATGATAATATAAAATTGCCTCGTACAGTCCCTGGCACATCACATGTAGTCAATAAATGTCAGCAACTGCTACCAGTAACCAGTAAAATCACTCTTCCCCAAGTCTCTCCTATCCAGAGTAATATATGGGTGCAAAATCCCCTAACCATAGTCAAGAAAAGTACCAACCTTCCCAATTCAACAAAATTATTCAATAGCTGAAATCATTCAATTATGGCATCCACACACAAAGCCTCATATTCTAAAAATAATAGCCTATTTGATTACCATCTGGAGACAAAGAGGATCTTCTAAAAGGTGTTTTTCTGCCCATTATACATTATTTTAACAACGATATATTGTTCTTTATTATTTCAAGGGAAACAAAATTTTTAAGGGGCAGTGACTTCAACTTGGAAAATATGTTTTTTTCCAAAAAGAGAGGAACTCAACGTAAATAGCTTCATAATTCATCATCATAAATAGGCCTCCTGGGCATCTACTACATTTTGATCATAGCCTCTCAAAAGAGATCAATTTTTTTTTAAATGTCCCTAAGCAACTTAACTAAGAAAAAGCCATTCCAATTAATTTGAAAGGTCTGTTGGAACTTTGTGTAGTATTCAGTGAGGTTTTGGGTTGGCTTGCCCCAGAATTTTTGGTTGAGATGATCCCAAGATAAAGGAAAACACTTGCAAAAGGTTGTTTATCAGATGGATGCCCTACAACTGCTACATGAAATCAGTTTAGTTCTATTTAAATCCAAAATAGATCATTTTCGATTGCTTTATGAAAATACATTCACTTAATCTTTTTGTAAAGCTAGATATTTATTAGGTCTGGGAACATTAGTATTCAGCTTCTAGAGAGAAACTACTCAAAACAATTCTGTATCCATTGTTTAAAGGGATATTACCACCAGTGAGATAAATATACAGAACATGTTCTACATTCTTTGGAGTTCCTTGATATTGGGTAAATTTGCGTCATTATTTAGGAAAGAAACACTGGGGCATTTCATGCTGTAAAAACAGAGGAAATGAAATTGCTGCTGCTTTCACCTGGAGTTTCTTCTATGGAAATCTACTAAATAAAAAAGCTTTGATCTGACGCCAAAAGTAGCATTTGGGAACAGAAAACTGATTCAACTCTTCCCTTTCTGAAGTACAAATATGCCCAGTGTTTTCCTGTCCTATTTTCCTTCTCCTTATTCTGAGATCAGTGTTATCAGACCTGTAAATTTCCCATCCAGTGAGTCACCAAATAAACAGAGCTTTATGATAACAAACAGTTGGGTTTAAATGTCTTCCTGTCCAATTATTTTGGCCAGAAAAGATGCGTAATTCCTCCTGTGAGGGAGGGAAAAATTCTTACTTAGAGATGCTCAGAATAAGAAACCTGAATAAGAAAAAGGCACCCCTTCCTCCGTGCTGCAGTAGGGTCACAGCTTGACAAGCAAAGCACAAGCTAGATTTTGCCAAAAACTGCCTCTTTGGCCCACATAATCTTACTCTGCACCCTAAATTTCATTCTCGCAAATGCTGTATGTATTGTTGAATTCCTATAATAACATAAGAAAAGTAGCAGGGACAAATGACAAAATATAACTTCAGATCTCAGCTCTAATCCAGAAACCGAAATGTTTTGATTGTGGATCTGCATATGGGAGAAGACCTGCAATGGGGAGAAGAAGGATTCTACTACTTTCTGAAGGATGATGATGGTGTAAAAGTCTCTGTACATTTCTCATTGCTTGTATAAGCTTTGGGGATAGGGAAAGAGAAAAACTGTCACATTACTTTCTCAATAAGTAGAACTATTTGAAAGTCTACCCTTCTGTTAAGGTGACCTCAAGAGTCAGACCACATGGGTTCAAATCCCAGCAGTGCTACTTACTTGTTATATGACTTTCAGTGATTGACTTGGATGCCCTGTTCCTCAATTTCCTCATTTTTCTTCTGGAAAAATGGGGAGGATAATAGCAATAACCTACTAATAATTATTATTATTTTGTTTCTATCACAGCTCTTCTAGTACCGAGAAATATATATATATATATATATATATATATATATATATATATATAATTTTTTTTTTAAAGGACATCATTGTGGGGGGGAGGGAAAATAGTAGAAGAGGGAAAAGGGGGTCAAATATATGGTGATGGAAGGAGAACGGACTAGGGGTGGTGAACACATAATACAATATATAGATGATGTTTATAGAATTGTAGTTTTGTTGACCATTGTCATCCCAATAAATTTCAACTTAAAAAAAAAGGACACCATCAGTTGTCATAATCACTATGAAGCTGAGTTTCAACTTTGGACTTCTGAGCAGACCTTGTTTTTAAAATGGTGATTTGGTTTCTATTTCCAGCCATGACAGACTAGTTTGTAGTAGGAAAATCCTCTTATGAGAACAACTACCAGAGCCAAATAAAATTTTTTAAAAAGTTTGAAAACATTAAAGAGTGACCAAGAAGTAAGCCAGGACTGGAAGAATCAAGATCCCTGAAAGAAGGAAAACTGACGGAGGTAAGTCTGACAGTCTATGCTCCCGACTGAGTCATTTGCTGACTCAGAAGCATAATGAGTACAGGACTGAGAAGCTGAGCATAAAGTGCCTGTTAAAAAGTAGAGAAGGTGAGTAGACTCATTGAAGAGACAAATATTGAAGTTCAGGGCCACCAGAGTAACCAGGACTTGAAATGCTAAGATTCTAGAGTGAAAGAAAGTGCAGAGAAGTGATTCAAATAGAATGAGCTGCCTTTTGCCTCTCCATATTTGACTAGTGAACAGAATAAGCTAAGAGTTAAAAAGGCAGAACAAAAAGTGGCTGTTAAGAGACTGAGAAATTAAACAGAATGCATGACAGTACCATAGTGTTGGATAAATAAACATTAATGTTCAGAGCCTACCAAATCAGAGTGGCCTTGGTAAACACCTCTTGCTTTCAGTTGGAACTCATGGAACTACATCCAGAAATAAGGGTAAATATATATAAACCGGCCTTTGTAAGGATTGAAACCCAGCCTCAAATCAGCTTATTCCCTAATTGGTTTAGGGTGTTCTGCTTCTAATCTGACTGACTGTCAGAGATAACATCATTAAGAGATTCTACAGCTTTGCATATGCAATATCTGGCATTCAATCAAAAATTATGAGGCATACAAAGGACAGGGACAAGAGAAATAATATACAATAGAAACAGACACACAGATGATCCAGATACTGGAATTATCAGGCACAGGATACAAAATAACTGTGATTAACATGTTCAAGAAATGAGATGACAAGATAGAGAATTTCACCAGAGACCTGAAATCTATAAAGTAAGCCAAGAGGAAATGTTAAAGCTGCAATAACTGAAATTAAAAATTCAATAAACAAATTTAACAATAGTTTTAGACACAGGTGGGGAAAATATTAATATCCTGGAAGACTGGCTGCCAGAAAATATACAGATGGAAATACCCAGACCCCCCCACCCCAAAAAAAGATAGAAGATAACATTAAAAACATAAAGGACATTGTGAAAAGGTCTAACATATGTGTAATTAGTTTCAGAAGGGTTCCAGAGAAAGATTGACTTGGGAGCAACAGGAACAATATTTGAAGAGGTAATGACTGAAAATTTTTCAAAACCAATTTAAAGAGATCAAGCTACAAATTCAAGAAGTGCTACGAATCTCAATCAGATAAATACAAAGAAAAACATACCTAGGAATGTCATAACCAAATTTCCAAGGAAAAAAAAAAAGGAAAATCCTAAACAGCCAGACTATCTTCCCAAACAAATTACCTTCAAAGGAGCAATAACAAAAAAACAACAAAAAGACAGCAACTGTCTTAAAGTACTGAAAGAAAACAACTGCTAAGCAAAAATATATTTTTAAAATTAATCCAAAATAAAGACATTTAAGACAAACAAAAGGTGAAAGAATTTGTTGCCAGCAGACCAGTGCTTTAAAAACAGACTAAAAGAAGTTCTTCAGGCAGAAGGAACATGATCTCTGATAGAAGAGCATATACATGTGGAGGAATGGAAAACACTGGAAACTAAACATTAATGAATAGTGACATTAATGAATTAGTGACTATATAAAAAATATCTATTTGGAGACTTTACAAAGCAAGCGCCAGCCAGCCTGCCTTTCAGGTCTCATATGTTGAGAAATTTTCATTGTTTATTAAGAAGCAAAAAAGAGTAATCTTGACCAGGAATATTCTGATTCCTTCCATATTATGGGCCACACAGTATAATCATATTATACTAACCCCAACCATTCTACTCACTGAAGAAAAGGACATGTGATGGGCCCTTCAGGGGTTGTTAAAACCTCATTAGTCACTATTTAGAAAGCAATGCCACAAAAGGAAACTAGCAACCGGCTAAGGGCAATGCTGCTGTGTTAACAGGGCTCTACCCTGTCTCACTGTGTATGCATTATCCCAATAAATCGTCCCAACAAACCCAATAGGTAGGTTCAGAAAAGTTAAGGAAATTGCCCAAGATTGCACAATTAGAAAGTGACAGGGGCTGGATTTTAACCCAATACTGCAAAGCCCATGGTCTTTGCACTCTACCAGGCCACAGGCTATAAATGTTCCAGCCAGTGAAATAATGTTAGTGCACATAATAGTTAAAAGAGATGATCTAAGGGTCAAGATGGCAGAGTAGGAAAACACTGTGCTTGCATCCTCACACGACCACCTGAAAATTACAACTAAACTACAGAACAATCATCATTGAGAATTGCTTGAACTCTAGGTGAACAGAAGTCCTACAAGTAAGGATATACAGAAGCTACATCAAGACTGGTAGGAAGGGCAGAGGCGTAGAACAGGCTGGTCCTACATGTGTGGTGGTTAAAAATTGGGAGGGATATCTCATCTGAAGAGGTTCCCCTTAAGGAACAAGGGGTCCCAGCCCACACCAGGCTCCCCAGCCCAGGGTTCTAGTGCCAGGAAGAGAAGTCCCCATAACTTCAGGCTGTGAAAACCAGAGGAGATTGTAGCTGATGAGATGGAGGGCAACTAGAGTCCCAAGCGATCCTCCTAAAGGGCTCACACATGGACTTACTCGCTAATGGACTCACTTACTCTGAGCTCCAGCACTGGGGCAGCAGCTTGAAAGGTGCCAGGGACATACTGGAAGGAACTGAGTTGTCTGGCTCTAGGGTGAGGCCTGAAGGGGCAGCTTATTCCCAGACAGAAGTGCTAGTAGAAACCATTGTTTCTTTGTTGAGCCCTTCCCCCACCCAGCATGCAGATGCAAGCGGGTGCCATATCTGAGTCTCCATGGACCTGGCTAACTCTAACACCATCTGCCCGCCCCATCCAACTTGTGGGTCCACCCAAGCTGTTTCCAGTGCTTTTCCCATACAAACAGTCTTTTTTGGCTCATGCTGTGGATTTTCCTAAAACCTCTCAAAGATTCACAAACCCCAAATAAGCAGTAACTGGCCTCAGCATGCCCGTACCTCTTGCTAAGTAGCCCCAAGCCTGGCACCAGCAGCAGGCCTCAGTTCACAGCTTAGCCTCTCCCAGTCACCTCCAAGCACAAGTGACAACCATCACTTTGTAGCTCCTACTAAGTGGTCCCAGGCAGGGCACAGACAGAGCTGACCTTGGCCTGAAGCAGAGCCCCTCCCAAGAGACTCCAGAACCAACACACCCAGTGACCAGTTTCAGACCACACCAGAGCACCAGCCATCACCTCCACAAATGACACAACCAAGGGCAGACTTGGCAGGCACCAGAACCCCACTAAACTTAACCCTGCTCCCTAAAGTCAGCCCCTGCACAACAGTTCCTCCACTGTAGTCATGGCCAGTCCTCACAACCAATCAGCCCAAGATTTAATCCCTCCCATTGACATGCCAAAAGCAATCAAGGCTCAACTACAATAGAGGGACACATACAACTCACACAAGGAACACACCTGGAACACCCAGCTCAGGTGACCAGGAAGGCTGCACCACTGGGCCCCACAGCACACCTACTACATAAGACCACCCTACTCTACTAAGACTAGAAGACATAGCAGCTCTACCTACTACATAGAAATAAACACAGGGAGGCAGCCAAAATGATGAGGCAAAGAAACATGTCCTAAATAAAAGATGAGAACAAAGCTCTAGAAAAAGAACTAAACAAAATGGAGACAAACAATCTACCAGATACAGAGTTCAAAACACTGGTTATAAGGATGCACAGTGAACCTAGGGAAGAGTAGGTGAACTCAGTGAGAGCTTTAACAAAGAGATAGGAAACATAAAAATGGAGATAAGAAACGTAAAAAAGAACCAGTCTGAAACAAAGAATACAATAACTGAAATAAAGTATACATTTGAAGGAATCAACAGTAAATTAGATGAAGCAGAGCATAGAATCAGTAATTTAGAAGATAAAGCAGCAGAAAACATCCAATCAGAACAGCAAGAAGAAAAATGAGTCCCCAAAAAATGAGGATACTTTAAGTATCTGGCACAACATCAAGCATACCAACATTTGCATCTTAGGCGTACCAGATGGAGAAGAGAGAGAGTAAAGAATTTAAAACATATTTGAAGAAATAATGATGGAAAACTTCCCTAACCTGGCAAAGGAAATAGACATACAAGCCCAGGAAGCACACAGAGTCCCAAACAAGGTGAACCCAAACAGGCCCACACCAACACAGATCATAATTAAAATGCCAAAGTTTAAAGACAAGGAGAGAATTTTAAGAGCAGCAAGAGAAAAGCAGTTAGTTACCTACAAGGGAGCTCCCATAAGACTGTCAGCTGATTTCTCAAAAGAAACTTTGCAGGCCAGAAGAAATTGAAACATTATATTCAAAGTGATGAAAAGCAGGGATCTACAACCAAGATTATTCCACCCAGCAAAGGTATCATTTAGAATTGAAGGACAGAAAAAGAGCTTTCCAGACAAGAAAAAGCTAAAGGAGTTCATCACCACCAAACCTGTATTATAAGAAATGTTTAAACAGACTTCTTCAAGAAGAAGAAGAAAAAAGATCAAAAATATGAATAATAAAATAGCAATAACTACATACCTATCAACAATTACTCTAAATGTAAATGGCTCCAATGAAAAGACAGAAGGAGGCTGAATGGATAAGAAAATAAGACCCTTACATACGCTGTTTACAAGAGACTCACTTCAGATTGAAAAACAAACACAGACTAAAAGTAAAGAGATGGAAAAAGATATTTCATGAAAATGGAAAAAAAAATAAATAAATAAAAGCTGGAGTAGCAATAGTTATACCAGACAAAACAGACTTTAAAACAAGGACTGATATAAAATAAGTTGCAAAACGGCCATTTTCCGGAGCATTTTCTCAATCTGTTGAGACTTTGCTTCCCGACAATTGTCGTCAGTTTGGCTCAAATGAACTCTTATAAGCTTTAAAAAAAAAAGAAGAGAAAAAGGAAACAAGGGCTATAACAAGAGACAAAGAAGGACCCAGTAATTCCACTTCAGGGTATTTATCCAAAGAAACCCAAAACACTAATTTGAAAAGACATATGCATCTATATGTTCATTGCAACATTATTTAAAATGTCAAGATATGGAAGCAACCTAAGTGTCCATCAATAGAATTGGATAAAAAAGAAGTGGTACATATGTACAATGGAATGTTACTCAGCCATAAATAAGAATAAAATCTTCCCATCTGCAACAACATGGATGGACCTAGAGGGTATTACGCTGAGTGAAATAAATAAGTCAGAGAAAGACAAATACTGTATGATTTCATTTATATGTGGAATCTAAACAACAAAATAAACAAACAAAACAGAAACAAAGTCATAAATACAGGGAACATTTTGATGGTTGCCAGATGGGAAGCGAGTGGGTGAATAGGTGAAAAGGGGGAAGGAATTAAGAAGTACAAATTGGTAGTTACAAAATAGTCAGGGATGTAAAGTATAGGATAAGGAATATTGCCAATAATATTGTAATAACTTTGTGGTGTCAGATGGGTACTAGATTTACCAGGTGATCACCTCATAAGTTATATAAATGTCTAATCAATGTATTGTACACCTGAAACTAATATAATATTGTATGTCAACTGTAATCGAAAAATAAAATAAGTTAAAAAAATAAATGTGCATAACATACATATAGAATATTCTTTAAAATAGAGTAAGAAGGTAGATAGATGAATAGGATGGATGGATGGATGGATGGATGGATGGATGGATGGATGGATGGATGGATGGATGGATGGATGGATGGATGGATGGATGGATGGATGGATGGATGGATGGATGGATGGATGGATGGATGGATAAATGGAGTGAGTCAGACACAAAAGCCCCTGCCTTTGAAGTAGAGGATTAATCCACTCAAAGATTCAATGTTCGTATTGTAAATCCACCAAGTTCAAAAACAGTCAGAATGGGCCCAGCAGTTGTCTTGGCGGTTCATGTCACCTGCCATTAGATGATCTTTCAAAATGCAAATAAAACAAAGCAAAACAAAAACAAATAAAACTGTAATGTATTTGCATGTTAAATAATTCAGTACGGAGGGTGTATTCAACAAAAAGCAGGTTTCCCTCCCATGTCAAAGATCCAATTTCCTTCTCCAGAGGCAATGGTCATTGATTTTCTATGCTCTTACGAGTGTAGATCTGTATCTATACTATATTTCTATCTGAGTACGTATGTGTATGTATTTGTATATACTTTTTTCTTTGCACAAATGGAAGTATATTATACACTAATCTGAACCTTGATTTTTCACATAATGAAGATTGTTCCTATCACACATATAAAATCGAATTCGATGTTTTTAATAGGTATATAGTAGTCCATTGAAAAGATGAATCATGTTTTATTTAAATGATCACCTATTAATGGACATTTAGAGTGTTTCAAGTCTTTTCACATTAAAAATAATACTTGTAATGGAAATCAGTCTTTATGTATACATGCAAATAGTTTATAGGATATATTCCTAGAAGAGGAATTGCTGACAAAAAGTTTATGTGCATTTTTATTTTGACAGCTATTGCCAACTAATCCTTCACATAGATGGCACTAGATTACATTCCCTCGAATAGAATACGGCAACTGTTTCCACATACCTTTACACACTCTATAAATCATCAAACTTTCTAGTTTTGCAAATTAAAAGTTAAAAACAGGTAGTTCTAATTTGTGTTTTTTAAATTTTGAGTACAGCTGAGTATTTTTCATATGTTTATAAGTAATTTGTATTTCTCTGTCTTTGAACTGTCTATTCATATCCTTTGCCTATTTTTGCTTTGGATTGTTGGCCTTTTTCTTATTAATACTCATCTTTACATACTAAGGACATTAAGCCTTGGTCTGTCATATGCTGTTGCAAATGTTTCTTCTAAGTTATCCTTTGTCTTTAAATGTTATCTATGGTATCTTTTCCTTACAGAAATGTTTAATTTTTACATAGCAAAATTTACCAATCTTTTCTTTATAATGTCTAGGCATCAAGTGATTCATGAGGCTGATTGCTCAGGAGTTGTATCATATTCAGAGAGTTTGTTAAACTGTCTCAAGAGGCAGAGAATTTTGCACCGATATTAGTGAAATCTTTATTCTGGAGCACCAATAAGCAATCACGGCAACTTTTCTGCAATCTTTTCTTGAGCCCATTGTCAATATTTTTGAAGTTCTTCAAGACAGTATTGATAACATATAGATGTTGCCTATGGAATCCCTGTGGTGAATATTTAGGACTCCCCTTCCCCCCTCATTGGGAAATTGCCACTTAACATTTCAGAGTGCAAAGAGGCAGTTGTGGAAGAAACTACCTCTCATTATATCGTGACATCTCATAGTCATGACACGCTACCACTTTACCAAATTCTTAACTGTCTATCATATAATCCGATTCGCAAGACAAAGCTTGACAATGAAGGATCCATCTCCATTTTGCAGATACGAAAATTAGGAAAAGCCGTGGTTTGTCCAAGCTCATACAGCTACCAAGTAGCAGAAAGGAGCTAAAACTTAGGTCTTTTGACAATAGGTCCAAAGTTACTTTAGCTCTAAGAGCTCTACCACAGTCTGGCTCAGCTCACTGAGCCAGAAACATTTCACCACCAAAGAAGAAATTGCTCAGTGGAACCAGCCTCATGAGCATGTCGTGCTTGGGGTTGGTATGCAAAACGGAACATAAAGCTCTGTTTCTTACCCTGATAGGTCACCTTTCAGTATTAGAGCTGTACTGGACCCCAGCCTATCAGATGCCATGAGAGCACCAGCTGATTTATGCTCAAATTCAATAATACCTACAGACTGGAACTGCAGGAAAGTTGACAGCAGAGTCCTTGCTTTATTATAAAGGACCCTAATATTTACAGTACCTACCTACAGATTCCCATTTACAGTTTCAACTAATTACATGCCTCATTGGGATCTCACTTCTTCCAAGGATGGGCTGCCACTCTACATTATGGCACCAAAGACACAGCCCAAAGTTTTCTGTTCAGGGCCTATGACTATGAACTGTCTACTTATGGAGAAGAATAATGATAAAGGCAGGCATGGCAAGCTACCTGTCGGCCTTACATTGGCCAGTGTTTCTCAATCCAGCACTATTGATAGTTTGGGGTGGGGGCGGCTATCTTGTGTACTGTAGGATGTTTAGCAGCATTTAGTATCATTCCTCTACCCACTACATGCCAGTAGCATATACACTAGATCCCTCCTCCCTCCATTATGACAACCAAAAATGTCTCCATACATTGCCAAATATCCCCTGGGAAGTAAAATCACCTCCAATTAAGAACCCTTGATATAGGGCCTTAGTATATTCTTCCACATTCTTGAAAAGGCCCTGGATTCCCAGTGATGGAACAATAATGTGAGATCCCAGATTGGCCCATTGTTCAAAGTGAATGGGAAAGAAATAATAGAGAAACTATCTGAATGTACCAAGCTATAACTGAAGTTTGCAAACAACTATCTTGAGTTATCTGCTTAGAAGGGATATCTTTACTTATCTTCATTTTGGGCAAAATAAAGACTTCAGACAAAGAGGATTAAATTGATCATATTCTTCAATTGATGACATCACTGGTTTCTTCTCTTATATGTGTGTATGCAGGTGTTTATATATTTTTTCTTTACTCCCATTCCTCATTCTCATCTCCCTCACTCCTCTGTGGGATCTATCCTAATATGTTTAACATATATCTTTTTGTTTATAAGTGTTCTTGTGTAAGGTATACCATTTTGAATATATTCTTCTCAATTAAGTAAAAAGAGGTCCACAATCACTTATTCACAATTATGAAACCTACAAAACTCTGGACACCAAAAATTTTTTCTTCAACTCACTTAGCAGCTAAATATGACTCAAGGGACAAGAGGTTATTTGTATTTTTTATCCACTTAGTATAACCATACATTTTGCTGCAAAAATATTGTGTTCAATCATGAGATTCTGCCTCTTTCCTTTCTAAAATCCAAATTTTTTGAATTCCAACCCAAATGTGACTCCTAGGGGTTTGTCTACCTCTAATATTATATAGAGATATTATTCTGTTTTTATCTTTATATTTGTACCCAGTGTTATGTTTTTAAGATCCACCCATCTTGCTGCATGTACATCCAGTCCATTACTTATAACTGTTGCAGAACACCCCAGGAAGTGGATCCCTCACAATTTACCTACTCACTCCCCCAGTGGTGGGCAACTAGATTGCCTCCAACTCCCCTCCACTACAAACAACGGTTAATGAACATCCTTAGACATGTCCCGTTAGGGGCCTGCATAAGAATCTCTTTGGGATATATACCCAAGGTAGAACACTGGTCATCAGGTGTGCATATACTTAATCTGACCTAGCCAGGTGCCAGGATGCCTTCCAGTATAGCTGCATCAGTCCACTTGCATTATAGAAAGGATCCTGGAATCCTACGTCTCCACAACACTTGTCAGTGCCCATGTACTGATTTTTGCCAGTCTCATAGTTATAAAATAATGTATCACTCTTGTTTTCATTTGCATTTTTCTGATTATAATATATCTGAGTGTCTCGTGATGCTGGTTAGCTTTTGGGGTTTCCTCTCTGTAAATCGCCTATTCACAAGCTTTGTCCATTTTCACTGGGATTTCTGTCTTTTTCTTTCTGACTTACAGGAATTCCTTGTATACTTCCCTATTGGTTTTAGACATTGCAAAATATCTTCTCCCAGTCTGTCAGCTGTCTGTTAACTTTGTCCATGGTTAACAGGAAATCATACTACAGAAATTCTTAATTTTTATGTAATTTTTATCAGTATTTTGCCTTATGGCTTGGGACTTTGATGTTTTTTAAAAAATCATTCCTACTCTTAGTAACAAAATAGTGTCCTAAATTTTCTTCTACTCCTATCATAATTTTGCATTTCATTTACTCTTTAATCCACTTCCAAGTGGCTTCACCTCTGCATTTTGTTTTAGGCTCGAGTCCAGTTTTATATTTCACCACATAGTGAGTACTTTCTACTAAACTTTCCTCATTAATCTGAAAATCACCTCTATCTCATACCAAATACCTATGTGTACAAGTCTTTATTTTGTATCAATGGTTTATTTGGCTGCTCTTTTGTCAAATACTATTTTTATTACTATTGCTTTGAACTATGTCTTTATATCTGGAAGTACTAATGCCACAGCTTTATAATTCCTTTGGAAGTTTATCTTACATATCTGTAAACTTTTATTCTTATATACTTTAGAGTAGGCTTATTATTAAGTTCCTTGGAAAATTTATTTGTAATTTGTATTGAATTGCATTGACTATGTAAATGAATTAGAAGAGACTTGAGTTCTTTATGTATTAAGATCTTCTACCCAAGGATATGGGATGTGTTTCCATTTCAATTAAATCACTCTATGTACTTGGTTGGACTTTTAAATTTTTCTCCAAAGACCGTATTATACTAGCTCGTGTAATAAACAAAACAACCCAAAATATGGGTATTTTTATGATCATCATTTTCCAGATAAGGAAACTGGGCCCAGAGATAAGTAACTTGCCCAAGAACACACAGTAACAACACAAGTAAGTAGCAGAGCCTGGGTTCAAATAATTTAGAGCCCACACTCTTAACCACTATACTGCTTCTCTATCTACAATTATTCCATAGATTCACTGCTACTGTAAAGAGTATCTTATTTTTATAATTTATTTATTATCTGGCAGATTATTTTTATTATATTTTCTAATTGGTTGTTGCAGATGTAGAGAACTTGGTTGATTTTTGAAAGTTGATATTTGTATCCAGGGAAGTTGCTAAATTCTCTTATTAGTCCTACTAGTAGGTCTACTGTTTCTGTTGCTTTTTTTGTATGTCAACTGTAAATAATGACAATTTTGCCTTTTCCTTTCCAATTTTTAAACATTTCACTTCTTTTTCTTTCTGTATAGCATTGGCCAAGACTTCCAGTACAACGCTCAACCCTATGTAGTAGTGATAACAAGCAAATAATGTCTCTTATAGGAAAGTCATATTACTCCAGAAGCAGGTTTTCATTTCATCTTGGGTACAGTTTGTGCAGCATTCCGGAGAACAGTTCACAGAAGCACAGGGTAGAAACTGTGTCTGGTGGCCAAGAATCTATTCTGAGCACAGGCTTTGTGCTCATTTATGCCACAAAAATTGCTTTTCCATAGGAGGCTGCCCTTCCAGGGGAGAAACAGCTCAATTGTGAAAAGCTTGACTTCATTCTGACTCTAAGTACATTTAACTCCATCCTAAAGCCCTATGGCAACAACACAGCTCTGGCACCTATCATTTGCTTCACACAATCTGCTGGATGAAATTGTTCCTGACAGTGCATTGGTCTCTACCCACATGGGCATTTCACAGACAGTACCATTGGAAGGAGCCTTAGTGATCGACTACTGCTCTCATGTACACACATCTGTAAGCCCCTATGGCAGGTGCCTCCTACTCCTTGAGTAGGTGATCTGCTTAAGGGGACTGATGCCAATGACTGAGAGAGCTTGAATCAGACCAGGGGCTAACACGGCTTTCTCCCAATTGGCTTCATTGCCCCATCTTCAGTAGAGAAAGAGGAAGCACCCACTCTTCTCTCCGGTATCTCAAAATGTTTATCCCTACCCAAGACTGGTGCATGTGTACCAAGGTGGGCACTGGCAGCTCCACAGTGAAGTCCTGGGGCCTTAGTGCAGTGAGCCCATCAGAAGCTCTGCCTGGGTGACCAAACACACCCCTCCCTTTCATACACACCCAGGATGACTAATGCTTGTGGTAGAAATGAGTGAACTGAAAAGTCCCACAGAAACCTCAAACCCAGCATATCCAAAATGGAACTTCTCACTGTCGCCTCCAAACTCACGCCTGTCTTACAGTAACCCCTGTGCAGGAACTGGAACAACTTCCATTCCGCCATTCTCACTGCCTTTCTGGCCCTCACACTTGAGGAGTTACCAAGCCTTGGCCCCTCCCCAACTCCCCCAGAGGCCCCCCTGCCCACCCTCTGTGCTCCATTCTGAAAGGGGTCTTGGCCACACCTTCCCAACTGCACCCTCTGCTCCACTCTTGACCCCTGGGCTCCATCCTCAATACTACTGTTGGAAAAAACCTTCGCCTCATGCAAATCCAACCAGGTCTACTGCCTAAAATCCTAGAGAGGCTCCCCACAACCCTCTGCAGAATGTACATCCTGAGCATGGCACCTACTGCCATCATGGCACAGCCCTGTCATCCTCTCCAACCTCACACCCTGACAGCAGGACCCCCAGATCGCCACCTCCCTCTGCCCTCCCTGCCTGTGCTTCTGAACCCTACTCTCCCACCTAGAACCTGCATCCCACCCAACTAGAAGCTCTCTAATGCCTACTCCTCCTTCCACACTCAGGTCAGGGGCGCCTCCTGCTCCTGGATGCCGCTGCTGCTTCCTCACCCCCACTGCTCCTGCTGAGGTGTCCTCTCTCTGGGCTTCTCCTCCCAGGATCCTGCACATCCATCCTACTAAATGGTCCCAGTTCTCTCCTGGACACTACAAGAAACTGGATTCTCTTAGAAAGTCGTTATTGCATAACCAGTCTGGTTTCACCTCTGTGCATGTTTAAGATATACCCTTGAGCAAAACACATCGAGTCAGATTTGGTGTGGAAGCGTTTCAAAGGGGCCTGCCTGTTCACCGCTGGGTGTCCCATGCCTGGCACAATGTCAGCGTGGCACACTGTGGACCAACGAACTGAATGAATGAATGAACTAAGGAACAAACGAACGAATGAATGAATTGCCCACCCCTATCCAGAACTAGGCGGGAGGTGACGTTCAGGGCTCACCCTGCATACGTTAGATGAAAAGTGGATGGCACTACTCGTTGTTCCGCCAGGCGGCGGCGCTGCTTGGAGGCCGGAAAACGGCTGGGTAGCTGGTGCGTCGGGGTGACTAAGGGGGCCGTCAAGGGGGCAGCCGTGCCCGGGAGCCCTGTGTGGCGACTCGGTGCGAATTTCGTTTTCACTTTGGGCCAGGCCGGAGGCGGCGGGGCCGTCCCAAACGACTGCGGCTGGGCACCCGGGGAGTTAATCCGAAAGAGCTGCAAGTCCCACGGGCTGAACTTCACGTGTCACCGAGAAGGTGATGTAGAGAGAGACAGAGAGAGAAAGCAAGCAAGAGACCAGAGTCCCGGGAAAGTCCTGCCGCGCCTCGGGGCAATTATAAAAATGTGACCCCCTGGGTCGGCCTCCTAAACACCTCACCTGCTGCATCCAGCCGTCGGCATCCAGCTGCTGGTTCAGTGTCTGCGCAGAGCCCGCTCAGCATGCGCCCACCGCACGGTGAGTAACCCCGCAGCCAGCCCAGCCTCTGGGCTGTGGTGGGGAGGGGCGGCCACTGGGGAAGAGGAGGCAGAAACTCGGGACTGCAAGGGGAGACTGAAAACAATCAACAATTTCGTGTAGAGCAGAAAGAAGGGGTGGGGAAAGACTTATAGAGCGCTTACCATGAGCTAAATAGGACATTGCCTCTTTTGATCTTGAAACAGCCACGTGAGCTAAATATCATTATGCCCACTTCGCAACTGAAAAACTGAGGCTCCACGGGATGGTTTCTTGCCCAGGGCCCCTCAGCTACAGCTCTAAGAGGGCAGATCCCAGCTGACTTCAAAGCGAGGCTTTATCACTCCACTGGAGCGCCTCTCCACTGGGGCATGGGTTTGGGCCAGTCACTTCACCACTTAGCCTCAGTTTCCCGACGAGTGAAATAGAGACATTTTCTGGGTGAGCTCTGAGTCCAGCACCCTTGTCTGAGCTATTAGGGTTTCCTCACAGCGAGTTGGCTTCTAACCCTGCAATAGAGCACTGCCTTCCAAGAACTTGATTCATTTCTCAGGTATTCAAGGAAGATTCAAACTGGGTGGAAGGGGGTTGGTGCCCAGAAGAGGTGGATGGGCGGAGATGGCCAGGATGGATGGAAGGTAGAGTCAGGACACATCAGACAGACAAGCTCAGTCAGCCCTCCATTCCCTTCCAGGCCTCCTCCTTGCGGCCACCCTGGTCCTGCTAAACCACCTGGACCACCTCAGTTTGGCCAGAAACCTCCCCATAGCCACACCAGGCCCAGGAACGTTCCAGTGCCTCTACCACTCCCAAAACCTGCTGAAGGCGGTCAGCAACATGCTTCAGAAGGTGAGTGTTTCAATGTCCTTGCTCCCACTCAGCAGCCTTTCTAGGGAAGGGGTTTCTCTGAACCCGTCACCTGAAGGAACGGCAGGTAAATTGTGGAAGTTAATCAGGAGCTGTCAAGAGAGGAAGAGGGAACTTTACAAATGGCCCAACTATTAGCTAAAGAGGTCTCAATGAAATTGTGTCTCCAGAGAAAGCAAGAGTGGTAATAAATTATAATGGCATTCATTTTGGCTGTGTCTACACAGAGGAAAGTGGATATTTACAGTGTTCCCTGTAGCCTGCCAACAGAGATGGAATTGTGTCAGGCCCACACTGCTTCTCTGACACACTTATCAATCCAGGAAACTGTTATTAGGTGCAGCCTCTGTGCTCCAGGGGCTACAAAGATGAATTAGATTTGCCGTTCATGCCGCTCGCCAGCTTCCAGTCTGGTAACTCAGTTCATTGTTGGAGCGACGCATTTCAGGAAGCCTGTGACAGTCCACATCCAGCCTTCATGTTCTAGGGGAAAAGTTATATAAATTTATTTACAGCTTCATTCATTTTTCAGGTTTCAAATTTTAATGCAAAAAGAAAATATTTTCTTTCCTTTTAAAAGTGTTCTAGTAGCTATTGCTTTTGCTGCAATGGTCAAAGACTGATGTTTTAAAAGGTGTCCTTTTACCTTCCTGCTCTCTAGTAAATCTTTCTTGAATATTTTTAGCTTGCTGTTTTATGAGTATCTTAAAATAAACTCAATGCCACAAGGCCTTCTTAAAGAAGTCTTTTTTTCCTTCTTGTCTTTCGTAATGTGCTGCCAATGGCTCCTTACAGTTCAATCAATCTTAATTAAAAAGGTGGCCTACCAAACGAAAACTGCCAAGGTAAGTACTTTGATTCCTGAAGAAAGGTTCAATATGGGCAAAATTTAAGAGCTCCAACGTAAACAGATGCATTCTGTGAAAAAGTTGACTCTTCTCTCAAATGTAGCACTAAAGTTCAAAAGATTGCAGAACTCAATTTGATATATTTTTAAATATCATTCCTATGTCAAACTGGCCAGAACAAATACCCGGCTAGTATAGAAAACAGAGGTGGCAAATGCACACCATTCACAGGCTATATCCAGCACACAGATTTGTAGAATTTGACCCATGTCTTTTATATTTTATTTAGAAATTTTTCATTTGATGCCATTGAAACAGTGGACCTTTCATAAAAGAATCCAAATTTCCAGCTTCTCTTGAAAAGATCTGAAGAACTATAACAGTGGGCCCACATTTGCAAATCTAGCTTTTTACAACAGGGACAATGTATTTGTTTTCTACTGCTGCTGTAACAAATTACCACAAGCTTAGTGGCTTTAAAACAATACAAATTTATTATCTTACAGCCCTGGAGGTCAGAAAGCCAAAATGGGTCCTACTGAGCTAAAATCAAGGTGTCAGCAGAGATGTATCCATTTCTGGAGACTCTAAGGGTGATTCTGTTTTCTTGCCTTTTCCGGCTTCTAGAGGCTGCCCACTTTCCTTGGTTTGTAGCCCCCTTTCATCTTCGAAGCCAGCAATGGCCAATTGAGTCTTTCTCATGCTACATCAGTCTGACCTTGATTCTTCTGCCTCCCTCTTTCCCAGTGATTACATGGGACCCACCCAGATAATCGAGATAACCTATTTTAAGGTCAGCTGATTAGCAACCTTAATTTCCTCTGCAACCTAATATTCCTCTTTGCTTTTAAACATAGCATCTTCTCAGGTTCAGGGATTGGGAGGTGGGCATCTTGGGATGGGGGTATTATTCTGCCTCCTAGACAGGGATTTTACTACCTGTTCCCAAACATGTTCTGCACTCTTAAGCCTTGATTCACGGCTCATGCAGTTCCCGCTGCCTGAAATTTCCCCTGCCCTGCCAGTCAGCATTCCAATCCTCTTAATGCAGATGTCCCATCTCTGGAGAAGCCTTTGCTCCCATTTCATCCCCTGCTGGGAACCTTCATACCTCCTCAGTACTTCTCACCTGCTGATGTTATCTCCTACCCTGTTTCTCTGAAAATAAGACCTAGCTGGACAATCAGCTCTAATGAGTCTTTTGGAGCAAAAATTAATATAAGACTGGGTATTATATTATATAAGACTCTGTCTTACAGTAAAATAAGACCGGGTCTTATATTAATTTTTGCTCCAAAAGATGCATTAGAGCTGATTGTCCGACTAGGTCTTATTTTCGGGGAAACACGGTAGTCATTTGTGCACTTGCCTGTCTCCTCAGATGAACTTGGAATCCTGGGAGACATAACACAGTCCTGTTCTTTGTCATGTTCCTTAGTACCTAGCATAGTGCCCAGTACACATCAGGCTTGCTGAATAGAAAAATGATCTCAATCTTTAATCCAAAAGTCATTACTTCTTAAGATAAGTTTCATAACTATATTCAACTATGCTTCCCAACATGTTTCTAAGGGGACGTGTGTGTGTGTGTGTGTGTGTGTGTGTGTGTGTGTGTACCACAAATTAAATCTCAACTTGTCTTTAGGGTTGCACATTTGTTATATCCATCAAGTTGTAACCTTAACAGTTCCCCTTTAGAAGCTGTAATTGAAAAAGATTGTCATAAAACACAGGCGCTTTGGCAAAAGAAAAAAAAAAAACTGTTTTCACCAGAAGCAAGTGTCACAGCGTGGTGTAGATGCTGATTAGCACAGCCCGTTGAAATGATTTATAGTGTTTATATAATGAAAAAACACATCATCCAGGGAAACGTGTCCTAACAGCAAAGGTAGAGGAGGGAGGGAGAGAGAGTATAAATGACCTGTTTCCTTTTGTCTTATGAAGAGCCCAAAGTTCCTACAGGTCAAAAGAGTGGAGGTCAAGGGTAACCAGCTCTGGCTTTGCTGGGACCCCAAGGTATGGGAAGCCAGGTTCCTCATTCATATTATAAACTGGGTTTCTCCTGGTGTTTTTTTACAGGCCAGGCGAACTCTAGAATTTTACTCCTGCACCCCTGAAGAGATCGATCATGGAGCTATCACAAAAGATAAAACCAGTACAGTAGAGGCCTGCTTACCACTGGAATTAAGCACGGTATGGATGCTTTCCCTCCAAAACCACATAAGGCACTTAAAAGCTGTGCACCAAACCTCGTCTTCTTCCAAAAATGTACATGTTTCTGGTGTCCACCATCATGGGACTTTGGTCCCATGGTATATTTGAAAAAAAGTTAGATTTGAAAAAAATTATAAAAACAGACAAGGTTCTTCACAATATGAATATACTTAACATTACTGAACTATACATTGAAAAATAATTAAGATGGTAAATTTTATGTTTTTTTAACAATAAGAAAACAGTTATGTGAGAAGTCAGGAAATTTTATATTCAGAATTAGTCTTTGATGTATGATTTTTTTTTTTCCCCCTAGAATGAGAGTTGCCTGGTTTCCAGAGAGATCTCTTTTGTAAGTCAAAAAATTAAAAGTTTCAGCCCATATTATGAATTCCTGTCACTGATGTCTGATTATTCTTTCTTCTAGAATGGGAGTTGCCTGGCTTCCAGAAAGGCCTCTTCTGTGATGGTAAGACACAACACTCTTTCCTTAAATACAATAGGTGGAGGGGGGTACATGACCAGCCCATCTCAATAGATTCTCTCCCGTTTGTCGTATCACCCAGACCCTGTGCCTTAGTAGTATCTATGAGGACTTGAAGATGTACCAGGTGGAGTTCAAGGCCATAAATGCAAAGCTTTTGATGGATCCTCTGAGGCAGATCATTCTGGATCAAAACATGCTGGCAGCTATTGATGAGCTAATGCAGGTAAGGCCTTCATCCTATCAGTGAGAGCAATTTCTTCATGCTGAGACAGCCAGCCAGGGTCCCTGACAAAGAGGAATACTGTCAGTCCTTCCTGGATCGGGAGAAGTCTGAAATCCCCTCCTAAAACCCCTGCAGAGCTATAGCCTTGAGAGCGCCCTCTAGAGAAAGGGCAAAGCTGATCAAGTCCAATTAAGGAAAGCAGCCACCTGTTTGTTGACCACGTGGTATGCACCAGGTTCCCTGCAAATACTTCCATACATTTTCTTATGTCATCCTCACAACAACTATGTGGGGTTTGTACAAAGGAGGAAACCACAGCTTGGAGAGTTAGCCTCTTGTCCACAGTCATACAGCTTGTAAGAGACAGAGCCAGCATTTAACCCCCCGTCAAAAGGATTTCACTACGCTTCTCACTCACCTCTACAGGCTCCAGGATGGGTTTGTGAGGGGCCAGCATGCCTATCTGCAAATATTGCTCGAGAAAACAAACAGGGTTAATGCCTGGATATGACCCATTCTGAACCAAAATTGTGAACGAAATAAAAGAATGACCTACCACCTGGGGCCCCCCCACAATGTTATTCATAGACAAGCACTTGCTTTGTAAGTTCTGGAGCACCATAGCACACGATGCTAATACAAAACATAGCAATATTCACTTAAGAAAGAGCGGTGTGAGTGCCATGGTGACCAGGGCATGGGATAAAAATATGGTGTCAGAAATCATTGTCTAAAAGGGAATTTATTTTTATTTCACTCATTCATTCGTGTGTGTGTGTGGCAAATTATTTGTTTGAAAAGCAGTGAATGCCATCCAAGTAACAAAGAATGTTACCATCTAGAGTGGTGTAGATAATATTGCATTTTGAGGACCAAGTCGGGTAATTTGGGCCCTGGAATCAATTCGAGTAGACTATACCAGGCTATTTGCCCCCCAGTGCCTCAGTTTCTTCCTCTGTAAAATGGGAGGACTTTACCCACCCTACCTTTCATTTAGGCTTTTTGGGAGGAACAAGTGCAAGTACTGATCACTGTGCAAATAGGTCTTGCATTGTGCTGTCAAATCCAAGGGCTAAAACTGGGAGATCCATTGCCAGGTTTATTTAACAGACATAAATCGGTGTCTCCAGTAAACAGGTGTGTTATTGACAGTGTTTCAATCAATAGCAACCCATCACCTCCCTGTTCTAAAAACGACTTAGCTTCTTAATATAACATAAGAATCAATTAGATACTGCAGCAGATGTCATCTTCACAGAATTGTTCCTTTCTAAAATGCAACTTCCACTGATGAATTTCTAAATAGCTTTAAGGGTCTTTCCAGAGCTCACTGAAGATACATGTGCTTAGATAATGAGATTTCTTCTCTCAGGTTCTGCCTAGCCATCTGGCTGGGAGTAGACTGGGCTGGGTTTAGATGTAATGAGGGAGTAGGTTGCAGGCTCTGAGACACGTGTCGGCTTCCCCCATTTTTATAGATGAATGTTTTAATTTTGGAATACCCTATATGTCATACTCAATATTTATTCTCCTAGGCCCTGAATTCCAACAGGGAGACTGTGCCACAAAAACCCTCCCTTGAAGAACTGGATTTTTATAAGACTAAAGACAAGCTTTGCATCCTTCTTCACACTTTCAGAATCCGTGCAGTGACTATCGATAGGATGATGAGCTACCTGAATTCTTCCTAAAAAGCTGAGGTCTCTCCCAAACTTCAAGTCATTTTTATAAAAATCTGAACCAAAGAAATTTTAATAGGATGTGGGAAGAACTAGGGAGAGGGTGGCTTTACCTCGTCCTACTACCGTGTTTCCCCAAAAATAAGACCTAACCGGAAAATAAGCCCTAGCATGATTTTTCAGGAGGACATCCCCTGAACATAAGCCCTAATGCGTCTTTTGGAACAAAAATTAATATAAGACCCGGTCTTATTTTCAGGGAAACACGGTAGTACCGTAATTTGCATGTTGTTTATATTTGTCACCACCCAAAAGTTGAACTATTATAGTCACGTGATTCCTTTCATCAAATATGTTTCATATTTCCTATGGATAAGTTGTTTTAAAGTTTTAATGAGCAAATTGCTAAGGAGGGAAAAATTTCTTCACTGAATGTTTTTCTTTTTAATAGAAGAGCAAGAATTTATAAGCTATTCCTATATCAGTGTTTGTAGAAACGTTCAAGCATAATTTATTTTAAAATATTTATTTATATAATTTTGTGTTCATCAAGGCATGCGAACTTTTGTTAAGTTGTAAGTTTTTTATAAATTATAAATAACATATTTATTTATGTTATATTTATTGAAATATTTATTTTCAAATGGATTTGAAAAATACCATATGTTCTTCTAAAAATAAAATGACTAAATTAAACTAATTCTCATATTTTTCTAATGTAATTGGAGTACTTTAAGTGTTAACATACACATTGTGGGAAAATTCAAAACGCTGATGGAAGTTGAACAAAATTACCGTGGAAAGAATTCTACAATATTCGTACCCATTTCCTAATTCCTTTAATCCCATTATTTTAAAGAGAGCTTTCTAAGACTAGATATGCTTTAATACTGAGGCCACTGAATTACGGTTTTGAGAGTATATTTTATTTCTGTTCACATCTGAATCTAAAAGTAAATTAGGTAAAAATGGTTTTCCCCGTTAGGCACAGCCCTGTAACATACTGTGCATTACACAAATACATTGTAATATACTCCAACCGGGAAAAACATCATTAAGTGGCATTCTAGTTAAATTATTCTAATTTTCGTGACCCTTTGGGCCCTCGGGAGAAGTTGTTTCTAAATTACAATGAGAAAAACTCTCCATTTGCTTTAAATTATATAGAACTTCTGCCTCAACCACATGGATAATTGCCTTGCTTTGGCTTAAGAGATGTGCTCTTAACTGACAGGGTAGGTAGACAGAAATGAGCAGGAGGAGAGAGACCCAGCCCGTTAGAAAGCCCCCTGCTGCAGCTCCTACTTGGGTCAAGACCCCTTGCAGCTGCCCTCACTTAGGGCACCAATGTCTTACTAGCCCAGCAGGATTCCAGGCTTACACACACCCCTAAATCAAAGGGATATGTCATTAGAAGCTTAGAGAAACCATCCTGCTTATCAGAATATGTATCCTGCTTCTCAGGAACATTTTTAATGAGCTTCTCAAATAAATCATGGGAAATTAACAGGTTCACACTTACACTCTGAGGCAACCTTGAGAAGCAGAAGAGAGGACAGGCACCTCAGCAGAGAAAGAGAAAGATAACAGGGAAGGAGATGGGGAGACAATTCTACCCGTAGAGATAAAAACCTTCACACAATGTGAGAGGCTGCTTCCCTCTCGTGTCAGCCCGCTCCACGTCGCAGAGTGTACTCGCTTTTACTAATAAACTTTTTGCTGTTCTATGCTGCACAAACATCATGAGCTAAATATTAAATTCCATCTTTTTAATTCTCTAAACCATGTGAATTTTAAAAGATTCACCTGACAGAATACCACGTAATTTTAGTACTCTGATCATATTCCTCCTGAATATGACTAGGCTGCAAGAAACAAACTATTTAGGGTGGCCTCCCCCTTTCCTCATGTGAATCCTCCCCACCAGATCCCAATTCTTAGATCCCTGTGAACTGTGAGGGGAATGTGTTTGGCCACCCCAGGTCCTCATCTGTGTGACACTCATTTTTCAGATTCTCACTCCACTTGATACCCAATTAGATAGAAATCAGTGGCACCCAGATCCCATCATCATCTCCCTTTTCTTAGGGATGGATTCTTCCACAAGTCTGAAAGACCCACAAGTGATGCACAAGACAGGAGCTTCTCGCCTTTCAAGTGTTGGGTTTGGGGTTTCAGCAGCTTTGATTGTGGGAAGAGCTCAATGGCTTGATGGGGCTGGGACTGTCCAGTTGCTGCCACTCCTCACACAGACTGGCGACTTGTCTCGTCTGTGCCCAGAAACAAGGAGAGGCAGGCAGATCACTCATCCTATGGGCTGGGTTTATACAGAGGAACACAGGTGTTGCTTTGGTTCTAGAAATTACCATGACACAATGCTTCAAAAACATGACTGGCCCCAGAAACGTCTTCACAACTAAGTCCATCCTTCATCACATGGTTAGTTTTCCACGTTTTTCTTTTAAGCCTGGGTCTGTAATTTACAAGTTGTATAACACGACCATGTTGTTTTAACCGCTCCCTGTTTCCTCTTCTAAGAAATGAATACTAGAACCTGCCTCAAATATCAGCACCAGGGTTAAATAAAACAACTCATACAAAGCACTGGCATTGGTCTGGCACATAATACATGCACAATAAACGTAAGCAATTTTCGAAAAGTATTATTCGCCTTTGGGTTTGGTGACCAGGCTAAATTGGTTCAAGTCTCTTTGCTACTATTATCTGTGAAATTCAAACAATTGTAACCCCTATTTCCCAGTGCTTCTGCGCGGATTAAATGACACAGTACAGTGCTGGCGTCTAGTCAGTGCTCAACATCAATTGTTTTACATTAAGATTGTTTCCCTAAAGACCTGAGTGATGCAGGCCCTAGGCGTGGGCGTTCACAGGAGGCCATCTGGTGCAAGACAGGAGGGCAAAAAGGCAGGGTCCTCGCCTTCACAGAACATAGGGTGGGAAGAAAAGTAACATAGCAAGACCGAGGCCCAAACCCCCCCAAAAAATATTCCCCTCCTAGCCTGTTAGAGATTCATTTGATTAACAAATTACTTTTTTCAAAAGGAAATAAACAGTGAAAGTGTTTCCCATACCTGAGAATGACTTAATCAGATAATTAACAGGAAAGCCAGCTGCCAGCTGCCCCACTGACGACTCAGAGCTTTGGAGAACAGGGAAGGTTCTCGGGAGCTAGCCCAACATCCAAAGATGGATACTGTACAACTCAAGAGATGCAAGTATCCATATGTTCTTTGCAGCATTATTTACAATAGGCAAGATATGGAGAAAACCTGGGTGTCTATCAATGGATGGATAAAGAGGTGGTACACATGTACAATGGAATACTACTCAGCCATAAAAAAGAATGAAATCTTGCCATCTGCAACAACATGGATGGATCTGGAGGATACTGTGCTGAGTGGGGTTAAGTCAGACAGAGAAAGACAAATACTATGATTTCACTTACATATGGAATCTAAAGAACAAAATAAATGAGCAAACAAAACAGAAACAAACTCACAGATACAGAAAACATTTTGATGATTGCCAAATGGGAGGGGGGTTGGGAGGATGGGTGAAAAGGGGAGAGGGATTAAGAAGCACAAATTGGTAGTTACAAAATAGTCAGGGATGTAAAGTACAGCATAAGGAATATAGCCAGTAACATTGTAATAACTATGTATGGTGCCAGATGGGTACTTGATTTATTGGGGTGATCACTTCATTAAGTCATATAAATGTCTAATCCCTATATTGTACACCTCAAACGAATATATTATTGTATGTCGACTGACTGAAAAATAAAACATTATTTTTAATAAAAAGATTTAAAGGGGCTTAGACACTCTAAAGGGGAAAGAAAACATAGGGCTAACAAGGGAAGAAAGCCAGCTTAGTCTGGGCCAGCACTGAAGAGATCATGAAACCCCTTGTCTGTGTCACCCTGGGCTATTCAGTTGTCCTTGTTTAAGGACTAAACATTTGGTTGTAGGTAGCATAATTTTGGTTTCCTAGTTTAAGGCAAAGTGCATTACAATATTGCTATGGGTCTGAATGTGTTACCCTAAAAATCCTTATTTTGAAGCTCTGATCCCCAGTGTGATGGTATTTGAAGATGGGACTTTAGGAAGTTAATTAAATCATAAACATGGAGTCATCGTGATGGGGTTAGTGCCCTTCTCAGAAGAGACTCAGAGCTATCCCCCACCCCCATGTGAGGACACGGTGACAAAGTAGCCATCTGCAAACCAGAACGGTTCCACGGAGCCTGTGCACGCAACCACTGCACCCTTTTGCCTCCTGCATTAACGTCCCAGTTAAGTCATGGGACACTTTCATCATAACCATACAATCATCATCCTCGTTTTTATGTCTCTCTTCTCTCCCTCACTACACACGAGGACCTCAAGTACAGGAAATGTCACGTTACTCATGCATTTGTGTTCTCAGGCCCTGGCACTCAAAAATGGTAGAAAGAGAAACGCAAATCTTCATGGGTTCCCACTTGCCTTACATTTCTTTACCTAATCTAGGAATAAAGTTTTTACGTCTTTAAACATCAAATTATTCCCAATTACAAACAAAATGTTAAAAATTGTAAAGGCACATGCTTGCTTGCTTGGTTCAAACCAATTATATATGCTTATATTGGGGGGAGAAATCCAAAATTCATAAGCCTGTTGATCTAAATAGTTGACGTATCTATGGCTTAGGATGATGTGGTTACTAGCCTTCAGAAACCATGTGCCAACATACCACAGTGGGGAACTGGAACGCGGCTTACTACACATTGCAGATGTCTTAGAAATAAACTCCTGGATGATAGTTTGAGACCCTAGCAACCCTGTCATCAGCTGGTTCCCACTCTGCCCGACAGGAATGGCTCAGGGTCCAGCAGGGCTCTTCACAAATCCCTCAGTAGTGCTCAGAACCTCGCCCACACCAGAACTGCTCCACGTTTAAATGCTTTGCCAATGCAGGTTCCAGGTAACATTTCCTTTCACAAATGGCTTCTACAGATAAGGAAAAGTTAAAAACTCACTGAACTAGTCCAAGCTCCTCCCCCCTGCAGTTACATTTTTATAAGTAACAAAACCATCTTTTAGATTTCCCAACTTGCTTGCAAATAAAACACGGCCATCAATGCACAGAGCACACCCCCATCGAAAAATGCAACTCATGCTGGAGGTTAAAGCAAACAGCAAGATGGACTTCCACAGAACAAGGATGGCTGACTCACTCCGTGCTAGCTAACAAGGAATCGACATCGCGACTGGAACAAACTGCATCTAGGTCCACTGGAGGGCTCCTGGGCAGAGCTGGAGGTCCCAGTGAAGCAGCAGGAAGAGCTTCAGAACTCAGAATTTAACCCCTGGGACTCTAGTTAAGGATCAGCAGCTATGGAGCCATAATGAGAAATGCTCAAAACACGGTATGTGGGTTGGAAAAGACACAATCCCAGCAGCACCTCCCTGGTTACCCATTTGGGGATCACGCCCTTCACCAGCAGTGCACTGCTTCACCCCAAGAAGGACTCCCAGCACCAGGCACCCGGCTAGGCTCACTGCTGAAACCACCATCCTTTTAACTGTGTCCTGAGACACAGTGAAAATTCAGCAAATATGGTGGCCTCTTTAGAAAATGGAGTGAAAACGCGCTTCCACATGAAAAAGCAAGGGAGGAAACTTTTCCCCTAAAGCAATACAATAAAATAACAAAGTGAGTCCTGACTGTGCAAGAAAATCCTATTAGAGATGTACAGGTGGGGAACTAGTATGAGCCCACTTGGTTTTAAGTAAAAGCACACCATCCCATCACAGCAGTTGGGGGGGCGGGGGCTCTAAAGCATTCCTGTGGTGAGATGGGTTAAGGGAAGGCACAGGTGGTTCTGAACCTGTGCAAACTCCCGGGAGAACCAGAACTCGGGTTTACACTCACTCAGCCTTGGTCCAAGAACTGGAGTGCTGGTCGCAAAGCAACTAATGGCTAAATAGTGAAGATAACAGCAGTCGAGGAATACGATGCTTTAAAAAACAATTTGTAAGGAAATAAGAATACAAAGAAGCCACATTTACACTGTACAAATGCAGATTTATTTTTCTTCCCTTCAACCAAAGTATGAAAACAGTTGTAAATTGTTAGGAAACCAGCTTATATACAAAGCACTTCTGCAATTATGCTTTTCTTCAAAAAACAACTTATAAAAAATAATAAACATTTAAAAATTCAAGTCCTTTAAGCAGTTTATACTTCCGAATGTTAAAACTCCATGTGTTTCCTAAAATATAGTACAATCAAAAAAAAACAAACACATAAAGTGACACTGATTTGAATTCCACAGGATCCCTGACAATTAAAAATATGTTCTTCCCTATAAAGTAAATTTGTTCTTCACAGGCAAAACAGTAAAGTGTGTTTCTCTGATTAATTCATTGAGATTTATTGTACTCTCCAGCTAACGTTGACAGAAGACCAATGGTAATTTATAGTTTCTTCAAATAAGTTAACAAAACACATCCAAAATGTTAATCACCACATGCATGATTCTGGGAGAGTGACAATATCTATATATACGCCCTTCCAAAAAAAAAAGACATTTCACCAATTAACAAGAGCCAATGTGGCCCATGATTCCCTGGGGCAAGTCTTCTTCAAGAAGAGATGGCAGTTTTCCCTTGGTCCTGCTAAGGCTATTTCTGAGTGGGTTTTATCCCCCCCAGGAAGTAAATGACCCCAGGGTAAAAGTCAACAAATGTAGTGTTGGGCCTGGTGATTTTGGAAAGTTGATGAAAATTGCAGCAACTCTGACAATTGACCCAGTTAAATTTGCCCAGTAAGGTGAAAAGATCACCTCTGAGTGTACATACAAACATGATGGGAGACAATTACATTCATTTCTAATCACTCTAGGGCTAGATAACATGATTGGTCTAAGGGTTTAACAGGCCACTAGCCAGATAGGTTAGTAATGTGAGAAACAGAAATCATATCCCACATAAAAAGATATATTGTAGCCAGAGGCATGTGTGTCTGTCTGTGTGGGAGCTAAAAGAGTAGGAACCTCTCTTCATTAATGTCAATACAATAAAAGCTAAACTAAATGGGTGCAAGTTTAACTACACCACCATTTAATTGCTAAAAATGTTTCAAACACTTGTTAGGAATTTCATAGTCCACAGACTCCAAAAAGAAAATTACCACATTTCTCACCTGAGTTGAGTCATTTTTAAGCACCCCTTGTAATTATACCTGTTTGGATGGGGTAGCAGGGTGGGACGGTGTGAGGAGGAGGTGCAAACAAATTTAAAAAAAAATCTCTTGATATAATAGGGGCGTTTTCTTCCTCAAGTTTTCCAAATAGTTTACATTCTCTTTGCCCCTGGATAGTATGAGCTATAGAGTGGCTGACTATAAAAAAGTTCCTTCCACAGACCCGTGAAGTTCAAGGTCTCCTCAAGTCTTTAACCAATTATCAGTGGAAATGGTGTTGTGCAGATACAAGTTCCTGAGGCTTCCTTTTTCAGTTCATCCTCCACATTTCACATGTCCTGTAAGAAACCTAACAAAACAGAGAATCAAACAAATTCAGGGACTCATTGTTGGGGATAAAAGGGGCATGCTTTGAAATAAAATCACTTGTCCATTTCAAAAAGAAAGTCCTGGAAGTTGCTGAGTTTTCCTGAACTTCAGAGAAGCCATTCCAATTTAAAGGCTATTGTTAGAAGACACTAAAACGTGCAGCCAATCAACTGGGTATTTTGACTATAAAAGGGTATAAAATACTGGTAAATTGGGGGGAGGGGTGGCTTGTTTGTCTTTAACACATAGATTTTTTTTTTTCCTATTTAATGAAGGGCTTGGACTAATAAGTTTTATGATCGCTTTACTCCTAAAATATGTCACAAACCCTTTTCTATTTCTAATGTATCAGCAAGTTAAGTGTCAGTGAGGTCAGGGGCAGATAAAAACAAACAAAATAATTCATTACCAAGGGTTTGAGAGAGATTTTTCTGAGCCTTCCTTTGACGGAAGACACTGTGATTCTTTGGTTATCACAGCGCAGTGACCGCTGTTGTCAACTGGCAGAAGCACCTACATGCAAATAAGCAGATTTCCACACATGCACCTCAGTCATGTACGTAACTTCAACATATCCAAGAATAAGAATGAAAAATTGTATATTGAAACCAGCTATTCTATTTGCTTGAGGCTTCTGCATCCAATGTCTACAGGATGAGTTCAGAAACCTAGTCCACCGTGTCTGAAAGCATCCTGCTAGATAACCAAATGTTTTTACTTTTCATATAAACTTCTGGGGCTTTTACACACTTTTACATCCTTTTTGGAATAAAAAGTCCAAATAGCACTCCAAACAAAAACCTCTCTCGTTATTATTGAGGGTTCCGAGATGCAACACTGCATTTGCTAACGACAGTAACGGATATATAATAATCAAAGTTTTGAATTGGTTTGACCTTGGGTATAACAATGTGCTAAATCAAACCACAAAAGAAGTGCTTAAAAACAAAGGAAGGAACCCTGTGGTTTTCTGGATTGAGACTAGAAACACTCCCTTTAGCCTCTCTGGGATCCGCTTTTTCCCTTCCCCTCTTTGCTGCTTGAGGTTCACTGGTGCCACCTAGTGGCCTCTCCGAGCACTGCTTCACTATCACAGAAGGCCCAGCAGGCTCACTGCTACCACCGTTTCTCCGAAAGTAAGACCTAGCTGGACCATCAGCTCTAATGCATCTTTTGGAGCAAAAATTAATATAAGACCCTGTCTTATTTTACTATTTCACTATAAGACTGGGTATAATATAATATAAGACCCAGTCATATTAATTTTTGCTCCAAAAGATGCATTAGAGCTTATGGTCCAGCTAGGTCTTACTTTCGGGGAAACACGGCAGTTGTCTCAAGTACCACGACATTCATATCTGAGCCTTACTACCTGCCTGAAGCTTTACATGCTCTTTACGTTCTCACAAGAGACCCAGGACATAGAAGGTTTTGCATCCATCTGACAGATGGGAACAGAGAGGCTTAAAGTTAGGTTAAGAATTTGCTTAGTCACAAAACTAGCCAACACTTGAGCAGGGATCTGAACCCTTCCTCTGACCCCACGCACAAATCATCATTACTTAGCTTACGGCAGTTCACGTACTTACTGCTACATCTGCGTAATTATCTAAACGCAAGCAACACAATCTATAGACATTTGCTATTCACCAAGATACAGCTTGATTCCAAGTAAATGACGAAGACAATTTCCTGCTCACCTTCCAGCACAGCTTGGATTTCAGCGGAGACGCTTTTCAGGCAGTTATACAGATTCTGGACTGTGGCATTACTCTGCTGCTTTTCTTGCCACTTCTTCAGCATCCTAAACTTACAGGCTGTATCAGTTTCCTTCTTCTCCCGGATAGTATCAATATCGGTAATATCCAACTCCAGGTTGACAAGGGCAACTTTTACCCACTCCTTCCCCAACTTCTCAGCAAGGGTAATCAACTGAGTGTCTGTTAAAGGGGTCTTCGCTCCATCTAAAAGCAAATGAGGAATTCAGTAGCTCTTCTCAACACTTCAGTCATTAATAAGCAACTTACAATGAAAGTGGATTCTGCTTCTATTAAAAAGGATACTATGATTTGTGTAACTGTTACTACTTTTAAAATATATTTAATGCCAAAAAAATCCCTGCTTTCCAAAACATCTTAAGGACTAGGGGGGAACTATTTCATATAATTAACATTAAACTGGGGTATAATGTTCACAACGATAATTCAGGGATGAGACAAAGCAGCACAGATTAGATTGGAATTAAAAAATTCAGACACCAAAAAGTAATTTATGTGGCTCAAAAGACAAAATGCATAGCTTTGCCCTTGCCCACCTCTGAGTCTCTATCTAAATGTTAGCACCGCAAAAGGGGGCAGCAGGAGATCTGAATTGCAGTCTTCATTATGCCATCTCCTGGCTTTAGAGGAAAAGCACATTCCACAGAAAAGTCAGGTATCTATAATACCTGTTGACCTCTAAGAAAGTGTCATAATCTTGGAAGGGCATATATTTTCCAACGCAAACAACTGGCCCCATAAAAAAATTAGCCCTATCATTAAACTAGATTTTCAACAATCACTTTTATTAGCTGGTTGTGCTCTGGTGTGGGCTCGCTCTCTGGCTGCAGTTTCTTCAGGTAAAGATCCTCAGGGCATTACAAATACTGGAGGGGACAACAGAAGGGAATGAGAGGTAAGAAGGCTTCCTGCCCCCTCTCCAGGACTGCAGCACCTCTGCTCATCCAAAGCCAACAATGTATTAATGTGGATCTAACGTGTATTCGGACCCTTCCCCACCTTGGTTTCCTCTCCAACTTTCTAGCCTCAAGAATGGGTTCTGGAAGACGGCCTGCGCCATCTAGTGGTTTCCTGATACATGGCCAATCTCTCCTTGCTCTCAAAACCAACTGTCAAGGAAAACCGTGCAGGGAACCTATTAAAAATGCAAGTTCTCAAGACTATCCCAAAACCCACTGGATCAGTCTCTGTGCTGAAATTTTAACAAGATCTCAAAGTGATTCTGTTCAAGTTGAGCACTGACCATATTTTGAAAAGCAACAGAGTGATATACCGAGTCTGAAACTACAAGGCTAGTGACTGGCTATCTCAAAGAATGCTGTGGAAATACCTAAACAAAAATAAATCTGTATTAATTTGTTTCTTGTGAACCCATATTGTCAACTCCAAAAAGACTGGAAATCCTTAATCTTTCTAAGTGTGTTTGATAATTTTAATTCTATTTCTAGCTACTTGGTATTGGCGCTAATTTTCGCCAAATATTGGCTAATTTTAAGTAGCCAAATAATTGCATGAAATAAGAAAAACTTGTTCTATACATCAATTTAATATAAAATTGTGTCCCATTCAGTTACAAGATGAGTAAGTTCTTAGGATCTAATGTACAGCATGGTGATTACAGCTAATAATACTGTATCATATACTTAAAATTTGCTGAGAGTAGATCTTAAGTGTTCTCATCACCAAAAAAAAAATAGTAACTATGTGAGGTGATAGACATGTTAATTAACTTGATTAGTATTTACAATTTCACAATGTATATGTATATCAAATCATCATGGTGTACTTTAAGTATATACAATTTCATCTGTCAATTGTATCTCAATAGAACTAGAAAAAATTGTATCCCAATTTAGTTACGTCTAAAAAATAATTCCAGAGCCTCATTTATTTTGTTGACTTAATAATAAACATTTCTGTAGTGATATACAGTAAAATCACACGTCATCCTCAAAGCCTCCTGCTCTACGAAGTGAAGAATATCTTATTTCACTTTAAAGAGTTTATATGCTTTCAGAGATTCATACCTTCTTACAATAATAGTAAAATAAAAGGTATTCTGATGAAAAGGTTAATTTGGAGACTTACATGAGATCCCTAAAAGCTTGAGACCTTGTCTCATATAATTTGTGTCTGGATTTTTAAACTTATATTTGTGAATTCTTGCTGGACTTGCATTTTCTTTTTTTAAAACTTTTATTTATTTAAATGTGTTTTTCCAGGACACATCAGCTCCAAGTCAAGTAGTTGTTTCAATCTAGTTGTGGAGGGCACAGCTCACAGTGGCCCATGTGGGGATCGAACAGGCAACCTTGTTGTTAAGAGCACTGCGCTCTAACCAACTGAACTAACCGGCCGCCCTTGGACTTGCATTTTGAGCTACACACTCCATCTTCTGGCTCCTTAGAGTACTGTACATGTTTTAAATCTCTTACTGTATTTTCACAACTACAGAGCCTTGGTGTCTGCCATTTAATTGAAAGAAACTGAGCTCTGCCTCTAATACCTGAGCTGGAGGTGCCCCACCTGGATTTAGCTAAGAACTGTGAAGCCAGTGAATGCACCCAGGGGCAGTCACGTGGACACGGACAGTCATTCACTCAGTCAGCGTTCATTATCGGCTACATAAAGGCTCCATGCTCAGTGCTATGGGAAATGTAAAGATGGACCGGTTATGAACCTACCTTTAAGGACTGCAAGGGACCCCCCCACCCCCCCTTCCCTCAATGCTGCTAGGACTGAGTGAAGTGTTGGAGTGGGGAATCAAGCTGGAAAAGTAGGCCTGGGCAGGCCAAGGAAGACCCTTACGCATGCCTGAGGAGCCTAGAGCACAGGGAGGAGGTACGTGGGAGGGCAGCACAACTCGGATGTGGTTCTAGAAAGACAGACCAAAGAGCACGTGTGCTGGATGAACGTCAACGGGGAGACCAGGGAAAATGATTTGCAGCCACTGATGACACTGTTACACACCTGAGGTGTCCACGGTGTCCACCTTCATTCTTTTATCACAGACCTCCTCAGCAGGTAGGGTGCTGCTCAGTTTCCGTCGCCTCTTACCTTAAATAAATCAACCAAATCAACAAATTTACTTTATGTTTATTGTTTTCTGGTCTCCACTATTTATCTTTATTGTTATGTTTTTATTAATCCATCATGTTTATTACTTTCTAGTGACCTTCAGTCTGGATTTCCTTTTTAAATCACCATTCAGGTAGAAACACACTGAAAATGGGATTCTAAGGTGGTTCGGCAGATTAAGAGCGTGACAGAGCACTTACCAGATTCTTAACGAGACAACCTTTGCGCAGCAACGTAGAAATCACAGCGGAGGGAAGGAATACAAGAGTGGGTTAAAATTCGTTTCTTGTCTAGTTACGAGCACTTACCACTTGTGCTGCTTTTTGAAATGTTCCGAGTTTGGTCCTGCTGAACCCAGTCACCTGTTCAAGTACAATGAGCATCAGTTAGAAAAAGTGGCATGAAATTGAATTCAAGAAATCAGTGTGTGAAAAGTGTGCGAAGCTCTAGAGTCTTCGCCACCTCTCGGAAGTGCAAATACGAGTTTGGGGATTAACTTTAGGTAGGTAGGTACATGCACGAGGGAGACGTTTTGAGATAAATAACAATTACTCCTTCCAACAGGTCTTGTCAGGGAAGTGTTTCCCAAACACAAGTCCTCTGCACATCACTGTCATGACTTGTCACAACTGTATACCAGGTGAAATGTTCTTTACTTAGTATTTCTTTAAATCTATAGCTACTACACAGAGAACAACACTGGCGTCAATCGCCATATGGACAAGGGAGACATAAAAGTAAGCACCTTTTTATTTTAAATATATTTATATGTACTCCACCCAAAACAGCCTCATATGTTTTCATTCCGTACTTGGGAAAACATTGTGCTTGAGGTTCTTTCTGGACACGTCATTGTGATTCAACACGACCTTCCTTCCTCGTGTGAAATTTAGCCCCGGCTCTAGGAGGCGCCTACGTCTCACACAGGTCTTCTCTAAGTCCCTTTCGTGAAGGTCCCTTAAGGGTGATGACTAATCTCACGGAACCATTAGCTTAGGCCAAAAATAAATACATAAATAAATATGGAGACCAGAAACATCTTACAATGCAGAGTACTAGTAAAGAAGTTGTTAAAAAAAAATCAAACATAGTAAGAAGTCTTATGAAGTGGTCTTTAAAACTGCCAAGAGACTTGTTTTTAGTCCAGAAGAACATCCATTAGGCAGTTGCTACATGTTAAATACCTCTATTACCAGAGCCTTCGTGGTGACTGAAAAGGAACATCTTTCAGGTTCATTTTATTTGAACACATTAATGAATACCAAGAAAAACAACACAATCCACAACACAGAGGCCCAGCTAGATTCTTTACAGGTAAATAATTTTAGCTTGGATAAAAGGGCTTGTTTCAAACGGGCTAATTTTAAGGGTGTAATATTGGGAATAGGAACCAATCATATCGAAAAGGCTCATGCTTAAACTAGGACTGAGAATTCCGAAATAATTAGATCAGGTTTTGTTTCCAGAGTATACAGACATGACAGGAAAACCAGACTCCACACATAACCCAATGGATACAAAAGAAACGAGCTGAAAAAGCATTCAAATGTTGTTCAGATGATAAAGAGATTTTCAGAGCACGTAACAAATCCTCCATGTTACGGCATTTGTACAGCAAAATAAAAATTCTGGAGGACAAAAGGAATGAAAGAGTGGGTTACAACTCCTTCAGCGTCCAGTTACTGGCACCTACCACTTGTGCTGCTTTTCGGAATCATACTGTAGTCAACACTGCACTATGTGTGACACTGGGAACGAGTTAAGGTAGCATAACCCAAAATGCAACTGATGCAAAAATAATTTCTACTACAAACATGTGGCACTGGCAGGAGCGACCTCAATGCCATTTGCAGATGAGGATACTGCAGCCACACGCGGGTGAGAGACTGGTCCCCACTCCCACATGGAGCTGGTTAATTCCAGGGCTGGAACTAGGGTCCATATGACCTCACTCCCAACCCGATGCTTCTGTCTCCCTTCTGGCTCCCAAATGTGATCACTGTACACATGTCTGTTATTCGATAAACTTCCTTCAAGTAGAATTGGAGGTCAAGCTCAGATCTGCCTGAGGAACAGGATGGGGGCACCTACCTGGTGTCCCCTGAGACTCCCCTCTCCACAGGGGGGCCCCTCCTACCTCACTAAGAGCAGGAGAGGATGTTAAAGAGGGGCTTGTGAGAGGGCTTCCCAGCACCAAAATGCTAAACAGGGAGACTGCAGTACCACTGTAATCAGAGACAGTGGGAGCTACCAGCTGAAGACCCAAGAGGCAGAATCAGGCAAATGAGACATGTAATCAGCCAAAATACACATCTAAATCCAGGTCACGGAAGAGATTTTGTCACAATACCCCTAATTCACATGAAAATATCTGAGCTCCAAACCTCAGAATGGTAAGGGGGAAAACACAATTCTACTGGCCAGACCCACCGTGTGAAACCTGCCTACACGCCTGAACCACCCACTGACCTCCAGCGATCTGCATGTGGGTAACTGAGCACCAGAGCTGGCACTTCTGCTCTAGGAGCTGGGGCCTCTGTTTCCCTTCATCAGATTTTAAATATTATGATGACAGGACAGACCATTACTTTATTTGCTTTCCTTCCCCACCGCCCCACAAACCAGTTTTCATCCAAGAAACAAAACACTTACATTCTCTCAGTTTCGCTTTCCATACAATTTCATCGGAATCCATTTCAACCAACAGTAATTTAAACTCCACTGGTTGCTCTAAATACACTTCAATATAACTTTTCAATTTTAAAAGTGAACCATCCACAAATTCAATTTCCTTAAAAAAAAAAAAGTGATTTTTTTTTTTAAATGGAAAAGTTTTGCATTGACAACATAAATATCAAATAAAGAGTGATGACAATTAGGAGGGTTAGTGCTCACTCGAATGCTCACTGACCTTTTGACCATGGAAATCTCATTCCTTAATCACACACCCTCTTATCCTCTTGCTTCTGGCCCCTCCTACTCCAACCTCCTTTTATGCTTCATTGAGGCTTCCAGTCCCTTGGCCCCATTTTCCTATAGCTTAACTTTCTAGCCCTTTCCTGTTTCAATGTTTCGTATTCCCAAATGAGAATGTGTGCTCACCCTTTCCTAAGTGTTTGTACACTTCCTCACCATCTTGTGCTTAGATCATTCGACAATCTGGAACAGATTCAACAACATTTATAGAAGAAAGCTGGGTGTTTTATGCACTCATTGAACGTGGAGCCACCTTCCCCCAACAAATCTTTTGTTTTGTTTTGTTTTTGGCTATTTTATGGATAAAGAATCTCAGAGAAGAGAATTAACTTGCCCAAGTCCACATCTACGAAGTGGTAGAACTGATTGTGGACCCACACCTTCCGACTCCAGAGTGTGAGCTCTGAACCACTACACACACTGCCTCCTGCCTTCCACCTCCTCTGCCCCTCTCCTGACTGGCTACCAAACCTGAAGGGAGAAACGCATTTTTAAAAAACACAGGCATACCTCAGTTTATTGTACTTTGCTTTACTGTGCTACATGGATCTTACCGTTTTTCTAAGTTGAGGTTTGTGGCAATCCTACATGAAGTCTATTAGCACCACTTTTCTAGTGGCATTTGCTCATTTCACATCTCTGTCACATCTTGGTAATTCTCTCAATATTTCAGACTTTTTCATTATTATATTTGTAATGATGATCTGTGATCAGCGATCTTTAATGTTACTTTTGTAATTGTCTTGGGGCGTCAGGAACCACACCCATATAAGAGCTTAATCGATAAACGTTGTGTGTGTTCTGACTGCTCCACAGACTGACCGTTCATTCCCTCCTCTCCCTTCCCCTGTTCAGGCCTCCTGATTCCCTGAGACACAACAATGTTAAAATCAGGCCAATCAATGGCTTCCGTGAGTTCAAGTGAAAAGAACAGTCATACATCTCCCACTTTAAATCACAAGCTAGAACTCATTAAGCTTAGTGAGGAAGGAGTGCCAAATGCCGAGACAGACCAAAAGCTAGGCCTCTAACGCCAAACAGTTAGCCTAATCCAAAGCAAGTCCCTAACTCTCTTCAATTCTATGAGCCTGAGAGAGGTGAGGAAGCTGCAGAAGGAAAGTCTGAAGCTAGCAGGGGTTTAAAGAAAGAAGCCGTCTCCATAATATAAATGTGCAAGGTGAAGCAGCAAGTGCTGCTGTAGAAGCTGCAGCAAGGTATCCAGAAGATTCAGCTAAATGATAAATGAAGGTGGCTGCCCTAAACAACAGATTTTCAGTATAGATGAAACAAGCTTATACTGGAAGGTGCCATCTAGGACTTTCATGGCTAGAGAGGAGAAGTTAATGCCTGGTTTCAAAGCTTCAAAGGATAGGCTGACTCTCTTGTTAGGGACTAATGCAGCTGATGATTTTAAGTTGAAGCCAAAGCTCTTTTACCACCTTCTGAAAATCCTAAAGCCATTAAGAATCATGCTAAATCTACTCTGACTATGCTCTAGGAACAATAAAGCTATATGACAGCACACATGGCTTACTGAATATTTCAAGTCCACTGTTGAGACCTACTGCTCAGCAAAAAGATGCCTTTCAAGATACTACTGCTCTCTTACAACGCACCTGGTCACCCAAGGGCTCTGATGGAGATGTACAACGAGATTAATGTTTCCGTGCCTGCTAAGACAACATCCTTTTTGCAGCCCATGGATCAAGGACTAATTTAAACTTTTCAAGTCTTATTATTTAAAAGACACATTTCCTAAGGCTATAGCTGCCATAGATAGTGGTTCCTCTGATGGCTCTGGGCAAAGCCCATTGAAAACATTCTGGAAAGGATTCACCATTCTAAACGCCATTAAGAACATTTGTGATTCATGGGAAGAGGTCAAATATCAACATTAATAGGAGTTTGGAAGAAATTGATTCTTCCAACCCTGAAAGTCATGGGTGACTCTGAGGTGTGCAAGACTTCAGTGCAGGAAGTAACTGGAGAAGTGGGGGAAACAGCAAGAGAACTAGCACCGAAAGTAGGGCCTAAAGATGTGACTGAATTGCTACAATCTCAGGATAAAACTTTAACAGATGAGGAGTTGCTCCTTATGGATGAGCAAAAAAAGTGGTTTCTTGAGATGGAATCCACTGGTGAAGATGCTGTGAAGATTGTTCAAATGACAAAAAAGGGATTTAGGATATTACATAAGCTTAGTTGATAAAGCAGTGCCAGGGTTTGAGAGGACTGTCTCCAATTTTGAAGAAGTTCCACTGTGGGTAAAATGCTACCAAACAGCCCTGCATGCTGCAGAAAAATTGTTTGTAAAAGGAAGAGTCCATCCATGTGGCAAATTCCATTGTTGTCTTATTTTAAGAAA